>NC_090939.1:233159604-234359604 GCF_040938575.1 Ambystoma mexicanum | reverse complement strand
CTTCTGCAACTCCTCGCTCTGCAAAGTATTTTGAACAGGACAATGTTCAAGAGAAACAGGAATGAAAAAAGACACTGCGAGTACGGTGAACTTTTGTTTAGGTAGAAAGCAAAGCATCAAGAAGATGCCAAATTAAAGCAAACTTCAAAAGGAGTAAGAAATGGAGAACACTGAGTTAACAGTGCACCTCTCGTCTGTTTGGATCCCCGTTCAGGGTCTACAAACAGATTGTGTTTTCTGTTGAGCTGGAAGCTCTTTTTATAAGACCCAGGGCAAGCCCTGTGTCTTTGAAGAATATCTGTTGGGGGTGTGACCCAGCCCCCAGGCCAGCAGAGCCAAATGTCTGGCCCCCCAGGCAGGGGGTGGGTGTGTTCCTGCTCTCTCTGCCTGCCTTGTTAGTTCCTTAGGGCGCTTAGCACCCTGCTGCTTAGTGAAAGGGTGAGGTGATTTTCTCACCTCACCCCTCCTTCGCTTTGTACTGGAGGGAGACTGCTGTCTCCTGTCTAAGTGGTGGAGTGGAGAGGGGCCAGGTCTGGATAGTGGGGACAGGGCTGGCCCTCTCCCAGGCTTTCTGCCTGGTACCAGCAGTTACCCCGCCTCACTTTGGGAGGCCCTGCAGCATTGCCCAGTCTTGCAGGAGTTTGTTTATAATTGAGAAATAAACGATGCAATCCATAATGCAAGGAATATAAACAGGACTGGGTGAGCTACTCCTGTGTGACCAAGGGCTGCACATAAGACTTATAGGTAACAACATTTTACTCCCTCTTTTGGCATTTTATGAGTAAAATACCTTTTAAGGGAGTATTTCCCATTGCGGACTGACATATTTTTAGATGAGTAAACACACATATGAATTTATTTCAATGCATTTTTTTAGGAATTCAAACATTCTTTGTCACTGGCAGTTTCCTGTGTTATATGGGTTGTCTTCCCATCAGGCATCAGTTGTGCAGAGGTGGGGGTGCTGCTCATGCCACTGGTCTAAACACATCACCTGAGCTGTGCATTTAGTGTACAGGGTCCGCCACATGTGCACCTGTTGTTCCATTTTCTTTTTTTATTGTAAGTATTGGCATGATTTTAGGCAGTAATATATGTAAGCATACCCCTTACCTGAAGCCCTAACATGACCTGGTACAATTTGTAACTGGTACCGATTTAAGACTGCATTATTCTATGATGTTTTATTTTCTATTTCTTCATTTCTCTAAAATATTTGTGAAATGTCCTTTTATCCAGACAGAAAATACTACTTGCAGCAAAAGCTACAGATACTCTGGAATAAGGGATCATTAACAGTGACAAAATGACTTCTGCCCGGCAGGAGTGAAAGGGTGAGTAGTGGCTAAAGCACCTTACTCCACCCTACAACCGCTACAAACCACGAGTGATCCCAGTCCTAAAGGTAAAACAGGCACAGTTAGGAGATATACCTCCTTTGCTTTTTGTGGAAACGTGGGCAGAGGGCAGACCATACTCTCAAGAGGCGCGTGAATGTGATTCAGAAGCAACCCGAACAACAATAGTACAACAGTCCAAGTTCAAGGTTCTATAAAAATAGACATACTTTAATGAAACACATCTGCAATAATGCATCGAAAATCACTGCAGAAAACCCACCCGTGAGGAAATATGATATATGATAAGTAATTTATATTGCGCCTGTACACAAGTGTTTCTAGGCGTGACAAGGGAGGGAGGACAAGACAAACAATCTCACTAGGCCGTGTGTCATTCAGATCGGGCAAGTGTGACAACACAAAGCGCAGGGGGAAGTGCCAGGGATAGGGAATGAGGGAATTGCAACAGGACAGCATTGCTCTGAGTAAGTGCAGCCAGGCAGTGCAGCTCTGGGTAGGTGCAAGGGGGCATGGGCTGTAGAGGTTACAGTTACAGACCCATACATGCGTGGGAGGCTCGGAGGCAGTGCAGGGGAGACTGATCATGGAGGGGCCTGGTACCCATTGAGACTCTGAGGGTAGTCAAGCAACCAGTCAGTGCAGCAGATAAGTAGGTCAGAAGAGGAGGGGAGAGAAAAAGCAGAGGAGAAAAGGAAGGTCTTGAGCTGTTTCCGGAACTTCAGGTCATCCGGCTCAAGTTTGAGAGTGGCATGGAGGCCATTCCAGAGGGATGCACCTGCAGAGGAGATAGATCTACCCCACTCTATGCCTGCAGAAGCATCTGACCCTCAGCGAGTTGGAGGTAGCTGACCGAAGGGCATAACATGCAAAGAGAGCAAGATGCAGAACTCTGGGTAATGAATCCAGGGTGTGAGGCAAAAGAAATCCACAATGTTTGTCAAAATGTTTTTTCTGGTGTAAAAGGGGACCATGCATGCCCCAACCAGTCTCCATGGACCAAAGGTGAACCGTGGGGGCAGTCAGCAGTCAATAATCCCTTCTGCAGCTCTTCACGGTTTGACAGTGACTTTGTGGTCCTGGTAGTTCAGTTTGGCGAGGTTCGAATGCAGTAGTCGCATTGTTCAAGAAATGGAACTGTGTCAAGGTCAAACAAGCTTGTTGCAATTTGGGGTAGTTCAAAAGTTGGATCAACTATGAATATGCCAGTGACTGGATGTGTGGTTGATACCTTGTACAGCACTGCCCTCCTCCCCTTCCCTGGCACTTCTCCCCTGCCCTCTGCCCTGCACTTGCGATATCTCAATGTCACTTTGCCTAGTAAGATCTTTGTCTCTGTCCTTCCCCTTCCCTTGCCTCGTTGCGCACTTGTGTATAGGTGCATTATAAACTGGGACTGCGGCGAACATGTATGAGATGACGACCCTAGTTGGTGTAGGTTGTTTTTGTGATATATTGGTTTGTATGAAACATCGAAATCAATTTTTAAACGTTTTTAAAAAAAAGATGATTCAGGGCAGGAGGAACCAGGCCAGTCACATAAAAATGCCCTGCTGGGCAGAGTGCGCTGGGGAAAGAAGTGGACATAGAAGACATGGTTGAGGACAGGCCTCTCATGAAGATAGGGTTTCCAAGAGATGCTGCACAAAGGCTATTCCAACTAGTGTAGGGCAATGGACGCAGGATGGGGCAGAGAAGGGCACTGGCAGCGAGGTGAGCCTGCCTCCTACTGTTGATCAATGCATTCAGGGGTGTGGTATAATGTTCTACGCGTTGAATGGTGTGGCACACCACTTCCGGTAATGTCACTTCTTGTCATGTTATGTCCTGCTATGTCATCAGGGGGTCAAAGGTCATATGACGCCACTTCCTGTATTCCTATCATTAAGGTAAATAAATCTACTGATGAGAACTGTGACTTTTTGTCAGATTTTCCTTTAACAACCCACACCACATCAATTCAGGGGGTTATGTATATTAAAAAAGAGACGAGGCTGTCAAATAAGTGATTACTCTGTTTTTGTTCATTCAAAAATAGTTGAAACAATAAATAAATGGCTAATAAAACCAGTTACAAGTGTTCTGCTATGTTACTACATCTGTCTTCTATGTAATAGCGCAGAAATCTTAAGTTTTGGTCACAATGCATGGCAAAAAATATCTAACACAAATAAACAAAATGTAGGGGGCATGCTGTGCTGAATAGTAACTGCACTGAAAACGAGGAGTGGTTGCCTAATCTCTCCCAACTAATAATGGCTTTACTTTTTGAAGGCCCCTTTTTCCCTTGAGCCGCCTGCCATGTCTCTGTAACATCTTAAGTGAAAGCTCTGGGCTGTGACCTGTCTGCAAATAAATGTCCAGACTTTTAACTTCTAATTAAAATAAAAGTGTATCAGAGCATTGATCATTAGACCATTGCAAGGAAAGAGTGAGATCAAAGTGAGATAAAGATGAAGTAAGTGAAACGGTAAGCTGAAAGGAAGCACGTCACAGGCTGTGTCTGCATTCTCAGAGGAGGAGGAGGGGGAACACATTGGCAAATCACGGAGCGTGATTAAGGGGGGGTCAATGTCCCTCGGATGCCACTTTTACAGCCCTGGCCTTCCCTTTCCCACTTCCTCGGTATTAAGTGTTTGTTCTACTTTTCTCAAAGAAGCCAAGCAGCACAACAGGTACAACCTTCATTGTTTGAAAATGAAAGCTTAGGCCTGTAAAAGGGGCGTCCCTGGGACCAGGAGAGGCATGTACTTCTCCGAACCAGGAATTATTCAGCAGGTGAAACAGCAAACACAAACATGCACTGGCTAGGAGCAGAAACCACATGCGAGGAGTTAACTTAGTGTGTCAGAGGGCAAAGCTCCATAAAAGGGAATAGTCCAGGTGGAGGAGGGCAGGTGGGGTAGTGGAGTAAAGTGGAGAACAGCAGTGGTGAAGTGGTTCAGCAATTGATCAAGACTCGCAGTTAAAAGTTGTATGAACCAGGAACACTGATGCGAGGAGACAGTACAGCGGTGCCATGTCTGTGGCGCGCGTGACAGTTTTCTTATTTAATGTAAGTGTTGCCTAGGACACCAAACACAGCAACATTTTTGTTAATTAAGAGAAATGGCATTGGAGGGGAAGAGTGGGTCTTGTGGGCTGCTACCATTGGTAATTCAGCACGGTTAGTTTTGCACATGTTTTGCATGCCAGTTTGCTTTACTGCCCCACAACACACCGTCTTCCCTCCTCAAAATGGAGGTGCGGGATAGTGGTGGGGATTCTGTCAGCTGAGCATGTCAGTTTCCTTGGTAGACATAAGAATCGGTTGTAATCTATGTCAGGAGCAGATCTGAGCTTTCTCAGGGTGTGCTGTACTGTGGCACCCTGGCTAGTCCCCAGCACTCAGTGTCATGCCTATATTGGCGAATAGGTATTTGGATTTAGTATTTTTGGAAGAACAGTGTGTCATTTAAAACAGAAATTACTTACAAAGTAGGCAATAAAAAAGGCAACCCTATTCTAAGGTGCCTTTACAAAAGAACATGAGTTGATTTTGTAATGTATACTGTGTTGTGGGGGTAACATATACCAGGGGCTGAGACTAGAGGACATCATATTTTTGACACGTACAGTCTGAGGCTAGTATTTACACATTTACAATGTACATGGATTAGTCCTAAGGCCGGAAGTTAAATTAAAAGGCGATAGCTGGAAGGCTTTCAGTCATTCATAACCACAGTCATAGCTCTGCACTACCCACCAGCCCATCATTTGTCAGCCTGCGATGACGTTCCAGAAGAGGAAAGACCATATGGAAATCAGGCTTGGTCCCACCCAAAAAGAGTCAGTCGAGCCCGAATTTCTAGTCCAGATATGCTCTGAACAAGACAACAAGCAACCCCCGGCATGTTTCGGCCTCATTGCACCTGAGGACAGAATGCAAATGAGATTGGTCAGGCAGTTAGTTTAGGAAGGAGAGAAGAAGCATTTGGGTGGTGCCTTCCATCACTAACTTTAATGGCCAGAGGGAGAGGATTCCAGTGGAATGCAGCAAGTAGAGAAAGGGAGCAAAAATGAGAGAAGTTGCTGGATGAGCAGCAGGAGAGGGCTGATAGGTTGTGAAGAGATGAGGAGTGGAGAATTGGAGAGGTTGACTAAAGTGAGATACACTCAGCGAGGTAGTAGAAGTTCCATGGAAGAATGTATAGATGCAAAGTACAAATTTAAATAGAGCGATTTTGCAAGGAGACCCATCCAGCTTGGGGATGGTAGATCGAGGTGGAGGAGGACCTGGGTAGGTTTAAAAGGGTGAATGCCAAAGCATTAGTTACCTTGCTGAGGGGAGCAAATGAGTAGAGGGGTAAATAAGGAAGTAAGCTTGTAGAGTAGTCCAGGTTTGCTGAACACAAGAGTAGAGTTAAGCATTTTAGTTCAGTGGTGCAACAGGTGTGTGCAGATTTTTCCAATGTATTTATTTATTTATACATTTGTATAGCGCACTAAGCCGAGAGGCATCTAGTGTTTATGAGATTGAGTCTGGCTGTGTTGGAAATGTTCATGATAAACTGGAAGAGTTTGGGGCAACTGCCAAAGAGGTTACGGCCCATAGTGAGAGAGGAGAGATTAGGGGTTGCCATTTGGGGCAGGGAAAAATAGTCCATCTTTGAGGAGCTGATCATAAAGCAGCATAGATCCATCAAGTGGTGGATGGCAGTTAGGCAGTCGGTTATAAATTCAGAGATTGCAAGTGTGCAGAAAGGGAAGAAGAAAAAGATCTGAGTATCACAGCAAAAAGACGCTAGTTGAAGCCAAATGAAGAAAAGAGTTTGCAGGATGTATATTGAGTGAAGAGAAGACAGCCGAACACTAACCCTTTAGGGATGCCCACTGGATGGATGGTCAGAGAGGGGATGCTGGAATTTCATGAGATAGCAATGGAGTGGTGAAAGAGATAGGTGGACAATGTATGTCTAACCAAGGAAGGAAAGAGTTTGAGCGAAGAACGAATAATCCACAGCGTTGATAGCAGCAGAAGGGTCTAGAAGGATGAGAATGGAGGAGTGGTAGGCAGTCATAAGAGAATTAGCTGTGTTGATGAGAGCAGCCCCAGTGTAATGTTTGGACAGGAATCCAGATTGAAGGGGGTAAGCAAGTGAGTGTCCCTCGTGTTAGTTGGCTATGCGTCGGAAGACTTTCCTCTTGGGGATGGAATTTAGAATGGTAGGGAAGGAGACAGACATGTTTTTAGAATGAGGGGTTTTGCAACAGACTGGAAATACACCTGTTGAAAGAGAAAGGTTGAATAAACTGGAGGGGTAGAGGTGACAGGTGCAAGGTCCTTAGTAATTTGTGCTTCAAAGGGGTCAATTGAAGAACAGGATGGGTTGTTAAAATAAAGGATGAAAAGAGTTTTGGTAAAAGAGATGGGGAGATGTGGGACAGAGAGGAGAGCGAGGGAAGGTGGGAGAATGGGAGAATGAGGGCGGGACTGGCTGAGGTAGAAGGCTGAAAAGGGTGTCCTGATTTTGGTGATTTCAGTGGATTGGTAAGAGGTAAAGTCATAGGTGGAGAAAGGGAAAGGAGGAAAATGAGCAGTTTTGGAGGGATATGGCATGGGGGTCCTTAGTAATTTGCAAGAGAGCATGCTAAGAGGGGAAACAAGATTAATGCAATGTTGGTGTCAAGTGTTGTGGTCAGGTTCAGTAGAGAGTATTTGTAGGCCACAAGGAGAGTTGGGGATTAGTCTTTGAACCAGCAGTATAAGCAGCATAAGCAGTGATACAAGGCTGTCCTCAGCAGTTGGATGGTTGGAGAAATCCCTTCTTGAGGACACCATAGAGAGGTAGGTTAAAGAGTGGACTGAGTAGTGAGCATAGTATTAAGTCTTTGCCAGCGATCTAGTGAATTCTTATGCCCCTAAACCCACCAGTCATCAAGCCCCACCCCATGCCACACACAAGTGTGTGCAGGAGCTGACAGGTGTGGCCCAAAAGAGGGAAGTCGCTAGTGTGACAAACAGGTAAGTGTGTGTGTGTGTGTGTGTGTGTGTGTGTGTGTGTGTGTGTGTGTGTGTGTGTGTGTGTGTGTGTGTGTGTGTGTGTGTGTGTGTGTGTGTGTGTGTGTGTGTGTGTGTGTGTGTGTGTGTGTGTGTGTGTGTGTGTGTGTGTGTGTGTGTGTGTGTGTGTGTGTGTGTGTGTGTGTGTGTGTGTGTGTGTGTGTGTGTGTGTGTGTGTGTGTGTGTGTGTGTGTGTGTGTGTGTGTGTGTGTGTGTGTGTGTGTGTGTGTGTGTGTGTGTGTGTGTGTGTGTGTGGGGGCTTGGAGGATGGGGTGCAATATCGAAAAAGGTGGAGGTGGATGGGAGAGTCTTTCCCAGGTAGGTTCCAGGCGAAAATCACCAATATTGTAATATTCCCACCCACTGAAGGCCACAGAAAATGGATCTAAATAAAGCAGTCTTTTTTCGGTACGTCTTCGAAAGGCAGCCTTTTGACATAGAACCTTGAAAATTGATGGGGGTGGACAGTACATCGTTGAATTCAGTAAAGGTGAAATCAGTGTAGTAAGCAAACAGAGATGGGGCAGAGCCTTGAGTGAGAAGTTGACTTGGTCGAGGTAGGGGACCAAGGAGCCAGGTTTGAATTTACATTTGGTGACAGATGAGGAAGGGGGATCAGAGATTGGGAGGGGGGAATAGAAAAGGTGAAGTGAATAGGAGAGTGCTCAAAGAGGGCAGAGGTCAACTGTGGGAGCAGAGGAGAGCAGGGTTAAAGATAGGAATATGAGATCACAAGAGTTTACTTGGGTGTGGGTTGGAAGGTTATGAAGGTTCACTAGTGGTTGCCAGAGAGAGTAGAGTCAAGTTAGATCTGGTTGGCCTTGGACATAATGGGGAGGTTGTGGTTACCCACTATCATAGAGGGGCATCAGATGTGAGCATTCTGAATAACAGGTCAACATCAGAGATTAGGAGGGTGCCCAGGGGGCAGTAGATGAGGAGGATAGATTGTAGGGAGGTGCGAGCAAGGGTTGGACCAATATATGCTCAGAGGAGGAGGGAGTGAATTCAGAGAGGGGCAGAGGTTCTGATAGTGTTTCCATGCTAATCACGAGACCCACACCATCACCTTTATTTTTTTTTAAAGAGGGAGTGTGAGAAAAAGGCAACATCGATTGATGTGAAGGGCTGCCATGGTAGCAGTGATGTGGGATGCAAAGTGATAACAGATGTTTTTGAAGAGACAGTGTGAGGTAAGAAGGGAGTTCAGAAAAAGAGGAAGGTGGTTAGGGTAGATGAGGTTGAAGTGGGTGGAATGTTGGAGAGAGGAGCAGCCTGCGTGGCTTTTAGGAGGAAAGTGAAGGATGGGGATTAGGGGTGGGGGTAGTGGAGGCAAAAGGGGGCGTATGGAGGCCATGGGAGAGATAGAGGACAGTAAGGAGAAGGTGCATGATTGGCAGGGGCTAGTAATGAGGCAGGTTGTACGGTGATCACGGGGTCTTCGTCAATAAAACACTGCATGTTAAATTCACATGGTCCAAGGTGAACACACAATGCAGTTAAACACACAGACTCCTAGGCAGTTAAACACTTCGTGCAACTGACAAAACAACAGTTTCCTATGCAACCAAACACCACACATTAAATACACAGGGTCTTAAGTGGCCAAAACAAAATTTAAAAGATGCAGGTGATATATGCATCTGTGGCATTTCATAAGGTTGATCACACAGGTGGAGAAAGTTGAATGTGAAACTGGATGAAGCAGTAAGTAGAGCAGAATGGGTGTCTGTACCATCTACCTAATGGTATCAACTAGAACCTGCCTTTATCTGTGCAGTCCTTCACTGTGCACACCAGGTTGTGGCACAAGTCAGGGCTAAGAGTTTTTGGATTGCAGATTAATTTTAAGTGTTTATTTTGTATGGCGCTCTGAGCGCGTTGTTGTGCCTGCTTTCCCCCCTCCCACTTCCTGGTCCTCCTCTGCCTTCCCGCCTCCCTGCCCGCCCACCCCCCCTCTGATTGGCTGACTGGCAGCCTCCCTCTGGCCTACTCGGCGGCTGCTCCCCCCGCTCGCTTCTTTGTTCATCCGAGCGTGGGAGAGCAGTCACCGGTAGCCTGAGGGATCAGCTGGTTTAGGGAAGCCCTGCTTGGCCCTGCGGGCCCCGTGAGTTAAATTGTGCAAAAAGAAAAGAAAAAAGTGTTTATTTTGTATGGCGCTCTGAGCGCGTTGTTGTGCCTGCTTTCCCCCTCCCACTTCCTGGTCCTCCTCTGCCTTCCCGCCTCCCTGCCCGCCCACACCCCCCCCCTTTTCCTCTTCCCCTCCTCCCTCTGCCTATATCCACCCCCCTTCCTGGGCAGCCCCCTGCCCGGCAGCCCCCTCGGCTAAGGGCCCCTTAGGCAAAGGGCGGCTCCTACGGTTGCGGCTCCCTGTGTGTCTGCAGGTGTCCGCAGGGGACGCCTGGTGCCTGTACTTCTATCTCCACCTTCTCCCGGCCCACCCCTTCTACTCCTGGTCACTTCATTCACATGGTGTCTTCACCTCACTGTGTCCCACAGTTGCGGTAACTAGGGTTTTTCTCCCCTCGCAGGATTCTCACACTTAGGTGACCTCTGTACCTAATGCGCACTCACCGTTCTGAAATGTGGTAAACTTGGCCTTGCCGCTTACTTCCTGCCTGTGTGCTCTCTGTGCTCTCGTATCGTCTGTCTCCCCCTCCCCACTCCCGCCTACTCCATGGTGCTCTCTATCTCGCCTATCTTCTCTAACTGCTTCTCTATTGACTATCCTGCTCTCCTCACTAAATCTGGTAGGAAAAAGTTTAAAAAGGACATCCTGGTCTCCAACCCAGGCCTCCCTATCGCTGACACCTACACTAGTGCCTGCTCCAAGGAAACTCTCACTGACATCCTCTTTTTCGTACCTTCGCCTGACCTATGGACCCTTCATATGGTCTCTGTGCTCTCTCCTTTCTCCTCTTCTCCCATTAATGGTGGCACCCGCTGGGATATCCTCTTGGCCTCCTTCCACTCCTCTAAGGCCATCATTAATGTCTACACTAATGGGACCGTCTTGGTCCAAGGCCCTCAGGCCAACCTTCATCTCTTTGATAGACGCTTCCCACGCCTCATCAACTTCCTTTCCTCTCCTGCTGTCCCCCCTCCTCTGTCCTCGGCTTCCTTGCCTCTACGCTCCCTCCCTGCCCCCTCTCGTGCTACTTCTTCACCTCCCTCTTCTACACCTCCGCTGGGCGTACCTCTGATCTGTACCCCTCCCCGGAAGTCCTTCAAGGATGGCAACCTTCTCCACATTGCCACTCTTAACTCTCGCTCTGCAATCAAGCATTCTTCTGATATCTGTCACCTTCCTGAGG
Organism: Ambystoma mexicanum; assembly: GCF_040938575.1. Taxonomy (NCBI): domain Eukaryota; kingdom Metazoa; phylum Chordata; class Amphibia; order Caudata; family Ambystomatidae; genus Ambystoma; species Ambystoma mexicanum. The sequence goes on along the minus strand of NC_090939.1, from coordinate 234,348,889 downwards.
AACTGGACCTTGACGTCCTAGGTCTCACTGAGACCTGGTTCACGGCCAGCTCTGTCACCAGCCTTGACACACTCCTACCTGACGGTTACAAGATCCTCTCTGTGCCCAGGCCCAACCGTGCTGGTGAGGGTGTGGCCCTTATCTTCCCTGAGTGGATTCCTGCCTCTGTCACTCCTACGCAGTCCTACTCCTCTTTTGAATGCCTTGTCTGCCGTCTCTCTCTCTCTTCTAGCCATTCCCTTACCCTGGCTACTGTCTATCGGCCACCTGGTCAAATCTCCTCCTTCCTCTCTGAGTGGGCTGACCTCTCCTCCTCACTCCTGTCCTCTACCACTCAACTCCTCTTTCTTGGTTACTTCAACATCCACTTGGATGCCTCCTGTCCCCCCACGGGACTTTTTCGTGACCTCTGCGACTCTCTCTCACTCTCTATTCTCCCGTCTGGGCCTACTCATTCTGCAGGGCACACTCTTGATGCTCTGATCTCTTCTGACCTTCCCCTCTCCGTCCCTCTCTCCACTCCTCTCTCCTGGAGTGATCACTTTCTCCTATCCTCCCACCTCACCCTCCCTACCCCTCAGGCAAAGCCACCCTCACCACTGCCACCCACCTTCTCGGTCATCCGACCCATGAAGCGCGTGTCAGTTGAGGCTTTCGCAGCCACCTTCTCACCCCCACCTCCCCCCTCGGCTGACTCCCACCCTGACACAGCCCTCTCCATGCTCCACTCTGCTATATCTGATACTCTTGATATCCTTGCCCCTGTCATGAGAATCCGCCTGAAGCCCAAAGCCAAATGTAACTCCTGGTATGACTCGGATCTTGTCACCCTAAAACACAAGTGCAGGGTGGCAGAGAGGAAATGGCGTGCTTCATGTTCATCCTCTGACAAACTGGCCTGCCGCCTGCTCCAAAGGCAATACCGTCTCTCCGTTCTCACCAAGAAGAGAGCCCTTATCCAAGCCCGCATCTCTGCGGCATCTAACAACTCGGCCGAACTATTTAAAATCTGCAAGGAGCTTGCCAACCCTGCTGCAGTCTCTACCTCTCCTGTCCCCTCCCAGGCCCTCTGCACTGCACTGGCCTCTCACTTCATCTCCAAAACTCAGGACATCCTATCCTCACTCTCCTCCTACCACCTCCCTCCCTCCCTGTCTGGCTCTTCCTCGGGCCCTTCTGCAGCCACCCCTCCTCCCTCCTTCTCTGCCTTTCCCCTTTTTTCTGCTGACAAGGTTTCCAGACAAGTCCGATCTATGAAAGTCTCGTCCAAACAGGTTCACCCCTGTTCCTCCAAAACTATCAAGGACCACATTGACTCCCTGGCCCCTGCCCTGGCTGACTTTTGCAACCACTCCTTCGCCTCTGGAGTTTTCCCATCCCCCCTTAAGCACTCCCTTGTGCACCCTCTTCTTAAGAAACCCTCTTCTGACCCCTCCTGCCCGGCTAACTATCGCCCAATCTCCATCACTCCCTTCCTGGGCAAGCTCCTGGAGAAACTGGCCATCTCCCAGCTTAACCTCCATGCTGAATCTGTTGGCAGTCTTCATGACCATCAATCTGGCTTCAGAGCTGCCAGAAGCACGGAAACTGCTCTCCTGAACATCCGTGAGGACCTGCTTTTGAACCTCGACTCCAACACTCCGTGTGTTCTCATTCTGCTCGATCTCTCTTCTGCCTTTGACACTGTCAACCATGCCATCCTGCTCAACCGTCTCCGTGATAACCTGGGTATCACTGGTCAGGCTCTGGCGTGGCTGACCTCTTTCCTCTCCAATCGACCCTCCCAGGTCCAACTCGGGTCCTTCCTCTCTGACATCTTTTTCTCCACCTGTGGTGTCCCCCAGGGATCTAATCTCTCCCCCTGGATGTTCAACCAGTATCTGGCACTCCTTGCCCACCGCATAGCCGCTCTCTGCCCCAACTTTCAGTGCTATGCGGACGATACCCAGCTCATTTTCAGGCTACCCTCGGCCTCCTCCTCTCCCTCCCTCATCTTTGACTGTCTGTCTGCTATCCAGGAATGGTGTGCCGCCAATGACCTCTGCCTTAATGCCAGTAAGACTGAGATTCTGCTCATCGGCACACCCACTCCCTCTTTCCCTGCAGCTCTCTGGCCGGCCTCTCTTGGCCCTCTTCCTGCTCCTACCTGCAAGGCAAAAAACCTTAGGGTTATCTTCGACTCCACACTCTCCTTCTCTCCTCATATATCTGACGTCTCTAAGAAGTCACACTACCAGCTGCACCTCCTCAGAGGTATTCTTCCCTTCCTCTCCTTCCCCCAGAAGCTCGCTGTCTCCCGAGCCCTGGTTCTCTCAAAACTGGACTACTGTAACAGCCTTTGTCTTAATCTGCCTGCCTCCACACTCCGCCCTCTGCAACTCATCCAGAACAGAACTGCGAGACTTGTCCTTGGCCTCAAGCCCAGGGACCGTATCTCTCCAGGACTGAAATCTCTACACTGGCTCCCAGTGGCTGCGAGGATAAAGTTCAAAACCCTCTGCATTGTCCACAAGGCCTTCTGGGGCCTGGGGCCTAAATACCTTCAACTCTCTCTTCCTAAATATCTTCCTTCCCGAGCCCTTCGCTCATCCGTCTCCAACTCCCTCAGGGTCAGCCGCTTCTCGAAGCAACGAGCTGGGGGTAGATCTCTCTCCGCGGCAGGGGCCTCCCTCTGGAACAGCCTTCCTGCCCCCCTGAAACTTGATGAGAACCATCTACGGTTCCGGAAGCACCTCAAAACCTTCCTCTTTGCTTCTGCTTTCTCTCTCCCTCTCCCCTGCTAATTCTTCGCTGAAACTGCACTGAATCTGCAACTGGGCCACTCTCACCGACCTCGGTCCTTGGCCCAGCCACTCTCCACTTGCACTGCGGGACTGTCTCTGTATCCCTACAGCCCCCCCTTCCCAGCACTTGTTCTGCACTTACCTTGCACTTGCCACCAGCTGGCCCTTTTATTTATTTATTCTACTTACCTTGTACTGCACTTCCCCCCTCCCCTTCCCCATGCACCTCTCCCCTCCCCCTCCCCCTGCACTTGCGCGATCTGAATGACACCTGGCCTAGTAGGATCGTTGTCTGTCTTCCCCTTGTTCCCCCCTCCCTGCCTCGTCGCGCCTTGAAACACCTCTGTATAGGCGCGTTACAAATGCCTTATCATATCATATCATAAGGGCGAATCAGGGGACTACATTGTTAAGAAATGGGAGCTTACATGGATAGTGGCTGGGTACAATTGCAACCCAAACATAGGGAACATTCTTCAGCTGTGCTCTAGCTCCACCATGGAGCAAGCAAGTGCTGTTGCTTCTGGATTCAAGGGAACAGTGAGAGCCTCCCCCTAGACAGGGAAATGCTGGTAAAAAAATGTATCTGAGTCTGAAACACATGGTCTGAACAGGCCAATCAGGGAACTTCCTGGTTCCAAAATGGCTACTCCACTAGACAAAGACCAGACAATGTTGGTCTAATGAAGTGCTTTTTCATGTACTGAGCACCACCTCAACCAGGTAAAAAACAGGTTTCTTCTGATACCTACTGGGTTCAAGGTACCAATAAGGGGATCTCTCCTTCACCGGGCAATCCAGGTAAAAAGTGGATATGCTATCCTACTCCCACGTGAGCCAATCAAGGGGCTGGCTGACTCCAAAATGGCTGGCTGACTGACTGGCTGGAATAAGGGCAAAAACAATTGTGGTCCAAACAAAGGTCCCTGTGGTCATCTAAGCATCAGGCTCTGTTTACCAAGATGAAACCCCAGGTGGAGAGTAATTACACAAAATAATCCATCTCACCAAGGCAAGTAGTAACACATGCATTTTGGGATGCTTAATGCTCAACATTGCCACTTTCGCTATGCACTCCAATGGAGAGCACAGTGAAAATGAACATGGTAGTGGAGGAGAAGGGGCACATACTGCTTCTCCACCTTATGTAACAGATGTCTTCAGATTTCTCCACATGCCTAAGCTGAGCCCTCAGAAACACCCCACAACCCCAAACTCCCTCATCCTTTCACCTCAATGCCCCCACTATGATACCAAAATGGCATATAATGCTAGGGATGTACAGGTTGAACCCAAGTCCCTTGAGTTCAACATCGACAGACACCTCACATTCAAATGCTTGTGTTTTAGTCGTGCAGATTGAATGTGCATGGGGAAGGGCACAAGGGCAATGCATTGTGTCCTCCCAGTGGGTGAAATCCCCAAATAAAGCACAACGCAAAAGCGTAGACGGTGGTTGTTACATGGTGGAGAACCAAAACATACTCTACCTTTACCATGCACAACCTGTTTTATGTCTTTTTATGAGGTCTCACGTCCCTTCCTACTATTTAAACACCTAGTAGGAACAGCTAACATGACCTATATGTTGTCTTCATGTTTTGTCTTCACCTGAAATTGGCTCACCTCATCCCCACCAGGGGATTTTTACTGGACTAATTAGCTTGGACTACAGCAATATGATAATATGGTGTTGAGCTCTTTTTCTCTATAAGTTTATTTGTAGAGTCACCTTGGGAAATCTCGACCTGTCTATGGGATAGTAAAGGTGTAATGTACCCACAATAGACAGTCCAGATTCGTACCCATACATTTGGATTTTTAGACCAAGGTGTAAACTTTACTTTTATTTTTACATCCTTTCCCTTTTTTTGCCCATTCTTCCTCTGTGAGGATCTACAGTGACTAAGGATATTCAAGAGTTCAACAACCTTCATGTTGTTGTTGCTTTTTCAAAAATGAATTCTCTTTTGACTTCTTTTACTGTCTCCCCCTGTTTGTAAGCGGCACATCATCGCTTACTAGGGATAGGGTTTTCTCTTAAAACCTCAAGGGTAGGACAGGTTTAGACAGTTTTTTCCTCACTATCCTACTGTCTTCCGACTGACCCTGCAACTCCTTGGCCACTTAATGCTAGTGTTTTTTGCCTTATACCTAATGGGTGTCTCCTACTGCCTAATTTTAATGACATACAGTTGTGTGTTGCCCTCTTTTGTGATACAATACTAGTCTGTTAGGGCTTCACCCTGCTAACTGCATTTTGAGTGCCCTTTTGTCTATAACCAGCAGAAAGGTAGGTCAGCAAGGGAGGGAGAGAGAGAAAGCAGAAGCAAAAAGGAAAGTCTTGAGCTGCTTTCGGAACCTGAGGTGGTCCTGCTTGAGTTTGAGGGGGATCAGGGAGGCCGTTCCAGAGGGAGGCATATGCAGAGGAGAAAGATCTACCCCCCACTCTCTGCCTAAAGGAGCATCTGACCCTCAGAGAGTTGGCGGTAGCTGAGCAAAGGGCTCGAGAAGGAAGGTGTTTAGGAAGAGAGACTTAGATCTAGTGCAGGCCCCAGACCCAGAAAGCCTTATGGACAATGCAGAGGGTCTTGAACTTGATCCTTGCAGCCACCGGGAGTCAGTTGAGAGTTTTAAGGGTTGGAGAGATACAATCCCTGGGCTTGAGACCAAGGACAAGTCTTGCAGTCCTGTTCTGGATTAGTTGCAGAGGGCAGAGGGTAACGGAAGGCAGATTAAGAAAGAGGCTGTTGCAAGAGTCCAGCCTAGAGAGAACCAGGTCTCTGGAGACAATAAGCTTCTGGGGGAAAGTGAGAAAAGGAAGAATACCTCTGAGGAGGTGCAGCTGGTGGTGGGAATTCTTAGCAAGGGCTGTGATGTGAGGGGAGATGGATAGAGTGGAGTCAAAGATGACACCTAGGCTTTTTGCCTCAGAGGAAGATGCAGGGAGAGGGCCCAAGGAGGGCCGCCAGAGTGAAAGAGGGAAAGTGGGAGCAGGGGTCCCAATGAGAAGGATCCGAGCGAGTACCGAGTTGAGTACCGCTTTGCTGCATCACGCTCTCCATTTGCTCCTGCTCCTGCTCGGATTGCTATTCTGCCTGCTGTTTGCTGCTGCTGCCGGCATCTATCCAGCTAACAGCTGTGAAGTCTGTGTAAACAGATTGAGTGACAGAGGCAGATTCACCCCCCTCTCCCATACAGTGATTGGCTCTTTCTTCCTCAACGTTCTATTGGTTTTAGTATTTGAACGTGGCGCACGTGCATCGCACACGCGCATCCCAGCGAGTACCGAGTTGAGTACCGCTTTGCCGCATCACGCTCTCCATTTCCTCCTGCTCGGATTTCTATTCTACTTGCTGTTTGCTGCTGCTGCCGGCATCTATCCAGCTAACAGCTGTGAAGTCTGTGTAAACAGGTGACTGCAAACCTAGTGGGTTGTGCACTGCTAACAGAACATTTGCCGAACATTTGCTGATCTGCTTTTGGCTTCTCTTGCAGATTGAGTGACAGAGGCAGATTCGCCCGCCTCTCCCATACAGTGATTGGCTCTTTCTTCCTCAACGTTCTATTGGTTTTAGTATTTGAACGTGGCGCAGGCGCATCGCGCGCACGCATCCAAGTGAGTACCGCATTGAGTACCGCTTTGCCGCTTAGCCGCATAGCCGCAGCGCTGGGGGGGCAAGCTGCTCTACTCGGCACCTAGTCTGTGATATCCACATTCGTGAAAGTAAGCATTTGTGGAAACACTCATTTCATTTGTTCATTTTTTCTGTTTACTTTGCTGTGTTCACTATTACATATATTGGTGGCATTTGATTTTTCTTTATGGCATAACATAATTTCAATCTATTAACTGCTTGAAGTGTTCGTGATGGTTAAATTACAAATGAGCCTTCGATTTTCACATACAATTCTTAAGTCATAAAGATGACCTCCTACACTGCGTATAAGCTCACGACAAATATGCCACCCATTGTACCGTTGACTCTTGTCCCACATACACAATGTTTCTCACCGGGGCATCCCAACTCTGCATTGTTACCTCAAACTTTTTTCACAGCTATGTCTGTCACCCCCCGGTCTTCACACAGACAAACTCGCTTTCCGTTTAATGTTCCAAATGATAAAATAAGCATGTCCTCTCCGTTGTCTCCGGCTACCTGTTCACTCAATGAGACACTTACCCCCTCTCCTCTAACAATAGGGAAAATTAGTGCCTCGCACCGAACTCTTTTGAGTTATATCAACCATCAACCAATTTCTGATCTGACAATGATGGAATCAACTAAAAACTGTCCCCCAGTGTGCAATTCGAACATGTCCATCTCACTAATTGCCTTCCCCCAACTTGCACCAAACTCTATTGCCATATCTATCCATGCAAGCACATGCGAGTCTGCTCATACTACCAGAGAGTCGGAACGTGTCACCAGTGTGCCGTCTGTATCATGTATACCCAGTGACATGCCATCTGGAAATGCCATTCCAATGCTTAAGTCCTTTGCCCTACCAACCCCACGACCTAACAGACCTTACCCCATTGATAATGCTGCTCAAACGTTGTTAATGATTCAACCTGCATTAACTGCAATCAACACTGCCATTTATAGTCTATGTAAATTATTCGAAGCATTTGATACTGAAGTAGCCCGCCAATCCAATCAATTCAAAGATTTAATGAAATGGCTCTCAACGCAACAACTCACTAAAGTGTCTTTGAGTAAAGAACATTTTGAAGAGTCTGTTATCATGTACCTAGTGACTTGGCACCCTGTAATGAAAATTCACATCCTGTACAAGCACCAACACCATTTGTAAAACAGGTTGTTCCAGTCGTGTTGGCGCCATGCCCACTTCTGCCAATTTCGGGTATCATAGGCCTTGAGCCTATATCCATGGACCCTATTTCTCAGCCATTAATGGAAGATAAAACAAGCGAAGCAATGCCTAATTGCATTGAAAAACTGCCCGATCCACAAAATCCACAGAATGTTAATCAGGGTCAGAGTCATTTACAACAATTGAAAGCAAAAAATCCTAAAAACAAGAACAACAGCAAGAAAACTCTGATCCCTATAAAAAAGACAAAAAACATGATTGGAGCAAAAAATCCAAAAACTACCTTGTCTACTTTCTTTAAAGCTCTTGGCAAAACTTCCACTACAACAGACAAATACATTACTAGTGCCATGGCGCCTGTAATGGATGTGCATCCGATAACGGCAGGAGCTACCAAACAACCCACACCGCAACTTCCCACTACAGGGGATAAAACTGTACGTACTGTGCCTATCTCGCCCTTGACACAATTGGTAAATGCCTTACGTAACCCACAAACATCTTCTACACTTCCTTCTGTATTAAATAAGCCCAATAGGTTTGCAAACAGTCAGATTTCAGTGAATACTGGACTCCCACCACAAATTCAAGCACAACCCCAATTGTCCCTTTCTCCTATACCTCAACCCAAATCTGTTTCTTTTGCGCCTATGCCACAAGTGACACCATCCTTGAATGTTGCTACTCAACAAATCCTAACAGATGAACTCAAAAAAAGAGTAGATGAATATCTATCTGTTAAATTGGTGAAAACCTTTGCCCAAACACAATGTGAGCCTGCCCACCCCATTGAAGAGCAAAGGAGAGGCAACCGTACGTTTGGTGATCAACAGCCCTCCAGAGTAGCTTCTAACGACATCATGACATCAAGACAGGGTGGGTCGTCCGAATTTCCAGGCACTCCCAGTAATGAGAAATGGACACCACGTAAAGCTGATAAGCGGTGGCTTTCTCGACACATTCACCCACAAAGAGCAAAATTCCACACTTTGGCCCTCATTACGACCCTGGCGGAAAGTGACTGACCGGACCGCCACAGCGTAAATAGCGTTTCCGCCATTGCACGAAGGAGCAAAGTGCGGCCCATTCCGACCCATCGGGCACGAGCACCACGGCATGGCGGAAGTGCAAAGTCCGCGATGGCGGAAATGACCCCAAAACGGCCCACACCGCCGCCGTACGGCGCCCTAGGTGCAATACCGCCACCCATCACAGCGGACACCGCAGTGTGCGCCTACCGGAAAGTACGGTGACCGGAAATATACGGAAACGGAAGTAAAAACATGGGCCCGGAATGGGAAACATCCCGCCGTACACCTATAAAACCACTAAAACCACACAACCACTAAAAACACTACCCTGAGACACACCCCAACCCGTCATCCACCCTAGAGAAACCAAGAAAAATGGGAAAAGTAGCGAAGAAAGCGTGCGACCGCAAGCGGCAGGTCCACTTCTCCCGTGAGGAACTCACCGTGCTAACAGAGACCCTCCAGGAGAATGCTGCCGTCGTCTTCTGCACGCAAATGACCAGGACGGCACTTGCAAACAAGAAGGCCATATGGGCTCTGGTGGCACAGCGGGTAAGTGCGGTGGGGACCGCACCCCGCACCCCACAGCAATGCCGAAAGCGATGGGACGACCTGCGGATACGCGTCCGCAGCATACTCTCTGCCAACCGCAACATTGCCACAGCCACCGGGGGAGGTCCTGAATCACCCATCAAGTTGACCCCCTGGGAAGAAATCTGTGCCTCCACCATCGGAATGGAGAGCATAGAGGGAGTCGGAGGGATGGAGAAAGGAGTGCAGACATCCGAAGATTCAGGTAGGTGGGCCAGATAAAACAATGCCAAATCCACAAAGTCCATCCATGTGAAGTACCATGTGTCCACATAGTGCAACAGAAACACATGTCCAGGAGAACGTCCACACACATCGGCCTGATAGCGCACGTTAAAACCCACAATAAATACATAAATAATTAAAAACCCCTAAAACACGCACTACACGTGCAGCAGGCACACCCTAACTGCAGGCTGCCAAACAACTGCACCCTCACTCCACACACAAATGAAAGCACCTCCAAGGCCCCGACCCAAATCACCCTCAGGTACCACCCCAATGCATGTGATACAATGCCATTCCAATTCCCACAGACCCATCAATAACCCTCGCCCTCCTTTACTCCACCACAGGGTCCGATCCAAACGACGAGCATCAGGACACCCCTACCAGCACACCTGCAAAGAGGGCCAAGACCAACGGCCAAAGACCCTCCACCTCAGCTGCACGCATCAAGACACGGCAGCAGCACAAATCAGGTGGCAGCACAGAGGAGGGAACATCAACAGGCACCCCAGCAGCCAGCATGCCCACACCACCACCACCACAGGTCCCCCCAACGGATGCCACAGAAGGCACTGCCTCTGGTGGCAGCAGCACCATAGGTGACACCCCATTGATGGCAGCATGCTCCGACACAGAAGACGGGGATGTCGAAGTCAGATCCATCCATGACCTGTCTCAATCCCCCTGTCTGTTCCATCCCGTACACCATGAGGATACCACGCAGGGGCACCCACAAGACGACGACTGGCCATCCCCCACAAGCCCTGTGGCAAGGCAACATGAGGTCAACAGCCCCTCTGTGACACCCCCGCAAATGGCCATGGCCCAGCAGAGGCAACAGTCCCTCGACCAGTTAATCGTGCAACAGCAGCAACTGGCCACGCTCCTCAAGGACCATGCCGATGAATGTGGGGGCACTAAGGCAGACATAGAAACATCAACTGAGACACTTAGGGCAGAAATGGAGAGAGGTACAGAGACACTAAGGGCACAAATGGAGAGTAGCACCGAGAGCCTGGGAGTCCAAATGGAGAGAAGCACCGAGAGCCTGAGGGGGGAACTGCATGCGACGTCCAAGGACGTATGTGCCGAACTTGCCGCAGTGCGCCGTGTGCTCACTGAGCTCTCGCAAACCCTTAGGGACCTGCATGGACGTGAGCAGGCAGAGACATCATCCGTTGCAAGTTCCGTCCAGGGCAGCCCCCAACGTAGATCTGGGAGGAACCTGCGCTCCACAGGCAGGGGTGCCCCTGATACCCGCAGAGGGGGCTTGCAATAGCGACTGCCCACTGACAATGAGCATCTTTGGACACTGGTGTTCGGGGGGGGAGGTAGGAGGGTGGAGGGGGTGTGTTGGGCTCACTTGGGTGGCGGGTCGATAGGGTGTACAACATGATATCACATATGCCATAAACAGTGCACGATCAACCAATGAGATGTGTGGACATTGATCTTTGTGTACTAGGCCATCATAGGCGTACAGTCCATATTGTGCATGTCCCAGACACACACAGTGCCACGAGTCCCGTGTCCATGTATCAGCCACCAGGCGTGAGTGCTAGAAGCATACATCAATGAGATGCTGACGAATGTCACGGCCCTCCGGTGCCTCGCAGACTCCTTGAGGTGCTGCCACATCCCCACCCTCATCATGACCATCATCAGGTGCTTGCAGTTCTGCGTCAGGGGGCATGGGCACATTTCTACGTACGCACATGTTGTGGAGCATGACACATGCCATCACCATCTTTGCAACCTTCTCATGGCGGTACAGGAGTGCCCCGCCAGACCTGCTGAGGCAGCGGAAACGACCCTTCAGTAGGCCGAATGCCTGTTCAATGACTACACGGGTACGTGAGTGGGCATGGTTGTAGTCCTCCTCATGCTGGTCCCGTGGGTTCCGGACTGGTGTGAGGAGCCATCTCTTCAGTGGATATCCAGCATCACCTGTATGTGGACGATAAACGTATGATGTGGAATGCCATTGCTACGTACGCACACACCCCCCCCTTCCTGCCAGGTCATTGCCGAATCACATACCCCACATTATCATGCATGTAATGAGACTCACCGAGTAGCCAGGATCTGTTCCCTGCGTGTCGCTCCATGTAGCGTGGTATTGTAGAGTTCCTCAAGACCATAGAATCATGGGTTGATCCAGGGAATCGGGCACAACAATGTGTAATGATCCTGTTGGAGTCACACACCATTTGTACATTCAGAGAATGAAATTGTTTTCGGTTGCGGTACTGGGCCTCCATGGCATGTGGGACGACCAATTCCACATGGGTGCAGTCGATGGCACCAATGCAACCCGGTATGCCGGCAAGTGCATGGAATCCCACTTTTGTGTTGGTAATTTCCTGCTCCGAGCGTGGTAGAGAGATGTAGTCGTCTGCGTGCTGCAGGAGGGCATCGAGCACTTGCAATAGTGTCCGTGAGAACAGTGGCTGAGAAATGCCATGCAACTGTCCGACTGTGTGCTGGTAGGTGCCTGTGGCCAGGAAGTGGAGTACAGACACCACCTTCAGTAGGGGTGGGATGGCGGTTGGGCTATCTATCATGCTGACAAGGTCAGCCTGTGTCATGTCCACAATGGCGGCTATGGTGTCCCGGTCCAGACGGTAGAGGGTGTGGATCTGCTCATCAGTGAGGTTGAACGGATGTGCTCGGAGGCGTGGGATTGCGGGCTGCCTGCGTGGTGGTAGTGGCTGTGCTGGCGGCCCTTGCTGGCCCTGCCTTGCCCTCCTCCTCCTCCTGCGTCTCCTCCGTGCGGCCGGTTGTAGTTGGTGTTCGTCTCCTTCTTGGAGTTGGAGTACTTGCAGTGCTATCAGGTCCCCCAGGGCCAACATCGCGAGTCCTGCCGGTAGCATTTCGGTGTGGTTGTGGGAGGAGACTGGGTGTGCAATTTATGTGTTTTCAGGCTGTATGGCCTCCACCTGTGGTGATTCATTCCACCTGTGCAAGCTGCTCTCCCCTTTGGCCGAGCACGTCCCGCACACAACGCTGCAATTCGAGGAATGGCATCTTGCTATTGCAATCATGTATTTGTACCCGATGGCCGTGTAACATTGGTTGACATGTTCATTCGGCTATGGTCCCATTGTTTCACATGCTATCTTTGCAGTCGCGAACAGACTTGTGAAGGGTCAGTGGAACGTAGTACTCGAGTAACGGTGGGCCCTCATGCATCACTGTACCGAGTTGCAACGACGGGCGGGGCGTCCCATTTGTGGGTGAAGGCAGTTGCCATTTTCACACACAGCCGCACTCGATGGATTAATTAGTGATTTCAAACGGCCACAGATGCCTCTTCGACGTGATGTTGCAAATGAGGAATTCGAAGGGCGGCGCTTTCGGTTTTCAGCTAGCGGCGAGGAAATGCCCACAGGTCTGACTGCAAATATAACGTACTATTGTTCAATGTCCTTGGGACAGGGGCCATGGCGAGGATGCAATGATTGATGTGAATGGTTTGGGATGCGCAATAGCGACGTGGGCGATGAGGCCGGACGTTCCCAAATACATGTTACTTCACTACACTGGAATTACGGGCTGGGGCACTGTGGATTTTGCAGGCTGCATAACGCACAGACTCAATGGATATTTCTAATGTTATGTGAGTAAATATTCAGGCGTTTTAATCCCGGGATGAGGGAATGATGAATGGATGCATGGGCAGGTGATTTGATACAGAGTTTGCCATGTACAGGGCTTCTTGGAATCTATCCGCCTCCCCTACGCTATGTGATGCAGGGCTGCCATAGTGGGACCATCGTCTATCTGGCCTTGTTGAGCCCTCCCTGTCTCGACGCGCCCTCAGACACTTGTGTCCATGCACGTTACCAATCCCATCTGATGGATTCTGTTATGACAGACGCATGCACAGGTACACTCGTTTGTGATGGTGTTTACACCTCGATATAGATAGTTATGAGTCGCAAGTTGTTTTTGGGTGGTGATGAACCTTTGGAGTGGGCTAGCATGCATATGGCTGTGGATTTAGTGTGATCATTGAAGTGAGTTGTTCGAATGTAGTTCTGATGGCCATTCTGTTCTTTTTCTTTTCTTTTGGTTGACAGGTATCTCCTCCCCTTTTGCCACTGCCATCTGTATGCCACTCCTGCAGATGGCTTTTACTCCCGACACCTGCTGCTTCGTGTTAATCAGTGGAGCTGCATTACGATCTTATGGGACGATCGCCAATGGGCCACATGCCCTTACGCAGTACTGGTGGCTCGGAGCAACATTTCGGCCTTTCAGCTGGACTAGTGCCTCCCCATTGGGACGGCCCTGCGGTTCTGTGCGCTTCCATGTTGCCTTTTCGTACGTGAATGTGGCTCTGTGTACCATGATGGAACAGGGCGTCACACAAGTAGTGGCTGGTCATTTCTTGCGGATGCAGCCCACAATGGTGAAATGTGTTTTGGAGTTCATGGCCTGATGGCTGTATGGGCTTGGTGATTTTGTTGTGCATTAAATTTCTATTCTGATTTGGCCCGTGTAGCGTTCTTCTTTGCAAGTGATGTGGCATATTCCTATTTGGGGAGCGATGTATTGTGAGGAGATCTGCATTGGGTTCCAGCTTCGGAGTTTAGTTGCGTGGTACTGTACTGGGCGCGTTTGCCTACGAAGCCCGTGAGGTCAGGGATGGGGGCTGCCAATATGACTGTTTGAATGTTGTCATGCTCAGGGGCGGGGGATTGGGTTTTGTGTAACAGATGCCGGTCAGCCAGGTGGACTGGTGGAATGATGTGATTTTCGGAATATTGCTGGTCACAGGTGCCTGTGTTTGCGTGCGTTTCTTGGTGGGGGACTGTGGTCATGTCCATTGGGATGGCTTCTGTATTCGTGCCATCTGTGCCCTGCAGCTCCCATTGGCCCCTGTTGTGTTTCTTTTGTTCGTTGGCATGCATGGGTGACTTGTACATTTCAATGGTTGCATTGTGACTTCATTGCACCTACGGGGAGTTGTACTTTGTGGCCAGGGAGCGGTGTACAGGCACTCAGTGGGGCCGTTTACGGTTGATTCGCGATGCCGTACTTCTCACCATGGCGGAATGGTACATTCCGCCATGCTTGATGGCGTTAGGTACATGTCCGCTAGGGTCGGAATTAGCGTACCCTTGCGCCATGGTGGTGTTTACGGTTTGGCATGGCGCGCGCGTGCGTGCTTGGTGCAGTTAGCGTTGGCGTTCACTACGGTGTCGCTAATGGCTTCGTACTTTGCGGTGACGGGTCATAGTCGCACCGAGCGCTATTCGATGGCGGTATTGCATTTCCGCCATCGTTTTCCGAATTCCGCCAGGGTCGTAATGAGGGCCTTTGATTCTCAAATGTAGAGAAGGTAACCATCCGGTGTATGACCTTAACCAACGCAGTGTATTGAATATCTTTGGGGACATAGACGAATTATGTAACATTAACACAGATGACATTGACCAAATTGAATTCCTAACTGACTCTCCACTTACAATAGTTCGACTTTGGATCCCATCAGGGGTAGTCTTCCAATCTATTTGGTGTAATAAAATGGTCCTATTTGATATGGGTTTTTTATTTGCCGAAGACCCAGAAATTGCTTGTTTGACCCCCAGAAGATCAACTGCGATACCGAAAATATATTAAGGGCAACGTAGCGAATCGAGACAATCTTGGTCAGCCGAGAATTCTCGGCAATAACCATTACAACTTGATAATACAAGCCTAATTAGCGTTGTAAGTTGGAATTCAAGGGGGCATAAGCATCTAACTGCGTCTTTTAGAGAAAATTCTGTTCTCCATCATATTATAGCCTTGTAGGAAATCTGGCTTATTAAACCCCCTTTATGGGACAATTATGAATTGGCTTTGATTCCAGCAACCCCAACTGGAGGCAGACCTTCATCAGGCCTCCTTGTGGCTGTGCACATCACAGAGGGCTTCTCAATTGTCCCTTGGGCCTCTGTTGGAGCACACATACAACTAGTTCGAATTTCCAACAATGATATGGTTTTTGCCCTAGTTAATATATATCGCAACCCGGTCAGCATGTCTGATGAAACTTTTTTTTGCTGGCCTTCTTGACAAGTTCCACATTATTTCATTGGATAATCTGGTTACACACACCATTGCTTTAGGTGATTTAAATTTAAATTGCTGGAAGGTGGGACCACAAAGTCAAGGGGTGCGCAAATGGCTGTCGATTATGCACGAACGTAATTACCATATGGTAAATGGTTCAGTAAAAGGGGATGTTCTGCCAAATTATACATGGCACCGCGGGCAGGCAAACAGCATTATTGACTATATATATGTTGACTCTAAATTATTCCAACACACTGAGCAACTTAGTGTTAAAGACCATCCAAATAGTGACCATTGTATGTTGATCCTCCAGCTCAAGTTAAAGTTTTAATAATATGGCAAAATAACCATATGACATAAGTTAATTGTGAATAATTTCACTCTGTCTAAACCAGGGTAATTTCTTTACACACCCTGGTGATATTCAGCCCACAGGTTCAATTGCTTTCCTGTTGGGCTTCTGTTATTTCAATAATTGTTTTTTTGCATAATATCCCATTTCATTTCTCTGACAAAATTATAATGTAGTTCCGGAAAGACTGGTCTTTCATTGCGAACAAATGCACGCGTGATTGGCTCATATTGATAATCAACACTGCCAAATCTATCGCAGATAACTTGGTAAAAGAATTGGAAACAAAACTCGCTGCAATTAAAGATTTAATTGACATCGAGGCCTTTAAGACCAAGCTAGCTGCCTTAGATGTCACTTTAAAAGAATTCAAGGAAATGAATCTGACAAAGAAAATCTTTAAATTGAAAAAAGATCTTTCAGTATTCGAACATTCAAAAGTATATCCATATATAACTGAGGATTATTACACACCGGAAGCTAAATTGGCGAGACGGAATGCCCACTTGGCATATCCGCCAGGTGGATACAGGAATCAGGGAAATAACAGTTCAGCCTCTTCCAATAATTCAAGTAATGGGTCCAACAACGGTGCCCAGCGATACGGTGGCAGAGGCCAAGGCCGACCGAGACAACAAGTACATTTTAATGCACATGGTTTCCAAGGAAACTATGGTGGAGGCCCTGGCCAACCCCAACCCCAACCACAACAACAAGTGCCCCATTTTTTAGGCACACGCGGGGCGAACAGAGGCAGGCCCAGGTGGCAGATGTACTCACCCAGGGTAACACGGAACAGGGGACAGAGCTTCCCGCAGCCAGCGTTTCCTTAGTCATGAATTTCTCACGACACCGATTAACCAATGCAGAAGAACAAATACTACAGAAGGGCCTGTCCTTTGTTCCAACCGCAAGGTATGATCCTTTTCAGACCCGCATAGAGATAACGCAGTTAATGCGGAAAATACGATTGAAACAATTTTTTGCAGACAGTGATGAAACAAAATTGGTTGAGGATACTGGACTCCGAGCACCTTCGAAGTTCATTCCACCATTCCATAGTAACACACCCGAGTCAGTAACTTTTGAACAAGCTCTCTTGAAGAAGTTGGAAGAACTGGAACACAGTCTCCCATTTATCAAC
Source organism: Ambystoma mexicanum (assembly GCF_040938575.1). Classification (NCBI taxonomy): domain Eukaryota; kingdom Metazoa; phylum Chordata; class Amphibia; order Caudata; family Ambystomatidae; genus Ambystoma; species Ambystoma mexicanum. The sequence goes on along the minus strand of NC_090939.1, from coordinate 234,331,855 downwards.
AACAATTGCACAAAAGAACAGTTGTCAGCATTGGATGATTTGGCTAAGAATGATGCCATCATAATAAAACCGGCCGATAAAGGCGGTGGAATTGTACTTATGGACCGTGAAGATTATGGGATCATGGTTGATAATCTTCTTAAAGATGGCAGAAGTTATCGAAAATTACCAGGAGACCCAACGCAAGCAATTCGCAATTTAATCGCGCCTTTGGTCGAAGAAGCACTAGCAGAAGAACTAGTTACTAGTAAAGAGGCTGCTTTCCTCACACAGCCACATCCAAGAATTCCGGCTTTTTATGCATTGCCCAAGGTCCATAAGGGTGTTATCCCTATCCCTGGGAGACCCATTGTGTCAGGAATACTATCCATCCTGGAACCTCTGTCACAGTATGTAGACTGGTTTTTGCGGGATGACATACCGAAGATGATCTCGTATGTTAAGGATTCAACAGACATGCTGGTTCTTATTGATCGCACACCTTTCGACACCATAGAGCAGTGGTTAGTAACTATGGATGTGGAATCTTTATATACGAGTATACCGCAACTGGAGACCATAGAAATGGTAAGAAGACATCTTTCACAGAAAACTGATTTAGGGAGGGGCCAGATTGAATTCATTACGGCCCTGACAGAAATAGCACTAACTAAGAATTTCTTTCTGTGTAATGAACAATTTTACCAACAAATTTCCGGGACAGCCATGGGGGCAACTTTTGCCCCCAGTTTGGCAAATCTCTATGTAAACCATTTTGAAAAAGAACACATTTACTCCGCTACTAATCCATTTCTGAATAACATCAAACTGTGGCGGAGGTATATTGATGACATCTTTATCATCTTTGAGGGCAGTGAGACATCACTACACGAATTCCATCGATGGATCAATGAACAAAATGCATTCCTGAAATTTACATTGGACTGCAGTAAAACAGAAACACACTTTTTGGATCTCCATGTGGTAGCAGAAGGTGGGGGCCTGACCTCAAAGGTATACAGAAAATCCACTGATCGCAATGCACTACTTAGCTACGGAAGCTATCATCCACGTGCATTACGAGACAATTTGCCATTTGGGCAATTTCTACGCTATAGGCGGACTTGCACTAAAATCGCTGATTATCAACAACAATCGGGAGAGTTGAAATCTCAACTCTTGCGGAGAGGGTACCCCAAGAAAATTGTCAAGGATACCCAAAAACGGGCCAGGAACATACCACGTGCCATCACTTTACAACAACATGCAAAAAGCACTCAAGGGTCAACGATTACGGCAGTTTTAAGCTACTCCCCTATTTTTAACACCTTGAAAAGAGAAATTAAGAAGCTATGGCCTATTCTGAATACCGGCAAATCAGAACTGGGGGTGCCAACTTTTGCGATAAAACGAAGAAGGAATATCAGGGATAGTCTGGTCCATACTGTGATCGAACCAAAGCATGCTATAAACACGAACACACTTTGGGATGTACCTGCTGCGGCCGGACATACCCCGTGTGGAATGTGCAGTATGTGTAGCCAGACCGCAAGAAGTCTGTCCATTGACATAGGGTGGAAGACACCGTGGGTGCAGAGGCATCTAACAAACTGCAATAGCCGAGGGGTGATATATATGATCACCTGTCCGTGCAACCTGAAATACATTGGGATGACAACCCGCCCAATAAAAACACGTTTGATTGAACATAAATCATGCATACGGACAAAGAAAATGACTGCTCCACTTGTTGCTCATTTTGACCTGGAACGCCATACAGAGGAGGACTTTAAATGGACCATCCTCGAAAAAATAAGGCCACCTTATAGAGGAGGTAACTTTTATGAGATACTCCTCAAAAAAGAGCAACAGTGGATTTTCCGCCTAGATTTAGTGAGACATGGGCTAAATGAAGAAATCCAGTGGAATGCGCTAGCCGTGATAAAGTAAAAAGTAAAGGGATCATAGGCCCCTCAAGATTGGGGGCCCCCCTCCCATGTGGCCCTTCCCAGTGTCTCCCATTGCTTAAACAAACTGTTTGACCTCTAGCAACCATGATATAAAGGGTCTATCTCATTAGTATTTTTCCAGTTTAGGATAGCCACATTTGTGCCAACACCGGCAAATGCCGAAAAAACGCTAGGTGAGGGAGAGTGACTCGCCCTGTTCATGATGGCCGCCATAGGATGGCATTGCAGCCCTCCGGCGTACGCTTGTGCCCAATGCAAAATGGCCGCGGGAACACGTGAACCATCTCCGGGCGTCCATTGGCTGACGGTACACTGTGGGCTTCCTGTTTCGTTTACATAATACGCGGAGACGCCGAGTGGCGTTCTCCGCGAGGTAAACGAAACTGTGAATGAAGCACGAGAGGCAGAGAAGCCCAGACGAAAATAACTCGTAAGTTATTATTAAACGTGAGCGGTACACGCTCCAATTCCTAAGTGTACCTTTAATGTCAAAAAGCATGTCAAAAAGCATTTTTGAAAGGGTGGGTTTGTAAATGCAATACTGTACATGATAATTTGGACCGCATTCCTGGTGTTAAATGAGGTTATCGTAACAGGAGGTGGGACAACTATCTGCAATATGGGTGCTTCCTTCGACCCTGGAGGGGATTGATAGTGTGGGGAAGTAACCCACTAATGGTTTCAGAAGCACCGTGGGGATGTAACCACGGTTTTGTACAAAAAACGCCACATGGTCCGGGACCATCTATGTGATCGGGGATTTTTCTTCCATCCATAGGACCATCCTAAAAGGCACTTCCCATAAGAACATTAGACCACAAGAGGTGTACTGGGTCAAAAAGAGATTGACGAGTGGTGAGTTAGTTGTACTCATTTTATAATCATCATTTAAACACGGGGATGGTATACCTGGGATAAGGTTACTCACGATTCTGTGAGCATGCGAACAGCTTATTTAATAGAAGACACCCTATGTTTTCAGATCTAGCACCAAGGTTGGTGGCTTTTCTAAAAAGAAGCTTTAGAACGTGTGAATACTGTTGGAAGTGACCGTGCCTTTGCACATACAACAGACAAAGAGGTATGACTTTTATAGCACTGGACATGACGTCACACACTTGATGGTGGTGGGGTGTGGTGAAGACAGCCTCTTTTTAATGTCACTAGCTGACTGGCTTAGCTCATTGGAAAATAAATGATCCCATGTTATATCTTTGAGAATAAACAAGAAATGCCCTACCTTTATCCTGTATATGAGAGAAGTCAATCTGACTTTCTCTCATTTTGTTTCACAGAACATGTCGCAACTTTACCCTCATGGGGTTTGCAGATTGGGTCTATGGAAGAAACAATGGGTCCTGAAGAATATGATACACGAAAGACATCATTGAAACCGGTCGACCAGACATATGGATGCCACTTTACTTAGAGTGACACAAGTGGACTGATGCTCTTTTAGAAAGAATTGTGTTAGAATCAATGTTATAGATTCTGTGATTTCTTGTTGTAAATATGTTATGTTCCCCTCGCACATTAACGAGAATGGTGTGTGATGTGGATTTTCTTAAAATGTTTTAGAATTGACGATTGGGCCAACTAGGCACACCTCACGGAGGGCAATTAAATAAAATTTTCCCTGACGTAGAGTCCCACGTGACCTGCCTATCTGACCCAAAGGTGCAGGCGGAAAATAATGTATTGTAGTTTTCGCAACTGCTGGTGTTTTAATCGGGTATGGCCAAAATTTTGTATGATAGTAAATTGAAAAAATTGACGAAAATAGTATTGTGTGTTTTGTGTCCCTGGAAATTAACATAGGGTGAGATTTGCCCCCTGGTGGTTCTAATGCGTAGCCGGTGCATCAGCGCTTGCTAGGGCTAGAAACACCATGCAGGGCTAGAATATTTTGACCCCGACAGGATAAGGGTTTAGGTTGCATTAATGGCATTACAAAGTAATTAGCTCAAGTGAAGCAACTGTTCCCCATTCTGTTTTGTGTGATACAAGTTTACTAGGTAACAGAAAGGACACATACCCGTCGCTAGAGGTAATGTGAAATTTAGCAATATCCCTGTGTGGTAGAAAATTATAATGTACATATGATGAATGTTATGCTTTATGTTTCTGTTTCATTTTTTTGCTATGTCTTTTAAACCTGTGTAAAAAGCATTCTGAAATTCTTAAAAAATATGTTTTTTTGTATAATAAATTTATTTTCATGTACTCCTAGGATTTTCCTTTGGTTTTGTTGTTCCTGCGACTTTCTTTGAAAGCACACACCTTATAATAATATGGAGATTTAACCGAAATTATTGACAGAATTTAGGACTGTCATCAGCGTGGGTTCCTTTCTTAGGTTCTTTGTTTTGCAAGTTAAATCTTACGTCATCACGTAGAGATGTATATAGTTCCAATAATTTGAGAGTCAACAATTCTCGAACTCGCCTGAAATGGACTGCAAGCACCTTGAATCAGTTTGAGCATTTAATTGAGGTTAAGTTCTCTTGCCACGGTGGGAACAAATACATAGATTTGTTGCATTCCTTTCCCCAGACGGTAGCTATTCCGCAATTTAATGTTGTTAAACATCCCCAAGTCTTCGATGCTACTGTCTCCAAAAGGAAGGCAGAGTACAGAATGATAAAAAGGAAATTTTACATTCTGACTCTGTCAATAAGTGGCAAGCATTAAATTCAGCAAGCATTAAAGTCAGCTAAAAGTATAGACTTAGTCTATACTTTTTCAACAAGATAGCAAAGCAATGGCCTATGCCATGTGAAATAAAAATTCTGCCGGAATGTGGTCTCTTTTGAACAATCATACCTGACATCATCAAGCAGATGCACAACTAAATGGAGTAGCTGAGCAATTGTGGGTTAAGCATTTTTCAACTTTGTACGCTGACCCCCAATATGCAAATTTCGACCATCAATTGTTGTCAATATCGCCTTGGGAATTAGAAGCCTCAGAAGAAGCAATTTACGATATTATCAAGAAGTTAAGCTCTTCGAGAGCTGAAGGTCCAGATGGACTATCAAACTATATGTTTAAAAAACATCCATATAGATGGGCACATATTCTTTTAATCATTTTTCGGGACATTCTAGTCACTCGTCTTATTCCACCTTCATGTAAGTCTTCAATAATAATCCCAATATTTAAAAAGGGTGATCGGTCTGTCCCGGGAAATTACCGACCCATTGCGCTATTAGATGCCCCAGGAAAAATGTTTACTATACTGGTACTTTGTAAATTTAATTGCTGGACAGGAATCAACAACCATTGTTATTCAAATCAGACAGGCTTCATGGCTGGCATGGGTACTAATATCAACCTTCTGACTTTGAATGCTATAAAGGCTCAATGCCATGAGACCAAGCAACAAGTCTTTTTTGTGTTCATTGACTTAAATGCCGCCTTTGATTCTGTGAGTCGCTTTTTATTATTACAGAAGCTTGCAAGAGACAATTGCCCGACAACATTATTTGATATTATTCATTCACTACATCATGCCACATCTATTCAAATTCGTATTACTCTAGATGGTCTTCTATCAGAAAAAATCCCCACACACCGGGGCTTAAAACAGGGATGCTCGTTAGCATTGGCGGTATTTAATTACTATATTCACGATGTGAAAATACCATTGGCACAAGTCATATCAGACTCTCAAAACTGAAAGACCAGCAAGTACAATCACTGATGCACGCCGACGACCTGGTCCTCGTTTCTAGGACCCAGGTTGGATTACAATGGTTATTTGATGTGTTCCAAAAATATGTAAAGCTCAATGAATTATCCATCAATCTGACTAAAACCCAGATTGTACAATATTCTCCTAAACATTCTGGGCCTTTGACATTTATGTGGACCATTGGTGTAACCCCAATCAGTGTGGTCCCAAATTATTGTTATCTGGGCACAATCTTTGAAGGACATCGAGGAGCGCATGGACAGATCGAGAGGGTGGAGTCCAAGTTGGTATCGGCCATCTCACAGGCCCGTATTATTATGCATAAATATAGAAAATTCTCAGCTTTACCTGCATGGCATTTTTGGACAAAAAAAAATGTCCCTACTCTATTATACGGCCTTGAAACTTTTCCTACAGATTCGATATTTCAATTTACGCAATGGGAAGCAAAATTTTGCTGTACAATACCTCACCTTCCCCAATGCACTCCGATACCGTGGATGAGATTTGAACTTGTCCCACTATCTCTCGAAGCCCAATATAGCTGGCGCATGTGCTGGCTTTTCAGAAAATGTCTGCTGTCCACAAAGGATAACACACTGCTTGAAATCCTTTCGCAGTATCTCTTTTCAAAAGAACTATCTAATTTCATTTCAAACTGGTTAGCTAAAGTGTATTCGACACTATCGAAAGCAGAAATTTCCATAAATTTGTTGTTGTTTAATCCCGACAAGGCCAAGTCTAAAATCTACCAAACTGACTGGATTACCACCTGCGAATTATGTCTAATGTATCGCGATGGTGATGCTGTACGATTTCCACCCAAAAAATTAAGCATCTTGCCAATGTATCTGATTTGGCCACCTTCCCCGAGATAGTGGTGTGAAATTCTCCGCCTTCGCTTTAACCTGTGGATAACACGGGATATAAAAGCAAGACTTGGTGTAGTGAGTCCTCATCAAAATGTATGCCGTTTTTGTAAAGACAAAACTATGCGTGAGCCTCTTGCTCACCTGTTTACAGAGTGCAGCTTGCTAAAAACTCAGAGACAAATAGCGATTACCAGACATTGTCAATATCTGGGAAATATACCTCAATCTGAATGTTGGGCTGCCCTGTTAGGGTGTAAAAATATGGCAATTCAAATAGCAGCTGTTAACTTTTTAACTAGCCTCAATTTGGAGGAAGAAAAAAAAGAAACCTAATGCAAATATATCGTTAGAATACACTTTGAATAATGACCAGTAGAACAAAAAATGTGTATTTTGACAATATAGGGTTTCTAGCAAATAGTTGTAATTGGTTCTTACCTCAAATTGAGTGGTTTGTTTTGCACATGTATTTTCTTTTTGAATCGAAAGAAATGGAAGTTAATGAGAATTCTTCTTTCTGTCTTTGTTTTTAGTTTTTTTCTTACTTTTTCAATGCTTAAAGAGTTTTATAAGTGAGTAATTAAGTAGTAATTTGTATATGAAATATGTTGATTTTGTTATTGCTTAATGTATATGAAAATGATTTATGTATGTTTTGTATCTATTTTTGAAAGGTTGATTAAATTCAACCATATCAAATAAAAAAATAAAAAGAAGGATCTCAGTCTTAAGGACATTGAGACAGAGATCATTGGCAGCACACCACTCCTGAATCGCAGATAGACAGTCAGGAATGAGCGAGAGAGGAGAGGAGACTGAGAGGAGCCTGAAAGAGAGCTGAGTGTCATCCGCATAACACTGAAAGTTAGAGGAGACGGTAGGGATGAGGTGGGCCAAAGAGGCCCAGTAGATGTTGAAAAGCCATAGTGAGAGGATGGAACCCTGGGGAACACCACATGTGGAGGGAAAGGACCACAGTTGGACCTGATAAGCGAGGGCCGGATACACGATACCCAGGTTTTTACGGAGACGATTGATCAGGATGGCATGATTGACCGTGTTGAAAGCAGAGGAAAGATCAAGGAGGATGAGGACAGAGGGAAGGCTAGAGTCCAGGTTAGTGAGCAGATCTTCACAACTGTTCAGGAGATCAATTTCCATGCCTCTTGCTGCTCTGAAGCCAGACTGATGGTCATGGAGACAACCAACAGATTAATAGCTGATAAAATAAGATATTCCTAGCTGCTATTGCTTGGACAGAGTGAGCAAAATATTCATGTACACAAATTCTAAACCTAGTTTTAGTATTTTGGTTAACACGTTTTCATCTTGTCTACTCTGATGTCTTTTTGTTTATGTAATTTTGCTAAAGTATGTATGTGTTTCTTTGTGAATAAAGGTTGTATTTTATTAGAAAATGTGAACACCAAATCTATTTTTATAGTTACATCCATGTGCTATGTTGTAATATGTGGCTTCCTATTTGTCTTCTGAGTACAGCCTGATCATTCAGTTTCATTCCTCCTAGTAAGCTTTTATTGTCTTGTTTGAGTTTAGATTTGGAATGGCCTATGCTGAAGGTGGATCACTTTTGGATTTCCCAAAATCTCCCTAGGGCTTACTGGATAACACCCAGCCTCATATTATTTCCTTTGGGTACTTTGGGCAGGAGTGATGGGCGTGTCCGTAACGCCAAGTCCCATTACTGAGATCTGGGAACCCTAATGTGAGTTTTGATGGGCGGTTTCCCTTAATCCATCCCTAATTTACATGATGTTTGTATTCATTTGGTGACCTTCGCTCGTACTGTGCTCCATTATATAATGTTGGGCTTGTGCTCTGGATTCATTTATGTTTAGATCTGTGATCTCAATGTGATGATTTGTTCGCTAGTTCAGTATTAAAGTTGTACCTACATTTAAGGGGACAACCAAATTACATTATGTTGGTTGGGATGAATTTGAAGGCATAGCATAATGCCCACATGTTCACTATAGCCAATAAAATACTACAGAATGAATGAAAGACTACTCCCAGAAGGTAGGCAATGTTGCACTTTGTGGTAATTAATGTTGTTAATAGAATGGTAGTAAAGTGGTGTGCTCTTTTTGGGGATTTCACCCACTGGGAAGACACAATGCATTGCACTTGGGCCTTTCCCATGTAAATATAATCTGCTCCAATAATCATGTGACGTGAGGTGTCTGTCGATATTGAACCCACAGGACTTGGCACAGGTGGCCAGCTGGGGGTGTGAATCCATCGAGGTTCATAGCAAAAAAGCAGGTCTGGATGTCAGGGTGTTCAGTGTTGTGGGTCGGCAGTAGGAATGCAATCTTGGAGGGGTTGAGCATCAGGTAAGAACTGGTAATCCAGGTCTTGATCAATGTTATTTGATTTGAGGTAGATCTGCATTTAATCTGCGTATTGATGGATATAGTTGTTCTGTGGAGCGCGGAGGGTTCTGAGTGGTTCCATGTAAAGATTGAAGATCGTGGTCAACAGGATGGATCCTTACTGGACTCCACAGGTGATGGGTAAAGCTGATCTATAAGAATCCATTTGTACACACTGTTGGTGACTAGCAAGGTAGGATTAGAACCAGCTGAGGGCAATCTTGCTGATCCCCATGCAGCAATGTAGATTGTTGGTGAATTTCTGATGGTCTACTGTGTCAAATGCTGCTGAAAGGTCAAGGAGAACTAAGACACAAAGATTAATGCGGGTCCTATCAGTCATTTGGAATTGAGTAAACAAACATTTGAGGCTAGTTTGTATGTTTCCAAGGAGATATTTAATAAAAAGAGGTTCAATAAGTTCATGAAAGAAAATGAAGGTGAATACACTTCGTAGTCCAATACTCACTAAAATCAAATCCAAGGAGTACTAATGGATGATAAATGAACTGTAGAAGTACCCCTGTTGGGGAAACGTATTGTGAACACCACAGCACCACCTCAAAGAAAAACACGACCAAGGAGTGCTACCATCACCAAGACCAAGTGACATGTCAATGAAAAAGACAAATAAGTGGAACATAAGGATAAGAAATAATGTACACAAGGCACTAAGACCCAGTGGGTCATACACCTAGGGCTGCATAGACATCTCAGCCTTTACAATTGAAATTTCCTCAATGTTCATGTTTCTGTTAGAAGGGTAGATACTGGCAAATGAATATGCCTCTATCCCTGGCATTTATTGAACAACAAACACAATAAGCCAGTCTAAAGACTTTGTTGTCTCACCGTCTCGAGTTTTGGCTTATATTGGCTACAATGATTTGTTAGGGCTAAGCCTTCATCAGGGCACATGGAATTCTTGTTGAGAAGATAGTAGTTGCACAGACTGTAAAAAACAATATATATCAACAAACATGCGTCGCATGTAATTGGATAAGCAGGTTTATATAAATGTTTCAATACGCTTTCCATAGCCTGCAACCCAACTCTCCAGTAGAAACAATTATGTTTTCCAGCCTTGGCAATCAATGGTTTAGTAAACCTAAGTGCAGCAAGCATTATACAACATTTATTTGCAGAAACTACCATGGCAACACATCTAGGCCCCCGGGTGAGTCCCGCCAGTGCCCGTGTGTAGCCTGAAAAGGGGATACAAGCCCCACTGTACCTTCAAGTCAGCAGAGATCCCCAGGGTTTGTAACAGCTTGCTAAATAAGTCCGGGATGTCCACCAACTTAGCTTAAAGACAGGCCCATCATCACTCGTGGGCACTGTAAAGCCAATCACACAACCACTTTAAAGACAGCCCCTGTGATCATGGGCAAAGTATTCTTACTAGCTCAGCTATGCAGAGTAACACCTCAATCCAAAGGTAACCACACCCTATTTAATAGTCCAGGACCGAGACTGACATGGGCATGAATCTCCTCTTGCATTTGTAAGCAGTTTACTCTTGCAGCAGATGTGCTAGAAAATGGGGAAAACAAGTAACAGGAGCATACATCAGTGGCAATCCAGCGATGCCCGTTTGAACAGTTAATATAAAGCAAAGAGCTACCAGCCTGGGCCTTGTGCTGTCTCTTCTCCTTACCTTGCGGCGTGTATTGAAAATGTTCACTGGCAGTGTCCGCAAACCCGCGTGAGCCGGGATCCTGCTCTGATGAAACATTCAATGTGTGTCCCCAGACACACCTCATTTGCATCATGCGAGAACTAGGAGGCAAGGATAGCCATCATCAAGGATTTTAAGGGCATCGTCTATCACCATGATGGTAGCCATTTCAGTGATGCATCTGAGCTTGAATCGAAATTGGTAGGAATCATGCAGGCTGTTGCGTGGCTACTACTTTATCAAGGATCTTACCTAGAAAGGTAAGATGGGTAATGGGGCGGTAGTTTCTGAGATCATCGGGGTACAGTGTTGGTTTCTTAGGAAGTAGGAGGAGTTGTCCGGTCTTGATGGTCGAGGGGAAGGCGCCTTGAGTTAGGGAGAGGTTGATGATTATCAGGTAAGGGAGAAGTGGTTTAGTCAGAAGGGTCTTGAGTATGGTGGCAGGGAGGGTGTCGTCCACATATGATGTGGCCTTGAAGGATGCTAAGGTGGCAATGAAGTCTTCCATAGTTAGTGTCTTGAAAGTTGTCCAGGTAATTTTGGTTTTGTTAGATGGGATGTGTAGTGTGCTATCAGTTGTGGCATTGGTGTTTATGTGTTGGTGGATCATGTTGATCTTGTTGATGAAGAAGGAGATGATGGCGGTGGGTTTTTCCATGCAGTGGCTGTGGGTGGGTCAGGAAGAGGGTTACTGAAGTGCCTAATGGCTTTGAAAAGGGCTCTGTTTTCATTGTTGGTCTTGGCTATGGTGTTTTGATAACAGGTGGACTTCTTAGCAGTGATGATCAATTATCTATGGGTAGCATGGAGTTCCTTGAGCAGGTCGAGATTGGATGTGTTGCAGGATTTTCACCAAATCATTTTTGTTTTTAGATGGTTGATTTATTGAGGTTGAGTTTTAGAGTCAAACATGGTGCAGAAGGTTTAGTCTTGAGGGTGTACTGCTTCACTGGGACATGACAGTTGATGTTGTTTGTGAGAGGGGTGTTGAGTTCTTGGAGAAGGGAGTTGCAGTCATGGTTGAATACAGGTAGATCAGTCCATGTGAAGTGGAGTCTGGTGAGGTCTTCCATAAAAACCTCCATTGGGAAGTTCTTTAAGGATCTGAAGGCATGTTTGCTTGATCTCCAATGGATTTGCTTGAGCGGTGTGATGTGTTGGGAGGTAGATGAATATTTCATCCATACCTTCTGCCCCTACCCCGTATCAGTACTGCAAGGGTGAAAGATGTTACTCACTGAGACAACGGTTCCGCCCGTATGCCTTGCAGGTACAGCAGGACTTGGAGATAATGTGAGCTGGAGATGGCAAAAGTATTCCAACGGAGGAAAATACAAAACAAGAAGGCGAGTGGGCACCACAGTTTGTTACTTAATGATGTAAAGTCAGAAAAAAAATTGTTGGTTCAATTATTTGAAGCATACAAATAATGGCTTGGCACAAGGATCTATGTATCCATAAAAGAAAAGAACTAGGAAGGAATCCCTAGTTCATGACACACTCACACTGTGGTCTCTAAACAAGTTGCAGCCATTTGCTAATGGTTTCTGTTTAGTTCCATAAAGCTTCAGAAATAATATTCATGGGTCTTTTTGTACAAAGTTTCCCAGTTACTTTAATTATCTAGAGAGGCAGTGTACATCCACTGACGTGTCTCCCAATCTTATTTGCCAATGCATTTCGGAGCTTACTCCATCCTCAGGGTTGGACACTACATGTATGGTAATACAACAAAAGTGTGACGCATAATAAAGTAAGTAAATAAATCAATCAGGAGAGAATACATACCCGAAATATGTTGTTCATACCATTAAGTTGATGTAGATAAAGAAAAAAATCAAAAAACCAAAGGCAACATATATATAAATACATCATCACAATGGACAACATCCATTGTGGTTATATTGCTGTTTTATATATTCGAACAAAAGAATACAATCCAATATAGATTGTTTACCTGGCTGTATATTGTGTACAAAGCCTTAAAGTATCTACAATAAAGCAAAACATAGGGGGTACCATCCATGGTTATATGAAACATATTTTGAAAAATTAGGGCATAAATTAAGACAATGTGGTAAGTGGGTAACCAATGATTCAATTACCTGGGAGTATGGAGTCCTCACAATGACTACATGGGTAGATTCATCTCTACCTATAATTGGAAGTGGAAGTTACCAATGTGCTAGCCTTCTTCTTGTGTTCTATTGATCTAATGCTACATGGGTAGTTATCCATTTGAAATTACAGTCATTTTACCTGCCAGTATTTTTATTTTTTTATTTATTTTTGCATTGGTATAGCGCATATGCAGCCCAAAGGCATTGCAGCACTGTTACTTGTGGCAGTCTTAGTTACAGAGGAGTTACATACATGTGATGATAACATAGTTCAGGTATACAGAAGTACAGTTTCATGGTACAAGTACATTATACTTTCACTATATCATCATTCAGATACAGATTTCAGCTAAAACACATTATGCAAGTGTCTAGATATGCTCTTTTTCTGTGAGAATGAGTAGAGTTTCTGTCTTCGATGAGTTTTAGTTGAAAAGCATAGTTTTCAAAGCTTTACGGAATGCTAGGTAGGAGACTTCTGCTCGCAGGGGTGGTGGTAGGACATTCCATTGCAGCGCTGCTAGGTAAGGGAAGCCGACCCCACCTGCTCTGGCTCTCTTGACTCCAGGGATCTTGAGCATGTTTGCATATGGAGTTCTGGTCGGTCTGGTGGATCTAGTGGGGTTGGATTCTCTCAGAGAGTTAGGGTGGAGCAGTGAGGTGGATGCACTTGTGGGTGAGGGCAAGTGTTTTAAAGAGGACTCTTTCTCTTACTGGGAGCCAGTGTGCCTGTTTCCTAGCTGTCGTGATGTGCTCTTTCTTGGGTATTCCAGTGGCTGCTCTCAGAGCGCTGTTTTGTATAGTTTGAAGTTTGGTCATGTTTTTAGTGGAGGTGCCCAGGAACAGTGCATTACAGTAGTGAAGTCTTGATCCTGTGATGGCTCTGGCAATTGTGATGCAGTTATCCTTAGATAGGAAGGGTCTGGCTGTTGTCAGTAGTTTGGCATGGTAGGCTGCTGTTGAGGCGATGGCCTGTTGCAGTATCGTGGCAATGGGTAGGAAGAACCTTGCGTGTGTGGCGGGTTCAGCATATTTGTTTATGTTCATGCTGCTGTCGCTAGGCGATGTGCCGTCTTGCGCGCAGGTGCTTGTTGACGTCACGTAGGCCTCGCGTTCCGTGAGCCCTAGGAAGAGGGTGCACGGGAAAGCAGACATGTTGTGGCTGGCTACCTCATGTACCGAGAGTCCTGAATACAGGGCGCATGGGTAAGCAGACATGTTATGATTGGCTACTAAGCCATCTTAGCTGAGATAATCATGGTTGTTCTATAGCATAACTCTGTCCATTGCTCGTGGATATCAATGTTAATGGCAAACTGTGTATTCATTGATTGCGTCCTAATCTGCATGGTTGGGGTGATAGGTGACCAAGGATGGCACCAAATTCAAAAGAGGCGATGATGTGTCCTGGTCAATTAATGCTAAAGAGGTCCACACTAAGCAGCGATAATGTGTCCTGGTCAATTAATGCTTATGCATATGTTAAAAGGCTGCAGAATGCATTGTTTCTGAAAATCAGATAAGACCCTGTGAACCAAGGGTAATCAATGCATAGGCATGTATCTCAAGGTTGTTAATACCATCATTTGCAACAGTCAAATCAATAGAGTCAGTAGTCAGACGAGTCCAAATCCACAAACAGTCCTTATGAATCACGGTTAATAAACAGGCAAGTGTCTCAAAGATGTTGATGCACTATTTGTAACAATCAGATCAATGAAATAGAACAGTTTATCCGAGTCAGTAGGAATCCAAAGTTGACACTTTTAGAATAATTAAATGAATAGATTGAAACACAGTTCATCAGAGACAGTAGGAGCTCAAAGATAACACATGAAATTGATTTCTTCGTTTATGCCCCAGTGGTAAGGGGGTCGAGTCGCTCTATCCAATAGGTCTCTCGTTGGTCCAGTCTTGTGGCTAAGTTCTCATATGCATTGCGCTTTGTGATCGCCTCAAATATCTGAAAGCGAATCTTACTGATGACGTGCTTTTTATCAACCCAGTGGCGGGCCACTGCTAAGTTCATATTGCTGTTCCTGATACACGACCTGTGTTCATTCCACCTTAGCTTGCCCTGACATTTCGACTGTCCAACATAATATATCCCACATGGGCACTTGATAGTGTACATAATGTTGGCGGTGTCACATTTGCAAAACTGTTGATCGTGATTTCCTCTCCTGTCCTTGGATGGTTGATCGTGTTACCCTTGGTTACAAAGCTGCAGTTGCTGCAGTGTAAACATGGGAAAGTCCATTTCTTCATTGTCTTAGATTGTTTGCGTTCTGGTCTTGTTTTGACGAGAAGGTCTCTGAGATTAGTACTCCTTTGGTAATCAAATGTAGGCATGTCTTGAACTAGGTGTTCTACTCTGGAATCACTTGTTAGGGTTCCACAATTCCTCTTTATCACTGACTTAATCCTGTTGCTCCTTAACGAGTATTTAGAAACATATACTAGCAGGGGTGGTCTTCTCTTTCCTTCACACAGTGAGCAGATTTTCTTGTTGTATATTAATCAGCCGATCTGTGGCTGCTTTGATTTCATCTGTCTTGTAGCAACGACGCTAGAAACTTCTCTCCCATCTTATTGATCTCTTTCTCGTATTCATTCGGATCACTGACGATTCTCCTTAATAATATTCATGGGTCTTTTTGTACACAGTGTCCCAGTTACTTTAATTATCTAGAGAGGCAGTGTACATCCACTTACGTGTCTCCCAATCTTATTTGCCAATGCATTTCGGAGCTTACTCCATCCTCAGGGTTGGACACTACAAACATGGGAAAGTCTATTTCTTCATTGTCTTAGATTGTTTGCGTTCTGGTCTTGTTTTGACGAGAAGGTCTCTGAGATTAGTACTCCTTTGGTAATCAAATGTAGGCATGTCTTGAACTAGATGTTCTACTCTGGAATCACTAGTTAGGGTTTCGCAATTCCTCTTTATCACTGACTTAATCCTGTTGCTCCTTATCGAGTATTTAGAAACATATACTAGCAGGGGTGGTCTTCTCTTTCCTTCACACAGTGAGCAGATTTTCTTGTTGTATATTAATCAGCCGATCTGTGGCTGCTTTGATTTCATCTGTCTTGTAGCAACGACGCTAGAAACTTCTCTCCCATCTTATTATCTCTTTCTCGTATTCATTCGGATCACTGACTATTCTCCTTACTCATAGCATCTGGCTAAAGGGTAAGTTCTTGATAAAATTGGGTTGGTGGAAACTTAGTCTGTGCAATAAATTGTTACAATCTGTTTCCTTTCGATAGATGTTGATGATATATTTACCTTCCCGTACCTTGATAGCTACGTCGAGGAAATGTATTTGCTCTTTCAATGACTCATTGGTGAGCTGTATCCTAGGATCAATAGAGTTCATGTAGGCAGAAAATCCTTCCAGAATTTCCTGTGTTCCCTTCTAGATGCCAATGATGTTGGTGATGTAGCATACCCAAAGGGATATGTAATTGCGCCACGCCCCATGTTCAAGAATGTGATCTTTTTCAAATTTGTACATGAAGCAATTTGCATACATTGAGGCCATTTTTGCTCCCATGGATGTGCCAGATACATGTAAATAGATACTTGTAAAGAGATACTTGTACTGAAAGTAGGAGTTCTTTGAAATGAATTGCAGTAATATGAGAATTCATTCTTGAGGCTCTTCAGATCTACAGTGAACATGATGGAGTCTTCAATATATGTAGTGTTCTTGAGGTACTGTAGAAAGAGAGAGGAGGCCTTGATGTATGTGCTGGTCTTTTGTACTAACGGTTGTAGGAAAAAGTGATGTATTTGCCTAAGGGTTGTAGAATTCTGTGCATTCTGGTTACAATAGGTCTCCCTGGGGGAGAAGTGGATTGTTTATGTATCTTAGGCAGTACGTAGAAGTTTTGTATCCTAGGTTTTACTTTACTTTACTCCCAGGTACTTGAATCATTGGTTATCCACTTACCACATTGTCTTAATATATGCCCTTGTTTTTCAAAATATGTTTCATACAACCAGCGATGGTACCCTTGTATTTTGTTTGGTTTTATTGTAGATACTTTAAGGCTCTGTACACAGCCAGGTAAACAATATATATTGGATGATATTCCTTTGGTCGAATATATAAACCAGCAAAATAACCACAATGGATGTTGTCCATTGTCATGATGTATTTACATAAATGTTGACTTTGTTTTTTTTCATTTTTTTTTCATTCTCTACATCAACTTTATGGTATGAACAACATATTCAGGATATGTATTCGCTCCTGATTGATTTATTTACTTACTTTTTATGCTTCACACTTTTGTCGTATTACCATGCACTTAGTATCCAGCCCTGAGGATGGAGTAAGCTCCCATATAGATTGGCAAATAAGATTGGGACACACATCTGTGGATGTACACTGCCTCTCTATGTAATTAAAGTAATTGGAAAATTTGTACCAAAAGACTCAAGAATATTATTTCTGAAGCTTTATGGAACATAACAGGAACAATCAGCAAACGGCTGCAACTTGTTTAGAAAGCACAGTGTGAGTGTATCATGAACTAGGGATTCTTTCCTAGTTCTTTTCTTTTTTGGATTCATACATCCTTGTGCCAGGTGTTATTGGTACGCTACGAATAATTGAACAAACTATTTTTATGGCTTTACATCATTAAGTAACAGACTGTGGTGCGCACCCTCCTCCTCGTTTTTTTATTTTCCTAAGTTGGAATGCTTTTGCCATCTCCGGCTCACATTATCCCCAAGTCCTGCTGTGCCTGCAGGGCATGAGGGTGGAACAGTGGCCTCATTGAGTAACGTCTTTCACCCTTGCAGTATTGATAAGGGGGAGGGGCAGAAGCTATGGATGAAATATTCATCGGACTCCCAACACATCACACCTCTCAAGAAAACCCATTGGAGATCAGGCAAACATGTCTTTAGATCCTTACAGAACTTCCCAGTGGAGGCTTTTACGGAAGACCTAACTAAACTCCACATCACATGGACTGATCTACCTGTGATGAACCATGACTGCAACTCCCTCACAAACGACATCAACTTCCATGCCCCAGTGAAGCAAAACACCCTCACCCTCATGGTACACTATAAAACTCAACCTCAAAAAATTAACCATCAGAAAACAAGGAAAGATTTGGCAAAAATCCTGCAAAATTGACCAACCTCGACTTTGAGCAGGTCCAACCTTGACCTGCTCAAGGAACTCCATGCTACACGCAGATGATTGATCAACACTGCCAATTCCAACTGTTACCAAAACAACATAGCCAAGGCTAACAAAGAAAGCAGAGCCCTTTTCAAAGCCATTAAGCAATGCATTAACCCTCAGCCCATACCAACCGTAGCACACCGCATGGAAAAGCCCACAAAATCAACTCTTTCTTCATCAACAAGATCAACATGATCCGCCAACACATAGATACCAATGCCACAACTGATAGTACAATACACATCCCATCTCGCAAAACTACAACTACCCGGAAAACTTCCAAGACACTAACTATGGACGACTTCACTGCCACCTTAGCATCCTTCAAGGATGACATAATCCCTGCTGCCATACTCAAGACCCTTCCGACTAAACCACTTCTCCCTTACCTGATAATCATCAACCTCTCCCTAACTCAAGACACCTTCCCCTCGACCCTCAAGACCAGACAACTCCTCCTAATTCTTAAGAAAACAACACTGTACCGCGACAATCTCAGAAACTTCCGCCCCATCACCCATCTTCCCTTCCTAGGTAAGATCCTTGAGAAAGTAGTAGCCACGCAACTCCTCCGACACATCGAAGCCAACAGCCTCCATCATTCCTACCAATCTCGATTCAGAAAAACGCAACTAGTTCTCCTGCGAGGAATTGTAATGCACAATAATCTACCAAACCCCATCATTTTTAATATTTACTTTTCTGAAGGGAAAACTCTCCTTTTAGCAGAGGTTTAAAAAATGCATGTCATATATTTGAATAAACAGTGTATGTGTGTATTGATAAGAAACAACTCCAAAGAAAATGTGAAGTGGCACCAATAAAACCAATGAGGTTTTGGCGGTTTTGCATACTAAAGAGTATAATGGGAAGATAAGAATCACCGAAGAGCTTAATTTCTGTCATATATGTCTCTGAGAGTTGTATGACTGAATAACTAAATATCTACAGCACGCTAGGTTTGGTACAAGTTTTATTCCTACAAAAGTCACCCTAACAATAAAGCTTTTGCAAATATCAAGCATATATACAATTTTGGCATTCAAAGACTTTAACTGTCAGAGTGAAATGACTGCTAACAGCTCATAATTGCTTGCGGGGTGTTGTAGATCAACCAGACTCGGAGAAACAAAATTGGCTTGATATTTTTTTTTTGTAAACTTGTATTTATTAGTTTTACATAAATAAAACAAGAGAAATAACATCGAATTTTATAACATTCCCCTCACCCTCCCTCCTCCCTCCCATCGGATCGAATAGAATCATATTGTCCCAGGTTCCTATTATGCGTTGAAAATGTCTGAAACTTTGATATTATGGGGGCACCATTGTTCCATAAAGTCTGACTGAAGGTATTGCAAGATCCCTTCCCATTCTTTTACGAATTTGTCTCTGGTTCCTTGAATTTTGTGGGTGATTTTCTCCATTGTTATATGGGCCCATACTTTCTGTAGCCAAGTATAGGTCAGTGGGGTATTCTTGTTCTTCCAATTTTGTGCTATGGTGGTCCATGCCGCTATGAGTAGTCCCATAAAGCTTCTCCATTGCGATTTACTGTATGCCTTGCTGTATCATCTCTAAGTCCGCAAAGCCACACCTACTCCCCGATCAACCCTACATCCGGGAATATTTTGCCCATTTCACTTTTAACTTCTTCCCAAAAGGGTTGAATGCCTTTACAGTCCCACCATATGTGTATCCATGTTCCCACTTCATCACATCCTCTCCAGCAGTGGTTTGGCGTGTTTGGGTACATCGAATGGAGCCTCTCTGGAGTATAATGCCACTGTGTCATAATTTTGACCAACATCTCCCTAGTTTGTGCTGAGCGGGTCATCCTGGGGATCTGCTTCCATAGGTCTTCCCACTGTCTATCCGTTGGTTCCTCCCCCAACTGTCTGCCCCACTTTACTCTGTATGACCATTTAATGTCTTCCCCTTGTGTGTTTATCTATTTGTACAGAGTTGAAACCCACTTTTTTTCCCCCGTGTTGGAGATGATGTATGTCTCGAACCCTGTAAGGTCCCTGGTTGCTGCCTCAGTGATTGTCGGGGAGTTTAGCCAATGTTTTAGCTGTTTGTATCTGTATCTATCACTTTTGGAGATATGCTTGCCAACAAAGCAGGATTCTAGTGATATTATTTCCTTGTCTGCGAACATCTCTCCTATTTTAGTAATGCCCGCCTTATCCCAGCTGTCGTACGCCTCTTGCTCCATCCCCGGTGGAAATTGTGGGTTTCTGCAGATGGGTGTAAAGGGTCATTATACCTTTTCGTGTTTGGCAATCCCATGCTTCCAACGTGGTCTTCATTATTACGCTTACCCCTAAGTTTTCATGTCTGTGCTGCCTCTGTTTCCAGAGAAGTTCTACCAGTGGGGTCCTCGCTACTGCTCTGTCTTGTTTGGCCCATATTTGCTGCGGATTCTCCCCCACCCACTCCCTCAGGACTTTAAGCTGTGCTGCCTGATAGAATTTTTTAAAATGGGGGAGCGCCATCCCCCCTTCTCTGGTTGGGGCTGTGAGGACCATCCTCTCTATTCTAGGGGTTTTTCCCTTCCATACAAAGGACGATACCAATTTTGTTAAGGTTTTGAAGAACGTGTCTGGGACACCCACCGGGAGAGCCTGAAAAGAATATAGTACCCTTGGGAGGATGGTCATCTTGACTGATTGAATTCTACCCCACCAGGATATCTGTAGTGGGTTCCATCTGCCTATTTCCCTACGTATGTTTGTAATTAGCGGCGGGTAGTTTTCCCCATAGAATAGTTCCATTTTTGGAGGTACAATTATTCCCAGATATTTTATACCTTTCTCTACGATCTTAAGGTCCAGTAGTTTTGCTTCCCTTTCTATGTTTGCTCTGTCCCCTGCCAGAATTAGGATCTCTGATTTTTTTTCTATTAATCCTTAGGCCTGAGATGGCCCCATAGTTTTCTAATTCTCTCACCGCCGTTGACAGTGTAGATTCGGGGTCTTCTAGAGTTATTAACATATCATCCGCATACGCAATCACTTTATGTTGCTGACCTGCCATTCCTATCCCTTTAATGTGTAATAATTCCCGTATTTTTATTAGGAGGGGTTCTAAGAACAGAGCGTACAGCAAAGGTGAAAGGGGGCATCCCTGTTTCGTTCATCTCGAAATTATTACCTTATCCGTCACCTCGACATTAATGACTATTCTACTGGATGGGGAATTATAGTTCACTCTAATGCTCGCAATATACTGTTCCCCAAACCCCATGCACTCCAGAACTTTAAATAATATTGACCACTCCACCCGATCAAAAGCCTTCTCGGCGTCTATCGACAGTAGTATCGCTGGGGTGTGGGTTATACCTATTTTTTCCACTAGATGGGCGAGCCTCCTTGTGTTGTCGTGGGTTTGCCTGCCAGGAATAAAGCCTGATTGATCTTCACTAATCAGTTTAGGGAGAAGCGGAGACAGCCTTGTTGCCAGAATCTTCGTGTATATTTTCGCATCTAGATTAATTAGGGAGATTGGTCTATATGATGCGGGGTTTATTGGATCTTTACCCGGTTTGTGAAACACCAGCACCTTCGCTTCATTCATTGTGGGGGTCACGTTACCGCTATCCTTAAATGAGTTCAAGAGCCTTGTTAGGATCGGGGTCAATATGTCTGCATATTTTTTATAAAATGGGGCTATGAACCCATCTGGGCCTGGAGCTTTGTTACTTGGGAGTCCTTTTATGGCTTTACTGACATCCTCTTCACTGATAGGGGTCTCTAGTGACTGTTTGTCCTCTTCTGATATTTTCGGTATCTTTATGGCCTCTAACTATGAAACTTGGGCTTTTGTATTGGGGCGTTCTGTGGAGTAGAGAGTTTGATAGTATTGCCTCAATGCTTCCCCCATGTCGTGTGCGCGTGTTTGGATGTCACCCTTTGCATCGCATATGGCCTTAATCGTTGTTTCTTTCTGTTTTGCCCTAAGTTGTCTCGCCAGGAGTCTGTCTGCTTTGTTCGCTCTTATATAATATCTCTGTTTCAGATATAGTAGGTTTCTTTCTGCGCCCTTCGTGCGTAGCATCTCTAGTTGGCCCTGTGTGTGTTTCAGTGATTTTTTTAATATCTTAGTGGGGTGTGTCAGCATTTTCTCTTGGATATCTTCAATTGTTTTTTCCAGTTCTTTTTCCCACAAAAACCTTTGTTTATCTCTCGTGATTTTCAACGCTATCATCTTTCCCCTCAGAACTGCTTTAAACGCATCCCAGACTGCGCTCATTGCGACCTCCCCGGTGTCATTTTGTATGAAGTATTCCTCTATCATTTCCCTTATAGATTCCCCTGTAACTGGGTCCTGGATCAACTCCTGCGGTAGCTTCCACCTCCAGAGCCCATTCTTCCTCCCTGTAAGAGTGACGTCTAACCATAGTGGGGCATGGTCCGAGAGGGCTATTGCACCCTTATCTAGCCCTTGAATCTTTCCCAGTAGTCCCACCGACACCCAGAGATAGTCTATCTTAGACATAGAATTGTGAACATGTGAGAAATATGTGTACCCCCTCTGCTCACCCTTCAGTTCCCTCCAAACATCATTCAGGGCCATATGGTCCATTTGTTGTCTCAGACGCTTTGATGGCGCCACCTGGCCATGTGTGTTCCCCGTACTCCTATCTAGATGTGGGTTCCACGCCATATTAAGATCCCCCCCCATAATCACTTCCCCTTTAGCATAGTCTTCCAACTTCGATAAAACGTCTCTTAGAAAGCCATCCTGTCCCTGATTGGGTGCATATATTGAGGCGAGTGTTATGCGATATCCCTCAATTTCCACATTGGCGAAGGCATATCTCCCTTCTTTATCTATGGTTGTATCCAGGAGTTTAGTGTCCTTTCCTTCTTTCACCGCTATCAGCATCCCAGCTTTTTTTTCAGTTGCTATTGCCAGTGCCCATATTTTGTATCCTTTTATCCGTATTTTCTGCTTATCCCTTGTTCTAATATGGGTTTCCTGGAGAAGTAGTATATTTGCCTTCCCCCTTTTGAACTGTTTCTCTAGTTTCGCTCTTTTTGTTGGGTGATTCATGCCCCTAATATTGTAGGTCAATATGCGCATCATCCCCATTCTGTTATATTCGTATGCCGTTGCATCGGGTCCCCTTCTGTACTTGTTTCATTTCTTAGATTCTTCCGATTCTGTCCCCTCCCTTGAACTTCCCTTCCCCCCAACTTTGAACTTTAAACAAACCAAACTGTCCCCCGAGTAGGGCGAGGGTTCCTATTGATTAGATTCTCATATACTACACCAGTTTATATCACTAGTGGTTGCCAGAGAGAGTAGAGTCAAGTTAGATCTGGTTGGCCTTGGACATAATGGGGAGGTTGTGGTTACCCACTATCATAGAGGGGCATCAGATGTGAGCATTCTGAATAACAGGTCAACATCAGTGATTAGGAGGGTGCCCAGGGGGCAGTAGATGAGGAGGATAGATTGCAGGGAGGTGCGAGCAAGGGTTGGACCAATATATGCTCAGAGGAGGAGGGAGTGAATTCAGAGAGGGGCAGAGGTTCTGATAGTGTTTCCATGCTAATCACGAGACCCACACCATCACCTTTATTTTTTTTTAAAGAGGGAGTGTGAGAAAAAGGCAACATCGATTGATGTGAAGGGCTGCCATGGTAGCAGTGATGTGGGAGGCAAAGTGATAACAGATGTTTTTGAAGAGACAGTGTGAGGTAAGAAGGGAGTTCAGAAAAAGAGGAAGGTGGTTAGGGTAGATGAGGTTGAAGTGGGTGGAATGTTGGAGAGAGGAGCAGCCTGCGTGGCTTTTAGGAGGAAAGTGAAGGATGGGGATTAGGGGTGGGGGTAGTGGAGGCAAAAGGGGGCGTATGGAGGCCATGGGAGAGATAGAGGACAGTAAGGAGAAGGTGCATGATTGGCAGGGGCTAGTAATGAGGCAGGTTGTACGGTGATCACGGGGTCTTCGTCAATAAAACACTGCATGTTAAATTCACATGGTCCAAGGTGAACACACAATGCAGTTAAACACACAGACTCCTAGGCAGTTAAACACTTCGTGCAAATGACAAAACAACAGTTTCCTATGCAACCAAACACCACACATTAAATACACAGGGTCTTAAGTGGCCAAAACAAAATTTAAAAGATGCAGGTGATATATGCATCTGTGGCATTTCATAAGGTTGATCACACAGGTGGAGAAAGTTGAATGTGAAACTGGATGAAGCAGTAAGTAGAGCAGAATGGGTGTCTGTACCATCTACCTAATGGTATCAACTAGAACCTGCCTTTATCTGTGCAGTCCTTCACTGTGCACACCAGGTTGTGGCACAAGTCAGGGCTAAGAGTTTTTGGATTGCAGATTAATTTTAAGTGTTTATTTTGTATGGCGCTCTGAGCGCGTTGTTGTGCCTGCTTTCCCCCCTCCCACTTCCTGGTCCTCCTCTGCCTTCCCGCCTCCCTGCCCGCCCACCCCCCCTCTGATTGGCTGACTGGCAGCCTCCCTCTGGCCTACTCGGCGGCTGCTCCCCCCGCTCGCTTCTTTGTTCATCCGAGCGTGGGAGAGCAGTCACCGGTAGCCTGAGGGATCAGCTGGTTTAGGGAAGCCCTGCTTGGCCCTGCGGGCCCCGTGAGTTAAATTGTGCAAAAAGAAAAGAAAAAAGTGTTTATTTTGTATGGCGCTCTGAGCGCGTTGTTGTGCCTGCTTTCCCCCTCCCACTTCCTGGTCCTCCTCTGCCTTCCCGCCTCCCTGCCCGCCCACCCCCCCCCCTTTTCCTCTTCCCCTCCTCCCTCTGCCTATATCCACCCCCCTTCCTGGGCAGCCCCCTGCCCGGCAGCCCCCTCGGCTAAGGGCCCCTTAGGCAAAGGGCGGCTCCTACGGTTGCGGCTCCCTGTGTGTCTGCAGGTGTCCGCAGGGGACGCCTGGTGCCTGTACTTCTATCTCCACCTTCTCCCGGCCCACCCCTTCTACTCCTGGTCACTTCATTCACATGGTGTCTTCACCTCACTGTGTCCCACAGTTGCGGTAACTAGGGTTTTTCTCCCCTCGCAGGATTCTCACACTTAGGTGACCTCTGTACCTAATGCGCACTCACCGTTCTGAAATGTGGTAAACTTGGCCTTGCCACTTACTTCCTGCCTGTGTGCTCTCTGTGCTCTCGTATCGTCTGTCTCCCCCTCCCCACTCCCGCCTACTCCATGGTGCTCTCTATCTCGCCTATCTTCTCTAACTGCTTCTCTATTGACTATCCTGCTCTCCTCACTAAATCTGGTAGGAAAAAGTTTAAAAAGGACATCCTGGTCTCCAACCCAGGCCTCCCTATCGCTGACACCTACACTAGTGCCTGCTCCAAGGAAACTCTCACTGACATCCTCTTTTTCGTACCTTCGCCTGACCTATGGACCCTTCATATGGTCTCTGTGCTCTCTCCTTTCTCCTCTTCTCCCATTAATGGTGGCACCCGCTGGGATATCCTCTTGGCCTCCTTCCACTCCTCTAAGGCCATCATTAATGTCTACACTAATGGGACCGTCTTGGTCCAAGGCCCTCAGGCCAACCTTCATCTCTTTGATAGACGCTTCCCACGCCTCATCAACTTCCTTTCCTCTCCTGCTGTCCCCCCTCCTCTGTCCTCGGCTTCCTTGCCTCTACGCTCCCTCCCTGCCCCCTCTCGTGCTACTTCTTCACCTCCCTCTTCTACACCTCCGCTGGGCGTACCTCTGATCTGTACCCCTCCCCGGAAGTCCTTCAAGGATGGCAACCTTCTCCACATTGCCACTCTTAACTCTCGCTCTGCAATCAAGCATTCTTCTGATATCTGTCACCTTCCTGAGGAACTGGACCTTGACGTCCTAGGTCTCACTGAGACCTGGTTCACGGCCAGCTCTGTCACCAGCCTTGACACACTCCTACCTGACGGTTACAAGATCCTCTCTGTGCCCAGGCCCAACCGTGCTGGTGAGGGTGTGGCCCTTATCTTCCCTGAGTGGATTCCTGCCTCTGTCACTCCTACGCAGTCCTACTCCTCTTTTGAATGCCTTGTCTGCCGTCTCTCTCTCTCTCCTAGCCATTCCCTTACCCTGGCTACTGTCTATCGGCCACCTGGTCAAATCTCCTCCTTCCTCTCTGAGTGGGCTGACCTCTCCTCCTCACTCCTGTCCTCTACCACTCAACTCCTCTTTCTTGGTGACTTCAACATCCACTTGGATGCCTCCTGTCCCCCCACGGGACTTTTTCGTGACCTCTGCGACTCTCTCTCACTCTCTATTCTCCCGTCTGGGCCTACTCATTCTGCAGGGCACACTCTTGATGCTCTGATCTCTTCTGACCTTCCCCTCTCCGTCCCTCTCTCCACTCCTCTCTCCTGGAGTGATCACTTTCTCCTATCCTCCCACCTCACCCTCCCTACCCCTCAGGCAAAGCCACCCTCACCACTGCCACCCACCTTCTCGGTCATCCGACCCATGAAGCGCGTGTCAGTTGAGGCTTTCGCAGCCACCTTCTCACCCCCACCTCCCCCCTCGGCTGACTCCCACCCTGACACAGCCCTCTCCATGCTCCACTCTGCTATATCTGATACTCTTGATATCCTTGCCCCTGTCATGAGAATCCGCCTGAAGCCCAAAGCCAAATGTAACTCCTGGTATGACTCGGATCTTGTCACCCTAAAACACAAGTGCAGGGTGGCAGAGAGGAAATGGCGTGCTTCATGTTCATCCTCTGACAAACTGGCCTGCCGCCTGCTCCAAAGGCAATACCGTCTCTCCGTTCTCACCAAGAAGAGAGCCCTTATCCAAGCCCGCATCTCTGCGGCATCTAACAACTCGGCCGAACTATTTAAAATCTGCAAGGAGCTTGCCAACCCTGCTGCAGTCTCTACCTCTCCTGTCCCCTCCCAGGCCCTCTGCACTGCACTGGCCTCTCACTTCATCTCCAAAACTCAGGACATCCTATCCTCACTCTCCTCCTACCACCTCCCTCCCTCCCTGTCCGGCTCTTCCTCGGGCCCTTCTGCAGCCACCCCTCCTCCCTCCTTCTCTGCCTTTCCCCTTTTTTCTGCTGACAAGGTTTCCAGACAAGTCCGATCTATGAAAGTCTCGTCCAAACAGGTTCACCCCTGTTCCTCCAAAACTATCAAGGACCACATTGACTCCCTGTCCCCTGCCCTGGCTGACTTTTGCAACCACTCCTTCGCCTCTGGAGTTTTCCCATCCCCCCTTAAGCACTCCCTTGTGCACCCTCTTCTTAAGAAACCCTCTTCTGACCCCTCCTGCCCGGCTAACTATCGCCCAATCTCCATCACTCCCTTCCTGGGCAAGCTCCTGGAGAAACTGGCCATCTCCCAGCTTAACCTCCATGCTGAATCTGTTGGCAGTCTTCATGACCATCAATCTGGCTTCAGAGCTGCCAGAAGCACGGAAACTGCTCTCCTGAACATCCGTGAGGACCTGCTTTTGAACCTCGACTCCAACACTCCGTGTGTTCTCATTCTGCTCGATCTCTCTTCTGCCTTTGACACTGTCAACCATGCCATCCTGCTCAACCGTCTCCGTGATAACCTGGGTATCACTGGTCAGGCTCTGGCGTGGCTGACCTCTTTCCTCTCCAATCGACCCTCCCAGGTCCAACTCGGGTCCTTCCTCTCTGACATCTTTTTCTCCACCTGTGGTGTCCCCCAGGGATCTAATCTCTCCCCCTGGATGTTCAACCAGTATCTGGCACTCCTTGCCCACCGCATAGCCGCTCTCTGCCCCAACTTTCAGTGCTATGCGGACGATACCCAGCTCATTTTCAGGCTACCCTCGGCCTCCTCCTCTCCCTCCCTCATCTTTGACTGTCTGTCTGCTATCCAGGAATGGTGTGCCGCCAATGACCTCTGCCTTAATGCCAGTAAGACTGAGATTCTGCTCATCGGCACACCCACTCCCTCTTTCCCTGCAGCTCTCTGGCCGGCCTCTCTTGGCCCTCTTCCTGCTCCTACCTGCAAGGCAAAAAACCTTAGGGTTATCTTCGACTCCACACTCTCCTTCTCTCCTCATATATCTGACGTCTCTAAGAAGTCACACTACCAGCTGCACCTCCTCAGAGGTATTCTTCCCTTCCTCTCCTTCCCCCAGAAGCTCGCTGTCTCCCGAGCCCTGGTTCTCTCAAAACTGGACTACTGTAACAGCCTTTGTCTTAATCTGCCTGCCTCCACACTCCGCCCTCTGCAACTCATCCAGAACAGAACTGCGAGACTTGTCCTTGGCCTCAAGCCCAGGGACCGTATCTCTCCAGGACTGAAATCTCTACACTGGCTCCCAGTGGCTGCGAGGATAAAGTTCAAAACCCTCTGCATTGTCCACAAGGCCTTCTGGGGCCTGGGGCCTAAATACCTTCAACTCTCTCTTCCTAAATATCTTCCTTCCCGAGCCCTTCGCTCATCCGTCTCCAACTCCCTCAGGGTCAGCCGCTTCTCGAAGCAACGAGCTGGGGGTAGATCTCTCTCCGCGGCAGGGGCCTCCCTCTGGAACAGCCTTCCTGCCCCCCTGAAACTTGATGAGAACCATCTACGGTTCCGGAAGCACCTCAAAACCTTCCTCTTTGCTTCTGCTTTCTCTCTCCCTCTCCCCTGCTAATTCTTCGCTGAAACTGCACTGAATCTGCAACTGGGCCACTCTCACCGACCTCGGTCCTTGGCCCAGCCACTCTCCACTTGCACTGCGGGACTGTCTCTGTATCCCTACAGCCCCCCCTTCCCAGCACTTGTTCTGCACTTACCTTGCACTTGCCACCAGCTGGCCCTTTTATTTATTTATTCTACTTACCTTGTACTGCACTTCCCCCCTCCCCTTCCCCATGCACCTCTCCCCTCCCCCTCCCCCTGCACTTGCGCGATCTGAATGACACCTGGCCTAGTAGGATCGTTGTCTGTCTTCCCCTTGTTCCCCCCTCCCTGCCTCGTCGCGCCTTGAAACACCTGTGTATAGGCGCGTTACAAATGCCTTATCATATCATATCATAAGGGCGAATCAGGGGACTACATTGTTAAGAAATGGGAGCTTACATGGATAGTGGCTGGGTACAATTGCAACCCAAACATAGGGAACATTCTTCAGCTGTGCTCTAGCTTCACCATGGAGCAAGCAAGTGCTGTTGCTTCTGGATTCAAGGGAACAGTGAGAGCCTCCCCCTAGACAGGGAAATGCTGGTAAAAAAATGTATCTGAGTCTGAAACACATGGTCTGAACAGGCCAATCAGGGAACTTCCTGGTTCCAAAATGGCTACTCCACTAGACAAAGACCAGACAATGTTGGTCTAATGAAGTGCTTTTTCATGTACTGAGCACCACCTCAACCAGGTAAAAAACAGGTTTCTTCTGATACCTACTGGGTTCAAGGTACCAATAAGGGGATCTCTCCTTCACCGGGCAATCCAGGTAAAAAGTGGATATGCTATCCTACTCCCATGTGAGCCAATCAAGGGGCTGGCTGACTCCAAAATGGCTGGCTGACTGACTGGCTGGAATAAGGGCAAAAACAATTGTGGTCCAAACAAAGGTCCCTGTGGTCATCTAAGCATCAGGCTCTGTTTACCAAGATGAAACCCCAGGTGGAGAGTAATTACACAAAATAATCCATCTCACCAAGGCAAGTAGTAACACATGCATTTTGGGATGCTTAATGCTCAACATTGCCACTTTCGCTATGCACTCCAATGGAGAGCACAGTGAAAATGAACATGGTAGTGGAGGAGAAGGGGCACATACTGCTTCTCCACCTTATGTAACAGATGTCTTCAGATTTCTCCACATGCCTAAGCTGAGCCCTCAGAAACACCCCACAACCCCAAACTCCCTCATCCTTTCACCTCAATGCCCCCACTATGATACCAAAATGGCATATAATGCTAGGGATGTACAGGTTGAACCCAAGTCCCTTGAGTTCAACATCGACAGACACCTCACATTCAAATGCTTGTGTTTTAGTCGTGCAGATTGAATGTGCATGGGGAAGGGCACAAGGGCAATGCATTGTGTCCTCCCAGTGGGTGAAATCCCCAAATAAAGCACAACGCAAAAGCGTAGACGGTGGTTGTTACATGGTGGAGAACCAAAACATACTCTACCTTTACCATGCACAACCTGTTTTATGTCTTTTTATGAGGTCTCACGTCCCTTCCTACTATTTAAACACCTAGTAGGAACAGCTAACATGACCTATATGTTGTCTTCATGTTTTGTCTTCACCTGAAATTGGCTCACCTCATCCCCACCAGGGGATTTTTACTGGACTAATTAGCTTGGACTACAGCAATATGATAATATGGTGTTGAGCTCTTTTTCTCTATAAGTTTATTTGTAGAGTCACCTTGGGAAATCTCGACCTGTCTATGGGATAGTAAAGGTGTAATGTACCCACAATAGACAGTCCAGATTCGTACCCATACATTTGGATTTTTAGACCAAGGTGTAAACTTTACTTTTATTTTTACATCCTTTCCCTTTTTTTGCCCATTCTTCCTCTGTGAGGATCTACAGTGACTAAGGATATTCAAGAGTTCAACAACCTTCATGTTGTTGTTGCTTTTTCAAAAATGAATTCTCTTTTGACTTCTTTTACTGTCTCCCCCTGTTTGTAAGCGGCACATCATCGCTTACTAGGGATAGGGTTTTCTCTTAAAACCTCAAGGGTAGGACAGGTTTAGACAGTTTTTTCCTCACTATCCTACTGTCTTCCGACTGACCCTGCAACTCCTTGGCCACTTAATGCTAGTGTTTTTTGCCTTATACCTAATGGGTGTCTCCTACTGCCTAATTTTAATGACATACAGTTGTGTGTTGCCCTCTTTTGTGATACAATACTAGTCTGTTAGGGCTTCACCGTGCTAACTGCATTTTGAGTGCCCTTTTGTCTATAACCAGCAGAAAGGTAGGTCAGCAAGGGAGGGAGAGAGAGAAAGCAGAAGCAAAAAGGAAAGTCTTGAGCTGCTTTCGGAACCTGAGGTGGTCCTGCTTGAGTTTGAGGGGGATCAGGGAGGCCGTTCCAGAGGGAGGCATATGCAGAGGAGAAAGATCTACCCCCCACTCTCTGCCTAAAGGAGCATCTGACCATCAGAGAGTTGGCGGTAGCTGAGCAAAGGGCTCGAGAAGGAAGGTGTTTAGGAAGAGAGACTTAGATCTAGTGCAGGCCCCAGACCCAGAAAGCCTTATGGACAATGCAGAGGGTCTTGAACTTGATCCTTGCAGCCACCGGGAGTCAGTTGAGAGTTTTAAGGGTTGGAGAGATACAATCCCTGGGCTTGAGACCAAGGACAAGTCTTGCAGTCCTGTTCTGGATTAGTTGCAGAGGGCAGAGGGTAACGGAAGGCAGATTAAGAAAGAGGCTGTTGCAAGAGTCCAGCCTAGAGAGAACCAGGTCTCTGGAGACAATAAGCTTCTGGGGGAAAGTGAGAAAAGGAAGAATACCTCTGAGGAGGTGCAGCTGGTGGTGGGAATTCTTAGCAAGGGCTGTGATGTGAGGGGAGATGGATAGAGTGGAGTCAAAGATGACACCTAGGCTTTTTGCCTCAGAGGAAGATGCAGGGAGAGGGCCCAAGGAGGGCCGCCAGAGTGAAAGAGGGAAAGTGGGAGCAGGGGTCCCAATGAGAAGGATCCGAGCGAGTACCGAGTTGAGTACCGCTTTGCTGCATCACGCTCTCCATTTGCTCCTGCTCCTGCTCGGATTGCTATTCTGCCTGCTGTTTGCTGCTGCTGCCGGCATCTATCCAGCTAACAGCTGTGAAGTCTGTGTAAACAGATTGAGTGACAGAGGCAGATTCACCCCCCTCTCCCATACAGTGATTGGCTCTTTCTTCCTCAACGTTCTATTGGTTTTAGTATTTGAACGTGGCGCACGTGCATCGCACACGCGCATCCCAGCGAGTACCGAGTTGAGTACCGCTTTGCCGCATCACGCTCTCCATTTCCTCCTGCTCGGATTTCTATTCTACTTGCTGTTTGCTGCTGCTGCCGGCATCTATCCAGCTAACAGCTGTGAAGTCTGTGTAAACAGGTGACTGCAAACCTAGTGCGTTGTGCACTGCTAACAGAACATTTGCCGAACATTTGCTGATCTGCTTTTGGCTTCTCTTGCAGATTGAGTGACAGAGGCAGATTCGCCCGCCTCTCCCATACAGTGATTGGCTCTTTCTTCCTCAACGTTCTATTGGTTTTAGTATTTGAACGTGGCGCAGGCGCATCGCGCGCACGCATCCAAGTGAGTACCGCATTGAGTACCGCTTTGCCGCTTAGCCGCATAGCCGCAGCGCTGGGGGGGCAAGCTGCTCTACTCGGCACCTAGTCTGTGATATCCACATTCGTGAAAGTAAGCATTTGTGGAAACACTCATTTCATTTGTTCATTTTTTCTGTTTACTTTGCTGTGTTCACTATTACATATATTGGTGGCATTTGATTTTTCTTTATGGCATAACATAATTTCAATCTATTAACTGCTTGAAGTGTTCGTGATGGTTAAATTACAAATGAGCCTTCGATTTTCACATACAATTCTTAAATCATAAAGATGACCTCCTACACTGCGTATAAGCTCACGACAAATATGCCACCCATTGTACCGTTGACTCTTGTCCCACATACACAATGTTTCTCACCGGGGCATCCCAACTCTGCATTGTTACCTCAAACTTTTTTCACAGCTATGTCTGTCACCCCCCGGTCTTCACACAGACAAACTCGCTTTCCGTTTAATGTTCCAAATGATAAAATAAGCATGTCCTCTCCGTTGTCTCCGGCTACCTGTTCACTCAATGAGACACTTACCCCCTCTCCTCTAACAATAGGGAAAATTAGTGCCTCGCACCGAACTCTTTTGAGTTATATCAACCATCAACCAATTTCTGATCTGACAATGATGGAATCAACTAAAAACTGTCCCCCAGTGTGCAATTCGAACATGTCCATCTCACTAATTGCCTTCCCCCAACTTGCACCAAACTCTATTGCCATATCTATCCATGCAAGCACATGCGAGTCTGCTCATACTACCAGAGAGTCGGAACGTGTCACCAGTGTGCCGTCTGTATCATGTATACCCAGTGACATGCCATCTGGAAATGCCATTCCAATGCTTAAGTCCTTTGCCCTACCAACCCCACGACCTAACAGACCTTACCCCATTGATAATGCTGCTCAAACGTTGTTAATGATTCAACCTGCATTAACTGCAATCAACACTGCCATTTATAGTCTATGTAAATTATTCGAAGCATTTGATACTGAAGTAGCCCGCCAATCCAATCAATTCAAAGATTTAATGAAATGGCTCTCAATGCAACAACTCACTAAAGTGTCTTTGAGTAAAGAACATTTTGAAGAGTCTGTTATCATGTACCTAGTGACTTGGCACCCTGTAATGAAAATTCACATCCTGTACAAGCACCAACACCATTTGTAAAACAGGTTGTTCCAGTCGTGTTGGCGCCATGCCCACTTCTGCCAATTTCGGGTATCATAGGCCTTGAGCCTATATCCATGGACCCTATTTCTCAGCCATTAATGGAAGATAAAACAAGCGAAGCAATGCCTAATTGCATTGAAAAACTGCCCGATCCACAAAATCCACAGAATGTTAATCAGGGTCAGAGTCATTTACAACAATTGAAAGCAAAAAATCCTAAAAACAAGAACAACAGCAAGAAAACTCTGATCCCTATAAAAAAGACAAAAAACATGATTGGAGCAAAAAATCCCAAAACTACCTTGTCTACTTTCTTTAAAGCTCTTGGCAAAACTTCCACTACAACAGACAAATACATTACTAGTGCCATGGCGCCTGTAATGGATGTGCATCCGATAACGGCAGGAGCTACCAAACAACCCACACCGCAACTTCCCACTACAGGGGATAAAACTGTACGTACTGTGCCTATCTCGCCCTTGACACAATTGGTAAATGCCTTACGTAACCCACAAACATCTTCTACACTTCCTTCTGTATTAAATAAGCCCAATAGGTTTGCAAACAGTCAGATTTCAGTGAATACTGGACTCCCACCACAAATTCAAGCACAACCCCAATTGTCCCTTTCTCCTATACCTCAACCCAAATCTGTTTCTTTTGCGCCTATGCCACAAGTGACACCATCCTTGAATGTTGCTCCTCAACAAATCCTAACAGATGAACTCAAAAAAAGAGTAGATGAATATCTATCTGTTAAATTGGTGAAAACCTTTGCCCAAACACAATGTGAGCCTGCCCACCCCATTGAAGAGCAAAGGAGAGGCAACCGTACGTTTGGTGATCAACAGCCCTCCAGAGTAGCTTCTAACGACATCATGACATCAAGACAGGGTGGGTCGTCCGAATTTCCAGGCACTCCCAGTAATGAGAAATGGACACCACGTAAAGCTGATAAGCGGTGGCTTTCTCGACACATTCACCCACAAAGAGCAAAATTCCACACTTTGGCCCTCATTACGACCCTGGCGGACAGTGACTGACCGGACCGCCACAGCGTAAATAGCGTTTCCGCCATTGCACGAAGGAGCAAAGTGCGGCCCATTCCGACCCATCGGGCACGAGCACCACGGCATGGCGGAAGTGCAAAGTCCGCGATGGCGGAAATGACCCCAAAACGGCCCACACCGCCGCCGTACGGCGCCCTAGGTGCAATACCGCCACCCATCACAGCGGACACCGCAGTGTGCGCCTACCGGAAAGTACGGTGACCGGAAATATACGGAAACGGAAGTAAAAACATGGGCCCGGAACGGGAAACATCCCGCCGTACACCTATAAAACCACTAAAACCACACAACCACTAAAAACACTACCCTGAGACACACCCCAACCCGTCATCCACCCTAGCGAAACCAAGAAAAATGGGAAAAGTAGCGAAGAAAGCGTGCGACCGCAAGCGGCAGGTCCACTTCTCCCGTGAGGAACTCACCGTGCTAACAGAGACCCTCCAGGAGAATGCTGCCGTCGTCTTCTGCACGCAAATGACCAGGACGGCACTTGCAAACAAGAAGGCCATATGGGCTCTGGTGGCACAGCGGGTAAGTGCGGTGGGGACCGCACCCCGCACCCCACAGCAATGCCGAAAGCGATGGGACGACCTGCGGATACGCGTCCGCAGCATACTCTCTGCCAACCGCAACATTGCCACAGCCACCGGGGGAGGTCCTGAATCACCCATCAAGTTGACCCCCTGGGAAGAAATCTGTGCCTCCACCATCGGAATGGAGAGCATAGAGGGAGTCGGAGGGATGGAGAAAGGAGTGCAGACATCCGAAGATTCAGGTAGGTGGGCCAGATAAAACAATGCCAAATCCACAAAGTCCATCCATGTGAAGTACCATGTGTCCACATAGTGCAACAGAAACACATGTCCAGGAGAACGTCCACACACATCGGCCTGATAGCGCACGTTAAAACCCACAATAAATACATAAATAATTAAAAACCCCTAAAACACGCACTACACGTGCAGCAGGCACACCCTAACTGCAGGCTGCCAAACAACTGCACCCTCACTCCACACACAAATGAAAGCACCTCCAAGGCCCCGACCCAAATCACCCTCAGGTACCACCCCAATGCATGTGATACAATGCCATTCCAATTCCCACAGACCCATCAATAACCCTCGCCCTCCTTTACTCCACCACAGGGTCCGATCCAAACGACGAGCATCAGGACACCCCTACCAGCACACCTGCAAAGAGGGCCAAGACCAACGGCCAAAGACCCTCCACCTCAGCTGCACGCATCAAGACACGGCAGCAGCACAAATCAGGTGGCAGCACAGAGGAGGGAACATCAACAGGCACCCCAGCAGCCAGCATGCCCACACCACCACCACCACAGGTCCCCCCAACGGATGCCACAGAAGGCACTGCCTCTGGTGGCAGCAGCACCATAGGTGACACCCCATTGATGGCAGCATGCTCCGACACAGAAGACGGGGATGTCGAAGTCAGATCCATCCATGACCTGTCTCAATCCCCCTGTCTGTTCCATCCCGTACACCATGAGGATACCACGCAGGGGCACCCACAAGACGACGACTGGCCATCCCCCACAAGCCCTGTGGCAAGGCAACATGAGGTCAACAGCCCCTCTGTGACACCCCCGCAAATGGCCATGGCCCAGCAGAGGCAACAGTCCCTCGACCAGTTAATCGTGCAACAGCAGCAACTGGCCACGCTCCTCAAGGACCATGCCGATGAATGTGGGGGCACTAAGGCAGACATAGAAACATCAACTGAGACACTTAGGGCAGAAATGGAGAGAGGTACAGAGACACTAAGGGCACAAATGGAGAGTAGCACCGAGAGCCTGGGAGTCCAAATGGAGAGAAGCACCGAGAGCCTGAGGGGGGAACTGCATGCGACGTCCAAGGACGTATGTGCCGAACTTGCCGCAGTGCGCTGTGTGCTCACTGAGCTCTCGCAAACCCTTAGGGACATGCATGGACGTGAGCAGGCAGAGACATCATCCGTTGCAAGTTCCGTCCAGGGCAGCCCCCAACGTAGATCTGGGAGGAACCTGCGCTCCACAGGCAGGGGTGCCCCTGATACCCGCAGAGGGGGCTTGCAATAGCGACTGCCCACTGACAATGAGCATCTTTGGACACTGGTGTTCGGGGGGGGAGGTAGGAGGGTGGAGGGGGTGTGTTGGGCTCACTTGGGTGGCGGGTCGATAGGGTGTACAACATGATATCACATATGCCATAAACAGTGCACGATCAACCAATGAGATGTGTGGACATTGATCTTTGTGTACTAGGCCATCATAGGCGTACAGTCCATATTGTGCATGTCCCAGACACACACAGTGCCACGAGTCCCGTGTCCATGTATCAGCCACCAGGCGTGAGTGCTAGAAGCATACATCAATGAGATGCTGACGAATGTCACGGCCCTCCGGTGCCTCGCAGACTCCTTGAGGTGCTGCCACATCCCCACCCTCATCATGACCATCATCAGGTGCTTGCAGTTCTGCGTCAGGGGGCATGGGCACATTTCTACGTACGCACATGTTGTGGAGCATGACACATGCCATCACCATCTTTGCAACCTTCTCATGGCGGTACAGGAGTGCCCCGCCAGACCTGCTGAGGCAGCGGAAACGACCCTTCAGTAGGCCGAATGCCTGTTCAATGACTACACGGGTACGTGAGTGGGCATGGTTGTAGTCCTCCTCATGCTGGTCCCGTGGGTTCCGGACTGGTGTGAGGAGCCATCTCTTCAGTGGATATCCAGCATCACCTGTATGTGGACGATAAACGTATGATGTGGAATGCCATTGCTACGTACGCACACCCCCCCCCCCTTCCTGCCAGGTCATTGCCGAATCACATACCCCACATTATCATGCATGTAATGAGACTCACCGAGTAGCCAGGATCTGTTCCCTGCGTGTCGCTCCATGTAGCGTGGTATTGTAGAGTTCCTCAAGACCATAGAATCATGGGTTGATCCAGGGAATCGGGCACAACAATGTGTAATGATCCTGTTGGAGTCACACACCATTTGTACATTCAGAGAATGAAATTGTTTTCGGTTGCGGTACTGGGCCTCCATGGCATGTGGGACGACCAATTCCACATGGGTGCAGTCGATGGCACCAATGCAACCCGGTATGCCGGCAAGTGCATGGAATCCCACTTTTGTGTTGGTAATTTCCTGCTCCGAGCGTGGTAGAGAGATGTAGTCGTCTGCGTGCTGCAGGAGGGCATCGAGCACTTGCAATAGTGTCCGTGAGAACAGTGGCTGAGAAATGCCATGCAACTGTCCGACTGTGTGCTGGTAGGTGCCTGTGGCCAGGAAGTGGAGTACAGACACCACCTTCAGTAGGGGTGGGATGGCGGTTGGGCTATCTATCATGCTGACAAGGTCAGCCTGTGTCATGTCCACAATGGCGGCTATGGTGTCCCGGTCCAGACGGTAGAGGGTGTGGATCTGCTCATCAGTGAGGTTGAACGGATGTGCTCGGAGGCGTGGGATTGCGGGCTGCCTGCGTGGTGGTAGTGGCTGTGCTGGCGGCCCTTGCTGGCCCTGCCTTGCCCTCCTCCTCCTCCTGCGTCTCCTCCGTGCGGCCGGTTGTAGTTGGTGTTCGTCTCCTTCTTGGAGTTGGAGTACTTGCAGTGCTATCAGGTCCCCCAGGGCCAACATCGCGAGTCCTGCCGGTAGCATTTCGGTGTGGTTGTGGGAGGAGACTGGGTGTGCAATTTATGTGTTTTCAGGCTGTATGGCCTCCACCTGTGGTGATTCATTCCACCTGTGCAAGCTGCTCTCCCCTTTGGCCGAGCACGTCCCGCACACAACGCTGCAATTCGAGGAATGGCATCTTGCTATTGCAATCATGTATTTGTACCCGATGGCCGTGTAACATTGGTTGACATGTTCATTCGGCTATGGTCCCATTGTTTCACATGCTATCTTTGCAGTCGCGAACAGACTTGTGAAGGGTCAGTGGAACGTAGTACTCGAGTAACGGTGGGCCCTCATGCATCACTGTACCGAGTTGCAACGACGGGCGGGGCGTCCCATTTGTGGGTGAAGGCAGTTGCCATTTTCACACACAGCCGCACTCGATGGATTAATTAGTGATTTCAAACGGCCACAGATGCCTCTTCGACGTGATGTTGCAAATGAGGAATTCGAAGGGCGGCGCTTTCGGTTTTCAGCTAGCGGCGAGGAAATGCCCACAGGTCTGACTGCAAATATAACGTACTATTGTTCAATGTCCTTGGGACAGGGGCCATGGCGAGGATGCAATGATTGATGTGAATGGTTTGGGATGCGCAATAGCGACGTGGGCGATGAGGCCGGACGTTCCCAAATACATGTTACTTCACTACACTGGAATTACGGGCTGGGGCACTGTGGATTTTGCAGGCTGCATAACGCACAGACTCAATGGATATTTCTAATGTTATGTGAGTAAATATTCAGGCGTTTTAATCCCGGGATGAGGGAATGATGAATGGATGCATGGGCAGGTGATTTGATACAGAGTTTGCCATGTACAGGGCTTCTTGGAATCTATCCGCCTCCCCTACGCTATGTGATGCAGGGCTGCCATAGTGGGACCATCGTCTATCTGGCCTTGTTGAGCCCTCCCTGTCTCGACGCGCCCTCAGACACTTGTGTCCATGCACGTTACCAATCCCATCTGATGGATTCTGTTATGACAGACGCATGCACAGGTACACTCGTTTGTGATGGTGTTTACACCTCGATATAGATAGTTATGAGTCGCAAGTGGTTTTTGGGTGGTGATGAACCTTTGGAGTGGGCTAGCATGCATATGGCTGTGGATTTAGTGTGATCATTGAAGTGAGTTGTTCGAATGTAGTTCTGATGGCCATTCTGTTCTTTTTCTTTTCTTTTGGTTGACAGGTATCTCCTCCCCTTTTGCCACTGCCATCTGTATGCCACTCCTGCAGATGGCTTTTACTCCCGACACCTGCTGCTTCGTGTTAATCAGTGGAGCTGCATTACGATCTTATGGGACGATCGCCAATGGGCCACATGCCCTTACGCAGTACTGGTGGCTCGAAGCAACATTTCGGCCTTTCAGCTGGACTAGTGCCTCCCCATTGGGACGGCCCTGCGGTTCTGTGCGCTTCCATGTTGCCTTTTCGTACGTGAATGTGGCTCTGTGTACCATGATGGAACAGGGCGTCACACAAGTAGTGGCTGGTCATTTCTTGCGGATGCAGCCCACAATGGTGAAATGTGTTTTGGAGTTCATGGCCTGATGGCTGTATGGGCTTGGTGATTTTGTTGTGCATTAAATTTCTATTCTGATTTGGCCCGTGTAGCGTTCTTCTTTGCAAGTGATGTGGCATATTCCTATTTGGGGAGCGATGTATTGTGAGGAGATCTGCATTGGGTTCCAGCTTCGGAGTTTAGTTGCGTGGTACTGTACTGGGCGCGTTTGCCTACGAAGCCCGTGAGGTCAGGGATGGGGGCTGCCAATATGACTGTTTGAATGTTGTCATGCTCAGGGGCGGGGGATTGGGTTTTGTGTAACAGATGCCGGTCAGCCAGGTGGACTGGTGGAATGATGTGATTTTCGGAATATTGCTGGTCACAGGTGCCTGTGTTTGCGTGCGTTTCTTGGTGGGGGACTGTGGTCATGTCCATTGGGATGGCTTCTGTATTCGTGCCATCTGTGCCCTGCAGCTCCCATTGGCCCCTGTTGTGTTTCTTTTGTTCGTTGGCATGCATGGGTGACTTGTACATTTCAATGGTTGCATTGTGACTTCATTGCACCTACGGGGAGTTGTACTTTGTGGCCAGGGAGCGGTGTACAGGCACTCAGTGGGGCCGTTTACGGTTGATTCGCGATGCCGTACTTCTCACCATGGCGGAATGGTACATTCCGCCATGCTTGATGGCGTTAGGTACATGTCCGCTAGGGTCGGAATTAGCGTACCCTTGCGCCATGGTGGTGTTTACGGTTTGGCATGGCGCGCGCGTGCGTGCTTGGTGCAGTTAGCGTTGGCGTTCACTACGGTGTCGCTAATGGCTTCGTACTTTGCGGTGACGGGTCATAGTCGCACCGAGCGCTATTCGATGGCGGTATTGCATTTCCGCCATCGTTTTCCGAATTCCGCCAGGGTCGTAATGAGGGCCTTTGATTCTCAAATGTAGAGAAGGTAACCATCCGGTGTATGACCTTAACCAACGCAGTGTATTGAATATCTTTGGGGACATAGACGAATTATGTAACATTAACACAGATGACATTGACCAAATTGAATTCCTAACTGACTCTCCACTTACAATAGTTCGACTTTGGATCCCATCAGGGGTAGTCTTCCAATCTATTTGGTGTAATAAAATGGTCCTATTTGATATGGGTTTTTTATT
Source organism: Ambystoma mexicanum (assembly GCF_040938575.1). NCBI lineage: Eukaryota > Metazoa > Chordata > Amphibia > Caudata > Ambystomatidae > Ambystoma > Ambystoma mexicanum. The sequence goes on along the minus strand of NC_090939.1, from coordinate 234,291,071 downwards.
TGCCGAAGACCCAGAAATTGCTTGTTTGACCCCCAGAAGATCAACTGCGATACCGAAAATATATTAAGGGCAACGTAGCGAATCTAGACAATCTTGGTCAGCCGAGAATTCTCGGCAATAACCATTACAACTTGATAATACAAGCCTAATTAGCGTTGTAAGTTGGAATTCAAGGGGGCATAAGCATCTAACTGCGTCTTTTAGAGAAAATTCTGTTCTCCATCATATTATAGCCTTGTAGGAAATCTGGCTTATTAAACCCCCTTTATGGGACAATTATGAATTGGCTTTGATTCCAGCAACCCCAACTGGAGGCAGACCTTCATCAGGCCTCCTTGTGGCTGTGCACATCACAGAGGGCTTCTCAATTGTCCCTTGGGCCTCTGTTGGAGCACACATACAACTAGTTCGAATTTCCAACAATGATATGGTTTTTGCCCTAGTTAATATATATCGCAACCCGGTCAGCATGTCTGATGAAACTTTTTTTTGCTGGCCTTCTTGACAAGTTCCACATTATTTCATTGGATAATCTGGTTACACACACCATTGCTTTAGGTGATTTAAATTTAAATTGCTGGAAGGTGGGACCACAAAGTCAAGGGGTGCGCAAATGGCTGTCGATTATGCACGAACGTAATTACCATATGGTAAATGGTTCAGTAAAAGGGGATGTTCTGCCAAATTATACATGGCACCGCGGGCAGGCAAACAGCATTATTGACTATATATATGTTGACTCTAAATTATTCCAACACACTGAGCAACTTAGTGTTAAAGACCATCCAAATAGTGACCATTGTATGTTGATCCTCCAGCTCAAGTTAAAGTTTTAATAATATGGCAAAATAACCATATGACATAAGTTAATTGTGAATAATTTCACTCTGTCTAAACCAGGGTAATTTCTTTACACACCCTGGTGATATTCAGCCCACAGGTTCAATTGCTTTCCTGTTGGGCTTCTGTTATTTCAATAATTGTTTTTTTGCATAATATCCCATTTCATTTCTCTGACAAAATTATAATGTAGTTCCGGAAAGACTGGTCTTTCATTGCGAACAAATGCACGCGTGATTGGCTCATATTGATAATCAACACTGCCAAATCTATCGCAGATAACTTGGTAAAAGAATTGGAAACAAAACTCGCTGCAATTAAAGATTTAATTGACATCGAGGCCTTTAAGACCAAGCTAGCTGCCTTAGATGTCACTTTAAAAGAATTCAAGGAAATGAATCTGACAAAGAAAATCTTTAAATTGAAAAAAGATCTTTCAGTATTCGAACATTCAAAAGTATATCCATATATAACTGAGGATTATTACACACCGGAAGCTAAATTGGCGAGACGGAATGCCCACTTGGCATATCCGCCAGGTGGATACAGGAATCAGGGAAATAACAGTTCAGCCTCTTCCAATAATTCAAGTAATGGGTCCAACAACGGTGCCCAGCGATACGGTGGCAGAGGCCAAGGCCGACCGAGACAACAAGTACATTTTAATGCACATGGTTTCCAAGGAAACTATGGTGGAGGCCCTGGCCAACCCCAACCCCAACCACAACAACAAGTGCCCCATTTTTTAGGCACACGCGGGGCGAACAGAGGCAGGCCCAGGTGGCAGATGTACTCACCCAGGGTAACACGGAACAGGGGACAGAGCTTCCCGCAGCCAGCGTTTCCTTAGTCATGAATTTCTCACGACACCGATTAACCAATGCAGAAGAACAAATACTACAGAAGGGCCTGTCCTTTGTTCCAACCGCAAGGTATGATCCTTTTCAGACCCGCATAGAGATAACGCAGTTAATGCGGAAAATACGATTGAAACAATTTTTTGCAGACAGTGATGAAACAAAATTGGTTGAGGATACTGGACTCCGAGCACCTTCGAAGTTCATTCCACCATTCCATAGTAACACACCCGAGTCAGTAACTTTTGAACAAGCTCTCTTGAAGAAGTTGGAAGAACTGGAACACAGTCTCCCATTTATCAACAACAATTGCACAAAAGAACAGTTGTCAGCATTGGATGATTTGGCTAAGAATGATGCCATCATAATAAAACCGGCCGATAAAGGCGGTGGAATTGTACTTATGGACCGTGAAGATTATGGGATCATGGTTGATAATCTTCTTAAAGATGGCAGAAGTTATCGAAAATTACCAGGAGACCCAACGCAAGCAATTCGCAATTTAATCGCGCCTTTGGTCGAAGAAGCACTAGCAGAAGAACTAGTTACTAGTAAAGAGGCTGCTTTCCTCACACAGCCACATCCAAGAATTCCGGCTTTTTATGCATTGCCCAAGGTCCATAAGGGTGTTATCCCTATCCCTGGGAGACCCATTGTGTCAGGAATACTATCCATCCTGGAACCTCTGTCACAGTATGTAGACTGGTTTTTGCGGGATGACATACCGAAGATGATCTCGTATGTTAAGGATTCAACAGACATGCTGGTTCTTATTGATCGCACACCTTTCGACACCATAGAGCAGTGGTTAGTAACTATGGATGTGGAATCTTTATATACGAGTATACCGCAACTGGAGACCATAGAAATGGTAAGAAGACATCTTTCACAGAAAACTGATTTAGGGAGGGGCCAGATTGAATTCATTACGGCCCTGACAGAAATAGCACTAACTAAGAATTTCTTTCTGTGTAATGAACAATTTTACCAACAAATTTCCGGGACAGCCATGGGGGCAACTTTTGCCCCCAGTTTGGCAAATCTCTATGTAAACCATTTTGAAAAAGAACACATTTACTCCGCTACTAATCCGTTTCTGAATAACATCAAACTGTGGCGGAGGTATATTGATGACATCTTTATCATCTTTGAGGGCAGTGAGACATCACTACACGAATTCCATCGATGGATCAATGAACAAAATGCATTCCTGAAATTTACATTGGACTGCAGTAAAACAGAAACACACTTTTTGGATCTCCATGTGGTAGCAGAAGGTGGGGGCCTGACCTCAAAGGTATACAGAAAATCCACTGATCGCAATGCACTACTTAGCTACGGAAGCTATCATCCACGTGCATTACGAGACAATTTGCCATTTGGGCAATTTCTACGCTATAGGCGGACTTGCACTAAAATCGCTGATTATCAACAACAATCGGGAGAGTTGAAATCTCAACTCTTGCGGAGAGGGTACCCCAAGAAAATTGTCAAGGATACCCAAAAACGGGCCAGGAACATACCACGTGCCATCACTTTACAACTACATGCAAAAAGCACTCAAGGGTCAACGATTACGGCAGTTTTAAGCTACTCCCCTATTTTTAACACCTTGAAAAGAGAAATTAAGAAGCTATGGCCTATTCTGAATACCGACAAATCAGAACTGGGGGTGCCAACTTTTGCGATAAAACGAAGAAGGAATATCAGGGATAGTCTGGTCCATACTGTGATCGAACCAAAGCATGCTATAAACACGAACACACTTTGGGATGTACCTGCTGCGGCCGGACATACCCCGTGTGGAATGTGCAGTATGTGTAGCCAGACCGCAAGAAGTCTGTCCATTGACATAGGGTGGAAGACACCGTGGGTGCAGAGGCATCTAACGAACTGCAATAGCCGAGGGGTGATATATATGATCACCTGTCCGTGCAACCTGAAATACATTGGGATGACAACCCGCCCAATAAAAACACGTTTGATTGAACATAAATCATGCATACGGACAAAGAAAATGACTGCTCCACTTGTTGCTCATTTTGACCTGGAACGCCATACAGAGGAGGACTTTAAATGGACCATCCTCGAAAAAATAAGGCCACCTTATAGAGGAGGTAACTTTTATGAGATACTCCTCAAAAAAGAGCAACAGTGGATTTTCCGCCTAGATTTAGTGAGACATGGGCTAAATGAAGAAATCCAGTGGAATGCGCTAGCCGTGATAAAGTAAAAAGTAAAGGGATCATAGGCCCCTCAAGATTGGGGGCCCCCCTCCCATGTGGCCCTTCCCAGTGTCTCCCATTGCTTAAACAAACTGTTTGACCTCTAGCAACCATGATATAAAGGGTCTATCTCATTAGTATTTTTCCAGTTTAGGATAGCCACATTTGTGCCAACACCGGCAAATGCCGAAAAAACGCTAGGTGAGGGAGAGTGACTCGCCCTGTTCATGATGGCCGCCATAGGATGGCATTGCAGCCCTCCGGCGTACGCTTGTGCCCAATGCAAAATGGCCGCGGGAACACGTGAACCATCTCCGGGCGTCCATTGGCTGACGGTACACTGTGGGCTTCCTGTTTCGTTTACATAATACGCGGAGACGCCGAGTGGCGTTCTCCGCGAGGTAAACGAAACTGTGAATGAAGCACGAGAGGCAGAGAAGCCCAGACGAAAATAACTCGTAAGTTATTATTAAACGTGAGCGGTACACGCTCCAATTCCTAAGTGTACCTTTAATGTCAAAAAGCATGTCAAAAAGCATTTTTGAAAGGGTGGGTTTGTAAATGCAATACTGTACATGATAATTTGGACCGCATTCCTGGTGTTAAATGAGGTTATCGTAACAGGAGGTGGGACAACTATCTGCAATATGGGTGCTTCCTTCGACCCTGGAGGGGATTGATAGTGTGGGGAAGTAACCCACTAATGGTTTCAGAAGCACCGTGGGGATGTAACCACGGTTTTGTACAAAAAACGCCACATGGTCCGGGACCATCTATGTGATCGGGGATTTTTCTTCCATCCATAGGACCATCCTAAAAGGCACTTCCCATAAGAACATTAGACCACAAGAGGTGTACTGGGTCAAAAAGAGATTGACGAGTGGTGAGTTAGTTGTACTCATTTTATAATCATCATTTAAACACGGGGATGGTATACCTGGGATAAGGTTACTCACGATTCTGTGAGCATGCGAACAGCTTATTTAATAGAAGACACCCTATGTTTTCAGATCTAGCACCAAGGTTGGTGGCTTTTCTAAAAAGAAGCTTTAGAACGTGTGAATACTGTTGGAAGTGACCGTGCCTTTGCACATACAACAGACAAAGAGGTATGACTTTTATAGCACTGGACATGACGTCACACACTTGATGGTGGTGGGGTGTGGTGAAGACAGCCTCTTTTTAATGTCACTAGCTGACTGGCTTAGCTCATTGGAAAATAAATGATCCCATGTTATATCTTTGAGAATAAACAAGAAATGCCCTACCTTTATCCTGTATATGAGAGAAGTCAATCTGACTTTCTCTCATTTTGTTTCACAGAACATGTCGCAACTTTACCCTCATGGGGTTTGCAGATTGGGTCTATGGAAGAAACAATGGGTCCTGAAGAATATGATACACGAAAGACATCATTGAAACCGGTCGACCAGACATATGGATGCCACTTTACTTAGAGTGACACAAGTGGACTGATGCTCTTTTAGAAAGAATTGTGTTAGAATCAATGTTATAGATTCTGTGATTTCTTGTTGTAAATATGTTATGTTCCCCTCGCACATTAACGAGAATGGTGTGTGATGTGGATTTTCTTAAAATGTTTTAGAATTGACGATTGGGCCAACTAGGCACACCTCACGGAGGGCAATTAAATAAAATTTTCCCTGACGTAGAGTCCCACGTGACCTGCCTATCTGACCCAAAGGTGCAGGCGGAAAATAATGTATTGTAGTTTTCGCAACTGCTGGTGTTTTAATCGGGTATGGCCAAAATTTTGTATGATAGTAAATTGAAAAAATTGACGAAAATAGTATTGTGTGTTTTGTGTCCCTGGAAATTAACATAGGGTGAGATTTGCCCCCTGGTGGTTCTAATGCGTAGCCGGTGCATCAGCGCTTGCTAGGGCTAGAAACACCATGCAGGGCTAGAATATTTTGACCCCGACAGGATAAGGGTTTAGGTTGCATTAATGGCATTACAAAGTAATTAGCTCAAGTGAAGCAACTGTTCCCCATTCTGTTTTGTGTGATACAAGTTTACTAGGTAACAGAAAGGACACATACCCGTCGCTAGAGGTAATGTGAAATTTAGCAATATCCCTGTGTGGTAGAAAATTATAATGTACATATGATGAATGTTATGCTTTATGTTTCTGTTTCATTTTTTTGCTATGTCTTTTAAACCTGTGTAAAAAGCATTCTGAAATTCTTAAAAAATATGTTTTTTTGTATAATAAATTTATTTTCATGTACTCCTAGGATTTTCCTTTGGTTTTGTTGTTCCTGCGACTTTCTTTGAAAGCACACACCTTATAATAATATGGAGATTTAACCGAAATTATTGACAGAATTTAGGACTGTCATCAGCGTGGGTTCCTTTCTTAGGTTCTTTGTTTTGCAAGTTAAATCTTACGTCATCACGTAGAGATGTATATAGTTCCAATAATTTGAGAGTCAACAATTCTCGAACTCGCCTGAAATGGACTGCAAGCACCTTGAATCAGTTTGAGCATTTAATTGAGGTTAAGTTCTCTTGCCACGGTGGGAACAAATACATAGATTTGTTGCATTCCTTTCCCCAGACGGTAGCTATTCCGCAATTTAATGTTGTTAAACATCCCCAAGTCTTCGATGCTACTGTCTCCAAAAGGAAGGCAGAGTACAGAATGATAAAAAGGAAATTTTACATTCTGACTCTGTCAATAAGTGGCAAGCATTAAATTCAGCAAGCATTAAAGTCAGCTAAAAGTATAGACTTAGTCTATACTTTTTCAACAAGATAGCAAAGCAATGGCCTATGCCATGTGAAATAAAAATTCTGCCGGAATGTGGTCTCTTTTGAACAATCATACCTGACATCATCAAGCAGATGCACAACTAAATGGAGTAGCTGAGCAATTGTGGGTTAAGCATTTTTCAACTTTGTACGCTGACCCCCAATATGCAAATTTCGACCATCAATTGTTGTCAATATCGCCTTGGGAATTAGAAGCCTCAGAAGAAGCAATTTACGATATTATCAAGAAGTTAAGCTCTTCGAGAGCTGAAGGTCCAGATGGACTATCAAACTATATGTTTAAAAAACATCCATATAGATGGGCACATATTCTTTTAATCATTTTTCGGGACATTCTAGTCACTCGTCTTATTCCACCTTCATGTAAGTCTTCAATAATAATCCCAATATTTAAAAAGGGTGATCGGTCTGTCCCGGGAAATTACCGACCCATTGCGCTATTAGATGCCCCAGGAAAAATGTTTACTATACTGGTACTTTGTAAATTTAATTGCTGGACAGGAATCAACAACCATTGTTATTCAAATCAGACAGGCTTCATGGCTGGCATGGGTACTAATATCAACCTTCTGACTTTGAATGCTATAAAGGCTCAATGCCATGAGACCAAGCAACAAGTCTTTTTTGTGTTCATTGACTTAAATGCCGCCTTTGATTCTGTGAGTCGCTTTTTATTATTACAGAAGCTTGCAAGAGACAATTGCCCGACAACATTATTTGATATTATTCATTCACTACATCATGCCACATCTATTCAAATTCGTATTACTCTAGATGGTCTTCTATCAGAAAAAATCCCCACACACCGGGGCTTAAAACAGGGATGCTCGTTAGCATTGGCGGTATTTAATTACTATATTCACGATGTGAAAATACCATTGGCACAAGTCATATCAGACTCTCAAAACTGAAAGACCAGCAAGTACAATCACTGATGCACGCCGACGACCTGGTCCTCGTTTCTAGGACCCAGGTTGGATTACAATGGTTATTTGATGTGTTCCAAAAATATGTAAAGCTCAATGAATTATCCATCAATCTGACTAAAACCCAGATTGTACAATATTCTCCTAAACATTCTGGGCCTTTGACATTTATGTGGACCATTGGTGTAACCCCAATCAGTGTGGTCCCAAATTATTGTTATCTGGGCACAATCTTTGAAGGACATCGAGGAGCGCATGGACAGATCGAGAGGGTGGAGTCCAAGTTGGTATCGGCCATCTCACAGGCCCGTATTATTATGCATAAATATAGAAAATTCTCAGCTTTACCTGCATGGCATTTTTGGACAAAAAAAAATGTCCCTACTCTATTATACGGCCTTGAAACTTTTCCTACAGATTCGATATTTCAATTTACGCAATGGGAAGCAAAATTTTGCTGTACAATACCTCACCTTCCCCAATGCACTCCGATACCGTGGATGAGATTTGAACTTGTCCCACTATCTCTCGAAGCCCAATATAGCTGGCGCATGTGCTGGCTTTTCAGAAAATGTCTGCTGTCCACAAAGGATAACACACTGCTTGAAATCCTTTCGCAGTATCTCTTTTCAAAAGAACTATCTAATTTCATTTCAAACTGGTTAGCTAAAGTGTATTCGACACTATCGAAAGCAGAAATTTCCATAAATGTGTTGTTGTTTAATCCCGACAAGGCCAAGTCTAAAATCTACCAAACTGACTGGATTACCACCTGCGAATTATGTCTAATGTATCGCGATGGTGATGCTGTACGATTTCCACCCAAAAAATTAAGCATCTTGCCAATGTATCTGATTTGGCCACCTTCCCCGAGATAGTGGTGTGAAATTCTCCGCCTTCGCTTTAACCTGTGGATAACACGGGATATAAAAGCAAGACTTGGTGTAGTGAGTCCTCATCAAAATGTATGCCGTTTTTGTAAAGACAAAACTATGCGTGAGCCTCTTGCTCACCTGTTTACAGAGTGCAGCTTGCTAAAAACTCAGAGACAAATAGCGATTACCAGACATTGTCAATATCTGGGAAATATACCTCAATCTGAATGTTGGGCTGCCCTGTTAGGGTGTAAAAATATGGCAATTCAAATAGCAGCTGTTAACTTTTTAACTAGCCTCAATTTGGAGGAAGAAAAAAAAGAAACCTAATGCAAATATATCGTTAGAATACACTTTGAATAATGACCAGTAGAACAAAAAATGTGTATTTTGACAATATAGGGTTTCTAGCAAATAGTTGTAATTGGTTCTTACCTCAAATTGAGTGGTTTGTTTTGCACATGTATTTTCTTTTTGAATCGAAAGAAATGGAAGTTAATGAGAATTCTTCTTTCTGTCTTTGTTTTTAGTTTTTTTCTTACTTTTTCAATGCTTAAAGAGTTTTATAAGTGAGTAATTAAGTAGTAATTTGTATATGAAATATGTTGATTTTGTTATTGCTTAATGTATATGAAAATGATTTATGTATGTTTTGTATCTATTTTTGAAAGGTTGATTAAATTCAACCATATCAAATAAAAAAATAAAAAGAAGGATCTCAGTCTTAAGGACATTGAGACAGAGATCATTGGCAGCACACCACTCCTGAATCGCAGATAGACAGTCAGGAATGAGCGAGAGAGGAGAGGAGACTGAGAGGAGCCTGAAAGAGAGCTGAGTGTCATCCGCATAACACTGAAAGTTAGAGGAGACGGTAGGGATGAGGTGGGCCAAAGAGGCCCAGTAGATGTTGAAAAGCCATAGTGAGAGGATGGAACCCTGGGGAACACCACATGTGGAGGGAAAGGACCACAGTTGGACCTGATAAGCGAGGGCCGGATACACGATACCCAGGTTTTTACGGAGACGATTGATCAGGATGGCATGATTGACCGTGTTGAAAGCAGAGGAAAGATCAAGGAGGATGAGGACAGAGGGAAGGCTAGAGTCCAGGTTAGTGAGCAGATCTTCACAACTGTTCAGGAGATCAATTTCCATGCCTCTTGCTGCTCTGAAGCCAGACTGATGGTCATGGAGACAACCAACAGATTAATAGCTGATAAAATAAGATATTCCTAGCTGCTATTGCTTGGACAGAGTGAGCAAAATATTCATGTACACAAATTCTAAACCTAGTTTTAGTATTTTGGTTAACACGTTTTCATCTTGTCTACTCTGATGTCTTTTTGTTTATGTAATTTTGCTAAAGTATGTATGTGTTTCTTTGTGAATAAAGGTTGTATTTTATTAGAAAATGTGAACACCAAATCTATTTTTATAGTTACATCCATGTGCTATGTTGTAATATGTGGCTTCCTATTTGTCTTCTGAGTACAGCCTGATCATTCAGTTTCATTCCTCCTAGTAAGCTTTTATTGTCTTGTTTGAGTTTAGATTTGGAATGGCCTATGCTGAAGGTGGATCACTTTTGGATTTCCCAAAATCTCCCTAGGGCTTACTGGATAACACCCAGCCTCATATTATTTCCTTTGGGTACTTTGGGCAGGAGTGATGGGCGTGTCCGTAACGCCAAGTCCCATTACTGAGATCTGGGAACCCTAATGTGAGTTTTGATGGGCGGTTTCCCTTAATCCATCCCTAATTTACATGATGTTTGTATTCATTTGGTGACCTTCGCTCGTACTGTGCTCCATTATATAATGTTGGGCTTGTGCTCTGGATTCATTTATGTTTAGATCTGTGATCTCAATGTGATGATTTGTTCGCTAGTTCAGTATTAAAGTTGTACCTACATTTAAGGGGACAACCAAATTACATTATGTTGGTTGGGATGAATTTGAAGGCATAGCATAATGCCCACATGTTCACTATAGCCAATAAAATACTACAGAATGAATGAAAGACTACTCCCAGAAGGTAGGCAATGTTGCACTTTGTGGTAATTAATGTTGTTAATAGAATGGTAGTAAAGTGGTGTGCTCTTTTTGGGGATTTCACCCACTGGGAAGACACAATGCATTGCACTTGGGCCTTTCCCATGTAAATATAATCTGCTCCAATAATCATGTGACGTGAGGTGTCTGTCGATATTGAACCCACAGGACTTGGCACAGGTGGCCAGCTGGGGGTGTGAATCCATCGAGGTTCATAGCAAAAAAGCAGGTCTGGATGTCAGGGTGTTCAGTGTTGTGGGTCGGCAGTAGGAATGCAATCTTGGAGGGGTTGAGCATCAGGTAAGAACTGGTAATCCAGGTCTTGATCAATGTTATTTGATTTGAGGTAGATCTGCATTTAATCTGCGTATTGATGGATATAGTTGTTCTGTGGAGCGCGGAGGGTTCTGAGTGGTTCCATGTAAAGATTGAAGATCGTGGTCAACAGGATGGATCCTTACTGGACTCCACAGGTGATGGGTAAAGCTGATCTATAAGAATCCATTTGTACACACTGTTGGTGACTAGCAAGGTAGGATTAGAACCAGCTGAGGGCAATCTTGCTGATCCCCATGCAGCAATGTAGATTGTTGGTGAATTTCTGATGGTCTACTGTGTCAAATGCTGCTGAAAGGTCAAGGAGAACTAAGACACAAAGATTAATGCGGGTCCTATCAGTCATTTGGAATTGAGTAAACAAACATTTGAGGCTAGTTTGTATGTTTCCAAGGAGATATTTAATAAAAAGAGGTTCAATAAGTTCATGAAAGAAAATGAAGGAGAATACACTTCGTAGTCCAATACTCACTAAAATCAAATCCAAGGAGTACTAATGGATGATAAATGAACTGTAGAAGTACCCCTGTTGGGGAAACGTATTGTGAACACCACAGCACCACCTCAAAGAAAAACACGACCAAGGAGTGCTACCATCACCAAGACCAAGTGACATGTCAATGAAAAAGACAAATAAGTGGAACATAAGGATAAGAAATAATGTACACAAGGCACTAAGACCCAGTGGGTCATACACCTAGGGCTGCATAGACATCTCAGCCTTTACAATTGAAATTTCCTCAATGTTCATGTTTCTGTTAGAAGGGTAGATACTGGCAAATGAATATGCCTCTATCCCTGGCATTTATTGAACAACAAACACAATAAGCCAGTCTAAAGACTTTGTTGTCTCACCGTCTCGAGTTTTGGCTTATATTGGCTACAATGATTTGTTAGGGCTAAGCCTTCATCAGGGCACATGGAATTCTTGTTGAGAAGATAGTAGTTGCACAGACTGTAAAAAACAATATATATCAACAAACATGCGTCGCATGTAATTGGATAAGCAGGTTTATATAAATGTTTCAATACGCTTTCCATAGCCTGCAACCCAACTCTCCAGTAGAAACAATTATGTTTTCCAGCCTTGGCAATCAATGGTTTAGTAAACCTAAGTGCAGCAAGCATTATACAACATTTATTTGCAGAAACTACCATGGCAACACATCTAGGCCCCCGGGTGAGTCCCGCCAGTGCCCGTGTGTAGCCTGAAAAGGGGATACAAGCCCCACTGTACCTTCAAGTCAGCAGAGATCCCCAGGGTTTGTAACAGCTTGCTAAATAAGTCCGGGATGTCCACCAACTTAGCTTAAAGACAGGCCCATCATCACTCGTGGGCACTGTAAAGCCAATCACACAACCACTTTAAAGACAGCCCCTGTGATCATGGGCAAAGTATTCTTACTAGCTCAGCTATGCAGAGTAACACCTCAATCCAAAGGTAACCACACCCTATTTAATAGTCCAGGACCGAGACTGACATGGGCATGAATCTCCTCTTGCATTTGTAAGCAGTTTACTCTTGCAGCAGATGTGCTAGAAAATGGGGAAAACAAGTAACAGGAGCATACATCAGTGGCAATCCAGCGATGCCCGTTTGAACAGTTAATATAAAGCAAAGAGCTACCAGCCTGGGCCTTGTGCTGTCTCTTCTCCTTACCTTGCGGCGTGTATTGAAAATGTTCACTGGCAGTGTCCGCAAACCCGCGTGAGCCGGGATCCTGCTCTGATGAAACATTCAATGTGTGTCCCCAGACACACCTCATTTGCATCATGCGAGAACTAGGAGGCAAGGATAGCCATCATCAAGGATTTTAAGGGCATCGTCTATCACCATGATGGTAGCCATTTCAGTGATGCATCTGAGCTTGAATCGAAATTGGTAGGAATCATGCAGGCTGTTGCGTGGCTACTACTTTATCAAGGATCTTACCTAGAAAGGTAAGATGGGTAATGGGGCGGTAGTTTCTGAGATCATCGGGGTACAGTGTTGGTTTCTTAGGAAGTAGGAGGAGTTGTCCGGTCTTGATGGTCGAGGGGAAGGCGCCTTGAGTTAGGGAGAGGTTGATGATTATCAGGTAAGGGAGAAGTGGTTTAGTCAGAAGGGTCTTGAGTATGGTGGCAGGGAGGGTGTCGTCCACATATGATGTGGCCTTGAAGGATGCTAAGGTGGCAATGAAGTCTTCCATAGTTAGTGTCTTGAAAGTTGTCCAGGTAATTTTGGTTTTGTTAGATGGGATGTGTAGTGTGCTATCAGTTGTGGCATTGGTGTTTATGTGTTGGTGGATCATGTTGATCTTGTTGATGAAGAAGGAGATGATGGCGGTGGGTTTTTCCATGCAGTGTGCTGTGGGTGGGTCAGGAAGAGGGTTACTGAAGTGCCTAATGGCTTTGAAAAGGGCTCTGTTTTCATTGTTGGTCTTGGCTATGGTGTTTTGATAACAGGTGGACTTCTTAGCAGTGATGATCAATTATCTATGGGTAGCATGGAGTTCCTTGAGCAGGTCGAGATTGGATGTGTTGCAGGATTTTCACCAAATCATTTTTGTTTTTAGATGGTTGATTTATTGAGGTTGAGTTTTAGAGTCAAACATGGTGCAGAAGGTTTAGTCTTGAGGGTGTACTGCTTCACTGGGACATGACAGTTGATGTTGTTTGTGAGAGGGGTGTTGAGTTCTTGGAGAAGGGAGTTGCAGTCATGGTTGAATACAGGTAGATCAGTCCATGTGAAGTGGAGTCTGGTGAGGTCTTCCATAAAAACCTCCATTGGGAAGTTCTTTAAGGATCTGAAGGCATGTTTGCTTGATCTCCAATGGATTTGCTTGAGCGGTGTGATGTGTTGGGAGGTAGATGAATATTTCATCCATACCTTCTGCCCCTACCCCGTATCAGTACTGCAAGGGTGAAAGATGTTACTCACTGAGACAATGGTTCCGCCCGTATGCCTTGCAGGTACAGCAGGACTTGGAGATAATGTGAGCTGGAGATGGCAAAAGTATTCCAACGGAGGAAAATACAAAACAAGAAGGCGAGTGGGCACCACAGTTTGTTACTTAATGATGTAAAGTCAGAAAAAAAATTGTTGGTTCAATTATTTGAAGCATACAAATAATGGCTTGGCACAAGGATCTATGTATCCATAAAAGAAAAGAACTAGGAAGGAATCCCTAGTTCATGACACACTCACACTGTGGTCTCTAAACAAGTTGCAGCCATTTGCTAATGGTTTCTGTTTAGTTCCATAAAGCTTCAGAAATAATATTCATGGGTCTTTTTGTACAAAGTTTCCCAGTTACTTTAATTATCTAGAGAGGCAGTGTACATCCACTGACGTGTCTCCCAATCTTATTTGCCAATGCATTTCGGAGCTTACTCCATCCTCAGGGTTGGACACTACATGTATGGTAATACAACAAAAGTGTGACGCATAATAAAGTAAGTAAATAAATCAATCAGGAGAGAATACATACCCGAAATATGTTGTTCATACCATTAAGTTGATGTAGATAAAGAAAAAAATCAAAAAACCAAAGGCAACATATATATAAATACATCATCACAATGGACAACATCCATTGTGGTTATATTGCTGTTTTATATATTCGAACAAAAGAATACAATCCAATATAGATTGTTTACCTGGCTGTATATTGTGTACAAAGCCTTAAAGTATCTACAATAAAGCAAAACATAGGGGGTACCATCCATGGTTATATGAAACATATTTTGAAAAATTAGGGCATAAATTAAGACAATGTGGTAAGTGGGTAACCAATGATTCAATTACCTGGGAGTATGGAGTCCTCACAATGACTACATGGGTAGATTCATCTCTACCTATAATTGGAAGTGGAAGTTACCAATGTGCTAGCCTTCTTCTTGTGTTCTATTGATCTAATGCTACATGGGTAGTTATCCATTTGAAATTACAGTCATTTTACCTGCCAGTATTTTTATTTTTTTATTTATTTTTGCATTGGTATAGCGCATATGCAGCCCAAAGGCATTGCAGCACTGTTACTTGTGGCAGTCTTAGTTACAGAGGAGTTACATACATGTGATGATAAGATAGTTCAGGTATACAGAAGTACAGTTTCATGGTACAAGTACATTATACTTTCACTATATCATCATTCAGATACAGATTTCAGCTAAAACACATTATGCAAGTGTCTAGATATGCTCTTTTTCTGTGAGAATGAGTAGAGTTTCTGTCTTCGATGAGTTTTAGTTGAAAAGCATAGTTTTCAAAGCTTTACGGAATGCTAGGTAGGAGACTTCTGCTCGCAGGGGTGGTGGTAGGACATTCCATTGCAGCGCTGCTAGGTAAGGGAAGCTGACCCCACCTGCTCTGGCTCTCTTGACTCCAGGGATCTTGAGCATGTTTGCATATGGAGTTCTGGTCGGTCTGGTGGATCTAGTGGGGTTGGATTCTCTCAGAGAGTTAGGGTGGAGCAGTGAGGTGGATGCACTTGTGGGTGAGGGCAAGTGTTTTAAAGAGGACTCTTTCTCTTACTGGGAGCCAGTGTGCCTGTTTCCTAGCTGTCGTGATGTGCTCTTTCTTGGGTATTCCAGTGGCTGCTCTCAGAGCGCTGTTTTGTATAGTTTGAAGTTTGGTCATGTTTTTAGTGGAGGTGCCCAGGAACAGTGCATTACAGTAGTGAAGTCTTGATCCTGTGATGGCTCTGGCAATTGTGATGCAGTTATCCTTAGATAGGAAGGGTCTGGCTGTTGTCAGTAGTTTGGCATGGTAGGCTGCTGTTGAGGCGATGGCCTGTTGCAGTATCGTGGCAATGGGTAGGAAGAACCTTGCGTGTGTGGCGGGTTCAGCATATTTGTTTATGTTCATGCTGCTGTCGCTAGGCGATGTGCCGTCTTGCGCGCAGGTGCTTGTTGACGTCACGTAGGCCTCGCGTTCCGTGAGCCCTAGGAAGAGGGTGCACGGGAAAGCAGACATGTTGTGGCTGGCTACCTCATGTACCGAGAGTCCTGAATACAGGGCGCATGGGTAAGCAGACATGTTATGATTGGCTACTAAGCCATCTTAGCTGAGATAATCATGGTTGTTCTATAGCATAACTCTGTCCATTGCTCGTGGATATCAATGTTAATGGCAAACTGTGTATTCATTGATTGCGTCCTAATCTGCATGGTTGGGGTGATAGGTGACCAAGGATGGCACCAAATTCAAAAGAGGCGATGATGTGTCCTGGTCAATTAATGCTAAAGAGGTCCACACTAAGCAGCGATAATGTGTCCTGGTCAATTAATGCTTATGCATATGTTAAAAGGCTGCAGAATGCATTGTTTCTGAAAATCAGATAAGACCCTGTGAACCAAGGGTAATCAATGCATAGGCATGTATCTCAAGGTTGTTAATACCATCATTTGCAACAGTCAAATCAATAGAGTCAGTAGTCAGACGAGTCCAAATCCACAAACAGTCCTTATGAATCACGGTTAATAAACAGGCAAGTGTCTCAAAGATGTTGATGCACTATTTGTAACAATCAGATCAATGAAATAGAACAGTTTATCCGAGTCAGTAGGAATCCAAAGTTGACACTTTTAGAATAATTAAATGAATAGATTGAAACACAGTTCATCAGAGACAGTAGGAGCTCAAAGATAACACATGAAATTGATTTCTTCGTTTATGCCCCAGTGGTAAGGGGGTCGAGTCGCTCTATCCAATAGGTCTCTCGTTGGTCCAGTCTTGTGGCTAAGTTCTCATATGCATTGCGCTTTGTGATCGCCTCAAATATCTGAAAGCGAATCTTACTGATGACGTGCTTTTTATCAACCCAGTGGCGGGCCACTGCTAAGTTCATATTGCTGTTCCTGATACACGACCTGTGTTCATTCCACCTTAGCTTGCCCTGACATTTCGACTGTCCAACATAATATATCCCACATGGGCACTTGATAGTGTACATAATGTTGGCGGTGTCACATTTGCAAAACTGTTGATCGTGATTTCCTCTCCTGTCCTTGGATGGTTGATCGTGTTACCCTTGGTTACAAAGCTGCAGTTGCTGCAGTGTAAACATGGGAAAGTCCATTTCTTCATTGTCTTAGATTGTTTGCGTTCTGGTCTTGTTTTGACGAGAAGGTCTCTGAGATTAGTACTCCTTTGGTAATCAAATGTAGGCATGTCTTGAACTAGGTGTTCTACTCTGGAATCACTTGTTAGGGTTCCACAATTCCTCTTTATCACTGACTTAATCCTGTTGCTCCTTAACGAGTATTTAGAAACATATACTAGCAGGGGTGGTCTTCTCTTTCCTTCACACAGTGAGCAGATTTTCTTGTTGTATATTAATCAGCCGATCTGTGGCTGCTTTGATTTCATCTGTCTTGTAGCAACGACGCTAGAAACTTCTCTCCCATCTTATTGATCTCTTTCTCGTATTCATTCGGATCACTGACGATTCTCCTTAATAATATTCATGGGTCTTTTTGTACACAGTGTCCCAGTTACTTTAATTATCTAGAGAGGCAGTGTACATCCACTTACGTGTCTCCCAATCTTATTTGCCAATGCATTTCGGAGCTTACTCCATCCTCAGGGTTGGACACTACATGTATGGTAATACAACAAAAGTGTGACGCATAATAAAGTAAGTAAATAAATCAATCAGGAGAGAATACATACCCGAAATATGTTGTTCATACCATTAAGTTGATGTAGATAAAGAAAAAAATCAAAAAACCAAAGGAAACATATATATAAATACATCATCACAATGGACAACATCCATTGTGGTAATATTGCTGTTTTATATATTCGAACAAAAGAATACAATCCAATATAGATTGTTTACCTGGCTGTATATTGTGTACAAAGCCTTAAAGTATCTACAATAAAGCAAAACATAGGGGGTACCATCCATGGTTATATGAAACATATTTTGAAAAATTAGGGCATAAATTAAGACAATGTGGTAAGTGGGTAACCAATGATTCAATTACCTGGGAGTATGGAGTCCTCACGATGACTACATGGGTAGATTCATCTCTACCTATAATTGGAAGTGGAAGTTACCAATGTGCTAGCCTTCTTCTTGTGTTCTATTGATCTAATGCTACGTGGGTAGTTATCCATTTGAAATTACAGTCATCTTACCTGCCACTATTTTTGTTTGTTTATTTATTTTTGCATTAGTATAGCGCACATGCAGCCCAAAGGCATTGCAGCACTGTTACTTGTGGCAGTCTTAGTTACAGAGGAGTTACATACATGTGATGATAACATAGTTCAGGTATACAGAAGTACAGTTTCATGGTACAAGTACATTATACTTTCACTATATCATCATTCAGATACAGATTTCAGCTAAAACACATTATGCAAGTGTCTAGATATGCTCTTTTTCTGTGAGAATGAGTAGAGTTTCTGTCTTCGATGAGTTTTAGTTGAAGAGCATAGTTTTCAAAGCTTTACGGAATGCTAGGTAGGAGACTTCTGCTCGCAGGGGTGGTGGTAGGACATTCCATTGCAGCGCTGCTAGGTAAGGGAAGCTGACCCCACCTGCTCTGGCTCTCTTGACTCCAGGGATCTTGAGCATGTTTGCATATGGAGTTCTGGTCGGTCTGGTGGATCTAGTGGGGTTGGATTCTCTCAGAGAGTTAGGGTGGAGCAGTGAGGTGGATGCACTTGTGGGTGAGGGCAAGTGTTTTAAAGAGGACTCTTTCTCTTACTGGGAGCCAGTGTGCCTGTTTCCTAGCTGTCGTGATGTGCTCTTTCTTGGGTATTCCAGTGGCTGCTCTCAGAGCGCTGTTTTGTATAGTTTGAAGTTTGGTCATGTTTTTAGTGGAGGTGCCCAGGAACAGTGCATTACAGTAGTGAAGTCTTGATCCTGTGATGGCTCTGGCAATTGTGATGCAGTTATCCTTAGATAGGAAGGGTCTGGCTGTTGTCAGTAGTTTGGCATGGTAGGCTGCTGTTGAGGCGATGGCCTGTTGCAGTATCGTGGCAATGGGTAGGAAGAGCCTTGCGTGTGTGGCGGGTTCAGCATATTTGTTTATGTTCATGCTGCTGTCGCTAGGCGATGTGCC
The DNA here is from genome assembly GCF_040938575.1 of Ambystoma mexicanum. Classification (NCBI taxonomy): domain Eukaryota; kingdom Metazoa; phylum Chordata; class Amphibia; order Caudata; family Ambystomatidae; genus Ambystoma; species Ambystoma mexicanum. The sequence continues at coordinate 234,272,104 of NC_090939.1, read as the reverse complement.
GTCTTGCGCGCAGGTGCTTGTTGACGTCACGTAGGCCTCGCGTTCTGTGAGCCCTAGGAAGAGGGTGCACGGGAAAGCAGACATGTTGTGGCTGGCTACCTCATGTACCGAGAGTCCTGAATACAGGGCGCATGGGTAAGCAGACATGTTATGATTGGCTACTAAGCCATCTTAGTTGAGATAATCATGGTTGTTCTATAGCATAACTCTGTCCATTGCTCGTGGATATCAATGTTAATGGCAAACTGTGTATTCATTGATTGCGTCCTAATCTGCATGGTTGGGGTGATAGGTGACCAAGGATGGCACCAAATTCAAAAGAGGCGATGATGTGTCCTGGTCAATTAATGCTAAAGACGTCCACACTAAGCAGCGATAATGTGTCCTGGTCAATTAATGCTTATGCATATATTAAAAGGCTGCAGAATGCATTGTTTCTGAAGATCAGATAAGACCCTGTGAACCAAGGGTAATCAATGCATAGGCATGTATCTCAAGGTTGTTAATACCATCATTTGCAACAGTCAAATCAATAGAGTCAGTAGTCAGATGAGTCCAAATCCACAAACAGTCCTTATGAATCACGGTTAATAAACAGGCAAGTGTCTCAAAGATGTTGATGCACTATTTGTAACAATCAGATCAATGAAATAGAACAGTTTATCCGAGTCAGTAGGAATCCAAAGTTGACACTTTTAGAATAATTAAATGAATAGAATGAAACACAGTTCATCAGAGACAGTAGGAGCTCAAAGATAACACATGAAATTGATTTCTTCGTTTATGCCCCAGTGGTAATGGAGTTGAGTCGCTCTATCCAGTAGGTCTCTCGTTGGTCCAGTCTTGTGGCTAAGTTCTCATATGCATTGCGCTTTGTGATCACCTCAAATATCTGAAAGCGAATCTTACTGATGACGTGCTTTTTATCAACCCAGTGGCGGGCCACTGCTAAGTTCATATTGCTGTTCCTGATACACGACCTGTGTTCATTCCACCTTAGCTTACCCTGACATTTCGACTGTCCAACATAATATATCCCACATGGGCACTTGATAGTGTAGATAATGTTGGCGGTGTCACATTTGCAAAACTGTTGATCTTGATTTCCTCTCCTGTCCTTGGATGGTTGATCGTGTTACCCTTGGTTACAAAGCTGCAGTTGCTACAGTGTAAACATGGGAAAGTCTATTTCTTCATTGTCTTAGATTGTTTGCGTTCTGGTCTTGACGAGAAGGTCTCTGAGATTAGTACTCCTTTGGTAATCAAATGTAGGCATGTCTTGAACTAGATGTTCTACTCTGGAATCACTAGTTAGGGTTTCGCAATTCCTCTTTATCACTGACTTAATCCTGTTGCTCCTTATCGAGTATTTAGAAACATATACTAGCAGGGGTGGTCTTTTCTTTCCTTCACACAGTGAGCAGATTTTCTTGTTGTATATTAATCAGCCGATCTGTGGCTGCTTTGATTTCATCTGTCTTGTAGCAACGACGCTAGAAACTTCTCTCCCATCTTATTATCTCTTTCTCGTATTCATTCGGATCACTGACTATTCTCCTTACTCATAGCATCTGGCTAAAGGGTAAGTTCTTGATAAAATTGGGTTGGTGGAAACTTAGTCTGTGCAATAAATTGTTACAATCTGTTTCCTTTCGATAGATGTTGATGATATATTTACCTTCCCGTACCTTGATAGCTACGTCGAGGAAATGTATTTGCTCTTTCAATGACTCATTGGTGAGCTGTATCCTAGGATCAATAGAGTTCATGTAGGCAGAAAATCCTTCCAGAATTTCCTGTGTTCCCTTCTAGATGCCAATGATGTTGGTGATGTAGCATACCCAAAGGGATATGTAATTGCGCCACGCCCCATGTTCAAGAATGTGATCTTTTTCAAATTTGTACATGAAGCAATTTGCATACATTGAGGCCATTATTGCTCCCATGGATGTGCCAGATACATGTAAATAGATACTTGTAAAGAGATACTTGTACTGAAAGTAGGAGTTCTTTGAAATGAATTGCAGTAATATGAGAATTCATTCTTGAGGCTCTTCAGATCTACAGTGAACATGATGGAGTCTTCAATATATGTAGTGTTCTTGAGGTACTGTAGAAAGAGAGAGGAGGCCTTGATGTATGTGCTGGTCTTTTGTACTAACGGTTGTAGGAAAAAGTGATGTATTTGCCTAAGGGTTGTAGAATTCTGTGCATTCTGGTTACAATAGGTCTCCCTGGGGGAGAAGTGGATTGTTTATGTATCTTAGGCAGTACGTAGAAGTTTTGTATCCTAGGTTTTACTTTACTTTACTCCCAGGTACTTGAATCATTGGTTATCCACTTACCACATTGTCTTAATATATGCCCTTGTTTTTCAAAATATGTTTCATACAACCAGCGATGGTACCCTTGTATTTTGTTTGGTTTTATTGTAGATACTTTAAGGCTCTGTACACAGCCAGGTAAACAATATATATTGGATGATATTCCTTTGGTCGAATATATAAACCAGCAAAATAACCACAATGGATGTTGTCCATTGTCATGATGTATTTACATAAATGTTGACTTTGTTTTTTTTCATTTTTTTTTCATTCTCTACATCAACTTTATGGTATGAACAACATATTCAGGATATGTATTCGCTCCTGATTGATTTATTTACTTACTTTTTATGCTTCACACTTTTGTCGTATTACCATGCACTTAGTATCCAGCCCTGAGGATGGAGTAAGCTCCCATATAGATTGGCAAATAAGATTGGGACACACATCTGTGGATGTACACTGCCTCTCTATGTAATTAAAGTAATTGGAAAATTTGTACCAAAAGACTCAAGAATATTATTTCTGAAGCTTTATGGAACATAACAGGAACAATCAGCAAACGGCTGCAACTTGTTTAGAAAGCACAGTGTGAGTGTATCATGAACTAGGGATTCTTTCCTAGTTCTTTTCTTTTTTGGATTCATACATCCTTGTGCCAGGTGTTATTGGTACGCTACGAATAATTGAACAAACTATTTTTATGGCTTTACATCATTAAGTAACAGACTGTGGTGCGCACCCTCCTCCTCGTTTTTTTATTTTCCTAAGTTGGAATGCTTTTGCCATCTCCGGCTCACATTATCCCCAAGTCCTGCTGTGCCTGCAGGGCATGAGGGTGGAACAGTGGCCTCATTGAGTAACGTCTTTCACCCTTGCAGTATTGATAAGGGGGAGGGGCAGAAGCTATGGATGAAATATTCATCGGACTCCCAACACATCACACCTCTCAAGAAAACCCATTGGAGATCAGGCAAACATGTCTTTAGATCCTTACAGAACTTCCCAGTGGAGGCTTTTACGGAAGACCTAACTAAACTCCACATCACATGGACTGATCTACCTGTGATGAACCATGACTGCAACTCCCTCACAAACGACATCAACTTCCATGCCCCAGTGAAGCAAAACACCCTCACCCTCATGGTACACTATAAAACTCAACCTCAAAAAATTAACCATCAGAAAACAAGGAAAGATTTGGCAAAAATCCTGCAAAATTGACCAACCTCGACTTTGAGCAGGTCCAACCTTGACCTGCTCAAGGAACTCCATGCTACACGCAGATGATTGATCAAGACTGCCAATTCCAACTGTTACCAAAACAACATAGCCAAGGCTAACAAAGAAAGCAGAGCCCTTTTCAAAGCCATTAAGCAATGCATTAACCCTCAGCCCATACCAACCGTAGCACACCGCATGGAAAAGCCCACAAAATCAACTCTTTCTTCATCAACAAGATCAACATGATCCGCCAACACATAGATACCAATGCCACAACTGATAGTACAATACACATCCCATCTCGCAAAACTACAACTACCCGGAAAACTTCCAAGACACTAACTATGGACGACTTCACTGCCACCTTAGCATCCTTCAAGGATGACATAATCCCTGCTGCCATACTCAAGACCCTTCCGACTAAACCACTTCTCCCTTACCTGATAATCATCAACCTCTCCCTAACTCAAGACACCTTCCCCTCGACCCTCAAGACCAGACAACTCCTCCTAATTCTTAAGAAAACAACACTGTACCGCGACAATCTCAGAAACTTCCGCCCCATCACCCATCTTCCCTTCCTAGGTAAGATCCTTGAGAAAGTAGTAGCCACGCAACTCCTCCGACACATCGAAGCCAACAGCCTCCATCATTCCTACCAATCTCGATTCAGAAAAACGCAACTAGTTCTCCTGCGAGGAATTGTAATGCACAATAATCTACCAAACCCCATCATTTTTAATATTTACTTTTCTGAAGGGAAAACTCTCCTTTTAGCAGAGGTTTAAAAAATGCATGTCATATATTTGAATAAACAGTGTATGTGTGTATTGATAAGAAACAACTCCAAAGAAAATGTGAAGTGGCACCAATAAAACCAATGAGGTTTTGGCGGTTTTGCATACTAAAGAGTATAATGGGAAGATAAGAATCACCGAAGAGCTTAATTTCTGTCATATATGTCTCTGAGAGTTGTATGACTGAATAACTAAATATCTACAGCACGCTAGGTTTGGTACAAGTTTTATTCCTACAAAAGTCACCCTAACAATAAAGCTTTTGCAAATATCAAGCATATATACAATTTTGGCATTCAAAGACTTTAACTGTCAGAGTGAAATGACTGCTAACAGCTCATAATTGCTTGCGGGGTGTTGTAGATCAACCAGACTCGGAGAAACAAAATTGGCTTGATATTTTTTTTTTGTAAACTTGTATTTATTAGTTTTACATAAATAAAACAAGAGAAATAACATCGAATTTTATAACATTCCCCTCACCCTCCCTCCTCCCTCCCATCGGATCGAATAGAATCATATTGTCCCAGGTTCCTATTATGCGTTGAAAATGTCTGAAACTTTGATATTATGGGGGCACCATTGTTCCATAAAGTCTGACTGAAGGTATTGCAAGGTCCCTTCCCATTCTTTTACGAATTTGTCTCTGGTTCCTTGAATTTTGTGGGTGATTTTCTCCATTGTTATATGGGCCCATACTTTCTGTAGCCAAGTATAGGTCAGTGGGGTATTCTTGTTCTTCCAATTTTGTGCTATGGTGGTCCATGCCGCTATGAGTAGTCCCATAAAGCTTCTCCATTGCGATTTACTGTATGCCTTGCTGTATCATCTCTAAGTCCGCAAAGCCACACCTACTCCCCGATCAACCCTACATCCGGGAATATTTTGCCCATTTCACTTTTAACTTCTTCCCAAAAGGGTTGAATGCCTTTACAGTCCCACCATATGTGTATCCATGTTCCCACTTCATCACATCCTCTCCAGCAGTGGTTTGGCGTGTTTGGGTACATCGAATGGAGCCTCTCTGGAGTATAATGCCACTGTGTCATAATTTTGACCAACATCTCCCTAGTTTGTGCTGAGCGGGTCATCCTGGGGATCTGCTTCCATAGGTCTTCCCACTGTCTATCCGTTGGTTCCTCCCCCAACTGTCTGCCCCACTTTACTCTGTATGACCATTTAATGTCTTCCCCTTGTGTGTTTATCTATTTGTACAGAGTTGAAACCCACTTTTTTTCCCCCGTGTTGGAGATGATGTATGTCTCGAACCCTGTAAGGTCCCTGGTTGCTGCCTCAGTGATTGTCGGGGAGTTTAGCCAATGTTTTAGCTGTTTGTATCTGTATCTATCACTTTTGGAGATATGCTTGCCAACAAAGCAGGATTCTAGTGATATTATTTCCTTGTCTGCGAACATCTCTCCTATTTTAGTAATGCCCGCCTTATCCCAGCTGTCGTACGCCTCTTGCTCCATCCCCGGTGGAAATTGTGGGTTTCTGCAGATGGGTGTAAAGGGTCATTATACCTTTTCGTGTTTGGCAATCCCATGCTTCCAACGTGGTCTTCATTATTATGCTTACCCCTAAGTTTTCATGTCTGTGCTGCCTCTGTTTCCAGAGAAGTTCTACCAGTGGGGTCCTCGCTACTGCTCTGTCTTGTTTGGCCCATATTTGCTGCGGATTCTCCCCCACCCACTCCCTCAGGACTTTAAGCTGTGCTGCCTGATAGAATTTTTTAAAATGGGGGAGCGCCATCCCCCCTTCTCTGGTTGGGGCTGTGAGGACCATCCTCTCTATTCTAGGGGTTTTTCCCTTCCATACAAAGGACGATACCAATTTTGTTAAGGTTTTGAAGAACGTGTCTGGGACACCCACCGGGAGAGCCTGAAAAGAATATAGTACCCTTGGGAGGATGGTCATCTTGACTGATTGAATTCTACCCCACCAGGATATCTGTAGTGGGTTCCATCTGCCTATTTCCCTACGTATGTTTGTAATTAGCGGCGGGTAGTTTTCCCCATAGAATAGTTCAATTTTTGGAGGTACAATTATTCCCAGATATTTTTTACCTTTCTCTACGATCTTAAGGTCCAGTAGTTTTGCTTCCCTTTCTATGTTTGCTCTGTCCCCTGCCAGAATTAGGATCTCTGATTTTTTTTCTATTAATCCTTAGGCCTGAGATGGCCCCATAGTTTTCTAATTCTCTCACCGCCGTTGACAGTGTAGATTCGGGGTCTTCTAGAGTTATTAACATATCATCCGCATACGCAATCACTTTATGTTGCTGACCTGCCATTCCTATCCCTTTAATGTGTAATAATTCCCGTATTTTTATTAGGAGGGGTTCTAAGAACAGAGCGTACAGCAAAGGTGAAAGGGGGCATCCCTGTTTCGTTCATCTCGAAATTATTACCTTATCCGTCACCTCGACATTAATGACTATTCTACTGGATGGGGAATTATAGTTCACTCTAATGCTCGCAATATACTGTTCCCCAAACCCCATGCACTCCAGAACTTTAAATAATATTGACCACTCCACCCGATCAAAAGCCTTCTCGGCGTCTATCGACAGTAGTATCGCTGGGGTGTGGGTTATACCTATTTTTTCCACTAGATGGGCGAGCCTCCTTGTGTTGTCGTGGGTTTGCCTGCCAGGAATAAAGCCTGATTGATCTTCACTAATCAGTTTAGGGAGAAGCGGAGACAGCCTTGTTGCCAGAATCTTCGTGTATATTTTCGCATCTAGATTAATTAGGGAGATTGGTCTATATGATGCGGGGTTTATTGGATCTTTACCCGGTTTGTGAAACACCAGCACCTTCGCTTCATTCATTGTGGGGGTCACGTTACCGCTATCCTTAAATGAGTTCAAGAGCCTTGTTAGGATCGGGGTCAATATGTCTGCATATTTTTTATAAAATGGGGCTATGAACCCATCTGGGCCTGGAGCTTTGTTACTTGGGAGTCCTTTTATGGCTTTACTGACATCCTCTTCACTGATAGGGGTCTCTAGTGACTGTTTGTCCTCTTCTGATATTTTCGGTATCTTTATGGCCTCTAACTATGAAACTTGGGCTTTTGTATTGGGGCGTTCTGTGGAGTAGAGAGTTTGATAGTATTGCCTCAATGCTTCCCCCATGTCGTGTGCGCGTGTTTGGATGTCACCCTTCGCATCGCATATGGCCTTAATCGTTGTTTCTTTCTGTTTTGCCCTAAGTTGTCTCGCCAGGAGTCTGTCTGCTTTGTTCGCTCTTATATAATATCTCTGTTTCAGATATAGTAGGTTTCTTTCTGCGCCCTTCGTGCGTAGCATCTCTAGTTGGCCCTGTGTGTGTTTCAGTGATTTTTTTAATATCTTAGTGGGGTGTGTCAGCATTTTCTCTTGGATATCTTCAATTGTTTTTTCCAGTTCTTTTTCCCACAAAAACCTTTGTTTATCTCTCGTGATTTTCAACGCTATCATCTTTCCCCTCAGAACTGCTTTAAACGCATCCCAGACTGCGCTCATTGCGACCTCCCCGGTGTCATTTTGTATGAAGTATTCCTCTATCATTTCCCTTATAGATTCCCCGGTAACTGGGTCCTGGATCAACTCCTGCGGTAGCTTCCACCTCCAGAGCCCATTCTTCCTCCCTGTAAGAGTGACGTCTAACCATAGTGGGGCATGGTCCGAGAGGGCTATTGCACCCTTATCTAGCCCTTGAATCTTTCCCAGTAGTCCCACCGACACCCAGAGATAGTCTATCTTAGACATAGAATTGTGAACATGTGAGAAATATGTGTACCCCCTCTGCTCACCCTTCAGTTCCCTCCAAACATCATTCAGGGCCATATGGTCCATTTGTTGTCTCAGACGCTTTGATGGCGCCACCTGGCCATGTGTGTTCCCCGTACTCCTATCTAGATGTGGGTTCCACGCCATATTAAGATCCCCCCCATAATCACTTCCCCTTTAGCATAGTCTTCCAACTTCGATAAAACGTCTCTTAGAAAGCCATCCTGTCCCTGATTGGGTGCATATATTGAGGCGAGTGTTATGCGATATCCCTCAATTTCCACATTGGCGAAGGCATATCTCCCTTCTTTATCTATGGTTGTATCCAGGAGTTTAGTGTCCTTTCCTTCTTTCACCGCTATCAGCATCCCAGCTTTTTTTTCAGTTGCTATTGCCAGTGCCCATATTTTGTATCCTTTTATCCGTATTTTCTGCTTATCCCTTGTTCTAATATGGGTTTCCTGGAGAAGTAGTATATTTGCCTTCCCCCTTTTGAACTGTTTCTCTAGTTTCGCTCTTTTTGTTGGGTGATTCATGCCCCTAATATTGTAGGTCAATATGCGCATCATCCCCATTCTGTTATATTCGTATGCCGTTGCATCGGGTCCCCTTCTGTACTTGTTTCATTTCTTAGATTCTTCCGATTCTGTCCCCTCCCTTGAACTTCCCTTCCCCCCAACTTTGAACTTTAAACAAACCAAACTGTCCCCCGAGTAGGGCGAGGGTTCCTATTGATGCTAGGGCCTTGCGCCCTTCGCTCACTGCCCTCCATACCCTCGGGGGGTATGTTATGGGGAATCGTAAACCCCATTGAGCCATTGGTCTTCGCCGAGTCCCAAACCGTTGGTTCTTAACCCGACCGCCAACTGTGTGTTGTCCGTTCAGCTCCGCTCTCCTTCCTCCCCCCGACTGGGTTTCAAAATCAGCTGTTCCATGTCAGTTCCCCAAGCTGTGGATTCCCTGGATTCTTCATGGTACTTTTCTTTGGGTTTCCCTCCCTGCGTTTGCCTTCTTTTGCGTGTTTGTTTCCCAGCCCATTGGTCTTCTCGTTCGGTCTCTCCTGCTTGAGGTCTCCCCCCGTTCCATCTCTTCATCTTGAAGTCCCATAGTGCTGAGGCCTTCTTCCACCGTGGTCACTCTTCTCTGTTTTCCTTCCCATGTAAATAGCAGTCCAAATGGGAAGGTCCATTTGTAGCGGATTTGTTTTTCTATTAACACTTTCACCAGTGGGGCCATTGCTCTTCTTTTTTGGAGGGTTACTAGAGCTATGTCCTGATACAATTGGATGTCTTGCCCATTCATTTTAATATGCTCCATTTCCCTGGCTCTTCTGCGGATCTGTTCTTTCTGCGGGTAGGAGGAGAGAGCCACTAGGACATTGCGTGGTCTCTCTCCTGGGGCCCCAGATCTTTTTGGTCCTACCCTGTGGACTCTGTCAACTCCGATATCATCAGTGTCTTGCGTCCCCAGTATGTGTCTGAACACCTCCTTTACCGCCTCTTTCAGATCTTTGTCTAGCACTGATTCCACCATGTTCTTGATTCGAATGTTGGAGCGTCTAGAGCGGTTCTCCAAGTCCTCACATTGTATTTCCAAGTTGTGTGTGAGTGTCACCAAATGTTCTTGCGTTTCGCATGCTAGTCTCGTGTCTTCTTCAAGGCTTTGCACAGTTTTTTCCACTATGTCAGTTCTCTCTTCTAGATTGTTTAAATCGATTTTCATGTCTTATACTGCTTGTTTCATTTCATTCTTCATGGTTGCAAATTGTTCTTGAACTGTGGACATTAATTTGCATGTCTTCCCTAGACAATGGTTGTTGTTGCTGGGATAGTGATTCTGCCTCTCCCATGGGCTCTCCCTGGGTTCTCCCTCTCGATTGTGATGTCCCCTCTGTTGACCACATTTGTAGTATGTCTGCGCCTTGTTTCGTAGATTGAGGTGTCTCTTGGATGGGGTTCCCCTTCCCTTTTGCTCTTGACATGGTAAAGTGTCTCGTTAGTGTGTCTATGGGGCTTCTGCGCCCTCGTGTAGCCCTCCGGTAGGTCCTTCACCAGTTCCGTTCCTCAGTTATGTGCTTGCGAGCGGGGGTTCTTGCTTTAGCTGGGCGAGTTGCCCACGATTCCGCTCCCTCCCCCGTCGTTTCGCAGTGCCTAAATGTTAATGGCAGTTTAGTTTCTCCTTTAATGTTTTCCCCTCTGCTCTTCACCCTCTGGCCCGTGGGCGAAGAGGCCTCTCCTTGGGTCGGGCCTACGTGGGGAGGGTCTTGTGTAGTGTATCCTTTGGGACTGGGGGGATCCCCGATCAAGTTGATGCCAGTGTATTTGCGCCTTGCGGGGATTTTGTTATGATAGTTTTTGTCTTTGTCTTGATCGCGTCCTTTTAGGTCCCCCCCCCGGGGTATAATCTGTCCTTATGTGCGCTGGCAGGTGCTTAATTTACTCCCCCCTGGGTTGGCTCACCTTTTCCACTTCAAGCGCTTTGCTTCAGGGCGGCCCCCACTTCTCCTCTCCGGCGGTCCACCCTAAACTCACCGCCTTCTCCCAGCGCCGCTCTTCTCCCTGGCTGTAGCTGCTGCTGCAGCGTCTCCACTCTCCGCCTTGGACTGTGCTCGTCGGTGTGTTGTAGGGCAGGGGGCGGTCCTTCACCTTGGTGTTCCGCAGAGCCTCCGTTCCAGCTCCCACGCTGGCCGCCGCCTCTGTGTCCTCTTGTGCCGCGTTGTGTGCTCCTCTTAGGCGCGGGAGAGTCTCGTTCGGCCCCGATGGGGGAGGAGCAGGTCTTCCTCGCTTCTCGTCCGTAGTTCGCTTTTTAGCGGCGCCGCTTTCCTCTCAGGGTGGGGGGACGCGCGGGGGAACTGAGGAGTCGGGAGGGGTAGAGAGATGGTCCGTCACGGCTTCGGTCGTGCTTATTTTTTGGCGGCCCAGGCGGAGCGCGGTTTAGCTGCAACTCCTCACCCCGGCGGCCATCTTGAGTCTCCGGATTGATGCTTTAAAGATGACAAGTACATTGAAAATAAACTGTAATAAAATGCTGCTCCTCTGGCAATCGGCAGCCCTAGGCCTGGGCTAGTCATTAGAACCCAACATAGATAAGACACCTGCAGTACTGACTAAATCGCACATGTAGACACGAGGTGCCACACAAGGCCAGGTACAAAGGGATCGCCCGGCATTATGACTTAGGAATGCAGGATGGTAAATTTTTAATTGGAAAAAGAAAAGTTCATTGACCTCTCTCCCCCGACTCTATGTCTAGCTCATATCTTGTAGACCTGTCAAGTGTCCAATATTGGTTAGTAGAGAACCAACCTATTAAAATCCCTAGTGCTGTGCTGCCCATCAACTATTATGCCAACCAACCACTTGTCATAGCAATGATGTATTTTTTGCCTTTATCAATATAGCAGTGGTTCCAGGTGGAGCCATCAGATACTTGTAACCCAATGAAATGTTTAACCCCTATGGAATCCATATGTAGCCAAACTCGCAAACTTTCCCCATTCTTCGTACGTTTTGTAAACTGAGATTATGTTACGACTTCATTGATGACAAATTTGCAGTATTTAAGCATTTGTTTTTAAATAACATGTTGAGTGTGACGATATTTGAATGCTTGTATGCTGTACAGGCTTTGTTTTGATGATAATAAAGCTGGGTTTCGCTGTGCACTTTGTTTGCTCCGTCATTGAGTTTGGCGTGAACTGACTCCAATTCCTCTGGGTCTATTTGGGATTTTGAGACCACCTTAACAGATGTGACTAATCTCAAAAGTGCTTAGTTGGGAGATGGGGTGGACATGTGCTTAACACCATTACATTAAGGCACAACAAAATTAGTTAGATGCTTTAATTGAGTCACAAACAGCCGACAAGTGTTTCGACATACTGGTCGTCTTCAAGGCTGAGTGATTTGAGTAAAATAATAAGTACAAACCCAAACATGGGTTATTGAAATTATAAAAGTAAACAAATTATAATGTTCAATTACATGTCATAAATTATAGAGTAAAACATTTTGAAAAGGGGAAATTATCGAAAGAAAATTAAGACAAAAATGTCCACAATAAGCATAAAGATTGAAGTGTATCACGTAAATACATATTGACAAAATATTATTGAGAAATAAATAAATCCAACAAAATTCAAGTTTAAAGATATATTGCATACCACGTATCAGGTTTGTTGGGAAGACTGGAGGTTGCGAAGGTGGTTGAGATAATATAAAATAAACAGAAATAGCAATAAATGATAATACATTGAATTGTGTGTAATGTAAGTTAAAAAAATAATAGTTGTAACCTTCATGCAAGTTCACCATACTGGTGCACTGGGAACCTGATATGGGCCGCTAACACCGGCGTCTCCACAAATGCCATCCAAGCACCAGCTGCCTATGGGAAAGTTATTAGTGAACACTACCACCACGATAAATAATCAAGCACCCCAAGGAGCTGAATAAAAATGTATAAATGCTAAAGTCATATAACCAATAAATGGAACAAGTGGAACAACGTGAGTACCCAGCGGTGGAGAAATGAAACACCCAGAACAGGTGAATGACAAGTATATGAAAGCAATACGCTGAAGTACCTTACCGGGCACCACTTAGGTTGTTTAAAGTCTTGAAAACCTACTATTAAACGAAACAGGACCGACAGAAATCACATAAACTGAGGTAGCAACAAATTGAATGGAAATCAGAGAAGCACATACCTAATGGAAGGTCGTGAGTTCACAATAGTCAATGAATCACAGGACGCCGTGCAGATTGCACGGGTAGACAAGATAACGCCATGATGGTCGGCTCAAATATAAAACCTGAAAGTTGGTAGCAACAGAGAACATACTATGAGACTGGAGGATTTTGAAACGTATGCTCAGCAGCAGTAATACTAAAAAAATATACTCACTCGTACAATCGAGTAGAATCACTTTACAGAGTGGAAATCCCAGCGGCAACTCGAGGTGGCGTAGAGTGTGTTTAAGGCTGCCGCATATGTCACAGAAGTAATATAGGCGGCGTCACGGGTAATTTACGTCACGTGGATGACGTAGATAAATAAACAAAAAGCTCTGTGAGTGCAAGTTAAGGTCGGATGCCAGAGATCAGTAAAATAAACATATGCGCGTGTTCTGATCAGTGCGGGTCATGCTCTGAGAATAATGTAAGTAATCAACAGAATCCAGTAAATGGTCAAGGCAATGCCATAATTGAAGAAAAAAAAGGAGGATAATGCAAAATTACGTGACAGAAGTAGCAATTGTAAAATCACAGCAGGATACAATAGAAATGCCATGCATATGGGTCCACTCTAAGTGTGGCCCCGAAAGTAAAGCAAAAAGGTGAGGAAATCTCACAAAGAGAAACTCAAAATTAAAAGCAATACAAATTAAAACAGAGCGAGACAACGATGAAACAAGACTATCAAATATTAACCTAAACTATAGATCTGTCAAATGGATGTTATTAGAGAGACATGTGATGTCAGGTCCCTTAAGGAAAGTCACATGAGGTTGTGAAATCCCTCAATTAAAATAATTAATCAACAGTAAATAGAAAGCATGAAATGATGCCTGTAATAGAGATGTAAAGAAGACACAATAATCCAATGAAAAGGGTGCTGGTGCTTGCACGCATGAATGGAGGACCCCAGTGTGGGCCCACCAAGTTCCTGCTATAACAATAACCATAATAAGAAAACAACACGTGATAGTGTTAACTGAAATTGCAAAGAGACTACACCGAGGTCATATGTCAACGAAATGAACCCATTTGTTACAAGAATACATACATTTCATGATCAGAATTGAGACCTTGCGTAGTACAGCGTAACAGACAAATAAGTTTGGCTTCCATTTGTCATAATTTGAGTTGGAGGTTGCGTCCCCTTTTCCCCATTGTGCTTTCATTAATCCAATAAAACGCAGATCAGAAATGCGATCCAACTGATGTTCAAGTTGCCAATGCACGGCTAGGGGAGATTTAGGTTCGCACATCCTGAGACTAGTCAAGTGTTCCCTTATGCTGATTCTAAGCTGGTGAATGGTACTCCCCACGTAGAGTTTGCCACAAGTACAGATGATGGCATACACCACGCAGGTGGTTTTGCAATTAATAAAATCACGTATGACCACTTTGGAGCCATATTTATCAGTGAAAACTTTGCATTTTGGGTGAGCCTGGGGGCATTGGTTACAATTCCCACATTTGTGGAAACCCTCTGGTTGCTGTAGCCATGCAGAATTCACCAATTTGTTGTCAAAGAAGAAAGTACTCACCATAGTTTTGATCGTCGGGGCTCTTATAAAAGTAAATTTGGGTTTGGGTCTCAAGTATGGTTCAAGATCCTTATCAAGTCTCAAGATGTGCCAGTGTTTTGCAACCAATTTGTACAGTAGTGAAGAGTCATAGGTGAATGGTGTGACAAGAGAAATATATTTAGGGGATTCCTTAGCCCTAGTAACATTGGTCAAGAGGTCAAGTTGAGTAACATTAGTAAACTAAGTGTATGCTTTGTTGATGACTGAAGATTTATACCCTCTATAAAGAAACAGCTGATTAAGTATGTTACATTCCTTAACGAAGTCTCTGGAGTGGGTACAATTACGTCTGGCTCAATGTAATTCTCCCACCGGTATGTTTTCAATAGTAGTACGTTGATGGTTACTCTGAGCTGCCAGAATAGAGTTAACCTTGGTCGGTTTTCTGTAAGTACTAGTATGTAGGTGATTACCTTCTGTAAAGATATTTAAGTCCAGGAAGTCAATTTGCTGCGAATTGCATTTACCAGTAAGGCTAATACCAAACATATTAGTGTTGGCAAAAGATAGAAATTCCAAAAAGGAATCATTAGAACCTTTCCAAATCAAGAAAATATTGTCAATGAAGCGTCGCCACACTACGATATTAGAAGCGAATTTTAATTGGTCAAGTATATGGGTTTCTTCGTAGAAGGCCATGAAGAGGTTAGCCAGGGAGGGCGCAAATTTAGCCCCCATGGCTACTCCCTTAAGTTGAAGATAAAACTGGTCATTAAAAATGAACACATTGTTGGCTAGTACAAATTGAAGGAATTGTTTAAGCATGAGCACATGATCTAAGTATGATGCTGAGGTTTTCCTAAAGACATAATCTATTGTCTGTAAAGCTAGGTCATGATTGATATTAGTATAGAGAGCAACAACATCAATTGTTGCTAACAGGTAGTCGGATTCCCATATAATTCCTATATAATGGCTTCATATATTCGTGACAGCACTCATATACTTCAGGGGCTACACGCAGTTATATGGGAATCCGACTAACTGTTAGCAACAATTGATGTTGTTGCTCTCTATACTAATATCAATCATGACCTAGCTTTACAGACAATAGATTATGGGCCTCATTACACGGTATGCGGTAACCATGGCGCTGTTAGCGCCATGGTTGCCGCCGGTATTTTACTGTGTCCACCTTGGTGGATGGCGGAATTACCACCCTACTCCAAGGTGAGTGGGGGCGGTAATTCCCCATTCACCAAGGCACTTCCCCATTCCCATTTTTGCCCCCATAGGTCTCAATGGGAATGGGGAAGGAGCTAATTACGGTACCGCAAATTGTGGTACCGTAATTGGCACCAAGGTCCCTTTGCGGGCCTGTTCCTTAATGGCTGGTAAAACCAGCCGGTGAGGTCGGGTCCCGCAAAGGGACCTCGTAGTAAGGCACTAAACCCTTACCACATTCCGTGTAGTGAGGCCCTATGTCTTTAGGAACACCTCAGCATCATACTTAGATCATGTGCTCATGCTTAAACAATTCCTTTAATTTGTACTAGCCAACAATGTGTTCATTTTTAATGACAAGTTTTATCTTCAACTTAAGGGAGTAGCCATGGGGGCTAAGTTTGTGCCTTCCCTGGCTAACCTCTTCATGGCCTTCTACGAAGAAACGCACAACTAACTTAGAGAGACCAGAGGTAATATTTTCAAGGACCACTTGTGAACAGCCCTCTGCAAAAAACACTTGTTTAACAATACACAATGTTCACTATGTCACTTGCTTCCCAAACTCCATACGTGGTTGTACCTTATTGCACATGATTATTAATCATTAGATTCTCATATACTACACCAGTTTATATCAAAAAATAGTTATTTATTTTTTATAGCATATCATCAGTAAAAAACTTTTTTTCGTCTTTTTTCACATCTACAATTTTTAAAGAATTTTTAAATAGTTTAACAAACACTTTATGGACAGCATACATTACTCAATAATTTCTGTGCACATTCAATGTCATGTAGTAATCCATCGTTTGATACTTTCTGGAATTCATATCTTGATCTGGATCTGTAACTTACTCTCCTCTCTCATAGAGAAGTACATCCCAGTCCGTAAAACATTTCACTTTATATTCATAAAACCCATGCTTACTTTCATACCGCATTCATACCATACCCGACATGTTTCATTCCTATCACACTTTCATACTAATAACAAGGAAATTCTTCAGGGGTAAAATTTAAACCACATTCCATTAAATGTACAATTGTGTTTGTCTTCTTATAGATGTTTTTTTCTTCTAGGGATCGACTTTCAATGGGGTCCCATTAGTGCTTTCTTAAGGTCCAACCATCAGACGGATACACTGTGGGAAGTAAGTGTGGGATAGTCAGATTTTAGTACTCGAATTACATCCCAGTTGATATTTTTATTATATGCAACCTGCTGCGAATCTATTATCAGCAGAAGGGTGTCATCAATTGGACTAACTCCTTCTTTACATCTGTCATAACATCAACTGTCTACCTTGGTCAGTACAGGTTTTACATGATCGGTTAGTTCTTGGTGAATTTTATGTCGCCCTACATTAGATAAGTCATACTGTTGTCACATTCACTATGATTTTTAACTCGCTCTTCATTAGGTGCATCGAAATGCTATGCCACTCACTGTGATTATATTAGCCATAATTGGATGTCTAAAAATGTGTTTTTGTACATTACCTTTGAAAGGCTCACTTCTTCTTTCCTTTCATCCTTGTGTGGCCCCTCTAATTCTATGTTCAACCTCCAGATCGCTCTGATGTCTAAATAGAATTGCTCTCCACCAGGTGTGATGTCTAAGACCACTTGGATAAGTCCCTATTTGGGAAACATTATATATTAGCCATGAGTTTTTACATTTTTTCATTATCATTTGTCTGCTATTAGCCCTATAGAACACCATATCCTGCAGTCCTTCATACTGACCTAATGATCTAATTTTGCAGGTCACTTTTCTTAGTGCTTATTGGCAGATCCGCAAAAGCATCACTTTGCTGGCCAGGTCGAGTCCTCTCATATTGTCTCGGAGGGGGACCATCCGCATATCTGTTTCTAAAACAGAGAAATACAGCGGGTACGGAACTTAAGTCTTTTGTATGACCGAGCATATTTATGGGCTTCTGTTTTGACCCAAAGGTTTTTCCATTTTTACCTTTAATTCCTCTTTCCTTGCCGCTCTGTCCAGGGTTCAGATTTTCACTTTCCCAGCTTCTCTGCGGCCGTCCACCACCTTCTCTGCTGGTAGCGTCTCCTTCTCTTTCCGTTATCCGTCTCCTTTCTGTTCCGTTGTCCATATTCGCTTTTTATTGGGTTTAGCCCCCCACGTGACCATCATGTCACGTGATTAGGAGGCAATGTCCCGGTGCTCTCCTTTTCTATTTATGTGTTGTTTTTTCGTATCCTGCTTTCGGCCCCCCGTTGTTTTCACTCAAGGACACTCAGTGAACCGACCCACCAGCGCGGCGCAACCTCGCGCTCACACACACGAAAATAAACACACCCGCGTCAGTTGGGGTCGCCTCACCTATCTCCCGCTCGGTGAGTTGTATTAGTTTATAATTCCTTTGTCGGAGGAGGGATATCAGCGATTGGGGACTCTGATTCATGGGTTGACCGTCCATTTCTTCATGACTTGTCGATATCCGCGGATATACATGTAAAACACAGAGAACAACTATTTTTCATAACTGATTACTATTGTTCTGGAGAGGAGCTCACATTTTAATGTGTACTCAAATTAGCCCGACTATGCAGGCTTAGCTAGAGTACCCATTTCTTTCAAAAAACCTTTTTCTTGATATGGGTTATCTTCCATCCTTGGTCTTCCTGAATTGCTAATCGCTTAGCTAGTCCTGAGCCTCCGAAGGTAAACAATTGATTTTTCATTCTGTCTTCTCATTAAGACCCAATTCGGTATTTTTTGTTAGAAAGATCAATTATTTTTCTTTTTTAGCTAGCTTTCTTCTATCAAGATTTATGTCATTCGTTGGCCTTACCACATAAACGATCGACCATCTCAGATCTTCTACTTTATGTACCATCTCTATAAAATGTCCAAATAGAGGGGCAGAATGCACTCTATTTTTTATGCAGCTCTTGTGTTCTGTAATACGGATTTTGATTTTTCTTTCCGTCTTCCCTATGTATACCTTTTTACAGGGGCACCAGATAACATAAACTACAAAACAAGAGTTGCAATTAGTCAGAACTTTTTGCTTCCATGGACTTTTAAGACCTAGGTCTATTTCCGTTGTTTTTTTAGTCTGTGGACAGCAAGCACAGGATCCACATGGGTAGTGCCCCTCTGGTGCTCGCATCCCCCATGTTTCTGTTAGGGTCATTTGTGGTTTGATCTGTTTAGTAATATCATTCCGCATTCCGTGAAATGAGGCCCCATGTCTTTAGGAACACCTCAGCATCATACTTAGATCATGTGCTCATGCTTAAACAATTCCTTCAATTTGTACTAGCCAACAATGTGTTCATTTTTAATGACAACTTTTATCTTCAACTTAAGGGAGTAGCCATGGGGGCTAAATTTGCGCCCTCCCTGGCTAACCTCTTCATGGCCTTCTACGAAGAAACCCATTGACGCTTCATTGACGATATTTTCTTGATTTGGGAAGGTTCTAATGATTCCTTTTTGGAATTTCTATCTTTTGCCAACACTAATATGTTTGGTATTAGCCTTACTGGTAAATGCAATTCGCAGAAAAATTGACTTCCTGGACTTAAATATCTTTACAGAAGGTAATCACCTACATACTAGTACTTACAGAAAACCGACCGAGGTTAACTCTATTCTGGCAGCTCAGAGTAACCATCAACGTACTACTATTGAAAACATACCGGTGGGAGAAATACATCGAGCTGGACGTAACTGTACCCACTCCAGAGACTTTGATAAGGAATGCAACATACTTAATCAGCTGTTTCTTCATAGAGGGTATAAATCTTCAGTCATCAACAAAGCATACACTAAATTTACTAATGTTACTCAACTTGACCTCTTGACCAATGTTACTAGGGCTAAGGAATCCCCTAAATATATTTCTCTTGTCACACCATTCACCAATGACTCTTCGCTACTGTACAAATTGGTTGCAAAACACTGGCACATCCTGAGACTTGATAAGGATCTTGAACCATACTTGAGACCCAAACCCAAATGTACTTTTATAAGAGCCCCGACGATCAAAACTATGGTGAGTCCTTTCTTCTTTGACAACAAATTGGTGAATTCTGCATGACTACAGCAACCAGAGGGTTTCCACAAATGTGGAAATTGTAACCAATGACCCTGGGCTCACCCAAAATGCTACGTTTTCACTGATAAATACGGCTCTACAGTGGTCATACGTGGTTTTATTAATTGCGTGGTTTTATTAATTGCAAAACCACCTACGTGGTGTATGCCATCATCTGTACTTGTGGCAAGCTCTACGTGGGGGGTACCATTCGCCAGGCTAAGAAACCGCATAAGGGAACACTTGACTAGTCACAGGATGTGCGAACCTAAATCTCCCCTAGCCGTGCATTGGCAACTTGAGGATCAGTTGGATCACATTTCTGATCTGCGTTTTATTGGATAAATGAAAGCGCAACGGGGGAAAAGGGGCGGCAACCTCCAACTCAAATTACGACAAATGGAAGCCAAACTTATTTGTCTGTTACGCTGTACTACTCGAGGTCTCAATTCTGATCATGAAATGTATGTATTCTTGTAACATATGGGTTCATTTCGTTGACATATGACCTCGGTGTAGTCTCTTTGCAATTTCAGTTAACACTATCACGTTTTGTTTTCTTATTATGGTTATTGTTATAGCAGGAACTTGGTGGGCCCACACTGGGGTCCTCCCATTCACGCGTGCAAGCACCAGAACCCTTTTCGTTGGATCATTGTGTCTTCTTTACATCTCTATTACAGGCATCATTTCATGCTTTCCATTTACTGTTGATTAATTATTTTGATTGAGGGATTGCACGACCTCAAGTGACTTTCCTTAAGGGACATGACATCACATGTCGCTCTAATGGCGTCCATTTGACAGATCTATAGTTTTGGTTAATATTTGAGAGTCTTGTTTCATTGTTGTCTCGCTCTGTTTTAATTTCTATTGCTTTTAATTTTGAGTTTCTCTTTGTGAGATTTCTTTACCTTTTTGCTTGACTTTTTGGGGCCACACTTGGAGTGGGCCCGTCTGCATGGCATTTCTATTGTATCCTGCCGTGATTTTACAATTGCTACTTCTGTCACGTAATTTTGCATTATCCTCCTTTTTTCTCTTCAATTATGGCATTGCCTTGACCATTTAGTGGATGCTGTTGATTACTTACATTATTCTCAGAGCATGACCCGCACTGATCAGAACACGCGCATATGTTTATTTTACTGATCTCTGGCATCCGACCTTAACTTGCATTCACTGAGCTTTTTGTTTATTTATCTACGTCAACCATGCGACGTAAATTACCCGTGACACCGCCTACGTCACTTCCGTGACGTATGTGGCAGCCTTAAACACGCTCTACGCCACCTTGAGTTGCTGCTGGGATTTCCCCTCTGTAAAGTGATTCTACTAGATTGTACGACTGAGTATATTTTTTTAGTATTACTGCTGCTGAGCATACGTTTCAAAAGCCTCCCGTCTCATAGTATGTTCTCTGTTGCTACCAACTTTCAGGTTATATATTTGATCCGGCCATCACGGCGTTATCTTGTCTACCCGTGCAATCTGCACGGCGTCCCGTGATTCATTGACTATTGTGACCTCACGACCTTCCATTAGGTGTGTGGGACTCGGATTTCCATTTGATTTGTTGCTACCTCAGTTTATGTGATTTCTGACGGTCCTGGTTCGTTTAACAGGAGGTTTACAAGACTTTAAACAACCTAAGTGGTGCCCGGTAAGGTACTTCAGCATATTGCTTTCATATGCTTGTCATGCACCTGTTCTGGGTGTTTCATTTCTCCACCGCTGGGTACTCACATTGTTCCACATGTTCCATTTATTGGTTATATGACTTTAGCATTTATACATTTTTATTCAGCTCATTGGGGTGCTTGATTATTTATCCTTGTGGTAGTGTTCACTAATACCTTTCCGATAGGCAGCTGGTGCTTGGGTGGCATTTGTGGTGACTCCGGTGTTAGCGGCCCATATCAGGTTTCTCAGTGCACCAGTATGGTGAACTTGCATGAAGCTTACAACTATTATTTTTTTGAACTTACATAACACACAATTCAATGTTTTATCATTTATTGTGATTTCTGTTTATTTTATATTATCCTAACCGCCTTCGCAACCTCTGGTCTTCCCAACAAACCTGATACGTGGTATGCAATGTATCTTTAAACTTGAATTTTGTTGCATTTATTTATTTCTCAATAATGTTTTGTCAATATGTATTTATGTGATACACTTCAATCTTTATGCTTATTGTGGACATTTTTGTCTTAACTTTCTTTCGATAATTTCCCCTTTTCGAAATTATTTTACTCTATAATGACATGTAATTGAACATTATAATTTGTTTACTTTTATAATTTCAATAACCCATGTTTGGGTTTTTACTTATCATTTTACTCAAATCACTCAGCCTTGAAGACGACCGGTGTGTCAAAACACATGTCGGCTGTTCGTGACTCAATTAAAGCATCTAACTAATTTTGTTGTGCCTTAATGTAATGGTGTTTAGCGCATTTCCACCCCATCTCCCAACTAAGTAGTCTTCAGTATAGGCCAGGGTGGACTGGTCGGTGTGGGTAAGACTGCTGCTTGCACCGTGTGTTGAGTGATATTTTGATTTCAACACAATCAGTGATTACTAGCGCGCAGATATCTAGTAGAGTCTCCACATTTCTGTTAACATAATCTCAAAAGTGATAGCCAAATGGTCTGACTAGTCAAGCAACATAGGAGAGCTGTGATGGAGGTGGGTAGGGCAGGGGTTGCAGGATTTCCAGGGATGTTGAAGTCGCAGAGGATTATGTTGTTGGTTTGTGTGAGAGACATGGTGGTGAACAAGTCCATGAAGTCTTCTATGAAGGAGATGTTGGGTTTGGGTGGTCTGTAGATGAGGTAAAAAGTGACTGTGTCTGTTTGACAGAGCGGGAAATGGCAGGACAGGTTTTCAAAAGAGCCAATGGTGGCGATGTCCAGTTAGGTGCATGGCCATGAGGCCTGCATGAAGGTGACTTACAGTGGCAATGCTGGCATCTGTCAATATCAATATTATTAGGGTATTTATTTAGCACAATGTAGCTTCAGGAAGTAGAGGAGGGCTTTACAAGTAACAGGGGGAAGGACATGGTGTTTAAAGCAGAGCTGCAATGACCCAGTCTCAGGTTAGGTGGGGAGCTGAGGGTGTGTGGACCTAGGTGTTACAGATGAGCCATTCCTTGAAGATGGGAGTCTTGAGCTCCTTCCTGAAATGGAGTCGGGTGTTGATAGGGAGGAGGCTCCAGAGTCTGGGGCGTAGACAGAGAAGGCATGTTTTCTGGTTCTTTCCTTCAAGACCCGACAGAAGGAAAGATTACAGCACCAAACTATCCCTGTATATTTGACAGTCCTCAATCAAGCTATTAACACCAACTTAACAACCAAAAGTCTGAAAAAATAGAAATAAAAAATGCATTCTTGCATTTTGCAAAAAATCAACAACTTCCAATCCATGCATACAAGCTCATCCTCCATTCACAACACAAATCTAGTTCTAACATGCATTATTTATGTTATTAATGCCAATGGCCCTCATTACGACCCTGGCGGAAAGTGACTGACCGGACCGCCACAGCGTAAATAGCGTTTCCGCCATTGCACGATGGAGCAAAGTGCGGCCCATTCCGACCCATCGGGCACGAGCACCACGGCATGGCGGAAGTGCAAAGTCCGCGATGGCGGAAATGACCCCAAAACGGCCCACACCGCCGCCGTACGGCGCCCTAGGTGCAATACCGCCACCCATCTTAGCGGACACCGCAGTGAGCGCCAACCGGAAAGTACGGTGACCGTAAATATACGGAAACGGAAGTAAAAACATGGGCCCGGAACGGGAAACAACACGCCGTACACCTATAAAACCACACAATCCACACAACCACTAAAAACACTACCCTGAGACACATCCCAACCCGTCATCCACCCTAGTGAAACCAAGAAAAATGGGAAAAGTAGCGAAGAAAGCGTGCGACCGCAAGCGGCAGGTCCACTTCTCCCGTGAGGAACTCACCGTGCTTACAGAGACCCTCCAGGAGAATGCCGCCGCCGTCTTCTCCACGCAAATGACCAGGACGGCACTTGCGAACAAGAAGGCCATATGGGCCCTGGTGGCACAGCGGGTAAGTGCGGTGGGGACCGCACCCCGCAACCCACAGCAATGCAGAAAGCGATGGGACGACCTGCGGATACGCGTCCGTAGCATACTTTCTGCCAACCGCAACATTGCCACAGCCACCGGGGGAGGATCGGAATCACCCATCAAGTTGACCCCCTGGGAAGAAATCTGTGCCTCCACCATTGGAATGGAGAGCATAGAGGGAGTCGGAGGGATGGAGAAAGGAGTGCAGACATCCGGAGAATCCGGTAGGTGGCCCAAATAAAACCATGCCAAATCCACAATGTCCAATCATGTGAATCACATGTGTCCACATAGCGCAACAGCAACACATGGCCAGGAGAACGTCCACACACATTGGCCTGATAGCGCACTTTAAAACTCACAATAAATACATAAATAATTAAAAACCCCAAAAACACCCACTACACGTGCAGCAGGCACACCCTAACTGCAGGCTGCCAAACAACTGCACCCTCACTCCACACACAAATGAAAGCACCTCCAAGGCCCCGACCCAAATCACCCTCAGGTACCACCCCAATGCATGTGATACATTGCCATTCCAATTCCCACAGACCCATTAATAACGCTCGCCCTCCTTTACTCCACCACAGGGTCCAGCACACCTGCAAAGAGGGCCAAGACCAACGGCCAAAGACCCTCCACCTCAGCTGCACGCATCAAGACACGGCAGCAGCACAAATCAAGTGGCAGCACAGAGGAGGGAACATCAACAGGCACCCCAGCAGCCAGCATGCCCACAACAGCAGCACCACAGGTCCCCCCAATGGATGCCACAGAAGGCACTGCCTCTGGTGGCAGCAGCACCATAGGTGACACCCCATTAATGGCAGCATGCTCCGACACAGAAGACGGGGATGTCGAAGTCAGATCCATCCATGACCTGTCCCAATCCCCCTGTCTGTTCCATCCCGTACACCATGAGGATACCACGCAGGGGCACCCACAAGACGACGACTGGCCATCCCCCACAAGCCCTGTGGCAGGGCAACATGAGGCGAACAGCCACTCTGTGACACCACCGCAAATGGCCATGGCCCAGCAGAGGCAACAGTCCCTCGACCAGTTAATCGTGCAACAGCAGCAACTGGCCACGCTCCTCAAGGACCATGCCGATGAATGTGGGGGCACTAAGGCAGACATAGAAACATCAACTGAGACACTTAGGGCAGAAATGGAGAGAAGTACAGAGACACTAAGGGCACAAATGGAGAGTAGCACCGAGTGCCTGAGAGTACAAATGGAGAGTAGCACCGAGAGCCTGAGAGTACAAATGGAGAGAAGCACCGAGAGCCTGAGGGGGGAACTGCATGCGACGTCCAAAGACGTATGTGCCGAACTTGCCGCAGTGCGCCGTGTGCTCACTGAGCTCTCACAAACCCTTAGGGACATGCATGGACGTGAGCAGGCAGAGACATCATCCGTTGCAAGTTCCGTCCAGGGCAGCCCCCAACGTAGATCTGGGAGGAACCTGCGCTCCACAGGCAGGGGTGCCCCTGATACCCGCAGAGGGGGCTTGCAATAGCGACTGCCCACTGACAATGAGCATCTTTGGACACTGGTGTTCGGGGGGGAGGTAGGAGGGTGGAGGGGGTGTGTTGGGCTCACTTGGGTGGCGGGTCGATAGGGTGTTCAACATGATATCACATATGCCATAAACAATGCACGATCAACCAATGAGATGTGTGGACAATGATCTTTGTGTACTAGGCCATCATAGGCGTACAGTCCATATTGTGCATGTACCAGACACACACAGTGCCACGAGTCCCGTGTCCATGTATCAGCCACCAGGCGTGAGTGCTAGAAGCATGCATCAATGAGATGCTGACGAATGTCACGGCCCTCCTGTGCCTTGCGGACTCCTTGAGGTGCTGCCACATCCCCACCCTCATCATGACCATCTTCAGGTGCTTGCAGTTCTGCGTCAGGGGGCATGGGCACATTTCTACGTACGCACATGTTGTGTAGCATGACACATGCCATCACCATCTTTGCAACCTTCTCATGGCGGTACAGGAGTGCCCCGCCAGACCTGCTGAGGCACCGGAAACGAGTCTTCAGTAGGCCGAATGCCTGTTCTATGACTACACGGGTACGTGAGTGGGCATGGTTGTAGTCCTCCTCATGCTGGTCCCGTGGGTTCCGGACTGGTGTGAGGAGCCATCTCTTCAGTGGATATCCGGCATCACCTGTATGTGGACGATAAACGAATTATGTGGAATGCCATTGCTACGTACGCACCCCCCCCCTTCCTGCCAGGTCATTGCCGCATCACATACCCCACATCATCATGCATGAAATGAGACTCACCGAGTAGCCAGGATCTGTACCCTGCGTGTCGCTCCATGTAGCGTGGTATTGTTGAGTTCCTCAAGACCGTAGAATCATGGGTTGATCCAGGGAATCGGACACAACAATGTGTAATGATCCTGTTGGAGTCACACACCATTTGTACATTCAGAGAATGAAATTGTTTTCGGTTGCGGTACTGGGCCTCCATGGCATGTGGGACGACCAATTCCACATGGGTGCAGTCGATGGCACCAAGGCAACCCGGTATGCCGCCAAGTGCATGGAATCCCACTTTTGTGTTGGTAATTTCCTGCTCCGAGCGTGGTAGAGAGATGTAGTCGTCTGCGTGCTGCAGGAGGGCATCGAGCACTTGCAATAGTGTCCGTGAGAACAGTGGCTGAGAAATGCCATGCAACTGTCCGACTGTGTGCTGGTAGGTGCCTGTGGCCAGGAAGTGGAGTACAGACACCACCTTCAGTAGGGGTGGGATGGCGGTTGGGCTATCTATCATGCTGACAAGGTCAGCCTGTGTCATGTCCACAATGGCGGCTATGGTGTCCCGGTCCAAACGGTAGAGGGTGTGGATCTGCTCATCAGTGAGGTTGAACGGATGTGCTCGGAGGCGTGGGATTGTGGGCTGCCTGCGTGGTGGTAGTGGCTGTGCTGGCGGCCCTTGCTGGCCCTGCCTTGCCCTCCTCCTCCTCCTGCGTCTCCTCCGTGCGGCCGGTTGTAGTTGGTGTTCGTCTTCTTCTTGGAGTTGGAGTACTTGCAGTGCTATCAGGTCCCCCAGGGCCAACATCGCGAGTCCTGCCGGTAGCATTTCGGAGTGGGTGTGGTTGTGGGAGGAGACTGGGTGTGCAATTTATGTGTTTTCAGGCTGTATGGCCTCCACCTGTGGTGATTCATTCCACCTGTGCAAGCTGCTCTCCCCTTTGGCCGAGCACGTCCCGCACACAACGCTGCAATTCGAGGAATGGCATCTTGCTATTACAATCATGTATTTGTACCCGATGGCCGTGTAACATTGGTTGATATGTTCATTCGGCTATGGTCCCATTGTTTCACATACAATCTTTGCAGTCGCGAACAGACTTGTGAAGGGTCAGTGGAACGTAGTACTCGAGTAACGGTGGACCCTCATGCATCACTGTACCGAGTTGCAACGACGGGCGGGGCGTCCCATTTGTGAGTGAAGGCAGTTGCCATTTTCACACACAGCCGCACTAGATGGATTAATTTGTGATTTCAAGCGGCCACAGATGCCTTTTCGATGTGATGTTGCAAATGAGGAATTCGAAGGGCGGCGCTTTCGGTTATCAGCTAGCGGCGAGGAGATGCCCACAGGTCTGACTGCAAATATAACGTTCTATTGTTCAATGTCCTTGGGACAGGGGCCATGGCGAGGATGCAATGATTGATATGAATAGTTTGGGATGCGCAATAGCGAAGTGGACGATGAGGCCGGACGTTCCCAAATACATGTTACTTCACAACACTGGAATTACGGGCTGGGGCACAGTGGATTTTGCAGGCTGCATAACGCACAGACTCAATGGAATTCTCACATGTTATGTGAGTATGGAAACAGGCGTTATCATTACGGGATGAGGGAATGATGAATGGATGCATGGACAGATGATTTGATACAGTGTTTGCCATGTACAGGGCTTCTTGGAATCTGTCCGCCTCCCCTGCGCTATGTGATGCAGGGCTGCCATAGTGGGACCATCGTCTATCTGGCCTTGTTGAGCCCTCCCTGTCTCGACGCGCCTTCAGACACTTGTGTCCATGCACGTTACCAATCCCATCTGATGGATTCTGTTTTCACAGACGCATGCACAGGTACACTCGTTTGTGATGGTGTTTTCACCTCGATATAGATAGTTATGAGTCGCAAGTGGTTTTGGGGTGGTGATGATCCTTTGGAGTGGGCTAGCATGCATATGGCTGTGGATTTAGTGTGATCATTGAAGTGAGTTGTTCGAATGTAGTTCTGATGGCCATTCTATTCTTTTTCTTTTCTTTTGGTTGACAGGTATCTCCTCCCCTTTTGCCACTGCCATCTGTATGCCACTCCTGCAGATGGCTTTTACTCCCGACACCTGCTGCTTCGTGTTAATCAGTGGAGCAGCATTACGATCTTATGGGACGATCGCCAATGGGCCACATGCCCTTACGCAGTACTAGTGGCTCGGAGCAACATTTCGGCCTTTCAGCTGGACTAGTGCCTCCCTATTGGGACGGCCCTGCGGTTCTGTGCGCTTCCATGTTGCCTTTTCGTACGAGAATGTGGCCCTGTGTACCATGAAGGAACAGGGCGTCACACAAGAAGTAGCTGGTCATTTCTTGCGGATGCAGCCCACAATGGTGAAATGTGTTTTGGAGTTCATGGCCTAATGGCTGTATGGGCTTGGTGAATTTGTTGTGCATTAAATTTCTATTCTGATATGGGCCGTGTAGCGTTCTTCTTTGCAAGTGATGTGGCATATTCCTATTTGGGGAGCGATGTATTGTGAGGAGATCTGCATTGGGTTCCAGCTTCGGAGTATAGTTGCGTGGTACTGTGCTGGGCGCGTTTGCCTACGAAGCCCAGTGAGGTCAGGGATGAGGGCTGCCAATATGACTGTTTGAATGATGTCATGCTCAGGGGCGGGGGATTAGGTTTTGTGTAACAGATGCCGGTCAGCCAGGTGGACTGGTGGAATGATGTGATTTTCGGAATATTGCTGGTCACAGGTGCCTGTGTTTGCGTGCGTTTCTTGGTGGGGGACTGAGGTCATGTCCATTGGAATGGCTTCTGTATTCGTGCCATCTGTGCCCTGCAGCTCCCATTGGCCCCTCTTGAGATTCTTTTGTTCGTTGGCATGCATGGGTGACTTGTACATTTCACTGGTTGCATTGTGACTTCATTGCACCTACGGGGAGTTGTACTATGTGGCCAGGGAGCGGTGTACAGGCACTCAGTGGGGCCGTTTACGGTTGATTCGCGATGCCGTACTTCTCACCATGGCGGAATGGTACTTTCCGCCGTGCTTGATGGCGTTAGGTAGATGTCCGCTAGGGTCGGAATTCGCGTACCCTTGCGCCATGGTGGTATTTACGGTTTGGCATGGCGCGCGCGCGCGTACTTGGTGCAGTTAGCGTTGGCGTTCACTACGGTGTCGCTAATGGCATCGTACTTTGCGGTGACGGGTCATAGTCGCACCGAGCGCTATTCGATGGCGGTATTGCATTTCCGCCATCGTTTTTCGATTTCCGCCAGGGTCGTAATGAGGGCCAATGTATTGTTGTTAGAAACAGCTGATCCCAAACCCCACTGAACAAACTCAGAAAATCGTCTAAAGGGAACATTTTACCACCCTCCAAGCATAGCCCCACCAAACAGTATGAACTAGAATGTTAACCATGTACAACTGCCAACACATGCCAACACGTGCCTCGCCCATATGTTGTGGACACAGGCATGGATTGTTTTGTGTGTTACTCTAGAGAAGCAATTGTTAATTGTATGTATGTATTTTTACCTGATTTTTCTCAAAACCTGTTCTGGATAATTCTAAATTTTAACACATAATTAAAAAAATAGTTACCCCACTTCCGAGCCACTTACATGTTTATTATCATGTGCATTGCTTTTCTTTGGTGGCTCCGGCAGGCCCTGGAGTCTGCAGCATGGCTTGCACCTTTTCGAGGAGCCCTCCACAGGGCTCACAGAGGGGCCCCTATGTTTTGTGTTACGCCACTGACTGCATAGAAACTGAAGTTCAACTGTACACTGTGCAAATTATGTTGCTGTCAGCCTTATTTCCATTTAACGTTTATAAATAGAGTCCATTGGAGAGCACCTGTGCCTACTCCCAGGGGTGTTGCTAGGTCTGGAAAAGACCCAGAGCTACAATACTGTCGGAACTATCGGGACTGGGGGCTGGCTAGCCTTTTAGTTGTAGCTTCTGAGATTCTATCCGGGGCTACAACCAAAAGACCAGGGGCTTTAGGCCCCTTAGCCCCCCCTAGCAACACCTCTGCTACTCCATACGCCATCCTCCCACTGGCAGACTGCCATGTTACTGCCCTTTGCTGAGTGCTGAGTGCATGCACTTGAAGAACAAAGATAAAAAGAGATAAGAGCTATAAGTGGCAGGTTGCCGGACCCAATATCGAACAAGTGACAGTAATTCGATATTTAGGTGTACAGTTCAATAGCTCCATCAGAGAATGGGATTGGGCATCGGACCTGAAACATCATATGTCAGCATTCTCATTACAGGGTGCTAAATTGCATTCCGAAAATGGCAAATTTACTCTAAAACCAGTCCTGATGTTTTACACCCAGAAGGTAATTCCATCAATCACTTTTGGCACGAAAGCAGGGTGGAATCTAAGTTATCAACTATGGTCTCTTTTAGAAGGGCATTTATGGAGGCGTGTCCTTAGACTGCCATCAAACGTGTCAATTATTGCCATAAGACATGAACTTGGTTTAGACTCTATGTTTGGAACTGTCCTATGGAGATCCATTTCCGCGCTAAGGAAAATGCACCTAAGTGAGCCTGCACCTGCATATAGGATTCTTGCCTCATCAAAATTAAATCCACACTCTGGAATCCTACTAACATGGCAACAAAACTACAAGAAATTTTGAAATGTGCTGGAATAAAATGGGAAACTGTGATGTTGACTCCACAGATAGCAAAGAAGAAATTAAGAATATGGAACTGAATACAAAATAACGATATGCGGTCCATTCTGGTGACCTCATTATATACAGGAACGGCAGCTAACAGCTTTACCAAAATATCTATCAACATTTCCCTCAAGAATACATCGAAACCCGTTTCTAAGGCTGCGGCTAAATGCAGATAAAAACAAGGAGATGCTCTGGATTAAACATTACAGAGACACCAGCGATAACCAATGCAGATTCTGTAGCACCTCAGTTGAATCTCTAAAGCATCTGATCACCGAATGTGTTCCATTAACTGCTATAAGAGCACTGTATCTGAAGAAATATGCACCGTTAAATGGAAACATAGACGATTGGTGGTATTCGATGCTTTCAATTAACAATGTCATATTGACGTGTGCAGTGATAGAGTTTCTTGATAAGATATTATCATCAAATAATGCTGCGTCCTTAGCAAATGGTTAAGAGGAGACCAGGTGTCAATCGACTGTACAAGAGACATTGGAATTAAATCATGAAGAACGTAGATGTAAATCGGAGTGAAGAAATTGATCATATTAACAGAAATTTGTAATTAAAGTTTATATAAACTATATGTTAGAATAAAAAATAAAAATAAAATTAAAAAAACAAGGCCTCCTCTTGGCAACTGCGTCACAGCTCCCCCCCCCCCCCCGCTCCATTGGCAGGGAAGTGCAGGGCACTTCGAGCAACCCTTTGTGCGTGTGCTTGACCTTTAAAGGCTCCGCCCACCTCCAATAGCTGCAGTACACAACTCCTTCTCACAGCGTCTGCGTCACAGCTCCCTTGGCCCCCCTTGGCTCCCCATGTTACTGCTGGATGCCTGTCCCTTGATTGGCCTTCCACACGTGTATCAGCAATGCTTCCCATTGTCGAGATAACTGGGGCAACCTAGGTTTACATTATAATGTGTCTTTGTTTTTAAAAACTCATGGGCCCTCATTACGACCCAGGCGGTAAGGGGTTTACGCCGGCGTAAACTTCGCCGACCCTTACCGCCTGAGTACGAGTTCCCTTAGCGCCATGGCGGATTTAACACCTGCTTTTAGCAGGTGTTAAAATCCATGGCGCTAAGGGACCTTGTTGTTAATTACGCCACCGTAATTTACGGTGGCGTAATTAACGCCTTCCCCACTCCCATTATGCCCTATGGGGCAAAAATGGGAATGGGGAAGGGTAAATGGGGATTGGGGACTTACCGCCCCGCCAAGGTCGGAATGGGGCGGTAAGTCCGCCAACCACCATGGCGGAGTTGGCAGCTTAGCGCCATGGACCATGGTGCTAATAGCACCATGGTTCTCCGCCAAGGTCGTAATGAGGGCCATAGTCTAGCATCTTTCACTGGCACTAAACTAAAACGTGCTTGTTTTCTGGGGGGTTAAATAAGTAAAAGAGAAATATTCATCAAGACTAGAAAGAGATAACTGTTCATCTCTGTTGATGCCAGAAAACATTTTTGCACATACTTCACTGTATATCAAAACACAATCTACAGACCTCGTCCCATCCTAGATGTTTTTTTATTTTTGTTTGATTTTTTATTTTGTTATTGGGGCCAAGGTTAGCACAATCTGTAGAGTAGTGTCCATTGATGAGAGGCTGCGGTCTGGACAGGATTTCAATACTCCTCTGGGCCAACTCATGCCTCCAATCGGAAGAGTACCACAATGTGGGTAATCATAATTGCTAATTATAACATCCATTGCTAAGTTCCCCTGTGAGTTGGCATTATATAAAACACCAAACATTCTTGTGCTATCTCTACCCCGTTCTTGGTAGCAGAGCAGCTTATAAACACCACTTGACTAGGAAACCATCTTGACAGTGGCACAATTTGCCTACATCAATGCTAGTTGGCAAATTGATTTTTGTACCATCAACAATATTTCACGCTCTCCCCACTACCTTGTGAAATGAAAGCTCATATCTAGCACTCCGCAAATCCCTCAAAACCGAGCTGTTCAACTAGCTCACCCAGCTCTCCCAGCACATTCCCTCTTACTACATCTGTGAGGAGGTCTCACCTCACGCCACCTCTATCTCTGTGAATTATTTGCCACCTTTGTCTCTGTACTGAGCACTTGTCTGGAAAAAGGTTCAATGTAACCAAGAACCGCAGACAGGTGCCCCTGTCTCTTCCGCCTTTTAACTAAGTAAGCACCACTGTAACAACGCCACGATGCCCCAACGATAAATAAATAAAAATAAAATATCTTCATCTTTGCGCACAAAAAACCCTCAACACTGCAGTGAAGGGAAAGATGGAATCGGTGAATAGATCTTGTTAGAGAGGGGTTGCGCAGTAGAGAGTACCAGCGAGTACTTGTTTAGTACACTGAGTGGAGGATGGATGATAAATGAGGGTAATGAATTCCTTGAATAACATGTTTCTTAGGTTTCTCCAGAAGGGGAAAGGTGCAGTGAGGTGCATAGCTGTTGTGGCAGTGCATTGCTACCAGGATCAGAAAGGCTAGACTCTTGTGTTGGTCTTATTAATATGAATTTGAAGGTGTAGGCAAGATCTGTTGCTGGTGAGGCAGGATTAACGACACACAAAAATTGTTTATATGCAAGATATTTTTTAATTTTTTATTTATTTCATTTCATTACACGCCCAAACCCATAGGTATTGTGCAGTGGAGGTATTTCTGGACAAACCACAACAATCTGAAGGTCATGTGTTAGTCCGGATATCTTTGCCCCTTGGATGGTCTGACTCGACGGGTAAGGAATCACTTCAGAAGTGTGGTGGTTATTTTGGGTACAGAAGAGAGAAAACAGTTACCAAAGCCCATTTGGAAAGAATTTCTAAAACATAATATTTTCATTTGGATTGCTCTCCTTATTTAGGCTGTGTGTAATGCCACTGAGGGTGAGCTGCTGCTGTGGAACCTAATTAATTAGATTTTCCGGCAACCGTGATGCCCCGATTCTACGACAACAGCATGTCTTGTATTATATTTGCAGTTCTAATGTTGCAGGATTAGACTTGTTTAAAGGCGCAGACCACGTGGCAGTCTAGGTCTAGACACTGCAGATAGTGAGTCTGTAAAGAGCTTTGTTTTTCAAATGTACCCCATTCCTTGAATTGCAGGACATGTTCTATTTTCCATAAATATAATGGAAACCATCTGACTTTCATTTTGTAAAAATTTGATCTAGTGACTCTCATATAACCTTTCCACCCAGATCCAGAATGTACTGTCTTCTGGTGAAGTATATATTCAGTGTTTGTGGTTTCTCTCTAGTTTTTTTTTTCTTTGTTGTTTGGGTCCCAAGTCTTCTCATGTGGTTTCATCTTTACATTCGTCAATGTTTTCCAACCCTTGCAGATTTTGGTTGTAATTTCTTTCTTTGTGCATTTCTAGACAGACTGTGTCTCAGATGCACGTGGTGCAGATTATGAAAACATGGGCTATGCCTGAGTTGCTGTCTTTTATGCTGGGTGACACATATTGTAGACCTGTATACAAATAAATAACTGAATCTCTTTTAATACATCTCCAGTTACCTATGTCACCCCTTTGACCACACACATATGCAACTACTGCATTTTCAGCTTGTCTTAGTTCATCAGAAACCACATAATTAGGAACAAGTTATAAAGAACAACATGTCCACACAAAAGCAGTAATGTGAAATGTTATTGATTGTGTCTGTCAGCATGGCACTTGCCTGGGATTGAATGTCTACTATAACCAACTAAGTGATGGGTGGAAGGTTTTTAATTAATCTTAACTACTAGAACAGCTCTGTGCAACTTTCCACAGCACTGCTTTATAGCCCATCTACATCATTGCTAAAGGAGACCAGCCATACGCAAATCATGGGAGCAGGTCAACCCAAACTGCTCGGCCACGTACCCTCCGCATGGAAACACAAGCAACCCCAGGCATGTTTCGACCCTATTAGTCTTCATCAGTGAGGTGCAGAATGACTTCCTATGGTGCAGCAGCAAAGAACCAATGTTTGGTTAAAACCTCTGAATTTCAGGCACTACTTTGACTAGTGCAAATATGTGGGTGGCATACGTGGCAAAGTAACAGAATTTGCTTCTGGAAATTCTCATGGAAGTATCCTGGTAAGAACTTGGTATGAGTTTTAAAAAATGTAGATAGGCACGTAAAGGATGTTTACTGCAAATGATTGAGAAAAAGGAAGCACAAAATAGACTTACATTTATTTGTATACATGAACATGTGTGTGATATATGACAGATAGTTTGTCCAGACAACCCAAAGACCCAAGCACGGTCCATGAATGCAAGGCACACTGGCTCACCCCTACAAAAAAACGAATTAGCCACTATGAGATACAGATTAAGACTCTGTTCCATAGTTCCAACCCCCGGACGAAAACCCAGCTGGATATCTGAGAGCACTGGATTTTTCGATAGCCATAATTCAATGCGTTCTAACAGGACTCTCCTGAATATTTTGAAAGACAAATCCAACATAGAGATGGGTCTGTACGCACTTGGATTCGCCTGATCCCCTTTTTTAAAAATGGGAAAAATGATGGCCCTTTTCCATGAAGGGGGGTAGCTACCGGCTTCCATACAGGCATTGAACACCACCATTAGTAGTGGTGCCCACAGGTCCAAGGGTTCCTGAAACACATCAGATGGAATCATATCCAGGCCGGCCGACCGATTATGGGCTTGCTGAATAATGGCCTTCTTCACTTCCTCCAGGTCAAATTTTAAGCACAATACAGTCTGATTGACCCAGCACCCAGAGGTCTCTACCCCAACCCGGCTCACAAAGTGCTCTATCCACGCCTGTTCCTCTACATAGATCCCACTGCTCAAAATAGATCCACACCCAGCCGAACCGCCCTTCACAAACTCCCAAAAAGCCTTTTCATCCAGTCTTTTAACTACATTCAGAAAGCCCTCCCAGGAGTCCTCCTCAATTTCCTGTTTCCTTCTCTTAAGCTCCATTTGGTAATGTGCTCTAGCCTGGGTAATATCTCTTCTGCTAGATGATGGGTCCTTCAGGGTCTCCAATAATCCTCTCTTCACCCCTCTACAGGCCTCATCGAACCACCCCTTCTGCAGGGCTTTCCTTTTGTCCTTACTTACTATCGTAAATTTATTGCCGAGTGCTCCCACTAGCTTCACAAATTTGTCTACAATTAGCTTTGCTGGTAAACTATTCCCCAATATTCCTGCCAAAAGAGGCTCATTCTCCGCAATTGACTCATAGTGCAATTTCTCCTCCAAGATAGTCCCCCGTTTGATTCTTCTCCAGCCGGTGGAGACTCCCTTCACTGGACAAGGAGCAACAACCGATTGTGTCCCTACCCCTAACAATCCTCTTAGGGCCAAAGGTAGGGTGATGGTCACTATTCACATCATGTATCACCTCAAAACTCAAGGCCCGTTCCCAGATACTCAGGGAGATGCAAAAATAATCAATTGTTGAGGAGCCCAAATGTTTGTTAAAGGTCACCTGGCCTGGAATATCTGGAGCCAAGCGACCGTTAACCTTTCGTAATCCCCACTCTGTCAGCCATGAACACATTTGTAATCCCTTTGAGCAAACCCTTTCATCACTCAAACGTGGAGATGGGATATTCATAGATAGGTCCTCCAGAGGATCAAGGTGGTACTTGACCCCACCCCTTCCCATTTTAATATTAAAATCACCTCCCCATATATATACATCATTTCTATTCCTTCCTGGCGAGAATAGGTCCTCCATAAATCCTTTGACCTTCATCAATCTATCAACCTCTGAAATATGCGGACTGTTGTAAAACTTAATACTGCAGAGCGACTCACCCCTTACTGTAGAAAGGTGAACCAACTGCAAATAATCCATACTTGTGTCCGTTACCTTAACTCCCCAGTTTAATGAGTTCTTGATCAAAATAGCTAGGACCCCATAGCATCTACCCCTCAATTTTTTCTTGGCCGGGGTTCCATAAGATATGAAGCCATCTAGTAGTGGAGTTTCCATTGCCCATGTTTCTTTCAAGAGAATCACCTCATTGGCTTGAAGAAACTCAACAACCAGATCATTTTCCAGCTTCCACTTTGAGCCTGCAATATTCCAAGAGAGCAAACGAAACTCAACCGGTTTGGTTACCTGAATGTTACCATCCAAAGTGGGTACCACCAATTGCTCTCCCAATCCAGCCTCAGGAAGAGCGCAACCCCCTGGAACACCCAACTGTCAGTGCAGATCCTCACATGAAGTGAGGATCTCAAACTGATTTGCCAGCCCCGAAGCAACAGCGGGGGCCCTTTCCTTGTTAACACTCAGTCCTCTTTTCATGGGGATTGAACTCCAGCCCCCTTCAATATGGGTGTCAAGAACTGGGCGGGCTGGGAAATTCGCTTTTCCCATTCCTCCACGCCCCCCTCTGACCCTACTGCTCTGAGGCTGATTCCTAACCACCTGTCCCCCGACCCTCACAAAGAAGTAGTCCAGGGGGAGAAGCTTACTAAAGCGTCTGTTTGCATTTGGCTTAAGGCCTCGGCATTAAGGCCTCGGGCAATGTTAGAACTCAAAAGATAGTCTGCCATAGTTGTATCCGAAAAGTCACCACAACACAGTCTAATTGGGTTTTTTGTAGGGGTGAGCCGGTGTACCTGGCATTCATGGACCTGAGCATGGCTTTTGATAAGGTAGGCAGGGCAAAGCTCCGGGCCGTGCTCGGGTCTTTGGGTTGTCCGGGGGACATATTGAGGGTCTTGGGTGACATTCATACTGGCAATGAGGTCTGTGTGCACAGTGGTCCGGGGGGACACTGCACAGCATGTTTCAAGGTCGGGTGTGGTGTGCGGCAGGATTGTGTATTGGCCGCAATATGTTTCTGTCTATATATTGACGGCCTCCTTGGCTGATCTTTTGGTTGTGGGGATTCAGGCTTTTCCGGTATTAGCATACACGGATGATACTGTACTCACAGCAAGAACCCCGAGAGAATTGCAGACTCTGATAAATGCATATACAACCTTCATATGTGAACTAGGGTTAAAAAAGAATACCAAAAAATCGGCTGTGATGGCTTGTGTGGGCAAAAAAAGGCCTGTGGCAATGAGATCGATGCTCAGTGGTGAAGAAGTTATTCCTAGGGTTAAGGTTTTTGACTATCTGGGAATAAGCTTCTCAGAAGCTCTAACTGGGAAGTCCCACCTGGTCAAACAATCGGCCAAAATGACTCAGCAAATTGGTGGCATTTTTCGATTTATGTCAAGGGGTGAGAGTCAGCCCTTGGAGGTGATTTCCAAAATCTATGTTGAGCAAGCCAAGGCAGTCACAATGTATGGTGCCCCCTTATGGGGTTTTCAGAGGGCTGATGAAGTACAAGTTAAGGAGAACACTTTTCTAAGGAGACTATTTGGCCTCCCGAACTCCGTAGCCTGTATCTCTATCCATCGAGAATTGGGATTGGAGTTCTGGGAGGATCAGTGGGCGCTTGCTCTGACCCTATTTTGGGTGCGGTTGTGGGCCAATGAACATGCGTCCCTTAGCCACTTTATCATCTGGTCCGTGCTGGGTAGGGCGGGTTGGCACAGAATCCCGTGCCTCCACTATATCGCCAAAGCCCTGGGAGAGGCTAACCTAAATGTACTTTTTCCGCCAGGGGAACTATTAACAAAAGTAGAGGGGAATAGCTATAAGTCTGTGTCGGGAGACCCCTTTGTGAGGAAAAGAATACTCTCAGAGTACGATAATAAATCTGCACAATTACATTCACTGATTAGCAGGCCATGTGTCATCCAACCGTACTTAATCTGGGGTTCCTATAGGAAGGATAGATGGCTAATTACTAGGGCGAGGTTCGACTGCCTTCTTTTGAGAGGAAACACTGTAAGCTGGAAGGGGTTACCGGACTCTGCTGAGTGCCCTGTGTGCAGCCATCACAAAGAAGATTTGACCCATGTGTTGTTGTTTTTTACAGGGTACACCGGGATTAGGAGAGCAACTCTGATTCCTGCTCTTAAGAAGGCAGAAATCCGCCATTACAAAGCGGCCCTTATTTTTCTTTTGAGTGCCAAATCTGTTCTCACTGCTTGGGCACTGATCTCTTTTTTGAAGAGAGTGATGTACTTCAGAAAGGGCCCAATGCTACTCCAGGGCCATTGAGGTTTTGTTATTGGTTGGTGAACCATAGTTGAAACAGTACCATGAAGGATATGTTATGGTAGCTATCTCTGTATGATAAGGTATTTGTATGCGATTATAGGGGGGACTTTTTATGATCTCTGATGTTTTATGGATGTATGTAATGCTGTACTTGTGTTTTATGGATTTTGCCATCCGAAATAAACATATTGACTGACTGATTGACTGATGCCCCGATTCTACGACGACAGCATGTCTTGTATTTTGTATTATATTTGCAGTTCTAATGTTGCAGGATTACACGTGTTTAAAGACGCAGACTACGTGACAGTCTAGGTCTAGACACTGCAGATAGTGAATCTGTCAAGAGGTTTGTTTTTCAAATTTACCCCATTCCTTGAATGCGAGGACTTGGTCATATTTAATGGAAAAAATCTGACTTTCATTTTGTAAAAATTTGATTTAGTGACTCTCATATAACCTTTCCACCCAGATCCAGAATGTGCTGTCTTGTGGTGAAGTGCACATTCATTGGTTGTGGTTTCTCTGTAGTTTTTATTTCTTTGTTGTTTGGGCCCCAAGTCTTCTCATGTGGTTTCATCTTTACATTCGTCAATGTTTTCCAACCCTTGCAGATTTTGGTTGTAATTTCTTTCTTTATGCATTTCTAGACAGACTGTGTCTCAGATGCACGTGGTGCAGATTATGAAAACATGGGCTATGCCTGAGTTGCTGTCTTTTATGCTGGGTGACACATATTGTAGACCTATATACAAATACATAACAGAATCTCTTTTAATACATCTCCAGTTATCTATGTCACCCCTTTGACCACCCACATAAACAACTACTGCATTTTAAGCTTGTCTTAGTTCATCAGAAACCTCATAATTAGGAACAAGTTATAAAGAACATCATGCACACACAGAAGCAGTAATGTGAAATGTTATTGATTGTGTCTGTCAGCATGGCACTTGCCTGGGATTGAATGTCAACTATAACCAACTAAGTGATGGGTGGAAGATTTTGAATTAATCTTAACTACTAGAATAGCTCTGGGCAACTTTCCACAGCACTGCTTTATAGCCCATCTACATCATTGCTAAAGGAGACCAGCCATACGCAAATCATGGGAGCAGGTCAGCCCAAACTGCTTGGCCACGTACCCTCTGCTTGGAAACACAACCAACCCCAGACATGTTTTGACTCTATTAGGCTTCATCAGTGAGGTGCAGCTTGACTTCTATGGTGCAGCAGCAAGGAACCAATGTCTGGTTAAACCCTCTGAATTTCAGGCACTACTTTGACTAGCGCAAATATGTGGGTGGCATTCGTGGCAAAGTAACAGAATTTGCTTCTGGAAATTCTCATATTAGTATCCTGGTAAGAACTTCATATGAGTTTTAAAAAATGTAGATAGGCACGTAAAGGATGTTTACTGCAAATGATTGAGAAAAAGGAAGCACTAAATAGACTTACATTTATTTGTATACATGAACATGTGTGTGATATATGACAGATAGCTTAAAATATTTATATATATCCTAAGATTTGGGAAAAATCGATATTTGCGATGCAGAGCAGGTATATTAAGGGTTCTTAAAATCAGTAAAAAAAGTGAATGAAAGACTAGATAATCACACTCCATGATTAGTCGAACAAATGAGCGTACATCAGCAATGTGTACAACTGTACTTGAGGTGTGTAACGAAGAAGATTAGTCCCTTGAATACCATATAGTTAATAAGGGGAGTACCTCACACTTCAGATCACTGTAGCAGGTAAACTTCAACTGTCAGAATTAGAATTCTCAACCCTAGGAGGTCCAGAACATGCGCTGTTAAGACGGATTTCTGAACTCTGTCCTGGTGGCGCAGAAGTTCAGAAGGCCAACCTAATTACTTGGAACAGGGTAACCTCTGGACAAGCCAGACCAATCAAGGTAGCGATCGCGGCGGTCAAGACTAGGTCTCAAGAGGGGTGAGGGTGACTGAAAGCCCGCAATGAGCACACAAAGCAAGAGCGCTTACAAACTACTCCAAACAGTTGTTATATCAAAAATAGATACACATTTATTTTAAGGCCTTTAAAACAACGACCGTAGCGAGAAAATCACAATATCACAATATTAAACCAACACATACCATATCAACACAATATATATACAAATACACAGTCGCAAGCGTTTAAAGCACGAAATATGTAGTCCACCTGAAAGGAAAGGAAAACAGGCAGTGCGATAACGCTTTTGACTCAGTTCGCCTTTAGAGGCACCTAACTAGATGGAAGTCCGAGCCCTGCGAAGAGTGGAGCCTTGTGCTCAAAGTACCTGCCACGCCGGTGCCAACGGGCAAAAGGGGAAGCTCTTCGGAGGAAGTCAGGCAGTTCGGGTTAGTGCACAGCAGAAGGAGAACAGGTTCCGCAACTCAAGCGCAGCCTCCACAGCGGGCAGAAGCAGAGCGCGAGTACGGCCAAAAGGGTGCTGTTTTTACACAGCAGGGAAAAGCAATGGGATACTGCAGGAGGGCGACCAGATCCTAGCTAAACTACTCACCGGTCCCCGAAGCAAGCAGACCCAGGCTTCTCCACGTTTGTTTCAGCAGCTGGCAGGTTCAGAAGAGCAGGGAACGCCTCGTAGTCGTGTAGAGCAAAAAGACGTCCCAATCGACGAAACCAGCACAGTTTTGTTGCCGCAGCAGGACAACGGAGCGGCCGTGTGTATTCAAGCCAAATGTACACTCCTCCCTTCAGACTTGGGAACGCCAAGTGTACGAAGCGTGGGAGAGTGACAAGGACTCGAAATACAACACAACCTGGCGGCAGTTACAGAGCAGGACTCCCTTGTAAGCTGGTCAGTCAACTGGATGGCCCAGAGACACTTCCGAAGGCTTACTTGGCAGGAGATGATGAAGTCGCCGGGAATAGCTGTTCCTGCTATTCCAAAGGTCGAAGCACCAGTACAGGCCTTCTGGTTCGATCCAAGGAGGAAAGGGTTTCACAGGAAGACAGCAGTGCAAAGGAGGATTCCTTCAGCGGGTCACCAGCGATTCCTCCGTCCAGCCTCTTGGTTGCAGGATACTTGGCTCCTGTATTCCTTCGTTCGTGAGAACTCCGGAGATCGACATGGTAGTGGTGTTTCCAGCCCCCTCTTATCCACGGTTCCCTTCGCGCCAAAACGGAGGGGAGCCAATGGGAGATCCGCTCATCAACACACATACCATACGTGGACCAATCACGGACCACGGTGGTCCCAGGCATTCACACCACCCCAGACTCTCTGGCACCCAGGATGTGTATTGGGACCAGACATCCCAGCCCACACCCTGGAGGCACGCAAACGACATGTAGAAGCCCGCGAAAGCAACCACGTTTCGCGGGAAAGTACATGCCCAAATAAGGAAGGCCCCGGGTCGCCCGACCTGGGGAAGGTGAAGGGAGCAAGACGGTCAGTGGACAAGACAAAGGAGCCTCGTGGTCTGGCCATTTTGGGAGCCAGGCCACCATTTTGGGTTCAGAGCAAAAACGTGCTCAGAACGCCAAAAGGAGCTCAAAATAAACAAAACGATCGCTGCCACCATTCGAGTCCCTGAATGACTTGCACCGATCAAATACCATCCTAAAAGAGTATCTAGGGTCTGTAGAAGGCTAGAGACCCAAGAGAGCTGTAACTTAGCTTACAGTGCCCTCTTGTGTCATGTTGCACTAAAGCCGCAACATGGTAAAAGAAACTACGGGAAACAGCGTTCCCCGGTACTGACTGTCTTAAGGGCATGTCAGTTTCCCCATAAGAAAAGGAGCGAAAGCCCAGAGAAGTGCGGCAGAAGGCTGTACTTCTCTGGCAAAGTCAAGAACAAGGTTAAAAACAATAGCAAAAAGTTTAGGGGTTGCCACATGGAAGGAAAATTACCTGCAATCATGAAATCTTTCCTAACACTCGCCCCTCCCAGACTATGGACAGGGGGAACTAATCCACCCCTGGATGAGTCTCTTGTTCAGGTCGGTTAAACATTCTGGACAACCCATCAGCATTGCTATGTTGGACACCTGGCCTATGCTCAATAGTGAAGTCGAAGCCTTGTAGACTTATGGACCACCTAAGCAACTTTGGATTCTCCCCCTTCATGTTCATTAGCCACTTTAACGGCTTATGGTCAGTCTGCACAGTGAAGTGGGTCCCATAGAGGTAGGGCCTCAGCTTCCTTAGGGCCCACACAACAGAGAAACATTCTTTCTCTACCGTGGACCATCTGAGCTCTCTGTCCTTAAGCTGGCGACTAATAAAACCGATAGGGTGTTCCTTACCCTTCTCATCTACTTGTGATAGTACAGCTCCTATCCCAGTGTCAGAGGCATCCGTCTGCACGATAAAAGGTCTTTGATAATCAGGGGCCCTGAGCACAGGGGCCTGGCACAAGGAGTCTTTTAAGCCATTGAAGGCCTTCTCACACTCGTCGGTCCAAGTTACCTTCTTGGGTTTCTTCGGAGTTGTGAGGGCAGTCAGAGGAGCAGCTATGGTGCCATAGTCTGCCACAAAATTGCGATAATACCCCGTGAGTCCTAAGAAGGCTCTCACTTGGGTTTGCGTAGTGGGGGTAGGCCAGTCTTGTACTGCTTGTACTTTACTGGATAGAGGCTGTATCCTCCCTCCACCTACTTCATGTCCAAGGTAAACCACTGAGCCTTGTCCAATCTGGCATTTACTAGCCTTTATGGTCAAGTGGGCTTTCTGAAGAGCCTGGAGCACAATCCTGAGGTGTTTCACATGGTCTTCCCAGGTGGCACTGAAAACTGCTATATCGTCCAGATATGCAAGACAGAATTCGTCCAACCCATTCAACACATGATTCACAAGCCTCTGGAAAGTGGCAGGTGCATTCTTCAACCCGAACGGCATTACCCGGAATTGGTAAAGGCCGTCTGGAGTAGAAAATGCTGT
Source organism: Ambystoma mexicanum (assembly GCF_040938575.1). NCBI lineage: Eukaryota > Metazoa > Chordata > Amphibia > Caudata > Ambystomatidae > Ambystoma > Ambystoma mexicanum. Next base: position 234,228,303 of record NC_090939.1, on the reverse strand, counting down.
CTTCTCCTTGGCATGTTCTGCTAAAGCTATTTGCCAATAGCCAGCAGTGAGGTCAAACGTGCTGAGGTACTTGGAGGCACCCAAAGTATCCACCAGCTCATCTGTTCGAGGCAAGGGGTGTGCATCTGTCTTGGTGACAGCATTCAGAGCCCTGTAATCCACGCAGAACCTCAATTCAGAAGTGCCTGCTTTTGGAACCAATACCACAGGACTGGACCAAGGACTACTAGAGGGTTCAATCACCCCAAGGTCTAACATCTTGTTGACCTCGGTCTTAATATAAGACCGTACTTTATCCGACATCCTGTATCCCCTACTTTTGGTAGGTACACTGTCTCCTGTGTCAATGTTATGTTTGCACCAAGGTGTCAAACCAGGGGACTGTGAAAACAGGGGGGAAAACTGCCTAAGCAAACTTTTCACCTCAGCCTGCTGATCAGAAGTCAGGTGAGGGGCCACTCGGACACCCTCAACGGAGCTATCTGAAGGACCGCTTTGGAACAGGTCGGGGAGAGGTTCTGACTCCTCTTCCTCAACATCTGAAGCCAGTAGCAGTGCTGCGATTTCGACTCTTGGGACGAAAGCCTTCAGCCTATTCACGTGGAACACTTTTGGAGCCTGTCCAGGCCTTCCAAGGTCCACTAAATAGTTCACCTCACCCAGGGGCTCCACCACGGTGTAAGGGCCTGACCATTTGTCCTGTAAAGCTCGAGGCCTTATTGGATTCATGATCAGGACTTGCTGACCAGGTGTAAAGTTGATGAGGGAAGCTTTCTGGTCGTACCAATGTTTCACCAGCGCTTGCCCTGCCTTCAATTTATCACTAGCCAAGCCCATCAGAAGTACCATCCGTTTTCTGAGCCCTAGCACATAGTGAACTACATTGGTAGTAACAGGGGGAGTGGGCATCTCCCATCCCTCTTTGACGATGGCTAAGGGTCCCCGTACGGGATGACCGAACAGAAGTTCGAAGGGGCTGAAGCCAACACCCTCCTGTGGTACCTCTCAGTAGGCAAACAGTAGGCATGGTAAAAGAAGATCCCATTTTCTTCTCTGGGGCTCCTCCAGAGCCCCAATCATGCTCTTTAACGTTCTGTTGAAACGTTCCACCAGACCATTGGTCTGGGGGTGGTATGCAGAAGAGAACTTGTAGGTGACCCCACATTCTTTCCACATAGCCTGCATATACTTCGACATAAAGTTGCTGCCACGATCTGACACAACTTCTTTAGGGAAGCCAACCCTAGTAAATATGCCGAGTAAAGCTTTTGCAACTGACTTGGCAGTTACAGTTTTCAATGGGATGGCCTCAGGATACCTGGTTGCATGGTCGACCAGCACCAGGATAAACCTATTGCCCGAGGATGTTTGCGGGTCAAGGGGACCAACGATGTCGATCCCTACCCTTTCAAATGGTACCCCCACAACTGGGAGCGGTACCAACGGAGCTTGGATTGTCGCGCCAACCTTACCAGACAACTGGCAGGAGGCACAACTCCTGCAGTGACTTTCTACTTGCACCCCCATCTTGGGCCAGTAGAAGTGCATGGATAACCTTTGCTTGGTCCTCTTCATACCAAGGTGACCAGCAAGGGGAACTTCATGCGCCAACTGCAGGAGGAAGGGCCTAACAGCAAGGGGAACCAACAACCTCCTATGGTCTCCTTCTGTAGACTCTGTGGGCTCACTATACAGGAGTCCACCTTCCCAATAAATCCTATGCTTCCCAGGAGGTTCACCCTCAAGCTGGGAGCAGGCCTGTCTCCTTAGGCCTTCCAGAGATGGGCACTCACGTTGGCCTTTACTGAATTCGTCCCTATCAGGACCTCCTTCAACTAACAAGTCTTTTAGTTCAGGATGATCGTTGGGGTCGAATACTTCAGGCATCGCCACCTCCTCGTCAGGCCCGGGCGATTGACCAACTTCCTCCACCGCAGTGGTAGGCGAGCTCGGGGGAATATTCTCTTTCCCTCGTCTTGACTTGTAGACTCCTTTCGCCTTGGGTTTCCCCTTCGGCTGGGGCGGCGTATTGGACTTGGCCAATGCTGCCCGTGCTTGAGACAGTGTGTAGGGTCTTTCGGCAGTGTCTCCTACGAGCCCTAAAGCTCTGAGATCATTGCCCAACAAGACCTTTCCCGGGACGTTTCTCTGAATGCTCACTGGAATCCTGACTGCTGTACCATTTAAAGTAAGATTTACAGGGATCACGGGAAACATACGGAGGGGGCCGTCAGCCAACTTAGTGGGCATCAGAGTAGCTCTGGCAACTTCCTCTGAGTCTACCAAGGTAGAATCCACTACAGTTCGACTGCACCCACTATCCCTAAGAGCTGGAGTATCCACTCCATTGATCAGCACACTGTCTTTAAAGTAGTGCTTGGTATTATCCGGAATCCTAGCATAAGCCTCTGCGACTTTAGGCTCCCAGGAACCCAGGGACACTAAAACTACCTCAGCCTCTATTCCGCTGGGAAATGAGTCTGAGGAGAAGGATGCTCCTGTAATCTCTTCTTCCTCGTAGGAGGAGAAGGCCAGATTAGCGGAGTGGGCCCCCAAAGGTCTAACCTTACAACGGGGATCCCCCTTCACATGGTCAGTTGCTCCACAAGAAAAACAAGCCCCAGTGGGTCTGTTTACGTAGGGAGGCTTATTGTAACCAGAGTTCTGTTTTGGAGGCGGACCTCCACTACCCTGTGAGTTCTCTTGTGTCTTACCCTTGTTTTTCTTTTTGTGGCCCTTATGGGAAGAAGATTTAGCAGATTCCCCACCCTCCATATCTTTGGACTTTTTCCCTTCCTCCTGCTTACCAGGATGAGTTTTGTCCTTATGGGACACTCGATGTGACACCCATAAGTCTGCTGCAATGGCCAGCTTCTTAGGATCTATCTCCTTCGAATCGGCCAAATGCTGCTTAAGCTCCGGGGAAGAAGAAGCAAAAATGTGTTCCAGCATGACCAGATTGATCATGCCTTCGAAGGTAGAAACCTTATAACCTTCGACCCAGCCAGTTAAGTTTTTCAAAGATTCAGCGACATAAGATACCCAAGTACCACCTTCCTTTTTCTTATACTCTCGAAAACGCTTTAAATATTGGGCCGGAGTCTTCCCAAACTTTAAAATGAGAGTTTGCTTTAACATTGCGAAATCAGCCCGCTCAGCCTTCGACATTTCCATAATGGCACTGCAGCCAGAATGGGGCAGTCTACTGAGCAACCACGCAATCTTATCAGCATTGTCAACTTCCTGGACCTCGCATGCATACTCAAACGCATTCAGCCAGTCCATAATGTCATTCCTTTCTTCATACACACTGAGCAGATCTTTCGGAAACCGTGGATGAGAGGAAGCCCCAGACCCATGTCTAGGACCCTTGGATCCATTTGCAACCTGAAGCTTGGCCAGTTCCAACTGGTGATCCCTGTCTTTCTGTTTTTCTGCCTGTTCGATTTTTAGTTTGGCTATGCTGAATTCAAGCTCCTGCTGCCTAAACCGCAGCTCTTGCTTCTTGAATTCAAGCATAGCCTCCCCATCAACACTGGCAGAGGAAACATTAGACATTACATCCTCCCTGTCCTCGTGGTCGCGATGGATCAGTGCAGCGGCAGAACCGTCGGTTCTGCCAGTGAGAGCAGCCCCACCACCTTCTGCACTGTCCTCGGAAGTTACAGCGTCAAGCTGCGCTTCTTGCCACGCCACGATTCTCTGGATCATTTCCAATTTTGTGCCTTGAGAGGAAACACCTCTCTCCGCACACATCTTTTTCAGCGTTTCTGATTTGGAAGCATTTAAAGTTAACAAGGTATTTGCTTCCATACTGTTTGATAGGACTATGGCCTTTTTAAAGTTATATTACAACAATTCACTACGTGTACTGTTTGGAATAACCTGAAATGCCTTAGTTCGAGCGCAACACTGGATACCTTCAGTCGTATTCCACCGCTGTACACCAATTTGTTAAGACGGATTTCTGAACTCTGTCCTGGTGGCGCAGAAGTTCAGAAGGCCAACCTAATTACTTGGAACAGGGTAACCTCTGGACAAGCCAGACCAATCAAGGTAGCGATTGCGGCGGTCAAGACTAGGTCTCAAGAGGGGTGAGGGTGACTGAAAGCCCGCAATGAGCACACAAAGCAAGAGCGCTTACAAACTACTCCAAACAGTTGTTATATCAAAAATAGATACACATTTATTTTAAGGCCTTTAAAACAACGACCGTAGCGAGAAAATCACAATATCACAATATTAAACCAACACATACCATATCAACACAATATATATACAAATACACAGTCGCAAGCGTTTAAAGCACGAAATATGTAGTCCACCTGAAAGGAAAGGAAAACAGGCAGTGCGATAACGCTTTTGACTCAGTTCGCCTTTAGAGGCACCTAACTAGATGGAAGTCCGAGCCCTGCGAAGAGTGGAGCCTTGTGCTCAAAGTACCTGCCACGCCGGTGCCAACGGGCAAAAGGGGAAGCTCTTCGGAGGAAGTCAGGCAGTTCGGGTTAGTGCACAGCAGAAGGAGAACAGGTTCCGCAACTCAATCGCAGCCTCCACAGCGGGCAGAAGCAGAGCGCGAGTACGGCCAAAAGGGTGCTGTTTTTACACAGCAGGGAAAAGCAATGGGATACTGCAGGAGGGCGACCAGATCCTAGCTAAACTACTCACCGGTCCCCGAAGCAAGCAGACCCAGACTTCTCCACGTTTGTTTCAGCAGCTGGCAGGTTCAGAAGAGCAGGGAACGCCTCGTAGTCGTGTAGAGCAAAAAGACGTCCCAATCGACGAAACCAGCACAGTTTTGTTGCCGCAGCAGGACAACGGAGCGGCCGTGTGTATTCAAGCCAAATGTACACTCCTCCCTTCAGACTTGGGAACGCCAAGTGTACGAAGCGTGGGAGAGTGACAAGGACTCGAAATACAACACAACCTGGCGGCAGTTACAGAGCAGGACTCCCTTGTAAGCTGGTCAGTCAACTGGATGGCCCAGAGACACTTCCGAAGGCTTACTTGGCAGGAGATGATGAAGTCGCCGGGAATAGCTGTTCCTGCTATTCCAAAGGTCGAAGCACCAGTACAGGCCTTCTGGTTCGATCCAAGGAGGAAAGGGTTTCACAGGAAGACAGCAGTGCAAAGGAGGATTCCTTCAGCGGGTCACCAGCGATTCCTCCGTCCAGCCTCTTGGTTGCAGGATACTTGGCTCCTGTATTCCTTCGTTCGTGAGAACTCCGGAGATCGACATGGTAGTGGTGTTTCCAGCCCCCTCTTATCCACGGTTCCCTTCACGCCAAAACGGAGGGGAGCCAATGGGAGATCCGCTCATCAACACACATACCATACGTGGACCAATCACGGACCACGGTGGTCCCAGGCATTCACACCACCCCAGACTCTCTGGCACCCAGGATGTGTATTGGGACCAGACATCCCAGCCCACACCCTGGAGGCACGCAAACGACATGTAGAAGCCCGTGAAAGCAACCACGTTTCGCGGGAAAGTACATGCCCAAATAAGGAAGGCCCCGGGTCGCCCGACCTGGGGAAGGTGAAGGGAGCAAGACGGTCAGTGGACAAGACAAAGGAGCCTCGTGGTCTGGCCATTTTGGGAGCCAGGCCACCATTTTGGGTTCAGAGCAAAAACGTGCTCAGAACGCCAAAAGGAGCTCAAAATAAACAAAACGATCGCTGCCACCATTCGAGTCCCTGAATGACTTGCACCGATCAAATACCATCCTAAAAGAGTATCTAGGGTCTGTAGAAGGCTAGAGACCCAAGAGAGCTGTAACTTAGCTTACAGTGCCCTCTTGTGTCATGTTGCACTAAAGCCGCAACATGGTAAAAGAAACTACGGGAAACAGCGTTCCCCGGTACTGACTGTCTTAAGGGCATGTCAGTTTCCCCATAAGAAAAGGAGCGAAAGCCCAGAGAAGTGCGGCAGAAGGCTGTACTTCTCTGGCAAAGTCAAGAACAAGGTTAAAAACAATAGCAAAAAGTTTAGGGGTTGCCACATGGAAGGAAAATTACCTGCAATCATGAAATCTTTCCTAACATGCGCCATTTCCTCAATCAAAGCCTTCCACCATTCTAGCAGTCACACTATAACAATTTATCATCCGACAGAAAAAGGCACAAAAAACAATGAGTAAAGGTAACTGCACGATGGTGAAGGGTTAACAAACAAACAAAATTATTGAATGTGAAATAGTAATTTATACTCAGGCAGAGGTCGCCTTGTAGAACCAGGCAATTCTACAGATTCACAGGTAACTTACAGTACACACTACACCACCACTCTGCACCCAAACAAACCTAGCCAACATGTCCAATCGCTCACTTCCCCCTACTTATGACATGGCTGCAATCGCGCTTCATAAAATTACGAATACTTCACTACCCGCCATCACACAGGACCAGGTTTCTATTGGCCTCTTTCACTTCACAAGCTTCCTAGAAGTCTTGACAGCTGGTTGTTTGTGTTCATGGAGTCCATCACAGCCAGTCACAACTACTTTACAACAAACGTGGCTTCACAATTATTGTATTCTTAATTTGCCCTTTTCACTACCCTCTTCATCACCACATCAATGTCCACATAACTCATCCCCAGTCTTGTGCAACTACAGTGGAGCTAACATTGAACTTGGCACCTCACCCTTCATCATAACAAAAGAAAATTCACATGTGGCCAAATACTCAGTCAAATGGCAAGCTCCAGCAGCTTCTTCCAATGTCAATCTCCAACACACACCCTTTACCACTGTCTGTTTTAAAAACCTTTGTAAAAAAACAGTTTAATCTCTCGACAATTGTGTTGCCCACCAGATTGTTCAATACTGTGTGACTTTGTCATGTCTGATGTAGCGCTCATTTAAGAAATCCCTCACCTCAAAAGAACAGAACTGTACACCATTGCCCATGACTCACTCATCTGAAATACATTTCCTGGCAAACACTTTGCTCAGAACATTCACAACTCTGCCAGTAGTTATGGAATGTCTACTTGCCGTTAAGAGCAGCAGTGTACCTTCACCATCACATATATTAGACAAGCAATGATGCAAGAAGATCCAGAGGTCTAGGTCTATCTTGTGCCATATCATGTATTGCCAACCGATTGTGATTGGTGGCTGTACTCTAGGCACCTGGCATTTCTAGCTCTCTTCCTAAGCTCAAAACAAATCATAAGCCCACAATCCGCTTTGTATGGTAAACTAAGAGAAAAAAACAAATGAGACATCCCCTGCAATTAAATCTTGAGGTCCTGATCAGCACACATCGATATTTTATTTAACTTGTTTACCTAACTTACAAATCTGCGTTCAAAACAATTTTATGGTGGAAACGTAGTAGTTCTATAAATTATCCTCTGGGTTATAACTCAGCTAAACATGCTTGACTGATGATTTACTTAATGTACACATGCTGAGCTTGCTTACCCACCTGGGTGCAACCTTTAGAGCTCTCTGTTCTTTCCATATCACACTGTCACAACACTGGAAACTTTCACCACCATGTACAACTGTTATTTACATGTACATCTGCACACTAGTACCCTTTTCTGGTTCTGCAATGTCATCTTGTCCTACAATCATATTTAAAAGAGACTTTCTTCAAAGCCACTGGCGTAGCACGTAACACAGCTTTCTCTTAACAATGGTGACCGATGAGACACACTGTAGAAGCATTGGGAATCTGTTGTCACTAAAAGACTTGTTGCACCATAGTAGGAAGTATTTTTGCCAGTAACTTTCAACACAGCACTCTTATTTTTCCGGTATTCATGACTAACCACTGCCATCACACTCTGCTTGTCCTCCCTTCTCTGACCTCTGTTTCCACACTTCCTATGTTCACGTCTTATAGCAGGTCATTTATTGCCATTGGCTGCATAGCCCTAGCCAACTGCAGTGAAAGCATAACAGTTTCACTTCCTCCTGAGACCTGCCACTGCTACTGTCACTTCCTGTCCTTTGGAAGGACAGGTCTATCGCTGCCAGGCACCAAATCCATTTCTACACCGCCAACCTTGCCTTCATGCATCAAGGGGTTAATTCAATGGCCCTTGCAACATTTGTGGTCTCCTGCAAAGTAGTATTCTTCTCCAAATACACTTGATCTTGAACTCTATGATGAAAGGATTTCATCATCAATCTGTCTCACAAATATTCATTGTTGTGATGGCCAGCGATTTTACAGATGGAAGTCAATCTATGCAGTGCTGAAATAGTCAATCAAATCAACTTGCAACTGCACCCAAAAGGAGACGTATACCTCTCCAAAACTGCATTCCTATTCTCTAAAAAGAATGTTCTTGCAAATAGCTGTGTGTTCTTTATAACTCCCACTTGCATCCCCACCCCTGCCTACTATCTCCCCATCAGCTTACTACAAAAATAGACATACACACTCTCTTTCTAGACCATGCAATGAAGCTGCCTCCTTCCTTTCATTTGGGAATCTCCCCTATCTCTCCGAGCAGCAAGAATATACACCTGAAAGGAGTCAACAAATTCTCCCATGAACAGACTAAGCACTGCAGAATCCTAAGACACATAGGTCAGAACAAGAAATGTGCGTAACATACCAATCCTGCGACAGCAAATTATTTAATTCCAGTGATTCAAAGGGCAGAAAAAGATACTGTTGCTACAGGTTTCTCAGTGCAACAAGAGGCATCATGAAGGAAGTCTTGCCAGGCACAAACAGCCAACAAGGATGTTGGTTGCTAGGGTCCCTCCTTTGCTTCTCTTCCTATGACATGTCTTGTCACTTGGGAACAAAGCCCCCCCTCGTGAATTACATTGCCAAGGGACACATACTACCACAGATATGCTCATTGTTAGGGTTTCTTTTCTGCCCCACAGATTGGACCCACTCCCTTTTTTCAGATTTTCCCCATGCATGTTACCAGTTTGCAGATAGTTATAAAGACAGCATCTCAGGCACATGCCACCAGATGCAGAGTGCATGTACAGCCACCACAGCCCATGTCTCCTTCCACACAATGCCTGAATGTCACAGCAAAATGGCCCTCTGTCATTAGGCTATGGCAGCACCACACTGCATGCACATTATTAGGAAAGTAGGGATGATGATCAGCACCAGATTCACACCCTCTTTTCTAAATTTCAGGAAGGAGCTCAAGACCATCATCTTCAAGCAATAGCTCCTCCCTAACACCTTAGACAACACACACTCCACTCTCCACCTAACTCGGGACTAGGAGATTTGTTCACCCCTGTTTGAACCCCAGGTTGCTTGTAGAGTCCCTGCAGCCCATTTTTCTGTCCTCCCACTCCCCCATTGTTACCTCCCTTGTCTCTTGTATTTCTGCTTTCCTCACTGTGTCCTTCCCCCTAAGACTTGTAAAGTGTTCCATTGCTTCACAAAGCTAGATCTGCATCCAATAAATACCTTATTAATGCTAATAATAATAACAATAACAATAATTGTATTTTTCTATGGATACCCAAGGATGCCCAGGTTCACTCGCAAAGGTAATGTGCATTGATAGAGCGAACACTGTTTTTACCCCATTGATACAATGATATACAACATACATGAGATTTGCCTATTTTTAAAATGTATGATAAGATAGATAAATTATGATTTTCATGATAAAAGTTTAAAGTTTAAATGTCACTTTTAAGAAATTATAAATTATAAATGAAATGTTTTCTTTTGTTTTCTCCATGCTTAAGTACAAGTTTAAAACAAATATGTATTTTGTGTAAATTAAAAAGGTTTAAATGTTTTTAACCAAAACAATCAAGATTTATATATATATACAACATTTATTGGGTGTCTATTCGTCCTAGGTTTGAGGAATTCTTCTGAACCACACATTGAATACCAGTGAAGCAAGCGGTCACTGCTTTGTGCATACAGGTCATGTATTACATATTCCTCAGGGGTTTGATAACATTTTTGGTGGTTTCAATATAGGATTTATTTGACCATTGAACAAGACAAGTTGCAGATAGGCACTATTAAAACAAGAAATTCAGTTGTTTTCCTTACCCACTTACCACATTCTCTATTTTCCCTTTTATAGATGTAATCATAGAACTTAATTAATGTAATATTTTTTTTATGTATGTCAATATTCTCGTTTACAGTAAAGTACAACAAAAGCACTTTTTTTTAACAAAAAGTATACAAACGTATTACATGTGATAGCTGTAGCTTCAGGATTATTAGATTGTATCTTCTTGTTGGCTGCCAATTAAATCATGTATTATCTAGTCAAAAATATAGTCAATATATGTGTCACTGTCTCATAATATAAATTAATAGCCCTGGTACCAATTGGTTTAGCATCAGTACCCTTCACTACTTATTACTTCACAAACAAATATATGCTGTGTTAAGGTTTTGCCATCCACATCATTTTGGCTATCTAATTCCATAATTTCTTGAAAACTTTTAAGCAATATTTCAAACTAGCCCATAAAGCATTTTAGAACTATTACCATGTTCATATTGTTACTACAAAACATTTTGTATATTGTTTTAAAATGTCGAATTACTTAAATTGTTTCTTAGAATTAAAATGTCTCAATAGTTACCTAAATCATTACAACATATTTTTAAAATATTTTCAAGATTCAGAATTAGGTAAGCAACATGGTATTTTTTTTTTTATACTGGCAACTTTTGTTTAATAACCCCAAATATTTGAAAGGATATTTTTTTAAATAATCTTATAATAAGTCAAAACAAAGTGCTTCAGGTCTTTGAGAAACATGAACATGTTTGGTAAATAGTTCTAAAATAGGTCAAAAATGTTGAACAATAATTTCATCATTTAAAGTGTAATTAAAGATGCTTATACACAACAGATATTTGATGATTAAAATAAAAAACCTCTTCAGATTGTTTTAAAGCTTTCCATGCAATCAAATTTGCATTATATTTGTAAGTAATTAGTATTTTTTCAAAGTAAACATATTAAGCATATTTTTCAATTTAACATGGGTATGTAAAAAACTGTAAAAACCTTTTAAATAATAAGATACAACATACAGTATCTATTGTATACAATTATCCCTTGGCACCCTAAAATACACATGTTTAATATGTTCACATGAAAGCTTTTGGAAGAGATTATTCTGGGTAATTTTAGCAAGAAATCATTCAAGAACCATGCAATGTATGAGTGAACTTCCCTGGCTTTAGGTGGGAACTTGACCCAGTGGCAAATAGTAGATGTCGGCTTTGCAAAATTATGGGAGCTCAGTTCACTTAAGGAAGGGTGAAGGATCACCTGTGAAATTGATAACAGCCTCATATTGGCTCAGTGGGAGTGTTCACACGGCTTGAAATGAACAAGCAGAATTCACTAACTTTTTTCTTCTCTCATTATTGTTTTCTCATTTGAGAGCAGTCAACGCTGGTGTGCAAAGAGTTTTCCACAGCCTCAACTTGGCAAATTCTGGTGATGATAACATTTTAGTTGGTGAAAATTCTCTGTGAAAAGGTAGGTAATGACATTGACTGACAAAAAGTTACTTAGAGAGTTGAACAATTGGTTAATTTGCAGGTCTTGAACCACACTGAGAATCCTGTGTTTTCTGAGGGTATCAGATAAAGTGATGATCCCCCTTGATTGGCTTGATATGTTGCTCTCTGTCACACAGATCTGTTTTTTATGTATTTGGACTTCGCTTTTCTCAGACAAGGGCATCAAATAACAAAGCGCTCTAAAGGCCCTTTCCTGTTCTTACTTTCTTCTCATCACACTGCCCAGATATATTGACCCTGGATTACAATCAGCTCTTTCAGTGATCTTTCCCCCTTCTCCCAGGCCCAATTTTCAGTACTGTTCCTTGCTGTTCCATTCCTCCAAGTGAGTACCACTTCAACAAGTACTTCCACAGTTGTCAGACTTCGCCTGCTTGATGCAGAGAAAGGTGAGAATCAACATTTATTCAGTGCTGGTAATGGCAGCACTTGTACTTTAAAATCATTCCATCTGTGGTCCACCTGATTGCTATAGTGTTGTTAATTTAAATGTATGAAGCATTTGTGCCTAACAATGTAAATCATTTAACAATATTGGAACAGAAAGGTAATGGGTAAAATAAGATGCAACCAAGATGAAGAATGAATGTTATAATTCAGAAGATAGAAAATAGAAATAGAAGAACAAGAAAATAGTTGAAATAGCAAACTAATATCAGAATTGAAAATAAAGTGGAATGGAGCAAGAACATAAGCTGGAAGATGCAGAAAACAAGAACATGTAGGTTAAGAATAAGAATATTTGAAGCTGAGAAAGTTAGACATAGCTTGCAGATATTGAAGAGGTGGTAGCAGCAGGAAGGAGCAGCAGAAGAGAAAAGAAGAGGGATCAAAGGTAAGACCAAGATTATGTGTGCAGAAGACGAAAAAAAGCAAAACGATTAGGAGGAAAATTAATAAGGGGTCGGGAAGAACAGACATATTGAGAGGAAATAGGGGGAAAAAAGAAGTTCAGTCTTGGAAGAATTTACATGGTTAGGATCCAGGAAGTAATAGCTGGCAGACATCCTGAAATACAAGAGTGAACAAAGATCTGGGTATCATAAATATAAAAAAACCTTCAGGGCAAAAGACTGATTAGTAGATGACAGAGGAATGCTCTAAAGAGTAAATCGAAGCGGCCCGAGGACAGTGATTGTGGAACGCCATTGGCCTCAGCCCAAGACAAAGAGTGTGAGGGAACAAAAAGTTGGGAATAGAATCAAGAAGAGCAAGAAGAGCAAGAAGAGCAAGAAGAGCAAAGAATAGAGTGAGCCATCATGGCAAATGCCTCAGATGTGTCCAATAGAATAGAAAGTCAAGATGAAATAAGAAAATTAGAGACATAAAGAAGAGCTGGTTCCTTCACTTGAGAGGAATGGAAGCCAGCTCGAAGGGAAGGAGTGTTACAGGCGAAATAACAGGAGAGTTGCAAATTAACTATCCATTGTAAAAATGTTGCATAAAAAAACAAGAACAGAAAAGGAATAACAATTATAGAGAAGAGAAGTATCAATGTGGGTTCTTTAAGAATAGACATTATTGCCACAGGCTTGACGGGAAGGGAGAAAACTCCAGAAGAGGGAGAGGAGTTAACTAATGAGGTCAAGTAAGGAACACGATGAGGGTAGGCTAGTGGGACGAGAATAGAAGGCAGGGGAACAAGAGTAGCAGCAGAGGGGCTAGATTGTTAAAGTAACAGCTGACGAGAAGCAACAGGCACAAGAGAAAATAACTAAGAAGATGCATATAAAGAACAAATGGTAGTAAAATGAGGGAATAGAGGAATACAGCAAAAGGAAAAACATAGATTCTCAATTTTAGAAGTAAAATAAGCATCGATATGAGAACCAGAAAGTGCTGACCTTAGTGAGGGGTCAGAAGTACAGAGACAAGCAAGATGTTAAGGAGGGAAAATAGCCAACAGGGTCGGGCATGAAAAGAGAGGTGATGCCAATTTCTTACCATAGAATAGATCACAGTCATATGATGAGGAAAGAGCAGAAAGACCAGTATGATCAGCTGGAGAATTACATTTGCACCACCAGCGGTCAAGCTTATAAAAGTAAAAATAAGGAGAACAAGATGTGGGATTTTGCATGAAGGGACAAAGAATCAGCGATGACAGTGCTTGTCAACAGAAGACACCAAACAAAAGCATGTCAGAAATGTGAGGAGGAGAATGGAAGCATCCTTGAGCGGAGGAAGGGAGTTACAGATTTCAGTGACAAATGAGCAAGTCCCGAAGTGATAGAAATTGCAATGCAGAAAGGAAGTGGAAGAAGGTGAAGCAGAGGAAACAGAAACAATAGACTAGGCAAATGATACAAAATAATGATCAGCAGTGGCAAAAGGAAAGTCAGATGCAGGTGACGGTGAACCAGAATTGGGAAAAATCAAATGAGGAAAAAAACCAGAAATATGAGTGGGTAAGTATTATGAAAAGAATCCACAATGAGAAGGAAGGAACAAGACGAGTGGCTGGTAAGAAGAGGAAGAAGAAAGTCACCAACGAAAAGAAGAAAATACATCAAAGTGTCAGCATCCTCACAGAAAGATGACAAATGACTAGGGGAATGAAAGATAATAAGAAAGGAAATAAAATGTGCTTTAGAAAAGAAAATACAGTGGTATTCAAAAGAAGGAAAAGCAGGTTGAGCGGATGGAAGGGCAAGGGAGGCTCAGGTAGAATGATAAAGACACCACTCATGCCTGAAATCCTAGGGGAGTGTGATAGAAGCACCTGAGGATTATTTAGAGCAGCTGTAGTTTAGATATTAAAAAGGCAGACCGGAGTCTCGGTCAAACAGAGACATTTACCATTGATATAAAAGAAGAGGACCAAGGTAGAGGGGGATTTATTGCAGAAGGATCAAGTACTCCAGAGTCAATGAAAATTGATGGAGCAGAAGAATAAGAAATGGGCGGATTGACAAGCTCATCACGGTTTCTACAATGAGAAGAGTGGGATGGAACGTGGGGCAAACAGCGAATAATAGGAGTATATAGAGTCACGATGAAGAATAAAGTGTATGACTTAAATAAAACATGTGATTCAAAAAGCAGCTGGCGACCAATGAGACTGAAAAGGACCAAGCGGGTTAGAAGTTACATGTGACCGTTTTCAGCAAAGTCCCAACACAAAGACGAATAAAAGCTGAAAAGGGCTACTGTAAAAACGAACCTCAGTGTGGAAAAGGGGGATACAAGGAACTCATGTTTCTGTCCTTACGATGCCTATATTTTTGGGGAGGTTTATCTAGTCACCCATCTCTCTTGGTTGATGTATATGTGGTATAAATTGCTGCCTGCATTTCTCAGTGTCAAACTTGCATGTAAACTCTCTGAACAAAGTTTTTCTATTCAGCTACCATTAATGTTGCTGCTGCTGTGAGCTATAGGGAATGGAAAAGGGGCAATTAGTCCACCAAATTATGTGTACGCTTCATTCCATTGTGATTCGTTTTTCCTCATCCTTAACTCCTCGGAGCCATCCAATGATTCTGTTGTGTTGTTGTTGAGGGCAAACCATCTGCTGATCGATTTAGCCACTGTCCCTCTATACGCATGCTGACCGCTGCCCATCATTGCACATCGCTGGAGGTTCTCTACTTACAATATCATCTGTTCTCACAAACTGCATGGAATTAATGTAAGCTCTTCACTAAAGCTGACTTCCCTTCCCATAACGAGGCAGAGGCTCAGAGCTATTAGGTTTACTGTGGCAGGCGGGATGGTGGGACACACTGCATCAGAGAACAGTGCCCTTTTCTGTATACCTTTAAAATGGTGATAATCATGGAACCCCACTCCATCCAGATGTTTACCTCAAGGCATACCTGACTCCTGAAAAATCAGACTGCAGCATCTGGTAAGACACTTACTTTCTGCCCAGCAGAGAAGCTATACCTATGCACCAACCTGTATATGGACATCTAAGAACACGTGCTATTGTATGCACTGGCTAAATAAGAAAATGCTGGATATTAAGGAACACCTGATATTATGCTCTAGTAAATGTAATATCATCACTGGAGAATTTAAAAGGATGATTTGAGTGAGTATCCTTTTCAGTGAGAGCTTTCAGAATTCATGAGTATTGGTGGTAAACAAAAGAGAACATTAAAATGAATATATCATAGGAAGTGGTTTCAGTGTTCTCTGTGTGTTTGCAATAGATGAACCAATTGCATTTGTATTTGTATTTATACAAGTAATAGGGAGGTGAATTTCAAACAGAGATTAATTAAAATAACCCAGAAACAGATTAGTTTAAGAATTTGCAATGTGCATATCGCTTCAGAACAAAGCAGTATACTATGTCTAGGCGCAGATGTTAAAATCCTTTGCTCACATCAGAACACAGTCACAGGATCCATCAATCACTGGAACATGATTGTTTTTAGTGTTTTCTGAAAGGGAATAATGGATGATATATTCTGTAGTTCTGCTGGAAGTGCATTCCAGAGCTGGGGGTCCCTGATGGAGAAGCATATGTCTACCCAGGAGAGGCATTTACTACTTTTCACCAACCCTGTAATGCAGAGATGTCCACGAACTTCACAGGACTGTTCGCGAACATCCGAACTGTTCGTTGGCTTTTGCGGCAGAAAAACACCTGTTTCTTTGCTTCTTGCAAGCATATCCCATCCCATCCTCATCACCCCTCATCTCCCCAGAGATTAGTTGATAAGTTTGACAAGTGCAATGTTGTGTTTTTTAATATGTTTTTACTGTGATGTACGCGGACACCGGCCGCTGTCAGCGAATCCAAGATGGCGGGCGTTTCCAAAAATCTGACGCACTTCACGCTTTTCACCATCCAATCACTGGGTACCTCCGATGTCCGCCGACACCAAGTTGCCATCTAAGCCAATCAGAGTCCTGTCCGCAGACCGAACAGGGAAGTGTGTCCGCAGAGCGGACCTAGATATCACTAATTTTATGAGACCTACTTTCTAGGTGACATCCTTCTACTGGATGGATTTCCACCAAATTTACAAAAGTACGCTTTCGCGACCAAGCCGCCGCTCCTGCCACAAATTTGGTGGAAATCCATCCAGCGGTTTGGGCTCTAGGCGTGAGCAAGGTTTTTTTCGCTGGCCATGTAATATATTACAACTCTTTAAAAGAGCCCTTTTTGGGCGGCTTATAACTTCACCCCCTGGATGAATCCTCACCAAACGTAGTCAAAGTTATAGGGGGGGTCCCAAATTGTGTGGAAATGTTTATTGACGCAATGCAAAACAAATGATGGTATGATGAGTAGTAACATTGCTAAATGCTGTGCCTCATATTTGGAATATTTATTTCATATGCACTGGGCTACATTAGCCCACTGGAAAGGTGCCCTGCAGACCAGCTATTTTTTGCCCTTCGAGCCTAGCCTGGAGAAGGCATTCCATCCACGTGTGAATTTCACACTGGTAGGTAACAGTTCAGACATTTGTATATAGGGATACACTTTTCCGGCATTGTGAAAGTCTCGGCATATCACTATTATGCTCTCTCTGTTGTTGGTCTCCCCATGACAAGTGCCTCCAGCCGGCTGTTCGCCATACCTCTGGTACTTTGGCAGCCCTGGAACACCACCCTCATGCTCTCCCTGTGATTGTTTTCCCTAGCTCCAACTTGCCTCTAATTGGTGCCTGTGAGTGTATGCGAACTACGAGACGGGAGCAGCTTAGTTCTGGTGCAGGATAAACTTGCACTCATGGCCTTTCAGACATAATTTGACTGGAGTGATATTTAGTGGTAAGTTCCATCTTACTTTGTTAGGTGTCCCCATCTGTGGCTGGCCTCACTTTCTGGTCCTCCCACAAGAATGTCAATATAGTCTCTTGCTCCTTTTACATTTTCCCTGTGTAGTTTGGGGGAGTGGGGATCTGGATAGTTGTAGACTCACCCTTTCTGGGTACACAAGGTATTTTGGTTTTAATTAACAAGTTGTGTATGTATGTTCCTTCTTTTCGTGATGGTTCACTTGGTGGGTTTTTATTTCTGAGTGTTTAGTTACATTTACATTCATATGTACATGGGTGGGCGATCGTTATTCAGCATATTTTAACAATTTGTCTATCTTTCAAATCCACAGTGCTTCATATTCTTGGGGTCCCGAAGAAATGGATATATCACCAGCCCTCCGAAACTTTTATATTAGCATCTTGCACCACTTGTAAATCCATTAGCTGCATATATGGTGCCACTGAGATGTATATTAAGATGTAGACCAGGGATGTGTCTATTGGCCTTTAACAATTTGAATTTTGACTTTTAACAGTCTGATCCTGCTACATCCAAAATATTCTTCGATTAGGACAACAATAGGGGCCCTTAACTCCTAGAAGGGGATCGCTTGGACAGCAACAGTAAAAGAACAATTTACCTTTATGTTTATGGATACTGACCTTATGTACATCTAAAAAATGTGTTCTATGTTACATTTGAAAGACATTTTTGTCTATTTTCTTGTCAGTTTTTCATTGTCGTATTAGTGACTTGTATCAGTGATTGGAGACTCTAATGAATATAAAATAATAAAATAATAAATTAAACTTACGATTCAGTCAATGTATGTGATAATAATTGTTTTGATTAAGGCCACAAATGCATTTTGCTTCATTTACTGTATAGTAAATTCCTTTAAGAATTATTAGCTCTGTGAATGGACCTGTTGGGAACGCATTTCCCTTTATTGACCTATTCTGTCCATGGACACCCTCCTGGACCAATCAGGAGGTGGCGTGGTGTCTGCAGACATTGGACGCGCCCGCTGATTGGATGGTGAAAAGTGCGAGGTGCGTCATATTTTTGAAAACGGTTGTCATGTTGGATCCACGGTCAGCCGCTTGTGTTCGCGAATAACGCAGTGGGGAAAAAGTCTGGAAAACACATTTGGGGGTTTTTAGGACGAAAGAGGGGCTGGTAAGAGTAGGGGATGGAATTAGAATGATATGGAGCTGTTTTTATAGGTGAAGAAAAGGGCTTGCAGATGCCTCCGAGTCCACAGTCACTTTTAATGTCCATGGACATCATTTTGATTGCAGGGGGTTTAAGGTGAGTTTCATTATTTGAAGGTGTATTGCACATACTTATATGGTTTAATTCTATTGTGGTGGTTGTGGCCAGTGGCCAGATTCCTGGGGCCCTGCCACAACCACCACAGTAGTAATATGTGTATAGTAGTTATAGGTAATGTAGTGGGAGTATCACGTGTTTGTAATATGGTTGAATGATATAATTGAACTGTATATGGTATTTATTATTGTAGGACAATTGAGGATAGTGCTTATGGAATATATGTGTGTTTATACTTGGTATGGTTACTTAGTTGCATACAGTAATGAGGCTGGAATCTCTGTTCATTTTCTGTGGAAAATAGACAGTATAATGTGTTAAGCAGGATAGTTTAAGAGCTTTAATTGCATACAATTTTACATTTGCATTTACTTTTTTGACATTCATAAGCAGTACATTCTATGTACTATGTTTGGTACAACATACGCATATGATACACTGTTGTTGTATTGACATTAAATAACTATTGGGTCATTGGGAAACAAAATCCATACAGAATTAAATAAAAACTATTACAATTATGTGAGTGTAAGTGTGATACTATCTTTGTTTGAAGTATGTTGTCATCAAGGGAATGTTTAAAGTAGTTAGATACCTGTTGGTGTATTCTAACTACATTAGCCTCTAGAAGAAGTTTTGTAGTCACAAGAATTGTGGTGGCGTATTTGAAGTGTATTGTAATTAAGAATATTTTTAAGTAGTTAGATACCTGTGTGCGTATTCTAACTAAATTGACTTTTAAAAGTACTATTGTAGTATTATGGATGTAGTTAGATACCGGTTGGTGTGTTGTAACTGTTGATTGTGCTACAGTTTGGTGGGTAAATTTGGGTTGAAGGAATATTAAGTAGGCATTTGCTCGGTTTGCTGGTAATCTATGTTTTGGAGTAACAGAGGTGTTACATTCAAACCAACCACTTATTCTTTTAACATATGCATTATAGTGCCCCAAAGTGGTTGTGGTAGCAGTGTGCTATATTATGCCTACTGTTGTGAAGTTTTCTTTGCCAAGAGATACTTGGCCATGTGTAAAGCTAGTGAGCTTTCTGTTATTTGCGGTACCATCTGCATTGACCAAAGAAGCATTAGTATGACATATTGGCTATGTGAGTTTATTTTTATGCTGCAACGATTGTCTGAATTGCAAAAAGGGCATAATATGCCATGATTTGCTTTCTGCAGAAGCTGGTGAATTAGAATGTATTCACAATTTGGTATGGATACATATAGAAATCATATGTTAGAAATGTGCTCCTGTGAAACATGGTTGCAGAGAATGCATGCATGTTTCCACGTGTATTAACTCTGGAAGATTTCATTTATAGGGATGTTTTTGGTTTCCAAAACTTGTAGTAAATACATTCATAATTCTTGAGGATCTTCGTTTGTGTGTGTATGGTAAATGTTACCATTCCTGCACAGTAGTCCAATTCTTTCCTTATACCTGAGACACTATAAGTGCTCTGAGGATTATTTGTGGCATTTCTATGAAGGACAAGTATTTGCAAACACAACTGATCTGAGCCGTTTAAGTAAATGTTGTGAAGGATTGGTGGCAATTGGAAGACAAGATTGATTGTTATATTTGTATAGCAATTTACTCCAGTTGTGTTGGTTAATTTAAATGGACCAGAGAGTTGTGTCCATGCATCGTTTGATGAGCCTGCATATTTTTTGGGAGAAGATATATTTGTCTCTTTCACTTTGGATGGACGTGCAGTTGAGTATGTATTAGACAGTTTTGTGGTTGTATTATTTGATGGAGAAGCAGCTGGTTGTTGTTTCTTCAGCAGTATTACTGGGAGATCTGTTATAGGTTCTGTCTGTATTCATTTCATTTTAAAGGTTTTCTTTTTGATGTACATGGTACATATCTAGATGGGGTTACACAACGCACGTGTCTGTTATATTCTAGGAGGCTAGGAATGTCAACATTGACCTTTCTTGCATCAAAGTTAACTGGGAATAGACCATTGGGTGTATGGAGAAGTGAAGTGCTACATAACTCATGCCTTCTTTAAAGACTGTGTTGCCTATGTCAATTTATACATTATCTAGGGTCTGACCTTGTGATTTGTGAATAGTAACAGCATATGCAAGAGACAGAGAGAATTGTTCTCTGTGTACGTACATGTCTTTGAAAAAGAAGGAAACGTGATATTGTGCAGCCAATTCTTTTAACTTCCATAAGTTTGTCAAAGTGGATGTTGACAAACTGAATGTTGTCATGTGGATATTTTTGGAAGACAAAAACTGTACCACTTTCTCCATTGACTAAACCTTGTTCTACGTCATGGTTACATTTTAGAATTACTCTGCAATTTAGATACAAAGTTAACATTACCTCCAATCAAGCTGTGTTGGAGATGCATTTTTCTAAACTATTTAGTTGTGCTGTTGACTGTTGATACATAGTGAGTGTCATGGTGTGCACTTCTAGTTTGTCTGTGAAGCTGATATGCAGTATGGGTTGCATTTCTTTTTTTTAACATTGTCTCATTAGCTTTCTAGGGTTGACATTAAGGACATGCATTTCATATTTTGTTGAGTTGTTTCGTGACATCAGTAGCAGGTGTGTTTCACCAATACAGTTCATGGATTAGTCTACTGTTTAAGTTTTTTTTTGCATCTTTAGTAAGCAGACCAGTTCTAATGCTTTTTAAAATGTTAGCATGGGTAAGGTCTGCAGACCTTGCATGTTTTGAGTTAGTTCTCTGTACTGAAAATGTTTCCAGAGATTTACATTTCCAATGCTGCTGCATGTTTTTTGCTCATTGTTTGCATCCTAATGTTTTGAAAATATGTTGACTTTTTATTGGTGTTAAATGTAGGAGGTATCCAAAAACAATAACGTGTTATCCTTCAAATAGTTCTTCATAGTTGGTTTTAGGACTTCTTGCATTTGGAGGTGAATTAAAGCCAACATGAGTCTGGAAACTATGCTTACTTCATCTATCAGGAACACTTTCATTTATTTCACAATTCTGCGTACTTCAGTATCAGCTTCTGCTGATAATGTGTAGTATTCTAATGTGTTTTGGTGTTCTACTGGAAGGAGCAATAGTTGGTGTAAAGTTACACCTCCTATGTTGTAGGCAGCTAACCCTATGGGGGCTCCTACAACAGCCAAATGTTTGTTGTTTGTTAAGTTTTGTAGACATTTGCTGATTATTTTAATTAAGAACTTTTTACCAGAAGCAGCTTCATGGCTTACGTACAAGAGCAGAGGTTTATAATTTTTACAGCTGCAAGTTTTAGTTTCATGCTTAAAACCATGTTCCATTTCTTCAGTGGCTTGTAGATAAATGGTGAGTTGTTCATCATTTAGCTGTGATCTGAGCACTGGCAAGTCTTCTCCAGATGGTTTATATTATTACATGGTCTTTTCTACCTCAGTCATGGCTATTTCTGCTTCATTTAGAATTAGTGGTTCTCCAAGTGGTTCTTGGCTTCCTGTGAGGGAAGGTTGACTGCCCTCAGGAGTGTCTTAATCTAGTTGAGCTTCAATGTCTTCCTCTTGATGGCATTCATTGTCCAACATTTCTTTGTATTGTTTGAAATTGATATTTGTTATACTGCTTTCATTTTCTTTGAATGCAGCTTCAAATGCGTCATAGTCACCTAATAACTCTTTTTCTTTTCTCCAAGGTTTAAAAAGTTGCAGTAGGGAAATGCAATAAAGTTCTCTATGTTGCAGAGATTTAAATGATAACTTTATATGATTAATTCGGATGCGTTTGGTAAGTTGCAATTAGTGCATCCTTCACAAGTTGAAACTGAATATATTCCAGTTGTCCCATCTGTTGTTACATTGTTTTTGTAGGAGTAGTTATGGGCTATTTCATAGAGGCACATGTTTTCCAAAGTAGTACTTCTGTTTGGGTAATATTTGACAATCATATTGTTCTGTAAAATGTCCTGGCTGTTGAGATCATTTGTGGCTATTGTTTCTCTTGGTAGGATTTTAGCACTCTTTTTTGGATTGAAGCTGCACCAAGGTTTAGCCAGACAATGCATTCATATTTGCCATATAAGGTTTTACCTGTTAAGCAGTCTGCAGCTTTGTAGCACCTAAATTCTCTATGGCAGAGCATTTTTATACTGAAGCTGTACAATTTTTGTGTTTTGTCAGATGATATGTCATCCCAGAGATCTTTTAGCTCTGTTTTCTCAGCTTTGGTGAGATAGGCTGTGACATATCTTACAGCTGCAGAATATTGTCTGCAATGTATTGTATGTCTAATTTTTAATTCCACAAGAGGGCAATGATTGCATTGTAATCATTGATGTACTTGGATGCTTCATCCGTTTTAATGTTGTATGTGTGTGTAGAGGATTTGCCTTTTACACAGTGTCTAACAGAAGACATCACACTATTTACTTGTCCTGTTTTGCAAACTGGTCTAGGGAAGCCAAAGCGACATTTGGGATAGTACTTACCTTTGTCTTTCTATCTACCTTGGCAGTATTTGCCATATTTATGTTTTTGGAAGTGTAAGATTTGTGCACATAGGTCACTATCAGTGGTTTCTGAAGGGAAGCTGCAGGTAAAGTATTTTTCAATAGACTATAAAACAGTGGCATCACAGTCCTGCCAAATCTGGGAGCATCTTTTATCCACAAAAGTATGTGAATGTGTGGTGCTCCTCTGGATTGATATTCTTTTCTCCAAAAGAAGTGTTGCACTTCTCTGAGTGGAGGGGTACTTTATTGCAGATGAAGTGCCACATGGCAATGAAGCAATGCTGAAAGTACCTTGATACATTGACAGGGTTAAGAGAACTTAGTTCTCCTTGTATTTTCATATCTATTACATCTTTATTTTGGTTTGCAGTACGTAAGT
Organism: Ambystoma mexicanum; assembly: GCF_040938575.1. Taxonomy (NCBI): domain Eukaryota; kingdom Metazoa; phylum Chordata; class Amphibia; order Caudata; family Ambystomatidae; genus Ambystoma; species Ambystoma mexicanum. The sequence goes on along the minus strand of NC_090939.1, from coordinate 234,204,884 downwards.
AGCCATGCAAGTCATCCCAATGCGTACTCTGTACAACTTAGTACCAAACCATGTGCTGGGCTTAGGTTGTACAACGTACATCAGCATGACGTTGCAACCAGTATTCTTTTGTACCACGCATGTTTGCCAAGACATTTGTGATGCTTTACTCTCAAATTTCATCTTTGTCTTTTATTTTTTTAAGAAGTTGCGTAGCGGACATGTTTAAAATATTAGAGCCTGTTTTTAATGTGTATGAAACTCCATAACATAGAGTTGCTAGTTCACTTTAGAACAGGAGGTGGCAAATGTATTCTACATTTTGTCTGAATCGGAGGTCTTCAGAATACATTCCTATGTAAAGAGTGAAATTCTGATGCACTAATTTATGTTGACCTTTTTTTCATAGCTTCCTACTTTTCCTGTAAGAAAGAGAAGAGGAAAATAATGTGCTTCTACACGTTTTTCCCATATGCTAATTGGGGATCCTTTGGCTTGACACATTTGATGTCTTTGGAGTGTAGTGGGTGAATTGTATACTGGTCTAAAATGTTGGCTGCAGTAACAGGATTTGCACTTTGAAGTTGGCAAAGTTGCTGATGAATCGTGTATTATTTGGGTGGTCTCTCTTAAGTTTTCCTCTATGTTTATATCTTTGTAGTGTTCATTGTTTTCTTTCAGATATTGAAAGGATTGTCTAACTTGGTTTAAGTTGATTAGTTGTTGCCAAATCTTTTTTTCTTTTGTTGGTACACTATTAACTAGTACAATCAACAATTGATCTATTGGTCATTTTACTCCTAGCGTTTCTACATTTTCCTTAAGATCTAATGGCAAATATACTACTTTGCAACAGATGCCTTTTAGTAACTCAGATGGACGTCATTTGGCTGTTTTCAGTTGAAGGTGTATTATAGCTTGAAATAGGTGTACTGTTTGGATTATAATGCTTTCATACAAGTTAAGTTGTTGGAGAGCCTTTGGAAGTGGGAATATTTCTAAGTTATTAGTGATAGCACGTGGCAGGATTTGGTTGTTGTCAAGCTTTGTTTTGCAGTACGTGCAAACTATTGAGAGGTCAGTTATTGTGTATGTATTTTCTGATGTTAGATAAAAGCTTATTGCAACCATTGGGATTCCTCATTGTCCTCTATTTTCTAGGCCGTACATACTATTTTTATTCTCTTTTTATAAACAGACACATACTTGGTCTGGTATTTCGGCATATGTGTTTTGAAACTTAGCTATTTTTTTTGCATGTGTTTGTTAGGAAGTTGGTGTTTGTGAGGCTTTCAGTAATGTTTTCTTATGTTACTGAATTTTCTAAGTCAACTTCAGTTCCACAGTATTTACTTTGGATGTGCTCTATTTTTTGAAGGAGTTCTTTGGCTATTCCATATAAGAGAATATTATTTAAATTTTGCAGTTCTAGAGCAGGACTTTTTGCATAATATATTCCATATTCCAGATTCCGTATTTGCAGAATGGTGTGTTGCTAACATTTTGATGTGGTGGAAGGTGCTTTTGCAAGCAGTTCCTAAAATGCAGGAATATAAATGTCCTCAAAGTCCACTGTCGCTGCGCACTGGACGAGAGTCCATGGTTTGTCCATTTTTCATTTTACTTTTATCTGTTAGTTTCACATAGTGATTGAGTAATTATCATAAAGATTTAAAGGATTGTTGGCGTACGTTACACATTGTACCCCATGTCCATTTCTACACTGAATGGTTTGTTTGGGTGAATGGAAAAATTGGTTTAGATTTTGATGGGCACATTTTTTCTAGAAAGTTTATTTTTGCCATAATATCTCTTACCATTTCATACCAGTGTCTATGGCAATTGTTTTTTTTATTCTTGTTTATAAGCCTCTTCATTGAAATATGGTTATGTGCTGCTTGTGTGAATCCATTCTGTTTAAAATCAATATAAACAATGTTCTCTTTAGTAGAAATGCGCTGTCAATTAGAGCTTCAAGGATTAGTCTCCGGTGGCAGTTTTTAAGTGTAGATCATGACTTTTCAGCTTTTGTCATAAGATTGTGACAATCTCTACTTTGGAAATTATTTTGTAACATTGATTTTTTGGATTGGTTTATAGTGGCTATGTTAACACTGGTAGATACAGTGTTAGGTTCATTAGTAGGTGATCTTTTCTTTGTTCATGTTTTTTTACTTTTAGTTTCTGGAAGCAGGTCCTTAACTTTTTTAGCCGTGGTTGGTTTTGTTTCGCTGAGTGAGGTTAATAGCTCTTTTGTTTTAATGTTTTCTATAAATTGTTTTAGAGGTGGATGACTGTAAGGCTCAATTTTATTCTTATCTGCTCTATTTTTTCTTTCTTTTCTACAGAATTGCTTTTTACTAGACATTTTGTAGTGTCTGTTGGAAAAAAGAATGTTTGGGTTTGAAAGTTGTGGATTGAATATTTGTATTTGTATTCTATTTCTATTTTCTTAAGTGCCTTAAACCAAAGCACTTTACAAAGGATAAGAAACTGTACAATAAAAAAATGAATAAGTAATACAATTCAGAAAACAATCACTCAGGTATGTTGGAGTAGGTGAGACTTCAGAGAACCATGGAATAAGGAATAAGCAGGAATAGAACAGAGAGAATATGGAAGAGCATTCCAGTGAAGAGGTGCAAGGAGCTCAAAGGAGCGAAAAGAGAGATTGAGCACATGGAGGATGATGGGCTAACAATAAAAACTGAAAAGAAGAACGAAGGGGGCGAGAAGCAGTATGGAAAGATATGAAAGCAGTAAGATAAGTAGGAGCAAGACTATAGAGGGATTTGAAAACAAGACAAAGAACATTTAAATTAATTTAAGAATGAAAGGGAAGTCATCCAACAGTTGCAAGCGAAGAAGAAATTGAATTCCAAAATGAGAGAAGATATAAAAGACAGATAGAAGAATTGAATACTGATTTAAGAGCATCAAGATGAGAACTGCAGAGCCCAAAAAGGGCAGTAGAACAGTAGTCTAGAGAAATTTATAGAAGAAATTATAGGTTTAGATGCTTGAAAAGTAAGAAATTGGTGAGCTTTCATTATTACTTTATTAAAAATCACTGTTGTACAAATCAATATTAAGAAATTAATAATAATACTTATTTTATTTCTATCAGAGAGAATGACTTCCGAAGATGTAACAGTATTACCATTTAAAGTTTATTATTGTTCATTTTAATATGAAAGAGAAAACATTTGGTGTTTAGCCACAAGACAGTGTGTAGGAGACAGGAGTTCCCGTCTAGGGAAATCACTTTATTACATGACATAATGAAGTCAGAGATGTGGTCAAAGAAGCAGCAACAGTAGTATCCTGAGGCGGAATCCATGTTTCTGTGATGCACAGAAAATGGAACTCCAGTCTAAGAAATAGGTCAATACAGCAGAGGATTTGTTACAAACAGTCCTAGCATTCCAAAGTCCTAGGTCGATGGCTGCAGTATTCGGGGGACACAGAGGATAAATGAGATTGTTATAACTATGTGTGCAGGTAGGACTTGCAGCAGAATAATTGCAGTCGGAAAGAATTATGATAGAAACAGTAATGAACGTGAACAGTGTTACCAGCAACTTGATGGAACAGGTCTCAGAGCCAGGAAATGGATCAACTGGTCATGCTGGAAAATGGAAGCCAGGGCAAGATGACATTGTTGATAGATGTTCTGCACACCACGTCCTCACCGCAGACAGCGGGGCTAGATTGCATGTATAATGCATGGGTGTGTGAGTGTGATTGTAGAGATGAATAGAGTTCCGTTTGATTGTTAAGTGGCATAATAGGTGTGAGTGGGGAGGTTGGAAGAGTAAGAGTCTGTTGAGGTGTGATGGGCTAGGGTTAGTGAGGGAGTGGTGGTGTGATTGAATAAGTAGGGACATTGTGATGTTTTGAGGAAAAAAGTGGGTGTTGTAATGGTGGTGTTGAGATGGGAATAGAAAGAGTGTGAATGGTGCAATACAATGAATTAGAGTGAAAGAAATGTTAATTGCAAAATAATGCTCTGGGCTATTATATAGTGGAAGAATATTGTTACAATTACAGAAATGTGCATGGTAAATTAATGTCCTTGCTTTGTAGGATTTGAACGGTATTCTTTTTTTGACAGCTGGTTTCGGCAATCTTCTTCTTTCCTGTAATAGTAAAAGACATTTAGTGGATATATGTGTTAATGGAGAAGTACTTTTGTAGGCCAGGTTGTTATTTATGATGGTAGGAGGAGTTCTTGGGAAAAATAGTTGATGATTGTGTGTTATGGATGGTGTACTGAAGTGTGTTAACTATGTTGCTAGAAGAATTGGAGTGTAAGTAGTTGCATTTTGGATCTTGGAAGGAACAGGGCAAACCTGTGCATGAGGAAAAAGTGCATAATTAGGTAATGTTTGTGCTGCTCATTTTAATAAAGGAAGTGCGCTGTTTGTGGTGTAATGTATTTGTATTGTGTTGCAGAAGTCGTAATGCAATGGCAGATTGTTGTTGCAGCAGTGTTTGTTGTCTTATAGTAGAGAGTGGGAAAGAAGAGTATGTTGTATGTAAGGTGAAGTGTTGTATATAAATACTTTGGCGGTATACAGATATGTGTGAGCAGATGGAGAATGGTGGTAGTGTAAGCAATGTAATGAGCGAGGTTCCAAAGTGTGATATTTATATTGAATGAAAAATTGAAAATGTTGACCGTTTAAAAATGTTTCTTTTTAGGCGTATTTTCCTGAAGGAAAATATAGGAGCTCTGTGTGCAACATTTTTGTAAAAGAAAATAAAAGTAGGTGGAAAAGATTTGTATATGTGTAAGTTTAATATGTTGGCAGTACATGCATATTTGCCATCATAGTCTATTGCAATTTGTAGGTGCTTGTGTAGTCCAAATTCTTTTGTTTGTGTTCTCTGACTTGTAGTTCCCCTTTTCCCATTAAAATACTTAGACTACAAGTTGCGAGAAAAAAACAGGACTGGATAAGCACCTACAGATTGGAATGGGTTATGTTAGCAATCATGCAATTGCTGCCAACATATTATATTTTCACATACCAAATGACACTGAAAAAGGTTGTAGAAATGTTTTGCATCTGTTTTTTCTTTCTTTTAGGAAAATGTTACACACAGTGCTGTAAATGCACTTATACATGTTTTAACTTACATAAACATGCTTCTAAAAAGAAACATTTTTAAAAGCACAGCATTTTATATTTTTCATTCAATATAAATGTCAAACATTCGAATATTCCATTCCAGTCCTGCTTTTTTTCTTTGCATTTTGGAACTTGTAGTCTGAGTTTTATAATGGGAGGAATGGAATTACAAGTCACAGAATGCAAAGAAAAAAATGAAGACTTCTTAAGCACCTACAGATTAGAATGGGTCACTGCCAAAATATTAAACTTGCACACACCTAGTTCAACTTAAACATCTTCTACAAATGTTTTGAACCTGGTTTTTCTTTCCGTTAGAAAAAAGTTACACACAGTGCTGCTGTAAATGGACATATGCATTTTTTAACTTTAATCAAATTTGTCCTTACAGCATTGTAATAGTTTGCTGCTTGGTGCTGCATGCTGCAATGCATGGATTATGCTGGAGTGGTCAAAAAAGAGAATATGCTTATTGAGAAGATTGTGCCTCGGTAAGTAGCGGGAACCCTATACCTATATATATATATATATATATATATATATATATATATATATATGACGAAAAAGTGGAGAGGGTCGCACTCAGTTCCCTGCACAGTAAACCCACTCAGCCACTGGTGTTCTCCTCCTACCGGTTTCTGTGCTCTTCACATCATCAGGGAGGCAATCTTAGCTTGCAGCTCACAGCAAGTGCAGGTGTTAACAATCAATGATGATTCTGCTGCAAGGACTTCTGGTAGCTGTAGTCATCAGGTTTGCAAGGAACAAACTCACACCCAATCCCACAGTGGGGAAAGGGCGGGAGTAGCCTACAGTGAGGCACTCCAAAAGCAGGGCATGTGTCACCCCGGTGCAGCACCCTATTAGATTCTGAATATTCCACCCTTCAAAAATCCTGGAAATATGACGAAATATATATTTGCAAAAGTTTCGTACCTAAGTACAAATGTGGAAATGCACTCCCAAAAGCAGCGTGGAGAGCATAATGGGCTCCCAGCAACGAGACAAAAACACCAATGGATTCCTGGCAACAAAATCTCCTTTATTTTAAATGTACCATGAAACAAAGAAAGCAACAAGAAAACGTTGTGTTTTGCGGTTCACACACCGCTTGGTGACGTTAGGAGGTTAGACACAGACAAAATACTTTTTGTAAGCCCATATATCTCTATGGTCGCTAACTAAGATACAATGTCTCAGTTAGGGTCTGGTACTTTAATATGCGGCGATGTCAGGCATCTTGTGATGCATGAGTAGCCATCATTTATCGTGCTGGTTAACAAACGTACTGGGCACACACACCTTGCTTTATGATGAAAATCATTACGGTCTCATATGAAACCGCAAAATCAATAACAAATTGTAATTTTGCCAATAATTGTAGACTGTATATATAGTGCGGTCTATCAACTGCTATCTCAAATGAATATTGAGTAACTTGTGAGAAACCTCTATGATTTCCGACTGATCGTTCTGCACAAGTGGCATGCCAATTTAAATAAATGGCAAACTTAATCAGACCACCCTAAAGGCGTGTTCTCATAAGTGCCGGGTTACAATTCACGACCGTCACTTGCTTATAATCTCACCGGACTGTCGTAGTAGACATGCTACATGTTTCAACAACCAGTAACCGTGTGTGCACAATACCAAATGTCAGACATTGTCCCATACATCAACATGTATAATAGTATCCGACATTATCCAACATCCAGAGCTGTTACGCTCACCTGGTCTCTGCGGGAACGTTGGGGCACGGTTGCAGTCCTCTGAGGATGAGGATCTGGCTTCCCTGGATCAGGATTCTTCCCCTGCTCCTATGTTGTGGACTGCTCTGGTGGTTGAAACTGCCCCAGTGAGGATATGAGAGGTTGTAAGGATGCTGTGATATGGCTGTAGTTTTCAAACCCTTCTTCCCAGAATGTGGTGAGCATGCGTTGGCCCATATAGTCTCACCTGTTTAACTATGAGGATGAGCTCTCTGTCCTGCTTCTCAGGTGCAGGGGCGCTTTAATAGGACCTAGTTCCTTCACTGGTCCATGTGCGTGGCAGCCCAGACTGGCTGTGACTGATCCACTTCGAAGGTAAGTGTTCTTCAGCAATGATTATTGTCCGTACTCGTTTGCAATGTCTTTTTTCCCATGATTAGTGTTTGTATCCCTAGTTATATCTTTCTTTCTCCCCAATAGGTGATGAAGGCCCAGCGGAGTCGCGGTGCTGGAAGTGAGCCCAAACAGAGCCCTGAGGAGTTTACAATGTCCCAAAATAAATTGTAAGTTTGGGTCCTAGAGTCAGTGCGAGGGTTGTGTAGCGCGTGACCTTAGCAAATTGTCTTTATGTGGCTTCTGACCTAATTTGTCCTTTTCTCCTGCAGGTATGGCCTGGTGACGTCAGACGAGGAGCAGCTGTCCGAAGATCTGTCAGCGGGTGATGGATGGCTGTAGCCACGAGGATGCTGGTCAAGAAGAGCTCCCGCGTAAGTTTTGGAACTGCAGAACAGGTAAGGAGTGCTGCAGGGGATAGTATTGCTGGGGTCAGGTACGTGCGGTTTAGACAATGGTAGATGGTATTGCTGAAAGCTGGTAAGATGCGCGTCTGGCGATGGTAGGCTTCGGGCGGGGTCCAACTGGACCCTTTAAGTGATGTAACTTGTGGTCCTTGTCCTGTGGCCATGACAAGAGCTACTGTAAACACTTGATCATGTGCAAATATGCAAAGCAGCAATTAGCTGAAATATGCAAAATCTAACATATACATCCATGTTTAAAATAAAGTGCATAGTGCCTTAATCTTGTGCAAAATGCTTATGTAATAAAGTGCAAAGTGTGTGTAAATTCTGTGCATTTAAAGTGCTTAGTGCATAACTGTGGCATTAAATACATGCAGTCATATATAACAATGTCTAAAGCCGCAATTAAGTACCATATCTTTTTTGGAAAAACCACTAAAAAAATAACTGACCACAATTCATATTGTATAACCATAGAAATAGAGCCATACTGTAAATGTCTAACATCGTTCATAATTGAACCCCCCTGATGGAACAAGTGAAGAAAAATAAAATAAAGTAAAAAAATATGTAGATATTATAAAACCTAATATGTAAAGGGTACCAAAAGGCTATTTCATCTAGTCCCAATCTTGGAACCGTCCTTGTATTTTAATCGAGTGGTACCCTATTAACATATAAGAAAAGCAATGAAACCATACTTTAAAGTAATAATAAGAAGGGACAATGTCTTGAAGAACTATCAAGATGTGAAGCAAAACTGAACACATAGGTTCTTTAGAAAAAGTAGGAAAGAGTACTTCAATAGCAATAGCTCTGTTACCACAATAGTATCAAGCAAAGGAAAAGAGGAGGAAGAAGAAAACGGAGCAATAGAGTACAGAACTTCCAATTTTAAAGAAGAGCTTCCAAAAGAATAAAACAGTATCAAACCGCTTGTCTTAGTTACCCAAAAAGGTACATAGTTCCTCATCTTAGTTGTGTCCTCTAGGTCTTTTAGTTTCCAAGTCCAAGATACATTTAGTTTCCAATTGTCTAAGCAAAAGTTCCCGGTTTACACCTCTAGGTTGTGTAGGAACCGTATGTATGCCAAAATAAGTAAAGCCATCAAGTTTCCCTCCATGTGTTGATTGAAAATGTAGTGCCATAGGATAGGTAGGGTCAGCGTTCTTAATGGCACGGATATGTTGGATAACTCTAAGCTTTAATTTGCCTATAGTGCTACCAACATACCATTTGTCACATGGACAAATAAGGACATATACCACAAACTCAGTATTGCATGTAATGTGTGACCCTATTGTAATGTTTTTGACCAGGATGTGAATAATTCTAAGTGTTTGTGGCATACTGGCATGCTTTACATTTCATACATTTGTGAAAAACAGATGTTTGCTTCTTAAGCCAGCTTTGGCCTTGTGGCATTACTATCGGACTCATAAAGCTGTACACTAGATTGTCTTGAGCGAGACAGATTGCCGAAATGTAATATTCATTCTGTCACCCAGTATTCTACCTAAATGTTCATCTAACTGAAGAACATGCCAATGTTTTCGCATTATCTGCTGGTTATACTATGATCCTTTTCCATAGGTCAGAATGAGGCGTGTCTCACTGCTTACTGAATAAGTTGGTGACACTACATTGGATACTAGCAGTGAGGAGCGATCTTTGTCCCGTGTTTTATGATACGCTCTTTCAAGTATTTTCTTCTGGTAACCACGTTGTTTAAATCTCCAAGGCATGCGTGCACATTCTACATCAAAAGTTTCCATTTTGGAACAATTTCTCCTTATACAGATAAACTCCCCATAGGGTATGCTCCACTTTAGGGCAGTCGGATGGTTACTCCTTGCATGTAGGCGTATGTTGGAACTAGTAGGTTTTCTGTAGAGTTCGGTAACCAGTTCACCCTGAGCCAAATTAACAAGAATATCTAAATAAAGGATAGCAGTCTTGCTGTGGCTCTCAGTGAATTTTAGATTACCTAGTTATTTACTGTCTGTACAAAGTTCAACCATTCAGTGTTTGTCCCATCCCAGATAATAAATAAGTCATCATTGTAGCACAGCCAAAGTATGATTTTGGCTGTCTAGCTATTATTATCTGGTTGCCATACTTCGAACTTCTCCCACCAGTCCATCATGAGGTTCGCATAAAATGGAGCAAAAGTAGTGCCCATGGCTGTCCCTTGAAGCTGTACATAAAATTCCTTATTAAACAGTAAACAATTGTTGGTCAGACAGAGTTTGATCATGTCCAATATCATGTTGCCGTGTTGTAAGAAATTCATGGATCTAGTGTGGAGAAAATACTCACACGCTCATACACCGTCAAATATACATTTGTAAAAGATTTGCAGAAAATACTTAAAAAAATATATGCATACCTATATTATGTATTGTTAGATGTAGATGTTGCTGAATTTGGAAATAGAAATCTTTGAGAGTTTCACAGTAGGTTTTAATGCAGGTGGCTGTGATTAACAGGAGATATGTACTCTGAGAGTTCAAGTGTACATCTGAAGTGTTGAACTGAGATGACATAGTTAGGTGTAAAGTTTCTGGATGTGATTGGTGGACGGATGTGTGACTGTTTGAAAGCAGCCAATGAGGGAGTGCTACAAACATGAAAGTGGATAGGGTAGAAGGGCTGCCTACTGCTACGGTGTCCGCACCCCATCCAGGTCTTTTAAGGGTGTCTGTCATGGAAAGAGGACTGCAGAGATGGAGGACAGTCATGGATATCCATGGACATCGGGGTATCATCCCATCAGGTTTCCTGGGTGTGGTGTACAGGAAGAGAGGGTAGCAGGAGTTTTGTTTGGTGAGAACACTGAAGATGGCTATGGCTATGTCTTTGAGGAGGCAGAGTATATGGATTTTGGGAGACTCTTGGATCCATTGGCTGAGCTCTATTCTCAGAACTGTAGATTGTCTGAAAATCTTTGATTCTTCAATTCAAGTGTAATGCCAGAAATGAAGTGGGCGAATTTTCTCTCTTTTTGTGAGAATATGGTTCACTTGAAATATCCGGACATCATTTCTGTTCACTTTGGAGGTAATAGCTTGGGCTACATTACCAGAATGTCATAACAGTTTGCAATGAATTTATTTGGCGTTCGAGTTTATTTTGCCCACAAATGGAAAAAGCAGGCCACAATGTGAATAAAGCTGTACGTGCGAGATGTTGGTATAACATCTATTCATAATGTAAACATTACATTCAATATTATAAAAATGTTTTGAAGAGATGGAGTGAATCTAACTGACGTGGGCAATCAGATTTTTCTGGAAAAGGTTCAATATGCATTGAAGCAGTTTCTGTAAACATATAAAATATGGATTCAAGTATTCGTTAAAAATTGCAATAAATAAAACTGAAAAATTGAAATAAAATATTTAAAAGTCAAAAACACAAGAAAGGTTCTTTTAAGAGCCACCATTTTTGTTCGAAAAACGATTTAAATTATTTTAATTCCCCCACGCCATGCCTGGAACATTCCAGCTTTCCGTGGAACAGCTAACTGTCTGTGTCATGGTCACTTGACTCATTTATGTCCCTTTGGGACCTATAAACACAGGGGCCCTGGCTGGACTCAATCCAGGACTCAGTCCTGGTGTCTTTGCGCCAGGCTCATATAGAGATGAGAGCAGGAACACTTTATTTCAGTGCAGTAGTGCTTTTACTTTATTTCAGTGCAGGAGTGCTTTTATTTTACAAGAACCTTTCAGGAGCCGAAAGCCTTTATTCCAGAGAACATCCTCATGTGCTGACTCATCGGGTGTGGCTCCCTAGGCCTGGTCTTCATGTGCTGACTCATCGGGTATGGCACGTTGTGTCGGGCAGGCTGAACCTGGTGGGCGTGGCTTCAGAAGCTCAGCTATATAAGTTGCTCCATCCTTAAGGCCGGTGCTTCACGTTACTGTGCACTTCCGTGCAACGTGATGCTCACCGCTGCTTGGACCAGTTTACTTACCTTTGGGAACCAGGCTTTCTCCTGCATACTCACCTCCAGGAAACCAGTGCTTCATCGCTTCATCTGCAGACTCATCTCCTGACATCCAGTGATCTTGATCCCGGCGCCGCAGCACCGCACTCCACATCCACGAACGCGGACCCTGTGAAGAAGAAGAAAGACAAGGTTAGAACATCCGTCCTAGGGCCGTGCTGTATTTGAACCCAGCGCGCCCCCTAGTTAACAATTTACCAGCTACTGTACCGCTGCAGCTTCGTTCCTCATTCCCTCTGGCTGTCGCCTCAGACCCGCAGCCTCTGATGGGCCGGCAACATCACCTGCAAGGGAAGAAAGCAAAAGAGCATACATCAAAAGTGGAACGGACAGCAATACAAGACAAGGAACTGTACAATACAACAAAAACAGATGAGACAAGACAAAGGCAAACAGGAACACTTACCTGAAGTATAGTGGCTTAGACGCAGCAGGACTGGACTACCACATGCAAGGGACCAGTGAAGGAACTCGGTCCAGATCATACAAGCGCCCCTGCCAGAAGCAGTAGGACGGAGTGCTCGCGAAAACTAATCAACAGGTGAGCTTTCCAGGGACAGAGCATCCCACGGGTGCCACGGTTTGGGAGAAGGGGTCTGGAAGGGGATCAGGCGCACATGCTGGCATACTCACGCCCCCTATTCTCTATGCAGGAGTAGTCCCGAGCAGCATCACCTATTACCACCAGTCACCAAATAAGTGCAGAGGGCAAAGTCGGACCTGAGCGACCTCACCCCCAGGAGGGCTGCAACCGTGCCCCAACGCCTCCGCAGAGACCAGGTGAGCATAACAGTCTGTGGACTATGCAGGCTGCAAAGGGGGCTGTGATTTTTTTTTTCAAATGATATCTTTTAGCTGTGAACGGTGCCCCCTAAAGAAACTGTTTTTTTTTTAATGTATTTTTGTTTTACTTTTTAAAATATGTTTTCAGGTGAGGCAAGGTAAGGTTGGGAAGGGAAGGAAGTGGCACCAACCACAGATATAGAGGGGTACGTGGACAGGGTAAGATGTTGGGTGGGCCTTAAATTTAATGTGGGGCACAGTATTTCTCATGCTTCTTGACCGCAGCCTCAAAAGCACTACAAAATTGCTACCTCCTACAGATTTGTGCATTGCAGTACAAACATAAAATTGTGACCCTCAAAACGTAAGGGTCAACAGTGTTTTGTATGACCTGCGAGGCAGCCAGTGGGATCCTTCGCCCCAAAGGAGTACCCTGTGTGGTAGCAGGAGCGGTTGAGGAAGATAGCCTACTTCTCCCTGAAAAAGGAGCATCCTTTTTCAGAACACCCCGGGAGGTTGGATCTGGTTTGGCACTGCATGGGGGTGGTTCCATAGTACAGCCAAGGTTTTGTGAGACTGAGTATAACCTTGCACTCAGTGCATCTCACCAGCCTTTGATACACCCCCAATGGTGCTGTAAAACTGCCACACCTATGACTCACTCTGGGTTTTGGAGACAGGCACTTCCTCTACCTCGTCTTCATCTTCCTTTTGATCCTCATCTGTAAACCCGTGCCTGTTCCTCTGTCCAGGCCCTCCAGATGGTGTTGGTGGTGGTGACTGGGGAGGAGGAATGGCCATAGCAGATGCCTTTTATGCAGGATTGCAGGTAATCTCCACAGCAGATGTGTCTTGGTGCTCTCTTCTGGATAGCCAGGTTGAGAATGAGGAAAGGTAATGGGGAGTCCCTTCAGAAGAACTGCCCACAGACATTTGTGCTGTCTGCGGGCTAACGAGTCGCAAATAGGCCTTGAAAAGTTGTAGAGTTGCCAGATAAACCAAGAATGGGTCCAGGAGCTCTGGAAGGATAAACTTTCAACTTGAAACACTCTAGATTGGGGGGAAATCCAGTTTTAAATGGGCGCAGTCACATGATGACGTCTGGGGATGTCCGCTGCTATGACAGCCATCCACGAACACCAATCAGGCAGATGAAACAGGTCGCATGCATGTAAATTTCCATAGAACAGGCACGATGTCTGCAGACTATTTAAGAGTGTGTCCGGGGGCACCTCCATTTTGAGTGCAGACACCCCGGACAGTCGCATGTCCACAGACACAGGGAGGAAGGGAATGAGGTTTCATCAAAACATCTTTCATTCGAATTTTAGGAATTTGCTGGGGATAATTGCTCGGGAGAAGGGGGACATGTGCAAGAAGAACAATGATAATAAACATTTTTAATCACATGATTGTTGACATCATTTAAAAGTTCTTTAAAGTCATCACTGATTGTATCCAATTGTGCAGACAACTTCATTATTTCAATAAGTAAAGTTGGGGATAGGGCTTCTCTTTCTGACTGTTGAGATTCTGCATAATTAAATTGGGGTTTTGATTGTATGTGAAAACTATGTACTATAAAACAAAATACATTTTTATTTCAGTGTGGTATGTATACCATTAGAGATGTTATCATCACTCATTTCTTCTTTTTTTTCCAACCACACAAGCGTGTTCACCATTTCTGTAAAAATAATAAAATAGTGCTTTTTTGCTTATGAAAGATGTTTATATAATAAATAGTAATAATACAGAAATAAATGCAGTGTACTTACTATTTAGTAAGAGCTTGTTCTTCAATGAGCGCCTGGTGTATGTGGGCCTGCATGCAGAGTTGTACTGAGGTGATAATATGAGGTGTACAGTTATGGTTTGTGCTCGGTACATTTCATTAGGTTGTGTGCTACATGAAAAAACATTTGTACATTTTCACATGATGACTGTATAATAAGGTAGATTTGGGTGTAGTTAATGTACGTAATGTTGTTTTATGTATTTGTTGAAGGATAGAACATTTTTTGTTCTCCCCTTTGCCTCTGGGCTTTGTGAAGGCTACCTGATGTCTGCAGACTACCGCACTGTCCGTCGACTCTAGAGCTGCTACATTGGGGGTAATTATACTATAAGGAACCAGCAGCAAATTAAGGGTGCACTAGTAAAAACATATGAAATATACTAAAAAAACATTGTTAAAGGGACGTTATGGATAAGTTATACTAATAAAAACCTATGCCTATGAAATTCAGTGTAAAATCTTTGTTAAAGGGATGTTATGGTTACAAGTAAAACTGAAAAACACCAGAAGTTCGCCAGTTATGGTAAGCTAATCAATCATAACTCGCGCCACCATCGTGCACTGCTAAGACTAACACCCAGGACATCAAAGATGGCATGACAAATGCCATTGATGACATTACTGATGACATCACATATGAAATTAATTTTGATGAAAAGTCCCTACAAGGGTTTGTATTGATAATGTTGGTAACAAAATGATCGGGAGACCTATCATGAGCTACTTAATGTATTAAAGAATTTACTCATGAAATCAAAACATTATATTGGAGTTTTGTTGTTAATACAAAAATACAATCATACATACACATCGGCAATGGCTCCAATATGCACCATACAATGCAATATTTTAATCTGGTCATTTTAGATAGTAAAATAATTAATGCTACCTTATCAGAGTTCTAAGTAATGGTAAACAATTCAAGACTTACTCTAAACTTCTGTTAGTACAAACAATACATATGGAGACCTAATTGTATTATCGCCTAATAAGTGACCAATAAATTAAAAATAAATGCATACAAATTAGAGGCACATAGAAGGAATTTAAAGTAAAGAAGAATGAAACAACAGTACTACAAAATGTTAATAACCTTAAACTTTAGCTTCATGTATACAAATGATTTGTGTGTTTAAGGCCTGCTCCTTGTCCCGTGTATGTGAACCATGAGCTAAACCCAAACCCTAAGGAAAGTAGTTTAAGAACATAGGACAAGCTTAACATCTAAATTTAAAGCAGCTTTAAAATGTTCATATTCTGACTGTCCGTAAACAAAACCATCTGGCCTAGATATGTTTGCGAATGGAAACAAGTGGCCTAGATATGTGATGTCACCAGTGATGTCATCAATGATATTTCTGATGTCATCTTTGATGTCCTGGATGTTCTTTTTAGCAGTGCACAGTGGTGGCATGAGTTATGGTTACTTAGCTTACCAAAACTGATGGATTTCTTGCCAAAGGCGCTATTACATAATATCAGAAAGCGGCATAACATGAAAATGCAACAAAAACAACCAAATACAGAAGGAGGGGGAGAGGAACAAATAGTCACTAAGTAGAAAGAAGGGAGAGGAGATGAGTTTTCAGGCTAGACGGAGAAATATGAAGAGAGGAAGAAGACCAGATTGATAGAGGGAGAGAATTCCAATGTTTAGGGGCTAAGAGTGCAAAAGATAGGAAACGGGAAGAAGCGCATGGGGCTTGGGGACAGTGAGAAGACGCAGATTCTGTGATCAGAGAGTCAGAGATGGAGAATAGAATGAGACTAGCGTAGAAAGATAAGCAGTAGCAAAGACGTGAGTATATTTAAAAACAATTGTGAGAAAACAGAAAACGTGATTCAAAGGGGAGCAGTGAAATAGTAAAGAAGATGTGATAGAGGAGCAAAAAGGTAAATAGAAGAGAAGATGAAATATAGAATTATAAACAGATCATATAGGAAGAAGATGTGAGGCAGGGAGGCCAAGAAGAGAAGAGCAGTAGTCAATATGAGAAAAGACCTAGTAGAACAGAAGAGGTTTAGTAGCATGAAATGAGACATAGGGGCGAGCATGATGGATGTTAAAAAGGGCATAGTGACAGGAGCGAGCAATAGAAGACATATGGAGTTTAAAGGAGAGCGAGGGATCAAAGATAACCCTTAACTCCTATATAATTGAATGCAGAAGAGGAAAAGAGCATAGAGGAAGGAGGAAAGAAGAGTAGGAGGAATGGCTGAAGCCGGAAAAAACAAAACCTCAGTCTTAGTCTGCACTTGCACGTTCTGAATACTCACAAGGCCTAGATGAATCGCCCTTTTTCCTGATCATCTGTTTATTCTTTGACTTTGTTCCCATGTTCCCTCCCCTTTGCCTTGTGGGTGCTTTGAAACACAATTTCTTTATGTATAAGTGCCTTACAAATGCACAATAAAATAAAAAAAACAAAGGAATGAGGTGTAGAAAATGAGAAGACATCCAGTTTTGGACAGCAGAATGGCAGACATGCAAGTTGATACAGTGGAGTGCAGAATAGAGTCAAAAGAAGAAAAAGAGAGAAAACATTTGTGTATCATCTGCATACAGATGAAAGAAAAGATTGAATGAAGAAATAAGAGCAGAAAGTGGGGCAGTGTAGAGCAAGAAAAAGTGAGGACCAAGTACAGAACCTTGAGGGACACCATAGAGAAGAGGAAGTGAGGAAGAGGTGTGTCCAGCCCAACGTCACGAAATAGGACCGCTGAAAGAGATAAGAGAATTGGGAGAATAAGAGCATGATTAAAGGTAGCAGGGAAACATGAGTTAGAAAGAGAAGCATTACCAAGTGAGATAAGGAAGAAGATGGGGATAGACATGCGGAATAAGAGAAAAGGAAAAAGGATCAGAAGGAGAGGCAATTGGATGAGCATGGGTAAGAAGGGCAGAAGTATCAGAATCATTAAGAGGAGAGAATGAGGATAAAGAGTATGATGTCAACTAGAAGAAGGAGGAGGAGGAGGAGGAGTGGGAGAAGAAGCAAAAGCAGAACACAAATTGACAATTTTAGATGTGAAGTAACTGACAAAGTCAGAGAGAAAGGGATGAAAGAAGGGACAGGTTGGGAGATGTATGAGATAGGATGGTGTGGAGGAGTTGAAAAAGATGACAAGGGTGGTGAGAAAGAGAAACCGTAAGATCAAAAAGTATGATTTATTTGCTGCAAGTAAGTCATACTAAAATAAAAGAGTGTAAATGTGAAAGTTCAGCAAGATCAGATGGAGATCAACATTTTTTCCAGTGTTGCTCAACTTTATGCAGACAGCAGCGGAGGGAGATAAGATCAGAAATAAGCCAAGGCTGAGGAGTTTTGCAAGTGGGAGTAAAAGAACAATGAGGAGTGACAGAATCAAGTACAGACAGCAATTTAGAATGTAGGATACTAGCAGCACATCAGGAGACAAGGAAGAGAAAGTAGGAATAGATGTAAGAGTGTAGAGAAGAGAGAAAAGATAGAGTTAAAGGAACGAAGATTAGGAGTAAAAGTAGGCAAAGGAGAAGGAGTAGTAGAAAGTGTAGGGGGAGAGAGTGAAAAAGACAGCAAAAAGTGATCAGAGGCAGAGAAGGGACAGGCTCGGCTGAAGGAAGTGAGGGAAATATTAGGTCATCAGTTCCAAATAATAGGCATCAGTAAGTGAGATGAACTGAGTGCAAGAAGGATTTTGAGAAGGGAGATTAAAGTCACCCAAAAGGAAAAAATGTGATGAAGAAGGAAGAAAAAAGGATAGAAGGAAATGAAGAATGTCTGCAAAATCAGTGGCTGAGACCGGGGGAAAATACACAACAAGAAGCGAGACTTGAATGGGGCCTGAGTAAGAAAAATGAAACACGCCTTGATACACTTGTGCATAGGCGTGTTATAAATGTCATATCATATCATATCATAAAACAATTAAAGGGTGGAAGGCCATGAAAATGTAGGTAAGAGAGTCCAGGAGGAATTATAGAGAACCCCTGTACCCTGCTCCATCTGAGAGTGCAATGTAAGCGATATTCAATCAACACTACAGCTAAATCAATGCCTAGTCTGGGATGCTGAGGAAAACCCTTATTGATGTATTTTTATGTCTAGTTCAGTACTCTGGATGACAACCCTTGTATAACACCCCCCTCTTAGAATCCCCCTGACCCCACTGAGCCAAGAAGTAGGATGTTTTGCAAATTAAAAGGTTTATTTGGAAAATTAAACAATATATATATATCACACTTCTATAAATAAATTGATAATGGATAGTACACTTGTGAATATGAGCAGTAATCAGCAATAGGTAATCCTACAGTAGCACAGTTCTTTACAATCAATGAGGAGCTAGTATAGGATGGATAAGGTAGCAAAAATGCTTTTATGGTTTCAAGGGAAAAGCAATGAGGAATAAACCGCAGTACAGGAATACTTGATATGATTTTAGCAAAAGATAAGATAATCACTTTTTCTCTGGCAATTCACCCCCCCCCCCCCCATGCAATGTAATAAATGGAAGGAGATGGAAAGAGGAGCACACAGTTCTCAGGAATGCAATCACATACAATACGAAATTCAGTTCCCCCCCAGCAAGCTTAGAGGAAACAGGTAGAAGTTTGAAACACAGGCCCAAAATGCTTTTAAATGTGATGGCAATGGATGGGAAAATGTGCTAACTGATTTTAATTCCCTCTAGAGATTCAGGGTGAGTGAGAGATGCTTGTTGGTATTAGTTCAGGCTCACTTTAGCAATGCTCTGTGAGTTATTACCAGGTTGAAAACGGATTTTAACAAAGGAAAGAATGGAGCTGCTATTTTGACAAGTGGAGAAATTGAGCCAAATCGCAAATCGCGCTAAATTACGCGAGTGCGAGTAGGGAGTAGGAAGTCGGTTCTTTGGAAAGCCTAGAATCACAGCTTTAAAATGAAAGTTAAATTTCGTTCCTAGCCCAAACGGTTCAAGAGATACGGACGATTTAATAAAGGTAGTTTTTCGGATTTAAAGTAAAATTCAAAATGACAGGTGACAGCTTGCAGCTGCAGAATTGACAGGTGACAGTTGTGCAGCTTTAAAAATGACAGATGACACGATTTCTAGGAGGCAGTTCTACTTGGGTTAAAATAGTTTGGATTAGATTATTTTAACTAAGAGATTGGTTCTGCACAGTTCTGCTAGGTACTCACAATATAAATTTGAAATTAATGGGCCTCGTCACGGATCTGATCAACTGGAATGGACTTCGGCGGTTCTGCTCACAGCGTCTGGGTCAGCTCTGCTCTGCTGGTCTAGCCTCTCTGGATACAGCGGCCTCTGGTTCTGGATACTGCTCTGCTTTCCGGTCCGGACAAGTGGATTCTGGATGTAGCACTGCTTTCTGGGTACTGGCAAAAGTTCTTGGCAAAAGAATTCAGACAGCTCGCTGTGGAATAGTTTGCAAATGATTTTGAGGCATGCTGAGAATACCTTTGCTTGCAGTGGGCCTTCTAGGTTCAAAGTTCTGTAGTCTGGTTCTGGTCTCTGTCTGGATGGGATGTCGGCCGTCAAAATGCTCCGCAGAAATGGAAAATGAATGTCTCTACCTGTCCCAGCAGTCTCTTTTTATGTGTTTTAAAAATGGGTGTGTGCGTGGCATAACTGAGCCGGCCCCTCTCTACTTGTCATTGGCCCAATTCTCCCCTCTCCCATGATTGGGGGAAGGAACTGGATTGTCATCATGATGAGGTCTGTTTATGGGTCAGAGGAGCCTCCCCTGGTCAATTTGCCCACAAATCTATATTTGATTCAAATACATATTTTCAGATACACATTTGTTGAAATTACATGTACACATTATATATTCCTTATGGTCCATGCTTGTCCGCCTCTGATCTTCCTGGGGGCTTGCATTCAAAAATGACAACATTTTGCGCTTTTTGACTGGTTTACCAATATTGGACATTTACCAAAAATTACACACATGTGCGCAAGGGGTATCGACATTAATTGATGAAGTGTCTGATTTTTAACGTGCAGACATTTGGAGTAAGACCCTATTTTCTGCTAGCAAACCCCCAGAATACACCACAGGGTCCTAACGCCTCTTAAAACATGCACAGAAAAATCACAAGAATAATGATATTACTTATATGATTTTGACCAGTCAGCACTATGAGTTATCTAACTTTTTAACTTATGCCCTGGTCAAAAAGGGGTGTGGCTTCCCACATCACATGGTGGAAGAACTGGTTTATCCACTTCCCCCAAGCTCAGCTGGCTCTCACAGGCACTTCTCCTCCCACTTCTCCCAAGAGGAAGCCACTTTATGGCCCCCCCAATATAACATTTGCCTGAGTCCATTGTTCAGTTCCTGCAGTTCCGAGGTAATTCAATCAGAGAGGTGTCCCCACCTTTTTGTGGGGGAAGCAGAATGCAGCCAGGCCTGGGAACACAGCTGTTGATCCAGTTTCAACTCCTGTCGGGGGTAGTTGTCAGGCAGAATCCAGTTTCATTAAGCCAGGTTTCAGCTAAATGTCACTTTTTGTTCCCAGTTTTCTACATTCAAATCAAACTGACAATTTTTACACATGCAGCTAGAGTGCTGATTCTAAGTTCAAAACTATGACATTTCAACAGTTACAAACTATGTGACACTCAAAAGTAGGTCCCTCATTTAATTTAAACATTTCGATTTTAGTGGTTTTCATTTCAGTTTAACTTATGCTGCTGACGTCAACAGCTCAGCCAGTTTTGTTATGAACATTGTTTTGGGCTCTTTTTCTTTCCAGATTTTGTATGCACACAAAACTTCATTCTGCCAAATGTCTGCTGGTGTTCAGTGAGATTTTTGAATATCCTGCAATGTTTGATATAGGCATTTTTAGCTTGCATTCAGAGAAACCAAGGTGATTTCAAAGGGCTTTTTAAGCTAACAGGCACTGCTGTTTTTCCTTTGGCACACATTCCACTCATGGCACCCCTGGCCGATCACGCTCGCACTGGTGGGTGGAAGGTTAGGCAACCATTTTGGTGTGCACACAAACTGCGCGGTTCTCCTGGATTCTGACGCACATGTGGGCTTTTTGGCCATCTTGGATTTTCTAAGCCCACAGCACCAAATGTTGCAGCTTAATGACTCAAACGTGGGTCAATACACCTGACAAAGCGCCCCCACCTGACTGCACTTTGAATTTGAGTCGAGGGGGAGTCGGATGCGAAGAATGTTGTGACCCACGCACTGATATGTCCGCATCATCTTCCTCCAATTCCGCAAATGGCACAGTTCAGCATCTTTTCCTCCATCCGGTTGGATCGATCGGTTCTCCTCGCCGGTCCTGATGGGAATATTGGGCGGTACCCCGGGCCCCTCGGATCTTTGCCCCTGGTCTCCGAATCGTCCTCCTTGGCCAGTCTCCAGGTTTTCTTTCTCCTAGGACGTCAAAGGAAAGCAGCAATACCTATTCGTAGACATTTCTTCCCCACCATTGATATAGTGGGGTGGCATATACATTTTATACTTTAATAGACATAGCATTACAATTTTGAAAAACAAGATATAATTCAGAGACAGTGGCTTACAAGCGTCATAATATTTTAGAGACTATATGTGGGATAATTTAGAGTTGGAACTGAATTAATCTGGAGCGGTCCCTTCTGGTATTGCAGAGGACTCCTCCAGTTGCGGCAGCGTGTGCCTGGGATGGCAACACTTTAGCTGATTTATATGTATCCATTTGTCTTCCCCTTCCGCCAAACCGCCTTTGGGGATGCGGATCTTGTAGGCAACAGGGGAGATCTTGTCTATAATTTCAAAGGGTCCCTTCCATGTAGGCAAACATTTTCGCTGTTTGGCCTGGTTCCTTTGGAAATTGTATAGATAGACCCAGTCCCCCACAGTATATTCCTTCCTGGTGATCTTCAGGTCATAGTGGGTTTTCATGCTATCAGCTGATCTTTCTAGATTCCGCTGAGCATAGGCAAAAGCATGCTGAAGGTGTTTCCTTAAATTCTCCACATACTCATGAGTTGTGGAGGCATTTATCAGTGTCTGCTCTTGGGTCCTGTAGAGCAGATGCTGGGGAAGCACCATCTTGCGTCCAGTCATCAACTCAAATGGTGACATTTTAGTTGCAGATGAAGGCGTAGATCTGATTGCCATTAGGACCAGAGGTAATTGGATATCCCAACTTGGCCCAGTATCTGCCACAAACTTTTTTAATATGCTCACAATTGTCCGGTTGTAGCGTTCTACTGCCCCAGAGGAAGCTGGCCGGTAAGCAATATGTAACTTCCTTTTGACCCCCAGTATCTCCCACATCTTTGTCATTACTTCACTGGTGAAGTGGCTACCTCTGTCTGACTCAATCCTTTGAGGTAGACCAAAACGGGAAAAGATGTGGTTAATCATCAGGGCAGCTGCTGTTTCTGCCTTGCAGTTTGGGGCCGGGAGACATTCCACCCACTTGGTAAACAAGCATGTAACGGTCAACATGTACTTGTTTCCTCTAGACGAGCGAATTACAGGGCCTACAAAGTCGATTTGCAAATCTGACCATGGCAGTGTCATCCCCCTCTTTTGGAGAGGCGCACGGTGCGTGAGGGATGATGGCTGAAATAGTGCACACATAAGACACCCCTTCAAGTATTGGTCAAGGTCCTGCCCCATGTGTGGCCAGTATGCAACCTCTCTTAAGATTTCCAGTGTTGTATGAAACCCCCTATGACCGGCGGTGGCCGCATCATGGGCGTGACTTAACATCAGGCTTCGAAATGAGGTAGGGACCACCCACTGATCATGGCCAGCTTGGGATTTCCTTACCAACAAACCGTCTTGAATTCGGAACCTCTTTGGACATTTCATCAACACTCTTAGGTCCTCTTTCCCAATGTAATCGGTATCCGTCAGGGGAAAGTTCTCAGGGTCCTCAATGTGTTGGTAAAACTTACCAATTATTGGATCCCCCTTTTGAGCCGTAATCAAATCAGCATCAGGGGTCTCCTTACTCTATTGTGCAGTTGAAAGATCATTGTGAGCATTTGTCTGGGACCTAGTGATAGCAGTGACCTGGATTTCCCCTAACAGGGACTCTATTTTGATTAGATCCCCTTGGATGGCCCCGGTTTTGGCCAGCTGATCAGCTAAGTCATTTCCAGTTTTGTCTGGTCCCTCTACTTTGGAATGACCCTTGATCTTTTTCCAGTAGATGGTCATCCCTTTCGATGTGACTAGGTCATCAATATTTTGGATTAGCTTCCCATGTTTCAGGGGTTTGTTATTAGCACATAATATGGCTCTGGTTTTCCAATTTACCAGGTGCTCCACGAACCCGTTCCGTACATAATCCGAATCTGTGATTATGACCAGTTTGTGGAGTTGATGTTGGACAGCAGTGAGGATGGCCTGATGCACAGCCATCAATTCTGCCACCTGACTACTTTGGGGACCAATTTTGTATCCAGTGGAGGGTTCTGGGGACTCATTCACCCATGCATTCCCTACGCCGGCCACCAGTTCTTTCTCCCTGTTGTTGTCAACATGGTAAGCGCATCCATCCACATAGACAGTGGGCATTCCCTCACACTTGTCCTCTTCAAAGACTTTGTGTGGGGAATTGAGGTATGCCTCCATGTTGTCCTTGATTTTTAGACTTTCGTCCTCGAGACAGTTTCTCTGGCACAATCATGCAAATCAGCCAGACCTTGCACGAGGGGACTCTTCTTGTTTTGGCCATATCTGACCTCTACAGGAAAGCCTTGCATTGACACAATCCAGGAGGTAATTTGGGAATTACTCACATTTCCGGCCCGGATTCTGTCACTTTGGAGATATTGCAGAGGCTGGTGTGGAGTCTCCACTATGATGTGTTCCCCCTGGATAAATGGGCGGTAATTCTTCAATGCCCACACCGTTGCCAGGAGTGCCTTCTCACAATCATTGAATTTTTCCTCCACAGAGGATAAAGTTTTGCTCGCATAGGAGATTACTTTATTGACTTTGTCATGCTTTTGGTATAATACTGCCGTCAAACACGTATTAGAAAA
The DNA here is from genome assembly GCF_040938575.1 of Ambystoma mexicanum. Taxonomy (NCBI): domain Eukaryota; kingdom Metazoa; phylum Chordata; class Amphibia; order Caudata; family Ambystomatidae; genus Ambystoma; species Ambystoma mexicanum. The sequence goes on along the minus strand of NC_090939.1, from coordinate 234,180,672 downwards.
CCCTGTATCCAGGAAGAACTCCTTGTTTCTGAAAGGGTAAGCTAGGCAAGGCGCTTGTGAGAGGCTTCTTTTGAGTTGTCTTACTTCCTCGGATTGTTCTGGACCCCATTCCCACCTGACCCCCCTTCAAGAGATGAATCAGGGGTCTGGTGATCTCTGCGTAGCCCTCAATGAACATCCTGCTGTAATTAGTCAGTCCAAGGAGGCTCCTTAGTTCCCACAGAGTTGTGGGATCCTTCAATTTCTGCAGTGCTTCCACTTTCTTTTCTTGGGGACAGAGACCCTGAGGAGTAATCTCATGCCCCAAGAAATTAACACGGGTTCTACACCACTGTGCTTTCTGAAAGGAAAGTTTTGCTCCGGCGGCCCTCAACTGCGTCAGGACATAACGGATCTCCGCTATGTGTTCCTCCACAGATGAACTTTTGATGAGGACATCATCTACATAAGCCAGGTTACCCCTCGCACCCAGGTCGGGCATGGCCTTATGTAAGAAAATGTTGAATTCATTGCCGGAGTTGAGGTATCCGAAGGGAGTCCGGGTACAGGTGTACTGCTGGCCCCCAAAGGTAAAAGCCAGTTTGTATTGGTCCTCCCTACTGACAGGCACGGTCCAGTATCCATTGGTCAGGTCTATTGCAGTGAATACTTGTGACCCTTGAATCTGGGCCAGCCCTTGGTCAATGTAGGGCAGAGGCCATCGGGAAGTATGGACCCGTTTGTTGAGCTCCCTAAGGTCAGCGCAGAGTCTCCACTGGCCGTTTGGCTTCAATATTCCGAACACCGGATTATTGAAAGTGCTGTGGACTGGACGGATTATTCCCCGGGACTCAAGGTTCTTAATTATTTCAGTAAGGGACTCCATGGATGCGAGAGGCAAACGATATTGCTTTACAAACACTGGAGTCATTCCAGGGTCCGTGGGAATTGTTGTTGTGTGGATGTCGGTGCGACCACAGTCGTATGAGTCTACCGCAAAGAGATTTTGGAAATCCATGAAAATTTGTTTCAACTTTTGCTTCTGTTCCAGAGTCACACAAGCATAAGATAGGTTGACTCTTTCTTCCACCATCTGCCTGAAGCCTGGAAAGACTTCTGGTTTTGCTATCTCAGCAGCCTCCTCCAGCTGGGTGGAGAAATCCCTGGTCAGAGTGCTGATTTGGACTGGAGGCTTCAGGTGGGAAAGGCAGCCCTCATGGACCTGGAAAATCACCTCATCCCTCCTGAAGTCAGAAGTCAAATCTTCCTTACCATAAGGGCAAGAAGTGTACACCAGGAAGTTCCCCCCATGCCGGGTGAAAATCCTGTCTGGTGTTGTGTTGTCATCACTGTCACTGTCGAAACAGTACTTGGGGATTGGTCCTAACAGTTCATTTCATAGATCAATGGATAAATGTCGGTCATCAACCGCCATTCCAATAATGGTGCCTGCGGCTAGAGTGATACTCTTTAAGTCGCTGTTATCCACCTCTATTGGAATGGTGTCATGTTCTAGTTTGACTAATGGTGTTGGGTTTACCCCTAACCCTTGCTGTTGGAGAGAAGCATTTAGATGTATGTAAGCATCAGGGTTTTTCAATTTTTGTCCTCTTTTAACTTTCACTTCCAGGGAGAATTGTCGGGTCCTTTCTGGGATGGTGACTTCCTCTTTAATCTGAATTTCAACTGCATAAGGTAGCAATTGAGCTGACCTAAATGCTTTTTTCTGAATCATCAAAGCCCATGGGATTATCCGCTAATCGGGACCAAGCTTTGAAGTTTATTAGGTCCAAACTAATGGCAAAGCGATTGAGAATGTCACTGCCGGTTTATGGTCATAAAACCGAAATTAGAAATCTCGAAAAAAAATATCACGAAAAAAAAAGGCCGAAAAAAAAAATATCGAATTTTTTTTAATGTTTTTTTTTTTAAATGGGGGGTTCCCCCCAACCCACCTTTTTTTCTATTTCTTTTTTATTTTAACCCTTTTTTTTACTTACCTGACCCAAAAAATACATATATACAAAAAAAAAAAATTCGATATTTTTTTTTTCTGCCTTTTTTTTCGAGATTTTTGTTATTCAGGATTTTTTTTCGCCCTTTTGACCGACCACCGTCACTGCCTAAGTAAAAGGCGGCAGTGACGTCTCGCACGACTCAGCAATTATGGACTATGCTCTTGTTGCCAATGGAGATTTTGAGCATACACCTGCTTGGTAGGAGATGTTTGGAATTGGGTGTTTCCAGATCCATTTCCCATTTGTCTATCAGTTTGAATGTGGGAATGGCTGGATCTTTTGGGAGTTGGCGAAACATGGCTTCGCTGATGAAGCTCTTACCGTTGTTCACACACACTCGAGCGGGAACAGAGTCCTTCCCATCATTTAACTGAACAGGGATGAACAACTGATCTCCAATTTGCTGAATATCAGCCAGGCTCTGAGCTGATTTCACATCTTTCTGGACTATAGGAGTGTGAGTGCCTGATTGTGGATTAGTAAAGAATTTCAGGGTGTTTCCTTCCAGTGTGGAATACCACCTTAAACTGGAAGGAAGGTTGATTTTCAGAAATAGAGGGGACCCCCCATTGTCTGTTGTCCTACTGCTATTACTGTCACGTCTGGAATTTGGTTGTTCTGGAAGTGAAATTCTACTTGGTCAGATTTTTGTTCAACCATGTGGCAGGTGCCGTTTAAACTAACATGGTTGACACTCTGTTTTAATTTTATTGGTCGGCTAGTCTGGGTCCAGAGGACCTTGTTTACGCAATCTATTAGGGGTGACAAACTTCTCAGGAGGTCATTCCCTAGTAAACAAGGGGTGCCCTCTGGAGTCACTACTATGACCGGGTGTTTCACCTTATGTCGCCCAATTTTGATGTCCAAATCTGCAGTCCCCTCGACAGTCCCCTCGACAGGAATTTCCTTCCCGTCAAAGTTCTGCAGTTGTCCTGGAAGAGAGGTGAGAGGAATACGGTAATTCTCCCCCTTCCTGCATTTAGTTCATCAAAGGCCCTTTTGGACAGAAGGGTAGCTTGGGATCCAGTATCCACCAGTGCCAAAATTGTACCCTGCCCCTGAAATTGTACCGGGGCATAGCATCTTCCCTCCTTCTCCTCAAGGGGGCACAGATAATGCACATTTTTGGACAACTGGTGGGCCAATTTTCTGGTTTTGGACATGGCGAGAGAAGAGATTTGGGCAGAATTCTGTGGAGAGTCTCGGAAATCTGAAAGAAAAAGTTGGCAACTGGAGATCAGAGCCATTGTGGGTTCCCCTGGTTCCAGTTCTGGGCCACCCCCCCCTTTATGGAGGCAGTCACCAGGATGGGTTTGAACCAGGGGATTTTCTTGCTGTTGGTTCTGGGGTGAGATGGTGGGCGGCGGTAGCTCAGTCTCCACATCTCCCCAGTTTGAATTGGCATCCCTTGGGACCCATTTTTCTTTGGGAGGAGTTCCCCCATCTCTAAAGGAGAAGATCCTTTTCCCAGGATTCTCTGAGGATCCCTCTCCCTCAAATTGGAAGATCTGTACCTCCTCCACAAACTGGGCCTGTTTGGGTACTTTGTTTCTCCTACCCCCCCTCTGCTCCTTTGGAGGCAGACTTTCAGGGGCAGGAGATTTTGTTTCCGGTTCCTGGTTTTCCAGGGGCTCTTTCCAAGTTGGGAAGGAAGCTTCCTCCAAGGCTTTACACCCCCCTTCCCCTTGTGCCTCCTCCCTGGGAACCAGTGGGTTATCGGGGTGCTGCCCCCCGTCATTGTTCTGGAGCACCAGGTCCAGAGTTTGGGGTATTCTGCGGTGGCATGCTCATCTGAGGGTTCTGTTGAGCCCTCAGTATGTGACCCAGATCCCGTGCCATATTTTGGACCTGGCGCTCTAACTGGGAAACCCGCTCAGGCTGATACGGGGCTCTATTTTCTCCCCTGGGCTGATCCCAGGAAGGGTAGCTATCCCTTCTCTGGTAATACCCTGTATTGGGAAGATTTGGGTACCCCTCCACCCTTGGCCTCCCCTCTCCTGGATTGTCTGGGCTCAGGGAATTGGGGAAAGAAGGATGGATGATTTTGGGGCTGGAAATTGGGTGGATACCTGGGGAAAAAGTTCTGCCCAGGATTTGGTGAATTTCTGCCCCCCGGGGGGGGCGTTAGGAGGGAAGTTCCCTGGGTCAGGTGCTTGGCTGGATCCCCCCTTGGGCTGGAGGAGTCCATACATAACCTAGGATGGGTCGGTTTCCCTTGTAGCGGGGACTTACGTAGTCAGGGGAACTGGGGACCCCATTTGTGGGACTACCTCCTTGTCTCCCTGTCTGTGACTGGCCCGAGGGCCTTCTGGGCTGTGAATTATTTGGTGCAGGCAGGTTTTTAGGCCCCCCATCTCCAAATCTAAAACGGGGGCAACCTTTACCTCCGCCACCTTGGCAGCAGCAGGGGTGCTGTTGGTTTTGGGGTTTTTCTGCGCATTATTTTTATTTTCGATGGGCTTCTGCACCTCATAGATCCGGGTAGCCTGTTCAATGACCCAGTCTAAAGATCTTTTCTCATGAAAATCTCTCACGAGCTAGGTCATTATGTATTTGGGTAAGGCATGGAAAAACGTATTGATAAATTCTCTGCTATCCGTGCGCACCCTTCTGGTGGTCTGCGCAAAAGCATGCTTTAATTCTTGCACAAACTCTTGTGGGGCCTGATCCTCCCCACATTGCAAATTGTAGGCTGCCTTGTGAGCCTCTTGAGGATTTATGTGCACAGAAAAATGTTTCAAGATGGCCGTCCTATATGCGGACCATCTTGAATGGTTTTGGTCCTCCAGCCCTGCAAAGAAACTGGAGTATTCTGGTGAGAAGGTCCATTTGACATACTGGATGCAGCTACTGCTGTCCTTCAAATGGAAAGTCTCCATCATTTGTTCATAGAGCTCCAAGTGTTCCCAAACAGAATACTTGGCGTTCTTATGATAAGGCGTGATGACACTCCTTATTGCCTTTATTTGTTTCAATGGGTCTTTAAGCAAAGCCCTTTTTGCCTTATTGGCCTTTTTGGTTCGGGTAACCCTGGTCCATTCATCCTCCGACTCAGAAGCGCTGCTCCCAGAGGTGCCCGTCTGATCTTCCAGGTTTTCCCGGATTCTGCGAGCCTGGGAATGGCTGGCAGAATGTGGGGACCTGGTCTCCTGTGTCCTGTAATGCTCAGAGGAGTCTTCAGATCCCTCCTTGCTGCCAGGATTTGATGGGTACCCCCCCAATGACCTGACTGGGCAGAGTTTTGTTTTCAGGATGCCCTTAATGGGCCTACTCTCCTGGGGTTCCCCACTAAATTGCACTGTGCTTGGGTGCCCATACCCGGATGCCCGCCCATCCATTCCTGGGAGGTACTGGCCTATGAGCCTCATACTTCTAGCTGGATAGTAGTCTGCCATCCCCGTGGCCCTGGGCTCATGTGCGCGAGGGGTCATGAGGTTGGCAGAGTCCAGGGACTGGGAGAGATGAAGGCCTCTGGTACTAGGACTCCTGAGGTTATGCTCAGCAGTTTCTCTTTCCCAGCGAACCTCATCTCTATCCACCCCTGTTCCCTGTTGCAATGCAAAAGCCTGCGCTTTCAGTTCCACAGTTAAGGCCTTACTAGACTCTATCAGTCTCTCTTGCATCGCTACCTGTTGCTGGAGCCTATCATTGTGCTGGCAGAGAGCCTCATTCTCTCTCTGTGCCTCCTGATTGGTCCTGGAGTACTGGGCCAGTCTTTGCTGCAGGAGGGTTACCTCCTGAGCTGTGTCCCTATTGGGCTGCTCCTTTCTTGCCAGAGCATCCTCCACCCTCCTGGTGTGCTCTAACAAGTTCTGGTGTTCTTTTTGGAGGTCACCCAGTCCCTGGAGGGCCAGGTGATTTTCTTCCATTTTCCTTTTTAAGTGGCAGACTTCCTGGCCTAAGGTATCCCTTTCCTGACTAAGAGCCTGCATCTGTGCTGCCAGGTCGTCCCTTTGCCTTTGGAAGGCACCAGCTTTCTAGCGCTCCTGATCAAACTCTGCCTGGGTATCCAGGTCCTTCAAAATCAATTTATTGCTTTCCTCTTTTTCCCTATCTAGGTGGCTTAGCAGGGTGACTACCTGCTCAGCACATGCCCTATTGAAATCTAATTGTTGCTCCAGATTTTTCTGGCTCTGCAGTATGGAGTCCAAACTTTCTTGGTACTCCTTCTGCAAGTCCAGAAATCTGGTATCCTGGTCAGCCTTTTCCTGTTGCAGCACATCCATATCCTCCTTTATTTTAGTGATGTACTGTCTGCTGTCCTTTGCTGACTCCTGGCTCCTGAGCAGCCTCTGCTCAGAAGAGTCCAGATCAGATTGGGCCTTCTCTAACGCCATCTGTTGCCTATTCTTGGCCTTCAGCACATTTGTCCTGCATGGCTCCCATATATAGGTACAAATATGCCGCTATCCTGGCAATCTTATTATGTTCATCTTTGGCTTAAGGGGTGTAAAAAGAGAGGACTGGTGGGGGGTGGTCTGTACTTCTGCTCTCTATATGGTAGAGGGGAGGCACAGAGGACCCCAGCCTAGATTCTCTATTCGGTAGCTATGGTCGAGTAATCAAGGCCTAGCTTCTCAGGAGGTGATGCAGGCTGGTTCTTAAGTACAGTGTAGTCCCCCAAGCCCCCACAAAGGAATCTCCACACACTGTATTGGTTAGAACACAGTCTTTATATAATCAATATATAAGGTTATGTACACTTATCATAATAACTCACTTTGTACTTAGGAAAATCAACAATGGCAAATATATACAATTCTAAAGTGGTACCACCCTTTGTATTAGATCTCATTAAAGTGCATCAACAATACTGTAACAATGTCACACAGATCAATAGAGTGAAACCAGCAATAGAGAGAGGAGAGAAAATAAGATGGTTGAGCAATAGGCAGAATACTGGCCCCTACCACTAGACACAGTTCTGTGTGGAGATCCCCCCACCTGGGCAACCTGTAAAATAAAGATATAGCACAAGCCCAGTCCATATATTGTTCTGCAAGTCTTATTCCCTCCTATAATGTTTTTACCCCCCCAATGTACCTGGTGGAGTCGAGTTCTTCGAAGAGGCGTCGACAGATCCTTCTTGAGCGACCCCCTTTCAAGCGGGAGTCATGGATCGTCGAGAGGCGTCGAGAAGCGTTGAGGAACTCGGCGTTCGGCGGCGGGGAATCGACGGCCCTTTTTGAATGCCTTCCCTTTCAAGCGGGAGACACGGGGCGTCGAACGACCGTCGAGGAACTCGGCGTTCGGCGTCGGGGAATCGACGGCCCTTCTTGAATGCCTTCCCTTTCAAGCGGAAGACACGGGGCGTCGAACGTCCGACAACAAACAGGGTAGAACGGCGTCGATGAGGCGGCAGCTTTGATCCAAGCGGTGCTCGTCGACGACGGAGCGTTGGCGTCCTGCACCTCGACGACAATTGTTCTGGACCGCAAAGATTGTGGAGATGGGGGCCCAGCAAGGGCGTCGAGTCGTTCGAGTCTTTGTGGTCTTCGGGTGGCGGGAAACCCACCGGCAGGTTTCTCCTCGGCGCGTTGGTCGTCCTCGACTTTCTCCGGCAGGATAAAGCGGTCGACTGTGCGGTCGAGGAAGTCCTTCGATTCAAATGTTCTTAGGCAAGGAGCGGACAGCTCCGGTCGTCGGCGGCACAGCGTCAAGTGGTTCCCACGGCTGGGCAACACAACTTCGACGGGCCTCCAGCGGTTACACAAACCTGCGAAACCCTGGTTGACGCAAATGGACTTCGACGGCGGCGATGTCCGGGTGCTTCACTTCGATCTCCTCGGCGGTCCCGTCTCGGGTCGGCAGCCTTTCGAGGGTCTGTCTTCCAGGGCGCTTCGACGAAGATGGAGTGGTGCTCGATGGTCCCTCGGAGCACGGGAAGAGGGCGCCTTACCAGGTCCTCTCTCGGGTCAGTCTTCGACGATTTCGGCAGCCTTCGGATCGGTCGAAGCAAATGCAGCAGCAAGTCTTCTTCTTCCAGCTGGACGTCGAGGATCAGCAGTTCCAGTTACTCTTAGAGTGGAGACTCAGCTCCAGAACGCTTCTGAACAATTACCAGTGGTGAGAGGTCCCCAGATATACTATTCTGTCTCTCATCCACACTGCTGGCACACACTCAGCAGCCAATCATACAGAAGGGCATTTATGCAGTCAGTCAGCCAATCAGGCACACAGTGCATTCAGGCCACACTCCTCCCTTTCAGACACTCACTACAAGGAATGTGGATTGGGACAAGTACCCAGCCATTCAACACTACACACTGCATTCAGGCCAGTTTCGGGCAGGGCTGTCTCAGTCTTTGTCTCTCATGCCAGAAACCAGACAACCACAAAAAGGAGTGTATATTGGTCACACACTCCATTCACCCAGGTCCCACCCACAGGAGGTACCCACAACATACAGTCACTGGGAAGGCTCCAGTCAGTCTAGCTGGGCCTTCACAACAACACCACATATGGAACTTCCACCCAACAGCCAGTCAGGGACAGAGTCAGGGCTTCCCAGGACTTTGGGAATCAAGGTAACAGGCAATAGAAAGCAAGAGGCCACAGGGGCCATCTTGTTTCCTATCAGGAATCAACTGATCCCAATGGCAGGGCCTGGGTATCCCAAAATGGAGGACACCCAGAGCACCTGTCAAATTCAGCATGGAGCTGCCACCAGCCCATACCCTGCTCTGTGGGCCACCCACGGGTGCCCAAAAAACATACACTAGGGGCACAGGGTTGTACCCCTACCCATGGGAGCCATAAGGGTATCCCATGGGTCTGTTCACCAAACCAAAAGAGAGAGCTGCACTGCCAGGAGTCCCACATGGACTCCTGGGCAGAAAACACGACAGAACACACGATAAAAAGTAGTAAAGGACAAGGATTCAGAGGCCCTGTCCTTCTGATGCATTTCCAGCATCACAGTCGCCCCCCCAGACTGAGGTGGAGGGTGTCTAATCTTCCCCTTCTGGAAAGGCCATCTGCATTATCGTGACTCTTCCCTGGTCTGTGCTCTATGGTGAAGTCTAGCCCTTGCAGGCTAATGGACCACCTGAGCAATTTCGGATTCTCACCCATCATTTGCATAAGCCACTTCAGGGGCTTATGATCTGTTTGGACCTTGAAGGTAGACCCCGTAAGGTAGGGCCTAAAACGCCTAAGGCTCCAAACTATGCTAAAGCACTCCTTTTCAACAGTAGCCCACCTAAGTTCTCTACCCTTGAGTTGTCTACTGATGAATATGATAGGATGTTCTCTCCCTTTGTCATCTAACTGGGACAAGACAGCTCCAATTCCGGTGTCGCAGGCATCCGTCTGGACGATAAAGGGTCGGCTGTAGTCAGGCGCTCACAACACAGGTGCGCTACACAGACTTTCTTTCAAGCCATCAAAGGCCCTCTGACAGTCTTCGATCCAATTAACCTTCCTAGGCTGTTTGGGTGAAGTTAGAGCTGTCAGGGGTGCAGCTATGGTTCCATAGTCTGCCATGAAATTGCGATAGTACCCAGTGAGCCCCAAAAAGGCTCTCACATGGGCTTGAGTAGTGGGAGTCTCCCAGTTCTGTACATCCTGTACTTTACTGGAGAGAGGTTGGATTTGACCCCCTCCTACCTCATGACCAAGATAGGTAACTTTCCCCTGAGCTATCTGGCACTTGGTGGCCTTGATAGTGAGGTTAGCCCTTTTCAAGGCCTGCAACACCTTATCCAGATGTGTCAAATGCTCTTCCCAGGTGGAACTGTAGACGGCAATGTCGTCTAAGTAAGCCACACAAAAGGCTTCCAGCCCACTGAGCGCATGGTTGACCAATCTCTGGAAGGTGGCAGGGGCATTCTTTAACCCAAAAGGCATGACCCTAAACTGGTAGAGTCCCTCAGGTGTTGAGAATGCCGTCTTTTCCTTGGCATGGTCCGTCAGAGCTATTTGCCAATAGCCTGAGGTAAGGTCAAAGGTGCTCATAAATTTGGCAGCACCTATGGTGTCCACAAGCTCATCAGCCCTGGGTAATGGGTGCGCGTCAGTTTTGGTGACGGCATTGACTCCTCGGTAGTCCACACAGAACCTCCAATCCTTGGTACCCGCCTGGGAACGTGCCTTGGGGACAAGGACCACTGGACTGGACCAGGGACTGGGTGAGGGTTCAATAACACCCAGATCCAACATCTTGGCGACCTCAGCCTGGATGTGGTTCTTGACGGTATCTGACATACGGTAGCACCTGCTTTTGACAGGCACACTGTCACCAGTGTCAATTTCATGCCTACACCACGGTGTAAGGCCTGGCGTCAGTGAAAACAGAGAGGCATACTGTTGGAGCAAAGCCCTGCAGGCCCTCTGTTGCTCTGTTGTCAAATCCGGAGAGAGATGTACTCCCTCCACTGAGCCATCCTGAGGGTTGCTATGCAGCAAATCAGGAAGGGGCTCACTCTCATCCTCTTCTTGCCCTGAAGCTAGCAAGAGACATGAGACTTCTGCTCGCCGGTGGAAAGGCTTGAGCCGGTTGACATGGAATACCTGAGGGGCTACCCCAGAGGCTCCCATGTCAACCAGATAATTGACTTCGCCCATCTTGGAGATGATCCTGAAGGGTCCAGTCCACTTGTCTGCCAAAGCTCTAGGCTTGGTAGGCTCCATCACAAGGATTTCCTGTCCCGGAGTCCAATCCACTTGCGAGGCTTTAAGGTCATGCCAGTACTTATTCAATTCCTGGCTGGCCTTGAGATTTGCTGTTGCCTGACCCATCATCTGTGTCATCCTCCGTCTGAGGCCTAACACATAGTCCCCCACTTGCTTGGCTGGACCTGGAGGGGTGGCTTCCAAGCCTTCTCTGATCAAGGCGAGGGGCCCCCTCACGGGATGTCCAAAGAGTAACTCAAAGGGGCTGAAACCAACACCCTCTTGAGGTACCTCTCTGTAAGCAAACAGCAGGCATGGCAGGAGGAGATCCCATTTCCTCCTTAGGGGTTCTTCCAAAGCCCCTAGCATGCCCTTGAGAGTTTTATTAAATCTCTCAACCAGACCATTGGTCTGGGGGTGGTAAGAGGTGGAGAACTTGTAGGTTACCCCGCACTCTTTCCACATGGTTTTCATGTAACTAGACATGAAGTTGGATCCTCTGTCAGAGACAACCTCCTTGGGGAATCCAACATGGGTGAAAATGCCTAGGAGAGCCCTGGCAACCACCTTGGCAGTAACAGTCCGAAGGGGTATTGCCTCAGGGTACCTGGTGGCATGATCTACCAAGACCAGGATGAACCGATGTCCTCCTGAAGTGGGAGGGTCAAGGGGACCGACGATGTCGATGCCCACCCTCTCAAATGGTGTGCCAACCACTGGCAATGGCTGCAGTGGGGCAATGACACTGCCTCCAGTCTTGCCAGACAACTGACAAGTTGGGCAGGTCCTGCAGTGGGACTCCACCTCTACTCTCATCCGTGGCCAGTAGAAATGGGCAGAGAGCCTCTGCTTAGTCTTCTTGGTCCCAAGATGACCAGCCAAGGGCACCTCATTCGCCAACTGCAGTAGGAAGGGCCTGTAAACCTGGGGTACCACCAACCTCTTGCGGGCACCAGGTTCAGGCTTAGTGGGCTCACTAACAAGGAGCTCACCCTCCCAATAAATCCGGAATGTCCTAGGCACTTCTCCTTGTGCCTGGGACAGGGCCTGTTTCCTCAGTCCCTCAAAAGAGTGGCACTCTCTCTGTCCCTTACAGAAGTCTGCCCGGGAGGGTCCCCCTTCAGCTAACAAGCATTGAAGGTCGGGATGATCCTCCGGGTTGAGAACCTCTCCCACAGGAGAGTCTTCTGTCTCTTCTCCCACAGGAGTTGATTTTGGGTTTTCCAGTGGACCCAGCACGTCCGGAGCATGGATCCCAATGGGTGCTGTCGGAACAGCAGGAAGAGAAGGTGTTCCCTCTACAGAGGTGGCCTTCTTGGTCTTCCTTCTTCTTGCCTTAGGCCTCGCCTTTGGCTCGGGTACCTGACTCACAGCCAGACCCGGTGTCACCTGTGACCTAGTGACTGCAGCAGCAGTCATGGGAAGACCATCCGAGATCAACCCCAACTCTACTAGATCATTTCCTAACAGAATGTTAGCAGGGACATTGTCCTGAACCAGGACAGGAAGCTTCGCTGTCTTGTCTCCAATCATGAGTGTGACTAAGGCTACAGGCGATAATTTGGGAGGCCCACCAGCTAACCTGGTGGTTCTCAGAGGAGCACTTACATAGTCCTCTGGCTTGAGCAGGGTCCTGTCCAACACTGTCATGCTTGCCCCAGTGTCTCTCAAACCAGTAGAAGGCTGGCCATTCAAGAGGACACTTCTCAAAAACCTATGGGTGTTCTGTGGGATAGTCGCCAGTACTCCTGCATACTGGTCCCAGGCCCCAAGGGACACTAAGGAAATCTCTACCGGAGCACCAAATGTGATCCCGGTAGAGGAGGGGAGGACAGTGGCCTCCACCTCAGACACGGGGTAAGGGTAGGTCAGGCTGACAGCCTGTACTCCAAGTGCCTTACCTTTACACTTGGAGTCACCCCTTCTGTGATCCAGAGCCCCACAGTCCCAACAAGTGGCAGGTGTGCGGGGTACGGTACTGGAACCACTGGGAGCCTGCTTTGCAGCAGGTGGACCACTACTCTTATTCCCACCCACAGATGATTTATCCCCTCTAGATTCTTGGGTCTTGGGAGAGGATGGTTTAGGTTTACCCGACTGTGACTGCTTGTGGGACTCCTCAGCTTTCTGAGAGGCCCCCTTTTCTTTGTCCTTGTCCTTCCCACTGGAGTCCTTAGGGGACACCCGGTGGGAGACCCACTTGTCAGCCAACCTAGCCAGCTTAAAGGGGTCCAAAATGTTCTGGTCAGCCACATACTGACGCAGCTCTGGTGAACAGGCTTCAGAAAAATGCTCAAAAAACAAGAGGTGGGACAATTCAACAAAAGTCTTAACCTTGTATCCATCAATCCACCCCATCATGTTCATGTGCGCAGCACTCACCCAGTCAACCCAAGACACATTCTCTCTTTTCTTAAAATCCCTGAACCTTTTAAGGTATTGGGTAGGTGTCTTGCCAAACTTGGCAATCAAAGCAGACTTCATACACTCATATTGACCCCTTTCTTCCACATTCAGCTTCAGAATACAGTCATACCCAGTTTGAGGCACTCTGCTTAACAAACACTTAGCCCAATCTCTTTTATCAACATCATGAACCGCACAAGCCATTTCAAACGCTTCAATCCATTGGAGGATATCTGAACCCTCCACAAATACACCAACCAAATCTTTCATAAACTTGGTGGCTGGGGACCTGACACTCTCACTGGTTTTAGCTGAAGTCTCCACTCTAGCTTTCTCTAGCTGGATTCTCTGACATTCAGTGTCCTGGCTCTTGAGTTCAAGGTCCTTATTCTTGAGCTCCACTTGTTGAGCCAACTCCTCTTTCCTAAGTTCAGCATCTATTTCCAACTTGCGGTATTCAAGGGGCAGAGTCCTCATTGGTTGCATTCCCCCCCTCATCAAGAGTTTCACCATCAGTCTGGCAGTCCACCAGGGCAGCTATCAGCTCAGCCCTAGACTTATCCACAAAGTCTAACTCCCTGGCTTCACAAGCACTCTGGAGAGCCTCCAAGCTCATCCGAGTCAATTTGCCATTTGCAATAGACTCCATTGTTTGTAATGCAGTTATCTTGTACACAACTAAACCTTAATTTAATAAAGTGCAGATATTTTGTAAGTGGCACGGTTATACACTGATTCTTAAAACCATAAGCATCCCACCGCTGCCACCAGTGTAAAAGGAGAGGACTGGTGGGGGGTGGTCTGTACTTCTGCTCTCTATATGGTAGAGGGGAGGCACAGAGGACCCCAGCCTAGATTCTCTATTCGGTAGCTATGGTCGAGCAATCAAGGCCTAGCTTCTCAGGAGGTGATGCAGGCTGGTTCTTAAGTACATTGTAGTCCCCAAGCCCCCACAAAGGAATGTCCACACACTGTATTGGTTAGAACACAGTCTTTATATAATCAATATTCAAGGTTATGTACACTTATCATAATAACTCACTTTGTACTTAGGAAAATCAACAATGGCAAATATATACAATTCTAAAGTGGTACCACCCTTTGTATTAGATCTCATTAAAGTGCATCAACAATACTGTAACAATGTCACACAGATCAATAGAGTGAAACCAGCAATAGAGAGAGGAGAGAAAATAAGATGGTTGAGCAATAGGCAGAATACTGGCCCCTACCACTAGACACAGTTCTGTGTGGAGATCCCCCCACTTGGGCAACCTGTAAAATAAAGATATAGCACAAGCCCAGTCCATATATTGTTCTGCAAATCTTATTCCCTCCTATAATGTTTTTACCCCCCCAATGTACCTGGTAGAGTCGAGTTCTTCGAAGAGGCGTCGACAGATCCTTCTTGAGCGACCCCCTTTCAAGCGGGAGTCACGGATCGTCGAGAGGCGTCGAGAAGCGTCGAGGAACTCGGCGTTCGGCGGCGGGGAATCGACGGCCCTTCTTGAATGCCTTCCCTTTCAAGCGGGAGACACGGGGCGTCGAACGTCTGTCGAGGAACTCGGCGTTCGGCGTCGGGGAATCGACGGCCCTTCTTGAATGCCTTCCCTTTCAAGCAGGAGACACGGGGCGTCGAACGTCCGACAACAAACAGGGTAGAACGGCGTCGATGAGGCGGCAGCTTTGATCCAAGTGGTGCTCGTCGACGATGGAGCGTTGGTGTCCTGCAAGGCAGAGGCGTGCGGGGCACCTCGACGACAATTGTTCTGGACCGCAAAGATTGTGGAGACGGGGGCCCAGCAAGGGCGTCGAGTCGTTCGAGTCTTTGTGGTCTTCGGGTGGCGGGAAACCCACCAGCAGGTTTCTCCTCGGCGCGTTGGTCGTCCTCGACTTTCTCCGGCAGGATAAAGCGGTCGACGGTGCGGTCGAGGGAGTCCTTTGATTCAAATGTTCTTAGGCAAGGAGCGGACGGCTCCGGTCGTCGGCGGCACGGCATCAAGTGGTTCCCACGGCTGGGCAACACAACTTCGACGGGCCTCCAGCGGTTACACAAACCTGCGAACCCTGGTCGACGGCAATGGACTTCGACGGCGGCGATGTCCGGGTGCTTCACTTCGATCTCCTTGGCGGTCCCGTCTCGGGTCGGCAGCCTTTCGAGGGTCTGTCTTCCAGGGCGCTTCAGCGAAGATGGAGCGGTGCTCGATGGTCCCTCGGAGCATGGGAAGAGGGCGCCTTACCAGGTCCTCTCTCGGGTCAGTCTTCGACGATTTCGGCAGCCTTCGGATCGGTCGAAGCAAATGCAGCAGCAAGTCTTCTTCTTCCAGCTGGACGTCGAGGATCAGCAGTTCCAGTTACTCTTAGAGTGGAGACTCAGCTCCAGAACGCTTCTGAACAATTACCAGTGGTGAGAGGTCCCCAGATATACTATTCTGTCTCTCATCCACACTGCTGGCACACACTCAGCAGCCAATCATACAGAAGGGCATTCATGCAGTCAGTCAGCCAATCAGGCACACAGTGCATTCAGGCCACACTCCTCCCTTTCAGACACTCACTACAAGGAATGTGGATTGGGACAAGTACCCAGCCATTCAACACTACACACTTCATTCAGGCCAGTTTCGGGCAGGGCTGTCTCAGTCTTTGTCTCTCATGCCAGAAACCAGACAACCACAACAAGGAGTGTATATTGGTCACAAACTCCATTCACCCAGGTCCCACCCACAGGAGGTACCCACAACATACAGTCACTGGGAAGGCTCCAGTCAGTCTAGCTGGGCCTTCACAACAACACCATATATGGAACTTCCACCCAACAGCCAGTCAGGGGGAAGGGACAGAATCAGGGCTTCACAGGACTTTGGGAAACAAGGTAACAGGCAATAGAAAGCAAGAGGCCACAGGGGCCATCTTTTTCCTATCAGGAATCAACTGATCCCAATGGCAGGGCCTGGGTATCCCAAAATGGAGGACACCCAGAGCACCTGTCAAATTCAGCATGGAGCTGCCACCAGCCCATACCCTGCTCTGTGGGCCACCCACAGGTGCCCATAAAACATACACTAGGGGCACAGGGTTGTACCCCTACCCATGGGAGCCATAAGGGTATCCCATGGGTCTGTTCACCAAACCAAAAGAGAGAGCTGCACTGTCAGGAGTCCCACATGGACTCCTGGGCAGAAAACACGACAGAACACACTATAAAAAGTAGTAAAGGACAAGGATTCAGAGGCCATGTCCTTTTGATGCATTTCCAGCATCACAAGGGGCCATATATAATTCACTCAGGGCCACATGTAATGGACCCTGATCTCTCCATATATCTGACCCTGTTTCAGTGACCTGTTGCGCGATTGCCTGCAACCAGACCGTTTGGTCCTGATGAGTCCACTCACCTCTCACAAATAGATTATGTAAGAAGTGCTCTCTGGCTATTTTGATGTCTACCAGTGTCGTCATTCTGGAGTTTGAGTTCCTTCCTGACTTACAGAAGTTTGTATTTTATTTTTGCAAAACAGACCGTTTCCTTAGAGCGTTCCTTTCACAGTGTAAAACAGTGTGGTGATCTATCCGGATATGTGTATCTGGTCAGTTGGCACACTGTATTAATCTGCACAAGTGGTAAATCTAACCCAGAATATCCCGGCTCCGAGCCCCCACTTTTGTAAGCGATATTCAATCAACACTACAGCTAAGTCAATGCCTAGTCTGGGATGCTGAGGAAAACCCTTATTGATGTATTTTTATGTCCAGTTCAGTACTCTGGATGGCAACCCTAGTATAACACCCCCCTCTTAGAATCCTCCTGACCCCACTGAGCCAAGAAGTAGGTTTGTTTTGCAAATTAAAAGGTTTATTTGGAAAATTAAACAATATATATATATATATATATATATATTTCAAAAAACAAACAGCTTCTGCAGAAACTATTCAGGCGAGCAGCACTCCACGAACAAGAAAGTGTTTCAATGATTCTAATCATCACGGAAATCCAACAGCAAAACACTGCATCTTCGGTTGTGTGAAATATAACAGCCTTTATTTTAGAAATGCAGCAGATAAAAAGTGTTCTCCCAATGCAATATATGCTTTGCCAGACGGCAGCCTGACGCGTTTCACCACTAACCAGTGGCTTGTTCACAGTCACTCATCACCCATAGAGTGTTTGTTTATATAACAGACACTCCCCCCACAGTGAAAGACATAAAAAAGGTGACTTAAAGTCTTAAAAATAATGGCAATTAGCCATCTTGGCTTGGGCTACTGATTCGCATTACTGAATGGTATAAACACATATATAGATGTTAAACATACCTTTTCGCCATTAAAAGACACATGCAAATACGATTGGTATTTTAAATATGAGTATTCTTAAAAACCAACTTATAGTATATGACATAAACCACAATTATAAGGGCAATACGGAAACATTAAAACTCCTATGTAAGTAACATGGTGTTATTTTTCCTATTAGATGCATAAAGGCAGAGGTAATAATATAGATCTGCCTTAAGTATTTACAAAGCCAAGAAGTGACTGCTTACGCATCTTGCCATGTTACGAAGTACCTAGAAGCGAGATAACTATCTTCGCTGAGTATGTAGCGTTCAGTAAAAATAAAATGGATAGTACACTTGTCAATATGAGCAGTAATCAGCAATAGGTAATCCTACAGTAGCACAGTTCTTTACAATCAATGAGGAGCTAGTGTAGGATGGATAAGGTAGCAAAAATACTTTTATGGTTTCAAGGGAAAAGCAATGAGGAATAAACCGCAGTACAGGAATACTTGATATGATTTTAGCAAAAGATAAGATAATCACTTTTTCTCTGGCAATTCACCCTCCCCCCCCCCCTATGCAATGTAATAGATGGAAGGAGATGGAAAGAGGAGCACACAGTTCTCAGGAATGCAATCAAATACAATACGAAATTCAGTTCCCCCCCAGCAAGCTTAGAGGAAACAGGTAGAAGTTTGAAACACAGGCCCAAAATGCTTTTAAATATGATGGAAATGGATGGGAAAACTGATTTTAATTCCCTCTAGAGATTCAGGGTGAGTGAGAGATGCTTGTTGGCATTAGCTCAGGCTCACTTTAGCAATGCTCTATGAGTTATTACCAGGTTGCAAACGGATTTTAACAAAGGAAAGAATGGAGCTGCTATTTTGACAAGTGGAGAAATTGAGCCAAATCGCAAATCGCGGTAAATTTCGCGAGTGCGTAAATCGCGATTGCGGAAAAAGTATATGGAGCAGGAAGTTGGTTCGTTGGAAAGCCTAGAATCACAGCTTTAAAATGAAAGTTAAATTTCGTTCCTAGCCCAAACGGTTCAAGAGATACGGACGATTTAATAAAGGTAGTTTTTCGGATTTAAAGTAAAATTCAAAATGACAGGTGACAGCTTGCAGCTGCAGAATTGACAGGTGACAGTTGTGCAGCTTTAAAAATGACAGCTGACACGATTTCTAGGAGGCAGTTCTACTTAGGTTAAAATAGTTTGGATTAGATCATTTTAACTAAGAGATTGGTTCTGCACAGTTCTGCTAGGTACTCACAATATAAATTTGAAATGAATGGGCCTCGTCACGGATGTGGTCAACTGGAATGGACTTCGGCGGTTCTGCTCACAGCGTCTGGGTCAGCTCTGCTCTGCTGGTCTAGCCTCTCTGGATACAGCGGCCTCTGGTGCTGGATACTGCTCTGATTTCCGGTCCGGATAAAGTGGATTCTGGATGTAACACTGCTTTCTGGGTACTGGCAAAAGTTCTTGGCAAAAGAATTCAGACAGCTCGCCCGGCTGTGGAATAGTTTGCAAATGATTTTGAGGCCTGCTGAGAATACCTTTGCTTGCAGTGGGCCTTCTAGGTTCAAAGTTCTGTAGTCTGGTTCTGGTCTCTGTCTGGATGGGATGTCGGCCGTCAAAATGCTCCGCAGAAATGGAAAATGAATGTCTCTACCTGTCCCAGTGTCTCTTTTTATGTGTTTTAAAAATGGGTGTGTGCGTGGCATAACTGAGCCGGCCCCTCTCTACTTGTCATTGGCCCAATTCTCCCCTCTCCCATGATTGGGGGAAGGAACTGGATTGTCATCATGATGAGGTCTGTTTATGGGTTAGAGGATCCTCCCCTGGTCAATTTGCCCACAAATCTATATTTGATTCAAATACATATTTCCCAGATACACAATTTGTTGAAATTACATGTACACATTATATATTCCTTATGGTCCATGCTTGTCCGCCTCTGATCTTCCTGGGGGCTTGCATTCAAAAATGACATTTTGCGCTTTTTGACTGGTTTACCAATATCGGACATTTACCAAAAATTACACACATGTGCGCAAGGAGTATGGACATTAATTGATGAAGTGTCAGATTTTTAACGTGCAGACATTTGGAGTAAGACCCTATTTTCCGCTAGCAACCCCCCAGAATACACCACAGGGTCCTAACGCCTCTTAAAACGTGCACAGAAAAATCACAAGAATAATGATATTACTTATATAATTTTGACCAGTCCGCACTATGAATTATCTGTCTTTTTAACTTATGCCCTGGTCAAAAAGGGGTGTGGCTTCCCACATCACATGGTGGAAGAACTGGTTTATCCACTTCCCCCAAGCTCAGCTGGCTCTCATAGGCACTTCTCCTCCCACTTCTCCCAAGAGGAAGCCACTTTACGCCCCCCCAATATAACATTTGCCTGAGTCCATTGTTCAGTTTCCTGCAGTCCCCAGGTAATTCAATCAGAGAGGTGTCACCTCCTTTTTGTGGGGGCAGCAGAATGCAGCCAGGCCTGGGAACACAGCTGTTGATCCAGTTTCAACTCCTGTCGGGGGTAGTTGACAGGCAGAATCCAGTTTCGTTAAGCCAGGTTTCAGCTAAATGTCACTTTTTGTTCCCAGTTTTCTACATTCAAATCAAACTGACAATGTTTACACATGCAGCTAGAGTGCTGATTCTAAGTTCAAAACTATGACATTTCAACAGTTACAAACTATGTGACACTCAAATGTAGGTCCCTCATTTAATTTAAACATTTCGATTTTAGTGGTTTTCAGTTCAGTTTAACTTAAGCTGCTGACCTCCACAGCTCAGCCAGTTTTGTTATGAACATTGCTTTGGGCTCTTTTTCTTTCCGGATTTTGTATGCACACAAAACTTAATTCTGCCAAATGTCTGCTGGTGTTCAGTGAGATTTTTGAATATCCTGCAATGTTTGACATAGGCATTTTTAGCTTGCATTCAGAGAAACCAAGGTGATTTCAAAGGGCTTTTTAAGATAACAGGCACTGCTGTTTTTCCTTTGGCACACATTCCACTCATGGCACCCCTGGCCCATCATGCTCACACTGGTGGGTGGAAGGTTAGGCGACCATTTTGGTGTGTGCACAAACTGCGCGGTTCTCCTGGATTCTGGCGCACATGTGGGCTTTTTGGCCATCTTGGATTTTCTAAGCCCACAGCACCAAATGTTGCAGCTTAATGACTCAAACGTGGGTCAATACACCTGACAGCAAGGACTATGAGTTAATAGGGTAGAACCAGTATGAAATGAAGCTGGTATAAAAGAATTGTCAGTGGCAATACAAGTTTTGGTTAGACAAAGAAAATGCAAATTAGAACAGGAAAACAGATCAAGAATCAAGTGGGACTTATTGCAGACTGAACGGGCATTGAGATGAACAAAATGGAAGACAGGCAAAGCATCCATAGGAATTGTATGGGAACATAGTTTGGAATGGTGGTGAGTGTCTGCCTGAGGAAAGGAACGGTGGGCTATCCTCGATGGCATAGGACAAGGCATGAAAAACAGAGTGAAAGAGACATGCGGGAAAAGGAACAAGTGGATGGCAGGTTGACACATGATATGGGGCAAACAGGGAGAGACAATGCCCTTTGAGGGTCACCCTTCAAATGGGGAACCTAGGGGTAAGGCATGTCCAGGGGGTGGGGCCACTGAAGGAAGCCCACAGAAGCGGTGGTGTTTACACTGCAGATGAAAAGTTCACAATCCAGGTGGCAGGGCAGGGGCCACCAGCCGAGGAAGTCAGGTACGCGGGCAGCACATACTGCAGTTCCAACCTGCCTACCACTGCAAGGGAGTAACGCTCAGAGATGTCTGTACCAGAGGCAGATAAGAGAGAGGGAGAGAAGAGGGGCCCAAGCCCACATCCACTTTCTGAGGGTAAAAGGACCAATTTCAGTAGTGTCTGGCCTTTGATGAGCATCCCCCATGGCCTCATGTCGCTTTGTACTTTATGCTCGCCTCAATCATTTGCAGTACTTCTATGATGAGGTCCCTGTTCAAGTGAAGTCTCATTACTCAATCCTCGTCTAGAAAGTCATGATTAGTGAATGAAGACATGCACTGGTTGTCACCTGGGTGTGTAAGTATGACTGCCACATGGATGTGTTTATTGATTTTGAGCTGCTACATTTGAAGGATTGACATCTCTGATGGATCCTGTTCCTCTGGTGGATGCCTGTTGTAGGTGGTGCCTCTTGGAATTGTGAGAAAGTACTGAACCTGCAGGGGTAATCGTGCACTGTAGGTTCCATTTTGCAGGTGTCCTTATGACCATTGCAATTACTGTGCTGTGTGAAATATACACTATTATTTGTCATGCATGTATTGGGTTGATAGCTATTGAATCTACTTCTGTGGGTGCCCTCAGATCCCTTTTCTTTATGGCTCTGTGTACCCTCACTGTCTGATATGAGTTTAGTGGCTGTGTGCATGAGGAGTGTTTTTTTTATTTTAGGGGGGAGTGCATTGGGCACAATTTAGATTGTGTTACTCTTTTCAGTTAAAGTGAATGGATGAGAGGGTGAAGGGTGGTGAATTTGGTCATGGTGGTAGTCACCTACACAAGTGACTATATTCTTGCAGATTAGGTCACAGTTACCTTTGTGTTGGCAATTATTTTTTGATATAACATTTTTTATTGTTTTGTGGACATAAACAAGCACAACAACAATATGTAGTTGACATTTGGTCACTACACATAACCCTTTTAACATTTATAACATTTAAACACACAGGTATACATTTGTTCCTGGCATCTGGTTTATGTTTGCATATATTGTGAAGTTGTTACATCTAGAGTTTCTTAAAGTCGTTCCGATGGCTTATATCAGTTCACTGTTCGGCGCTCAGTGTCCCTATGTCTGTTCTTTGCTTGCCTTCAGCTGTCCTCCCATTTTTGCCATATCTTGGCCGCTTTCTCTGTGCATCCTCTTGTGGTATACACTCTCGCCTCCATTGGGATGCACATGTCCACGTCTGCTACCCATTTGGCGTACTGTGGCGGTGTGGGCGAGCCCCATAGTTGGGCTATGTTTCTTTTGGCGAGACTCACAGTCGTTGTAAACATGAGTTGTTCAAATCTGGATAGCTCTATATCCGCATCTATTCCCAGTATCAGGAGTTTGGGGTCCATCGGTATTTCACGGTCAAGTACTGCTGAGAGCCTATCGCAGCATTGTCGCCAAAAGTCCTGTATCCACGGGCATTCCCATAGGATGTGGAAAAAGGTTCCTCTCATATGGTGGCATCTCAAGCAGTTAGGGTCCGTCGCTCTTCCCCACTGGTGCAAGGCCTCTCTAGGATAGTAAATCCTATGTAGGATTTTTAGCTGTACTAGCCTGATTCTGGCTGAAATTGCTGATTCCCGGGGGTGCATAAGTGCCACTGTCCAGTCTTCCGCTTGTATTTGACCCACATCTCTTTCCCATTTCTCTTTAAGTCCTGTGAGTTCTTTCGTGGCAAACGAGTTGATGGCATTGTACATTGTGGAAGTTACTTTGTGTCCAATCCGTTCCATCACTATGTTCCTCTCGATCGGGGTGCATTCCGGCACATTCGGGAGATCTATTTCGCATGCAGTAAGTGCATGCCTTATCTGTAAGTAATGGAAGTGCTCCGTGATGGGAAGGTTGAATTCGTCCTCCAGGACTTGGAATGTCTTGATTTCGCCATCCTGTACCAGGTCTTCTAGTGTCTGTATCCCCGCCTCCTCCCAGGCTACCGATTTGGGAATGTCTTTAAGTTCCGGGAGGTGTTTATTCCACCACAGGGGTTGTTTCAAAGTGACCTTCCCCCCTCCCACCCCAGGTATTTATGCGCATCCATCCAGATCTGCGTTCTCTGAGCCACCATTGTGGGTGTAGCTTGTCGGGTTTTCTTTTGATACAGGCTTTCTAGCGGGGTGACTCCATGGTCCGTTTGGGCATCTGCTCTGTTGTGTGGTATCATTGGATCAGCATGCAGGCTATCATCCACTACCGACATTTGGGCAGCCCAGTAATACGTCTGCAGGTGTGGCAGTCCGATTCCTCCCTCCCACACTGAGCGCTGAAGGGTTCTGAGAGCAATTTGTGGGTGCCCCCCTACCCAAAGCAGTTTCCTGAGTGATTCATCTATTTTGTGAAATTCTATTTGGGGTATATATAACAGTGCGTTCTGCAGGGCATATAAAAACCGGGGGAGGGCCAACATCTTGAATAAAGCAGGTCTTCCCAGTAGGGTGAGCGGAAGGGCCATCCAGTGCTTAACGTCATTTACGAATCTATCTCTTACTGGGTGCAGGTTTCTCCCTATATACTGTCTTAGGTCTGTTGAGATTTGTATCCCCAGGTATCGGAATTGCTCTTTCTCAATCTTAAATGGGTTATTTGCTAAGGTCGGTACATCAAGTCCTTTCATTGGAAAGATCAGGGATTTATTATAGTTTACCTTCAACCCGCTAAAGGCTCCATATGTACTCAGTATATTGGTTACAATGGGACAGGAGATCGCTGGGTCACTAAGGTAGATTAGGAGATCATCTGCGTATAGGGACACCCTGTCCTCCCAGTCTTGTGCCAAGCGGAACCCCCTCCAATCCGTGGATTCCCTCAGCATTATCGCCAGTGGTTCTATTGCGAGTGCAAACAACATCGCTGAGAGGGGACATCCCTGCCTGGTGCCTTTCCCAGGTTTTATGGTTTGTGAGGACCAGCCATTGACTCTGACTTCAGCTATCGGGGCATTGTATAGGAGCTTGACTCAGTTTGTGAATTGCTCTCCAAATCCCATTCTACCCATAATGCGCGAAAAGGGCCTCCCAATGGATCGAGTCAAAGGCCTTCTCAAAGTCAATAGTGAGCAGTGCCAATGGGTCCTGTAGGGTGGCTGATCTTTCAATGGCAGAGTAAGGTCTGCGTATATTCATTTGCGTGGATCTTTGTGGCATGAAGCCGCATTGGTCCGGGTGAACCAGGGAGGTTATCACTGTTTGTAGTCTGTTGGCCAGTATCTTGGCCAATATTTTAGCTTCTGTGTTAATGAGAGAGATTGGGCGGTACGAGCTACATGCATCTGGAGGTTTGCCTTCTTTGTGTATTACCACTATGCTGGCTTGTCTTAGGTCCGGTGGTAGGATGCCTTTCTCTTTTGCCTGCAGGAACATTTTGAGCATGTGCGGCGCCACTTCTCCGGTGCCAATTTTCTTCCATATTTCTACTGGAAGGCCATTGGGCCCTGGGGTTTTTCCATTCTGTAGCTGGGAGATGGCTGTCGTCAGTTCTTCCTCTGTTATTGGAGCCTCAAGATTCAGCTTCTGGGTTTCGTTTAGTGTTGGGATGGTTGCTGAGTCCAATATGGTGGCGTCCAGCGGAGTCGTCTGTGGGGCATATAGCTTTTCATAGTAGGTTGCAAAGGCCTCCGCTATGCCTGAGTCCGTTGAGGCCCATTCAGTGTTTGTGATGCCTATCCGCCGTACCTGGAGGTGCCTGTCCTCCCTTCTTTCCAACCATGCCAGCATTTTGCTGGCTTTGTCTCCCGTTTCATATATGCTTGCTCGTGTAGTTCTGTGCGCCTGTTTTGCGCATGTCAGCGCCATATTGTATAGTTTCTTTTGTGCCACCTTTAGATGTGTATTGTCATCTGTCATTCCTGATTTTATGAGGTTCTCCTCAGCTCGTCTCACGTCTGCTTCTGCTTCTTCTACTTCTTGCTGGTGTAATTTTTTGTGTGCTGAGGTCCAGCTTAGTATTTCACCCCTTAAAGTTGCCTTATATGCTTCCCATATTATTCCAGCCTCGTCCACCGAGTCCTGATTTAGTTCAAAGTACGTTGCGGTTGTTTCTTGGATTTTCTCCGTTAGTTCTGGGAATCCCAGGTAGTATGCATTTAATCGCCACTTCAGTGGGGGCTGGGGTCTTTGTGTCTTGAGCAGCATCATGAGTGGGGAGTGATCCGATATTCCTCGGGCCTGCAGAGTTGACTCAATTACTTTGTGCATATTTACACTAGGGGGGAAGAAATAGTCTATCCTAGACATCGATCTGTGTGCACCCGAGTGGAAAGAGAATTGTTTCTCACCTGGGTGCAGATCCCTCCATGCATCTTTAAGGCCCAATGCCAATGCAAAGTTGGCCAGCTTGGTCGGTCGTGCCGGATTTCCATAGTGTGCCATGCATAAACACAAATCTGCCTCCCGGATCTTGAATTATCTGTGTTACGTCTATCAGGGTTCTTTTGTTTATCAGTATCAGCACACCTCTCGAGACCATGGAGAAGCCTGCATGGATTGCCGTTTTGTATTTGGTTCTCTTGAAGAATTGGCAGTTTGTGCCCGCTAAGTGTGTTTCGGTCAGCATCACTATTTCCGGATCATGTCGATTAATATATTGCATTACTAGTCTTCTCTTTACGCTATTTCCCAGGCCATTCACATTCCATGTCATGAAGGCAAGCTTTTTTTCCCTAAATCCAGCCGTAGCCATTGCTCACTGAGTTCTTTGCCATATGTGGATGTTTGATTCTTGCCATTTTCAAGTATGTCTTGTTCGAAGTGTTCCTGGTGAGCCAGTTGTCATTTGGATACCTGTGTAATGTGTTAGCAATTATTGTACAATTTCATCCACCCCACGTGTTTACTCGATAATGATAATCCCATTAGTTTGCCACTTAGACACATTCTTTTGTGTACCTTTTTACACTAATACACCATTATATTGGGGAAATTCTTTGAAGACAAAATGTCCATCATTCTATATGTCAGGGACACCTATTCCCATATAAATTATCCTTTCCAATTGGGTTGGCTCTTAAGCCATTAAGTGCTCTACCTATGGAATTCTCCGCCTGGGCATACATGGCCCAAGATTCCACCATATTATTTTCCTTTCCTTAGGGGCCACAAATCTATCAAATAATTAGAAATCAATTCCTCTCCCACCTCTATAGATGAGTATTACATTACAAGATTACTCAAGCATTGAAATGCTCTTCTGTGGCAGAGAGTGGCATATAAATTGGCTGCCATGAAATAGAAGAACTACAGCAATTTTCCCTTGATCTCCAGATAACATGTTGGTGCACCACTGTGCAGGAACAGACAGTGGCCCTGACTCGCTGATCGGGAAGGGCCCCTATGGAGCCAATTGATTGTATGCAAGCATAGAGATTTTCAAAGGCCTGCATGCTTGAAAGGGTAGTTCCTCTCTATGTTGTGGTAGTGCCAGGCCCATGTAGCAGAGGCTCCCTACAGCAGAGGCCCATACCCTTACCTTTTTTTTTTCTCAAAGCAATGAGTTAACGTAAACGATCATTTACATGCAGGACTTTAAAGAGAAAAGAGTGGCACTGGAAATATTGTGTAGGCATTGAATAGCAGTCCCCAGCCACTGACATAACGGTAATTCCAAGCAATAAGATAGCAACAGCTGACAAATGGTGTAAGTACCTTGGCGTAATACGGCGGTGCCTGGCACATGACTATATAATGCTTACACAAAAGACAAAACTGTTGACTTTGGCAATGCTTGTTTTGACAGGAATTCGGTCCAAGGAGCAGCGGATTATACCAGGAGCTGATTTACCATTACTTTTCAGAAGACTGCTTAGAGAGAGCAATGCATTCCCTTAACAGCACAAAGCTAGCTCAAAGAGATCCCAGGGTATGGGTTTTGGGCAAAAAGGGACAGTTAGTGAGTGGGAATGGCTTTAGGGAGCAACATGGCCATGGGTGACTAAAGAGGCAAACCAAACGTACAGGCTATGTTCGTCCTCACATGCCATCTCTACCCTATCGTCATTTCCCATGCCAATAGTTTTGGCATATGAGCAGCGCTTAGAGCACTGTATAAAAGCCAAATCTAAAAAGGTGAAAAATACTTTCAAACTTGTTAAGTGAACAGAGGCTTCCCTCTTTTACAATTGCCACTGCGTAGGTAGTGAGTTATTTTCTCAAATGTTATTATTGGGTTTCAAGTTTTTAAAATCGTGGCTGTTTAGAGCACAGCTATTTTAACTGCAGTGTTTTCATCCGGCCCGTTTTTGGTCATGTTGTGGGCGAGCCCGTGCCTCGGGCCACCCTTGCTCACACACACGCTATCGCATTCACGCAATGAGACACGGGACACGCGTGTGTGCCTTCCGGAGTCCCGGCGGCAACTGCCGCACGGACGTAGTTTATTCCGAACGTGCATGTGCGAGCCAAAACGAGGCTCGTGCATGCGTCGTTCGTGATCATAACATCATATCCCTTTTTTTCTTTAATGAAAACAAAAAACATAACCATTACTATTTCAGTACAGTGAAACCTGCGAATACAAACTTGTGACCCACAGTGGATTGTGGAGCCGCTGGGAACTCAGCTCATCCTTCTGAGTCCAGGACGTAGTCCTTGAGGCGAGCAGGCAGTCTGCGGTCTCTCTGCACAGGGTACCGCGGGGTACTTTGCGGAACTGTGCTGGGATCATCGGCAGATGGGACAGTGCCCTGTGGGACATCGGCCACTGTACTTTCTCGCACATCTGTAGAAGGGACACCCTCTCCACGATCACTGGCTTCCGTTGAAGTGTCCACCTTCTTGAAGAATGATCTGTTACGAGTGACCGTCCCATGTTCACAGGCCGCCGTGACCATTGTGCCCTTCACGTGCGTGACTGTCCACGGGTGAGGCTCATAGGGGAGGGACAGTTTGCCTTCCGGTCGGCGGTTCCGGACGAGCACAGAGTCGCCTATGGCGACTTCCTTGTCTTGGAGGCCCCGTCTCTCACTCTCTCTCTGGTTGCGTGCTTCTCGGTCTTCCCTCACTTTCTCATTGTCAATGACCCCGGGTCCCGGACTTCTATCTCAGGTATCATCCCACGGGGGCAGCGCCCGAACAGTGCTTCCGCGGGGGCCACGCACGTTGACTGATGAGGGGTGGTCCTATACTCTCTAAGGAATTCCACAAGCTTTTCCTGGAGATTTTCCCCTCCACTTGCCGATATTCTCAGCACCTTGTTCAAAGTGCGCATAAGACTTTCGGCCTACCGATTTGCCCGGAGCCACAACGGCGACACTCTCCTATGATGGATGCCCCTTTCTTTGAGATACTGGGCGAATTGGCTGCCGGTAAAGGGAGGGCTGTTGTCGGAACATAGTAGCTCCGGAAAACCATGTGTCGCAAACATTTTGTTGAGGGCTCTGGTGGTGTACTCGGTCGCAGTGGATTCCACTACCTCCACCTCTGGATACCTCGACCATTGGTCCACCACGGCCAGAAAATACATGCCTCGACCCGTCGATCCAAAATCCACGTGGACAGTTCCCCAGGGCTTCTCGCTCCGTTCCATAGAGCTGATTGGTGGAGCCCTCTCCCCCGGACTCGCTGCTTGACACGGCAAGCACCTTCTCACAAATAGCTCAACCATCCCTTCTAGGTCGGGGAACCATACCTTGGGTCGGAGTCTCGCTTTGGTCTTGGCGACCCCTTGATGCCCTATGTGGGCCAATTCCAGTACACACTTCCTCAGTTCCTGTGGAATCACTATTTGCCTCCCCCTCAGCAATAGGCCGTCGTCTGAAATGGACAGCTCGTCCCTCACCCTCCAGAGTGCCTGAAGGTCCTTTTGGGCATCTGCCTGCCGCCTGGAATTGTTCTGGAGCACCTCTCTCCAATCCCCACTTCTCACCGCCGTTCTGATGATGTGGAATACCTCATCCTTGGATGACTCCGTCGCTACGGTGAGTCTGGACAGCACTACCGGCAAAGCACTGTCCACGACGTAGCAGAGCAGCCCTTCGCAATCGTACACCTCTTCGGTCTGTTCTGCCTTCTCGTGATTTGGATGTCGAGACAAAAAGTCCACTGGGTTATTGGTCCCCGGCCTGTACACCAGCTTGACCCCATACTCCATAAGAGCCAACATCCACTGCTCAATTCTGTGGGGCGGCTTTGATGACACACCCGCCAGGATGGGCAGCAGGGGCTTGTGATCGGTAACAACCATGACCGGCTTGCCCAGGATGTAAAGACGAAAATGGCGACAGCCCCACAGAATGGCCAAGGCCTCTCTTTCTATCTGCGAATATCGCCTTTCCATGTCCGTCAGTGCCTTGCTCGCGTAAGCGATGGGTCGCTCAATACAGCCCCTACACCGACCGGGCTAGCGTCGACAACAATCTCCGAATCAGCGGTAGGGTCAAAGTACGCCATGGTGTCCCCGTCGGAGAGGGCATTTTATATGGCCTGAAAAGCTTCCTGCTCCTTCCTTTCCCATACCCAGATGGCATCATTCTTGGTCAATGCCCTGAGGGGTTCCGACAGGGTGGCCAGACCCTTGATGAAACGCCCACAGTAGTTGACCATCCCCAAGAAACTCCTTACCTCCGTGGGGGACTTTGGTGCTGTGGCCTCACGAA
This sequence comes from Ambystoma mexicanum, assembly GCF_040938575.1. Classification (NCBI taxonomy): domain Eukaryota; kingdom Metazoa; phylum Chordata; class Amphibia; order Caudata; family Ambystomatidae; genus Ambystoma; species Ambystoma mexicanum. Next base: position 234,150,972 of record NC_090939.1, on the reverse strand, counting down.
TGTCCTTGACCTTTGCAGGATCGGGCGACACGCCGCTGGCTTGAAAAATGAACCCGAAGAACCCGATCTTGTCTTTGAAAAATTCACACTTTTCACGATGCAGGGTGAGACCCAATGCCTTCAACCTCTTCAGTGTGAGTTCCAGTCTTCTTAGGTGTTCTGTCTCAGATTCGGCGAATGCCAAGATGTCATCACTCATATTCAATACGCGTTTCAGTCCTGCTAGCGCCCCCCTGATGGAATTCTGGAAGACCTCTGCAGCTGACGAAATGCGGAAGCTCAGGCGCTTGAACTGATAGAGACCATCATGAGTCGTAAACGTTGTGATATAGCGAGAATCTGGGTGGAGCTCAAGCTGGTGATAGCCCGCCCTCAGATCTAGCTTCAAGAACACTCTCGCCCCTTGGAGTTCTCCGATAATGTCATCAAGAGTGGGTGTAATATGTCTCTCTCTCTTGATAGCCGCATTTGGGAGGCGCATATCTACACAAATGCGCACCGCTCCCGGCTGTTTTGGCTTGGGGGCCACCACTATGGGCGAGACCCAGGGCGTCGTGCCTTCCACCCTTTCAATGATGTCCATCCGGACTAGTGAGCGGAGCTCTTCCTCCACCTGCTCGCGGAGATGAAACGGGATCCACCTATGTTTGAGGGCCGTAGGCCTGATGGTGTCATCGATATGTAGGCATACTGGAGGAGCTTTCAATTTTCCCACCCCTGTAAAAATTCCTGAGAATCTGGCCAATAGCTGCGCAATGTCTACTTGATAGACTTCAAACGCAAAGTGCACGAGGTCCAATGCCTCTGACGCCGCACAACTAAGCAGGGAGTGGGGACTCACGTCAGTGATGAAAAATCGTGCTTTTATGGTTTTGTTGTCTCTAGAAACAGGTGCCACAAACACACCCTGAATGGGGAGTGGTGTGTCTCCGCCAAACGTGAAGATCTTTGCCGTGGAAGTGTCCAACGGTGGTGGTCCCGGTATCGATTGGTAGTGATCGGAGGCAAGCACGCACACCGAGTCTCCCGTGTCTATTAGCACTTGTGTCGGCACTCCATGAATGTCCACTACACACATGGGCTGCCTCTTTTTCTTTGCCCCTGTTGCCAAACTCGATATGAAGAACACCTCATCCTCCTCCTCTTCTTCCTCAGTGATGTTTAGCATCTGCATCTCCTGCTCTACTGTCGCAATGCTTCTTTGCCTCCTCGAACTGCCGCTGACTAATCTGGCCGGACCCCTTTGCACGGCAACTGGTGCTGGAGCACAACACATTCGGGCATAGTGTCCGGGCCCGTTGCACCTGCCACAGGATCTCGACTTAGCAGGACATTCCTCAGAGTGCGGTAAATCATACCCGCAATATTGGCATATGGACGCAGCCCTGGCGTTGGACCACCTTCCTGGCGTTTCTGGCTCCACCTGGTCTTCGACGACGTCTGCTTCCCTACCGCAAACGCCTCTTCTGACCTGCCGGGGCGCACTGCCGTGTCCATTTTGGCGCCCCTTGATTCAGCCAGCTCATAGATCCTTCCGCTGTCCAGGATCTGCACAAAGTCCAACCCGGCTCCCTCAACACCTGTCTGCAGAGCTTGCCTCAGCTGCACCCTTGTATTACTTGATTTCTGATCATGGTCTCTTCGTTGTCCCATCTACATGTCATGGCCATTTGACGTAGGCGAGCGCAGAATTGGTCAAGTGATTCCTCTTCCTGCTGTTTTTCACTACAGAAAAGGAATCTCTCATAGTCTGTATTGGACAACGGAATGAAATAATTCTTTAAGGCGGTCTTGACCGCATCGTAGGTGACCACTTGCAGGTTAAGGGACTTGTAAATGCGCAGGACGTCCATGCCCGCAGAGTACAGCAGAGTCACCCTTTTTGCGTCGTCATTGGTTTCTCCCGTTGCTGTAAAGTACATGTCCAATTTTTTTATCCACAGCAACCATCTTGGGCCTAATTTCGAGGGGGGGGCCGACGTGTCGAATTCTTGCATGGGTAACAAAGACCCCTGCTGTCTCCGCACCACCACCTGCGCTTCCCCTGCTTCTCCATCACTCTCCGCCATGTTCACAGGTTGCACAGGCACCTCCTGTGGGTTCAGAGGCCGCAAACCTGACTAGGATAGACAGCAGACGTACCTCGGGCAGCTGTACGGTGATGAGCGACGTAGCTGTAGAGTTTTCAGTTGTTGGGCCTTCCTCTATACTTCGCCACTCATTCCTTGGCCACTGATCACAGTACAGTCCTCTCGGATTCAAGGACCGTCAGGGTTCCAAAAATTGGTGTGATGCTGTTTCTTTAAGATGTGGGCAGCGCACAAGCACCTTTCCAGGCCGCTACTGCCACACCCATTTCTTGCAAGCACCTCCACTTTGCTTGCGCTGGGTTCGGAAAAACGGAGGAACATCGTAACAGCTGACACGCCACGTTGTGTCAGCAAAATGCTCCGTTCGCGTCCTGCCTCGTCGCCAGATGTTGTGGGTGAGCCCGTGCCTCGGGCCACCCTTGCTCACACACACGCTATCGCATTCACGCAATGAGACACGGGACACGCGTGTGTGCCTTCCGGAGTCCCGGCGGCAACTGCCGCACGGACGTAGTTTATTCTGAACGCGCATGTGCGAACCAAAACGAGGCTCGCGCATGCGTCGTTCGTGATCATAACATCACAGTTCATTTATTTTTTTATGGGGGTGGATTCCCCCAACCACATCTAACCCAACCCCACCACCTCACCCTGCCTCGCACCACCCCCAAATCCCGTACTCGAACACACAACACATATATGTATTTTCAAGAATCGCCCAAAAACAGCCACTGTGAAAATTGACGCGATTAAAACATGGTAGCCAGTATTATTGCTGTCTGTTTAGATCATCGGGAACACTCTGTTATGCCACGGGTAGCTTTACTAGTGGGTTGCAGCAATTTCAAGATTCCCTCGATTCCACCCATGGCTGTGTGTAAAGCTGAAAGCTCTCAAATATATCTTTTTTTTTTAAAAAACCTTGGATTTCTGAATCTGACAAATTTTTTAAATGTTTTAGAAGCAATTCAATATGTGACGACCATTTACTCCAAATACGGACGAAGCTCAAGATGCGAAAAGTCAGAGACGTAAGTTTCTATTTCAATTTAACCCGTTGAATTCTTTCTGGAAAGCTGCTTTCTAGTGGGATATTTAGTGTCATATATTGATAGAGCAAAGAAAGTATACACACATGTGTTCAGAACAGTAAGGCTAATCAGAAGGGCTGATCAATGGCTTAATATAGCCTGGATATCCCTTTTCCAGGCTCCGGCAGGCCTATGGGGCGATAGGGCAATGCCCGAAACACATACCCCATTATGATAGTCTGGGCCATTTATTGATGGTGAAAGTGAGCCAGCTTGATGAGTTACTTCATTGTGCAGTGTATAGATTTGGCCAATGTTACTGAAGAAGTATTTTTTTAATGCACAATTTGCAACACATTTTACCAAAAAACTTCTTATTTTGGGTTCTACTGAAGCAGTCTGCTACAAAAGGAATGAATTGCCATTCCTGACTGCAGACCACTTTTTATTGGTCCCCGAGACAGTTTTGTTCCCCAGTCCGACCCTTCCTTTATCTCAATTTTCTCCCCAGTCTTTACTGGTATCTTTAAAAGCTTGACATCCCAAGAATGACATCCTGGCAGAGGACTGTCTCTGTGGCATGACTCTTTGCATTACCAAACTATGCTTTGAGTTGTAGTCATGTTTCTAAAACATATTTTTTTTAAATGCCTCAGCACAAAGGGGCATGGTACTGAAATTAGGGGTCTGAAATATTATGTATATTACATTATTTTGATTTCTTCCACATCTTTGTCTGGGTGGCACAGCCATATAGAGTTAGCCATTGGTTTAACTCACATGGTAAATATAACAAAAGACAAGGGAGATTAGCCGGTGACACATCATATCACTAGTGAAGGGAAATGCCCCAAATGTGCATGGCCCTTGGGCCGGGATCCCCAGAAAATAAGAGATGGATATTTATTTTCTTATGTCTGAACTTGTATAGCCTCATTGCATTGCAAATAACAGATGTGTCTATTGTCCAATGGATTGCCTCTCGCTTTAAGAACTGCTTACGGATGACATGCAGAAGGGATCCTGTCTGAATGTAAACATATGCTTACAGGCTGTGCAAATATCTGTGGAGATCTACATATATGTGAACCTGGACCAATGGGGTTGACCCCAATAAGTTGTCTTTCCCTCTCACAGATTCTCTCTGGAATTCTCTCTCTGTATGCGCCCACCTTTTTGTACACAGCTCCATTGCTTTCCAGGTAGAATTGTGCTAAATCCTCTACGCGTGCAGATGCACACATAGGTGCATGTTTTCTGTTCTGCTGCATAAGCCATCTGCATGCACAATAACTGCAGAGTGTGAAACATATAAAGCTAATAATGCAGGTAGCCCACTGCCCACGTGTCGCACCCAGCTACTTAACTTAACAATTGTTTCATACGGATATGCTGAAATGGAACACCCAAATACTGTACAGTTTTTAAATTCAGAGCACAGGAACCAGAAAGTGGTATGATATGATATGAGCCTAAAAGCCAAGAATTGCTGGTTAGTTCACATTTGCTTAAGACATAGCCACTATGCAGAAGAAACTTCCTGATAACGGCACATGCTGGTAGTCATTTTTAATACAGGTATGCAGCATTTCATTATGTAAAAAATGCATAACATTTGTACTTCCACAAAAATGTTTAAAAGGGTTTTTTTGTGCATCAAAGAAACAGATACGCATCGTCAGTTGGCTGGAACATATTTGAACACTGGCAATGAGGGTGGGCCTTGGTTAACACCAATGGAGGTAGCAAAGCAATACGCGAAACACATTATACTCATGAGGGGCATCAGAAACAAACAACTAAACAAAATGCTTTTTCACGATCAAAAACTCTACATGGCCACCATTGTCATCTGCTTGATGGCCATGTTGATAGTAGTTATTTGTGGCCCCTTGTGAATTTACCCATCAAAATTCCATGCTCTGCCAAGCATACATCTACTTAACTTACTCTGGAGAAGTGAGCACCCAGGAAATATGGCAGCGTAATGTTGTCAAAATGCAATCTTATCCTTTTCTAGAGAGTACAGCAATACCTTCCTCTGCATTTATTAATTGATGCACATAACAACTAACCAAAATGTACATTGATTTATATTTGGTGTGATAGGTATTACTTGAACTTGATCAGCCCATACCTTCAAATGTTTTCATATTGCTGTAATGTTTTATTCTTTTTGGGCAATACCCAGCAATTGAATTTGTGATCATGAACTGTTCTTTTCACAGGAAGTTATTTTCTTGTACATTGTCTGTTGGGCCTCTGTAAAGAATCAGCATAGAGCGGTCCGGCTCCAATGTTTTCAATGTATCCATTTATCTTTCATTATGGCCTTCTTTTACTATATTACACCAGATCCAGTATGATAGTATGATACCACATCAGATCTATTTAAAGAATCCCAGACTCCTTAGATATTCTGTGGAGCATATTTAATTACGGATTCATCTTCCAACTGGCTATGAATTTCCACACAATATTCCTCCTAGAAATAGAACTTGCAGGGAAGGTTTCTGCAGAGAGTAATTAGAGTGCCTTCTCTATAAAGCACACTCTAAAGGAGATGGGCCCCTAATTTCCATCCTCACTAACAAAGAACTTATCATTTTGATTGCAATGTTTCTGAGGACTTTAAATAGATGTGCACTTCCTCTTCCCTTAATACATGTACCACTAGACCTCAATCAAACCATCCCTTGAGGTGAGGACCCTCGCTGTTCATATCAGCTTGGAAATCTTACATAACAATAACATTTCTGCATAGTAAAAATGTTTTTCGACCCAATAAGCTCGAATGATCCTTCTTTGGGGCATACACCGAGCATATGTGAATTTGAACCTTTAATGGTGAAACAATCATTTGAACAGAAATCCAGAGAGCTTTCAGGTTCAGCAAACATTTTTCACCCTGTTTTGTAGATTGATCATAAAGACAGACAACCTTTATGAAGTTTCAAAGAGTGTACTGAACCATGCTGTCCTAAGAAGCTTATGGTCAATATGCTTGCAGAGTGTCACTTGTATGCATGCAATTTTACATTTGTTTGTGTCATGAAAGTACACAGGTTCCTCCTTTGCTGGAAGGGTTAAGCCTATTGTATTCGGTTGCCACAAGTAGAATGTGGAGATGGAATGTTTTCATCTGGATCATGGAGGATTATGGAATGAAGAGGGAGATGGTTGGAGGTGTTCAAAGTGGGAGCTGTGATGGGATACAGGGCTACAATAATGATAAATTAAAGAATAATTAAACCCCTGCCTGTGTGTGCCAGAGTGCATACTTCACTTGGTGACAATGGGTCCAGAGGATGAGCAGCCCTGCAGTCTGGACATCCATGGTCCGCAGAGCAGTGGTAACGTCCCTTGTAGCTCAGATCTCAGCGGACTGTGAAAAGTGAGGCCACAAACTACACAGCTCGGGGTAAGGAGAGCGGGCAAATGTTCAGAAGTGGGCAGCGAGTCAAAAAGGCAGAAGGCACTGCAATCCACTGGCTTCAGCTGAACAAATAATGCTTCAGCAGGAGCAGGGGAATTAGAACAAAGCACCCTAAGACATATTTGTTGTGCCTTAATTGCCAGGCAATAATAAACAAAGGAGCACCAGGGCCAGATGCCGTAAGACATGCAAACTGGAGAAAAGATTTAATGACAATTAAATAAGGAGCGTAAGTAAAGAAAAAGGCATTGGCACAGAGGAAAAAAGCAATAATAATAGTATAAGACGTAAAGAGTCAAAAAGAGAGAACCACGAAAAGTAGAGAAGTTGTAAAGAGTGGAACCATGCAGGCTCTCACACAACATCCACCAGCATATTTGGTCCCAAGCCATTGACAACCAGCCATTCCCTGGCAGGATTGGAAAGAGTATTGGAAGAATGACCAAATTGCAGTGGAACACGATGTAATGACCACAGAGAAAAAGAAACAATCAACATGTCTTTGGTCTAGAGTGTCAGAGGACGTTTAGTGAACTTTCCCCGCTGCCAGTTGTGGAAGCAGGTGACATGAATAAATATGAACCCGCATTAAAGCAATTCGATTCTTACTGCTCACAGAAAACGAATGCGGCTATCAACAATCATCGTTTTTACTCAAGGAAAAAAGGACAAGAAGAGAATACAGATAATATGCTACAGCGCTACGGAATCTGGAATTATTCACATTTGTCGCTGGCTGAATTACTTCTGACAAACTCATTAAAATGCATGTAATAATACACACCAACAATGCAATTAGTCAAGAATGGCTATGGGTGTGTGCAGATCCCACATTAGAAGAAATATTAACTATAGCCAAAATGTAGAGCACACAGAGTTGTGTGTGAAAGCTGTTAAGGAAAGTAATGAAGAAGCAAAAGAAACAAGTAATGGCTCAAATCCGAATGGGCTACAAGTAAACATTGTCACAAGGAAACCTAAGAGTAAGGAGGAGCTTCATGGAGACTTGAGGAAATTTACAACAGTGAGTACACTGTCTGCAAACTGCACAATTCCAGATCCTGTCCCACTCTGAAACAGAAATGCTCAGGTTACTGAGACAAAGGTAATTCTGCCTCTGTTTGCCACAGAAGAAAAATAGCATGTGTGCACAACGACATCGGATGAACAATGTGTGATGGTGATTCAGAAGACGGAGATGAAATGTTCCAGTTGCATATTGCGAAAAGAAGGAAATCTTGGCACAATGATGGTTGATAAGTGCTCACCATACTCCATCATCACGACAAACAGATGGAAGAATCTAGAGAAAGCAGAGAAAGCAGGGGTTAAAGCGCATCTGTACAAATCAGACATAAGGAATCCTGGAGAATTTGCCCTCTGATACCGAAAATAGAATATTTCATTGCATTAACTTAATTTTGAAACTGATTAGCTAGAGTGAAGCTATACATAATGAGGAGCAGATGTTCTAGAATGGAGTGGTCAAGTGGCGTTCAATATCAAATTGGACCCATCCAAGGAGAAACCTGTGTTGAGTTTACAAACAGAGAAAATCACAGAAAATATCACAATTGACGGAAGATACCCTGAAGAATTCTGTCAAATGGTTGTCTCAAGCGATATGCCCACTGAATAATATTGAGGAAAGGAGGATACCAAATAACACATGGAGTTTTGAATATTCCCTTAGCTCTAAAGGTAATGGTGGGGAAGGAGCTAGAATGGTTAACTAAAAATAATAATTCAGCATTTATACGAACCCTCAGGTATCTGAGTGTTGCTTATTATTACCCACAGTGTGTGATGCTCATTTATGAACCTCGAAGGATGAAAAGCTGAGTTTGGCCCTGCAGGGATTCGAACCTTTGTCAGCAGGCTCTGCACAGATGTGAAAGATAGCGCTCTACTGCTGTGCTATCAGACCAGCTACTAATGAGAAGAACATAGACCTGATAGAATCCACAGAGAGGACAGGTCCTATAGTAGCTTCTCCCAAGAAAAATAGAAAGATAAGAATGTGTGTCAACCTTCAGGACTTTAATAGAAACATTTCTACAGATAAATACCCACTAGCGCACATAACGGAAATGTTGACTTGCATAAGCAAAGCAGACGTATTCACAACGTTAGATCATTCAGTGACCTAACATCAGATTAAGTTGACGAAAGACTGTAAACACCACACATCATTCATAACACCATTTGGGATGTTTAGATTCTGAATAATGCTGTTTAGATTGGTGTCTGCCATAGCAGTTTTACAAAGATAAATGAGTCATCTGGTAAGAGGAACTGAAGCAACCATGGAATATCAGTATGACATTCTGATAGACGGGAAAGGGAAAAATGAATATGATGCATGATTACACACAGTGTTAGATAGACATCAAATTAAAGGATTGACTATTAGGGCTAACAAATGCAAGTTAAGAGCCAAGGAAGTGAAATATCTTAGTCCAGTTATCAATGGACAAGGACACAAGCCAAAGGAGGGAGCGATGAAGGTAATCAAGGAAGCCCCACGACCATCGAATACAGATGATGTAGGGTTCTTTCTTAGCTTAGCAACGTATTACAATAGTTTTGTTAAGAATATTGCAGACATTGCATTGCCATTGCGAGAATTATTAAAAAAAGAGGTGATTTGTTTTCTGGACAGATGAATATGTACATTCGGTTGAGCAGATAAAGGAAGGAATTTGCTCAGCCACAGAACTAGGTGGATTTGTAATTGGGGAACCAATAGTAGTAACAGTGCCTGAGATTACAAAAGGATTAGGTGCAGTCCTTTTTCAGAGGATCAAGGGGGTAAAGAAGATTATATGTCATGCACTACGTTCGGTAACAGAAACAGACACTAGGTATTTAGTGATCGAATGTGAATTATTGGCATGCATCATTTCTGGCATTATATATGGGGAAGGCCCTGCATAGTGAGAACAGACCACGAGCTGCTACAGAAAGTCTTCTCTTTATTTATTTTATTCATTGATAATATACTTTTAGCCAGCGGCTTTGTATATACAACATACAATTACAAACATACACATCAACAAAGATAAAATTCCATATAAAACCAGTAAAATTGCAAACTGATTATCATACAATGTAGGTTACTCATACACTATCAGAAGTGCCTACTTACACATTTAGAATCAAGGTGACAATACTAAAATATAATTCAAACTTTCTATATTATCCTAAAACTTTAAAAATCATCTGTATCTTCAGATCAAATTTCACCATATGGTACATAAAATTGAGGTTGTCACCTTTCATAAAAGTTAACCATATTTCAAAACTTTCATCACATTCAACTGCATTATCATAATATTTTAGGCACATTGTGCACATCTTGTTTAAACTTTCAGCAGTTAGCAAGCAGGTGTTCCAAAGTCTCCATCACATTACAAAATCTTATCTATTCAGGACATGGGGGAAGCTACACCATGGTTATCCCATTTAATCTTAAAAGCATAAGAGTGTGAGTGGATTTCCTGTGTCATATGTCTGTGGGGAGAATGGAAACTCATAAATAAGGTATGGATGAAGTAGTAGCTAGTGTGCTCCTAGAGCCATGTGAGGTGATTTTCCAGGAAGGAGTGGGAAGAGGAAAGTGAGAAAGATTAAGTTTTGCTCAAAGTGATAGAGTGGATTGTAAATGGGCGACCAGAGAAGAAACAAGCTGAAGAAGGGTGTTTGTCGTATGGGGACGTAAGAGAGGAATTGTTGGTGATAGGCAGGAAATGGCTCCCAGGCATATGTTAACGCCAACAACGTCATTAAGAATGAGGTTAATGAGCATGTCCCACTGGGAACACCTTGGTTTCACTGGTACCAAAAAGAAGGTGGAAGATAGGTATTAGTGGCCTGGGATAGATATGTTCATCATGAGATTAGTCAGAGAATGCTGGTCATGAAACATCTCGGACAAAAGCACCAAAGTGGGCAAACAAGATGTAACCGTGATTCATCCACCCTCAGTATCAATATACCGCGTCCAAAGCATGTATTCGGGCCAAGGATAAGGTTCATAGTGGTCATGCTTGACAAGGTCTCAAAATAGCCAAAGGTTAAACTGGGGTCCTGTACACAGTCAAAAAACATTACAGCATTTTTGGAACAGACGTTCTGGAGGAAGAGCTACTTGCTAATGATGACAATCAACAATGATCCACAATTCAGGGGCAAGCAAATGGTTGAGTATGCTTGGAAAAAAGGGTTGAAGTGGAAGTGCACAACGAATTATCATCAAGAAACTAATGGGCAGACTGAAAGATTCCACAGGTTAGTGTCAGAAATGGCAGACCTAGCCAGGAGAAATGGTATCGATGTAGTTCAGGAAGCAGAAGAAATGTTTTGGAGTGTCAGATCATCTCCCAATAGGATAACTGCAGTAGCTCCATTTTGGTTGATGAGAGGAAGACATTCCAATTTCATGGTGAATCCACACTGGGTGAATTCCATGCATGTGGTAGATAAGAATGGCAGAGTGAATGTACACGAGAAAATCATTAAAGCACAGAAAAAGGTGCCAAAGAAGGAGTTGGGCGCAAATGAAAAGAAGACAATATTTCCCTCAGAGAAGCAGTTACGATATGGAAAGGCAGGATGGTGGTGAAAGGTATGTCAATTTTTTTTAAGTCCATAGTGGTGGTAGAAGTGTTCACCAAGTCTGTAAGGGTGGAACTGGGGACGATATGGAATTTGGATAGGATTTACCAATGTAGTGGTGCCAATTGGTGTGGTGGAAGTTAGGTTACTAGTAATGTGACGGACGTAGTTGGAGTTGTGTTGGCAAGCTAAAGTAGGGAAAGGAAACACCTAAGTTGTGGAAGTATGGCAAAGTGAAAGGAAAGACTGCCTATCAGACACACTGAGGAGGGGTGTGGGCCCTTCTAAGATGGCAGGAGCACAAGCTATTGACCAAATTGAAGTACTTGTGGGCCCTAGATGGGTTACAAAGTTGCCTGTACGATTTCAAGATTTTAGCATGAGGGCCACTAACCAAATAATTAGTAGTGCTTCCTGAACGGTTTATTAGTTACCAGTACAATGTGACAAGAGCATTAGATGCATTTGGAGGGTGTGGTTATTTTCTTTCTTCTTGTTTGAACCATAGTATGTAAGTAGCGGTTATTGATGTTTTTAAAAGGGGGAGATGTGTCTTATTCTGTTAAGTATATTCAAGTATAATCTTGGGATGAATGTTTTTATCTGGATCCTGGAGGATTGTGGAATGTGGTGGGAGGTGCTAGGCTGTGATGGGCTACAGGGCTGCAAGAATGATACATTAAAGACAAATTAAACCCCTGGCTACATGTGCCAGCTTGTACACTTCAAAGACCATTAACGCTTCAGCTCAGAAATTACAAACCATTCATTGATATAGGCAAATACATCCGAAACCATTCCATAAAGCAGACGTGCTTTTAAATGAAGGGGGCTGGCATACTGATGCAAGCAGTTTATGGATATAAGAAGACTCATTTGTTCAGCAAATGAGACTTGGAAAAGGGATTATGCAGCTTGCTGCGGGTTGACAAATTATATAAGGCCGAAGGAGTATACTATATTATGTTAGCAGCACTTCTAAAGCACACCTACACCCGGGGGCATCTTGGCGCTGAGGAGGCAGGCAGAAAGGAATTAAGCTAGAAAAGCAGGGTTTTTAATCCTCGCCAAAAAGCAAGATAATTGGTAGTGTTGCATAGCGGGAGGGGAAGGTCATTCCACATTTTAGCAGCAGCAACAGCAAAGGCACGGCCACCCTTACGGGCCATCTTAAAATAAGGTACAACCACCCGTCGGGTGGTAAGAGAACGGAGAGTGCGGGAGGACTGATAGGGAGCAAATTTTCTTTGCAGATATTCTGCTCCAAATCCATAAAACGCCCGATGTACTATGCACATAGACTTAAACAGAATACATTGAGCAACAGGGAGCCAATGAAGTTGTCGCAATACTGGGGTCATGTGGGCTCCAAAAGGGGGATGGATAATGGAATGAGCTGCAGCATTTTGAAGCAGCTGCAGCCGGCCAATCAGGTAGGCAAGATGCGCCAGGTAAAGTGAGTTGCAGTAGTCAAGGACACTAAGGACCAAGGCAGCCACAACCAGGGCCTGACTGGCAGGGGGGATGAAGGGAAGGACTTTACGAAGAACCCTAAGTTTGAAATGGCCTGATTTGCAGACTGCTACGACTTGCTCATCCATGGTCAGGGTAGCCGAAAAACAAACTCCAAGATTTCTCACTGATGAGACGGGTAAAGGAAGTGGGCCCAATGAGGGGGCCAGAGGTCGGCTGTCCAGAACACATGAGGGGTAGAAGTACCCACAACCAAGACTTCAGTTTTTGTGCCGTTTAACTTAAGCCAGTTCAGCGTCATCCATAGACCAAGATCCTCCAAACACTTTTTTAATCTATGGGCTGTATCAAGTTTGGTTAGGTCAAGACGGACCAGTAGCTGTGTATCATCCGCATATGAATAGAAGCGGAACCCATGAGACTCGATAAGGAACAGCATATACCTTATATAAATGTTAAACAGAATAGGGGAAAGCGCCGAACCCTGAGGGACACCACAAGAAAGGGAAACAGGAGCAGAGCAGAAAGGAGGAAGCGAGACTGACTGAGAGCGATTGGTAAGGAAGGCTATGAACCAATCAAGAACTTGGCCTGAACTTCTGGCCTCAGAGAGCCGAGAAATAAGAAGAGAATGATCGACGGTGTCGAACGCAGCCGACAGTTCTAAAAGCAAGACTGCTCCAACACCGCCCTGGCCGACAAGACGCATAAGGTCATCCATCACCGAGTTAAGGACAGACTCGGTCCCTCTCCCAGGTCAGAAGCCAGATTGGAAGGAGTCAAGAAACTGTGTGGATTCCAAGAATGTGGATAGTAGTGGCGACACAAGTGCCTCCATAACCTTCATCGGGAAACGTAGGAGTGAAATGGGACGATAATTAGCCATTATTTCAGGGTCGAGGGAAGGCTTTTTAAGCAAGGGGATCACTAAAGCATGTTTAAGTGAATCCGGAATCACTCCCGTAGTGAAAGAGTTGTTGACTGCTGACGTGATAAAATCAATCAGGTCCACAGACGTCTCCTGCAAAAGGGCGAGTGGTATAGCATCAATAGGGGATGCAGATTTGAGCTTTTGAATAGCAGAAAGAAACTCAGTATTGGAGAAGAGGGGGAAAGATGACCAGCAGCCTCCCGTTGAAGGAGGCGGCGGGAAGGCTGGGGTGTCAGCAATAGCAGCAGCCTCACCATGACGTTATCTCGAATGGTGGTTATTTTAGAGAGAAAGAAAGTAGAGATCGAGTCGCAGAGCACTTGAGAGGGGGGAACTGTATCTTGTGCTAGTTTAGGTGTGGAAAGAGATTGCACTAGATCAAATAGTGCCTTGGGCTTGTTAATAGCCTCCTCAAAAGTTGGAGCAAAGTAGGCTTTTTTTGCCTTTACCACTTCACTGTGGTAGGCAGCTAATATGTTTCTATACAGGATTTTGGAGTTAGGAGAGTAACGCGGGGCCACTTTCTTTCCATCTGCCTGCACAGGAGTTTATGATCCTTGAGCTTAGGTGAAAACCAGGGCTCAGGTGGTCGACTGCGCTGCTTACATAGTTTGTAAGTGGCCAGCGCATCTGCAGTAGCAGAGAAGGCAGCCTGTAGTGTGGTGAGAGAGCAGCTATCAGCAGAGTCACAATGGAGATAAAGCAGATTGATAATTGTATCTTTAGGAACCGCTTTCCAGCTACGCCTGAGAATCGCAGGCCTAGCTGCCGCAACAGCAGGAGCTCTGAGCGGAATAGAGAAGGGCACCAGAAAGTGGTCTGACCAGATGGGAGTATCAACAGGAGCAAATATGAGGTCCAGAATACCCCCACCTTTATGGGTGGGAGAAAGTGCCCCCTGTAGGAGGCCAAGATCAACCATCAACATGGTGAAATTGGCAACCAGTTTTGCACTAGTAGAATTAATGGGAAGGTTAAAATCTCCCATAGTAATCATATCAGGATATTTGATATTATGCCCACCTCTACTGTGATACCTTCAAATGCTTATTTGACCACATTTGTGCCAAAGGTGATAGCACAAAAGGCACACAAGGGCTACTTAAGTTAAAGCTCAGAATATGCTAAATATAGAAAGAAACACAACTTACAGAGTCAAAAGAGCTGGTGGAAGGAACCCAGAAAAATTGAAAAAGAAGACTAGGTCTGGGAGCTATGGCATGAGCCCCAATGGAGGACCTCCTGATGGTTCCACTTCCACATGCCTTCTCTGGGCTCTCTCCTGTCTGGGTGCTGCAGCCTATACCACTTTCACTTGCGACTCCTTCTCGTGCCGGAAGTGGGAAGAAGCAATGGAACTTCTTAATCGATTCGTCCCAGCCTGTGAACTTTCAGGGTCACGCTATTTCCTGGGCTTGCAACATGGCTTTCATGCACTCATCGCTAAATCTAGTCAAGCTAATATCTTAAGAGTCTCGAAAACATTCTCCACTTCTAAGAACCAACTGTGAGAGTGATCAGAGATTTAACATCTGTAGTTTTGCCACTGTTCATAGGTGGCCAAAAAGGAACTATCCATTAGCGGCCACTGCAAGCGCAACCACCATATGAAACATGGGGAAAGCGTGCTGAAACTGCTAGGTCAAGCCTGTGGTACCCACGTTCCTTTGTCACTGCCATTAGACTTCATGAACGACTTGTGCGGCCCTGGAGCATTTGGCCCATCTGCACTCTCCACTTGCCCAGTTTCTGACATGTGTGACACTGCTTTTGTCTTCCCTGCATTGCACCATGTAATCAACTATACTAATTCCTTTGGAAGCTCATTTTATAGCTCTGCGGTATTTGCCGGTGGGAACTGCTACGTTTGAACTGAGGCGTAGCCAGGACCCTGATGACAAATATTGGTCATTTGCCAGGTCAGAGTGCAAAAGTGCAGGGCAGTGTTAGGAAGAATTTTCATTTCTGTGCCATTTCCCTTTAACCTTAGAGACCCCCACATATTTTGCTGGACTCATGGTATTTTATTTTTTACTCCTGAGTGAGGGGGACCTTTTTCTCACTCACTCATGTGTTTTTCTGACTATGATTTTCTATGTTCCTTACTGTTTTACGGAGTCTAGTAAACTCCATACGCGTCTGCTTTTGCGTTGTGACACACAGCACCTTTTGTGCAGTGCCACTGAGAAGTCTCTTGGACGTTTCTTAATTTTTAACTACATTTTCTTGGGTGACCACCTGTTCCCAATAATAGTAAGATGAACCCTGTCTTACTAACCTTTAATTTATGGGTCAAGCACACACCACCCTATGTGGAGTGCTGGGGGATTGCATAGTAATTCCTTTAACCCATTCTCATGTACATTTTGTTACACTAACAACCTTGAATGGCTGGTGGCAGTGATTCCTTTTTTACTACCTGTGACATGTATCTGCAGGCTGATGCCTCAGCTGCATTGCTGCTCACAGGGGTGACAATTTTCTCAAAATGGCCCCTGTCTTCTTTTTTCACCATTTCTTGTTAGTTAGTTTCTTCTAGGCGTTAACTCTGTAGTTCTAGTCTTTAACTCTGTTGTTTGCATCACGTTTGAGTCCTTTGTGTAGTTTGCCTTTGGTGGTCTTCAGCCCTGAAGCCCACCCAGGCTCCAGTGTGTCTGGAAAACAGGAAGTGAGGGAGGGTCCCGAAACTCCCCTGTCCTTTGTTTCTAGGTGTTCCTGAGTGAAACCAGTTCTGATTGGCCGACTGGCTTTCCAGGAGGACAGCCACCCTGCTGGGTGATTGACAGCCTAGGGCTGTGAATGAATGGGAACTTGCTTAAAAAGCGAGGTTTTTGGGACTAAAAGAAGAGTCAACTACTGGAGGACAACATCCAGAGCAGAAGCCAAGAGAAGATGCAAGCAGCACTCTCTTGAACCGCAAAGTGCCCAGTGAAGCCCTGCAGCTGTGCTGACCCAGTTTACGAATCAACAGGGGAGACCGATAAAGGATGACTTCCTCCCTTAGGCTGGTGGCACCAACTAATCTGGAGACAATCTCTATTTTGGCACCACCCCTGACTTGCTGCGACTTTCCAAGACTGCAGAATCCCAATACCCGGGGTACCTCAACCATTTGTGAGTGCATTGTCTTTTGAAGTCTGAATCCAGCCAGATCTTCGTGGGCATCCAGAGGACCCTACAGAAGCGAGAAATACACATCCAGATTCCCCTCACCAGAGTCCACAACCGAGAGATCAAGGAAATCCTAATCAGAGTTTTTCATTCTTTATTTACGCTGAGAAAAAGGCACCAAAACTACAAAGAGCCACTGAATTGACAGAAATCCATTGCTGTTGAGTCCCTCTCTTGAGTGCTGCCAGAGGAGCCCTTTCATCATTATGACCAAGGACCAGGCACAAGGGTCTACTGCATTGCATCGTGAAGGCAACCAACTGGAACACTTTCTTAATTTTCAAGACTCTGTGGGGTTTTGGGTATTTCATCCTTTTGCCATTTGAGGTGCTTCCGATTTTTGGGAGTGCGATTTAATCCAGCACTAAATTGACCTCAACTTGGCCTTACAGCATGTGCTTTCTAAAGGTGACTCCTCTTGAGTTGCTGTGACTTCACTTGTGAAAACTATGACTATTTACGAAAAAATGTCTAAGAAGAAGAGCATCAAAACTTTGACTTTGTCCATTGACTTTGGCTGTCCTCGCTCCCTAAACGCCTCCTTCTAAACCTATTGGCTTTGGCAGTGCTTGTACCCTTACAGGTTTTAAATGTTGAACACTTTAATGCTGGGATAATTGACTTCCTCTATCCCTTTGGGAGAATGTAACATTTCTTATAACCTATCAGCCTGTTCTGATCTAAGCCTTACTTTTCCTTCCTTGAGAAACTCAATATTGCTAAGGTGATATTATATAAATGCTATACTGACCTTAAATGACATCACCTCTGGGTGCTGGAACATGTGTAACATGTGAATGAATTACTTAGCTGCTTTATTGTTCACTTTTTTAATTAAATCCTAACTTTGGATGAATGTTACAGCTAATTACTGACCTTTAAATAATGCTTTAAATATCTTTGCGTATTAATAAATGTTAAGTGTGTAAGTGTTTAATTGGATACTTGTATTTATTGGTTTCACTACACAGCTCTGTAGCTCACATTACCCCTCTTAAGATAAGCCTGGCTGCTCAGTCATACTACCAACTTGTGTAGTACAGGCCTATATTAAAAGGTGGGTTACCTAATACCAAGAGATACGTCTTGTGTAGTGACACACCAGTTGGACTGCACTAATTTTTCCCTAACAGGCGAAAGGCAGCAAGCAAGCATGTATGCCACCATCTGCCTGCACATTTGCACTCCGCCGTGCAAGTGAGTAAACTCGGCCTACTATGCTTGCATGGCAGGCATCATTTACATTTACAATTAAATGTTGCCTACCATGCACGCAATGGATTGTAGGCAGCGTTTCATTGTAATTGTAAGCGCTGCCTGCAAAGTGAGCATGGTTAGCAATGTAAACGCTAGCTGCCACGGGCAACGTTTATAATGGATGCCTATGGAGTCCAGCAGCTTTATGCCTGAAAAAGCATGTGTGTGACTGAGAGAAAGGGAGGCAGCAGAAATGCAAGTTGCGTTCGCCCACCACCCTCTCCACCATACAAATTGAGGAAAATGAGCCGTACCATAAAGAAATTGCATAAAAGGCTTACGCAATCCTTTGACACATTTTCCTTAGGGAACGGTTCATGGAAAATGAGTCCCTTTTTGTTTCCCACTAACACTGTGCAAGTGAGCATCAATCTCCTGCACCTTTTTCCACCTCCTACAGCAATACGCAACAACTGGGTAGGCTTACACAACCTTTGACCTACTCCACTGCTACCTGCTCACCCCAACAATCCATTTCATCATTTCTCACATTCACCACCTCTCTGTTTAGGTGCATACACTTATTAACGCTTTCTTTAACTCTCATATGTGCCACCATTAGCGGGATGCTAATGGCGATAATGGCCCAGGGGTGCGCGATGGACCACGCAGTAACATCCCACCGCCCACTGGTAATCCCCCAGCAATGGACCAGGTGGGCTATGACCACATCGTACAGGCCATCCCTTAAAGTGTACGAATAAAGAGTTAAAACCCGTGTACCTGTACTGCCCAGATGTTACGATATTTTCTCAGCGGTCATAAGTTCAACTCATAGTTTCCGCACCGGCACATACATTCGAGCAACCCATGTATTTTGGCAAATCTTGACCACTGTTTAATACCGCCCCGTCCATCACTGAAAGGATGGCTTTTATAAAGTGCGCTCACATTCCCCCCGCTCAGAGGGGTAGAAAAATGAGGCTCAGAGCAGACTGGCAGGCCTTTGTTGTTTTATAGCTGCAGTTCCCAGTGCTCTGTCTCCACGCAAGAGACTATTATGTTTTTGTAGGCTGGGCCACTTTGATCAATAAATATTGATTTAAAAAACATGTCCCCAAGGTGAGGCGCTGGCAGAAAAATGGTGAGAGAGCAGATGCGGCCGTGTCTGTCTCTGCAGGCGGGCTCTGAGATAATAGGAGCTCTGCTTCGCGCCCATTGTGGCGGTGGCAGGCTTGAGGCTTTGATATGTTTGCCAGGCTGGGACTGGCTTCAGTGCTGTTCCTACTTTCCCGGGCCAGAATTTGCCAAGGTGCTGCGTGTGAAACGCGGCAGTGCCAGGGCGGGTCATTGTTCCCTCTAGGCGGAAGTGAGTAATGATGAGTAAAAACTAAAAGATACCACCTGGCAGCATTGTGTGTGTGAAAACAAGAGACTTCACGAGACTGGCACGGGCCTCTTCCTGCCTCGCATGCTCTTTCCATTAGCAGTGGTCTTCAAACTGTGGGGCTGTCCCCGCCCCCTGTGGAACCAGAAGGATGGCAAGGGTGGCGGTGGGGAGGGAGCGCAATTAAGCTCTTCAAAAAGTGAGTAAATTGACTGCTTTCAATAGAAAATATAAGCAGATATGCATCTGGGGTCCCAGCAGCGCAATATGTACTCCAGAGGGGCTCAATAACAATGGGCCTCATTACAACTCAGGCGTTAAGGGTTAACGCCGTCGTTAACCCTTAACGCCTGATTCCGATTTTAACGGCTGCTTTTAGCAGCCGTTAAAATCCATGGTGCTAAACCGCCTTGGTGCTAATTACGCCACCGTAAATTACAGTGGCGTAATTAGCGCCTTCCCCACTCCCATTATGCCCTATGGGGCAAAAATGGGAATGGGGAAGGGTAAAATGGGAAATGGGGATTTACTGCCCCACTCACCTTGGAATGGGGCGGTAAATCCGCCATCCACCATGGTGTAGAGTAGAGCAAAGTAAGCCCCGCTGTCTTTTCTGTAGCTAGATGGCAGTGAGTACCTAAAGGCAATCGCCTTCTCTATCTAAGCTCGCTGAGATGTTCTACCCTGGTCCTACACTTTCGATATTGTTAATACTAAAGGGGTTATAACGTTGTGCCTTTCAGACGCTCTGCCCGACTCGATCGCCTTCCTCTTACGCCCTGTATGTTCCTCTAGCTATTTCTGGCTGCTGTACCCTCGCTTCTCTCCTCCAATCAATTCCTCCCACCTTCTCTTCTACTGCTCCATCCATCTTCCTCCACTGTCATCTAATGTCTCTTACACTCTACTGCCTAGTTCGACCCTTTGATGTTATGAATCTCCCCCCTTCTAACTATTCCGTTCTCCAAACTACAACGCCATCCTCCACATGTCTAATCCTTCCTCCATGCTATTACTACACCACCAAAATTCTCATTCACACACCCCTTCCACTCGCCATTTACACTCCGCTTAACACTCTCACCACCCACCTTGCTCGCACACGAACTGCACAGTGCCACTTGCTCTCACCAACCAATACCTCACCTGTTCTTTAAAACGCTGCCACAATCAGGGGAGTTGCTAGCTCTGGAAAAGACCCGGGGCTAAGCTGATGTCAGAACTGTTGGGACTGGGGGCTAGCTAGTCTTTTGGCTGTAGCTCCTGAGATTCTATCCGGGGCTACAACCAAAAGATCAGGGGCTATAGCCCCTTTAGCCCCCCCCTAGCAACGCCCCTGGCCACAATCCAGTTCACCGGCCTTCCTGTCAGTGCATTGACCTTTTCACTGTGCAGGGCTGCCGTGCTACAACCAGGGGGACCTGTGTTGCAAGGTCTCCCAGTTTGTGCGGTAATCCGGAAGGTAGGTCAAATGTAATTAGGCAAAAGCTGTTCCACAGCAAGTCCATGTTCTGATAGCTCTGGCAGGTCTGGTGCAGCTGTCAATGCCGGTGCCGGGGAGTGATGTGCTGCATGCCTGGTGACTGCAGAAGCCCGCCGTTTCCTCATTCACTGGCAAGTTGACTCTGTTCATGTATTAGCAGGCACTTGGGTAGAGGACAGGACTTGGGCTCCTCTCAACTGCCACCATCCCTCTCTGGGGTAGGACTGCGTCTGGCTTCCACCCTGCTAGACCTCCCACCCAAAGCTGAATGGGATTCCTATCACCTTGTGGCAATGTCACATTACTGACCTTGTCACACCTTCTGCTCTCCCCCACTGAGCACCGCCCCGCAATGCAGGACTTGTGTTGCTGCATGCCAGAACAGCTGATCATGCTGGCTGCTCTTTCATGTAGGCACAGCCATCCTTTCTACCACCAGGGACAGCGAGTCAACCGAGGCAGCACAGGCCTGAGAGCTAGTTAGTGCCACCTGCTGTGGGTACTAGATATTAAAACACATTATTTGCATACTTTTAATGATAATGATCTGTTATTTATATAGCAATTTCGCCAAGGTGCTATGCATAGAATATGTATATACAATTATTATCACCCAACTGAAATTGCAACTCAACTTTTAAAAGTCTCAGACTCGGACACTCCTCGTACACTCCTCTTCTACCAGCCCATCCATTTCCAACCCCATATCAGTCTACTCGCCTATCTCATTTCATCACCCTCCAGACTCATCCAGCTCATACCATTCACCTACTGCTGCCCAATACTCACTCTCCCTTATCATCCTCTTCCACACTCATCCAGCTCATATCTTTCACCAACTGCTGCCCCGTACTCACTCTCCCTTATCATCCTCCTCAGCACTGATCCAGCTCATATCTTTCACCAACTGCTGCCCCGTACTCACTCTCCCTTATCATCCTCCTCCGCACTGATCCAGCTCATACCCTTCACCTACTGCTGCACCGTACTCACTCTCCCTTATCATCCTCCTCCACACTGATCAAGCTCATATCTTTCACCAACTGCTGCCCCGTACTCACTCTCCCTTATCATCCTCCTCCGCACTGATCCAGCTCATACCCTTCACCTACTGCTGCACCGTACTCACTCTCCCTTATCATCCTCCTCCGCACTGATCAAGCTCATATCTTTCACCAACTGCTGCCCCGTACTCACTCTCCCTTATCATCCTCCTCCGCACTGATCCAGCTCATATCTTTCACCTACTGCTGCACCGTACTCACTCTCCCTTATCATCCTCCTCCGCACTGATCCAGCTCATACCCTTCACCTACTGCTGCACCATACTCACTCTCATTTTATTCATTCACTCTTTGCCTCCTCATTTTATCTTATTTACCGTGAGCCAATCTCATCTGCTGTTCAGCCCCTTAAACTCTCCCCTCTGCTCATATGTTTTGATATCACCTTCGCCACTCTGAACCTGTCATTTCACCCGTCCATTTAGAGCTTCATTATGAGTATGGAGATAATTGTACAACAGGTGGTAATTATGAATACTGCCTGTTTTACCACTATCCCTGGAATGGCTGTGATTTGATTGATTTTACTTTTATATTTGTAATGCGCAAATCCCATTGGGAACCTAGCAGAAAACTGCATATTGGCGCAGGTGGAAAAAAAAATCAGAGAGAAACAGACATGAATTACTGGCAAGAAGAGACCAGGGACATCATTTGACCAAAATGCCAGTGGCAGCTGAAGTACGTCACACGACCCTTGCCCTCTATTGACATCACTGGAAGATCTAAGAATATAGAACCCTTTCTATCTGCCCTTGTTCTTTGTGTTCTTAGTCTCTTTTTCTTCTTCCCAAACCCTTACCTCCCTGCGCCGCTTCCTTTTTTAGATGTTTTGCTCAGATAGCGCCAAAGTATTGCAATTCTTTGCCTCTTAGTTTGCTATTCTTCTGCCCTGCCTTTTTTCTGAACTAGACTTAAAGCTTGTCTTCCTTATTCACCTTTCTAATGCAATTTTGTGATTTATTTTAATTTTGCATTTTTACTCATGATTTTGTAACACATGTTTTAACTGTCCAGCTGTTAGCATAAGCGCTACATAAATAAATAAGTACAGTACAATCAATACAATACAATAGATGTGGCAGTTCAGATTTAGGAGTCCGACACAGCACCATATTGTCAGGTTAAGGATCTTTATTAGTTAGCTTGGCCTACTGGAAAGCAAACAAAAGAAACACATGTTTCCTAACTTCAAAAGTTAATTCGCTGAACTAGTAACAGAAAGTTCAAACCCGTTCTTTATCAAGCTGTCTGAAATAATAAAGACTCTACTCCAAAACCTAACCTGAACAATCCACTTTCCCTATTTCACACAATGGGGTCTTGATCCTTGTCAATGTCTCTTGTGTTCTGTTTTTAATCCACTGCAGGACTTATCTTCAAGTAGATGCACCAGGTGGCTCTCCCAGGCAGGCAGTCTCCTTTCCTAGGTAGTCTCCTCCTCTTCTTCTTCTTGGGGCAGGGTCCACCTCTGCAGCAGCAGCATCTCTTCCTTCTTCCCCTCCAGGAGCGTTAAGGATCCTCCTCCTGACTGTGTCAAACTTCAACTGACACAGCCCTGCTTATGTAGCAAGAGTTCCCTCCTATGGCTGGCATTTGATTGGTTGGGAAATATCCCTTAGTGATTGGCCAGCAGGGATTCTCCACTCTGGTCCTCTAGGAAGTTCTCTTTTCTCATTGGGCCTTTTAAAAAAAAATCCGTTAGATCAAATAATCTCTTGTATTATGGGTTTGCCTTTATTCTTTGTTTTTTTAAATTACCCCTTGCTATTTATTATTATTATTATTATTATTATTATTACACCATGGGTAAGCCTTTAGCGATTTTATATGAACAATTTAGACATATTTCTTTCCAAGTTCCCCACTGGAGATTTGGAACCTGGTTCCTCCCCACGGGAAGCATTGCTCTCTGAGAGTTTGGACGTGTGCTGATGCTGCCAAAGGCAGAGTCTATGCCCTTTCCTCTAAAGCTGCAGCGTGTGTACATCTTCCCTCTTCAGCCAAATTCCTAATTACCACAGAACTGAACAATTTCATACTACAGCTGTGTATATAAAAAACATAAATAAATAAACCTTTACAGAAAAAAAAACTTCAAACAAGTTGCATTCAACTGAAGTAACCCATTTACTTTATATGTGTGGGTGTAAATGTAACTTCCCCTACGAAGTAATCAATTGATAAACAAGAAAAGGTGCAAGTAGTTTTGATGGCAAGTCTTGATTCATGGTCACGTCATCATCAGAACGAACATGCAACATGACTTTCAATGTTGAATTTTGTAATCGAGGTGAATATTTGACATGTGTAGGTCATGCACCTGGGCTACACAGTACCAGCAGAACAATCTGTGGCTTTACTTACTTTGAAGGGATCCCCACTCTCCGAATCGCCTCCAGTTGAACGTGTTTTGGGGAGCCATTCACTCAGGGAAATTGCAATGTCTGCTTCCATGCTTTAGGAAATGAGAGGGCATCCATCTTCAGTGTTTACTGGTGGAGTTCATTTGTTTCTACTGTTAGTTTCATGAGATGCTGTAAAAGCCATTGGTTGTCTGTACCTGCTCACCATAGTACTATGGCAAGGCAAAGGCACAACATGGTGTTGAAGGAGTATGGCATCACCATAAGGTGGGAAGGCTGCACTGGGGTCTCGGTTTGGGAGGTCTGTATAGGGGTTAAGGAATGGGAGAAGTGGGCTACTGTTGTACACCACCTCTTTCAACTGAAGGAAAAGTATTTGGCAGGAGTGGAAGGGAATGAGAGTGTGGGTGGCGTGTGTGATGGGGGAATAGGGAAACAACATCTTAAAAAAGATAATGTTTTTGCAAAGGGAGGTGGAATGAGGTGAAAAGGCCTTGCTCAGTCAGCCATTTCAGGGGGAAATAAATTGTGCATGGAGGTTGAGGGATTTTAACAACTTCATTCGAACAATGCATTTAAGGACAGAAAATATAGATTAGAACACACATCCCAATCTTTTACTTGTCTAGGATCATTTGTTTTTGTGCATTTCATTGAGAAAGAGCACCCATAGTCTTCTAAATCATTCGGTGTTTGGCATGTATGTGTTTAAAAGATATGGGAGGAGGGTTTTGTTTTGAAAAAATAAATAAATGTATGGATGTACATGGGGAGGGTGTGGCATAGTGGAGTAAGCAGTTTAAGAAAGAGGTGGCATATATCAACAAGTTTTATTTTAAATACCAAGAAAAGGGTCCTCCCTCTCCCTATCTCTGCCTAACCAAATATAACTCAGGTGCTCATCGTCAGCGTGTTTGTCCAAACCAAGTGTGCCCATCCTCTGTCCAAAGTCCAAAACCTATTCTAACCCTACAACTATTCAACAAAGGGGTTCAGCATTCAAATGAAAATAGGTCCAGAAGAATGACTCCCTTTTCCTAGTAAACTGGCACCATCTTTATATTTTTCCCATCAATCTGTTGCTTTAGTTTCTGATTCAACAATGAGTGTATGGTCAGGAGAATGACTCCCTTCTCCTGACCCACCTCGCAAAGTCTTGAGGGCTGTCTTGGGCTACTCTCCTGATAATAGTCCTCAAAGGTTTCTTCACTTCTTCCCAAGGAGTTCGGAAAACTTTCCTAACAGTTTCAACAATTCCCTGTCTTACGATGTTATGAGTTTTATCTCTTGTGTTCTTGGAGCCTCTTTAGTCCTATTGGGATTGTTACTGTGACAAGGGAGATTCCTCCCTTGGCACTCTTGTTTCTTAGACATTTGAATATCACTATTGTGAAGAGGGAGATCACGCCTGAGATTCTCTTGACTCTTGATTCGCTGGGTATCACTACCGTGATGAAGAAGAGTATTCTTGAGTCTTTCTTGACTCCTAGTTCTCTGAGTATCACTACTGTGACATGGGAGATTATTCATGAGGTGTTTTTGACTCTTGGTTCTCTGGGTATCACTACTGTGATGCGGGAGATTGCTCCCCAGGCTTTCTTGACTTTTGGTTCTCTGGATTTCTATACTGTGACTAGGGATATTACTCTGGAGGATTTCCTGACTCTTGGTTCTCTGGGTATCACTACTGCGACAAGGGAGATTACTCCTGAGGCCTTCTTGACTCTTGGTTCTCTGGGTATCACTACAGTGATGAGGGAGAGTACTCCTGATGCAGCTTCCACTTGCTGTTCTTCCAGATCCCACACAGGTATTCCACAGTTCCTTTTACCTTGTTTGTTCTGGGAATGTATGTCCGGTTCTTCCCGGGATGGCAGGTGGTTCGTTGTTCGCTCATCACTTCCTTCTGGTTCACCTAAGTGGCTCTGTGAAGGCTTGGGATTGGCGGTCTCTGTGTCATTGTTGGACTGAGTGGTTCACCTCCCTCAGATCACGCCACCACCTTGACTGGCCTGACACTGGAGTGAAACAGCTCACAGGATTCTGCTGCTGATTCCACTCTCCCACATCCTGTCTCCAGAGGACCACCTTCTCTGCACAGCTGACAGATTCCGGGTTTCGACTTCATGGGTTTGGCTGGTGCCTTGCCAGCTTCTCTCTCTTTCCTTCATTCCATTCTCAGTTTTTATCTCTCCTAGCTGGGCCCACCCCATTGGAGTGTCATAGTCAGTTGGTTGTTTGCATGATGTACTCTTCATGCCTCCTTGTGGCCACCTCTCCCCAGTACGCTTAAAAAAGGTATAATTCTTGTTCTGCCTCGATCAGTGATGTCAAGTCTCAAGGAAGGAAGGGAGGGAATCTTACAGTAACACACAGTAATATTATCAGTTATACTGTCTACAGATTTAGGGGTTTTGTAGGTTCAAGGGCAAGAGGGTTAGGGAGTTCCTTTATTATTATTATTATTATTATTATTATTATTATTATAATTATATTTATTGAGCGCGGACGTAGCTTCAAGAATTTCCTCTCGAATGTATCCCCTTGTGGGGATAAGCTTCCCCACAGAATGGGAGTCCTTATCCCCAGCAGGGGAGTCTCACCCTGGGAGGTTCCTCATTCCACCACCCCTAGGGGGACTATTGGGTAGCAGCCTCTTCTCCCTAGCCAGAGAAGGGCTGCCGCTGGGGAGAAGTGACGAGACCCTGTGAATCTGAAACCTAAATCCAGTGTGACAGCACCGGATCTGGAAACGCCTTCTATGTAGTCAAAACTACTAGCAATTACATTCAAAATAAACTGTTATGTACATTATAGAAAAAATGACAATCAATTATATATTTTCTGCATCATTTAATGGTGTCGTTCTTTATATGTTCTTATCAGAGGAGAAGAAGCTGCAGCCAATGCAGTTCGGACTCAATCAGTCAATCATCAGGGAGAACTCTTCCTTTTCTTCACCACTACGAAGGATGCATAGTGATCTGATCACCGGGGAATGTCTCCCTCTTCAATAAAAAGCATATGAAAATTCTTCTCACAACCATTCCTCACAAGTAGCTCTGCGACTGTAGTACATACACCATCTACTAGCTGGTGACTAGGGCACCTTAACTAGGAACTTCCTTCAAGCAGTGTGTGATTACAAAAGTAGCCTGAAATCTCACCGAGATTAGCGTGGTATGTTTGTCGGCTAGTTCCAGATTCACTAGCTCCTGTAAATCCTTACAAGGGAAATGATGATGGCGGGGGCTTTATATTACCAGAGGGATCTGGACTGTCCCATATCAACTTTAGCAAAACATATGTGCAGCCCTGTGATATCGTACCCCTCAAACCCTCGTTTTTATTTTGTTCTCTTCTCTTTTAGCAGACTTTATTTTGGGTTTCCCATTCCCCTGTTGGCTGAAGACACACTTTATAATGGACACATGAGCAGAAATGAAAGAGCAGAAAGCGTGTTCCTCTTCCGTGGGCCTGTGTCCAGTGGATCCGGCCAGCCTGAACTGGTACAAGCAATGGACATTTGTCTGCTGACAGAAGTCATTATAGGGGTGGTGGACAGGAAGGACTCACCCAGACGTAAAATCCCTCCCCCTCCCCAATAGGTTATACTCTACTGGAACCTACATTACAGAGCATCACTTTTGTTTAAGGAACATAGAAGGAGGAGTGTCAGTTTTATGGATGATTCCCTTGTTTGGTTGGCAAGAGGCATGATAAATATGATGGAAGACCTAGGGGAGTTGTTCTTGAACCAGTTGGGTGTCACGTGACTGTGAGGATATACAGATAACCGGCCAGGGAGGTGTATTATGTTAGTTAGGTGGGTTATACAGGGCTGGAATGCTGTGCTCCTTGACTATCAAGCAAACATAGAAACCACCTCTATTTGCCATCTATTCAGATAAAAGTGTGAGCCTGATTTTTCTTCTACAAACAACAGGAAAGATCCTCCACTCGTGTTCCTTAAACAGCATACGTTTACTTCTAGTGTAGGACAGAACCCATATGACCATCATGAGTGACATACACACACATACACAACACTTCTTGTTAATGGGAGAAGAAATAGTGCCAACTTGCCTGGATTACATAAACATGATGGGGTAGGCTGGCAAGCAACTACAGGGATATTTATTTCAGCCACTGGAATGGCCATGATTGCATGTGGTAAGTGGTGGCATCAAGGACACATTTAGCAGCACCTGCTGTACAGGAGATAGCAGTACATTCCCAGGTATTGCACCTGGAGGTTTAATCCGCTATCTCTGGGGAAAACGTGAGAGAGTTTCAGATTGTATCTTCTGATCAACCTGGAAAATAGTACTCAGTATAGAGGAGCATGCTAAGTCAGGAGAAACAATATGCAGTATAGAGATTTCCAGCACCACTCACACCCACAGAGTCTGGGGAAAATGAGGATTATAACAGTGAGTTCGCCATACTATAATGGCATAGGGGACATGGGGAAGAAGGCTGCAACAGCTGACAACGTCCAACGGTTGGGGTTAATAGATAGGGCTGGGAAACTTTGAAGGGCAGATGAAACCATCCACACTGTTATTCAGGAATGTGTGAAGGTATATGGACAATCCCCTAGGTCCACATGATCATCTATACCCTGTGGCGATTGCTCAGTCTCCACAACCTTGAACTAATGCCCCATCCCCTTTTGCTGCTTTGTATACTGCCATCTGATAACTCCTACTCACTTAGATCCTGTGGATCACCAGGCTTGTGTACAACAATGTCAAACTTCAAGAGAGAGTGTGAACTCCTATGGACTATTCCAAGTCATAGACAGATTTTTTGACAGCCTCAGGACTATCAATCGATTTTTTAGATGTGTGATTTAGTGTACACAGTAGTTGTTCACAATTTCTGATCCAAACATTGATTATCAGGTTTTTCCTTAACATCATTTTATGCAAATCATTGAATAAGGACATTGCTGGTAGACACAAGATTTTCTTGTAGATGGTTAGAATTCGCCAAAAACATGGTCCTCTAGAGAGATCAGGCCTAATTCACATCTCAGTGTTGACATTGGTACATATTTGGGAAGACAAAAGGTACTCCTCCAAATCAAACCCTCAATCTTAATCCAGAGATGTTTTTATTTTTAAATTATGAGTACCGGACCACATAAGAGACTAGGAATTGCTTTCATTTTATCGTATGTTATAAGTGGGATAATTGAAAAACAACAGAACCTCTTACTAATGATCTTCATTTGGGCAGTAAACTTCATGCAATTATTACCTAATCTGGTTGTCACAGGATGAAACGTAGTTTTTTTTTCAAAGATAAATCGCAGATAAGTGAAATCATCCACAACTTCCAGTTTCCTCTGATCCAAATACTAAGTACATTTGTGTCACAACTTCACTTTACCAAAATGAGGATCTAAAATGTCTTGCTATTAATATTCAGGTCGTTATCAGCCATGTAATCCTGGAGGGAATTTAGACTTCTTTGAAGGCCACTTCTATTTCTATCTAGAATCACTAGACCATGAGCATAAGCAAGATAATGTTGTTGCTATTGCCCCAGTCTGGGTGGGAAGGCATGAGTAGCTTCTAATTCTGGCCCCAAGTCTGAAATCTATAGGTTAAAAAAGGCAGGGTCCAAAACACACCCCTGCCGTAGACCACTATATGTGTCAATGGGTTCTGATGTACTGCCTAAGTCGTTCAACCTAATGCTGATCATTGTGTTACTATATAGTTCAACAATGACACTGAACACATTTTCGGGTAGCCCCCAGGTCATGAGCTTTCTACATAATCTATGTTTATTGGCCATGTTGAAAGCACTTCTGAGGTTGAAGAAGGCCATATAGATTGGCCAATATTTCCTATGGATTCTTGTTGGAGAAAAGTAAGCAAGAGGCTGTTCAGTTGTGTGCCAACACCTTTTCGGAAACTTGATTGGAACTTGTCACAATGTTCAGACCATTCATTTTGTTCAGAATAATTGATGCAAAAACCTTTCCCACCACGTCAAGAAGGGAAATCGGGCGATATTTCGCTGGATCTAAACTATTACTCTTCTTAAAAATACGCACATCATATGATTCTCTCCAAGAGGTTGGAATTAACCTACATTTCAGTATGTTGTGAAACAACACTGAAAGATATGATGATGATACCCTCACAATGTGGGGTACCCTTTAGGGTTGTATCAGAGAGGCTATCAGGGCCAGCTGCTTTGGAATGTTTGAGCTTCAAAATTCACGTGTATATATCATCCAAAAGAGACCTAAAAGACAGGCCCTACTCAGATAATAATTACTTCACAATCTCCACCAGGTGCTGAATAGAGTTTGTTAAAGGGTGCCCTCAAGATGGTTTCTGAGATAGGATTTATCATTGTGATATCAGTATTTGCTTCTAATGTATTAAGAGGTCTCCAAAAGCAGTGGCCTGTATATTTAAAATTATACGCAAACTAAAGTTACAGTTGTTTTCCCAAAGAATATTTTTTTATTTTTTTTTTATTTACTTGTTTATAATCAAAGACAATTTGATTTTTACAAGACGTTGTTTCGTATAGGAAACACATTGTACAAAATGAGTAGTATCAGTATAAAAGAAAAAGAAGAAGCAGGAGAAAAGAGAAGAGCTTGAAAAACGCATAGTGTCCAAATTTACAGAAACGTCAAAGTTCGTTTAGTCACACTCGGTTAATTTGCAAATTCTGGTTTAAACTCAGAGCTGCTTCTAAAATCTTTACTGCCGCTGTTGACCATTTGGTTCTGTCTCCTGCAATCAAACGGCACCACCATGTATTTTCCTCTCAGAGAGATGCATCATGCATCAGGGGCAGCAAGTAGGCTTCCCGCAAAAACACGGTTCTGGTGCAAGTCAGAAGTAAATGTCTTAAAGTTTCCACTGTTTCTGGGTCCGAACAGAATCTACAAGTTCGTGCTTCAGTTTTCGTGCGGATGGCTATAATTTCCTGCGTTGGCAGTTGATTGAATCTTATTCACATAAAGGATTTCTGCATTTTTTATTAGGAAATTTTATGCAATAATTCATAGGTTGATTGAGTTTGTTTGTTGTTGCTGGTAAATAAGCCAGTAGCTTATTTCCTATTGCTTTCTCACCGGTTTGGATCCAATCTTCTTGTGCTATTTTTTTCTTGATTCTGTTGGGATTCGGAATGAGGTCTTCTGATGAGCAGGCCAAATCTGATAGTTTTTTTGTGAGTTTTTGTTCCCAGTTGTTTAAGGCCCTGCAGCGGCCTTGGCTGAGTTCGATCTGGACCAGCTTGTAGATAGGGAGGGTATCTGGGAGGATGATTTTCCGAAAGAGTCTCATCTGACTTTGGTCGACTGATGCTTGCAGTGATAGTAAACCCAATTCCCGCCTGACAGCTGGGATTTAGGCAGAACTAGCACGGCTTTCCATAAGTAACCTTCCAGCTCTGTCCATATGGTGTTGTCAATGTTCAGCGCAGCGTCCATGCCATAGACTATTGATGGCACTACCTTTTGTTTATAAAATTGGATCGCCGGAAGAAGCGAGAATTTACCATATTTCCGGTCTACTATTTTAGTTTGGGTTGTCAAGATTTTCATTTTTGACCACAAGGCTGAATGTGTCGCACTTTCTGACCTTTTTGAATCTATCATGATTCCCAAATATTTCATAGTAGAACGGTTTCAACTTTTATGTTATTCATGTACCAGTGGCCTCGATCTATAGTTGCTGAACAACTGTTCCCCATCGTCAATATTTTTGATTTATCAATGTTTATCTCCAGATCGTTATCATTGATATACTTAGCCAAGTTGGTGAGTTGGCGCTGGAGTCCAATTTGGGTTTGATCCATGAAAATCAAGTTGTCAGCATATAACAGTCTAGATATTGCAGTGTTACCCAGTTTGGGGGGGAAGGCTCTGACCGCTGGTTGTGTGTACTGGAAGTCTCCCATAAAGGCAATGAATAGGCCCAGAGCGAGTGGGCATCCCTGCTTCACGCCACGCTCAGATGGAAATTGTTCCGATGACATCCCTTGCCGATTTAGACGAACTCTGAGTTTGGTGTCCGTGTGTAGTGCGATCACAGGGCCTAAAATTTTTGCAGGGCAGTTCCACTTTGTTAATTTTGCCCACAACTTTTGGCGGCTGATCTTATCAAACGCTTGTGTCAAGTCTATGAACGCAATATAAACTACTGGAGCACCATTCTTTACATTTTCTTTTATGATATTCAGAATCAAGATGTTGATGCTGGTGCTTGCGTTCTTAACAAAGCCTGTTTGAAATTTGTCCAGACAAGGCGCAGATCTCGCCCATTTGTGAAATATGGTTAGTAAAAGGGTAGCAAAGATCTTTCCCATATATTTATTGTGCTTGAGCCAGTTTCTATATTGCTTTTTCATAGATTTCACTAAAGTCAGGGCATCAGGGGGGGTTCATTTTTATGTCTCGTATATTATGCCTCAAGACGTTTTTAGTCTCCTGTATATTCTTATCAAAGGTATGTTTTATGGAAGGAGGTTTAGATTGGTGGATTATATTGGATTGAGTTAGGTCTATAAATTATCTTGAGAAAATATCAACCCTAAATAAAAATGTCACTGTTAAGGCAGAGTAGGTCTCATGTCTCCATACAATCACACCATAATTGTCCATTAGGACCAGGACGCCTTGACTTAACTTGTTCCCAAACCTTGAGAAAGGTGTTGCAGTCGCAATTCGTCACCTGCCAGCATGATGTGGTCTGAAGTACCATTACTTGCCCAATAAGTGATTACATTGGATACTAACTCCAGAAAGTTAGAGCTCTCATTAGAAGTTTCGTTCCATTATGAATTCAAAATTATTAAGTTTCCAAACAAAGGGGTTTGTACCAAAGTATTTGAAAGCTCGACTCTGAAGATACCAGGATGGTCAATGGGTAATCTTGTCCCACTAAGGCCCAAATCGTTGTTTAACAGCTGTTATAAGCCCCCAAAACGGTCGCTCACAAGGTCCCTTGAGTGCTGCCTGTATATAAAGAGAATGGCCATCTAGATTTGGTGCATCACAAAGCCAAGTCTCTTGTAAAACTATGATGTGGCAATCAGTCAGACAAATAGCATCATCTAGCTCATGGACTAAGTGATTAAAAGCTCTAGTATTTCAAACCAATACTCTAAAGTGTGTTTCCTATGCCTCTACTGTAAGTAAGGGACCATCTCGATTCAACAAAGCCCCCAGGGCTATCCTTTACCACAGACTACATCTTTGGAGTCAGTAGTGGTGATCACTCTTGAGCTAGGAGCATTTTTATTCCCCTGAATCTTTAAATTCTTAGTCATTGATTGTTTGTTAGATAGTTGTGATGCATTTAAAGGATGGTTAACAGGTGAAACAGCTATGAAACAATTTGACATTCGTTCGATGGATATGAGGTATTTGGAGTATAATAGGCTGGAGCCCCAATAGGCACCTCAAATAAATCATAATCCATGATCAGTAATGTATCCCTCTCCATCAACATCATATCATGTATAGTTTTTGAGCGAAGATGTAAAATCATTGTGTTAGTTCTTTGTGGATCATGAAATTCAATTTATTCAAAGTCTTTAGACATCAAAACTCTAAGGTTCAGTACGTCCGAGAGTAAATTCAAGACATTTGGTCCATTCAAAACCACTGACCACTGTTTATTTAAAATGAAGGTTAGGCCTAATTTATATGGACAGATCTGTCTTTGTGGCATAGTTTTCTGTTCATTTGTCACTTTAGACTGACTCACTAGACGTTGAAAAAAAGTCTTAAAAGGAATGTCTGTTAAGTTAGAGGCCTGCGCAGGAGCCGTCGGATTTACTCTAATCAGGTCAGCGGGACATAGATGCGTAGTGCATGATTGAGTAGTTAGCGCATCCACTTCATTTGCCACCTTCGGTCGTGTCGTACAGTGTTAGAAAAGAGGTCTAGAATTGGTAACCTTTGCATCTGAGGTTTTCAGATTGACCATTGTGTTTGCTGTAATCAAATCAGTGGAACGATGAAGTATTTATTGTATGAGGTTGATCTGATGCTGATATTGGGTTTATTTCAGGGCTCAAGTAGAGGGTACACGTGGGTGGAGAGAGTCCCCCCATCATTTTCATAGGGTGGACATAGACCACCCAAGTATTTTAGAGTCGTTTTTAAAACAGGAAACATTGACTCGCAGTCGCCAAGTTCACAGACCAGGCACTTAACCACTGCACCAAATAACCTGATGGAAAGCAACACACAACTAAAGTGAAATGTCACATTTCGGGACTGGACTGCATGTTCCAGGGAAAACACTGGCATGGGTTCCTAGAGTTTAAAACATGCACACATTCTAACATTTTCAAAACACTATTAGAAGGAAATATCCTCCCTTGGTTTTTTGTGTGTGTTGATTTTATGAAGGGCAAATGCCATTCGTCCTGTGAAATGTGTATGGTTATGCAAAGCCAATTGAATGAAATGTGCATATTCCACCTTGATATGCTAATTTATGGTGACGTCACATTCCATTTGTATGTTAATGAGTCCCCCCACTTTTTTTTTTAAGGTAGGGCACCCCTGGTTTATTTCCACAAGTTGTTTATCGACTTGTTGAAATGAGGTATCCCCATAGACTGAGAGCTCCATCAAGGACGCTCCTTTGGTATCATCATGTGTGGTACCCATCCTTTTCTCTAAAAATGGTATTACCCAAATTGACCTTTTACAATTGACCTTTTGCACAATTGACTTAATTATAGTGGTCCTAATTGACCTTCTGTACAATTGACCTTTATATTATTTTAGTTATTTTTTATATGAATTTGGTTGGTTTTGGATTATTAATAATATAAGGGGCTTGGCTGGGGGGTTTTGGATTGGGTGAGGGGTTCCAGGGGGTTTCCCCCCGCATATATGTCCTAATTGACCTTCTAAATTAGGTCAATTCTCCCGAGGTCAATTCTCCTGAAGTCAATTGTGAAAAGGTCAATTAGTATACCACCCTAAAAACGGGATCATAGTACCATATAGTGATCCCCTTCTGAGGCTTAGTCAGATGCCTGGGGATGTAAAGGGCTTTTATTTTTGTGTTTCTGTTTGGCCTTCCTACTAGCCGCTGTGTCAGTCATTGCATCATCTTGAAAAATTACCACTGTGGGTTCTGTTTCTGCTACATCTGGGGTCCCATCATCTGGGGTCGTCTTGATTGCCCTGAGGAACTTGCGGAAAACCCTATTTGTTTTGTCAGGATGTTCTTAATGTTCTTTGTTTTTTTGTTTTTCAAAGGAATTCATATTTGTCTTCTGTTGTTAATTCAGTGGGTACGGTCCTCCCCAAGATTTATTTGAAAATGTGTAGGCAGCGATGTATCCTCCATCTCTTTTACTAAGGCATCAGTGACACTTAGTTGGTACTGTAAATGATAGAATTGTGAATGATAGCATATCCCGCACTTAGACAGAATTGCGAATGATACCATGTGCCACACTTCGATTGAATTGTAAATGATAGCATGCACATTATCTAGATAGAATTATGACTGTAGCATATCCCTCACTTAGTTGGAATTGTAAATGATAGATAGAATTGTGAATGATTGCATATCTCGCACTTAGATAGAATTGTGAATGATAGCATATCCCGCACTTAGACAGAATTGCGAATGATACCATGTCCCACACTTCGATTGAATTGTAAATGATAGCATGTGCATTATCTAGATAGAATTATGAGTGGTAGCATTATGCCACAATAAGTTGGAATTTGTTGGAATTGTAAATAATAGCATGTGCCACTCTTAGATGGAATTGTTAATGATAGCATTGTGCCTCATCTAGATAGAATATGATTGTAGCATATCCCTCACTTAGTTGGAATTGTGAATGATATCATGTCCCACACTTGGATGGAATTGCGAATGGTAGCATGCGCCACACTTAGATGGAATGGTGAATGATAGCATGTGCCTCATCTAGATAAAACTATGAGCTGTAGCATTATCCCACAATTAGTTGGAATTATAAATGATACCATGTGCCACTCTTAGATGTAATTGTAAATGATAGCATGTGCCTCGTCTAGATAGAATTGTGAATGATAGGATGTGCCACACCTGAAAGGAATTGCAAATGATACCATGTGCCACACTTCGATTGAATTGTAAATGATAACATGTGCCTCATTTAGATAGAATTATGACAGTAGCATATCCCTCAATTAGTTGGAAATGTGAATGTTAGCATATCCCGCACTTAGATAGAATTGTGAAAGATAGCATGTGCCTCATCTAGATAGAATTATGATTGGTAGCATATAGCTCACTTAGTTGGAATTGTAAATGATCACACTTAGATGGAATTGTGAAAATCGCATATGCCACACTTAGATAGACTTGTGAATGATATCATGCCCCACACTCAGATGGAATTGCAAATGGTAGCATGTGCCACACTTAGATAGAATTAGGATTGTAGCATATCCCTCACTTAGTTGGAATTGTGAATGATTGCATATGCTACACGTAGACTTGTGAATGATATCATGTACCTCATCTAGACAGAATTATGACTGGTAGTATATAGCTCACTTAGTTGGAATTGGAAATGATAGCATGTGCCACACTTTGATTGAGTTGTGAATGATAGCATGGGCCACACCTGAAAGGAATTGTGAATGATAGCATGTGCCACACTTTGACTGAATTGTGAATGATAGCATGAACCACACTTAGATGAAATTGCAATTGATAGCATGTGCCTCATCTAGTTAGAATTATGATTGGTAGCATATAGCTCACTTAGTTGGAATTGGAAATAATAGCATGTGCCACACTTAGATTGAATTGTGAATGATAGCATGTGCCACACTTAGATGACATTGCAAATGATAGCATGTGCCTCATCTAGATAGAATTATGAGTGGTAGCATTATGCCACAATAAGTTGGAATTTGTTGGAATTGTAAATAATAGCATGTGCCACTCTTAGATGGAATTGTTAATGATAGCATTGTGCCTCATCTAGATAGAATATGATTGTAGCATATCCCTCACTTAGTTGGAATTGTGAATGATATCATGTCCCACACTTGGATGGAATTGCGAATGGTAGCATGCGCCACACTTAGATGGAATGGTGAATGATAGCATGTGCCTCATCTAGATAAAACTATGAGCTGTAGCATTATCCCACAATTAGTTGGAATTATAAATGATACCATGTGCCACTCTTAGATGGAATTGTAAATGATAGCATGTGCCTCGTCTAGATAGAATTATGATTGTAGCATATCCCTTACTTAGTTGGAATTGTGAATGATCGCATATCCCCCACTTAAATAGACTTGTGAATGATATCATGTCTCACACTTATTGTTGAACTTAGAAATTGTGCCTAATGTACGCCGCCTGTCCTGCTCTCGTGCTTGATCGCAAGCACATTACTGATAACCACCATATCACACTACTATGCTTACTCTCCCATATACCATCATTCAACTAGAACACAGCTGTACTATGACACATTTGGTCTAGCTGTTCTCATAATGACATGACCTCATGAACTCCACATCATCCTAATAAAACACAGCTAGCTGAGCACTTTACGGCTAGCTTAAGCGTCTCCTCAGGCCTAACGCAGCCAGAACTCAGTCTGGGTGTCCACCCTCCAGACTGAACACACCCAACTGGTTTCCTCAGCACCACACCTACTGCTAAGAAGCAGCTATCATGCAACAACCACACCAGCTGCACACATATCCGGTGCACCCACGCACCATACCACACTCTCTCTCTACTGACTGAACTGCGGTTCCAGAGGGTGTTCAACCTACCAGCGCTTTGAGATCATGCCAGTGATACATAAGGCGCTATATAAATGCCCAATAACATAACATTCCCTTGCCTGTTTGTAATACTAGTCAAAAAGGGCTCATTTCTGTTCTGAGGTCAGCGAGCTGTTAAAAAATAATCCATGCTATCAGCCATTTCTTCATCCCAATACCTTTTAGTATTTTTCTGTTTGGGACTGAAATGTTTTGCAAGTATGAACCCTTCCAGGAAGTTCATTTTGCTATTAATGGCTTCAAAGGAGTCTGTATTTGCTTGTATTTCATGGCTTATATTGTCATATAAGCGAACCAAGGACATTAAAACAAAATTAGTTTTGCTTGGGGTGGGCGAGGAGTGCGATAACCATGCTATGGATCTCTGGGCGGTCCACTGAATAACTCTATGAGACATTAAAAGCAGCAAGAAGTAGCAGGAACAGGCAATAGTACTTCCCAATTTAGCAACATTGCTCCCTCCACCTCAACCACACCTTTAAATGACCCATCTTGCACAGCCCAATCAAAGGCTCTATCTCCAACAACCAACTTGTGGGTGGAAGGTAGGGTACTTAACACACCGCACAGGCCATGCGTAGGCTCCTGCACCAACTCCCAGACTACAGGTGCAGGGCTGTTGCAGCAACGAGTAGCAGAATTACTCTTAGCCCCTTAAGACTCCCAACACGTTGTTGTCAGACAGGTCACACACCACGAGGCCGGCCAAGTGAGAAGAATAATGCTCTGTGGGCAAAGCAACACAAAGAACAAAGCAAGATTAGAGTAAAGCACCCTAGAGTGTGAGTTTGAGCATCAAGCCACACCACTGAGACCGCTTCCGATTCAATTCCTCTCACTACCAAGAGCCCATACTATTCTTATTGCCCTACAAACTGGTACAAGACCATGCATGTCCCTTTCCTTACACAGGTTCTGCACCTTTTGGTGTGATGCATCATCAGCAAATACCAGCCTATGAAAGAATTGATTGCCATGCCTCAGAGGATTCATCATCACTTCAAGCGGACCGAACAGTGCAAGAAATGTGCTCCACCAATTAGAGGTGCACCACAAATTTCCACTTAACAACGTGAAGACTGGAAATACCACATGCTGGACTTTTACTTTGGATCAGTTAAATTGTCTTAGTGAATAGATTGGGTACCATTGGAAACATTGTTTATAATAGGATAAGGATAGTCTTTGGTGCATGCCAGAAACCACACTTCACAGTGTTAAAATGAAGAACCGCTAATGTTCTTGCTGCATTTGAGTCCTAAGCTGTAGTTTAGTTGCAAACAAGTGTGTGCCACTACTCTGCACTAGCAACATTTGCCACATTTTACCAAGTCAGTAGAGGAATTAAGATTCCCAAAGGTTTTTTGACACTTCTTGAAGCCAAACATTTGCCATGTTGAAGGACCGTAAAGTATGAAATGCTTTGCCCAATACTATCGGCCCGTAAAGCACTGCAGAAGATGAAGTCAAAATAAAATATATTTGCACCTGGCGAAGGGTGCTCACCCAATCAGGTTACTGGAACAGCAGGTGAGAATACACAAACCCTGCCCCCTGTCTGAGCCACCCGAGGCCCTTCCCCTGGTGGTGCTTTTTTTCCTAACTTTCTTTCATTGCGGTGAGGCAACAGGGAGTCGTTCCCAGTTGCCTCCCCAACTCCTCCACTTACCTATGGGACCGGAGCATTGGCTCCGGTCTAGTGCTCCTCCTGTCTGTCTGCCACCGTAGACATGGAAAAGGGACTTAGTCCCTTTTTCATATGGCGGCTGCCATCTTTGTACTTTTTTTTCATTTTTTACCGGAAGATCAGCTGCGATAGCAGCGCGGATCCCCCCGCTAAGAAATTGTGAAAGCCATTTGCACCCCAGACAAACCCCAGGGTCTGAATGGCTTTCATGCCCTCTCAGGAGGGTGGACATGTCCGACCTCCTGGTAGGGCATGAAATCCATATTTTTATGCTACTGTAAAAGATTTAGATGTTGTTACCGTATAATCAATTGGTTGTAGTTATTGCTACCAGAGTGCATCTAGCACTGTGGAGAGTGGAGGTTCCTCATAGTATGGTGGTATTTGCCCACATCCCAGAACTACTGATAATGCCAGCTATGCAGTTGCACAGCTAATCTCTCCACCGCAGGTATACAGGCAGCGAACCAAGCCAAAACAGGCCTAATGCCATCCGCTTTCTCATGCTGTTGTGCTGTATGTTGTAATGGCGAACACAGTAGATTGGTGCTGGCAGATGCTACCATTGCACCATTAGAGGATGGAATAATGCTGGAGAGGCCTTAGTGGCACATGCGCATAAACTATCAGTTAATGCCACCATGTAGCATGCTTACGCTTTGTAGTCATGACCAACGCATTATGCTCAACCCAGTTGTCCAGTCACACTTTCTTCTTGCAGAGATATCACACAACTATACACTTCTTTGCCTTTGTTCTCCCCTCAAGCTGGAAGAAGTGCTGCCACTCCCACGAGGTAAGTGTTGAGGCAGTACGCTTTCCAATCTGGCTCCCCTTGCCTCCTACACAGTACATCTGCTTGGTACACATTTTCCCCCTCTTGCCACATATCCACATCTTCACCATCTCCCTTTGGTGTAGAATCTTCCTTGAGTGCCACTTTCTGCTAGCCCTCCTCTTATCCACTTCCTAACGTTACGCCTCCAGCCTAGCATCCTCTTCCTGTTGTTACACCTCCTTCTCATGTTCCACCAGCTGACCCTCATGCCCACTTTGTTTTCCTCCACCTGCCCTAAATCTGCCTACTCCATGCCCTCAAGCTCCTGCTCCACATCTAACACTTTATGCGCCACCACCCCCCAACCCCGATGCCCTGCCATATCTTCCTCCTCGTTTTCCACCTTATGATGACCTCCAATCTCTGATTTCTCTTTTTTCCACATTTTGTGGAGCCTTCAACTCTGCTTCCTTCTGTTTTACATCCTGCGCCTCGAGCTCATTTTTTTCTTGTCACGCATCCACAAACTTTCGGGCAACCTCCATCCACATCATTTGAAGGACCAAACCCAATGATTGCATGCTACTGTTTTGTGTATCCACTCTTTCCACCTCCGCCGCTCACTGTTCCTGCCCATCACTTGTCTGCTCTCCACTTATATTTTCATGCAACACGTCAACATTTATATCCCCGGATGAGGTGTCAGCCTAAATGTCAACAGGCTGTATAGCTACGACCACCCGTATCCCAACACCCACCAACTCTGACTAATTCGGAGATAATTTGCAAAGGAAATCTGCTTGTTTCCTTTCTTTTATTCATGGTAAAGTTGTGTGGGACACTAAGGTAAAGGGTTTCACAAGGCTCTCCAGAAAGGGTTTCATACTGTGTTTCTTTTTTCTTTTTGGGGTGTAACACAGGAAAAGGAAAGGAAAGAGGTTAAACAAAACAGCCAGACTGAGTTTTCACACAGTGATCCCCAATGTTCATTTTTTTTTCTTTTTGGAGTTTTAAGGAGGCAGGAAAAAGTGATTAAAAACAAAATAATCACAACATGTTTCACAAAGGATTTTTATAAATGGTTTCTTTTTTTTCCTTTTTGGAGTGGAAGGAGGTAAGGCAAGGGAAAGGGTTTTTAAAAAGCAATCACAAGGTGTTTTTCAAAGGAGGAGTCAGACTTTAAGGAATTTCACAAAATAAGCACGATTCAAAATAAAACGAAAACCGGAATGTCATTTTGAAAAGACGCACAACAGTCTCTCAATGGCTACAGCACAACCTCTGCTACTGTACTTCAGCGTGGATCGGCACTATTCGCCCCTCTGACATGTAAGCACATCTCACAGATAATCTGCAAGTGAGCTGGTTCTTATATCTAGCAGACAAATCTCCCCAGAGATTCAAGGGCTGTGATTGGCCTGCTGAAGCTCAATATGATGGTCAGCAGTTCTGTGTGGCCTGCCAAAATCTTTCGCTTGTGTTCATAATCATTTTTTGAACTGCTGCAGGCCCTACAAGATCTCACAGGCTCTCTAAATCCTGAACTTTATATTCAGCTCAGCCCACATGATTGGCCAGACAGGGGTTGCCCAGTCATAGTCTCTACACTTGATTTACTTTGTCAAATAAGATATTATATTGTGCCTCCTATTGCAATAAATATATGTATATTGGCTTACGCCAAGCTGCTTATAAATCGCTGCCTGCAGGCCACTTGTTGAGGTCATGTACTGAGACCTTGTCCTTCGCTGACCTGTGTGTAAAGGATTACTCGTGCAAAGAAACTAATCCACGAGCATACGTTAAGAACAATGTATTCAAATACTGAACTTAGAACACTTGTTTAACTACATTGTATTAATGTTTGAGAAGACCTGCATGGGAAATCCCAGAATACACAGTTGCCGTATAGGCTTGTTGATATATGTATTAAAAGCAAACCAGTTATATGCGGATGTGCGAGACTTGGCATGAACCCTAGATCGGTGATGTATTAGCGGAATATTAAATCGAAGTGGGGCTGGACATCGTGCTTACAAAGAGTATAAAAACCAATGCATTCTAATGTACAGCGTCTCTCACTGAACACACTGAACCATGCTGGAGTTCGTTGTGTTGCACTGAGGGCCGATAGCTATCTGATTCTGCAAAGTTCTTAGTAACTGGTTTCAGTATAAAATAAAGTACTTTGTATGTTCCTTTGTAACCCGTGTTCGGTGTATTTCCTTTTGGGGTACTCAGCCTCGATATTTTGATTTTGGTTTCACAACTTTCCATCTGCAATATGCACATAAAGAGTTCTTAATGTAACGCTGCAACCCCTTACTTCTTCATCTACCTCCTCTACAGACTTCAATAATCATAACTGTGTTTTGCACACCGGCTTTGCTGCATCGGCCTGAGAACCAATGTGTATTAAGTATGTGTCCCTCTGAATAATCAACTTGAGCATGTGCTTAAACACAGCATTATAAAACAAAAGGCACACAGAACTCTCTCGATCACTATTTCCATGGGATGCAGACGTTGCATTGAGAAAGGGTGACATCAGTTAACACAGGTGAACAAGTGAACAGATTGGATCACAGGAAAAGCGCACTTTTTATCGAACCTTGTTTCATGAAATATATGTAACTCGTCCTTCAACCTGTGAGAGATGGTGAAAGAATATGGTTTGTGAGGAGGAACAACATCTTCACCTACGCCAATGGTGTCAATTAGAAGTAACCAGCAGTAGCAACGCGTTTTATGTGTTGCTACACATAACTCCTATGGTCTTCTTTTCAACTCCTGAGATTTAACCGAAATAGCATAGTTCTTTTATAAATGTGCAAGCTGCCTCTTCTAGTTTCCATAGCTTGTTGTTTGTGGCTGTCCTCAATTGGTCTTTCTGCTCCTGGAGGGGCTTTAGCTCCACCCAAAAGGAGACAAGACTAATGCTTTAGGGAAGAAAGGATGTTGTGGATGTCAGTGGGAAAACCCCTTTTCTCATTTTGGTAGGCCTCTGTTGGTCCACTCTCTTCCTCTCGGAATGGGCTGACCTGGCCTCCTCCCTACTCTCCTCCACCTCTTCTCAACTAATCCTGATGGGTGATCTTAACATCCACCTGGACTCTCTTGACTCCTCAGGACCCTTCTGCAACCTATGCGATTCTCTCTCCCTCTCTATCGTACCCTCTGGCTCCACGCACAACGCGGGCCACACCTTGGATGCTCTCATCTCTACTGACATCCCTC
Source organism: Ambystoma mexicanum (assembly GCF_040938575.1). Lineage (NCBI taxonomy): Eukaryota > Metazoa > Chordata > Amphibia > Caudata > Ambystomatidae > Ambystoma > Ambystoma mexicanum. The sequence goes on along the minus strand of NC_090939.1, from coordinate 234,107,202 downwards.
TCTCTATCCCTCTCACTGCCTCCCTCTCTTGGACTGACCACTCTCTTCTCTCAGCATATCTGAAGCTCTCCTCTCCTCTTGAAGCATCACACCCGGCACAGCCAACTGGCTTCAAAGTCACCAGACCCATGAAAATGTGACAATGGGTGCCTTTGCCTCCACTTACTCTCCTCCACCCATTCCTTCGGCTGACTTCCACCCTGACACAGCCCTCGCAAACCTCAATCTCTCTATCTCCAACCCTCTTGACACTCTTGCCCCTGTCATGAGGGTCCAACTGAAGCCTTCCAAAAAGTGCAACTCTTGGTATGACTCAGACCTGGCTGCCCTTAAATGCAAGTGTAGGGCAGCTGAGCGAAAATGCAATGCGTCGGGTAAACGATCATACAAACTTGCCTGCCGCCTCCTTCAAATCAATATCAACTCTTTATCTACTCCAAAAAAAGAGTCTTTATTCAAGCCTGCACCTCTGCGGCTTCAAACAACACAGCCAAACTTTTCAAAGTCTGCAAGGAACTGACCAATCCTGCAGCAGCCTCTTCTTCTGTCACACCCACCCAGGACCTTTGTTCATCCTGATCGCACGTCTCCGTGACACCCTGAGAATCACAGGTCAGGCTCTGGCGTGTTTAACCTCCTTTCTCAGAGCCTTTCTCTCGACCATAGCTCTCTCAACTTGTGGCGTTCCCCAGGGATATAACCTATCCCCCTGGTTCTTCAACGTATATTTGACTGCCCTGGCACGTGTAATTTCCACACTCGCCACTAATTTCCAGTGTTACGTGGATGACATGCAATTGTCTTTCAGCCGCCTCTCCTCCTCGCTCATATCTGATGGTCTGTCCACTAGTCAGTCCTCGTGTTCTACAAGCGGCCTCTGCCTTAATGCCAGTAAGACTGATACCATTTGCATTGGCACCCCTACACCCGCTTTCCCACTTTTACTCTGGCAAAAAACTATGAGGTCATTTTTGATTCCAATCGCTCCGCCTCTAACATTTCGGACATCGCTAAAAAGTCTAACTACCAGCTACATCTCCTGAGATGTACTCTCCCTTTTCTCACTTTCCCCCAGTGGCTCACTGTGTCCAGAGCCCTGGTTCTCTCCAGGCTGGACTATTGCAACAGCATCTTCCTCAACCTCCCTTCTTCTGCCCTGCGCCCTCTGCAACTCATCCAGAACAGAACCGCAAGACTTATTCTTGGCCTCAAGCCGAGGGACCGCATCTCTCTGGGGCTGAAATCCCTTAACTGGCTCCCCATGGCTGCAAGAATCAAGTTCAAGACCCTCTGCATTATTCGCAAGGCTTCCTGGGGCCTGGTACCTACTTACCTGCAACACTACCTACCTACATACTGTCCCTCACAAGCCCTCTGCTCATCTACCTCCAACCTTTTCTGCAAGTGAGCTGGTACTCCAAGCAGAGATTTGGAGGAAGAGCCTCATCCTCAGCAGGTGCCTTCCTTTGGAATAGCCTCCCTGCTACCTCCGTCTTGAGCCTGATCTTATTAAGGTCCGGAAACTCCTCAAGACCTTCCTCTTCTCTTCCTTCTCTCTCCCTCTTCCCTGGTAACCTAGCTCTCTGCTCTTTCCCTCTATCCCTCCTCTTCTTTACAGCTTGCCGATTGGCCGCCTGGTGTACCTCAGAGTCTCACAGCTCCCTGGTACCCCTGCCAGTCCCCTTTCGCACTTGCCTCAGGGCACTACAACCCACCCACACTCACTGAACTTGGGAATTAACCCAAGAGAGTAGCTCTCTCTGCACTCACCCCAGTTTCCAACGACCGAGTGCACTTGCACCTCCTCCTCCCTTTTACTGTGTGCACTTGCACGATCCGTGCGCACCTTGCCTGAAGATCGTCTGTCTGTCCTCCCTTGTCTTCACTGCTTAATTGCACTGGTACAAACTGCAGAATCGCCATCAAGCCTATTTGCTGTTATCTCAAACTGTTAAATGTATTTTATGCACTTACTCTGCCTGTGCAGACTATTATCGCCTCAGAATTTAAGGGTTCTGAGCGACTGCTATTTTCTTCCCCTGTTTCCACCCTCTGTGAGCGCTTTGAAACACATGCCTATGTATAGGTCGCTTTATAAATAAACAATACCATACCATACCATCCTGCAGAACACAGACCCCTGGTAAAAGCACTGCTCTACACATTGAGTTTCAGTTTTGCTATGGGGGGAGTTCCTGGGTACCCAATATCAGTACTGGACCAATGGTGTGAGCTCCCAGGCAAAGGCTGTCTACAGTGTATGATGGCAGCATGTACTATATGCTGTAGCTGAGTATTTTGTACCCACACTTGGCAAATGGCAGTAATACTTTGACTTATGATGGCAATAGCTGACAAGTGATGTGAATGCCCAAGCTACAATGGTGTTTCATTCCAACGCAGAAAACATTCCACAATAAAAAGGCCAAACTGTTGCACGTGACATCTTATTAAAATGCTGTTGAAGATCAGCCGGGTCAAAGGTCACATGATTTCACATCCTGTGCAGTCAATCAGAGTGATATAACTTGTACTGTCACTTCTGGCCTATGTGAGGGGTCAGAAATGTGAGATGGACACACAGGTATAGTTTTCTCACAATTTGCGATTTTTAGTAAATAAAAGTAAATAAAAAGGGGGGAGACAACCCCTATCTTTTCCTAACCTAACAAGGATGTCCCTGCCTAACAAACATAGGCGAAAGAAAAATTACCTTGTGTCCAGAAAGTATCTGACCCTCACACTAACACACACAACAACATTATACAAGGTTGTTCTTAAATAAATTCAGAATAACATATCAATTCAAACTCAAAGGTCGTGACCAGTAATCCTTGTGACCAATGGCGTAACATAACATTTGGGGGGCCCCCTGCGAGCCATGCTGATGGGGCCCCCCCAACTCAGCAACAAATCACGGGTCACACCACACTCTGGGCCGCCCTATATTACCACACTTGCGCAATGCACACAAATGTGCTGCTGCAGGAGTAATGCTGCAAACTGCACTAGGAGAAAGATATAAATATGTGTTGTAATGCAGTATACAGCACACTTTCCAGTGTTTGCAATTGTTTTGAAGGGTAACCCCAATCCAAAAATCCAATACATGCAAGTCACCAACAGTGCACAGGAACATTACTGCTTTGCTATTAAAAATGCCATGCCACAATGAAAATATGTCCAACTGGCTGCACAATGTAGACCAGTGTAAACACATAATAACATATTACAGTAAAGCACGCCAGGCCACATTTAGACATACCTAGACTGGTTACACCAAAATGCCAGTCAAAGTAATATCACTAATCATGGTTATTTTATCACAGATCCCACAAAAATATACAATGCATCAGTAAGAAATGGCTAGACTGGCAGCACCCAAATGCCAGTCTAGCCTGGTAATTACATGTAGCAGGACTGCTTTATCAGAAATGCTCAGTTAAAAAAAAGCCAAGCCATAATATGAAATGACTAGACTGACTTCACCAAAATGCCTCTCTAGCCACAGATACCACATTTCATGCCTGCTTAGCCTTGACATGGACGGCCATTAGGATTTATCGCACAATCCTGCCCCCCACACATCCCCTCTCTCTCCCACCCCCTAGCCAAACCTCCAAAATCAGCTCATTGGCCCAGAATTACCTCCACGTCCCTCTTCCTTGTCCCATTGCTTACTATGAGGCTCCTTGCCTCATAGGTAAGCACTGGGATGAGGAATAATGGGACTAGAAGTAATGAAGATTATAGGTAGCTAAGTCAAGGCAATTAACTCCATGTACCTCTACCTCAGCAAAGGACTTGTGTGTGAGGGAGACTGCTTCATACACAAGTACTGGACGCGGAAGAATAAGGCTAGGAGTAATGAAGATTACCAATAAGTAATCAAGGCATTAAACACAAGAAGTGGGGCAACACCATTGAGCTGACTGGGCTTCAGCACTCTCCCCTCTCCTGAAATGTTTGGCTATGTTGACTCGATCCGGCTGACCTACAGAGCAGTTGCCGGACAGAACAGGACACAGATGTTAAACGGCACCTGGGTTTCGCTGTTAACAAAGGCCCAGCAATTACTAACATAAAGCATTTCACTGTTGTTAACTGCATTCAAATGCATCATTTTTTAGGCAATTGAAATTGTGATGTGGATGTAGTACTTGCATGCCAGGGCAGTGACTGGAACGGTAGAGAGGAAACAGGAGACTACTCATTCTCACAGCAGTCCATAAGTGGGATATTTTCAGACTTAAAGGAGAGAGTTGTAATATTGAAGCTGCACTAGAATGGTCTCATTAAAATGTGTAAAGAAGTTAGATGCCCCGACACAAATAAGTTTTTCCCTCCCCCACCTCCCGTGAAGTTAGCGCGTCTCCAAACATTTGAAGGGTTAGCCCCTGGAAATGTAGGTTTTGTTGAGCCCATGAACACAAGCACACACACCATTCACCATATCCACACATGCACACCCAGCCATCCATACATTTAAGTGTGTACCCTGTCACCATAAAGGTACATGCAGCCACCCATACATTTAAGTGTGCACTCTTTCACCATACAGGCACAACCAGGCAGCCACCCGTACATTTAAGTGTGCACCCTTTCACCATACAGGCACACAGGCAGCCACTTGTACATGTAAGTGGCTAGGAATCTTAAATCTAGGTGTGGTCTCCCTTTGTCTACCAGTTTGTGAAACCTAGACCTTTTCTCGCACTATCAAGGGATCTCAAATCTAGGTGTACTCTCCCTTTGTCTACCAGTTTGTGAAACCTAGGCCTTTTCTGCCACTATCTACAAATCTCAAATCTAGTTGTGCTCTCCCTTTGTCTACCTGTTTGTGAAACCTAGACCTTCTCTCACACTATCTAGGAATCTTAAATCTAGGTGTGTTCTCCCATTGTGTGCCATCTGCGAATCCTAGGCCTGCCCTCCACCCAGGAACACCCAGCAACCACTGAAAGCAAGTAAGGATAGCCAGGTCACCGCCCAAGTCAACTAGGACCCGCCACCCACTTCCCATATCCAACTGTTCAGCCCTTTTCCAACACGTAGTATCCCAGCAGCACCCCGCTTAGACCATCCATCCATAGATAGAGGAACACCACGACCTAACCCACTAATTGCACAACCACCCATAGAGGGTATCCAGCTATCACATCGCAAGAGGATAAGAATCGAAACCAACCAAACCACAAAAGGCACTACAGGCGGGCTACCACCCTTGTAACCTCAATAACCTAACCATCCTACTACCAAGGACCACAAAATGCCCTGACACAGAGTTGGACACAGGCAAAGAGAAACTGAACAAGGAACAAACCAAACTGTTCCACACCCTCAACCTCCTCAAGTAGAAGCCATCACGAATACAGAACACACCTTAACAAACACTACAGCCAACAGTATACAGCACACTTTCCCAAAAAATTGGCTACAACAGAAGAATCCCTATATCTTACACCATACCTTGCCTCAACCGCAGGACCTCGACAGTCCAATGCCACCAACAGGTCCAGACACGCTGAGAACCAATTGGAACCTCTCAAAAAAAGAAGAGAAAGGTACGTGACCAACTCCCTTGCTCCGTACATCACAAAAACACAAGGGCTCCGCCAGCAACCCCATCAAAACATAGAAGATGACGAAGCAGAAGAATTCATCAACCCAACCATCAATCTGACAGACCGCCTCAACGACGAACCAAACTTCACGGATCACCAACCAATCTACGGCAACAACACAGAAGCACCCCAACTCGCAACCTAATCAACACTAGATCAATATCCAAGCATGCCACAGAGATTTATGACCTCCTGTGTGACAGCGGTATCAACATCTTATTCATAACCAAAACATGGCTAGACGACAATTACAAAATTACACTTCATAACTGCCTCTGTGACAATTTCAAGTGCTCACAAGCAAACAGGAAAAACAAAGGAGCCATAACCAACCTAGCCATAGAGCAGGAACACCTCATAATCCTTGGAGACTTCAACATCTGATTTGGCGAATAAACCGCTAACACACAAAAATCACTAGCCAAAAAACTGAAGATAATGAAACTACATCAACTAGTTAAAGGTGCAACTCATGCGGCGGGACATACACTAGAAGCAATGTTCGCCAACAAAATCCTCATCACCACGGTGCCACCATTACAGATCCTCTGGAGTGACCACCGCATCATCGCCTTTGTGTTCAAACTAGCCACATCAACAGCCAAACAAAGCAACAAACTGCCGACTATCATGAAAAGAAACTGGAGGACCATCAAAAATAGCAAATTAGTGGAATTACTTGAAATCAACAAACCAATGGCAACGACTCTGGATGAAGTTGACCTTGACAGGAAAATAGAAATACTACTCAAATGGATCACCAGAACAATAGACGAGATCTCCAAGGAAAAACCTTTTGCCCCATCGTGCAAGAGAGAAACTGCAAAATGATTTACCCCGCTACTAGTGCCATAAAAAGAAAAAACAGGAAGCTTGAACTAGAATGGAGGAAAAATAATGACCTAGTGAAGAAATTACAATTCGAATGACAAATCCACTTATATAAAACGGAAATCCATAAGGCCAGAAAGAAATACTATGACAACAGAATCACCAAAGCTGCAAACACCCAAAAAGAACTGTTTAAACTCATAAACAAAATGAGAAACCCCCCTGGCTGCAACAACACACTGATACCTTCACTGAAATTATGTAACAATCTTGCAGATCACTTTAAAAACAAAATCAGCACCATCCAACAGATCATACATAGCAGACCAAGCAACTACAACATGCAACCTACCCAGCCATCCGAGGATCGCCAAAACAAACTCTGAAGCTTCTTTATGAACGATGTACTCCGTGAACTACTGGACGTTTGAGCATTGACGACATTCTTATCTACTCAAATTCCATGGAGGCCATGTCCGGGCGGTCTTAGAGAAGCTCCAACAACACCAAGTGTATGCTAAATTGGAAAGATTTTGTTTTCCATGTAACCGAGGTCAAGTTTCTTGGTTTCATGCTCACACCACAAGGCATCCACAAAAGGAGTGCAAAGCATGCTCGGATTCGCCAACTTTTACTGTCGGTTTATACCTGGGTTTTCACAAATTGTACATCCAATTACCTCCTTGTTAAAGAAAAATCAAAAGTTCCATTGGTCGACAGAAGCTGAAGAAGCCTTCCAGAAGTTGAAACTAGCATTCACTACAGCACCAGTCCTTCGACACCCACATCCAGACCTACCTTAAATAGTTGAGACAGATGCTTCAAAAATAGCCATGGGAGCAGTATTGTCACAACGAGACCCTGAAACAGGACAACTACACCCTGTCGCATTCTGGTCCCGCAAATTTTCAGCCCCCGAGTTGAACTACGCAATCACAGATAAGGAATTACCGGAGATTAAAGCAGCATTCAAGGCCTGGAGACATTACCTTCTTGGGGCGAGACATACGGTCACTGTCATCAAGGACCACCATAACTTGCAATATTTGAAAACCGCCAAAGCACAATCCTTGCTTCAACTTCGTTGGGCTCTCTTTTTCGCGGAATACGATTTTATTATCACTTATAGACCTGGAGTGCGCAATGGGAAAGCAGACGCTCTATCACGCATGAGTGAAGAAAAAGAAGCTTTTACAGAATCCGACCCCGTGGCCATAATTCCTGGGTAAAGGATTCAAACCAGAATAGAAGCCACCACATGTGTGGATGACCAAAGAACCAGTTTGCAATCCTGATGGATAAATCAACACAACAGGAATGGCTGTTAAAAGGTGACCAGTACACCATTGAAGACAATCTACTGTATTTCCAAGGACGATTTTACTTCCAAGACCAAGAACTGCAAAAGCAAATCATCACAAATTACCACAATTCATTAGTGGAAGGACACCCAGGAACAGCCAAAACTCAGGCTAAGGTAAAAGAAAACTACTGGTGTCCAACCTGGCAAAAAGACATTGGGCCTCATTACGACCCAGGCGGTAAGTTACCGCCTGGGCCGTGACTTTACCACCATGGCGTAAACTACGTTTACGTTTACGCCATGGTGGTTGGCGGATTTACCGCCCCATTCCGACCTTGGCGGGGCGGTAAATCCCCATTTTCCCATTTACCCTTCCCCATTCCCATTTTGCCCCATAGGGCATAATGGGAGTGGGGAAGGCGTTAATTACGCCACCGTAAATTACGGTGGCGTAATTAACTCCATGGTCCCTTAGCGCCATGGATTTTAACACCTGATAAAAGCAGGTGTTAAAACCTCCATGGCGCTAAGGGACCTCGTACTCAGGCGGTAAGGGTCGGCGCTGTTTACGCCGCCGTAAAACCCTTACCGCCTGAGTTGTAATGAGGCCCATTGCCCAATTTATTGAAACCTGCAGTGTTTGTGCACAACACAAGTCTCAGGCTTGCTACATCCCCTAACAGTACCTCCAGCACCTTGGCATACCCTGTCGATGGACTACATCACGGATCTTCCACCCTGCAATGGATACAACACCATATTAGTCGTTGTGGGTTTATTCTCCAAAATGGCCCATTTCATCACTCTGAAGGGACTCCCAACTGCGTCAACTCTCGTTTCTGTGTTCCTAGAGCAAATTGTTTGGTTGCATGGATTTCCATCAATATTAGTATCTGATCGCGGAATGCAATTTGTTTCTGCCTTTTGGAGAAAGTGTTGTACGATTGCCAAAATCGATATCCGGTTGTCCACAAGCCATCACCCTCAAACTGATGGGCAAACTGAACAAACCAACCAAACTTTAGAGCAATATCTCAGGTGTGTGTTGCAACAGTCTGAGGATTCTTTGAAAAATATACTCTGGATAGCTGAGTATGCATACAACAACTCAGTTCACACAAGCACAGGGCAAACTCCATTCTACACTGTGCACAGAAGACATCTGAGGACATCAGTATTTGATCCAGCTGATACCCTGGAAATGCCAGCCATAATAAAACTTGCATAAAACCATCACTCAGGTTCTTAGGGAGGCGACAGAACATCTGACCAAGGCTAAAGAAAGACAAAAACTCTTTGCTGATCGACATCGGAAGGATGCCCCGCCTACAAGATTGGAGAAAAGGTGTGGTTAGCATCCAAATATATTCCCCTGAAGGGGCCAAGAGCTTTCTGCCCAAGATACCTGGGCACCTATACTATAAAGTCCATAATCAATCCTGTCACCATGAAATTGGAGTTAGCATCTCACATGAAAATTCACCCCATATTTCATGTCTCTCTCCTCAAACCAATGAAGTCCAATTCACGGCTTAGTTGTCCACCAGAACCCAAAGTAATAGATGGAGAACCAGAATATGAAGTCAAATCCATCCTGGACTCCAAGGTGGTTCAATCAAAATTGTATTACCTAATTTACTGGAAAGGTTACAGACCTCAATGCCGAACTTGGGAACCCAGTGAACACGTCCATGCTCCTTGTTTAATCATACAGTTCCATCGCAATAATACCACCAAACCAGGACCGGGAGTAGAACCAAGGCCTTGAGAGGGAGTGCTGTCTTGGTCATGAAGTCAGGGGCACAGGCATGCAGGGTTTGAATGCACAGGAGACCTGGGTGGTCACTCTCCTGGCGCCTTTGGCGCCAGCCTCATGAGCAAAAGTAAACAAGAACATCCATTTAACACCAAAAAGCTTTTATTATGGACATAGCACTTCAGATGCATTAACCTTGAACATTCCATCCATTAAGCAGGATGCATTAACCTTGAACATTCCATCCAATAAGCAGCCCCAAGTGTATTCTTGGGTGTGGCTGCTAATGGATTGCCTTTGCACGTGCTCACTCTCTAGGAGTGGCAGGGTGTGGCTGGTAAGCAGGCCCTAATGGGCGTGCCCACGATCTCATCTATATAAGCTGCCCCGATCCTCAAGACAGATGCTTCGTGTTATTCTGCACTTGCAAGCAGTGTAACACTCAACGTCGCCTGAGGTCAGACTTTCCTTTGAAGATCCTGCTTCCTGGACATTCTGCTTCCTGCCAGCATACTTACCAACTGGGGGAAGCTGTTCTTACCTGTACATCTCTTCGGCGAACCAAGTATTCATCTTTACACTTTCCGGAATGCCTAAATCTTCATCTTGGCACCGCAGCACGACACGCTCCATCGTCGACAGCAGCGCCTGCAAGGAAAAACAGAAGACAAGGTTAGACATAAAAAAACGGTCAGTTTAAGGTTGCGCATCGCCATAGTTCGCGCTTTTCCTTAAACCATCCCTTACCTGCTGTCGAACATTGCGGTAGCATCCATCTTCCATCCGGCCGCGTCTCGCGTCTCACAGCTGCATTGAGGCCGCATTTCCTTCTAAGGGACGAAAACAGAAGAGAGACATTATTGCGGGCATAAATAGGAGCAACATATAAAGACATTAAACAGAATGAACAGCATCAGAAGAGCTCAAGAAAGACTTACCAATCATAAGGAGAAGCATAGTCGCAGCTGGACTGGACTAAACCTTATCAGGGATCAGTGAAGGAACTAGATACTATTTGACGCACCCCTGCCAGAAGTAGCAGAACAGAGAGCTTATCTTCCATAATTTACAGGTGAGCTTTATGGGCCGGCGTATGCTCACAGAAACTGTACTTTGGGGTGGAGGGTTTGAGATGTACAACAATCATAGATTGGCGCACTCACACACTCTTATCTCCACGCAGAAGCAGTATCACCACGTACCACCGCTCACAGCTTTTCTACTGAGGGAGTGGCCTGAAGGGGGTGACCAAGCATCAAGCATCAAGTAGGCTTCAGACCGATGAGAGGAACGGAAACGGCGCTGCTCTCAATCTGAGAAAAGCAAATGCAGACTCAGACAAAAGCACAGCTCTAACACAACTGGATCTCTCCGCAGCATTTGACACAGTCAACCATGACATCCTTATCGGGTGATTAGAAGAAGTAGGAATCACCGGCCTAGCCCTAATATGGATTAAATCCTTCCTAGCAAACAGAACAGAAACCATCTGGATCAAACCTTTCAAATCCACTCCAAGGGAATCCACCTGTGGAATACCACAAGGATCGTCCTTATCCCCATTGTTTTTGAACATATACCTGATGCCACTTATCAAGCTCATTAAAAAACATGGCCTCAAATGCTACAACTACGCTGATGACACACAGATCGTCTACAAAATACAAGATACACAGGAAGGAAACACAACGCTGGAAGACTGACTACAAGAACTCTACAGCTGGATGAGTACTAACAGCCTCAAACTCAACCCGGGCAAAACAGAAATGCTGATCATATCCAAAAGCAGGGGAAACAATCACTACATCCCAGGGATGACAGAACTAGGAACAGCACCGACTACATCAATAATTGTAAAGAATCTGGGAGTCTTGATGGACAGCGAACTAACACTTGAGCCACAAGTAAACGCTAAAATCAAGAAATGTTTCTTCCACCTACAGACGGTAGAAAGGATTCTATCATTCCTCTCTTTCACCCACAAAACACTCAACATAATCGCACTCATCATGTCCAGAGTAGACTATGCCAACAGAATGTCTATTAAAGAAACTTCAGCGCATCCAAAACGCTGTGCCCAGACTCCTGCTCAAACTGCCACAAAGAGAACACATTACCTCAGCGCTGAAAATCCTACACCACCAGTTCCTAAATGAGAAAAAACCTGTCTACCATCCAACAAGACAACTCAGAACAAGCAACGACATTTGCATAGAACCAAAACCATACAATGAAAGAAAATTCGGAGGATCATCTTTCTCTCACCTGGCAGCAATAACCTAGAATGACATGCAAAAAAACATACGCAACACAAGGGATCATCTGGGTAGTATAGCTCAGTGGCAACACGCTCGTCTTGGAAGCAAGATGATGCAGAGCAACACAGGTTTCAATCCTGGGTCATGCTTAGAAACCTCTTCGGTATTAAATGCATTATAAAAAAACTATTATAATTATAATCTGGAATTTAAAAAACTCCTCAAAACTTGTCTCTTTTCTCCAAAACCAGAAGGAAACTACCAGGAAGGATACACTCGGCGGGAAATAAGAATCCCAAGGAGTAACCCATGACCCCTAAAATAATCTTCCCTAACTGGAGGGTGGGGGGAAGACACCACAACAACCCATGTCCACATACAGCTAGTACACAGAGGAAACCTATGTAGGTAAGGACTCCCCATGGGACAGGCAGGGAGTGACCAGAAATCCCTCTGACTTCATGAAGAAATTATTTCTGTTAAGGACCGAACCATAATGGAAATAATTTCTTTATGAAGGCAGAGTGACTTCAAAAATAAACTATTTATTTTTGAAGTCATAGGGCTCCCCCGACCCCATGACATAGAGGCCTTCTTCCTAGAGGCTTCCATGTCATTGGGTGGGGCGGGCCCTCAGACTTCAAAAAGAAAGTTTTTTTTAGTCACCCTGCCTTCATAAAGAAATAATTTCTGTTACAGAAATAATTTCTTTATGAATGCAGAATTAATTTAACTCCAAGGGGGGCTCCTGTTACGCTTGTGCTTGTGACCAGGGTTGAGTTCCCTTCCCCTGGATCAATTCAGGAATGTTAGGAACAAAGTTAAATTTAAAAAAGGTTCTGTGCAATAACACAGTTCCATTCAATGTAGCATACAAGGTCCTCATTATGAGTCAGCCGGTCCAGTATTACAGTGCCAGTATAAACCTATACAGGCACCCGACCATACTGGCCAACTAGAGGTTTTCCGATGGGGCGCCTGTGTTATCTCAAGTTAAAAGCTGGAGGTAAGGAAGGTGCCTTACCGTCAAAGAACACTGTCATTACTGGCACCAGTATTGCCAGTCCCGATAATGACAGCAAATCCCCCCATTGGAGTCCTATAGGAGTACATGAATGGGGAATTACACTGTCACTCCGGCATTGGTAATCCGGCAGCAATGCTGCCAGACCAAGTGCCAGAAACAGTAATAGCATTTGCTGGTATCCTGGCGGGTTTACTGCCAGGATACCGGCAGGGTCGTAATGAGGCCCTTTAGTCTTTTCCACTCAGTATCCTTTCTCTTGGCAATTGATTATCTCTCTTCCAAAGGCTTGCTCACAAATCAAAGCAATTGTTAATGTTTCCACAACCTCCTGCTTGGTAAAACAAATGTATTCTCCGCCAAACATAAATTCACAAATCAAATGCAAGTGTTCTTTTCTCAAAAGGCCAGGAACTTGTTAGTACATCATACTTCTTCTTCAAAGGAAACACTTTAGTCAGGATGGTTCAACAATCACTTTCTGAAATGCAACAGTTTATCAAGACAAGGTGATGGAGTCAACACTTAGTTTCCACCGCAACCTTTTTCCACACCCACAGTAATTTAAATCCTCTTCCTCTTCCTGGTATACTCGCCTGCCAGGATAAAACTCCTACTACTACCATGTGTACTCTATGGTAATGAGTGTTCCAAACTCTCCACACTAGAATCATAAATTAGTAGATTTGGCTAGCAACTGCTTCTCTTGATAGTCTTTTGATTCTTAACAGAATGTGTTACATTTCTTCCCAAATTGATATTTCACAAAAAGATAATTTATTTTTACATTTATAAAGCGCTCACACAGCCCAAAGGCATCGAGGCGCTGTTACAGGAATTGTTTGTTTTTCTTAGTTGCATAATTGTGTGGGTTTTTTTGTCTTAGTTACGTATTTATAAAGCGCTTAAACACCCAGAGGTTTCTAAGCGCGGACCCGGGGATCGAACCTGTTGTTGCTTCGTGTCGTCTTGCTTCCAAGGCGCGCACGCTGCCGCTGAGCTATCCTCCCGGGACAATGATTCTCTTGCTTGCCTTTTGGCTTTAGGCAATGCATGTTACAGATCTCCCCCCTTGTCTCTTGTAAAAGGAGGGTTTTGCTCCTGCAGCCTTGGTTTTCTGGCTGTGCAACCTCTTTGCTGCTGACAATGCTTGTTATGATTGTCTCCCACCTGACATTGTTTCCTGCGAGAGCTGTACCCAATTTTCTTTTGTATCACTCTTCTGCTGACTTGACATTGAGGGTTACAATAGTATCCTAAATTGTATCCCTGGTTAGGAGAGTTTGCGCCCAATTTGACTGTATATCAGTCTTCTTTGGTTTTGAAAAGTTACAATATTCCCCTATTTGGAATCCCTCATTAGAAGAGTTGGCCCAAATTTGTCTGTGTATCAGTCTTTTCTGGCTTTGGTAATGCAGGTTATCGTGTTCCTCTATGTGGAATCGCTCATTAGGAGAGTTACACCCACATTTCCTTTGTTATCTTTTTTCTTTGGCCTTGGCATTGCGGGTTACAATGTTCCCCTATTTGGAATCCCTCAATAGGAGAGTTGCGCTAATTTTGCATTCATTCAATGGTTTGGTATTCAAAATACTTATTCTCACCTGGCGGTTTCCTTCGGAGTAATATAGGATAACCTGCTTCAAGCCAACTCGCTGGTATGCCTTAGCGTCTCCTTCTGACTTGCTGGTGTTACTGGGGATCTCTTCAGAACCTCTTCTGCTTTTGACAGCTCCCTTTGGTCTGCCACTGTGCCTCTGACCTTGAATGGAGGCCTCGCAGCTCTGCACACTCTCTGGTGCAAATTCAATGCTGAGCATTTCATGGCATGTCAGGAGCTTCTTTCCCACACTATGTGGCTTGCTTCAGCACTGTTTCCCGCTGTGCGTCCTCTGCATGGCCACGTTTTCCCAACCGCTATCACATCTCCTACACAGCGTCCTACTGCCACCACAACACTGACATCAGCTTCGGCTTTTTCCTGCTGCTGCTCTTACACCTGAAAGTCTTAATAGGTTTTAAAGGTCCTGCTCAGGTGCTTCACAATTAAACAACTAGACCACTCATAATACTTAATTGACTCTGAGCCCCTCTTCCACATCTCAGTACTATGGGAATGATGGGACTTGAAGTCCATAATGTTCTTATTTATTTGATTATTAGTTAACCCCATGTCATTGGGTAACTGAGAGTGTTCAGACTTAGGGACGATTACCTGTAAACTTAGAAAATGTTGAGACTTGAAAAACAGAAAAAAACAATAGTTTTGCTAGTGCTTGTTATTAACACGCAGGTAACAGGAACGTTTTTTTTTTTAGGTTTACAATTTTATTTATTTCAATAACTTACACATAAATATATGAAACTATCCAATTTAAAATCTTGACAATCGGTTTAATCATCTAACCCGATACCAATGCTAGAAGGACTACTATAAATCTATGAGTAAAACACATTGTAATCAATATTGAAATTAACCAAGATGTGTCTAGGATTAACCATTCAGGATTATGTATATATTAAGGTAACAGACTTTTTCTTCCTGTGCAGTCAGTGGAATGAGGTAAAGGGCATTTGTTGAAGCTTCTGCAATGAATGTTTAGCAAATCAACAGATGTGCAGCCATCTATAGATCTGAGGGTAGCCAAAGAATTTGCTTAATACTGAACCATTGTTGGTTATCCAGAAATTAACGCATCGCATCTGTATGGATGCGCAGCAATCTATAGTTCTGCGCGTAGCCTGAAAATGTGCTTAACACCGAACCGTCGTGGGGATCCAGCAATGAATGCATAGCATCTCCACAGATACCCTCCCGCCGAGTTCTTAAGGTAGCCTGAGAAGGTTGTGTACACGGCTCTTCTCAGGCTGGCAGTCTTCATGCGTTCTGTCTACGAACTGCCAAAGATCACAACACTCAGACACGCATGTTGCTTACAAAGAGGTCATTTCAGGATTGGGCTCTGAAATATCCCTGGAGGAGGACAAAGCACTCTCAACAATTCAAAAATGTTTTCTCAATTCTGTGAGAAGGAGACGGAATGCAATTTAAATCATGAAAGATTATCAATCATGCCGCGTCTAAAATAAATATACAGATATTCAGGTTCCCAGAGCACATGAAGCGAACCTTCAGTCCGTCAATGCTTCCTTTAGACAAACGCACACCTAGCAGTACAAAACATCTATTCAAAGAGACGCGTGACTCAGAACCTCGGGACTTTCCGAAACGTCTGGAAATAATGGACTGTCGCAGTAAACGAGAGCGCGGTTTCCATTTGCTAGAGGCAGTTCTGCTGCTTAAACAAGCCAAAGACTGGAATCTGCCTATGCATGCTGTTCTTTTTTTGTCACAACAGAATGTCATCTGCGAGACATCATGGCGAGTTAATATCTCGCGGATGCTATTTTTAGCAGGAGGCAGGTGTTTCCCACGTGGCTACCGACGCTAGGAAGTATTGCTGTAAGCACCGCGCTAAAACGTCCGAAAGGAAATGTGGGCTCACTGTACTAAAGACCAAGCGTAACGGACATGCGCGTTGAGTCATCCGACTAATGCGTTCCCTGTGTTACTGTATTTCCGCATCCGGTCAACCACAGGCTATGTGAAGCAATTCCACACATGCCACAGACAAGTGGCCGGTTCCATCCGTGGGGTAGTTACATTTTGTGTTTTGTAGGAATATATTAATGAACACTTTTCTTCTGGCAGCTCAGTTTAACTTCAACATGGCTTTGGCATGACCAACAGTCTGATTACTCCTGTTAGCAGATGCTGGTCTGTTTAATGTGAATAGTCAGCAGAGGCAGAATGCTGCTTCAGTTCACACAAAGCAGTTAACTTGAAGATCAGGAACCTCATTTTATGTTGGGTGTAGGTGTTGACATTTTGAAACGAAGTGCCAATGGTCCAAAAAAGCACATGGGATGCAGAAGGTGTACAGGAAGAGTGTAGCTTCATTACCATAATCTCCGCTCCCTGTCACCTTCCTCTGTAATTGAGGTCTCTTCCTCCTGTACAGAACATTTCACAAGTTTATATGCTCCCCAAATGTACCTATTCCCTTAGTCCCTCCTAACATTGTGTTAGGCAAAGCTTGTATGCAGTACCCTCTGGGAACACTACACACAACTATGACTACAGGTGTAAGCAAACCAACCTTTGGTATAAGTCTGTACTACACAGCTAGCGGGACTCTTACACTGAAGGTTTCTTTGATAAATGCTTATTAATTTATTTATCTGTCAGTTATAAAACATTCATTAGAAGGAGGCAATTTTATAATAACACACAAATATACTTCAATACTGTTTCAGAATACTTTTCAAGAGAAGTAAAAGGCATAGATTATTAGAACATTAAAGGTTACAATTATTCTTAGACAGTGCAAATACTTGGAGTTCACCAGAAGAGTCAATTCAATGCAATAGGCTAGGCCAAAGTCAATGGGCTAAAGTCTTGGATACGATAAAGCGGTTCCTGTAAGTAAACGGTAAAGTCTCTGCACAAGTTCTCAGAAGTAGTTTGTAAAAAGAAGAATCATTTATTGGGTCACAAGCTGATTAGGCCTGCGAGTTGCAAAAGTTTCAAGCACTTTCACTGTGAGAGGTAAATACTCTCATTCTTGTTTCATAGTACCTTACAATGAATAAAAAGATGGAGCTGATGACTTCTGTTCCTGGCAGTTCCTGCAGATCTCGCTGTTCCTGTGCCTCAGTCGTGGGGACAAGAGTGAGAACGTCCGGGGACACCTGCACTGCACTCGGACAGGTCAAAAAGCTTGCAACTGGCAAACTTCAATTCCGATGGCTGTAAGTAACGCACAGAAGCTGGTGTCCCTCTCCCTGGTCCTACGGTTTCCTGCAGCAAATCTGAGGAAATTCAACCAGCTCTGAGATAGGTATCCAGGTGTTTTACTTTGTAGTTGATTGGTCCCACCAACTCAAAGGGAGAAGTCGTACTTTACAGGGCTTCTCTGTTGATGCGAACTTCGCGATATGGACCTGCAGCAGGGCTTCATCAGGCAAACCAATGGTCCAGGAGTTACAGCAGTCGTCCTCTTCAAGCTCTTTTTCGGTTCCTTCATCCAGTGGTCGACTCTGCCTTCCAAGCCAAGAGACTCGCCTTTTATTCAGTTCTTTCCCATTCATTCCAGCCTCGCTGTCACTCACCCAGCAGGGTGGCTGTCCTTGCCGGACAGTCAGCCAGCCAATCACCACAGAGTGCATTTGGGTCTCCTAGGAGACTAAGCACAGGGAGTTTCAGGCACTTCCCTTACTTCCTGCCCACCCCAGACACTCGGGCGCCAGAGGCGGCTTTCACTCCTGATGCCCGCCAAAGGCGAATGAACAAAGAGACCAAACCTGGTTTGGCACGCAGAGAGAAACTCTAGAAGGACCTTTCCACAAAGAAATGGCAAAAAGAAGACCGGGACCTGTTTTAACAAAGGAGGCTCAGATGCCATACTGAATAACATGGCTCCCGCGATTTTACGTTACCGGAGTTACGAATAGTTCGCAGTTGGGAAAATCATGGTAGTTTGTTGTAAAACCACGGCCACCAGCCATTCTGATAGGGAAGGGTAGCATGTGACTGCTACATGAGTATCTAGACACAGGGGATACTAAGTAACCCCTCCAGCACTCTATTGTAAGATAGGGTGTGCTAGGTCTAGGAATTTAAAAGAGTAGTAAAGTCAATTTCACTTTACTTACTCTGGGAAATAGTAGGTTATCCCAGAGAAGGTAGTTAAACCTTGGGAAAGCCTGAAATGCTTCCCTGTGTCACTGCACTGAGGGTGCAGTGTGACACAATTGATGATGTCTATGGATTTGGTTAGGCTCCATAACCAAAGAAAACATAGAGGTAAAACCCATATCAAAATACACGAGAGAGTGGCAAAAAGGGTCACAATCTCTCCAGGTAAAAAATCAAGTCCTCAAAATCCAGAAAAGTTGCTGGGTGTCTCTAAGGTGAAGGGAATTAGCACAGGGTGAAATGGCACTCTTGCAGCGTGGTGTGCAGGCCCTCGGAAGCAGTGGCATATCCAGACTCTTTTGACTGGGGTGGGCCAAGTGGGGCACTGACTTATGCAGGGGTGGCATGAAGTACGAGCCCACACACACATAATGATCATAGTTTAGGGAAATGGGGTGGCAACTGGGGGGTGCCACTCAGATTCCAGGGGTAGCGCATTCCATCCCAGATCACTCCCGGGACACCCCACTGCTCAGAAGGGCAGGCATCAGTTTTGAGGGTTGTGTCAGGGACAGCTACTGATTCCCGCTGCTTTCCATGGTGCGGCCTGAGGAAGCCATGGAAGAGGAATGGGTGGGAACCCTTGCACATCCATAAGTGCAAGACTGCGGAAGAGGGGCAGAACACAGTAGGTGCATAGGATGACACTGGTGCCAGCTACTTGCAGAGCAGACACGGGAGACTCGGGCACTAAGGGCACAGTCCCAGGGATAAAATCAGGGCAAGAACAGGTATGCTTTGAATCCTACGCACTCAGAGCGTTTCACTTCCCTCAGAGCATTTACATCTAAACTATGCATTGAAGATACTTGCAGTGTACGTAAAGTAGTATATTGGTTTCAATGGGGAAGTGTAGCCTCAAAACTAGCCACCACAGGTCTCCCTTTCTCTCCCTAAGAGGAATAGAGGGGCCTCAGTATCTCGTAGTCCTAGAAGACCAGACCCTCAGAGGCGTCCAATGATAGAAGGGAGAAAAAAAAGAGGCCTCCATCTCTTGGCCTAACTAATCCAAAGGCAGAATTAAAGGCGTTGATTGGCTCAACCATAGCCAAAGCCCTTTTGAATAAGCGCAGTGGTACAGCACCAGTGAAGGAGGGGAAGACGATGCTGACCCAGCGATTAAAGAGCATTAACTGTGAAAGGAGGCACGACCAGCTCTGCTGCATCATATCTGGGAAACCATGGCATCTTCAAAGAAAGAAAATAATCCACAGGAGGAAGGCGATTGCCTCAGATGCTATGATGTCATGGGGGCCTCACGGTCTCCAATCATAATTACTATTCACAAAGCAGTGAATAGGGAATGGCACAACCTTCAATAACTTCCCGGGTGTATGCCAAAGGGATAACGAATGCAGGGGAGGGAACGGGCATTCGGAAGCATGTGGAGGTGGATGCCTTGGTACCAAACCTGACCGGGAATTCTTCCATTGCCTTTTGATGTAGCACCAAAACACTTTACTAACAGTAAAATGAGTGCATCTCTTGGAAATGTCACCCTCCTGCCTTTGTGAGCTGTCTGATCATCTCTCCTTTCTTAAAGCCTTAAAAACATTTCTCTTCGCAAAGAGTATGTGCTAGGGACCCCCTCTTCTCTTTGATTGGTGGTCTTGTGTGTAGCAGCACCTAGATGCCTCAGGGCCTGGGTCTCGCGCTTTCTAAATTATTATACAAAACAATAGGTAGGATCAAATCCGGGCATTGACAGCGGGAATTTATCAGGCATGGCATCCTTAAGGGAATGTAGAAAATGTATAATATGATCAAGAAATAATAAGCTTCTATTGACATCTTCCGTCATTTTAAACAGGAATCACAGCTCATGTCAGACATAGCAATGGGTGGGATCTCAGCAACTACTATGCACCACTGAAATTCATGAATGTTAAACGTAAATTCACTCAAACTTATAGGCGTCCTCCAGAAAACCTGATATACACTCAATCAGGAAAATATTGAAAAATGACAATGTCGGATGATAACCTTTAGCAGACCTGAGAACACCTGGGGTGTGGTAAACACTAATGCACAATAAAGGTAATTAAATTATCAATATAACAGAATGAGAAAAAACATATTTTCACAATACTTTGATTGGTGCTCTTTTATTTTCTTTGGGATGATGCAGAGACTGGTGCTGATGCATTTTGGACCAAGTGGTTTATCCTCAGGGCAGGTTTTACAAATACATAATGTGAATAAAAACTGACGCTTTTGTTTACAAACTTTAGAGACAAATAAAGTATCAAATAATAGGAAGCTCAACAAATAAACCATGCCATACCTGTCTTGTACAAAGGATTGTTGCCCCTAAAAAAATGATGCATATAGTATGTAAATATCACAATAGTGTCGCTTGCAAGATGCCTCAATTATCGCATACTACGGCAGTTGAAAGTATTAATGCACTCATAAAAGAGACTTGCTGCACTCGTGGCCACTCAGCAGCTCTATCAAAAGTATGTATGAATAATCTGCCCGTAAAAAATAATATAAATCTCAATATAGTCACTGTAGGTGCTAATCTACCAAACATCGAAATGGAAAACTGCATGCAGTTAAGCTCTTGCTGTAGTATATAAAGGTCCTTACCTAGAAGCAGAGGTATAGATCTGTATTGCTCTTCCAGAGTGCACAGAAAATCATAAATCACCAATGCAATTACGGAGCCAATATTTTGAACGCAGTAAGAAGCAATAACTTGCAACCACACACTCTTAGAAAATAATGAGCACTTATACGGCTATTTATTCAAAGCTTAGAAGCAACCAGTGATAACATAGAAATAAATCACAGAAGAAGCAAAGAATTCAAAAGGAAATACATCATCGTGAGCGTAACTGGATTCCTCATCTCGCCAGAAGCGTCTGGAAGAACCCGATAACAGCCAGGCCGAGAGCACAACAGCCCACAGGTATGCCGGACGAAAGCATCCTCCTTCGGCTGAAGTCTCACCTGACCGCTCAGGGGTTCCGCATATATGCACACTTGAAAAAGGGGTGGCTATTTCTCGAACCTTCTGGCAACGCACTTGCGCATTGATGAGCAGCCGTTGGTTGCCAGCTGGGTCAACCGACAGTACCCTCAAGGAGCAAAGTGCCTCCCTCCTCTAAAAACAAGCACCACGAAAAACAGTCCCATAGCTCATAACAAGACATAACAAAGTTAGCTTTCCCAGCAGAAATGTCCTTGACTGCATACCAGGTTTGGAAAGCATGTTTTCTTCAGCAGCGTGAATCTAACTCTCAGCAAAATGCGTGCAGCTTTTCACTGCGGCATGAAGTAAATATCCATCATGGCTCCGAGCGCTCCCAGAATGCACTGCACACCAGCACCATGTTTTAGCTCAAGCATAACAACATCTTAACGCATAGTGAGGAGAAAGCCTCATGCATAATGTTGAAATGGTAGCTGTGAGATATATACCGCCAATGGAGGATTCATATCAGTGAAGACTAATGTATGGATCTCACAAGGGTACCGTGTACATCCCTTGGAATCTAATAGAGTCTAAATCTCAACTTTACATATTTAGACTATCAATTCCACACAGGAACTAAGGCATTACGGCACGGTTGGCTACAGGGACCTTGGAGAAGGATTACCCAATGGTACTGCCTAGGTCAATAATCCTGACAATGGATGCAAGACAGATAGGCTGGGATGTCACGGAGCACTGATCAGCTCTTAGGAGATGTTCCCAACGTGTTCAAATTCTCAGCTGTACCCAGAGCCTTATTGGCCTTTGTATCTTAACTTGGGAACAGAGCAGCATTTGTGGGGAACGACAAGGTGGCCACAAAGGTGTAATCACCATGGGGGAACACCAGGTCTTTCCTTGTTCCAGGTACCAAAGGACACATCTGGGCACAAAGGAATCTTCTTTCTAACAGCCTTTCATCTTTAGAGTTCTGTGAACATGGTGGCAGGCAGGCTGAGAATAAATTCTCCCTCCTCATTGCAAATAACTCAGCCACCATTGCCTTTTAGCTGATTTTTAAGACATTTCACAAGCTGATAGCAGAGCTATTTGAATTCCAAGTTGAACCTCTTTTGCATCAGTTTCCCATATCTTCAGGCATGGCGAGTGGATGCTCTGGATTCATTTGGCCCAGAGATTGATTGGTTGCCTTACATACTTACATACTTTCATGCAGATTCCGAGGTCCTTCCAAATCTGTTGTGGGTGAGGGGATGTTTTGGCCAAGGAGGACTTGGTTACTGATCCTGTGGAATCTAGCACTAATTTAGGAGTTGAGGCTTTCCCTGGACCCTTCTCCACATAGGTTCCCAGAGTTGTCTTATTAATAGTTGTGGCACCTCGGCCTAATGACTTGAAAGATGAGAATCAGGGTTTATGAACTTCGGTTTGTCAGAAGAGGTCACCCAATCAGTGCACGGAGGTAGGCATGCAGAGCCCAAACCTGTCCCTGGTGTTGTTTCACACTTGGTTTGGGGCTTGGGGTCTTCAGAACCTTTCTTGGTCCCTGTCCAAAATTCAACATTTTCTGTTTGAGGGGTTTCAAAAGGGATTAGCAGTAGCAACTCAAGCTGCAGTGGCCAGCCGTTAGGGCATTCATGAGTCCACTGGAAAACCTGGAGGTATTGGGGTTGTATTATTCAACACTCCTCGTCATAACGTCTTCCCTCAGTGCAATGTGCCTTTAGAACTTGAGCCCCTGAAATCCCCTCACTGTTAAAACCTCAAGAGCCCAATGGATTTGAATGGCTTTCATACAAAGGTTTCCGGTGGCTGTATTCTACATTAGGAGGCACGGGTAGTTATGAGGTCATTTGTGCAGTGACCCTTATTTACAGGTTCCTCAACAAGCATTGATTTTGAGACCAGGTCCACGTTCCTACCCAAAACGTGTTTGTTCTTTCACTTGGACAAAGATGTGATTATCACATCTTTGGGTTGTTGCTCAGGAACCAATGAGAAAATAAAGCCTTCCTTTCTTGATGTTTGTAGAGCAATGCTGATTTACATCAAGTGACCTGAGGTTTTTTCGGAAAGGTGACAACTGTTTGTGGCCTTTTTCACTAACAAGCATGTTCAAAAGCTGTCAATGGACACTGTCCCAGATGGCCACAAGAGCACACCAACTGCCAAAGATAGTTCCAGGGCTTTTGTTTGTATTCAAGTGACTCTCAAAGCACCATCCCATTCTATGTAAACTAGGGATGGGCAATCCCTCCTAATCCAAGGCATCCCTTAAAGGAATGGTTTGGTCAAAAATTTTTATTGCCCCTACGGGTCGGCCATATGTTTTTAAGCCTAAGTCACTCGATTTTAGAAAAATTTCCAATGGACCTTACCCGAGTTCTCATCCATTAAACGCACGCGAAAACAGGCATCAGGGAGCTGCCATTTTGTGATAATCCTATCATTTCCCCCATCGCCCTGGCTGACCTGCTTTTGCGGCACTAAATCATATCCCCCGCCCCTGAGCATGATATTATCAAAACATTCATATTCCCTGCGTCTCTCCGTGACGTTTCTGTGCTGCGTAGGCAAACGCGCCCAGTCGTCTTCTACGCGACTTCACACAGAACCCGGAAACCAACACAGATCAGCTCACAACACAGCGCGCCACAATTCGGAATATGAAACTGTACTTTAAAATCAAACAGCAACACGGTAAATTTGGTAAAGTACATTTATTTGACATTAAATGTTTATAGAATATTCAGCAATTGCCATATGAACTCTGAAAGTGATTTATATTCTTTTATCTCTATCCGCAAATCCGTAAAAGTTTATCGTGAGTCACGCGCTGTTCGTTTATGCTACACAGGGTGTTGGCTTTTGTTCAAAGAAGCACTTTTGTCGCACGTTGAACCGCAAGGCTGTTCCATCAAGTAGGCACTAGGCCAGCGTAAAGGTTGATATGTTGCTTCTAGCCGCTAGTACCCCGTAAGGGCATATGGGCCCTTGGCGATCGTCCCATAAGATCATCAGGATTGTGCAGTTGTTTACATTGAGCTGCAGCTTGTGGTTAAAAAAACCATCTGCCGGTGTCTGAAACTGGTGGCAGTGGCAAAAGGGAAGGATATACCTGTTTTGAAAACATAAAATTTATAATTAGTCTCGCCAGCCGATCTTTATTAATATTATTCATTTTATTTATAACGGCCGAGCTGAAACTATTTGCTTTCAAGGATAGTGCAAAGGAGTATGTTCGGCTCTAAAATCAATGCGAAAACTAACAAAATAAATCGAGGTTAGTACACAATGAGAAACGACTTTTTGTCTACATGCGTGTGGAATGTGGACCTGCATGCCTATGTGCCCGCTACAAGGACGATCCCACAAACCTTTTCAAAGGTCTTCATTCATTCATTTATTCATGCATCCATTCATTAATTCTTCATTCCGGTATAAAAGCGTCTAAAGAGTTACTTACATTATATTTGCAATTTCCATTGTGTCTCTGCGTAATGCAGTCCGTAAATCCCACTGTGCTCTTGACAACGATTTTTCATATACTGAACTAACATGAAACTCGGTCTAGTTTCAGAATTTTCTGCCTTATCGTCTCTTACGTTATTGCACCCACCCCTTCAAATGAAGTTCTTTCGGCATGGTTCCTGTCTCTCAAGGTCAAAAAACAATAGAACCTTATACTGCCAGTGCGAGTTGTGGGCCTCTTCATGGCGCGAACTGAAAATCAAAGTCGCTGACCTTCACTAGAAATGAGCATACATTCTTTCTTTGCAACATCCCGTAGTAAAGCCATCTGTGAGAACTTGAAGTTTCGAATCCATCTATGTAGTGCGCCTCAATGTGCAAATGCGAACTGGCTTCTCTCCCATCTGCAACGGCTCGCTTGGCGCGTTCTAAGGCCCCCAATTTTGTCCTCGTTGTCTGCGAGCTTTGAAGCCCCAAAGAACCATAACTATTGAGACTTTTAATTTTTTGGGGATGGTCAGGGAAAGTATAATGTACCCGAGGAGTTGCGTTGAAAGTGAGATTTATTGTTTGTTTGTTTTATTATTTGCAATACGTAAGCCTCCCCTCGGTTAACAGTGCCCAGCATTTAGAAGAGATTGCGAAAATTAGTTACATCAACAAAAATATATACATACACATATAGACAAGGTCAGCAATATGAGGTGAATAGAGAGAGAATTCAAAGATGACACCCAGGTTGTTCGGCACCCAGGATGGTGAAGGTAGGGGTTAGGGTTAGCGTACTTTGTACGCACACTGTACAATAACATTTATATACAAAAAGACAATCGTATTACAATTATTTAAACCGGGATTTGTACTTCACAACCACCTCTCCTTTGGGTGGACATGGCACAGTGGCAATGTTGGGTGGCAATGGATCAGTGCTCTGCATAGAAACGTTCAAAATTCCATATCTGTGCTTCTCTAATACAGCAACAATAAGGCTTTTGACAAAGTCGAACTCCATTTCCTCATAGACTGGTTTGATCACCCATTGCTTACTTCTTTTTGAAAAGGCCTTAGTGTAGCGAGGCATCCTTACATTACCCTTAGTCCTAAATTGTTCACGGCCGAGATTCTCGTTATGGGCCAAGACCGCTAGTAGAGTCCTATGTCTCATGCCCTGTATGCTGAAATGCAAGCGCTTTGGCCTGTACTTTAGGCACATATTGTGTAACATCTCCAAACCTCCTGTGTGACAGAATTCTGTCAGTCCCCTCAAATCTCTTGATAGAGTTTTATCAAAAACAATCTTTTCAATTGCTTTGTGTGTCGGTGAAGATGGATTCAACCACTTCTTCTTCCGTGCCTCCACTGGGGACAAAGGGCCATTTTAACATTGGTGGAAATGTAGGTTTTCTGACCAGCGGTGCATGTTGGTACAGTGGTGCATCAGTGACCGCCATTTTACAAGTATTATATCCACCGACCCTTCACAAGTTTTGGAGCTCCACCAAAGATGGTTGCTGATAGACTGAGACCACTCTGAAATACTTTCCAAAACTTTTTCTTTCCCTGCCGAGATTTTCTCATTGATTGATTTAGCAAGATGCCATAAGTCAAATTGATGTTTAATATGTGGGAACTGCTCTCTCATTGTCTTGGCAATTGAAACGTGTCTGTCCGTGGCTATGAGGTCGATGTGCATTCCCCTCGATTGCAGATATTCCACTGATTTTATAAATCCTAGTTTCTCCATGGCCACTGAGGATGTACATTGTGTTACCTGCACAACCACCAAACTCACAATTTTCTTACCATCCATATCCTGAAAGTGGTAGGTGCAGTACTTGGCAGAAAATCCAGGGCTATCGCACTGTCCATCGCCAGCTAGCCTGAATCATTTGCCTTCAAATGTACTTGCTAGAGACAATTGTTCAATTTTCCAAGCATCACTAATGGCCGGAAACAGATAATCATGTTGGTATTTGTAGTACTGCGTTTAAATGAAATGGAGTCCCACAAACTGAAAGAAAGACTTTAACTTTCTAAAACTGGAGCCACTAAAAAGTGATGCAGCTGCACACAGTAGATTGCCTGCTGGCAGTTTCCCCAGCATCGGTTGTGCAGACCATGAGAACGTATGATGAAATCTACAGGCGGCATGTATTGTGACGTTACTTCCTTGTTTTTGACGAGTCACATGAATCAATGGCTTCCCACATACTTTCCCTCGGACGGAATGCCCACATTTCAGCATACTTATAATATCCATCAAACAACTGTCGAATACTATGTATTTGTCCTCTTTCATTAGATTGTCATCCTGCATCAAAGTTGTTTCGGCCTGTGACGTTGAGGACATATCACCACATTTGAAAGAAATATCGCTGCTATCAAGTTCTGATGCGTCGGTGAATGCTGCTGCTGGTTCATTCTCTGTCATTTCAACATCTGCTACTTCAACATTGATGGGAGAACACAACAATGTCGACAGCTTTTTTGGTGGCAATTTTTTGGCGGGTGTAGATTGTGTGGATTGATCTGCGACTACTTCAGAGCTATCTTCAATGCATCCAGTATCATGTTGTTGCGGTGGTGCGGTCGTACTGTAGCAATGGTCCAATACAACTTTGCCGGATTCTCCGGACACATTCATTTAATTTTCTGTACATTGGACATGAGCATCCCGAGTCTCAACACGCCGCGTCTGAATTAATAGTTCCTCCATAGCCTCCATAATGTAAATGGTCTGGCAAGCAACATCTCTCATTCGCTTCACTGTCTGTGTATGTATAGTTCATAGACCCACGGGTAACTAGAGGACAGATTGGAAAAGGGATGTTCAGTTTAAACACAAGATGAAGTATAGTACAATTGACTTGAAAAAAATATAAAATAGCCCCCAGCACAAACAAAATTCTAAAGTTATGAACTGTTTCTAACTAACCTTATTTTTGTTTCTTTTCTTTGCAACTTTTTTGACTCGACCTTCAACATCTGCACGCTGTTGCTCCGATACGATCCGCATGTCTCCCCTTCCTCTTGCGCTGCAACGACTATATATTCTGTATCCGCATAGACAGCACGGAATGAGGCTCCATCGACTCCCTGAAACATAGTATTTTCATTACTGTGTATCAAAATATTGTTAGCATAAAACACACGTGAGGACGAACACACATGTACATCTCAATAGCCAAACACGATTTAAACATTGTGTGGAACAATCAAATGACAGGTATTCGAGCTGTGGTGACCTATTTCGATGGAGCTGTCAGTATCCATACCTCTGGCTCTGCATGGACTGCCACGAATGATTGTATTGAAGAGGAGGCATCAGCAACTCCCTGAAACACAGTACTTGCATTAGTATGGTTTTCAATATTGTAAACATAACACACACTTGGGGTCGACGGCACAGGTACATCTAAAGAGATAACTACAAATGTTGCATTGTCTAAAAGAATCAAGGAATATTTAAATATGATCAGATTTAAACGACTTATTTATCCGATTTCTTTACATCTGCATCATCTAAATGGGATCTTGTAAATTGTAGTGGAAGCTCCATCGTCTCCCTGAAACACAGTACTTGCGTTAATAGAGAAGAAAGTATAGCAAATGGAATCACGTTATATGATCACGCTCGATGGAGCTGTCAGTATCCATACCTCATGCTGCTGAAGAATATCTAGGGCTGTTGTCAATGTGGTGCGCACTTCCGAAAGCTGTTGCGCCGATTCGTATCCGCATGGTCCCGCTTCCACCGGAATTAATTGAATGTCAGGCTCTGCATCAAGTGCGTGGGTTGACGATTCAACAACTGCCTGAAACATAGTACTTGCATTAGTAAGGATTACAATATTGAAAACACAACACACGCTTGGGGTCGACCGCACAGGTACATATCAACGGCTAACCACGAATGAAACATGGTGTAGAACAATCAAATGACAAGTGTTCCAGTCCTGATGATCACGGTCGATGGAGCTGTCAGTATCCATACCTCGTGCTGCTGAAGAACATATATGGCTGTTGTCAATGTGGTGGACGCTTCAGCATCTCCCTGAAAGGCAGTACTTGCATTAGTATGGATAACACTAATTATAACTGAAAACAAACACCAGGTGACGACAACTAAGGTGTATATCAATTGGAAAGCACTAACCAAACAATTGGTAAAATAATCACACGATACATAAAAACTATTACTTGACATGCATAAAACAAGTCTGTAGCAGAATGGCCAGGTATGATTACCTGATACGTGCTAGAAGTGGTTGATAACTGCGAACACATGACGGAAGTAGAATGTTCTTGCTTCAGATTCAAGGGATAGTCAAGAAGTTGTAAAGGTAAATTATTGTTTGATAATGAAATGTCAATATTTAAAATTACCATGTAAGAAGACAGAATACTTGAGTAATGCGCAATATAGCACAGTTGCCTGTGCCCATGTATAGATTTCGTTTGTGGGTTATGAAATCTAAAAATAATATATTGATAAATGTCATTATTCAAAAAGCTATACACTCATATCAATGTCGAAAGTATTACAAATTGGAAACAACACCTAAAATATCAATGAATCCATTCGGCTACCTACACACTACCGCAAGGCCTAAAGCTAAAAACGGACACTTGACTCACCAGTGGCGGATTGTGGACGAATAGAGTGGGAATAGCGTTTGCGAGCAATTTTTGTGTCGATCGCCGTTTATCCTTCTTTGTTACCCAAGATGTGGTGTACATGTTCGAGGGAAAGTGCCGGCTGCAGATGCGGTATCAATCACCCCTCTTGTCCTCAAAGACTTGTTGGACTCTACTTTCCAGCTCATCCAGTGGATATCCGCAATGTCTGACCCATTCTCTTATTCGATCAACAGTTTCGGGAAAACATGCATTGTAGTGCCTTCAGATTTAGCATGGGTCTTCGAAGGGCAACCACTAATCGAACAGGCAGGCATTGTTGAAAATTCTGAAAATTAAATATCAAGATTATTATAAAACCTTGATGAATAAAAATGTCATAAAAAATTAAATGAACCATACCATGCTCAATGCAAGGTTTGTTTTGGTCGCCGGAACTATACCAGTTCATCATGTGTGGCTTAGTATTTGCATAAGTTACAGAAATGTTTTAAATTATGTGAACTCTGAACATGTGACTCGTCCCTTGGATGTTCTGTCTTGCACGAAAAGGAAACATGCTTACATTATAGACTGGACCCCCAAAGGATGCCATTCGATGACAATTGACACAGATGAAAATAAATAGATCTATTGATAGCATAACAATTGAAACTCATGTCAATAGCAATGGGACCAATGACCACAGCTCTATTGGGTACTATAATAGCAAATAGATTGAAATGTAAAAATGACCGAAATATGACTAGGATACATGGCCTTACCTTGACTAACAAACAGTTGGATTCAGCAGGCCGAGCAGTATGTTGCTGGAGAACAGGTAGATGGCCACAGGTAGCACACTGACGAGTTTGCTCGAAGCGGTCACAGATAGCACAGCGACGAGCAGATTAGCATAGATCTCAGTGCTTCTCGGGTAGAAGGTTCAGGAGTTGACTTGTAAAGCACAAAGATGTTCTCATGAGACATATCAAGTGGTTTATAAAGTATTAGAAACATGGGTGTGTTTGTGAATGAATGACGTGTGTATGTCCTGGTATTATGTTTATTGCAGGGGTGCGGCCTGCCTCGGGGGAGGCCTGCCTGGAGACACGGGGTCTGAGGAGGCCATGTGAGCGATGGCCCCTGGGCGCGGGATACCTTTTGAAGTGTACATGCTGTTTTGCACCATGGCCCTTTGCGCCCGTGACAGCCCCCCATGCCAGCGCTCATCCCCGGATGCGAACCACCTTTGATAGAGGGCGTGGGATGGATGGGCCTGGGGCGTGCAGATAAGGCACAGGAAGACTGCTCAATGGAGACACACTTATGTGGATTGCAGGAGTGCGGCCTGCCTCGGGGGAGGCCTGCCTGGAGACACGAGGTCTGAGGAGGCCATGTGAGCGATGGCCCTTGGGCGTGGGATACCTTTTGAAGTGTACATGCTGTTTGGCACCTTGGCTGTTTGCGCCCGTGACAGCCCCCCATGCCAGCGCTCATCCCCGGGTGCGAACCGCCTTTGATAGAGGGGGTGGGATGGATGGGTGTGGGGTGTGCAGATAAGGCACAGGAAGACTGCTGAATGAAGACACACTTATGTGGATTGCAGGGGTGTGGCCTGCCTCGGGGGAGGCCTGCCTGGAGACACAGAGTCTGAGGAGGCCATGTGAGCGATGGCCCCTGGGCGTGGGATACCTTTTGAAGTGTACATGCTGTTTGGCACCTTGGCCGTTTGCGCCTGTGACAGCCCACCCTTGCCAGCGCTCATCCCCGGGTGCGAACTGCCTTTGATAGAGGGGGTGGGATGGATGGGCCTGGGGCGTGCAGGCAAGTGTGTGGGAGCGAGGGGCCATCAGGCCCCTCTCATCCTTTACTTCTCAGTAGAAACACGTGCCAAGTGCCTCCAGTAGTGGGTTCACCCCTTGCCCTTATGTGATGTTAACTTTGGATGACATTTGTGTAGATGGGAACACTGAGCAGGACACAGGGCATCCATTTTTGTACCCCCTTTTCACTCCATCTTGGTGACCAGGCCTCACTGCGATAGTACAGCGCGCAGAGCACATGGCCCACACCCTTGTTCCCACTCTGACTGGAAAACTCCAGAGGTATTTGCAACAGCTAATAAATGTAACACATCACTCTCTGAGATCACGGACCTGCATGTGAACCGGCCTGAACCAAGCACATAGCTCGTTCATCTCCACAAAAAGTGTGTCCTTGCCCACGCACCCTCGCCAGTGGAAACTTACTGCCATTCTGACCCTGTGTCCCTGCAAGGTATTCTCTTCATGTGCCAGACCACTGACCATGCCATGATGCCCACCTAGCAGAACCCCAACTAACATTAGACCCCTACTGCAGTATATCGTTGCCTATCAATAACAAATGCCACATACCAGAGTTTCTTGTGAGCACAGACCCACACTTCAAACAGTGTATTATAGTGGTCAAGACCCTTGACCTAAGGCATGTATAATCCAATGTTAATTGATAGTATAGATATATGTGTGACTTTTATAGAGACATAACCGACTGAAAGACTTTGAACAAGTGTTATTTAGTGCATGCATTATTGATAAAATATTATGTTAGCTTAGATAGTGACCACCCCGCTTCACAGCGACCTGAACTTCACCCATACCGAGCACAGATGTCTGACGTCCATCCTTGAATGGAGACACACTTGATTTGTTTAAAAAAATCGAAATAAAATGGCGTTTTATTTTGTTTCTTATTTTGATGACACAATAATACAAGACTTTAAACATTGTACAGTTCAGGTTGCAGCATAGTGAGAGAAAATCCCCTGTACTGACCGCTGTCACTCGGGAACGTTTCTCTTATGGCACCAACGGCACAGGCGGGTATCACTCTTCGAACGCGGTGTCCAAGCCTCCCGTGAAGCCACCATGTAAAGGAACGATAGGCCACCAGCCTGTACCACCTGTGAAAAGGAATGAAACACACTGTTTTTAAATGACCAAGATAAGTTTAATAAACGTTTGTTGTCAATGACAATTCTTGTAACTAAAGGCATTCTGCTCGGACAAATGCTATCTAAACATTGCACACTATTGAACAACTTTCGTGCGTTACAATGATATGTATGTGTAATTTTGGATATAGTAGAAGACCATGAAATAGGAGTGGCATGACAAGCAGAGTATACTTACTCGTTACTCGGATTACGAGGACTAACAGTTGCGCGAAGTTCATGCATAAGCACCATCATTATCCTCAACACGGACCGTGTGAGGCAGGCTGCCTGAAGTCTGGCAGCGCGGTGCTGAATTGCGGTCGCGGCTCGCCTTCCGAAATGTAGGCCACGCATCCCGAGTTTTCACAGCAGCAGCAGTTCGCCTCCTCGGTTGGCATTAGCCAGGTGGAAACACCGTCCATGCGACTAGGTCCAGGCTCTTCAGCTGTTGAATCTTCCTCCTAACTGCCGTCCGAAGACCCATCGTTTTCGCTTGTTTCCCTTTCCAGTAGTTCCTCCTCGGTATACTCGGGCTCGTACATGTAGGGCATTATTGTAGCCATTGTGTGTTCAGAGCACAGAAACGAGTCACAGAATACTCAAAGTAACAAAGAGAGAGAGGAATGGAATCGAAAATCTGCTGCTGTGTGTTGTGAAACGGTCTGTTTATACTTATTGAGGAAAGAGGCGTCCTGCCATTTGCATGGCGACACGTCATTAGCTGAGACGTGCTTTGGCGTTGTGAAATGGGCGGTACACATCTGCTGATGACAGGCTCAGGGGCAGGGGATATGATTTAATGCTGCAAAAGCAGGACAGCCAGGGCGATGGGGAAAATGATAGGATTATCACAAAATGGCAGCTCCCTGATGCCTGTTTTCACATGCGTTTAATGGACGAAAACTCGGGTAAGGTCCATAGGAAATTTTTCTAAAATTGAGCGACTTAGGCTTAAACACACATGGCCGACCCGTAGGGGCAATAACATTTTTTGACCAAACCCTTCCTTTAACCATAGTCTGGTCACTCGAGATTACTATAGCTAATTGGCTGACAGTAATTGCCTAAAGGTAAATGCCTTATCTCAATAACTCCCCCTGGGAATAATCTACGTGGTCCCTGTTGTGGGTGTTATAGTATTTGTTAATATTGTGTTACATGTTAGTTGTATTTAGAATGTGGAATTTGGAGCCATGGAACATGTGGAATGTGGTGGCATGGGAAGTTCAGTTGTAATCTGACAATAAAAGGATAAAGACATATTTGGTGGCCCAGAGTATATTTTTATAATATGAGTAACTTAATATAACATTTGGTGATGAGGAAGAAGAAAAAACAGAACCCGTCAGGTTGAAGATGTGGCAGGTGAGTTATAGAGAAATTGCAAGAAGCGCACCGTTGAGGAAAACAAAAGACGGTAAGGCGCATAATACAATACGGCTGTGCAGCTAGGAGAAATATATAAGGACTGGAAAGGCATTGGGCATATGCTGGGAGCAATATGAAGTAGAGTTTTTAAAAGAAGGCAACGTAGAAGAAAAGCGTTGTTTGAATTGAATGAACGGAACTTACCTAGGCGCGAGGATCGGCGTTGGATGTCGGATTAACATGCAGCCATTTTGGAAATTAAATAGGACGACGATACGAAATTGAAGCGACGGCTTATGTGCGCAGCGTATTTTAAACACGCATCTTCCTGGAAAGAAAATAAGTAACAGTGTATCAATGAGGAAACGATGATGCATATGCACATATAACGTTAAAAAAAAAGAATTATAGTGTGGCAAGCAGTGCAGTGAGGCAATCAAAACATCAACAACATATGTGCAGTATCAGTATCAGTAAAAATACTGGATTTGCATGAGTAAATATAAGTAAATGAGAGTGACTGAAAGAAAGGAAACATGAGTGAAATAAAATAAGACAAGGGTGCAAAAAAAATGAAATAAAATAAACAACAGCAAGTAAGATAGAACAAGCGAAGCAAAGAACTAAAGGGCACAAGTAAATGCTGAACTAGTCTAAAATAATTACTTTATTCACTTTAAAAAAAAGGAGAGAATATACAACAGCATGTCATCTGACAATGCAAGTGGGGACTTGAACGTAAATTCTTCCCCAAGTGGGTCTGAAGTGTCAATGTCCAAATAATCCAGTCACCTATTTACGTCGTCCAAACCCATTTAATCTAGAACCTGAGGAAGATCAAGGACAACGGTGGCAAGAGTGGTTAGATAAATTTGAGGAATTCCTGAGAGCTGTTGGGAATCAAAATGCTATAAATAAATTGGATATTTTTATAAATCTATTTGGGAAGGAGATGAAGAGCGCCATTAAGACAATACCACCAGAATAAAAAGTAACATATCAGCTCCTAGTCACAGCAATCAGTAATCGGCTAGTAATTCCACCCAGTAGGGATTACGAAAGATGAATATACAACCAATGCACGCAAGGTCCTCATGAGACCATAGCACAATTTGTATTAAGATTACAAAGAAAGGCAAGCTATTGTGATTCTGTAAATTACAATGAGGCAATAAGGTTAAGAATAATTGAAGGGTGTGTGTCATCTCAATTCAGGAAGCATCTTTTAAAAAAAATTCTCCCAATGAAGGAAGTGCTGGAACTGGCAAGAGTCTATGATAGGGTTGATATTCAGGCAGCGAACATGGAAAATCCAAAGAGGCTAGAGACCATTGCTGCTGTGGGACAAAATGCACAATGGCAGAAAAGATATTCCAGTGTGTCAACTGGGTAATCATCTCCTCAGGAAGAATGGAACAACACTTGCAGAAGACCTTTGGAAAGATAATGTTACAGATGTGGGTTTGAATTCCTGCACAAAGGTCAATGTCCTGCTCTAGGTCAGTTGTGTCTACAATATGGGCAGGAGAATAATTTTCAGACAATGTGCCGAGAGAGAGCGCTGGCACCAGTATTGAGGATATGATTATTTGATTGAATAAAGCCATCAGATTCACAAAGTTGGATCTAAACCAAGGATATCATCAGTTGGTAATTGATCCGGAGTCTAAACCTATAACCACTTTCACCACGCACGAAGGATTGTTTAGGTACAAGAGACTAAGTTTTGGTATATCGTCGGCTGCAGAAATATTCCAAGAGACAATAAGAAGGGTCATAGCGCCAGTAAAGAATGCATTCAATTACAGTGATGATATACTGATATGTGGCATGCCTCAAAAACAGCATGATGAGGCACTGGAACAGGTGTGTAGGATCCTTCAGGACAATGGATTAACCTTAAATGGTCCAACGTGTGATGTGAACAAAAGTAGTTTGCGGTTTTTTGGGCATATATTCTCAGAGAGTGGAATCAAGGCGAATGCCGAGAAAGGGAATGCCATTTTGAGAATGGAGCCTCCAAAGGATGTGGCTGAGTTAAGATCATTTTTGGGCATGACGGGTTATTGTGCACGATACTTACCTAACTATGCAACACTAACTGATGCACTTAGGCAGCTATTGCTGAAAGATGTGGCATTTGTGTGGAATGAAGAGTGCAGGAAGAGCTTTGAGTTGATCAAGGAGGAGCTAACCAGTGATAGACAGCTTTCTTATTTTAATTCAGGATGGGAGACTGAAATCACGGTGGATGCAAGCCCAGTTGGTCTGGGGGCTATTTTAGCACAAACAGCATCAGGTTAGGACTGCATCAGACACATTGTGGCTTATGCAAGTAGAGCCCTGAGTCCCATTGAACAGGCATATTCACAGGCTGAAAAAGAAAGTTTGGCTGCTTTGTGGGCTTGTGAAAAGTTTGCGCATTTTGTGATTGGGAGACCATTCACTCTGATCATGGATCACCAGGCTCTTTTGGCATCATTTGGAAATCCCAGAGTTAAGATGCCTCCACAAATAGAAAGATGGGGCATTCGCTTACAGGAGTATGATTACAGCATCATCCATAAACCCGGAAAGGAAGCTAATCCAGCGGATTATTTGTCTGGGTATCTAAAGGGAATGTCTGAGAGTAGGATGCAAGATGAGGCAGAAGAATATATATCATATGTGTCGCTTAATGCTTTGCCTCCGGCAGTCACAAAGAACATGTTCATGGAAAAGAGTAAAGAGAATCCTACAATCCAAATGGCTGTTCGCCTTACTAGGTCTGGAAAGTGGAAGTGTTTGGACACAGTTCAAGTTACAGAAGATGGGGTGGATGGCCAGAGTGAGTAGTGAAATGTCAGCAACTGATCAAGGTGTACTACTCAGAGGGAACAGGTTAGTGGCTCCGAAAAGCTTGAGGAAAGTCCTTGTGATGTTGGCGCATGAAGGACATTGTGGAGTTATGAATACAAAGAAGATACTTCGGAACCAAGTATGGTTTCCTTACATGGACATCATTGTTGAGGACACATTACAACACTGTTCTGCTTGTCAGGCGACAGCATCTAGCAAAAATACTGAATCTCTTCAGGTAGTGCCATTACCTAGTGGGCCATGGATTAGAGTGGCTGTTGACTTCTTTGGCCCGCTAGAGGAGGGAGGGCATCTGTTGGTAGCTCTCGATGAATATTCAAGATTTCCCTTGGTTATGCATGTAACATATACCGCTTTCCATTGTGTTGCAGTGCTCTTAGAGGAATTATTCAGTGAATGGGGTGTCCTGACTGTGGTTAAAACGGATAATGGGCCACCGTTTCAAGGACATGCGTTTGACAAATTTGCAGTGCATTTGGGTTTTAAGCACCAAAAGATCAAACCACTATGGCCCCAAGCAAACGGCACAGTCGAGAGATGTATGGACATGATAAAGAGAACTCGACAAAAGGCAGTGATAGACAACATGTCAATGTCACAGGCAATATCTCAGATGTTGCAAAGCTGTCATAATACTCCCCATGAAATGACTGGATATTCGCCCTCTGAGTTGATGATAAGATATAAACCTCGAACCAGGCTTCCGCAGTTGGAGGACTATACGCCTGCAGAAGATGCAGAGATTAGGGAGCGAGACAGGATAAAGAGGATAAAGGCGAAAGAATGGACTGATTGGAAAAGGAAATCAAGGGAAAGTCGATTGAAGGTGGGAGAGTCTGTTCTGGTTCAACAAAGGCAGAATAAGAAACTGGACTCGAGATACAGAACAAAGCAGCTAAAAGTCAAAAAGGTTAAAGGTTCCATGGTTACGGCTGTAGGAGATGAATATGAGATAAAAAGGAATGCTTCATTTTTCAGAAGATTATTCCAAGATGACTCTGATGAGGATGAAGCTGTTGCAGAAATACACGAAGAAGTGGACCTTTCTTGCTCTGATGATATTTCTGGAGGTTCAGGTGATGTCTCATTGAGTTCGGGGACTATTGAGTCAGAAGGTGTGTTGGTCTCTGATCATCAGGATGTAATTCCAAAGAGTCGGCCTTGTAGAGAGTGTCAAACGCTGACTCGTTTAATTGAACAGATGTAATGTGATGCTACAGTCCTGTAAGTACACATTTATTTGCTAGTCAAACAAATGTAGTTTAAATTTGTTGACTACAGTGATGAACTGAGATGATAAGTATGGGGGGGTTGTTGTGGGTGTTATAGTATATGTTAGTATTGTGTAACATGTTAGTTGTATTTAGAATGTGGAATCTGGAGCCATAGAACATGTGGAATGTTGGGGCATGGGAAGTTCAGTTGTAATCTGACAATAAAAGGATAAAGACATATTTGGTGGAGTAACTTAATATAACAGTCCCTAACACAAGATCCCCAAAGGTAGTTTTCATTAACAATAAGTGCCTCTCAGAGACTCAGGCACCACTTGGTCTCTAACTTCCACATCCTCCTTTTTCGCTCCCTGTGGAGATCAGTCCCCTCCATGTTCTCCTCCTTCATTCCTTCTTCTGCTCTCACCATCTCACCTTCTTGCCACTTCCTACTCACTCCCTCAGATGTTCCCCTCTCATTTCTCTATGACTTATCTCCACCCTCTGATCATATTCTATACTTCTACTCCGCTCTCTGTACTACAACTCTCCCCCCTCCACTTCGCCCTCTCTCCTCTTCACTACCCCTTCTCCACTACAATACTACCTCTTTCTTCGCACTTCTACTACCCCTCTTATTACACTACTATACAATGACACCTCTTCCCACACTGCTGCCCCTTCTCCACTCTATTGATACCCCTCTCTCTACTATAGTCCTCCCACACCACCTTATCCAGTTCCCTTCCTTTCACCCTTCCACCCACCTTACGATGCACTCCATGCGCTATCAGTCTCACTCTCACAACTTTCATGTAAACTCACAGCTCAGTACTACTTTCTCTCACTAGCCAACTTGCAGCACCCTATTTTAGTAATTCTGCTCTACACCTTTCTTCACCATCCTTCCTCTGCCTGGCCTCTTGGTCTACCTCATTCTCCTTCTACGACCTCACCCAAACAACCCACACCTTCCTGCTTCCTGTTGTTCTTTATATCCCCCTCTTACCTTTCCATTGGCTTCCTCTCTCACCTGGCTCCCGTGTCATCCATTGGCTTTCTTTCCCAGGGGCGGTGTTACAGTACTTAAAGGCATCAATTGTGTATTAGGCCGCGCTCCTTACTAAGGCATGGGTTCACTGCATTTCAGTAATGGCCGCACACTACACTGTAGAGGAGGAGCCAAGTACCCCCACCTCAATCGATCCACCCCTTTTACCTGTATGCTGTAAACCAGAGTATTTGACGTGTACAGAACAGCTTAATCGACAAAGAGCAGAGTATGGACTCAGTCCAATAACAGTGAAAGGGCCAGTACCTAAGAGAATTTGGGAGCCAAGGTACCCATTGAGAAAACCTTATTGGTATACAAAGAAATATGATGGCCGTCTGAATGAAATCCCTGAATAAGCAGAGCCAATAAACGGCAACGATGAATGGTAGTATTGCTGACCATTGTCAAGTATATGTTACATGGAGCTGAGGATGAAGTACATAAAAAGATGCAGTGACTAGAGAATGCAGATATTCTATAAGGCATCAAGAAAGCAATAAGGATAAGTGACATCTTGGGCTCAAGGTGAAGAAACTTATGCCACAGAAACAGATGAAGATATCAAGTTATTTTACACGTGTACAGATGCAGAAGAAACGCAAGCAGCAAAGTAATCATGAAGCTAGCTTTAAGCTTATAGTAAATAGATTGCGGCAAGCACCAATGTATACATGTATAGGAATGAGAGAATTATGGATGTTTCTACTTAACATATTATAGCAGGTTGGACATTAGCAAAAAGGCCTCCGTTCAGTGTGTCGCAGTTAAAAAGCAGACATTGAATTACAAGTGGAGTATCAGTGAAAGGCGCGGTTGGATGAGCCCCAAGAAGCCAAGGTCTTATCAAAACTGGAGTAAAGTAACTTTGGATACAAAATCGTGTGAAAGAAGAAACCTTCTGTTCAAAAGGAATGAACATAACAAGGAAGACGTCAGAGGTTTATTCGAAAATAATATTAAATGCACGAAAAGGCTTGATTCCATGGTCTCCAGTCACATGGAAGCATGAAGTTGGATGAACAAGATGGTCACACCTACGCATGAAATCAGACTGTGCTTCTCACTCCCTAATTTTCTCAGAGCTAAGAACACTCTCAAGGACGAAGTTCAAAGGCCTAATTGACAATAGACCACTGAGGTGATGATGGATTGATATGCTAATTGGTGGGAAGCTAAGGTTAAGACAACCTCACCACCATCTGGATGGCCAGCCTGCAGGCTCCTAACGTAGGTGGAAAAGTACTGAAGATGGATAGAGTGCCAAACAATTGAGGAAGACCTGCATATTTGGGGGTCCTATAATGTGTAAACCAATGGGACGTTGTGTATTTAGTGAAATTTATAGTGGTCATTTTTTAAGGGAGTGCTTAAGTAACCAATCACATAGCTACATTTTTTTAGACTAATATGGATCATACACTTAGACCTTCACTCAGAGCCAATATCCCATGCACATACGTTTTGTAGTTTGCCACGTAGGATGGCGTTAGTACATGCGCAGGTTAAGGTCATTCATTACACATTTTGCTTATAAAAGTGCAGTTTTTTCTTAAATTCTTTGAGTTTGAAGATTGAGCGTTTGCATTGATGTTTGTTCTGCTCCCTATTTTAGAGAATTGAAATTAAAACAGTCTTCCTTTTGTCAATTTCCTGAATCGGCTCTATTATTTATGTATGAGTAAGGTCTGCATCCCCATCCATCTCAAGGGTAATTGCTGCTCATCAAAGGGGCTGGACTATCCAGTTCCACACTCATTAATAGTCTTTTTTATGCATTTTGGAAAAATAGTACCAGGCATATATAGGTTGCTGGATTCTCAGTGCCAGGTAATAGTCTCTTGTTTGTGGGGTTCCAGAACGCTCTGTATCCTGGAGCATTCCCTGCTTGGCTCAGGCTTACAGTCACCCATGGAGTTCTGTGTGTGCAGGCACTTGGCTGATTACGCTCGCTGAAGTCTTCCACCACTTGGAGGGTGTTGGCTCTCTCTCCATGTCAAGTCAGGTGCTCACTCCTCTCCTGCTGGCTCAGGAATCTTCCTAAGGGAGACAGAGATAGACTGGCGAGCATTGTGTAATTGTGGTGTTGGGTAAGATAAGGTGGTACATGTATCAAGCAAACAGGAACACAATGAAGTGATAGGGACTGGGGACATCCCAAACTCCCAGTCTGGTGTAGAACTGGCACTCGCTTCTGCCCACTAGGCCTCCCACCCCAGGCTGACAGGGGCCCCCATCCCCTCCAGACAGGATCAGCTAACTGACCCTATCACACCACTCTAAGTAGATTGAATGCACTAATTATTATGAGTACATATGAGTCAGCAGGTAACCCACTTACCCCAATCATTCACAGGAGGAATACCAATGGAATCACTGCTTCCTGGGCAGAGGTTCTGGAAGTTTCCTTGATTGGCATTTTAGGGAAGGAATGTGGGCATGTCCCTCTATGTTCAGCAAGCATTATAAGGCACATCTGCTGGAGTCAGAAGGACTCATTGTCGGTTTTTCTGTACTAGAGCCAATTCTCTCTTAAGATTGTTAGCTCTCACATTCAAATTCCTTTTGCATAATTCTTTGAGAATCTGTGTCGTATTCTGAATTCCTGTCTAAGTTTTATCCAGAGTATGTCTTCAATCCCTGAGGGAGGGGAACTAGGTATAATGTCTTCATCACATTGGATAATCACCATTACATCAGCTACCATCCCTCATCGTCTTACTCACATCCAAACCTCCTGGCCAGGGTCTTCAACAGGTCCATAGTCTGGGTTATGACAAGAGGAGCAGTCGGTGCATCTTCCCTTTATGATCTCAGGAGTGCAAGGGCTAAGGGGATAGTTGCACTTGGTGAGCATATAGTCTGCGAAAATAGTTCTTAACTGGAAGAAGATACCCTGATTGCTGAGTAAGGTGATAAAGAATGGTAGCTGACATCATGGAGATTACCCAATGTTAAGGCGTCATTGCGTACTCTTCATGTTACAACAGTTGGAGCTACAGGTGAAACAACCACCAGCACCTTCACGCCTCAGCGTCATGCCATCTAACTTCCGCATGTAGGACTTTCAGACTGTTTCCACTCTTACCACATGTCATGTGACGTCTCACAACCATATTATGTCAATATCACTAAGCAGTTCTTTAAATATTGAGAATCAGGTACTTACTGCCATAGACAACTGCAGCATTAAATTGCATACAACAGGTATACCAACATATAACGGGGAATACCGATGGTGACACAGACAACTAGTCACTCAAACATGCTGCCCTCCTATATTTTGCTACACAACACACCATTTAGGAAAAAAGATAAATTGCA
Organism: Ambystoma mexicanum; assembly: GCF_040938575.1. Taxonomy (NCBI): domain Eukaryota; kingdom Metazoa; phylum Chordata; class Amphibia; order Caudata; family Ambystomatidae; genus Ambystoma; species Ambystoma mexicanum. The sequence goes on along the minus strand of NC_090939.1, from coordinate 234,064,823 downwards.
TGGAGGGGCCCACCAACATTTGCATTTTTGTGCAAAAAGTTCCCCTTTGTGCAATTGTAATCATTTGCACTATGAACAGCAAAATATGTATAGAAACAGGCAACATCACGTTTACACTTTTGTTTTCTCCAAAGAATTTAAATTCTGCCTGCCATTTATGTATGCGGGCAGCAAATATGTTATGGCATGTTATGTTAATCTGAACTCATAAAGTGTAAACCTTCACCAATAAAGGCATCATGGCGCTAGTGGACTGAGAGGAGAGCAGCTAGACCCAGAGGAAGAAGAATCGGGTAAGAAGAGTCTTATCAGTTGCGCGGAGGGAACGAGGCAAGTTGTTCCAAAGAATAGTCGCAGTCACTGAGAAGGCCCTTCCTCCCACCCGTGAGAGGTTAAACTTAGGCACCTGCAAGAGGCAAGCATGCGAAGATCTTAAAGCACGGGCCGGAGTATAAGGACAGAACATCTCCTTAAAAAGGTCCTTCACCACTGCAACCGGGATAGGAAGGGGGCACAGGGAAGTGGGTCAGAAGGCCTGTGTTCAGAAAGAAACAGATGATGGGGTCCCAATCACCAACAGCATTGTTTTGCCAGCATTCAGCTTCAGCAAGTTTTGATTCATGCAGCTACATTTAGCCTCGAGGCAGCAGAGCAGACAAGCAGCTGCATCCGCTGCGGCCAGATCGAGATGCACAACAATTTGGGTATCGTTGGCATAAGAGTAACAGCGGAAAGAGTAGGACGGGATGAGCCTGGCCAAAGGCTGAATGTAGACATTAAACAGAATAGGAGAGAAGGCAGACACTGGGGAACCTCGACTAAACCCCACAATGTCTAGTCAGGAGGATAGCTTAGGGGCAACTCACCCATCTTGGAAGCAAGACGACACAGAGCAACACAGGTTCGACACAGAGCAACACAGGTTCGATCCCTGGGTTTGCACTTATAAACCTCTGGGTATTAAGCATGTTATAAATAAGCAATTACAATTACAATAGAAATAGGATTAGATTGAAAAGGACGGCGAGAGATTGACTGTGAATGATTACCAAGAAAGGATCTAAACCAGGACAGGACTGAGCCATAGACACCAGCAGTGGCCAATCAGAGAAGCAGGATGGAATGATCAACTGTATCAAAGGCTGCCGAAAGATCCAAAAGGATCAGTGCCCCCACCCCACCCTGATCAGAGAGATGGATCAAGTCGTGCACGACTGAGAAAAGCACTGACTTAGTACCTTGCACGTCCTGAAGCCCGCTTGAAAAGAATTGAAGAAAGAAGACTTTTAAAAAAAAGAAGAAAGTAGAGGAGAATTCAGTGTTTCCAGAAGCTTCATGAGAAAAGGAAGCAAAGAAATTGGACGATAGTTAGCAGAAATAGTAGGATCCAGAATGGGCTTTTTTAACAGTGGGATAACCAAAGCGTGTTTAAGAATAGCAGTGATGAGCACCAACGAAAATGATTAATTGGCATCATCAGTAACTACAGCCGCAATACCCGCAATAATAGTATTCACGGCGAAGAGAGGAATAGAGTCCAGAGGCGACGTTGACCTCATCTTCATTGTAGCATTAATAATATCCACCTGGGAAAAAAGTGGAAAAGCTGACCAAGCGGACAACGCAACTCTATTTGGGGAGGGGTCAACCCGGCAAAGCAGAGACATGGTAGACGAGGCAATCTCCTGACAAATGGCCAAAAATGTATCCAGAAAGTACACAGATAAGAGAGTTACATAGGGCTTGTGAAGGGGCAACAGAGGCTTCTTCATGAGACACAGAGGATAAAGACTTGACAGTCTGAACGAGCTCCCTGGGATGACTCAGAGCAGCTTCCACACGCATCATAAAATGAACGCATTTAGCCTCAAAAATCGCTTTATGGTAGGTTGAAAGCAAGGTGCAGAATAGGGCTCTCAACTCAGTAGAGTATCCGGCCCTCCATTTACAATGCAATGGGTTCCTATGATATCAACATGCTTTTAGAAGTTGCAAAAGCAGGCAGATTCCATAGGAGTCGATTGGTTTTACACCAGTCTGAAAATGTCTGCTGCCGTAAAACGAAGTGGTTTTGAAGATCGGCGCAGGTAAGGAGAGGGAACACAGTTAGTCCCCAATCCAACTCTCCCTGCTCCACCTCCCCGCTCCACCTCAAAAAATACGAAAATGACCATGAGTGTAAAAAGTAAGTGTAAAACCTGGTGTACACCTTTTACAACATGTTTCTACATGTTTTTGTATGCTCTGGTGACTGGGAAAATGAGGACACATAAGGATAAATTTAGTTGAGCGGAGGAGCACTAAACATATACCTCCAAAAGCGAGGGAGGCCCTGACATTCTGTTCATTAGGGGAACATATTTTTCAGAAGTCTTCGAAGTGGTAGCACATGAAACAATCCCAAGCAATTCGAAACGCCTCCTGGACAACCAAGTGCATAAAAGAGGAACGATAGATGCAGCAAATAAAGAACACCTTAGAACCTGTAGTGCTCAAATACGGACACCATCCTACATTCTCACCTTTGCAAAAGGCTATAAGATACATTAACTAGCCTTTTTGTGGAACACCAGCACCTAATCATTCTGGTGAATTTCAATATCTAATATATCTAATATCTAATTTGAGGAAGAAAACCAAACCTCTGACAATAATTTAACCTTCGACACAACCCTTTTTCACCTAAAAAAATGGTCAAGGGAGAAACACATTCTGCTTGCTGTACACTCAATGTAATTTTCTGTGCAGTAGATATAGCGACTACAGCCCTTCACATCCATTTTCTGTTGAGTGACCACCTCCTGGTATCTTTTATTATCAATTTACCAACTATCAGGCTCCCAACTCACAAATGGCAAGCCAGAAGAAACTGGAAAACACAAATCCTGGAATATTTCAGAACATTAATGAAGGACACCAAAACAAATGTATGACACCCATGTCTCTTGCTCCTGGACGAAAACTTTGAGATGATCTAGAATACAATTTCAGAAGCACTAGAAATCTTTACATCACTGAAATGTATTACCATTTCAGAAATAAGGATAGCAGCTAGGTTTGTTATCCCTCACATAGGTATCCTTAAGAAAACTACAAGCTTGTAGAAAACATTACAAGCAATAAGACATCATATCAGAGACAGATTAGACTCTACAAAACAGCAATACTAAAGACCAGAAAACTTCACCACACCGACTGTATCAGAACTGAATTTCTGCCAGGTAAATAAATGTTCAAAATAATCAACTAAATGAGAAACTATACCATGCTGTCCCAGAAATGGTGAAAGTAAGAAAACAGGTTACCCAATGTGCCTGTGCCCTCTTAACATCCACAAAGGTATTGGTTGCCACAGAAAGCCTGGCACTTTCACAACTGTTGAAATCTTCAATGGTAGCAGAAATTATACCAAAATTCTTTAAGACAGCATATGTTTGTATCTATGTATATATGTAGGTGACTTCTATAGTATGAGCCTAATTAGAAATCCACTGATCGATGTGAAATAAAGAGAGTGGAACTTAGTGCGGGTGGTGTTGTCATGTCAGTTTGTGGTCCTCATTTGTCAGTGAAGTGTTCTTTTACAAGTGGGTTTCCAGAGCTTTCTTAAATGGTGGGAGGTAGGGAGCCAGCCAGACGATTGCAGGACGGTTGTTCCAGAGCATGGGAGCAAAGCAGGAGAATGCTTGTTTTCTGGTCTTCTCCTTCTTGTACTTCTTGGATTTCAGTCTGGCAATATTTTAGCTTTGGGTTCTAATGGTCCCTCCTGCGATGGAGATATTTTCAGCTACGTATGATGGCATCTTGGATATTAGAACTTTGCAGGTGATGCAAGCTGTCTTGAAGATGATGAAAGCTTGAATGGTTAACTAGTGTAGGTTTTTGAGTGTTGGGAATTGTGGGTGAATTTCTTCAGTAATGCGACGAGGCATAGTGTAGACTTCTGTAAAGATTTCAGGTGAGTCAGAGTCGTGTTTGGGTCACCTGCCAGGAGCACATTGACAGCCTCTAGGTGGGAGAGCAACAGGTCCTGGAAGATGGATCTGACGCCTTCAGTGAGCATGAAGGGTTTGATTCAGTACTCTCAAATCGGCTTAGTCCACAGTGGGGGATTCACAACTTCTTACTCTATGGAGAAGTATTTATATTATGCAACAAGACGTTCAATAACTCAAAAATGCCTATCTAAATGGGTATCCTGTCTGGCAATCAATACCATTACATATTTTTCAATGCTATACAATTCAAATTTTATTAATCACACACAATAGAATTATTAATAAAAACAATCATAAAAATGATCATATCACATAAAACAAATACAAAAGTAAAAGCAACACAAGTGTATCTATATAAGTGGGACCTAATAATATGATTTCTCTTAGGTCAAACCAAGTGTAACTTAATCACACACAGCTCCTGATGCCGTGAACATTTCGGCTATTTCATATTATTTGCTGTACTCTATAGGTTCCCAACTTGAACAAGTTTCTGTCCCTTAAAGATGAAAGATATAGGACATTCTTCGGGGGTATAAAATGTCTTGTGTCGATTCTATTCAAAGTAACTCTGAATTCTGCTAGAAGGATCTTCTAACAGTGAAGGGGTACCCTCTGTGTCTCATGGGATAGTGGTTCCGGAGTCTCTTAAAACCTTGAATGGTTTGTAATCGGCAGGTTCTAATTAGTTGCGGAATTCTTGCCTACTTTTCCTCTATCTCCCAACCCAACGTTTACTGGGTCGTGAGTTATCCCATCCACATGACGAGGTAGCCTACTGGTTGGCTATGGTCTGGAGTGACACACTGTCGTTCTCACAATGATTCTCACTGTTCTATGTGTATATATACGGTTTGCACCACTCTCTTCATCTGGGTCAGCCTGTGTTAAACTGTGCAGTCCAGGCTCAAAATATTCTTTTGGTTTCTTTCACTTCTTGTTCTTTTCACCACGGGTATCCATGCAAGGTACTCAAACCATCAATCTATTAAAAATAGATTGATCATCCTTCAATGCCGGAATTTTCACGGCATAAGGATCTGTGTGTGATTAAGTTACACTTGGTTTGACCTAAGAGAAATCATATTATTAGGACCCACTTATATAGATACACTTGTGTTGCTTTTACTTTTGTATATTCTTTTTATTGGTTAAATCAATTGTCAACCTTTAACAAACAAACATGTATTGTTCCTTTCCACATCAAAAGGAAAAAACACGAAGAAAGAAAAGAAAAAGTCTTTCACAAGTTCCTTCAGTTTCCTACTTCTTCCTCCATTTCAGCTGCCAGGTTAAGATATATGTCTCCTTTCCTTATTTCTGTGTATATCCGTTCCACTAGCCTCAGTACGTCCAATGTCTGACCAATTTTATCAACCGTCATTAAACGTTCTCACCACTCCTCCTCTATACTATGAGCCGTTCTTGCGTGTGCATTTTTCAAATATTTACTTCTCAATCTTTGAAGTTTTGGACAGGACAGCGCCAAATGTCTTGTTGATTCCATTCTTTCCCAATTTCTACAGAAGCGGCAAGCTGCCTCTTGTTCACTGATCTGTTTCCTTAGGCATTGCACTTCCTTCGATGGTAATAAGTTTAGTCGACATCGCATCAATAGGTCGCGGTAATGTGAAGACGGACATCTTTCAATGTACGGAGGTAAATGATTCCGGGATTTTCTTTCCCATACGAGGTTCAGACAGTACCTTTTCTCTGCCTTTGGTGTATCAGTTTCTAACCAGTCTCTTTCTCTTAGATGTATCTTAGTCTTTTCAGGATTTGTTTTAAGAGTTTCTAATTTGATGTTATTGTGCGCAGTTGGTCAAGACATTTCTACTTCCATGCTCCGAAAAATGTATCACCCTTAATATTCGGGAGAGTTACCAAAATCTCAAAGGGGATTGGCGGATTGTCCAAAAGGCATTTTCGAAAAAGGGAGATTGTTTTTCAGAGGACTATCAATGCCATAGATTGTAGCCTCAATTCATGTCTGATTATTGACATTTTCAGACAATTCGGTAGTCTTAGAATTTTACGCCAGAAGTAACCCTCTAACTTTCCCCAAGTTTCCCCATTGTAGATTTAAGAGGGTCTCGGCGCCGTGTGTTAGGATAGGTGTTACCTTCTGTTTCCAAAAATTTATAATTGAGATCATGGAATAGGCTCTGTATCTCCTATGCAAGGCTCTCCTGTGATTTGTTAATTTGAGTTGTCTCTCCTTGATGAAATTCTTTTATGCTAGTTCATTGCTGTTTTTATTTATCTTGATCCCCAGATAGGTTGTACTGTCCACTACCTTTAATGCCTGATTTTCAATTGACCAGATTTTCTACATTAATTTTCATTTTGTTTTCATCAAGGTATTTTTTAAATTCCACAATTCTTCTCTGGAGCCCTATTGCTGTCTGATCAATAAAAACAACATCATCCGCATATAGGACCCAGGATAGCTCTGCTCCTTCCAATTTCGGTGGGAATGCTCTTATATTTTCATGTGATATTTGCATGTCCGCCATGTAAAGAACAAATAAGAAGGGGGCTAGAGCACAGCCCTGTTTAATGCCCTTGGTCGTCTTGATCTTTTCCGTTGTATCACCCCCTTCGATACAATTATTTGAATTGTTGTATTAGACTACGACTCTTGGATTGCTTCCAACAGATCTCCCGGGCAATGCCAATTCTTTAATTTTGTCCAATGACGCTCTCTATTAACTGCGTCAAAAGCTTGCTCGAGGTCTATAAAGCCTAGATATACTTTCCCTTTTGACTCCAGAACCCGTGATTTTAATAGGTTTGGTAGGAACAAATTAAGAGAAGTGCCCAGCCCCGTCATAAAGGCAGTTTGGCATTTGTCCAGTATCCCAGTCTTCAGCGCCCAATTTGTTAGGTCTCTTAGCAGGATTGATGAAAATATCTTTCCAATAGAGTCCAAAAGAGATATTGGCCTGTAATTCCTGGGGTTGGTGCTATCCCCTTTTTGAAGATTGGGACTATCAGTGCTTCTTCCCAAGATGAAGGGATTGTTCTTACTCGTAAGATCTGTTGAAAGAGGATCAGGATGAAATCTGCCCACTCTTCCCAATTTTCTTTTAGCATTTTGTTCGATATACCGACCGGGCCGGGAGCTCTGGACGAGCTTAGTTGAGTTAGCCTTAATGATATATCTTCCCTATCTATATCAATGGCCCAGGACGTTGCTTTGGGCTTCTTTTTGTACGGTGCTGAGGTCATCTCATCTTTGAAGAGTGTTGTGTAATGAGTCACCCATTCTTCCTTCGATACTTGGTTAGTGGTTAGTGCCGGTGGTATGTCATCTCCTTTGTTTATTATTTCCCACAGGGATCACGCATTGGCAGTTGTAATAGCTGCTAACATCTGTTCCGCATCACTCTGTGCGCTCCAGATTTTGGATGATTTTAGCCAGTTCTTATAGCTTTGTTTTCTTAGCCTCAACAATTCTATTTTGTCTGTTAAATTACTTGATGGATTCTTCGTAGTTCAGCTCGATGTTCTCTTTTCTTCTTAACCATGTTTCCTTGTAATTATGATAGATTTATTGATATCTCTCCGCACCTCGAATTCTTTCAGCAACCATCTATACTCTACCACGTTACCATTATTATTATTTTTTTTATGTTGTTATCCAAATTGGCCACCAAATGAGGGATGTTGGAGGCTTTGAGTCGTAACCGATTCCTGCCCCTTGTAAGTTCGGTCTGTTGCTTCATGCTATTGGTCTGCTCCTGGAATACCAAAACAATTCGACTTCCAACAGTGCGTGGTTACTTGTGGTTTGTTTCTTTACAGACAGTGATTTTATCCATCCAGTTGTATTTCCAGCCAGAAAACAATAATCAAGGCATGCACTCTTGTTGTTACCAAAACAAGTGTTTGCACCTAGAATGTCGCCTGGTGTCTGCCCATTTAACATTGTTATATCCAGTATATTCATTTCCATAATCCATCTCTTTTCCGATGTTCCTAGATGTATTTTTTGTTTCAACCTTCCCCGAGAGTCCAAAAGCTTTAAATTCAGGTCTCCACAAACTATAATCAGTTGACTTTGATCTTCATACATTGATCTGTCGATCAGGCCCATAATCACTGTTAGATACTACTCTATTTCACAGTCATGGAAACTCCAATATGTGTTTATTAAGAGCATTCATTTTTCCTTTTTTCCTCTATTTTTGACTGGTCTGACCTTTTGAACATAAGGGTTCGGGTTTTGATGTTCTAGGATCTGTAGATCCGAGTCCTCTTTAATTAGTGTCAAGAGGCCAGCTTGCGGGCGTGACAGTTGGCCTTTTAAGGCTGGGTTAATTCATATTTGGTAGCCTTCACATATGGGACTAGATCTTACCCAGGATTCCTGAAAGCATATGATTTCGTATTCTTCCAAAAATTCACTTTCACCAGAGTACAAATGGCCAAATCCCCTGGTGTTCCATGAGGCTAGCAGAGATCCTCGCTTGGGCTGCACCAGTGGATCCTATTGTTTCTTTTTATCCATTGTGAGCTTTGGTGTTGCGGGTCTCTTCTCCCCTTGGGTTTGTTTAACAACCCCTAATTTAGTTTGCTTCCCCTGATTTCTCGAGTTGTCGACTGTATATCTCATTTTTGTCAGTGAACTCTCCGTTATTTTGTTACTGACCCTCTTCTGGTCGATTATGGGGCGTCGCTTGGTCCATTTTTCTTTCCTTTGAGTACTCCTCTCTGGTTTGACATTTGGAGGATTCCTTTGCTTATACATACTCAGATGTGCCTCAGCAAGCTTTTTATTTTGATTAAGCCGATCTTGTCCAAGTTGAGGATGCTCCTTATTTTTCTCTCTGGTCCCGTTATCATCCACTATGCTCAACCTCATGCCTAAATCCCTTAAGTTGTTCTTTGTTCGCAGCACCATTTCTCTTACTCTCTGTGATATTAGATGCATCATTATCAGATCCAACCTCCTTTCATCCAAAAATTTGATGATTACAATGTCATCCGGCCGTAGTTTCTCTGTTTCTAACAGCTGGTTTAGCAAGGACAGTGTATTTTTCCTGTTCAAAAGTATTTTCTTATGATCTTTGATTGTACTTTCAAGTTTTAATTTAACAGATTTTGAAATCATTTTCCTTTAAGGAATCTCTGCCTGTACTTCTAATAAAAGATTTTGTTTGCATTTTCCTATTATTTCTAATCGGTGAATGTCTTGTTTTTTCAGTTTGCCGCTCCTGGTTCTTTGTATATCTTCGGTGATCAGTTTCAGTCCACTTAGATGGATGGATTTTTGGGCATAGTGTCCTTTGGTCTTCTTGATCCCGGAGCAATTTTGTCATCCTTCTGACCTTACTTGGAGGTCTACGTGCTTCACTTCAGCTCTTACCCCTTTTTTTCTTTTTTTTTCTGCTGTACACTTATCTCTTGAGTTTCTTTCCTTTTCTTCCTCCAGTTTTGAGTATTTATCAATAACTTACCAGTCTGTTGTGCTGATAATCGCCCATGTTCCGTCCTCGTCATTATCTTTGATTACTTCGATAAGGTCACTCAGACAATCAGAGGCATCCAAATCAACTATTGACCTTAAGTCCATCTCCTCTTCTCTTTGAAAGGCTTGTACTTGCAGTGGATCTTGATGCTGGGTTTGACTTAATGGCATTTCTCTCCTTGGTTTCTTAGAGGGAGGTCTCGTATCTTCTCGTGACGGGTTCTTATATTTCTTAAGAACACTCAAGAACCATTTGCTTTTCATTTAATTGCTTGTTTTTTTGTTTTCTTGTTGACTGTATGTGAGGGTGATGAGGGTATGCTGTTTTCCTTATCCATGATCATCGATTGGGGCAGTAGATTTAACTCTTTAAAAATAGAATAAGTTGATTGTGCCTTCTTGTCGCCTGATATTTTGGCGGAAGCTATTTTCTTTTGCTTTGGGCATGATTGTTCCTTTCCCAAAAGCATTGGCCCACCTTTGTGTTTCCTTGTTTCCTTTATTTCTGGCCCCAAGTATGATTTCCCACTTGTGGCCTTTGTTGCTAGGTTGTTACTTTGTGTAGCTTCAGGAATTTTACTTACAGTTACCCCCAGCTCACAGGACTTCCGGATCCATTTATGATCTTCTAAAATTGCTTCCATTAACAAGTGTCATTTGATTCTTGGCGAGCCAGGTCACATAGACGACTTTGCCACTGGCATGAGGTGTCTGACTCCTTCTCAAGCCTTGCATCCAGTCTTTTCGTGAATCCTGCCACTTCATTAATTTGCTCCTTCATATTCAAATTCAATGCATAGGTTGAGTTTACGGAGTCATTTAACATCTCGGAAAGGTTCAAGAATGGAGTCAGTGTTGTATTAAGTGCTGCCATTACCACATTTTGGATGTGTATGAAGTCTTTCATCCTTCCTTTGTTACATAGTTTGTTAATTTTCCTTAAGCTCGCATAATCAACCATCAAGTCTTGGCCGGTTTGTTTTGGACTAGGAATTATTCCATCAGCTGGACCAGCAGCCATTGACCATTGGTTCGGTTTGATTCTTTCCTCCTGGAAAGAACCCCACGGAGTGATAGGATTCGGTTGCTCTTCACCCTCCAAAGCAGCAATTTTCTCCATAATAAAGGTAGACTCCTCTTTTTCTCACTCACTATTTCGCCAGTTAAGTTTGAGATATCTTGAATCAGCTTACTGGCCAGGGTTGAGTTATTTTGGGTGTTTAGATTCGGACTATTTAGTCCCATATTTGTAGCCATGTGAGTTTTATTTGCCTGATTTCGGTCGGGTTCAGCTTCCAAGTCTACATACTCCACTTCCCCCATTTTCTCCATCTCTTGTTGCATCAACTCGGTATGTGAATTCCGAGAAATCTTGAGACGAACTTTCGTCAGGTCTATAGTTGGCGCAATGTTAGGTTCTTGTGTCGAGTACTCCCATAGTTCTTCCTGCCAGTCAAGATCATTTATGTGGCTAGGGGCTATCTGCCTGCCTTCCATAGGGATGATCTTGGCAGCTGGAGTCCCTTTGATCGATTGCTCATTTGGTTGAAGATGTGTCTTTCCTATGCATTCGCTGTCCAGTGCTGCCGGGTATACTAGAGTCTGTGGTAACCCGGATCCTAATTCCACAGCTTGGCCTTGCATGTCCACCTCATGTTCATTTTCTTGATTCTGAAATTCCATCTGTTTCTTTTCCATTGATTGTTGTGAGGGGATAGCTGGGTCATTAGAGAGACTTCCATTGATTGCAGAAATAGGGCTATTCCTTGCTGCCTGAATTTCTTTTAATATTGGTATAGACATTCCATTTGTCGTATCAGTCTGAGCAGACAACTGGCCCGTTGTATTCAGAGGCAAAGGGTCGACTTCCACTGTCAAATCTACTCATAGGTTGGTGGTAACCTTTTTTCTTGGGGTCTGTTCTTCGTTGTTTGTTGTCATTTTTTGAAAGTGGTCATGCTCAATGTCATTACTAGAGATCTGATGGCTAAAATTGCCATCCAGTTGTTCCAACTCTGGTTTATTAGATGACTCATCACCCTTTAGGGTTCCCGTCTGCTTCTTGTCCTCTCTAGGGGCAGTATTTGCCAGAACTTCCATTTCCAGCTTCCTCAGCTGCTCCTCATCCCTGCATTCCCCTTTGCCAGCTTCTAAAAGCTTAGGTATCTCAGCCCCGGAAGTCGCACTCGTAAACGGGAGGCGAGTTTGTGTTAGTAGCGGGGCTACTTTGTGTCTTTGTCGGGCTGGCGATGTGATCAAGGATGAAGAGCTGGGCAAGAGGTGAGGTGTTACCTGTTGGCAAGTTTTCCTTCTAGAGTCCGCCTCTGGATCTGTTGACTCGCTGGTCACATGCATTACTGGTCACGTAGTGGAGCTCCTCTATCTAACGCCCCGCTGCAGATGACACAAGAGTCCTGATCCACTTCTCCCAACCTCACCGGCAACACGACAACACCACGTGTGCACCACTTCTGCTCCACTTACGTGGGAGTTGGCGCTTTGGATATTGTGTTGGTTGGTGGTGGCTCCTCCTTTTTTTCCCCTTAAAAGCACCAGTACTGCTAGCACACGGGCTAAGCAGCGTGCCAGAAGAATAATCACTACAGCAAAATAAGTGCCAGAAACGTAGCGCTTCACCAATTCAGCAGCTTTTGCAAAGGTCCTCCACCAATGACGCCACTTGCGCACCACTTCCACCATACTGCCACTAAATCAAATTCGAAGCAAACTAAAGTTCTGTGAGCTTTCAGCATTTTTATCTCGGCTGTACCAGACCTGTAACAATAAACTATCTGGCTGCGCACCCCAGCACCAAACAGGCACACAACAGCCCGGGCCCTTGTCTCCACCGAAGTATAGAAGTATATCTGCTCTCTCAAGTGTAACTTAAATGCAGTGATTTACTTCTTTTTACCGCCCTGCACAGATCGAGTGAAAATCACTCAACGCGCACATGGACCCAGAAGCTCTGGGCTACCAAAGCGCTGGGCCGCACTATTCGGAGGCAATTAGCCTTGTAGGAATAACACACAGGGAGTATCCTCACCCTTACCCTCTGTATTCTCCTAGTCAGGCTCTGCCGCAGATGATGCCGAGGACAGGGACAAGGCAGAGCCTACTGCTGGCTACCGACCACAGACTTTCTCCAGCCCTGTCACCAACCCTGTCTCCAGCACTAACCTTCGCCCACAGCTCAACCGAGGCACCGGGTACTGGGGAAGCAGCACAGCACAGGTAGCTCTCTCAGGCTCTCTCTGGCAACTCTCCGGATCTCTCACGGCGACTCTCCGCTCTCACAGTTGGCTCACACAGCGGGAAGAGTTTGAGGAAAGAATTTAGGAACGTGCAATTGCAACGTGCAATTGCAGAGTCAAGCCGCACCTCTCTCGTCTCTCAAAATTCTCTAAACTAATGATGCCGCTTCCAACTCACTTTGTATTTGTTTTATGTGATATGATCATTTTTATGATTGTTTTTATTAATAATTCTATTGTGTGTGATTAATAAAATTTGAATTGTATGGCAATGAAAAATATGTAATGGTATTCATTGCCAGACAGGATAACCATTTAGATAGGCATTTTTGGGTTTGATTCAGTGCCAATATCGAGAGCTTATGGCATGCCTTTTGTGTCTTCTTGGTGCTGTGTGCACTGAAAGAGAGGTATAATCTATGTTAATGGGGAGGGACTTTGCACTAGGGGCAAATTGGTGGGAGAAGCCATCAACATCCATCTGTGTTAGCCAGATTTGAACTTGGATGTGTTTCATGGTACCCTTGAGGAGGATGAACTCTGTTTCGGTACATTTGAGGTTCTGGTAGAAAATGTACATCCAGGCATGAATGGTAGAGAGGCAGTGTTTCAATTAATTATTGACATTGAGGCTGTTGACCTTCAGGTATGACTTTGTGTCATCAGAATACTGGTGGATTCTGATGTTGAATTTGGCCAAGAGTGACCAATAAAGGTTCCATGTAGAAATGGAAGGTGCCAGGGAGTGGATATAGCCTTGTGAACCTCCACAGGTCATTGGGTATTGTTGGGATCTGTAGGTTCCCATCTTGATGAGCTGGTTTCATAATATAGGAGTCAAATCATTGAAGGACTGTGGCTTCCAATCCCATGAAGCAGTGCAGGTTATTGAATAGAACGTTGTGGTTGACAGGGTTGAATGCAGCAGAGAAGATGAGCAGGAGCAGGAAGAATGGTTCGCCTTTCTCTACGATGGTCAGGATGGTGGTGGTCTCAGTGATGCATCTTGGTCAGAAGTTGGACTGATATTCTTGAAGTCGATTGTGTCGAGTGATCTTTTTCGTGTAGTCTTCTCAATGATCTTGCCAATGAAGGGTAGATGGGTGATGGGACAGAATTCGACTAGATTTTCTGGTTCAAGATGTGGGCTTCTTTAGTAGGGGTAGGATCTGAACAGTTTTTGATGCATTGGGGAAGATACTTTGCATGACTGGGCATTGATATTGGTGAGGAGAGAACTGTGAGCCTTTCTTGTGATGTTTTGCAGGGTAGAGGTTGAGATGATGAGAGAACATTGAGTGAAACAAGGTGGTTTGTGAGTTATTCCAGTGTAAAGGTCTGAATGCATGACCCTCCACAGACATGGCAGGGTGTTATTGAAGGGGTGTGTGTACCACCCTGGGTAGGGTGTCATCTATGTGGTGATAGATCTTCTTGGTTTTGTCTGTGAACAGCCTGCTATATACATTGGGCCTCATTACGAGTTTGGAGGTAGCCATGCCGTTTGTAGCAGCATGGCTACCCCCAAACTCGGGTCTGGTCTCGGTATGTCCCCATTCCCATTTGAGCCCCTATAGGGCTCAATGGGAATGGGGAGGATTCTGACAATGGTCCCGTTAATGACGGGACCGTTTTTAGCATCCTGTTCTGCTAGCGGGTGCCGCTCTGCATGTCTGGTCTGACCAGGCGTACAGGGCGGCCCCGCGAGCACATCTCGTAATGAGGCAGTGAGGCAACAACGGCACCGGTAGCACTAGCGGCGTCATTGTTGCCTTATCTCCAGGGTCTTAATGAAGCCCATTGTGTCTCTCTATGGATGTGGGTACTGCGGAGGGCTGATGCAGTGTTAGATTGCTTTGAATAGTGCTCTTCTCTTGTTAGAGAATGTTGCTCTGGATGCTGTGCCATAAGGTGCTTAGGTTGAGGCAATGAGGGTCATGAGTGCTGAGCATAGACTCTTCAAGGGTGTCATATCTTCTTATAGTTCTGCTTTTCTCCATATCATTTTATGATGATGCTAGATTTACCATCAGTGAGTTTTTCTTTATACAAGGGTGTGGATAGATTGGGTTTGTTGACTCATGGTTTCAATGGTGAATTTGTGTTGGTGGAGTAACTTAAGAGTGCATTTCAGTTAGTTGAGAAAGGTATTGACATTGGGTGAAGGGCTGAGTGTGGAAACCAGGTTTGTGGGATTTTCCTCTAAGAAAGGCATCCAAGGAGAAGTTTTTGAATATGGGCTGAGGTGTCTTTATTAGTTTCAGATTACCTCAATGTGAGATTTTGAGTGCTGAAACTTGAAATGTATGGCTGCATGGTCTGTCCAGTAAAGGTTTGTATAGATGTGAGGCAATTGATGTCTAGGGAGCAAGTGAATACCAAGTGGAATGTTCTGCCTTTAGATTGGGTGTCCAGTGGTGTGCCATTTAGTGTGGAGGGTTTCCAGGAGATCAAGGAGAGCTCCTTTGTTTCTTTTTGGTTGCTTGCATGCCTGGCAGATTGAGGTCTCCAAGCAAGGTGATTGATGACAGTTGATGCTCTGATTCGGTCAGTGATTTCATCCAGGAAGGCTTTGTTACTCTCTGGTGGGTGGTAGATCAGGTGAAAATAGCAGTTGCAGTTGGGAGGGAGGAAAGTGACATGTCAGGAAATCCATGGATTTGGGATGCGATGGATTCTGCAGCGTGCATGTGCATGAAGTCTTGTGGGTAAATGTGAAAATCCTGACAGACTTCACTGTATAATTGACATGCATGCTGGATGTTGCAGTCAGAAGCTACATGGACGTCCATAATGTGGATGGAGGTGGGGGAAAGCAATGTTTCCTTTATGAAAAGTGTGTCAGGGTTGTGCGTGGGGGTGATATCAGCGATGTCTACCACTTATAATACAGTGGAGCAAGCGTTGATGAGCACGTGGTTGTGTGTGTAAGTAGAGTAGGCTGAGTTGCTGTGAGGGGGATGCTGATGGGTTGTATGTGTTATAGCTGTGGTTGTGCTTGCTGCGTTCTGAATGTTGGCAGGCGGGGCTGGACTGGCCTATGGGGAACTCTGGAGGTTTCTCGGTAGGCCTCTGCACCCTTGGGCTCTTTTGTGTGGTTACATATTTTATTTTCTCATAGGAAAATATTCAAAATGTGTAATATGGGGACACTTTCAAAAGTATTTCCAGGGCCTTCTCAGTTCACCCCTGTTTGCATGTGAAAGTTAGGATGGGGTTAGGCTGAGATGTATAAAGAATTAAGCACATGGTGGTTTGGTTCTCAAGTGTTATTAAAGAGTTCTTCCCTTGGCCTTTTCCCTGCCCCAACAGGACTAAACCGGTGCTGCACTGGTTGAAGCCCTTTTCTCTGTCAGCTCTTTATCAGGATGCCGGGGTGATGCATGGGCAAGGGATGCCCAAGTGAGTAGGGCATACATTTAACAACTCTTTGAAAACTCGACCATAATGCTGGAGGATCTCAACTAATGGCCTATCACAATCACACCATCCCCAACTAAACTAGTAGATATTTCAACCCTGGAACACGTACAGGCAAACAAATGTTTAGATTACTCACAAGTCAGATTCCAATCAAAGAGAGGAACAGAATTGATACTTGTGTCTATCTAGGATAACCTAAAACCACATTTCATTAATCAGAAGACAGGGAGAAGTTAGACTACACAACACAGTACTAAAATGGATACAACACAAATCACCTGGTTTCTCCTTTACAGTTCCAATTCTCAGAAAATAACATCTGGAGTTCCTCAAGGATGCAGTCTGTCACCCCTGATTTTTAACATCTACATGACAGACTCGCCTGAAACTATGCAGAAGGCACAAAAGTAATGTTTAAAATGGCCAGCAACAATTAGAGCAACATTACCCTTACCAACTGCCTTGCAAAGGTGATCACCTGGATCACCACCAGAAACCTAGAACCGAACCCCTCAACAGATATGATGGCCATCTAACCCAATGCATAAACAAGGATAGGCGTCCCCAACCTCGTGGACCCATGGGAGTAACAGAACAATGAGCAAAGGAGAAGGGGGTCACGTGAATCAAACCGCTGAAGAATCAAGCGGGCTAAATTGCTCTCAATGTAGGAGCTCAATGAGGGGATAGGCCAGGCCAAGGATCATATAAAATCAGTCAATCTTTATTATACATATACCTAATAACATTAAACATAGTGCTGAGATCATGATAAAACAGCATAAAATCAGACAATCAGTGTTGGATATCTCCAATTAAAGTGCACATTGATCTAGTAGGCATCCTATGAGCTAAAGTGAACATAAAGTGCATAATGCAATTATAATTCAAAAACATATTGCACAGAACCAATTTCCAATCTCAAAAGTAATACAAATTATTACTATAGAACCAAGAGAAAGGAAAAGGAAAAAAGGAAACCTAAAAAATAAAGGGAAAAAGAACAAAAGAAAAAGCTAGGAGACATAACATAACAGGAATAAGAACAGTAAATATTTCCTGTAAAATTAAGCTGTTGTCCCCAATTGCAAATTGAATTTGCAGTAATCTGACAAACTAAAAGTGCATCAGTGAAAACCAAGTTAAATGCACTACTTGTTGCCAATCCGACCTAAGTAGTCGACTACATTGAGAGCAATTTACCCCGCTTAATTCTTCAGCGGTTTGATTCACGTGACTCCCCCCTTCTCCTTTGCTCATTCATCTAACCCAATGCAGCACTAGAGGCAACACTACCTTGGCCTTCAGTAATGTGCCAGCCCAAATCTTCCAAAGTAATCAAGAACCTCCAAATCCTTATGGACAATGGACCCACCCTTGAACCACACATCAAAGCCTTATAAAGGAAATCGTCCTGTCATCTACAGTCAACCAGACAGCTCATGCCATTGCTCACCAACTCAGACCCATTGTTGTCATATCTTTGGTTCTATCAAGAATAGATTACAGTAACGTTATGTGCCCTTTTCATGCCAGACTGCCTCAGAAAGTAAAGTCAAAGCATACCGAACACAGAAACTAGAATATTGCTCAGACTCGACATATACCAGCTTTCGTTTAAAGGGGAATCCAATTAAAGCACTCAGAATCACCTAGAGAGCTCTCCAGGACTGTGGAACAGAATTCATGCAAGCAAAAATTGTCCGATAACAGCCAAGAAAGCAGCAAAGTTCCAGCAGTGATGTACTTCTAGTAATCATGTGCTATATCAGAGAGAGACACAGAGGATTGGCGTTCTCCAATATGCTCGCAAAACTCGGGGCAACTCTAAGGAAATCTATGATATGATATGATAGTTCATTTATATAGCGCCTATACACAATGTGTTTCAAAGTGCTTCAAGGCAAGGGAGGGAACAAGAGAAAATACAATACATTCTTACAGGCCATGAACAGTAAGGATGTGAAATTAACTATCGTACTCGGCCTGACGACATTTCAGATAGTGCAAGAGCTAAGACATAGATAAGGAAGGGAGGGGGAGAGTGGGAAGGAAATGGAAACAAACAGGCGACTACCATACTAGGCCTGACGACATTTCTGGTAGAGCTGGAGAAAAACAAAAGGTGAGGGAGAGGGGTGCAGAAAGGGAGGGGAGGAACAAAACAAGTGACTATCATACTGGGCATGATGACATTTCAGATAGTGTTGGAGGGGAGGTGGGGAGGAAAAAAACAGTAATGGGAGGGTGGAGGAAACAGACAAGGTTGCTATCATATTAGGTCCAGGGACAATTCTGATAGAGTAAGTGCATAGAAGAAAGTAAAGGGAGGAGATAGGAAATGGGAGAAGGGAAAGGAGGAGAGAACAGAGAGTAAGCAGTCAAAAAGAGTGGAGAAGCAAGATGGGAGAGCGAATACAATTGCAGAAGTCAGAAGTAACACATAATGTTGCAAGCCAGGATAAAAGATGAAGATGGGAACAGCATGATTCAGGACCACCATGATTACAAGATGCAAAGGAAGTCCAGCATGAGAGTTGAGAAAGAGTGACGCACTGTGAATGAATGAAGTCCATAAAAGTCAAATACAGCATTAGCCACAAGACGGTGATGGTGAAACCAGAATGTTTCAGGACTGACTCCTGCAGAAGTAGGCTGGAGGGGTGGGGAGCAGTTTAGAAGAATCCAGCAAAACAGGCAACACCTGTGTGTGAGAAGGGGGCACAAGGGAACATCACAGAGGGACAATAGGGGGTGGCGATGGCCTGTGGGGAGAGTGGAGGTAACACATGTTGGTGCATGTCTGAGCAGGGGGTCGGGACCTGGGTCTTCCTGGTCCAAACAGGTCCAAACAGAAATTGCCCTTTTCTTCGTCTGCCCTTCACTGCAGACGCCCGGGCGAGAGACCAAGTCCACCTTGGTGTAAACAAAAGGCAGAAAAAGTGGCTTTTCGCTGTCTAATCAACTAAGAAACTTACCAGCAACAAGATGCCCACTGGCTTTTTACATCACCCAACGAATCGGACTAAGAAAAAGAAAGCTGCTTACCTTGGACACATGACTAATTTTCAAGAGAAGGTCAAACAGGCACCAACTCCAGCCCGCTTGTTAAGCTATCTTGGCACCACAAGCAGGCCATGCCTAGGTGTCACAACATATACTTCTCCAATCCCCGATTGGTGGCTGGGGACCCATGGAATAATTGTAAATAAACCTCCTTTGCCCCCTTATATCTGACTTCATCCTCTACCAGCCCACCCTAACCCCTCAAATCTCCAAGCACAAACTCCACACATGCAAACCAATGAAGCTAGTCATGCATTGACTCTTCAAATCCCTCTCACAAGATGACAAACAGCAGAACACGACACCTCCCCAAGCAACGTACATGCCAGAGTCCCTGACCAATGCCTCCTGCATCTATGGACACATAAGGTCACCTTTTTGGCCACGAATAACTTGATGCTCTTAACCCACAACACCTAGAAATGTACACACATGCACAGTTCATGGTAGATCCGGTCTGAATTTATCAACACAAGAGCACTGCAACATTCTACTTTCCCACTCACTCTCTTTCAGAGCTGCAGGAGCCCCGATACCAGACACATGGCAGAAGTGGCTGGTACAAATCCTAATAACAATACAAAAGTGGTCTTATGAACTGCATAAAGGGCACATGGAAAGTGGCCCTGTCAGTACAAGATGTGACTCATGTTCTAGTCACCTGGATCAGAGAAATGGTGCTTAGGCAGGAGTTGCATATTAATCACTGACCTAGCACCTGTATTCCAATCTAGGGAGTTCACCTTTTGTCAGGCAGAACTCAGGGATCTACTGAAGTTCACATTTCCACTCTCCACTGCTTCACCACCTGATGAAAAAATGCAAAAATCCAGTGTCAATACACTGATTTCTATTGAATCCACCTACATTTTGCATAAGCAAAAAGCAGGCGGGTTCCAAAGGAATCCATTTCCAGCATGCAGTAGAATCCAAAATTGCAAAGGCAAGTTCCTCTGTTTTTACACTTTTCTTTTTCACTACTTGTTAGCGATTTTTACAATTGCACAGAAGTGCAAATGTAAGCGGCTATCTCTGTACAATTTACTATTTAAATTGTAAGCAATTATTTGATTGAGCGTTATGTTTTCCATTTAACAATGTGAATTTGCAATGGCTTTACAGTGAGAGATCATGTAATTAATGTTAATCATAAGGAGACCAACGACCTCATCATGAGTATGCTGGTAATTTGGCATTAAATCTGCGGAATGACTGCCAAAATGTATTGCTGTTACCTCTACTTAGTCCTGCGCATTACCACAGGATTACAAGCGGAGGTAGGGTGGCGTAAGCCTCCATTTTCGCAACTCAATGTGGATTTTGGTGGAATTACCAGCTGTAATTCTGCCAGCATACTTTTGCTGATTTTGCTGAACTTTGGCAATAAAGTTGAGGATTTACCTCACCACCGAACTTGTAGCACAGCGATGCGGTACTGTGACAATAATGTAATTACTGCCGCAATACTGCAGTTTTTACTCACA
Organism: Ambystoma mexicanum; assembly: GCF_040938575.1. Classification (NCBI taxonomy): domain Eukaryota; kingdom Metazoa; phylum Chordata; class Amphibia; order Caudata; family Ambystomatidae; genus Ambystoma; species Ambystoma mexicanum. Next base: position 234,044,125 of record NC_090939.1, on the reverse strand, counting down.
TCGCTACTGTTATAATGAGGCCCTTAAATTGTATTGAAGAAAGAAATTAACTAATGCAAACCAGTCTCTATATTTATGTTGCCATGCAAACATGGAATACCATAAACTGTACAACTTTGTATTTTGGTATTCTACAAGAAAATGATGGACCGAATGTTAATTTGCAAATCACATGAGAGATTTAGTATATAATCCATCACTGTGACCAGGGCATTACAAAGGCTAATGGCACAGCTCTTTGGCATGTGTGTAAAATATTAATGTATAAGTAAACATGCATTCAAAACTCAAGATGTTCATGGTCCTATTTCTTTTAGGTTTAGCTGTAAGGCCCTCTGGTAAGATATTGATGAAGTCACAGTCAGTCATTAATGACAACCTCAAAGTAGAGGATAGCTCCACAAACCCTGACCTCACACCTGGCATAGTAATAAGGTCGTAAGCAGAAAATGTCTGCTTCATCAACAGCAGCCTATTGGAAGGGCTTTGTGTTCATGGCAGCAGGGGTTCTATTGCTGCCAGGACCACAGCAACATGTGTTTCTAAGCTAAATGATATCATATGTAATGCACTGAATAATGATATGATGTAATATGAGAAGTCATGTATAATGCGCCTGTACACAAGTGTTTCTAAGTGCCACAAGGCAGGGGAGACAGGGGAGCATAAGGCAAACAATCTGGGTGCATTACATATGGTTACACATTGAGTAAATGACAGGCAGGGGTATGGGCAGTGCCTTGTGTCATTCGGATCGTGCAAAGGGAATGCATTTAAAGTTGTTTGGGAAATACATTTTCAACGGTAACGTTAGAACCTTTTTGCTGTTTCAAAAAAAACGGATACAGATTTAGAATCTGTGGGAAAATATTGGATCACATGCATTTAAAAAATCTATATAAATATGTATGATTTATTAATGAATTGGCATATTTTAAAAACTATCATGCATGCTGTCACCGGAATATAAATGATATCTTGCATTCAGAACATTCTTGCAAATCTGAATATGTATCTCCTATTGATATCACATGTTCAGACCATGAATTATAATAGAAATAAATACTTCAGTCCCATTTTTATGTCTATCCTGTTTGTGTGTATGTTTAGAAGGACATGGCAAGCCCACTATATCTTCCCCCCCAAACATCAAGCCGAGGCAGTCAGAGAGAAGCAGCATGCCAGTCGCCCGGAATGATTAGGAGTTGACCTAGACGGCGTTATGAAAGTCTAGAACCAGGACCGATTATAGGCTACACTGTGATGGATAACTAGTAACTATATTCCAGGTGTTTCCTGAAATCATGTGGTGATGACTTCCTCATTAGTTGAAAAAATGTCTAATATGGGCCATGTAGTCACGACCCCCTTCTAAGCACCCCAAGAATGTCTGCAAGGAGTAAAGCTTCTCTTCGTCCTGAGCTGTATTTGTCCTTGGAATGTTACAGTTACCCTCAGGCAAGTTAAACACAGAACAGCAGCTCGGCTTCGCTGTCATATGAGTGACTTCCACTTGGTCCAGCTGTTACTCTACAGCAGATATAGTGTGAATGCAATACCAGTACTAATAGCTCCCACCTGGGGCCTGTGTTCAGTTTTACAAGAGTCCTCTGCTTGCTGGATCTGGGTCACCTTTTGGCAGTGGCCGTTTTGCCATATTTTTCGCAGCACTTTTTTCTCGTGACAAACCCCCATTCCCTCTTCCACACCCCTCCATCCCTCACCCATCCCCCACCTCCCCAGAAATTCTTAATATAGGTTACCCATAGCCTTCTCCCCTTTAAAATAATGCTGTGAAAAACACAGAAAACTGCTGTTCACTGCTTGCCATCACATCCATTGACTTTCTTGATTTAGCGCAATTTACCAGCAATATTTTTTTAAACAGGACTCCCCCTCTCTGGGAGAATCCTATTTTTACTGCATCTTCAATCTGGCAGACAACATCTAATTTAACAAACCAAAGTATAAGCTAAAACATGGAACTCTGCTCTCACTTTCTTGTATCAAATCCGTTTACCTTCAGGTTACTCCAGTTGCATGCTCATGCAAGCGCAATGCATCCTCTAGGCACTAGGGCAATGCCTAAAGTGCAGGGCCAATATGCTGGTGTGGGCCACATTTTGGACCACAGTGGGCCAGTATGTTAAGTCAAAGTGGGCCAGTTTGATGGGTTACTTCACTGTGCTTCTAGTCGTTTTGACCAGTTTTACTGAACAAATACTCTTAAAAAGAAAACACAATTTACAGCATATTTTACAAAAAAACTCCCCTTTGGGTATTATTCACACAGTCTGTCTCAAAAGAAATTAATTGTCATTTAGGATGGTGGGATTATTTTTCATTAGTGCCCGAGTCAATTGTATGCTCCAGTCCCACCCTGTGCTCCTGATAAAACTGTGCCAATTCAACAAAGTTTACAAATAAAATGCTTCCTTAAAAGACCTGTTTTTTTATTTAAATACAACAAAATAAAACATTTTATTTACTAAGACATTTTGTGTATGTGCTTTGTTCACTATTAAACTCATATTTGTACTACACCACCACAATTCCAAAACAAACATTGCTATTACTACTATGTGCTTATAGCCTTATAGAGCTTGGAAGGAGTCATTAGTGCTTGGAAGAATGACCATTTATTCGCCTCAGCCCATAACTTGGGAGCGGGTCATTAACCAACTATAATGAACCCTCCCTTGGTCTGTAAGTCTATAGTAATAACCATAACTTACGTTATATGCTCCAATGCTTTTCTGAGTGTTTGCCACCAGTGTCGGAATGCCTGAATTTTGAGATGCCTCTGATGATCTGGTTGTGGGCTTTGCTCTTGTAGGTGGCCTTTCATCAGCTTCATGTCTGTTATTTTCAGATAATTTTAATCTTTAAACAACTTGTTTAATATCATGAACATGGTTTTTAAATGTTATCTTGTGATTGTGTGTTGTTTTTTTGTTTGAATTTTAAATGTTGACATTGTATACCACTGAGACACATTTAGCGGCCTACTTCGAACTTCACAAAAGTTAAAGATACGTAAATGTTATGTTAGGTTAATATTATTTGCCATGTCACCACCTAGAAGTATCAGAGCACCTAGGCTTCTCCGTGGTTTGATGTCCTGTGATCCCACCAGTGGTACCCAAACCTTAGCCGGTTGGAAGAAAGAAAATGAGCGAGGGGAACATAACAAGATGGGAAAGTGGGAAGTAGATGCTGCAAACACAGGGAGGGAAGATGCAAACGTTTCTGTGATGGCTTCAGTGTGTAGCAGTCCTGTAAGGTGAACCATTGTTCTGGGTTAGGATTCCAACGCAGATGTGGAATATTGTGAGTCAATACACAATGGGCCTCATTACGACCCGGGCGTTAAGGGATTACCGTTACCGGTAAGGGCACCGGTACCGGTTATCTCTTACCGTCCTATTACGAGTTCCCTTTGCAGGTCCTCCCTTAACGGCTGGTTTTACCAGGCGTTAAAGACGGGACCCGCAAAGGGACTTTGGTGCTAATAACGGTACCGCAATTTGCAGTACCGTTATTAGCGCCTTCCCCATTCCCATTGAGCCCTATGGGGGCTCAAATGGGAATGGGGAAGGGCCCTGGTGAATGGGGAATTACTGCCCCCGCCAACCTTGGAATGGGGCGGTAATAGCTCCATTCACCAGGGCGGAGTCGGTATGGGTTTGGAGGCAGCGATGGCACTAATAGCGCCATGGTTACCTCCAAACTCGTAATGACCCCCAATGTAATGTTGGGTGCGTGCACAGACGTTGCTGGAGGGCTGGAGGGGGGGCTTTGGGGGCAATAGCTCTAGGTCTTTTGGTGGATCCCCAGATAGAATTCCTGGGGGTACAAGCAAAAGGCTAGCTAGCCCCGAGTCCAGACAGTCCCGACATTAGCATAGCCCCAGATCTTTTCCAGACCTAGCAACACCCCTGGGTGCATGAGGGGCTTGAGAGTGTGCTCGAGCAATCCTGCAGGTCTGGTGGCTTATTTGCCCTGGCATCTCTGTACTTTGTACCCCAGGTAAAGCTCCAGAATGTTAATTCTGTAGCTGCCATGACTGAGCCAAGAATGGCATAGTCAAGAATAGACTGTTTTGAAGGATAATGTTATTGGTGACAGAAGGTAATAGAATGGAGTGGTCAAACTGGTAGAGAAAAATTAAAAAGGCCTGGAACCTTGATATCAAAAATGTTATTATCATGAGTTTGCTCCGTGTCATGTCATACTAGACTATTTAGTTTATGGTAAGACAGGGTAATGGCCTACTTAGAAGTAGGCTATCAACTTATAGTAATACATGCTCTTACATATGGGGAAAATATAGCCTGAGCTCCTTATGCATGATGTATTCAGTAGACTAGTTGAAAGGCGCAGGTAGATGTGTGACCAAACAGGGTATATTAGGAAGAGAAGAGCCATATGTCTGTCCATCTTGATAGAGGGACCGACTGACAACTTTTCCCTCATGTTATGTGGCTGTGCTTTGACGGTTACCATGAGTCTATGACACGGGTTGCACAACTCTTTACGCCACAGTAAGGCCCCCTCACAGGACTGAAGAGCAGGGAGGGACGCTGTCAGGTGACAAGCCAACAAATGTGAACACCCAAAGATCGTCCATGAGGGGACCCTGAGCAGGTGTTCAGCAAGCCCAACCCTTTTCCTTAGAGAAAATATGGAATTACACAAAAGAGGCCCCGGGTGCAGAGGCCTACTGGGAAATCTCCAGAGTTCCCTATAGGGCAGTCCAGGCCTGACCCTCAGCCAGCCGGCTATCCAAAGTAGAGAGAATCGGCGTGAAGCAGAAGTGAGTGCACACACAAGCATGAGAAACAGTGATATGGGCAGCTTGGAATGTAAAGTCTTTTAAGTAGTCTTGAGTAGCACCACTGCTGGTGGCCCCGCTGCACATGGCTCTGTAAGAAAAAGAGTGTGGCCGTTATTTTTGGGACAGTGGGAGAGGCAGATGCAAAACCTGTGATGTTGATGGGTGCAGGGCGAAAATACCTGTTTCCAGTGTGAAAATCTGCTTTCAATGGGTTTGGTGAAGAAACTTGGGAGTATGTTATCCATATGGAAGAGTTCAAGACTTGATAGAATACAGTGCTTGTGAACCTGGAAATCCCTTTTAATAACAACTTTGAACAACAGTGCACAGAACTCTGGACCCTCAGAGATTGCTTGCCTCCTCACTACACAGTGGGTGCGGTTATTTATGTGCCTAAAAAAAGATGAAGCTGGGCTGTAAGAAAAGCAGATGGACAGACACATAAAAAGGGAGTTTCCCAAAACGAGGCTTTCATACATGTTAATCTGAGCTTTTTTTGCTTATGCTACTGGCATCTTAATTGGCAGCTGGTTGTTCTCAAGCAGTTTGCTGGTCTTCCAGGCTGTAAACAAGATATGTCCCCCGGTGAAAACACTAAGAAAACAACCCCTTGATTTGGAAGCTTTCTCCGTTCGACTCCAAGAGGGTAAACACCTGCACCTTTCCCATGTAGCTCATCGTAGCCTCTCTTTTCTCTGTCTTGGCAGCTGCGGTGATCTCCTGGCCAGGACTTTGTGTTCGGAGCCAGCCCCATCGACCTCACTTCCTTTAATCATCAGGTATTTCCCCTGCAGCTCCTTCTGAAATCCCCGCCTGCTTTGATCTTTCCTATGTGTCATAATCTGTACCTGCGAGGCTGGCCGGGACTCGGCGCTCTGAAGTGGAGAGATTTCAGATTTCTGGAGGGTGGGAGGAAGGCGAGTTCTCTTGCCAGAGTTTACGGGCATCTCAGGAACACAGCCGGAAAACACTGTCACACCAGACTTCAGACAAGCAGGCTTCATTCGTTTCTGTTCCCCCAGACAATACCTGCCACCCGCTTCCCTACTTCTCCTAGATCAAAGTGTAATACGAAATGTCTTTAGTGGTGATTCATGCGGCATTGTCGTTGAACAGGACAAAGGTGTTAGCCTGCACGCACAACGTTGAACCAAAATGGCTCCGGCTTTCTTTCTTTCTTTCCTTTCTACATCAGGTACAGGGTTCGTTTGTTAACTAGGTGAGTGCATGGGTGGGTGGGTGGATGAATGTATGAGGGTGGATGAGTGAGTGAGCAATCGAGTAAGTTAGTGAATGGATGAATAAGTGGGGGCATGGGTGGGTGGATGGATGAATGTATGAGGATGGATGAGTGGGTGAGCAATTTAGTAAGTTAGTGAATGGTAGGTGGGTGGATGTATGAATAAATGAGGGTGGATGAGAGAGCAAGCAATCGAGTGAGTTAGTGAATGGATGGATGGGTGGGTGAAAGGGTGGATGGATGGATGAATGTATGACGGTGGATGAGTGAGTGAGCAATCAAGTAAGTTAGTGAATGGATGGGTGGGTGGATGGGTGAATGTATCAGTGAGTGAGCAATCAAGTAAGTTACTGAATGGATGGGTGGGTAGATGTATGAATGGATGAGGGTGGCTGAGTGAGTGAGCAATCTAGTAAGTAAGTGAATGGTGGGTGGATCGATGTATGAATGAATGATGGTGGATGAGTGAGCAAGCAATCAAATAAGTTAGTGAATGGATGGGTGGATGGATGGATGATTGGATGAGGGAGTGAGCAATCGAGTAAGTTACTGAATGGATGGGTGGGTGGATGTATGAATGGATGAGGGTGGATGAGTGAGTGAGCAATCAAGTAAGTCAGTGAATGGATTGATGGGTGGGTGCATGGGTGGGTGGATGTATGAATGGATTAGGGTGGATGAGTGAATGAACAATCGAGTACGTTAACTGAATGGATGCATGGATGGGTGGGTGCATGGGTGGGTGGATGGATGAATGTATGAGGGTGGATGAGTAAGTAAACAATGAAGTAAGTTACCGAATCAATGGGTGGGTGGATGGATGAGGGAGGATGAGTGAGTGAGCAATCGAGTAAGTTAGTGAATGGATGGGTGAGTGGATGAGGGAGGATGAGTGAGTGAGCAATCGAGTAAGTTAGTGAATGGATGGGTGGGTGGATGGATGAATGTATCAGTGAGTGAGCAATTGAGTAAGTTAGTGAATGGATGTGTGGGTGGATGTATGAATGGAAGAGGGTGGATGAATGAGTGAGCAATCTAGTAAGCTAGTGAATGGTGAGTGGATGGATGTATGAATGGATGAGGGTGGATGAGTGAGCGAGCAATCAAGTAAGTTATTGAATGGATGGATGGGTGGGAGCACAGGTGGGTGGATGTATGAATGGATGAGGGTAGATGAGTGAGTGAGCAATCGAGTAAGTTAGTTAATGGGCGGATGGGTGGGTGTGTGAATGGATGAGGGTGGATGAGTGAGTGAACAATCGAGTAAGCTGGAGAATGGAGGGATGGGTGGGTGTATGAATGGATGAGTGAGTGAGCAATCGAGGAAGTTAGTGAATGGATGGGTGGGTGGATGGATGAATGGATGGGGGTGAGTGAGTGAGCAATCGAGTAAGTTAGTGAATGGATGGGTGGGTGGATGTATGAATGGATGAGGGTGGATGAGTGAGTGAGCAATCGAGTAAGTTAGTGAATGGATGCATGGGTTGGTGCATGGGTGGGTGGATGTATGAATGGATGAGTGTGGAGGAGTGAGTGAGCAATCAAGTAGGTTAGTGAATGGATGGATGGGTGGATGGATGTATTAATGGATGAGGGTGGATGAGTTTGTTTGTTTGTTTTATTTATTTATTTGTATAGCGCTCCAGACCCAGAGGTAAAAGGGCACTTCGGACAGTTTACAGAATATAGTATATACAGTTTACAGTTATACATTTATGCAGTGTGTACAGTTTATACAGTTTGCAGTGAGCAACACATAGTAGAGTATATGCGTAGGAGATAGAAGGTGGAGAAGTTAGTTTTTCTCTAGTAACCATCCAATAACGTGTTTCCTGAAAGACTGAAAGGATTAAATCGATTTGATGTTAAGTGGTAAGGTATTCCAGAGTTGGGAGGCAAGGACCATGAAGCTGGATCCTCCGGCCCTTTTTAAGGTGAATCTGGGCACTGTAAGGCATAGAGCATTGGAGGATCTGGTAACTCTAGTAGCCGCTTTCAGTGTGAATATCTTGGTGAGGTAGGGTGGGGCTAAATGGTTAAGGGCTTTGTATGTGAGGCATGTGGTTTTTAGGTCAATTGTTTGTTGTATAGAGAGCCATTTGCAGGATTTTCTGGCGGTGGAGATGTGTTCTCGCTTGGGGATGTTTAATGCTGTGCGTAGTGCGTTGTTTTGAAGTACCTGTAGTTTGTTAATTATAGATTGGTTAGCACCTAGGTAGAGGCTATTGCAATAGTCCAGTTTAGACTGTATGAGAGCCCTGGCCAACGTGAGGCAGCTATTAGTGGACAAGAAAGGTCTACAGGCCCTGATCAGTTTGCCGGTGTAGGCAGTGGCAGAGGCAGTCATATTGACTTGTTTGGATAGGTTGGTGTTGGTGTCGAGGTAAAAACCAAGGGTTTTCACATTTTTAACAATAGGAATTGTGTTACCATCGATGAAGATGTTGTTATAATTGGGGCTGAGTTTCAGCAGGTTATTAGGTGAGCCGATAAGGAGAAGCTCAGTTTTCTCATCATTCAGGCAGAGGCCGTGTGTGGCCATCCATGCCTGAATGATGGAGAAGATTTCATTAATCTGGGTAACGTCTGTGTTATAGTTACCTGAGATGGTGAGGAGTATCTGGGTGTCATCTGCGTAATTAGTGTAGGTGACACCCAGATGGTCCAGTTTGTCAAAGAGGGGCTTTGTAAATATGTTATACAAAGTGGGGGAAACACAGGAGCCTTGTGGGACACCACAGGTGATAGGGATGGGGTCTGCTGACGCTACTGATGAAAAAACCCTCATGGTTCTATTAGCCAAGAATGACAAGATCCACATGACAGCAGAGGAGGAGAAGTGAGCTGCAGACGAGAGGTGGTTGCAGAGTATTTTATGGTCGACCAGGTCGAAGGCTGCGGAGAGGTCTAAAAGGAGTAGGATGGCGGCGTTGCCTTTATCTTTAATATCATCAATCTGACATTTGAGGTCAACAAGGGCAGTTTCTGTTCCATGTTGAGGTCGAAGGCCGGATTGACGTATTCCTAGCAATTGGTTAGTCTCTAGGTAATCCTGAATTTGCAGGTAGGCAAATCTGTCAAGAATTTTTAGCAGGAATGGAACCGTAGTGATGGGTCTGTAATTAGTGGGAATGGCCGGGTCTAGTGATTGTTTTTTTGGGAGTGGGAGGACCCATGATTGTTTCAGGTTGCTGGGTACTGAGTTAGAGGAGAAGGAGAGATTTATTAGTTTAGTGATGAAGGGGGATAGATCTCCAGCTGCATCTTTTATAATCTGGGCAGGGCAGCTATCCCCTTTGCAGTTAGAAGGTTTTAGCGAGGTTATGATTTTTTGGACTTCCGGTATAGTTACTTTTTTAAACATGAAGCCTAAGTTTGTGTCTGAAGGCGGTGGTGTACCTGGGCTAGTAGACTTGGTACTGGTAAGTTGTTGTCGTTTAACCTCAATTATGGTTTGGGTTTGAAGCCCTGTGATTTTGTTGGCGAGGGCGTTCTGGATACTGGTGCACCAAGGTTTGTCTTTCGAGCAAGTATCAGTGGGTGGGTTGGGATTTTCTAGTTCCTTTAGGATAGTGAAAAGCTCTTTGGTACAGGATCCTGCCTGGTTTATTCTAACAATGTAGTCTTCTTTCTTGGTATGAATTATCTCCTTTTTGTATAGAGAGGAGATAATCGTAAGATTAGTTTTGTTTTCAACAGAAGGTGTCGTTTTCCATAGTAATTCAAGTTTAGCTTTCTTTTTCTCCGTATTTTGAGCTCAGTGGTGAGCAATTGAGTAAAGTAGTGGATGGGTGGGTGGGTTCTTGCATGAATGGATGAGGGAGGAGCCGTCAGTGACCAATCAAGTGAGCTAGTGAATGGATGGATGGGTGGATGTATGAATGTATGAGGGCGGATGAGTGAGTGAGCAATCAAGTACATTAGTGAATGGATGAATGGGTGGGTGCAGGGGTTGGTGGATAAATGAATGGATGACGGAGGATGAGTGAGTGAGCAATCGAGAAAGTTAGTGAAGGTATGGGTGGGTGGATGGATGAATGGATGAGGGAGGATGAGTGAATGAGCAATCAAGTAAGTTAGTGAATGGATGGATGGGTGGATGTATGAGGGTGGATGAGTGAGTGAACAATCGAGTAAGTTAGTGAATGAGTGAGTGGATATATGAATGGATAAGGGAGGATGAGTGAGTGAGCAATCAAGTAAGTTAGTGAATGGATGGATGGGTGGGTGTATGAATGGATGAGGGTGGATGAGTGAGTGAGCAATCAAGTAAGTTGGTGAATGGATGCATGGATGTGTGGGTGCATGGGTGGGTGTATGTATGAATGTATGAGGATGGATGAGTGAGTGAGTAATTGAGTGAGTTAGCAAATGACAGAGGCAGTGATACTCAGTCAGACATATTTCGCTTGGGACTGGCAGGCCAGGGGCATAGTTGGGATTTTTGGGATCTGGAGTGGAAGCAGCAGTGCTGGCAATCTTCAGGAAGTAGATGAGAATCCTGAGGACCCGGGGCTGGAAGAGGAATGCTGGGATGAGGGAAAAGCAAATGTGAGGCTGCTCATGATCATGGGGACACAGCAGCAATGGTAGGATGGGTGGCCAAGGGGGTGACAGTTTTGGCTATGGGGCAGGTGGCTGGGTGCTGTGATGGTGATGAAGGTTGAGAGACCTTGATTTAAGGGGCTCAGCTATGGGATCTGCAGAAGGTAGACAGTACAACAGTGATCTTTGAGGAGGCTGTGTGGGTGAGTGCTGGGATCAGGAGCAGCAGAGTGTAAGAGTCCTGGGGATTGGGGTCTGGTGAGAGGTTCCAAGTTTTAAATTTGGGAATTGGACAATTGGTTCTCATGCCAATGAAACTGGACTTCTCTGACCTGTTACCTGTGAGTCTAACTCTACTTTGCTGAAACTCACTCTACAATAGTGAAAAAGCAACAAGGTGCTTTTTCACTATTTCCATCACTTCCCATTTTTCAGGTGAGAAATAGGGAGGAGGTGCTGATGACTATCATACAAGAAGTTCGGATTGTGATGGATTGGGAAGTCAAGGATGTCCTATTCACCCTGACAGTAAATATAAGTACCTGCACTGATCCTGCAGCTCCCCAATTCAGTAGTTGGTGATGTTTGTACCAAAGTGACAGCATTTCATGCAGATCTCGAAGGCCAAATCAAACGATTTGAAGGCCAGGTCTACCTTCTTCCTGACCTGAGGCTAGTCAAGATTTATAGCTGGCTCCCTGGTTCAGTAGACTAAGGCATGCATCCACTAATGCACTACAGGGGTCTGTGTCTGATCTGAGGGTCATAGGTTTAAATCCCAGCAAGTCCACTTAGCCTTTCATCCTCCGAGCTCGATAACCTGAGTACCATTGAGTTAGATAACAATAAATCTCTGAGCACAAAGGGACCCCTGTGGTGTGAATGCGCACACTACATATACGCTTGTTAGGTAAGATCCCACAGGCTCACTCCCTGCCCATCATTCTGATGCTACAGCCACTCCTGATGCTCCGCCACATGCCATAAGTTATTCAGAGTTTCCTATATCTCACTCTTTGATGGACTGGATCAATGTAAATTTCAGTTTTGTGTAGAACACATTCCCAGATCATTGTTTCATATCTGTGCTTGTACTGTCCTATCTTCCTTGACGCCTTGTTTTGAGAACTCTGTCTCGCATTTAACACTGAGCATAAGATTTTATTAAGAGTGCCTACATCTTCGTCAAAAGTCTCATAAATGTACTGACATTTTGGCTACATTCAAATACTTAGCCCTAGAGATGCCCTAACCCTCTCCTCAAAAAATCCTGCTGCCGACCCTTCTTGTCCCGCTAACTACTAACCTATCTGCATTAACCATTCCTGGCAAAACCCATGGAGAAACTGGCTATCTCCCAGCTTATCCACCACGCAGAATCTGTTGGTTGTCTCCATGACTACCAGTCTAGCTTCAAAGCTGCTATAGGCATGAAAACTGCTCTTCTGAACACCCGTGAAGACTTGCTCTCTAATCTCGATTCCAACTCTCCTTCCGTTCTCATCCTTCAACCTTTCCTCTGCCTTTGATATGGTCAATCATGCCACCCTTATAAATCAGATGCTTTGCATCACGGACCTGGCTCTGGATTGGCTGATCTCCTTCCTCTCTGAATGACCTTCACAGGTTCAACTGTGCCCTTTTCTCTCCTCCATCTTACTCCCCACCTGTAGTGTCCCCCACAGATCTAATCTCTCGCCCTGGCATCTACCTTGCCCTCCTAGCCCATGTGATCACTACCTTCTCTCCAAACTTCCTGTGTTATGTGGATGACATGCAACGCTCCTTCAAGCTTCCCTCTTCTGCCGCCTCCTCTTCCTCTCTCATTCCTGACTGTCTGTCTGCTATTCAGTGATGGTGCGCTGCTAATGAACTCTGCCTTAATGCCAGTAAGACTGATATCCTTCTCATCGGGACCCCTGCTCCCTCCTTGCCTCCTACACTCTGGGCACCCTGTATGGGAACCCCTCCCTTCACAATCCTGTGAGGCAAAACACCTGGGTGTCATCTTCGACTCCTCTCTCTCATTCTCTCCTCACATTGCGGACCTTTCCAAGAAGGACCACTTTCAGCTGCACCTCCCCTGAGGCATTCTCCCTTTCTTCACATCCTCCCAGAAAACTAAAAGTGTCCGGAGCTCTGGTTCTCTCCAGGCTGGATTACTGCAATAGCCTCTTCCTCACCCTGCCTAACTCCTCCTTTTGCCCCATTCAACTACTCCAGAATAGGACTACAAGGCTTATCCTTAGCCTCAAGCCCAGGGACTGAATCTCTCCACTGGTTCCTGGTTGTTGTGAGAATCAAGTTAAAAACCCTGTGCATCAACCACAAAGCTTTATGGGGCCTGGGGTGCTGCTACATCTAACTCTCTCTCCATGAATAACTCCTTGCTAGAGCCCTTCAGTCGTCTTGCTCCAACCCTCTTCAGATCAGCTGCTTCTCCAAGCAGAGAGTGGGGGGTAGATCCCTATCCTCCGCAGGTCCTCCCCTCTGGAATGGCCTCCCTGCCGCTCTCAGACTTGAGCCTGATCTGCTTAAGTTCCAGACGATTCTTAAGACCCTCCTCTTCTCTTCCTCCTTCCTTCTCCCCCACCCCTGTTGCACCACCTCTATCTCTTGCCTGGCAGCCTGGTTTCCCTCTGATTCGTACAGGGCACCAGGCCCTCCCCAACCAGTCTACCCCTGCACTTGGTCTCCTCTGACCCCCTCACCTGCACTTGCTCTTCTGGGCTCCCTCCCCCTGCACTAGCCTGGCTGGGCCTGCACCCCCATAGCCCTACTCCTGAGGAAAAGGATAGATGAAATGCAGGCCAGACCCCCTGCTGCACAGAAATCACTAAGGAACCTCCTGTACCTTGAACTCTTGTACAGTGCTCAGTTGCTCTCGAGCTAGGTTCATACAAACATAATCCTCAACCCATGACATAATTACACAAAGGGTTACTCTGGGGGAAGGTGGACATGACTTCTACAGCTGCAAGAACACCATTCCCTGCCATGGATCGAGCCCTAGTGAAGACAGGGATTAAGATTGACCTTCCTGGGGATAAACACAGACGTATCACTCCTAAATAAGGACACTAATCAAGAGATTGATGTGGGTGCCAGAATCAAGGACTGAGACCAGAGAGGGGAGTATTGTAACCTATCAGGGTCCACCCCTTTCCATTCAAGTAAGAGACATGGTTGTCCAGTTAATCTGTGAATGCATTTTTCTTCCAGAGGTTGATGAGTTGCTGAGATTAAATCAAACCATCTAGTGGGAATAGGGGTTTGGTTCGATGCATCTGGGTAGTCGCTCTAAAGAGGAAGGAGATATCTGGAAAGAGCAGGTGCTCACTCATATCCTGTCTCATAAGGAGACTTCAATCTCCTATGAGTTTGGGAAGGCTTTACAGTCGTTATGCTGTTCATCAGCCAGACAAAGAAAAGGGCAATTCCTATTTGGTCCTGTTAATACCTGGAAAGGGTTGCAATCCCTGCTTCCTGCATCCCAAAGAACATGTTAATATAAATGGTTAGCCTATCATCTCCTTGGGGCTACATTTATTTCCCCACCCAGGGTTGGTTGTCTAAAGCCAGCTCCTCCAGACAGCAGTTGAGTCTGGGCTGCTTTGGTCATGTGATTGCTGCTCCAACCTCTGTAGCCTGCCCATTGGATCATTAGGCCTTTATTTTTCCCCATCTAGTTCGAACATTGAAAGCCAGCTCCAACAGGCCACTGTTGAGTCCAGTCTGCTTTGGTTAGGTGATCATTGCTGCAACCCCTCCCTCCTACCCATTGGTTTGTTAGGATGTTTTCAGATCTTTCCTCCAAGCTCAGGCATTCAAAGCCAGATCCACCAGGCCACAGTTAAATTTGTGTTGATTTGGTCATATGGGCATTGCTTTGCTTCCTCTCGCATGCCCTTTGGCTCGTTAGGACTTTTGTTTTTTTCCCGCTCAGCTTGACGTTCTAAAACTACAAGGCTGCAGTTGAGTTTGGCCTCCTTTGGTCACATGACAACTGCTCCGCCCCTTCTCGCATTCCATTGGCTTGTTAGGGCTTCCATTTTTCCCCCCTAACTTGTGTGTTCAAAATTCAACACCACCAAGGTTGAGTACAGGATGCTTTGGTCACATGATCACTGCTCTACCTCCTCCCACGTCAAGCAACCTATTTTATTCACTCCACTTAAGCGTCCTGGTTTCTGATGTCCTCAGCAAAGGATGGATGAAGACAAGGACGTTGCCTGTTTGTGCCTGTTAATGCCTGGCAGGGCCAAAGGGCCAGACCCCCTGTTGCACAGAAATCACTAAAGAACTTCCTGTTCCTTGGACTCTTGTACAGTGCTCAGTTGCTCTCGAGCTACGTTCACACAAACACACATACAAACACAATCCTTCTCATCTTCTCCATCTCAACACTTCTAAAACTGAGATTATGTTCTTTCCTGCTTCTACTATTCCTCCAAGTCATTCCCCTCTGTCTCTCTTCCTTCTATCTTCTCTTCCTTCTCTTACTTCATCACCATATGAGTGTAACTTGGGCATTAATTCCTTCTCCCTCGTTCACCCTACACATCTCTTATATTGCTCGTTCTTTTCGTTATGCACTTTTAAACATCTGTCGTGCTTGCCCCTATCTCCCTTTTCATGCCAGGAAATCTCTTCTTTTTTCTCTTGTCTTTTCTCGTATTGCTTACTGCTCATCTCTATTCCTTGGTCTCCCTTCCACCCATCTTCTTCCTCTTGTTCTGTATATAATTCCTCAATTCGTCTCCTTTTTTCATTACCCGCTGAGTCTTCTAGTATGTCTTCTCTACTTTCTATTTCACTACTTCCTTTTGAATCACATCTCCTCTACCACTTTCTCTTAATTATCTTTCAATGTACTAGTGGTCTGCCCCCCTCCCCTATTTATCTTCCTTACTCTCATTCTATGTCTCAGGTCGCTCTCTCAGACCACAGAATGTATTTTTTTAACTGTTCCCAAAACCCTATGTGCTGCTTCTCGTTTCTGCTCTTTTGCTCTTCTAGCTCCAAAACATTGGAACTCCATTACCCTCTCACTTCGTTCTCCTCATCTCAACGTATTTTCCAATCAAACCTAAAAACTCATCTTTTATCTTTTCTTGTCTGTTAATTCTTCTGTGTTCCCCTATTCTGTGTTAACCCATGTTTACATTTTATTATGATTGTACTGCTTTTTGATATATTTTGTTCAGAGACTTTGGCGAAAGGCGCTCTATAAATTCAATAAAATGAAATGAAGGCTGAAAGGGATTATTTAAAACTTTGCTTTGCCTTTGAGCAGGTAGTCACTCAGGGGTAAGCACCTACCAACCTGGGGTCCTATTTTATCAAGGAAAAAGGGCAAAATACAATGTGCAAGAGGATGGGGTTATCAGACACCAGATCTTTGTCCCAGCTGTTCTGAGGCAAACTGGTTTAGACTCGCCATATTGACACCTCACTGATGGTCATCAGGCATTTAAAAAAACTACCAGAAGATCAGAAGTTGCTTCCATTCTATTAGCCCAGGATTTACCAGCAGACTAAATGATTTTGTGAGATCGGCTCAGTTTGTCAGAAGACCTCTCACCTGGATGTCGGATGGGCCCCCATTCAAGCACTACTGATTATTGATGTCCCCTTCTCCCATCTGGGGATGGGCATTATGGGACCCTTCAGCCCTTTCAAGGTTGGGAATCTTGGTATCCTGGTGGTAGTAGATTATGTCACAAGATATGCAGAGGTGTTTGCACATAAAAATAACACCACACAGCATATCCTGGTGCATTTGGTCCCATATTTCCCTAAGGTAGTGTTATGTAGGACTGCCAGGTATGCCCAAGTGATGCTGGGGGTCCGCGGACTCAGAGGGCCTAACTCCCTCCTCAGAATAAACTGAGGCTCAGTCAGATGGCAAGTACAAAATGTGGTTTATTGCAAATAAAACCAACAGGGATCAGTACATGAACACAGCAGAATTCAGTTACAGCTTGAGGTTCCACAGCGCGCAGGCTGCTTTTCTTGCATCGTTGTGTCATCACTCCTGGCCCTTCCCTAACAACCTACTATCTTGGGAGATTGGCCTGTCCCATCCCCATGAGCTAACTATTACATTGTTGCAGAGTAATGGGCTTACCATTGGTTCATGCCCTTTGCCCTCCACCCCTGGAATACTAAACTGTGATTGGCTAGAGCTCTCAGCTCGCTCTTCACCTCTTCAAGGTGATGTGAACGATTATGTGTCTGTATTGTAACTTGTGTGCACCACCTTGCCTTATGAGAATATTCTCCTTACGGTAGCAACACTTGTTGCAATCTGTGTCTGGTTTGCTGACACCGGCTCCTCTTTCTCACCATAGATCACTGTCCATTGCCTTGCTTGGCTGCACCACATGTTTAGAGACCACAAATTTGAGCCCTGCAGCTCACAATCATGAGGATGTATTCCGTTTCTCTGCAGCTGGTCCCTTGTCATCTGAGGATTGGAATGTGTCTTCATATCTCTGACCTTGTTTGTGGGCCTGTCTCACACCTCTTGGTCTCTGTGCAGCCTTAGTCAGCTCTGTTCATCTCCTGCTCAGTGGCTTGAGGCCTGCTGTAATGTTCCTTAACCTTATAATGTGGTAGCTACATTGTCCATGATATACTACATTCCCTATGGGTTAGCTATACGTGTTTTGATCAGGTTCCATATATATTCTTGTATGTCCATGCGAACATTAGCTCCAAGCATCAGCAAGCTTGCTCAGGATCTCATGTGCCTTGCGTTTCTGCGTTACTGCATTTGGCGAATGACAAAAATAAGAAAAGCATTGACATTATGTATGTGTATCTGTCCTCTAGCTATAGAACTGTATGCTCATGTTATTCACGTATACAAGTGTGGGTTTATGTGTGCAGTGCAGACTGCACATGTGCTTCGTGTCTAATGCTGCTATGTCGAGGTGTCACTAATAACGTCACTAACATGGCTTCTTGGTGCTTAGTCGAGGCTGTTCATATATGTGTTTCGGTCCACGATCACACACGGGAAGACTTGCATCAAATTCGGTATATAGGGCTAGCTGAGAGGAAATCTTTCAGTGTACTTGTCAATTATTGGTGCATTTGGGATTCGTCCAACATAAGATGAATGGTGGTGAGCATTTCTAGCTCTTCGTCCTGACCAGAACTGGTTTCCGAAGGAAAAATGGACTGACCAGGGTTCTACTTATATGCCATTTCCAATGAAGGAACTGAACATCATATTACAATTTAAGATACTCCCCACCTCTATATATTGGTATAACAACTAAAGGTTTAAGAGAATGCTGGATTCATACTTTAAAATTTGTTTGAGAAATCTGACAGATGAAGACACCAAGAATTGGGATGAATTGCTTAATAACTTCCGTCATGTTTGTTGTTCCCAAGACCCCTCAGGTATCCATCAGATTTTCTCCCTTTGAACTAGTGTATGCTGAGACTTCTCACAGCTCATACAATTGACCAAGGGAAGAGTGACCTTACTACAGAATCTGGTTACTAAGCACTTGAAAGAAGAACAGGAAATGCACTATCATCTGTATGCTCACCAGGACCATCTCTGAAAGTTTCACATGGGCCACAAGGTCCCAGTCCAGTGTCGCTACCCACTATGGAGAACAGACTTGTAGCTATGTGGCATGGGTTGTATATAGTAGATGACTTCAATTACTGGGTCCAGCATTCTGACTGGAGGAAGCTAACTTACATATACCAGGTCAACTGACTGAAGACCTGGAAAATCCCAAATATCCTATCACTGTGGCTCATGTTGATGCTGGTTTAACCACTGACTCATTCCAGGATGGAGTCCAGATGATGGTTCCTGAAGGGTTCAAACCTTGCCAGAATCTAAATGTGTGCAACTTTCTTGATAATATTGTGGGTTATCTACTCAGAAAAGCAAGGCAAGGTGAAAGATTGTTACCACTTTATATGGACCACACCATATAATATAGTGTGTCTTCTTCCTTATCGGCTGCAGGAAGATTGATGCTGGATCATAAAAGTCTAGAAGGTGCTGATCTAAAGGTCTTTGAACCCTCTCAGAGTCATTAGGCTTCTCCAAACATCCTTGTGAAAAAAACAAATGACAATGGGACATTTTGTATTGAGTCCCACAAAGTCGATGAAATCTCCTGCTTTGATGCTTTCTCAAATGGCATATAAAAGAAATGGTTGCAAGGATCCCAACTTGTTCTTATAATTCCAGCTTTTGTCTAACCAAAGGTACCAGCAAATTCATGTAATGTCAGGAGACAAAAGGAAAAGCACACTCTTAACACTGTATGGGATATTCCAATTTACTGTCCTTCCATTGGATTGCACAGAGATCGAGCCTCATTTCAGTGTCTAATCCTCCTCCCTGAAAACCCATATGCTGGTGCATACCCAGATGACATTATAATAAATAGTATGGCCTGGGGAGAACATACTGTACTGGTGATTCCGACTCTCAAGAAAGCTGGGCTGAAAGCCAACACCAAAACGTATCATATGGTCCTTTTGACAGTGAAGTACCTAGGCTTACAGGAATGGAAGTAGTCTAGTCCAGCCACAGGAACATAATGTGGATGCCGTTCAAAAGGTCTGCAACCACCTATGACTAAGAAGGAACTTGTTGGGATTTAGAGGCTATTAGTAGAATGTTTGTTCCAGGGACCGCTATTGCTGAATCACTGATGGATCATTTAAGGGCTTCCCAAACATCCAGGAACCAGTGGAACAAGCAGTGTCAAATGATTTTTGAAGAATTAAAGTTCTCCCTCTGTCATCCCCCACTCCTAATCATACGTGGCATGTCCCAACCATTTATCCAACAGACAAATGCACCCATGGTGTGGTTGGGAGCATTGTTGTCGCAAGAATGCGGTGAGTGTGAACAACCTAGTCTGTATATTAGCAGGAAGCAGAATAACAATGCCACAATAGAGCTGAAATGTCTCACTTATAGTTGCTAAACACAGTTATTTTGAACAAGTACCCAGCTCCCTTCCCCAGCTTCAATGACACTGTTCTTCCATAGCTATCCCAAGGTGTAGTGCCACTCTTTCCCACCTTGGATAACCTTTGTCAACCCTATTTTAAAGTCTAAGGTAACAACAGCGTCAACAACTCTTAAACAGTACTGTTCAGTTATTAGATGAGTTGGATATGCTGTAATAGGGTTTGGTCTTTTGGCTTCGACTCTACTAAATTCTACTTCATTGTTCGGGGTGTTACAAGGAATCAGTTTTCCAATAAAACCGAAATTAGTACACACAATTTAATTTTATCTTTGTATTGCCACCTTATGTGTGCCCACCTTTCAGTCAGCTTCTAGCCTCCAAGGTAGTACTCAGGAAACAATGTCTCATGCGCGACTTCTCAAGATGTGAAAACTGTACTTGTAATGTTTTCAGGAGAGTCAATTAGTTTAGTAGCTTTACCAGCGGCATTCACTGCGTTAACAAGAGCCACGTGACCGCTCAGCATTGAGTTATACATCACTATGTGAAAAGAAAAGGCTTTCACAACACACGGGTGCTTCAGCTTAGATAGTTTCATCATGTGTTACATTTCCCTTGTTAATATGACTTCTAAGAACAACTTTATCTCGCTCAAATCGGCACTATCTGTGATAATAAAGCTGGCTGCTGTTACCAGCAAGGTATTTTGATTGATTTGGAGTATGGAGCTTTTCTTTCCTGACTCCACAATCATTGTGACTGCAGGCTGCTTCTACTTCCCGGCTTGGTTTCTTCAACTACTACTGATGCAGGCACTCTTGGGAACCACACCCCTCTGCTGCACAGATGTCTCTGATCTGTTAATTGGTTTCAGGTACAGGCCCTTAGAACTAATTGCCTGACCCTGCCAAAAGCTATATGGCTTGTCTGCCTGACCTGAGTTCCTGCATGTCTCTTTAGCCCTCTTCTTCTTCACACTACCTGATGGATTCTGGGACATGCAGTTAATTGTAGAAAGGTTCACTTTCTCTACATCATTAAAATGATTAAGTAAAGATTTCTCTCTCTTGATGTTATTATAAAAGGAAAAAATATGTTTAACCTTTTTAGAGTCAGGTGGGGTAGAAAGGATTACGGGTTTGCGGCTCCTGTTGGCATACCTTTGGCATTGTGGAGGATATGGATGCTTAGGGGTATAAAAGAATGGTTCTGAAAAGTGAACATCTTTAGATATCCTAGATTTTACTGGCTTGGTCTTAACCCTAGACTGACATTAATTTGAATGACAAGATGCTATAACCTCTCTGGGGATGACCTTACTATCGTCCAGGGAACAATGCCATGTCTCAGCCTTTGAAATCATCCCACTAGCCTGGGCCTTCTCTCCACCTAGGTGATCCTCCCGCAGTACACCACCCCAAGGATTAGGATCAGGAAGCATCTGCCCTCTCCTGGCCCACTGGGAGGAGAGATATATTGTCCACGTTTTTAGTGGGGTTCCACAGGTACTCCACAGAGTGCAGCACTCAGGTTAAGAGGTGGTTCCTTACTTTGAAAGCATATACAAGACAGGGGTCCACAGACCAGGACAGTTGCAAGCTAACTTCAAACTTATGAGTAGGCTTGCCATTGACCCTTCTAGTGGGGGTGTGATAGAAGGGATGGAGATATTGAATGAATTTCCATGTTTAGGATTAGTAGTTTAGGCTGAGGATATCATGGAGGCAGGCTGCCAAAACCCATTTTGTGAGATACAGCTGAGAGTGGTCAGGGGGAGCAGGTTCTCCCAAGATCCTCCACCTATCTCTAGCCTGTGGTGCTCACTCCATTACCTCAAACCTCCTTCCTCTGTGTCCCATCACTGACCACCTTTACAAGCAAACCAATGTCAGAAATTCCTTGCTCTCCAAAACCCCACTACTCATCGACATTGGTTGGAGTCACAATGTCCCTTTTCAGAATGGATGCCTGGAGCAAAACAAACTTACATTAAAAATAATTTATCAAGTTGTGTTAGTCACCTGCATTGCTCCTGAGAGACTCACTCTGGTACAGTGGAACCCTAACGGCAGTCAATAGCCAGAGGTTCCACCATCTCCAGCTAGCAGATATTAAACAGTGGATTCTTATGAGAGGAATCATCATGCACTGATCTCTGTTATACTGCAAGCTCCAGGGGCATCCGTTATCAAGACAGTGTAAAAGGCAAGATGGCATATGCCCTTATTGTAACTTACCTTTGTGGAGCTATGCCGGGATGCATGGTGTGACATGCAACACCTGTGAAAGACAATGGAAATTCAGACATCAAATCCCTCTACTACAGGGTTCCCACACCACAGCTGAGTAGAGATCACAATTAATTCATACTGGAGGAGAGTCCAATCTATTATATAATCCAACCCCAGACAAAGAAGGTTGTGGGTGTGGGACAGTGCATTGTGATGGTGGTGCGAGAGAAGGATGAATGGCAGACGATTTATAGAGACAAGTGTGAGCAGGAGGGAGCCTAAGGCATAGCTGCAGGAGTGAGGAGAGGAGAGAAGAAAGAGAACATGCATGCAGGGAGAGGAGAACCGATGGTGTTGGAGAGAGCAATAGAGAGTGGAGGAGGTGAAGAAGAGCAGAGAGAACTGTAGGTGGGAGCAGAGAGTGAAGGAGATAGACAAGAGTGGAGAGCCCTGGAGACTGAGGAGTTCGCAGGAGGTGCAGAAGAGCAGAGAGAGGGGGTAGAAAGTGAAGGTGGAGGATGGGAGTGGAAAGACCTGAAGAAGGGAGTGGAGAGTGGAAGAGGTGGGCATTCATTTGCGGCTCTTCAACAAACATGACTAACCAGCTCTCTGTATTCTCTTCCCTTTCTGGACTTTCTCCTCCCTCATTCGGGTACAAGCACTGTGATACCCCTGGGTCTGGGCGCTACACCAAACAAAATGATTAAAATAAACATATGAAAGAAGGAGAGAAAGAGAGTAGATGGTTGAAAGAACAGAACCACCCACATGTCAGCAGGTCGGAACAGCCAAGTTATCAGAAACCTCAAGAAAGGAGTGGCTTGTAACAGAAGTGGTGAAAGAAAGAGTGCTAAGGGGTCAAGTGAAGGTGGACGATTGTTGCAGGGTATCAAAATGAGGGAGAGAAAACACAGGAGAAAGTACAAAAGACCAGAAGCGGAATCCTGTGGAAGAAATACTTGACCACCCAGTGATGACTGCAATAAGTGACAATGTTGATCGCCAGCATCCCCAGGCACCCACTCAAAGCTCTCTGGCCCTATGAGACCCTGCAAAACCTGAACCAGGTATGGCACAAACTAGAGTTCGCCCAGGCCCCAGAAGGGCACAGTATCCTGAACAAGTCGACAATAGTGGAAATCTTCAACAACGACATTAAAGAAGTGCAAGGGTAACCTGAAACCCCATTTCTTGTGATGGTTTGACAGACTACGGTCCTTATGCAAGCTCAAAGTCCCTTTTGATTTCATTGAAACCCCTCATTCATTTTTGTAGTCCAACCTGAACCCGGGGCCTGTTTGCCTTATAGAATAGATGTTTTTGTACCCCAATTCATGAGTCTGGAGTTCTATGTTTATCACTCGACTGCAACATTTTGCAAGACAGCGAATTCTGCCAGGGATTGACCCTGCACGCCAGGTAAGCCTTTGGGAACTACCTGATATTTTACCTAAGCAAAATGTGACCCCTCCTGTACTCAGTCTCTGTCATTGGCTAACACCATTCCAGGAGTCTTCCCTCATTTACCTCTCTGTTGCATGCTTTCTCTGGAAACGAAGGATCCTATTGCATTGGTGCAATTGCTAGATTGCA
Source organism: Ambystoma mexicanum (assembly GCF_040938575.1). Classification (NCBI taxonomy): domain Eukaryota; kingdom Metazoa; phylum Chordata; class Amphibia; order Caudata; family Ambystomatidae; genus Ambystoma; species Ambystoma mexicanum. Next base: position 234,020,713 of record NC_090939.1, on the reverse strand, counting down.
GTGCCCCAGGAAGATGTAAGGGGATTGCTTTTGCTTGTAAACATTTGATAACAATGATTCAAAACCAACAAACTGAGGTAGTTCAAGCAGATGATGGCACAGATTGTTTCCCATGACAAATTGTCTCTTCATTTTAAACATTACTATAAGGTGTAGCAGTGGTCACTCCGAATGCAGAACCATTGGGCTCATAGACGCTTCATTTTGGGCATGTCATGGCTCACAACTCACAATCTGTGGATAGAGTGGTGATAGATTGGGGAACAGGTCAGTCATTGCAGCCTCTAGGTTCTGTATAAAGACATGCAATGGTCCCCAGAAGGAGTAGAAAGGTCTGTTTCAACATGCCAGGCCTTTTCTGTCTTGTATGCACCAAATTGCGACAACCAGTGTGTTGATACCTCCAGGGTGCTAGAACTATAAGCCATCTAACTGCTTACTCATCAAGTCGAAGAATGTTCGGTAGGCCTTATGTAAGCATTCCTTGTTGGCTTATTTATACTCTAACAAAACACAAAGCTAGGCATTTAGGTGAAAACCTTCCATAGAGCATGCAGAATAGTTAGATGCATATTTCTAACACCGTTCTTTTTCTTCCTGAAAGGGTGTTCATTGAAGACGTGCATGGACTAAGTTGCTATTAACAACATTAGGGTGAGAAATCAGTATCCCTCATCATTGATGCCCACCTTGTTCGAACACGATTACTCCGGTGTCATATATACAGCTAACTAGATCTGAGGGACTCCTAGAATCTTCTGTTTATGTGAGTGGAAGATGTGACGAAACCAGCAGTCACATTTCAATATGGTCCTTATGAAAACATGCTAATGCCTTTCAGCTTACGTAAGGCACAGGTTGCTTTAATGCATTTCTTAACTACAATGATGAATTTGTAGTACTATACTTAGACAATACTCTGATCTGTGCACAGAACCTTGAAGAACATACTGTATGTTTAATTTAACTTTAGATATTGGGCCTCATCACGAGTTGGGTGTTAGCCCTTAAATGCAACGGTAATGCTATTACCGCTGCATTTAAGGGCAGGCCTGATCACGTGCTTGGGCGCTAATTGGGCTATTTTACCTCCAGCTTTTTTCTGGAAGTGAAAATCCCATTTAGCACCCTGTTTTTGGTGCTATTACCGCTGGCTGTTTTAGCGCACAGTATTAGCACCAAAAATGTCCCGTTGGATCCAATGGACTCAATGGGGAGTTACCGTTAACGACCAACCTGTTATCCAGCGGTAATGACGCCAGACCCACTGGCGCTAACACTATTACAGTTGGGCGGTATTACAGTCAGGATACTGCCCAACTCGTGATGAGGCCCATTGTCATTGAAATTGCTTTGGTTACAAAATAAAAACTTTCAATACATACTTTATCAAATGTATATAATACAAGCATTTAAGATCATCATAATTCAGACAACTTTTCAAACATTTTTTAAAGACTATCAACTAATACAATGTTTTTTTTTAAATAAAAAACAACGTCCAACTTATAATTAAACTAGCAGTTAATAGATTGCTTTCAAGACTACCAAATTCATTATGTATTACCATATCAAATTTCATTTCCACACTCATTTACAGTTAAATATCTTAATCATCAAAGAGAATTCATTGATTTATCAATCCACGGATAGGATCTTGTTAGAATCTTATTACTGCAAGAGTCAGTGCAACATGTACACCATGTTTGACCACATAAACACGTGAGTTAAAAGTCTATAATCTTCAAATGATTTGTGCAAATATAATTTTCTTTGTTTCATAAGAGCTGGACACTGAACCAGTATATGTTTCAATGTTTCAGTTTCTGCTAGGTTTTTACAATGTCTACAAACTCGTTCATTCACATACACATTAGATCTGGCTCCTATTACATCTTTTGCTGGCCATAGGTTTAGCCTCATACTTAAGAACAGATGTCTGTACTTCGGGTCTAGAAATTCTAGCATATATAATTCTGTTGTCGTTCATGGTTTAATGAAAGGGACACTGTTTTGGAAGCTTTTACACTTTAAACACTCAGCTCTAGCCTGCTTCCAATCATGCTACCACAGTTTAGATTTTGCTTTCTCTGGGTTGTTAATCAATAAATCAATTGACATATCAGCGACTTCCATGTACTCGTTAACAACCTGTATCCATGGTTTCAATGAATTGTCAAAAGTAGAGAATGTCAATGAGGCAGTAACACTTAGCAAAGACTTTGATTCAGATTCAATTACACATTTGCTATATATTGATAACATTTTCCACACTACAATTATGTTGAAAAATGAAAGTCCTAATTGGTGTCTATCTATTGGCATTGGTTGACTCTGTGGAAACGTTAATACATTTTTCCAATTTAAACCTTCAGGTTTAGTCCAATAAAATAATCCTTGGTATATTCTAGTTTCTGCATTGTACGTAAGGATAGGGACTGTTTTTTGTTTATAGTAAATAATGAGCTGCTTTTATGAGAATGTTCAGTATTTCTGATGAATCAGTCTTGCTTGAGATATGGCTGTCTTTGTTTTTTTCTTTAGATCAGTATGGTACAGAAGATCTGCTGTGTTATTATTTACCATCAGCCCAAGATAGCGACACTCATTTGCCTGACACACTGGGCTGTTGTATATTTTCCACTTAAAAGCAACTCTTCTTTGCTTCCATTTAGACGGGTTGAAAGTCATTACTTAGTCTTTTCTAAGTTTATAGAAAAAGTTTGTTTTACACATGCATCCAGCGCACTCCATAGGTTTTGTAACCCTATCAGAGTTTTTTATAATTAAAACTAAATCGTCAGCATATAAAAGCCATGGTACCATAACTTCACCGATTTTTGGTGAGTCATCTCTTACCTTATTACATTTTTTGCCAATATCAGTTATGAAGAAATTAAAAAGAGTTGCCTCTAAAATACAGCCTTGCTTTAAACCTATATGTGTATAAAAACGATGAGAGAGTAGGCCATCTTAGTTTAAGCGTACTTGTACTGAAGTATTGGGATAATATTGTGAAATTAGGGCTAATATATAATTTTGACTATTTGCCTTCTCAAGTTTTGTAAACAACAATTTCCTTGAAATAGAATCATATGCAATTTTAAAATTGATGAAAGCTATGTGTAAAACTTGACTTGTGAGCAGACTTCGGCACTTCACTTCATTATTGATAGAGCAAGCAGGTTTACTGAGGTATTTAAAGCTGCATTAAGTCCTGTTGAAAATTATCACTCAGATGGTTCTTACCAATCCAGGATTTAAAATCACGTAATATCAGCCAGGCAAAAGAATTTCCATGGACATCCAGTAGCACAATTGATCAGTAGTTATGTGGATGAGCCCGGTCTCCCTTTTTATAAATGGGAATTATTATGAGGGAGGTATTTGCTTAGCTACTAGTGTGTCCTTAAATATCTCAAATAGTATTTGTGCCCAGGCATCAGGGTGACTCTTTAACATTATGTTTGTCAATCCATCTCTGCCCGGGGCTATGGACCTACTCAATTTCGCAATCAATAGGAGAATATTGCCTTTATCAAAAATGATAGTGTCATCAGAAACCCGTGGAATTGGTTCAAGTTTTGGCTCTTACGTATTAAGGCGATATATCTAATCATAATACTGTTTCCACACACCTTCCTGTACAACGTTGAGTTGGAAAAGTGATTGATTATCTTGAACTGCACTATTAAGTGTTGCCCAGATCTGACCCAAATTTTGGGATTCAATTGATTTTAACATATATTCTCCATCACTTTGCAAGGCTTGTGCTCAGTGTGCCTTGCACCAATTCCTATATTTAATTCTGATCTTTTGTAACACAGCCATGCACCTATTAACCTTCAGGTTCAAAGTAGCCATATTATCCTTTCGAAGTTGTGTTTTCTTATCACTAACTGTTTTATCGTACCTGTATTTGTGGTTATGACAAGGTTAAGTGGAATGAGGCAGTTGCAATTTAAATAAACTCATAATTGAGACATATTTTCCATCACTTTCTAATAAACTTGAGTGAAACTGGATTTTGTCACTTGTCATATACACTTGAAGACATTCTAAAGACTCTTTTGTCCATTTAAATCTAGTCCCCCCCCCTGTTAAAGAAAATGGATGTTAAATAATTGAAAAGAAGAACAGTCATTGAAACTGAGCCTAGTACTCACGGTAACACACTCCCACACCCATGCACCCCACAAATAGAACTCACTGTGCACTCCTGTGATGCACGCGTGCTGATGTGTTCGGGCTGTGCTTTTATGCTGCTTCTTTGTGAAAAGTGGGCGGAGCTTCTGTGTGTCCAGTAATTACTAAAAAAAGATAGATAAGCAGTGGCAGGAATTATAGTCTATAAAGAGTTGTTTAGAGTTCTTTGGCTTTTGGGCGACAGCCACAGTAATGAGGTACACCACCTGTTTAAGTATCCACATTTTCACACGTAGCAAGTGTAGAGCAGCGTTCACCGCATTCACAGCTTTCACAGCCAACAGCACTTATGGTTCACTCCTGTGATGCGTGCGCGCTAATGCGCGCATGCTGTGCTTTTATATTGCTTCCGGGTGAAAAGCGGGCAGAGCTTCAGTATGTCCAGTAATTACTGGTATTAGTATCCAAATGTTGTCGCGTAGCAATAGTAGAGCAGCGTTCACCGCATTCACAGCTTTCCCAGCAAACAACACTCACGGTACACTGTCTTTATTACTAAATGCGGTTTTAGGGTAGGGATTTGTCAAAAGACCTATAGACACTAGGAAAATGATATAGAAACTATACGGACTAACTCTGGAAAACAGTGTCAAGGATGAGATAACATGAAGGGATGTTTCCCAGGTGCTCCCAGCACTTTAGGGTAGGAAGTACTGCCAACAAAAAAGTCCCAAAACTTAATCTTACCAGTCTATGTCCCAATTGGGATGCCCGATTTCAATAAACAAAGTCTAAATGTGATGTCAACAGAAACATATCCTTAACAAGTCTGTTAAGCCTCCTGGCTAATCCTATGCTTTTAGATAAATGTTAAAATTCTGCCCAACAGAACTGTTCGTAAACCACCTGTATAAATGGTCAATCCTAATCTACAGCAAAACACACAATCCACCCCTGGGAAGTCCCTTCCACGATTACCCACAATCCCAGTCATCCACCTGGTTTCTTCTTCTGTACAACCTATTATTTGAGGCCTTTACACAACCCATGGCCCTCAATTTGGTTCACTGTTTCACAGTTCCCCTAGCCCTCTCCATAGCCCGCATGTTCATGGCTTCTGGGTTCTCAGGCCTCTCCACTGTCTAGGGTTTACATTTGAAAGTTCTCTCAAGCCTCTCCATGACCTCTTGTCTTTGCCTGCTACAAAGAGTATTTCCATCCTCTCACTCTGGGTCTTTGTCCGGCAGATGATATTCTCACCCACCCGGGGCCACTCCTTCTGAGCTTTTGCTCTGCTTAGGCTTCTCTTGCAGTGGTTCCGACCTTCAGCCTTCGTTCTCCTCTTTGTTGTCTTTGGAAACACCCAGCAACATGGCCTTAGGGGTGTTTCGTCTTTATTGGATCTGGCAGAGTTTTTGCAATACAGCTGCCAGCTGATGGGCCACCTCGATCCAGGCAGCTGTCTCCCTCGTTCCCCAGGGAGCAGCAAGTAGCATATTTTCTCATTTCCGGCTTGCCCCCCCCTTAATAGTTTCTTCCTCCTGAGCTCATGATCCTCAGCGTAAGCTGACCCGGGATTGGTCTTTCCCGTGGTTGGTCTGTTTTGGTTGTCTTTATTGTTTTTCCTAGTTATAGGGTCTTGATGGGCTTAGAATTGACTGATTGTTAGCCCTTTCGCACTTGGTAAACGATAATTGATCTTTATTGTTCTTCATTATTTCTTCAGAGCCTTTAAACAGGTTCCAGATCTCTCAGCTATCTTGGAATTCTTACAGTGTTTGCTTGCGGCACTGCTGTGTTCTGCAGGTTCCAGCTTCTGCAGGGAGAACTGGTGTGGTGCCCTAGCCAGACCGCAAAGTGTGGTGCGGATCCTCGCTTTTCTCGAATTGTGCAGGTAAACATTTTACCCCACACCCAAACTGGCAATTCTCAAGCATTTGCTACATGTAGATATAGTGTATCACCAACCCCTAGCATTTCTGAATCTCAGCAAAAGCCCACTCGAGTTTTAAGAACAGTAACAATTTATGGAAATTATCTCCAACAAAAGGCACTGTGGGCCTCATTACAAGTTTGGTGGTATTCCGGTGATAAATCTGCTGGAATACTGCCAAACGGAATTACTGTTGCCGCCGCTTGGTCTTGTGGTTTTTCATAGGGTTTCCAAGTGGTGTGAGGTGGTGTAAATCCCCATTTGCAGAAGTCCACAGGACTCCATTGGGGATTGTTGGCAGAATTACTGAGTTGTAATTCCATTAAATTTTGGAGTAAAAGTGGAGGAATTACCATTTGGTAATTCCGCTGGTGGTAATTCTGAAAAGTGACTGTAACGGAATTACCGCCACTTTTTCCCGCACCACCAACCTTATAATGATGTTCTTGATGATTTTTCTTCCGGAAATATTTATTGTGTCTATATGACAATCCCCACTGGAAAAGCCGAATCGGTGGATCAACAAGCCCAGCCCTCCTTCATTTTTAGATGTCAGCAATGGTTTCTCAAGGTTGCATATTTCACATACATCCTCTTGTGTCAAGAAACACCTGCACCCTAAGAAATGCATTGAAACTGCCCATTATTTGGGAAGACGGGTGTTTAGAAGGTACCCTGTTTGTGCGGGCCTTTGAGCACCCCGAGGCTAGAGGTTTCTAAGGAAACCTCATCAAAGCACGTTCTATCACGTCACTGGCGCACCTAGGGTTCCCCAATAGCCGGTGTCATGCTGCATCGCTGAGACACTCGTGAGGTGCAGAGGCATTCTGCTTCATGAGATGTCTGTCAAGCGGTGATCTGGAAAGGCCACCGCAGCACGCAGTCTGCCAGCTGCTGTACTTCAATCTGAACTGGAGCCACTGGCCTTCGAGGCGTCTGGAAGGGGACGACGGTGATTCATTTCAGAGAAAGTAGCTTGCTTTTCCATTTCCTCCCAGTTATTAAACATGAAAAAGATCATTAACCAACTTCAGTTTTTTTGGCCAAGCTCCAGTAATAGTTGGGATGAAAGTGACCGCATGGTCATGAGCATTACCAAAGCCCATGCTTCACCTTGCCACACTCTGCTCGCGCTTGCGGCGATTCTTTCTAAAGGAAGCAGCAACTTGCGGCCGGCCCGCTGCCTCTGTTCTTGCTCTGCCTTCTCTGCAGATCGCAAGCCAGCTTCCACCCTCTAGGCGCTACACTGCATGCACACTGGCCAGCCTAAGGACGATGATGGAGACTGGAACTAGGTTCCTGGGCTCTGCTGGCTTTCGGGCCAGGCAAAAGTGGGCAGTTCACAAGGCTCTGAGTACATATGCCACGATATTGCTACTATTTTCAGTGAAAATTACCTCCAGGGTAGCAAAGTGTTGCAGCACGTGGGATTGTTAAAAATCGGTGAATTTATTCATGGGCTAAACCGGCAGGTCTGGTCTCCCACACCTGTACGACTGATTCATATTGTTTCTGTAAGTGTGGCTTAAGGCTGGGAAAAGAAATCATTTACATGCATGTAAATAACACCAGATGCTGGATGCCATGCGCCTGATTCACAAACATTTTGCATTTGCGCAAATGAATCAATATCATGAGCATTTCAGATAGGGACATCATTTCACCAAAATGCCAGGGGTAGTGGAAGTGACATCACACGACCCTTGACCTCTGATGACATCATAGGACGTGATATAATTTCACCATACGCTGAACTGACATCACGGGAAGTGATGGAACACGACCTTTCACCCCACGACAAAACAGGAATTGGCATCACATATCATTGTCTCTGAGTACACTACGAAAAGTATGGTTACCATGTCACTGTAAAGTGATATATATTTCATACAAGAATGGATCGCCATATGTATCGGTAGGATCAGTGTGTATAGACCCATATTACCAAATGACTGTGAATGCAAGCAGACGTCCATGGCCAAATGATAACGATGTGTTATTATATAGCACTTACGCTTAAGCGCTTAATATAGAACAAATAAACATACAATATCACCCAACCTGTGTTGGTACTCATTTATCAACCTCAGCAGGATAAAAGGCTGAGTTAACCTTGCTGGGAGTCGAACCTTCAAATCACACGCACATTGCAGCAGCCATCGCTTTACCCACAGAGCTATCTTATCGGCTATAGCCATCAGAAAACCAGGCACTCCAGAAACAAAGAGCCAAATGCTGCTGGCCACAGTCCATGAGCCTCAATGTAAAAGAAGAAAAAAACCTTTTTGTTTGATTTTTTTTAGGGGTAGCAAGGGAGATCACAGGGGTAGCAAGAGAGACCTCAGGGGTTGCAGTTGCGACCCCTAAAGGACCTCCAGGATTTCAGAATCTCTATCTGCTTCTTCGCACCCGGCTGCCCAGAGTTAGAACAGAAGCTGCCTGCCAGCTGCAGCATCTTAGAGATAACCTTTCAGCAAATCTTTGCAATTCGTATTTGCACATGAGCACCCCAAATGTGTTCCGGGCACCTCCAGATGTGTTTGTCTTGTGAATGAGATATAGGAAATGAAAAGTTTGTTTCCTTGATTATTTGTCCTGCATTCTCTTCCCAGGTGTACTGCACTCACTGCATTCAGGGTGCACGCCTAGGGCTGCGCTATCGGGTGTACGCATGCTTACTTTGTGAATTCCTACCACCTGCACCTCCGTGAGCTGGCGGTAGCCTTTCCCTTTGCATGGAAACGTCAGTCACTGAAATGACACTGAAATGACACTGGAAGCAAGCCATTGGGTGGTCAGCAATATACCTCTTTCCTCTCTGCTGCTCAGTATTTTCTCAGTGAGCACTACCCATGGCCGCCTCTTCCACATCTCATTTCAGCACTTTCAGAAGGCTTAGAAGTCTGGCGGCTTTGCAGGCCTTTGCTTGGCATCTCTATATTGTGTGTCATCACCTTTGAGCGTGCTGGGTGCAGAGCCAAAAGCCCGATACAAAGTGTCCTGCTTTGAAGAATTCTGCATACTCCAAAGAAAATTAAACAACGTTGCAGTCCCCGGGAATATTTTTAAGTTGTAAGCAACAGTAACAGGTCATCAGTTCAGTTTCTGAGGCTGATCCTGTGATGTTGAAATTCATATCTCATGAACCAGCTGGCAAATAAACAAGCCATGACTGTAGGCTCTACATCAGGGGTGCACAACTAATTTTGACAGAGGGCCGAAAGTACCTTACATGAGGACTATAGTGGGCCGAAAAGTAAATGTGGGCGGGGCGGTAGGCGGTGCGTGGCAGGAGGCTTTTTCAACCCCCAATTTGTATTAAACACATGGAAAAAGAACATGTTTTTGAGGGGTAACGATTTTCATTGCATTTCAAACTTACATTTTGTACTACACATTTTCCATTGTTATAATTTAGTTATTGTGCATCGTCTGTTTAATTAAATTATATTTATTTTATTGACCTATGATTGGACATTCCGTTATTTTGGACTGCTATAGTTTGCTGTTTGGGTTGCCCAAGAGGAGTATGGCCTTCGTTGAGTCAGGTTTCCTCAAAAAAAGCAAAGGATGTACATCTCCTAACTGTGCCTGTTTTAGCTTTATTATTGGGTTCACTCTTGGAGTGCAACACTATGCCCCATGGCTCCCACCCCCAACCAAACACTATGCCCCATGGCCCCCTCACCCCCAACCAAACACTATGCCCCATGGCTCCCACCCCCAACCAAACACTATGCCCCATGCCCATGTCCCCCACCCCCAACCAAACACTATGCCCCATGGCTCCCACCCCCAACCAAACACTATGCCCCATGGCCCCCTCACCCCCAACCAAACACTATGCCCCATGGGCCCCTCACCCCCAACCAAACACTATGCCCCATGGCTCCCACCCCCAACCAAACACTATGCCCCATGCCCATGTTCCTCACCCCCAACCAAACACTATGCCACATGGCTTCCACCCCCAACCAAACACTATGCCCCATGGCCCCCTCACCCCCAACCAAACACTATGCCCCATGGCCCCCTCACCCCCAACCAAACACTATGCCCCATGGGCCCCTCACCAAACCAAACACTATGCCCCATGGCTCCCACCCCCAAGCAAACACTATGCCCCATGGCGCCCTCACCCCCAACCAAACACTATGCCCCATGGCCCCCTCACCCCCACCCAAACACTATGACCCATGGCTCCCACCCCCAACCAAACACTATGCCCCATGGCCCCCTCACCCCCAACCAAACACTATGCCCCATGTCCCTCACCCCCAACCAAACACTATGCCCCATGCCCATGTCCCCCACCCCCAACCAAACACTATGCCCCATGGCTCCCACCCCCAACCAAACACTATGCCCCATGTCCCCTCACCCCCAACCAAACACTATGCCCCATGGCCCCCTCACACCCCAACCAAACACTATGCCCCATGCCCATGTCCCCCACCCCCAACCAAACACTATGCCCCATGGCCCCCTCACCCCAACCAAACACTATGCCCCATGTCCCTCACCCCCAACCAAACACTATGCCCCATGTCCCTCACCCCCAACCAAACACTATGCCCCATGGCTCCCACCCCCAACCAAACACTATGCCCCATGGCCCCCTCACCCCAACCAAACACTATGCCCCATGGCTCCCACCCCAACCAAACACTATGCCCCATGGCCCCCTGCCCCACAAACCAAACACTATGCCCCATGGCCCCCTCGCCCCCAACCAAACACTATGCCCAAAACACACTCTCAAGCATGCACCCGAAATCTCCAGCCCCCGACTCAGCACACACACTCTCAAGCGTGCACCCATAGAGACCCGAACCCTCCACCCCCCAACTCAGCACACACTCTCTCAAGCATGCACCCATACAGACTCAAACCCCCCACCCACAACTCAGCACACACACTCTCAAGCATGCACCCATACAGACCCAACCCCCCCACCCCCAACTCAGCGCACACACTCTGAAGCATGCACCCATACAGACCCGAACACCCCCACCCGCCAACTCAGCACACATATTCTCAAGCATGCACCCATACAGACCCAACCCCCCCTGCCCCCATCTCAACATACACAACACAAACACTCAAAAACAAACATTCATACACATCCGACACCCCCCCATCTCAACATACATAACACAAACACTCAAAAACAAACATTCATACACATCTGACCTCCCCACCTCCCCATCTCAACATACACAACACAAACACTCAAAAACAAACATTCATACACATCCGACAAAACTCCCACCCCCCCAACTCAACATACAGAACACAAACACTCAAAAACGAACATTCATACACATCCGACATCCCCCCACCTCCCATCTCAACATACACAACACAAACATTCAAAAACAAACATTCATGCACATCCGACACCTCCCCACCCCCCCATCTCAACATGCACAACACAAACACTCAAAAACAAACATTCATACACATTCGACAAACCCTCCCTCACCTCCCCATCTCAACATACACAACACAAACATACAGCAGAACAGACCCGACACACAAACACAAACAAACAGACCACTTACCGGACGTGCTGGAAGGCAGGTAAGCTGGAACGCTGGCGAGGTGAGTGGTACTACGGCTCGCGTGGCCAGCAAGGCTGAAATGCCTTCCGGCATCAAGCCTTACTGGCCACGCCAGCCGTAGTGCTGGCCCTCCATTGGTGCAGCACACACGCACTACGTGGCTCGTAGGAGCGATGTGGTGCGTGTGTGCTGAGCCAATGACGGCCAGTGTTTTGTCCGGCCCAGAAGACAACAAAGACTTTCCTAATGGAGGGCGGCCGATGCTGCTTGCGGGCCGCCTTCCATTAGGAAAGTGTTTGTGCCTCGCGGGCCGGACAAAACAACATGGCGGGCCGCAACTCGACCGCGGGCCGTATGTTGTGCACCCATGCTCTACATGCAAGAGCAGGGGAACTCCCCCCTCCAACACCAATGTCAAGATACTTCAATATGCAGAGGATACGCAGCTTTACCTAGAGATCAATGGCGTCAGCAAGACTCACCTACTCACGCATAGCCTGTACCGCATCCAAGCCTGGGTGGCAAGCGCCTACCTGGCACGCAACCCAGAAAAGGCCAACAACATTCTCCTAGGAAACTCTTCCAAGAATGTGCAAGTCCAGAATTGGCTGATGGAAATGAAGTGCGGCAGATGCATGCCTCAACTCACATTCAGTGCAAAATCTCCCCGGGTTAGCCTTGACTCCGACCTCTCACTTACATCCTTTATCTCCAAGAAGACTCAAATAGCATGGTACAAAATCCCATGTCTCCCAAAAGTCAGAACGTTCATCCCTACCCCAAGTTTCAGAACGTTCTTCCAAGCACTGGTCATCACCCGTCTGGATGGGGGCAAACCTTACTCCCAGAAGTACCAGACGCCACCATGGCCCTTGACAAACCCATCCGGTTCACTGCAGCATACCTCCTCAAACACCAAGATAATTCAACCACATCACCCCCATCCTCAAGGCACTGCAATAAGCATGCATCATTTGCATGACAACCTCAATCACCTTTAAAGCAGTGCCAACCAAAACACCACTCTAACTGGCAGAAACACACCATATCTAATGGCCAGTGCACCACCAGAAGCAACAACATTCCCAGACCGGAGATCTAGAAAAGCAAGAGGGGAGAATCCCATAGGAAAGAGGCCTTTTCCTGCTATGGACCCAGGCTCTGGAAAAAGTTGTCAACGCAGATCAGACTGGGACCTGGCCCCACCATCCTAAACTTCAGGAAGGACCTCAAGACTCTACTCTTCAAAGAACTTCTCACCAATTGCTGATCACTCCTCTCAATCTGACTTCTCCTCTGCCAGGTCTTGCACTCTCCCCGTCTCACCCTACCCATACCAGCAATCTCTGAATCCCCTGTGCCCTACCTGTAACCCCCTAGGTACGTCCCTGGTGACCAGAGCTCTGTTATTTCCCATCTGGGTTAGCACTTTTAGAATCATATTCATAGATACATACATGCATACATTGGCTTTTGTATAAACATTAAGATGAGTCTCTGCAAAGAGCAAGGGAAAGAGAGGTGCAAAGGGAAGGAGGTGTAGTGAGGTGTGAGTGAAAACAGGCACGGAGAGAACCGAGAAAAAGAGGGAAGATGAAGTGTAGGGTGCAGAGTCAGCAAGGCTTGAAAAAAGCCTGAAGCTTGTTTAGAATTAATACATGTTACTGATAAACGCAGAACATCTATCTATCTATCCATCTATCTATCTATCTATCTATCTATCTATCTATCTATCTACCTATCTATCTATCTCCTATCTATTTATATAAGAAAAAGGGACATTGGTGGGTATGTGTGTGTGTGTCTGTTTGAAATGTTCAGCATACTTCCCAACATGCTACAAAACTGAAATGTGGCATGTGGGTAGTTCCATGATGTAGACAATGTAAAAAGTATAATAATGTAGTTATGGTTAAGTTGGTGTTTCCATAAGAAGAGCATTTATTGGGTGGCTTATAACTTTGCTCCCTCTGGACGAATCCTCACCAAACTTTGCAAAAAAAGTATATGGCCCACTCTGAATTTTTTTACAAAAGTTTGGAGCGGTTTGTTCTAAAGCTTCGTTGTTGGAACAGCCTTCCGATTATCAGTGCGACCATAGTGCTTCTTTTATCATAAACCAACACCCAGTGTACCGCAAAGGAACAGCGCGTGACTCAAGATGAACTTTTGCGGATCGACAGCAAAGACAAATGCAAATCGCTGAATATTCTCTAAACATTTGATGTCAAATAAAAGTACTTTACGAAATGTACAATCTTGCTGTTTGCTTTTAAATCACAGTTTCATATTCCGAATTGTGGTGCGCTGTGTTGTGAGACGATCTGTGTTGTTTTCCGGGTTCTGTGTAAAGTCGCGTAGGACTGGAGACGACTGGGTCTTACGCGGTATTAGTGGCTAGAAGCAACATACCAACCATTATGGTGGTCTAATGACTCGTTGTTGGAACAGCCTTCCAATTATCAGTGCGACCATTTGCTTCTTTTATCATAAACCAACAGCCTGTGTACCGCAAAGGAACAGCGCGTGGCTCAAGATGAACGTTTGCTGATCGACAGCAAAGACAAATGCAAATCGCTGAATATTCTCTAAACATTTGATGTGAAATAAATGTACTTTACGAACTGTACAATCTTGCTGTTTGCTTTTAAATCACAGTTTCATATTCCGAAATGTGGCGCGCTGTGTTGTGAGATGATGTGTGTTTTTTTCTGGGTTCTGTGTAAAGTTGCGTAGGACTGGAGACGACTGGGCGCGTTTGGCTACGCACCCTGTAACATCACGGAGAGAGACGGGGAATATGAATGCTTTGATAATGTCAGGCTTAGGGGCGGGACATATGATTTAGTGTCGCAAAAGCAGGTCAGCCAGGTCGATGGCGCAAGTGATAGGATTATCACATAATGTCGGCGCACAGCAGCCTGATTTATCGTTTCTTTAGTGGACAAAAAGTTGGGTAAGGCCCATAGGAAACTGTACTATCAGCGGACATAAGGAGGGTTCTTAGAACACTTTCAACCTGACAACGAACAATACGAACAGCGTTCTCAGAACACCCCCATTTTGTTCAATTGCAAACATTTCAGGACACCGCGAGTGTTCTTAGAACACATTCTGCTTGCCAGAGTACAATACAGACAGCGTCCTCAGGACACCCCCATTTTGTTTATGTACGAACATTTAAGGACACCGTGAGTGTTCTTAGCTCAATTTTAGCTTGCTTGCGAACAAAACGGACACATACTCCGTCCTCAGAACACCCCACCATTTAGTTTATTTACAAAATTTCAGAACAGCCGTGTTGTCCGCAGACAAATCGAACACAACAAAAGCGTCTAGCACATAAAAAAAACAGAACATTGAACCTATCTCATACTCTCCCACCCTCCCCAAACACTCTTACACACCAACACACTCCACTCAATGCAATTTTTAATCCAAGTTTCACTGCGCTGTCCGCGGTCGACGTCGAATGCAAGATGGCGGGCGCCACAGAAAATCTGACGCGCTCCACGCCCCACGCCGTCCAATCAGCGAACATGTTGCATGTCCGCGGACATCACGCAAGCCGCTCGGCCAATCGGGGCGCTGTCCGCGGAGCGAACCGGGAAGTCCGTCCGCGGAGCGGAGGAGATATGACTAATTGTTTTGCCTTACGTTTTGGTCATTTTAACTACTGGACAGATTTACACCAAATTTGCAAAAGCACGCTTTCGGGACCAAGCCCCCGCTCCTGCCGCAAATTTGGTGTAAATCCGTCGAGCGGTTTGGCCTGTAGGCGTGCGCAAAGTTTTTTCCCATTATGTCTATGGGAAAAAACACAAGTTTTGGGACCCTCCCTATAACTTTGCCCCCCCTGGACCAAACCTCTCCAAACTTTGCAAAAAAATTCAGAGTGGGCCATATACTTTTTTTGCAAAGTTTTTTTTTCTTTTTTTTTTTTAATGTAAGCATTTTTTTAAGCGGTCTGCAATGCTTGGTTATTTGTGTGTGTGTGTCTGTTCAAAATGTCCAGCATACCTCGCATCATACTACAAACCTGACATTTGGCATGTGGGTAGGTTCCATTGTAAAAAGTATAAAATATGAATATAACTTTGTCTATTTTTAGTTTTTAGTAGGAATTACTGTGTGAATCATGGGTACAACTGCTAGTATAATATAAAGACACATGGTCTACGTTTATGCTCCATGATAAACTTCAAGTTGCTTCTGATCATGAAAAGTGTGATTGTGCAACTCTGCGTGTTCTTTACTCATCGAGTGTTCTTTTTTAATAATGTGCATAGCAGCATCTTGCTGTTTTGCTTTTATTGTCAGTTTAGTTAATTTAGTTAAGACACTGGTTATTATCTCAATGGTACAGGACGGGAATAAGGAATAATGACACGGAGGTAGCGTCTAGTTGACTTAAGGGCAACACCCACTGATCTGAGCCCTACCTTCCTCGTTAACAGTCCCCCTCCCTTCCAGGGATAAGGAAGAATGACACTGAGGTGGCGTCTAGTTGACTTAAGAGCAATACCCATTGTTCTGAGTCCTGCCTTCCTCGTAACAGTCCCCATGCCTTCCGGGAATAAGGAAGAATGACACTGAGGTGGCGTCTAGATGACTTAAGGGCAACACCCATTGTTGTGAGTCCTGCCTTCCTTGTGACAGTCCCATCCCTTCCAGGGATAAGGAAGAATGACACTGAGGTGGCGTCTAGTTGACTTAAGAGCAATACCCATTGTTCTGAGTCCTGCCTTCCTCGTAACAGTCCCCATGCCTTCCGGGAATAAGGAAGAATGACACTGAGGTGGCGTCTAGATGACTTAAGGGCAACGCCCATTGTTCTAACTCCTGCCTTCCCCGTGACAGTCCCCTTCCGGGGTTAAGGAAGAATGACACTGAGGTCACGTTTAGATGACTTAAGGACAACACCCATTGTTCTGAGTCCTGCCTTCCTCGTGACAGTCGCCGTCCCTTCCGGTGATAAGGAAGAATGACAATGAGGTCACGTCTAGATGAGTTAAGGGCAGCACCATATTGTTCTGAGTCCTGCCTTCCTCGTGACAGTCCCCATCCCTTCCGGGGATAAGGAAGAATGACACTGAGGTCGTGTCTAGATGACTTAAGGGCAACACCATATTGTTCTGAGTCCTGCCTTCCTCGTGACAGTCCCCATCCCTTCCGGGGATAAGGAAGAAAGACACTGAGGTCGCGTCTAGATGACTTAGGGCCAAAACCCACTTTTCGGAGTCCTGCCTTCCTCGTGACAGTCCCCATCACTTCCTGGGATAGGGAAGAATGACACTGAGGTCGTGTCTAGATGACTGAGGGGCAACACCCATTGTTCTGTCTCCTACCTTCCTAGTGACAGTCCCCATCCCTTCCGGGGATAAGGAAGAATGACACTGAGGTCGCGTCTAGATCACTTAAGGGCAACACCCATTTGTCTGAGTCAGCGTTCCTCGTGACAGTCCCCATACTTTCCGGGGATAAGGAATAATTACACTGAGGTGGCGTCTAGATGACTTAAGGGCAATGCCCAATGTTCTGAGTCCTGCCTTCCTCTGACAGTCCCCATCCCTTCCGGGGATAAGGAAGAAGGACACTGAGGTCACGTCTAGACGACTTAAGGGCAACACCCATTGTTCTGAGTCCTGCCTTCCTCGTGACAGTCGCCATATCTTCAGGGGATAAGGAAGAATGACATTGAGGTCACGTCTAGATGACTTAAGGGCAGCACCATATTGTTCTGAGTCCTGCCTTCCTCGTGACAGTCGCCATCCCTTCCGGGGATAAGGAAGAATGACACTGAGGTCACGTATAGATGATTTAAGGGCAGCACCATATTGATCTGAGTCCTGCCTTCCTCGTGACAGTCGCCATCCCTTTCGGGGATAAGGAAGAATGACACTGAGGTCCCATCTAGATGACTTAGGGTCAACACCCATTGTTCTGAGTCCTGCCTTCCTCGTTAACAGTCCCCATCCCTTCCGGTGATAAGGAAGAATGACATTGAGATCACGTCTAGATGACTTAAGGGCAGCACCATATTGTTCTGAGTCATGCCTTCCTCGTGACAGTCCCCATCCCTTCCGGGGATAAGGAAGAAGAACACTAAGGTTGCGTCTAGATGACTTAGGGCAAACACCCATTGTTCTGTGTCCTACCTTCCTAGTGACAGTCCCCATCCCTTCCGGGGATAAGGAAGAATTGATATTGATATTGATATTTTATTTCTATTGCGCTCATTCACAAGTGTTTCATAGCGCGACAAGGCAAGGGAAGGGGAACAGAGGAGAAACAAAAACAACGATCTTACTAGGCCCAGTGACATTGAGAACGCGCAAGTGCATGGTAGAGGGGGAGAGGAAGAAGTGCATAGAAGGGGGAACAAAAGGAGGAAAAAACTTAAATAATAATAAATTAATTAGTAAATAAAAAGTCAACAAACAAAGGGAGTGCAGCCAGGAAGTGGCAGTGCTGGGTTTAAGGCAGCAGGCTGGGTAGGTCTGATAAGTGCAGGAAGAACAAAACAAAGGGGTGGGGGCTGTATGGGTACAGATACAGACCCCAGTGCAAGGGGTGGCCCGGAGGCAGTGTGTGCGGGTGGCAAGAGGAGCAGGTGCCTGGGCCCAGAGGAAAGAGGGTGGCCAGGTGCATGGTGCCGAGGGAGAGTAGAGTCAGCAGGGGAGAGAGGGGGGCAAAGGCAGAAGCAAAGAGGAAGGTCTTGAGGTGCTTCCGGAACTGGAGATGGTTCTCCTCAAGTTTTAGAGTGGCAGGGAGGCTGTTCCAGAGGGAGGCCCCAGCCGAAGACAGAGATCTACCCCCAGCTCGTTTCTTTGAGAAATGACTGACCCTGAAGGAGTTAGAGGTAGAGGAGCGGAGTGCCCAAGATGGGAGGTATTTGCGGAGGGATAGCTGAAGGTATGTTGGACCCAGGCCCCAGAAAGCCTTGTGGACAATGCAGAGGGTTTTGAATTTAATCCTTGCATCCACTGGGAGCCAATGGAGA
This sequence comes from Ambystoma mexicanum, assembly GCF_040938575.1. Lineage (NCBI taxonomy): Eukaryota > Metazoa > Chordata > Amphibia > Caudata > Ambystomatidae > Ambystoma > Ambystoma mexicanum. The sequence goes on along the minus strand of NC_090939.1, from coordinate 234,002,067 downwards.
GATTTCAGAGCTGGAGAGATACAATCCCAGGGCTTGAGGCCAAGGACAAGTCTCACAGTCGTGTTCTGGATAAGTTGCAAAGGGCGGAGAGTAGAGGTAGGAAGATTAAGAAAGAGGCTGTTGCAATAGTCCAACTTAGAGAGAACCAGAGCTTGGGAGACAGTGAGATTCTGGGGGAATGAGAGTAAAGGAAGAGTACCTCTGAGGAGGTGCAGTAGGAAGTTTGACTTTTTGATACATCAGCGATGTGGGTGGAGAAGGAGAGTGTGGAATCAAAGGTGAAACCAAGGTTCTTGGCCTCACAGGTAGGGATAGGAGGAGGGCCAAGGGAGGCCGGCCAGAGAGTGAGGGGAAAGGAAGGTGATGGTGTGCCGATGAGGAGGATCTCAGTCTTGCTGGCATTCAGACAGAGATCGTTGGCAGCACACCAATCTTGAATGGCAGTTAGGCAATCAGTGATGAGAGAGGTGGACACAGAATGACACTGAGGTCGTGTCTAGATGACTTAAGGGCAACACCCATTGTTCTGAGTCCTGACTTCCTCGTGACAGTCCCCATCCCTTCCGGGGATAAGGAAGAATGACACTGAGGTCGCGTCTAGATGACTTAAGGCCAACACCCATTGTTCTGAGTCCTGCCTTCCTCGTGACAGTCCCCATCCCTTCCGGGGATAAGGAAGAATGACAACGAGGTCACGTCTAGATGACTAAAGGGCAACCACCATTGTTCTGAGTCCTGGCTTCCTTGTGACAGTCCCCATCCCTTCCGGGGATAAGGAAGAATGACACCGAGGTCACGTCTAGATGACTTAAGGGCAACATCCATTGTTCTGAGTCCTGCCTTCCTCGTGACAGTCCCCATCCCTTCCGGGGATAAGGAAGAATGACACCGAGGTCACGTCTAGATGACTTAAGGGCAACACCCATTGTTCTGAGTCCTGCCTTCCTTGTGACAGTCTCCATCCCTTCTGGGGATAAGGAAGAATGACACTGAGGTCACGTCTAGATGACTTAAGGGCAGCACTATATTGTTCTGGGTCCTGCCTTCCTCGTGACAGTCCCCATCCCTTCCGGGGATAAGGAAGAATGACACCGAGGTCACGTCTAGATGACTTAAGGGCAACACCCATTGTACTGAGTCCTGCCTTCTTTGTGACAGTCCCCATCCCTTCCGGGGATAAGGAAGAATGACACTGAGGTAACGTCTAGATGGCTTACGGGCAACACCCATTGTTCTGAGTCCTGCCTTCTTCGTGACAGTCCCCATTCCTTCTGGGGATAAGGAAGAATGACACTGAGGTCACGTCTAGATGACTTAAGGGCAGCACTATATTGTTCTGGGTCCTGCCTTCCTCGTGACAGTCCCCATCCCTTCCGGGGATAAGGAAGAATGACACCGAGGTCACGTCTAGATGACTTAAGGGCAACACCCATTGTACTGAGTCCCGCCTTTCTCGTGACAGTCCCCATCCCTTCCGGGGATAAGGAAGAATGACACTGAGATCACGTCTAGATGACTTAAGGCCAACACCCATTGTTCTGAGTCCTGCCTTCTTCGTGACAGTCCCCATTCCTTCTGGGGATAAGGAAGTATGACACCGAGGTCACGTCTAGATGACTAAAGGGCAACCCCCATTGTTCTGAGTCCTGCCTTCCTTGTGACTGTCCCCATCCCTTCCGGGGATAAGGAAGAATGACACTGAGGTTGTGTCTAGATGACTTAGGGTCAACACCCATTGTACTGAGTCCTGCCTTCCTCGTAACAGTCCCCATGCCTTCCGGGAATAAGGAAGAATGACATCGAGGTCGCGTCTAGATGACTTAAGGGCAACACCCATTGTTCTGAGTCCTGCCTTCCTTGTGCCAGTCCATATCCCTTCTGGGGATAAGGAAGAATGACACTGAGGTCGCATCTTGAAGACTTAAGGGCATCACTATATTGTTCTGAGTCCTGCCTTCCTCGTTAACAGTCCCCATCCATTCCAGGGATAAGGAAGAATGACACTGAGATGGTGTCTAGTTGACTTAAGGGCAATACCCATTGTTCTGAGTCCTGCCTTCCTCGTTACAGTCCCCATGCCATTTCCGGGAATAAGGAAGAATGACACTGAGGTGGCGTCTAGATGACTTAAGGGCAACGCCCATTGTTCTGACTCCTACCTTCCTCTTGACAGTCCCCATCCCTTCCGGTTATAAGGAAGAATAACATTGAGGTCACGTCTAGATGATTTAGGGCCAACACCCATTGTTCTGTGTCCTGCCTTCCTCGTGACAGTCCCCATGCCTTCCGGGGATAAGGAAGAATGACACTGAGGTCGCGTCTAGATGACTTAAGGCCAACCCCCATTGTTCTGAGTCCTGCCTTCCTCGTGACAGTCCCCATCCCTTCCAGGGATAAGGAAGAATGACACCGAGGTCACGTCTTGATGACTAAAGGGCAACCACCATTGTTCTGAGTCCTGCCTTCCTCGTGACAGTCCCCATCTCTTCCGGGGATAAGGAAGAATGACACTGAGGTCGCGTCTAGATGACTTAAGGGCAACACCCATTGTTCTGAGTCCTGCCTTTCTTGTGACAGTCACCATCCCTTCTGGGGATAAGGAAGAATGACACTGAGGTCGCATCTAGAAGGCTTAAGGGCAGCACTATATTGTTCTGAGTCCTGCCTTCCTCGTGACAGACCCCATCCCTTCCGGGGATAAGGAAGAATGACACCGAGGTCACGTCTAGATGACTAAAGGGCAACCACCATCGTTCTGAGTCCTGGCTTCCTTGTGACAGTCCCCATCCCTTCCGGGGATAAGGAAGAATGACACTGAGGTCGTGTCTAGATGACTTAGGGTCAACACCCATTGTCCTGAGTCCTGCCTTCCTTGTGACAGTCCCCATCCCTTCCAGGGATAAGGAAGAATGACACTGAGGTCACGTCTAGATGGCTTACGGGCAACACCCATTGTTCTGAGTCCTGCTTTCCTCGTGACAGTCCCCATCCCTTCCGGGGATAAGGAAGAATGACACCGAGGTCACGTCTTGATGACTAAAGGGCAACCACCATTGTTCTGAGTCCTGCCTTCCTCGTGACAGTCCCCATCCCTTCCGGGGATAAGGAAGAATGACACCGAGGTCACGTCTTGATGACTAAAGGGCAACCACCATTGTTCTGAGACCTGCCTTCCTCGTGACAGTCCCCATCCCTTCCGGGGATAAGGAAGAATGACACTGAGGTCGCGTCTAGATGACTTAAGGGCAACACCCATTGTTCTGAGTCCTGCCTTCCTTGTGACAGTCCCCATCCCTTCTGGGGATAAGGAAGAATGACACTGAGGTCGCGTCTAGAAGGCTTAAGGGCAGCACTATATTGTTCTGAGTCCTGCCTTCCTCGTGACAGTCCCAATCCCTTTTGGGGATAAGGAAGAATGACACTGAGGTCACGTCTAGATGGCTTACGGGCAACACACATTGTTCTGAGTCCTGCCTTCCTCGTGATAGTCCCCATCCCTTCCGGGGATAAGGAAGAATGACACTGAGGTCGCGTCTAGATGACTTAAGGCCAACACCCATTGTTCTGAGTCCTGCCTTCCTCGTGACAGTCCCCATCCCTTCCGGGGATAAGGAAGAATGACACCAAGGTCACGTCTAGATGACTAAAGGGCAACCACCATTGTTCTGAGTTCTGGCTTCCTTGTGACAGTCCCCATCCCTTCCAGGGATAAGGAAGAATGACACTGAGGTTGTGTCTAGATGACTTAGAGTCAACACCCATTGTACTGAGTCCTGCCTTCCTTGTGACAGTCCCCATCCCTTCCGGGGATAAGGAAGAATGACACTGAGGTCACGTCTAGATGGCTTACGGGCAACACCCATTGTTCTGAGTCCTGCTTTCCTCGTGACAGTCCCCATCCCTTCCAGGGATAAAGAAGAATGACACTGAGGTCGTGTCTAGATGACTTAGGGTCAACACCCATTGTACTGAGTCCTGCCTTCCTTGTGACAGTCCCCATCCCTTGCGGGGATAAGGATGAATGACATGGAGGTAGCGTCTAGTTGACTTAAGGGCAACACCCATTGTTCTGAGTCCTGCCTTCCTGGTTAACAGTCTCATCCCTTCCAGGGATAAGGAAGAATGACACTGAGGTGGCGTCTAGTTAACTTAAGGGCAATACCCATTGTTCTGAGTCCTGCCTTCCTCGTAACAGTCCCCATGCCTTCCGGGAATAAGGAAGAATGACACTGAGGTGGCGTCTAGATGACTTAAGGGCAACGCCCATTGTTCTGAGTCCTGCCTTCCTCGTGACAGTCCCCATCCCTTCCGGGGATAAGGAAGAAGGACACTGAGGTTGCGTCTAGATGACTTAGGGCCAACACCCATTTTTCGGAGTCCTGCCTTCCTCGTGACAGTCCCCATCACTTCCTGGGATAAGGAAGAATGACACTCAGGTCGCGTCTAGATGACTTAAGGGCAACACCCATTGTTGTGAGTCCTGCCTTCCTAGTGACAGTCCCCATCCCTTACGGGGATAAGGAAGAATAACACTGAGGTCACGTCTAGATAACTTAAGGGCAACACCCATTGTTCTGAGTCCTGCCTTCCTTGTGACAGTCCCCATCCCTTCCGGGGATAAGGAAGAATGACACTGAGGTCGTGTCTAGATGACTTAGGGTCAACACCCATTGTTCTGAGTCCTGCCTTCCTCGTTAACAGTCCCCATCCCTTCCAGGGATAAGGAAGAATGACACTGAGGTGGCGTCTAGTTGATTTAAGGGCAATATCCATTGTTCTGAGTCCTACCTAACTCGTAACAGTCCCCATGCTTTTCCGGGAATAAGGAAGAATGACACTGAGGTGGCGTCTGGATGACTTAAGGGCAACGCCCATTGTTCTAACTCCTGCCTTCCTCGTGACAATCCCCATCCCTTCCGGGGATAAGGAAGAATGACATCTAGGTAACGTCTAGATGACTTAAGGGCAACACCCATTATTCTGAGTCCTGCCTTTCTCGTGACAGTCCCCATCCCTTCCGGTGATAAGGAAGAATGACATTGAGGTCACGTCTAGATGACTTAAGGGCAGCACCATATTGTTCTGAGTCATGCCTTCGTCGTGACAGTCCCCATCCCTTCCGGGGATAAGGAAGAAGAACACTAAGGTTGCGTCTAGATGACTTACGGCAAACACCCATTGTTCTGTGTCCTACCTTCCTAGTGACAGTCCCCATCCCTTCCGGGGATAAGGAAGAATTGATATTGATATTGATATTTTATTTCTATTGCGCTCATTCACAAGTGTTTCATAGCGCGACAAGGCAAGGGAAGGGGAACAGAGGAGAAACAAAAACAACGATCTTACTAGGCCCAGTGACATTGAGAACGCGCAAGTGCATGGTAGAGGGGGAGAGGAAGAAGTGCATAGAAGGGGGAACAAAAGGAGGAAAAAAACTTAAATAATAATAAATTAATTAATAAATAAAAAGTCAACAAACAAAGGGAGTGCAGCCAGGAAGTGGCAGTGCTGGGTTTAAGGCAGCAGGCTGGGTAGGTCTGATAAGTGCAGGAAGAACAAAACAAAGGGGTGGGGGCTGTATGGGTACAGATACAGACCCCAGTGCAAGGGGTGGCCCGGAGGCAGTGTGTGCGGGTGGCAAGAGGAGCAGGTGCCTGGGCCCAGAAGAAAGAGGGTGGCCAGGTGCATGGTGCCGAGGGAGAGTAGAGTCAGCAGGGGAGAAAGGGGGGCAAAGGCAGAAGCAAAGAGGAAGGTCTTGAGGTGCTTCCGGAACTGGAGATGGTTCTCCTCAAGTTTTAGAGTGGCAGGGAGGCTGTTCCAGAGGGAGGCCCCAGCCGAAGACAGAGATCTACCCCCAGCTCGTTTCTTTGAGAAATGACTGACCCTGAAGGAGTTAGAGGTAGAGGAGCGGAGTGCCCAAGATGGGAGGTATTTGCGGAGGGATAGCTGAAGGTATGTTGGACCCAGGCCCCAGAAAGCCTTGTGGACAATGCAGAGGGTTTTGAATTTAATCCTTGCATCCACTGGGAGCCAATGGAGAGATTTCAGAGCTGGAGAGATACGATCCCAGGGCTTGAGGCCAAGGACAAGTCTCACAGTCGTGTTCTGGATAAGTTGCAAAGGGCGGAGAGTAGAGGTAGGAAGATTAAGAAAGAGGCTGTTGCAATAGTCCAACTTAGAGAGAACCAGAGCTTGGGAGACAGTGAGATTCTGGGGGAATGAGAGTAAAGGAAGAGTACCTCTGAGGAGGTGCAGTAGGAAGTTAGACTTTTTGATACATCAGCGATGTGGGTGGAGAAGGAGAGTGTGGAATCAAAGGTGAAACCAAGGTTCTTGGCCTCACAGGTAGGGATAGGAGGAGGGCCAAGGGAGGCCGGCCAGAGAGTAAGGGGAAAGGAAGGTGATGGTGTGCCGATGAGGAGGATCTCAGTCTTGCAGGCATTCAGACAGAGATCGTTGGCAGCACACCAAACTTGAATGGCAGTTAGGCAATCAGTGATGAGAGAGGTGGACACAGAATGACACTTAGGTCGTGTCTAGATGACTTAAGGGCAACACCCATTGTTCTGAGTCCTGACTTCCTCGTGACAGTCCCCATCCCTTCCGGGGATAAGGAAGAATGACACTGAGGTCGCGTCTAGATGACTTAAGGCCAACACCCATTGTTCTAGTCCTGCCTTCCTCGTGACAGTCCCCATCCCTTCCGGGGATAAGGAAGAATGACAACGAGGTCACGTCTAGATGACTAAAGGGCAACCACCATTGTTCTGAGTCCTGGCTTCCTTGTGACAGTCCCCATCCCTTCCGGGGATAAGGAAGAATGACACCGAGGTCACGTCTAGATGACTTAAGGGCAACATCCATTGTTCTGAGTCCTGCCTTCCTCGTGACAGTCCCCATCCCTTCCGGGGATAAGGAAGAATGACACCGAGGTCACGTCTAGATGACTTAAGGGCAACACCCATTGTTCTGAGTCCTGCCTTCCTTGTGACAGTCTCCATCCCTTCTGGGGATAAGGAAGAATGACACTGAGGTCACGTCTAGATGACTTAAGGGCAGCACTATATTGTTCTGAGTCCTGCCTTCCTCGTGACAGTCCCCATCCCTTCCGGGGATAAGGAAGAATGACACCGAGGTCACGTCTAGATGACTTAAGGGCAACACCCATTATACTGAGTCCTGCCTTCTTTGTGACAGTCCCCATCCCTTCCGGGGATAAGGAAGAATGACACTGAGGTAACGTCTAGATGGCTTACGGGCAACACCCATTGTTCTGAGTCCTGCCTTCCTCGTGACAGTCCCCATCCCTTCCGGGGATAAGGAAGAATGACACTGAGATCGCGTCTAGATGACTTAAGGCTAACACCCATTGTTCTGAGTCCTGCCTTCTTCGTGACAGTCCCCATTCCTTCTGGGGATAAGGAAGTATGACACCGAGGTCACGTCTAGATGACTAAAGGGCAACCCTCATTGTTCTGAGTCCTGCCTTCCTTGTGACAGTCCCCATCCCTTCCGGGGATAAGGAAGAATGACACTGAGGTTGTGTCTAGATGACTTAGGGTCAACACCCATTGTACTGAGTCCTGCCTTCCTCGTAACAGTCCCCATGCCTTCCGGGAATAAGGAAGAATGACACCGAGGTCGCGTCTAGATGACTTAAGGGCAACACCCATTGTTCTGAGTCCTGCCTTCCTTGTGACAGTCCATATCCCTTCTGGGGATAAGGAAGAATGACACTGAGGTCGCATCTTGAAGACTTAAGGGCAGCACTATATTGTTCTGAGTCCTGCCTTCCTCGTTAACAGTCCCCATCCCTTCCAGGGATAAGGAAGAATGACACTGAGATGGTGTCTAGTTGACTTAAGGACAATACCCATTGTTCTGAGTCCTGCCTTCCTCGTTACAGTCCCCATGCCATTTCCGGGAATAAGGAAGAATGACACTGAGGTGGCGTCTAGATGACATAAGGGCAACGCCCATTGTTCTGACTCCTACCTTCCTCGTGACAGTCCCCATCCCTTCCGGTTATAAGGAAGAATAACATTGAGGTCACGTCTAGATGATTTAGGGCCAACACCCATTGTTCTGTGTCCTGCCTTCCTTGTGACAGTCCCCATCCCTTCCTGGGATAAGGAAGAATGACACTGAGGTCACGTCTAGATGGCTTATGGGCAACACCCATTGTTCTGAGTCCTGCCTTCCTCGTGACAGTCCCCATCCCTTCCGGGGATAAGGAAGAATGACACTGAGGTCGCGTCTAGATGACTTAAGGCCAACACCCATTGTTCTGAGTCCTGCCTTCCTCGTGACACTCCCCATCCCTTCCGGGGATAAGGAAGAATGACACTGAGGTCAAGTCTTGATGACTAAAGGGCAACCACCATTGTTCTGAGTCCTGCCTTCCACGTGACAGTCCCCATCCCTTCCGGGGATAAGGAAGAATGACACTGAGGTCGCGTCTAGATGACTTAAGGCCAACACCCATTGTTCTGAGTCCTGCCTTCCTCGTGACACTCCCCATCCCTTCCGGGGATAAGGAAGAATGACACCGAGGTCAAGTCTTGATGACTAAAGGGCAACCACCATTGTTCTGAGTCCTGCCTTCCTTGTGACAGTCCCCATCCCTTCTGGGGATAAGGAAGAATGACACTGAGGTCGCGTCTAGAAGGCTTAAGGGCAGCACTATATTGTTCTGAGTCCTGCCTTCCTCGTGACAGTCCCCATCCCTTCTGGGGATAAGGAAGAATGACACTGAGGTCACGTTTAGATGGCTTACGGGCAACACCCATTGTTCTGAGTCCTGCCTTCCTCGTGACAGTCCCCATCCCTTCCGGGGATAAGGAAGAATGACACTGAGGTCGCGTCTAGATGACTTAAGGCCAACACCCATTTTTCTGAGTCCTGCCTTCCTCGTGACAGTCCCCATCCCTTCCGGGGATAAGGAAGAATGACACCGAGGTCACGTCTAGATGACTAAAGGGCAACCACCATTGTTCTGAGTCCTGGCTTCCTTGTGACAGTCCCCATCCCTTCCGGGGATAAGGAAGAATGACACTGAGGTCGTGCCTAGATGACTTAGGGTCAACACCCATTGTCCTGAGTCCTGCCTTCCTTGTGACAGTCCCCATCCCTTCCGGGGATAAGGAAGAATGACACTGAGGTCACGTCTAGATGGCTTACGGGCAACACCCATTGTTCTGAGTCCTGCCTTCCTCGTGACAGTCCCCATCCCTTCCGGGGATAAGGAAGAATGACACCGAGGTCACGTCTTGATGACTAAAGGGCAACCACCATTGTTCTGAGTCCTGCCTTCTTCGTGACAGTCCCCATCCCTTCCGGGGATAAGGAAGAATGACACTGAGGTCGCGTCTAGATGACTTAAGGGCAACACCCATTGTTCTGAGTCCTGCCTTCCTTGTGACAGTCCCCATCCCTTCCGGGGATAAGGAAGAATGACACTGAGTTCACGTCTAGATGGCTTACGGGCAACACCCATTGTTCTGAGTCCTGCCTTCCTCATGACAGTCCCCATCCCTTCCGGGGATAAGGAAGAATGACACCAAGGTCACGTCTTGATGACTAAAGGGCAACCACCATTGTTCTGAGTCCTGCCTTCCTCGTGACAGTCCCCATCCCTTCCGGGGATAAGGAAGAATGACACTGAGGTCGCGTCTAGATGACTTAAGGGCAACACCCATTGTTCTGAGTCCTGCCTTCCTTGTGACAGTCCCCATCCCTTCTGGGGATAAGGAAGAATGACACTGAGGTCACGTCTAGATGGCTTAAGGGCAGCACTATATTGTTCTGAGTCCTGCCTTCCTCGTGACAGTCCCCATCCCTTTTGGGGATAAGGAAGAATGACACTGAGGTCACGTCTAGATGGCTTACGGGCAACACCCATTGATCTGAGTCCTGCCTTCCTCGTGACAGTCCCCATCCCTTCCGGGGATAAGGAAGAATGACACTGAGGTCGCGTCTAGATGACTTAAGGCCAACACCCATTGTTCTGAGTCCTGCCTTCCTCGTGACAGTCCCCATCCCTTCCGGGGATAAGGAAGAATGACACCGAGGTCACGTCTAGATGACTAAAGGGCAACCACCATTGTTCTGAGTACTGGCTTCCTTGTGACAGTCCCCATCCCTTCCAGGGATAAGGAAGAATGACACTGAGGTCGTGTCTAGATGACTTAGGATCAACACCCATTGTACTGAGTCCTGCCTTCCTTGTGACAGTCCCCATCCCTTCCGGGGATAAGGAAGAATGACACTGAGGTCACGTCTAGATGGCTTACGGGCAACACCCATTGTTCTGAGTCCTGCTTTCCTCGTGACAGTCCCCATCCCTTCCGGGGATAAGGAAGAATAACACTGAGGTCACGTCTAGATAACTTAAGGGCAACACCCATTGTTCTGGGTCCTGCCTTCCTCGTGACAGTCCCCATCCCTTCCGGGGATAAGGAAGAATGACACCGAGGTCACGTCTAGATGACTAAAGGGCCACCACCATTGTTCTGAGTACTGGCTTCCTTGTGACAGTCCCCATCCCTTCCAGGGATAAGGAAGAATGACACTGAGGTCGTGTCTAGATGACTTAGGGTCAACACCCATTGTACTGAGTCCTGCCTTCCTTGTGACAGTCCCCATCCCTTCCGGGGGTAAGGAAGAATGACACTGAGGTCACGTCTAGATGGCTTACGGGCAACACCCATTGTTCTGAGTCCCGCTTTCCTCGTGACAGTCCCCATCCCTTCCGGGGATAAGGAAGAATGACACTGAGGTCGTGTCTAGATGACTTAAGGCCAACACCCATTGTTCTGAGTCCTGCCTTCCTCGTGACAGTCCCCATCCCTTCCGGGGATAAGGAAGAATGACACCGAGGTCACGTCTAGATGACTAAAGGGCAACCACCATTGTTCTGAGTCGTGGCTTCCTCGTGACAGTCCCCATCCCTTCCGGGGATAAGGAAGAATGACACCGAGGTTGTGTCTAGATGACTTAGGGTCAACACCCATTGTACTGAGTCCTGCCTTCCTTGTGACAGTCCCCATCCCTTCCGGGGATAAGGATGAATGACATGGAGGTAGCGTCTAGTTGACTTAAGGGCAACACCCATTGTTCTGAGTCCTGCCTTCCTCGTTAACAGTCTCATCCCTTCCAGGGATAAGGAAGAATGACACTGAGGTGGCATCTAGTTAACTTAAGGGCAATACCCATTGTTCTGAGTCCTGCCTTCCTCGTAACAGTCCCCATGCCTTCCGGGAATAAGGAAGAATGACACTGAGGTGGCGTCTAGATGACTTAAGGGCAACGCCCATTGTTCTGAGTCCTGCCTTCCTCGTGACAGTCCCCATCCCTTCCGGGGATAAGGAAGAATAACACTGAGGTCACGTCTAGATAACTTAAGGGCAACACCCATTGTTCTGAGTCCTGCCTTCCTTGTGACAGTCCCCATCCCTTCCGGGGATAAGGAAGAATGACACTGAGGTCGTGTCTAGATGACTTAGGGTCAACACCCATTGTTCTGAGTCCTGCCTTCCTCGTTAACAGTCCCCATCCCTTCCAGGGATAAGGAAGAATGACACTGAGGTGGCGTCTAGTTGATTTAAGGGCAATACCCATTGTTCTGAGTCCTGCCTAACTCGTAACAGTCCCCATGCCTTTCCGGGAATAAGGAAGAATGACACTGAGGTGGCGTCTGGATGACTTAAGGGAAACGCCCATTGTTCTAACTCCTGCCTTCCTCGTGACAATCCCCATCCCTTCCGGGGATAAGGAAGAATGACATCTAGGTCACGTCTAGATGACTTAAGGGCAACACCCATTATTCTGAGTCCTGCCTTTCTCGTGACAGTCCCCATCCCTTCCGGTGATAAGGAAGAATGACATTGAGGTCACGTCTAGATGACTTAAGGGCAGCACCATATTGTTGTGAGTCATGCCTTCCTCGTGACAGTCCCCATCCCTTCCGGGGATAAGGAAGAAGAACACTAAGGTTGCATCTAGATGACTTAGGGCAAACACCCATTGTTCTGTGTCCTACCTTCCTAGTGACAGTCCCCATCCCTTCCGGGGATGAGGAAGAATTGATATTGATATTGATATTTTATTTCTATTGCGCTCATTCACAAGTGTTTCATAGCGCGACAAGGCAAGGGAAGGGGAACAGAGGAGAAACAAAAACAACGATCTTACTAGGCCCAGTGATATTGAGAACGCGCAAGTGCATGGTAGAGGGGGAGAGGAAGAAGTGCATAGAAGGGGGAACAAAAGGAGGAAAAAAACTTAAATAATAATAAATTAATTAATAAATAAAAAGTCAACAAACAAAGGGAGTGCAGCCAGAAAGTGGCAGTGCTGGGTTTAAGGCAGCAGGCTGGGTAGGTCTGATAAGTGCAGGAAGAACAAAACAAAGGGGTGGGGGCTGCATGGGTACAGATACAGACCCCAGTGCAAGGGGTGGCCCGGAGGCAGTGTGTGTGGGTGGCAAGAGGAGCAGGTGCCTGGGCCCAGAGGAAAGAGGGTGGCCAGGTGCATGGTGCCGAGGGAGAGTAGAGTCAGCAGGGGAGAGAGGGGGGCAAAGGCAGAAGCAAAGAGGAAGGTCTTGAGGTGCTTCCGGAACTGGAGATGGTTCTCCTCAAGTTTTAGAGTGGCAGGGAGGCTGTTCCAGAGGGAGGCCCCAGCCGAAGACAGAGATCTACCCCCAGCTCGTTTCTTTGAGAAATGACTGACCCTGAAGGAGTTAGAGGTAGAGGAGCGGAGTGCCCAAGATGGGAGGTATTTGCGGAGGGATAGCTGAAGGTATGTTGGACCCAGGCCCCAGAAAGCCTTGTGGACAATGCAGAGGGTTTTGAATTTAATTCTTGCATCCACTGGGAGCCAATGTAGAGATTTCAGAGCTGGAGAGATACGATCCCAGGGCTTGAGGCCAAGGACAAGTCTCGCAGTCGTGTTCTGGATAAGTTGCAAAGGGCGGAGAGTAGAGGTAGGAAGATTAAGAAAGAGGCTGTTGCAATAGTCCAACTTAGTGAGAACCAGAGCTTGGGAGACAGTGAGATTCTGGGGGAATGAGAGTAAAGGAAGAGTACCTCTGAGGAGGTGCAGTAGGAAGTTTGACTTTTTGATACATCAGCGATGTGGGTGGAGAAGGAGAGTGTGGAATCAAAGGTGAAACCAAGGTTCTTGGCCTCGCAGCTAGGGATAGGAGGAGGGCCAAGGGAGGCCGGCCAGAGAGTGAGGGGAAACGAAGGTGATGGTGTGCCGATGAGGAGGATCTCAGTTTTGCTGGCATTCAGACAGAGATTGTTGGCAGCACACCAATCTTGAATGGCAGTTAGGCAATCAGTGATGAGAGAGGTGGACACAGAATGACACTGAGGTCGTGTCTAGATGACTTAAGGGCAACACCCATTGTTCTGAGTCCCGCCTTCCTCGTGACAGTCCCCATCCCTTCCGGGGATAAGGAAGAAGGACACTGAGGTCGCGTCTAGATGACTTAGGGCCAACACCCATTTTTCGGAGTCCTGCCTTCCTCGTGACAGTCCCCATCACTTCCTGGGATAAGGAAGAATGACACTGAGGTCGCGTCTAGATGACTTAAGGGCAAAACCATTGTTGTGAGTCCTGCCTTCCTTGTGACAGTCCCCATCCCTTCCGGGGATAAGGAAGAATGACACTGAGGTCGTGTCTAGATGACTTAGGGTCAACACCCATTGTTCTGAGTCCTGCCTTCCTCGTTAACAGTCCCCATCCCTTCCATGGATGAGGAAGAATGACACTGAGGTGGCGTCTAGTTGATTTAAGGGCAATATCCATTGTTCTGTGTCCTGCCTTCCTCGTAACAGTCCCCATGCCTTTCCGGGAATAAGGAAGAATGACACAGAGGTGGCGTCTAGATGACTTAAGGGCAACGCCCATTGTTCTAACTCCTGCCTTCCTCGTGACAATCCCCAACCCTTCCGGGGATAAGGAAGAATGACATCTAGGTCACGTCTAGATGACTTAAGGGCAACACCCATTATTCTGAGTCCTGCCTTTCTCGTGACAGTCCCCATCCCTTCCGGTGATAAGGAAGAATGACATTGAGATCACGTCTAGATGACTTAAGGGCAGCACCATATTGTTCTGAGTCATGCCTTCCTCGTGACAGTCCCCATCCCTTACGGGGATAAGGAAGAAGAACACTAAGGTTGCGTCTAGATGACTTAGGGCAAACACCCATTGTTCTGTGTCCTACCTTCCTAGTGACAGTCCCCATCCCTTCCGGGGATAAGGAAGAATTGATATTGATATTGATATTTTATTTCTATTGCGCTCATTCACAAGTGTTTCATAGCGTGACAAGACAAGGGTAGGGGAACAGAGGAGAAACAAAAACAACGATCTTACTAGGCCCAGTGACATTGAGAACGCGCAAGTGCATGGTAGAGGGGGAGAGGAAGAAGTGCATAGAAGGGGGAACAAAAGGAGGAAAAAAACTTAAATAATAATACATTAATTAATAAATAAAAAGTCAACAAACAAAGGGAGTGCAGCCAGGAAGTGGCAGTGCTGGGTTTAAGGCAGCAGGCTGGGTAGGTCTGATAAGTGCAGGAAGAACAAAACAAAGGGGTGGGGGCTGTATGGGTACAGATACAGACCCCAGTGCAAGGGGTGGCCCGGAGGCAGTGTGTGCGGGTGGCAAGAGGAGCAGGTACCTGGGCCCAGAGGAAAGAGGGTGGCCAGGTGCATGGTGCCGAGGGAGAGTAGAGTCAGCAGGGGAGAGAGGGGGGCAAAGGCAGAAGCAAAGAGGAAGGTCTTGAAGTGCTTCCGGAACTGGAGATGGTTCTCCTCAAGTTTTAGAGTGGCAGGGAGGCTGTTCCAGAGGGAGGCCCCAGCCGAAGACAGAGATCTACCCCCAGCTCGTTTCTTTGAGAAATGACTGACCCTGAGGGAGTTAGAGGTAGAGGAGCGGAGTGCCCAAGATGGGAGGTATTTGCAGAGGGATAGCTGAAGGTATGTTGGACCCAGGCCCCAGAAAGCCTTGTGGACAATGCAGAGGGTTTTGAATTTAATCCTTGCATCCACTGGGAGCCAATGGAGAGATTTCAGAGATGGAGAGATACGATCCCAGGGCTTGAGGCCAAGGACAAGTCTCGCAGTCGTGTTCTGGATAAGTTGCAAAGGGCGGAGAGTAGAGGTAGGAAGATTAAGAAAGAGGCTGTTGCAATAGTCCAACTTAGAGAGAACCAGAGCTTGGGAGACAGTGAGATTCTGGGGCAATGAGAGTAAAGGAAGAGTACCTCTGGGGAGGTGCAGTAGGAAGTTTGACTTTTTGATACATCAGCGATGTGGGTGGAGAAGGAGAGTGTGGAATCAAAGGTGAAACCAAGTGTCATGACCACTGCTTTCAAGGAGTCAGGACCTACCCAACACCCTTGGAAACAGGCTCATAACATGCCTTATCGGCACCAGCAAGTCCCAATAGGGACCTTTTGGACCTTGTCCTGGCACCGGTGGTGCCAGGCTCATAGTAAGGACCCGTCCCGGCACAGGAAGCGCCGGGCTCATATCAAGTGTAAAAGTGCTTGGGTGAACCTACCTGAAGCAGACCATGCTGCTTACTTACCAGCCAGATGATGCTTTACTCTCTTCTAACAGGGACTACTTTTCTTTCTGGGTGGGGCAGGCACCACTCCCTGGATCACTGATGCTGGAACTCTTCTGGAAGCAGGAACTCTTTTACCTGGGCGCGGCTGCTGTGGAAGAAGACACCTAAGTACTCCTATGGGCTATTTAAACCACACCCGATTGGTACCACATGCTTCGCGTTATTCTGCATCTGCAGCAGGACGCTCACCGTGTCAGCTCCAGCGAATCTTCAGCTCCGGATCCTGTAGTTACGAAAATTACCTGCTGGGAACCAATCTTCAATCTTCAGCAGCTCCTGCAAAACAAAAGGCACAGGTTAGACAAAGGCAAAGTTAGCGCTTCAACTCACCCGAGCCATCGGCAGCATCCAAGTCGTTTTCTTTTCTGCATTCCGCGTCCGGCATCGGGCCTGCAAAGACAAAGAACATTGGTTAGTAACGTTCAGTTACAATACTGCTTACCTGTGTTGCGCTTGCTCCCAACTTTGTTCGCGCTGCATTCCGGCACCTGTAAAAACAAAAGGGGACATTAAGGTGCATTCTACGGCCCTAAAGCAGTCTTCCTACTTATGTGCCTTCGAATTCACCATCTTCTTGTTACGCTCTCTGCCACGAATCTGGGAGAGCATCTTCTTTGGCATCGACAGCATCCTAAAAGCAAAAGACATAGACATAAGGAAAAAGTCATTTAAAGAGAGCAATCCAAAGAGAACTTTAATACTTACAAGTCACGCTCGTGCAGCAAAACGGCGGCATCGCTCTCACCTTCCCTCTGCAATCAAGAGGCGGAACTCACATCCAGTGAAGTAACTGGACCCAGCGCCCCTGCACAAGACGCAGGATGGAGAGCTCAACATTCACTTACTTAAGGTGAGCACAACAATCATCTGAGTACCAAGGGGAGAAAGGGAGAGAGGGGCTAGGAACTTCTCCCATCCTTCCAGCCACTAATACCTTGATTTTCCACTTGCAGACACCTCACTCTGCAGGTCAAGCTTTCGGTGAGTAAGGGGCCAAATCCGGGAGCCAAACGAACCCTACGCCTAACTTTGAAGACGTTTGCAGCGCCCAGCCCAAGACCAGCGCCTCCGAGGGAACCAGGTGAGCGTTACAGAACGCGAAGCCTCCCAAACATTTCCCGCCCAGGCGCAATGGAGACTTCAGACACAGACCAATTGGCCCAGTTGCTCGGGGAGTTGAGAGCAGAAGTACACGCAGCACGCCAGGAAACAAATGCCCTAAGGAGAGAGCTAGTGATTTCTAAGGAGCGAACAGACGACTTGGCTAGACAATTGTTACAAGCCCAAGCGGGACAGACTCCTCTGCCTACCCCTGGTGGAAGCCATGCCCCAACGGCTTCCTCTAATCCGGTGCAAATTAATCTACCAGGAAATGTACCTTTGGCTCCGCCCGAACGCTTTTCAGGTGATCCGAAAAGGTTTGCTGTGTTCATCAATCAGTGTCGTTTGCACTTTCTGTGTAGACCTGCCGCTTTTCCAACAGACCAGGCTAAGGTAGCCTTTGTGCTCTCATATCTTAGTGGCAGCGCCGCAGATTGGTCTATTCCTTTAGTGACTCAGGATAACCCTATCCTTTATAATTTCCAGGACTTCCAAGCTAGTATGGAAAGATTGTTCGCAAGGCATTCTCAGGGACAGGCTCTGGACAATGAACTTCTTTCACTACGACAGGGCAATCAAGATCTTCTGGCCTACATTGCATCATTTAACAGACTAGTGGTTGAAACCGGATGGCCTGAGGATAAGAGAATCACCCTTTTCTATAGAGGCCTTCGTGGAGAACTTAAAGACGTTCTGGCCCAGGTGGTGAATCCACCACAAGACTGTTCCGAATACATTGATCTGGTGGTGCAATTAGATCATAGGATACAAAATCGAAAAGCCGATCGTTCCAGGTTTGAAAATCGAGTTTTTTCAAGACCACAGAGCTCCGTTAAAGGAAATGATACCGTGGAACCCATGCAGATTGGGGTGGTGAAAGGACCTCTAACCCAAAAGGAAAGAGAAAGGAGAAGACAACTACAATTGTGCCTCTATTGCGGGAACTCAGGGCACTTCCTCCAAGATTGCCCAGTGAAACCAAAGAAGAAGACAGTAGGAGCTTCCGATAAGGGTGCCAAAGGTTCAGAGTCGGAAAACGACCTCGCCCGACAAGTGTAGAGGTCCGCTTGCCGAGCGTAAAAACCAGTTCTTTGACCTCGCATTTTACCATGCCCATGGTCCTCGTGAGTCCGGAACAACCCAATCGTATGCATGCCATTAAAGCATACATTGATAGTGTCGCAATCGGCAATTACGTGGACTGTGAATTGGCCGCCAGGATGAATCTGTCTCTTTGTCCTAAGTCGGTGAAAGACGTCATCACCACCGTGGATGGTACGGAAATAGCTTCCGGACCAGTTACTCACACCACCATGGAAGTGACGTTGGTAAGCCAAGATGGACATCAAGAGAAAATCGTGTTTGACGTGATCAAGGCTCCACAGTTTCAAGTTATCCTGGGAATCCCTTGGCTGGAAAAACACAATCCTCAAATTGATTGGCGAGCAAAGACAATCCGGTTTCCAGAATGCGCACCTACCTGCTATCCGCAGCCCCCCACGAAACTAGCTGCAACTGCTTCTGAGAGTCCTCACCTGCCTCCTGAATACCGGGAATTTCAGGATGTCTTTCGAAAAGATCAAGCTAATTCACTGCCTCCTCACAGATCATGCGACTGCCAAATAGACTTGGTTCCAGGATCCACTCCTCCATGCAGTCGAATTTATGCCCTCACAGAACCTGAAAATCTTCACCTAAGGCAGTATTTGGATCAGTACCTGGCTAATGGATTTATCCGTCCCTCGAAGTCCCCAGCCTCTTCAGCTTTGTTCTTCGTGCCAAAAAAAGAGGGAGACCTAAGAACATGCATAGATTACCGTGCCCTGAACCAGATTACGATTAAGAACAGATATCCGTTACCATTGATCCCTGAACTTCTTGACCAAGTTAAAAGTGCCTGTATCTACACAAAGCTGGACCTCAGAGGAGCTTACCATTTAGTACGAATAAAGGAGGGCGATGAATGGAAGACGGCCTTTCGTACTAAATATGGACTGTTCGAGTATCAAGTAATGCCCTTTGGGCTTTGCAACGCTCCGGCAGCCTTTCAGTATTTTATGAATGACGTCCTCAGAGAGCTCATTGATGTATGTGTAGTTGTCTATATTGATGACATTCTGGTCTACTCGTCCTCTGAGGCGGAACATCGAAAACATGTCACCGCAGTACTGGAGCGGCTCCGAAAACACAGACTCTTTGCAAAATTGGAAAAATGCGTTTTTCACGTCACGGAGGTCGAATTTTTGGGATTCATTTTGTCACCAAATGGAGTCCACATGGACTCAAGAAAAGTGGACGCTATCATTAAGTGGCCCTCACCAACGTCAGTGAAAGGAGTTCAAAGCATGTTGGGCTTTGCTAACTTTTATCGAAGATTTATCCCAGATTTTTCTCGAGTTGTCCAACCCATTACAGCCCTCCTCAGAAAGAATAAACGTTTCGAGTGGTCTACAGAGGCTGAACAAGCCTTTCTGGAACTAAAAACAAAATTCACCTCGGCTCCAGTTCTAAAACATCCTCGCCCGGAACTTCCCTATATCGTAGAGACTGATGCTTCCAGTCTCGTAATGGGAGCAGTGCTTTCGCAAAGAGACCCGGAAACAAATCAGTTACACCCAGTGGCGTTTTGGTCCCGCAAATTTTCAGCTCCTGAAATCAACTATACCATTACAGATAAGGAACTTTTGGCGATTAAGTCCGCCTTTAAAGCTTGGCGGCATTATCTCTTGGGAGCCCGACACACAGTCACCGTCATCACGGATCATCGTAATTTACAGTACCTTAAATCAGCCAAAGCTCAATCCTCTAGACAACTTCGCTGGGCATTGTTTTTCGCCGAATTCGACTTTGTGATAACTTAACGACCAGGCAACAAGAATGGTAAAGCAGACGCTCTCTCCCGAATTGGAGTAGATGAACTCACGACCAATCTTGAACCCGTACCTATAATTTCGGAACAGAGAATCCTGGGTTTAATAGATGCACAATCCATTGAAGACATTGAAACTAAAGTTAAAGATCTTCTGACTCCAGCAGAAGTGCAAGACTGGCAGCTCAAGGGAAATGATTTCACAATGGATAAGAACCTATTATACTTTCGAGGAAGATTATATCTACCATGTACCGATTTACAAAGACAGGTGATCTCTTGTTACCATGACTCCTTAATGGAAGGACATCCCGGCATTACCAAAACGTTGGAAAAGATAAAGAGACATTTTTGGTGGCCATCTTGGAGAAAGGACATTAAGGACTTCATTAATTCTTGTGGCGTGTGCGCTCAAAGCAAAAGCCAGAAGGAGAAACCAGCAGGCCTCCTACATCCAATAGACATTCCTCCACATCCATGGCATACTCTCTCCATGGACTTCATCACGGATTTACCACCATGCTCCGGATTTAATACAATCTTAGTGATTGTGGACCTATTCTCGAAAATGGCTCATTTCATCCCATTGAAAGGGTTACCTACAGCTCCAATTTTGGCCCGAGAATTCCTCGAAAACATCGTTCGGTTGCACGGCTTTCCTTCAATTTTAATCTCAGATAGAGGGAGTCAATTTATTTCTCACTTCTGGCGGAGTTGTTGTCGTCTAGCCCAAATTGACATAAGGCTTTCGACCAGCCACCATCCCCAGACCGACGGGCAGACCGAGAGGACCAATCAAACCTTGGAACAGTATCTACGCTGCATGTTACAACAATCAGAGGGCACTTGGAAAGACATTCTCTGGATTGCGGAGTACGCTTATAATAACTCAGTCCACGCCGGAACAGGAAAAACTCCGTTTTTTCTTTCATATGGAATCCACCCTCGCACCTCAAATCTTGACCCACCTCAGACTCTGGGAACACCCGCTGTAGATCATCTGCATTCGACAATCACTCAAGCCTTTAAGGAGGCCACATCTCACCTTAAGCAGGCCAAGGAACAATATAAAAAGAGTGCGGATCTACATCGAAAGGAAGCTCCTCAATATCTTGTGGGAGATCAGGTCTGGCTGTCCACCAAACATTTACCTCTAAAAGGACCGCGTACTTTCAATCCACGATACCTGGGGCCTTACCCAATCACTGCCATAATCAATCCAGTGGCGGTAAAATTGGGCCTACCTGCTCATATGAAAATACATCCAGTTTTCCACGTTTCACTACTGAAACCCATGCAACCTGGAACCCGTTTGACAAAATCTCCAGACCCTATTCTCGTGGACGGAGAACTAGAATTCGAAATACAAGACATATTAGACTCCAAGATTTCCAAATCTAAATTATACTATCTGATTGACTGGAAAGGTTATGGCCCCCAGGAACGATCTTGGGAACCGTCGGAACATGTTCATGCACCCCGTCTGGTTAAGAAATTTCATCGAACTTTTCCTGATAAACCAAGACCCCCGGAGGGAACAAATTTGGGAGGGGCCTTGAGGGGGGGTGCTGTCATGACCACTGCTTTCAAGGAGTCAGGACCTACCCAACACCCTTGGAAACAGGCTCATAACATGCCTTATCGGCACCAGCAAGTCCCAATAGGGACCTTTTGGACCTTGTCCTGGCACCGGTGGTGCCAGGCTCATAGTAAGGACCCGTCCCGGCACAGGAAGCGCCGGGCTCATATCAAGTGTAAAAGTGCTTGGGTGAACCTACCTGAAGCAGACCATGCTGCTTACTTACCAGCCAGATGATGCTTTACTCTCTTCTAACAGGGACTACTTTTCTTTCTGGGTGGGGCAGGCACCACTCCCTGGATCACTGATGCTGGAACTCTTCTGGAAGCAGGAACTCTTTTACCTGGGCGCGGCTGCTGTGGAAGAAGACACCTAAGTACTCCTATGGGCTATTTAAACCACACCCGATTGGTACCACATGCTTCGCGTTATTCTGCATCTGCAGCAGGACGCTCACCGTGTCAGCTCCAGCGAATCTTCAGCTCCGGATCCTGTAGTTACGAAAATTACCTGCTGGGAACCAATCTTCAATCTTCAGCAGCTCCTGCAAAACAAAAGGCACAGGTTAGACAAAGGCAAAGTTAGCGCTTCAACTCACCCGAGCCATCGGCAGCATCCAAGTCGTTTTCTTTTCTGCATTCCGCGTCCGGCATCGGGCCTGCAAAGACAAAGAACATTGGTTAGTAACGTTCAGTTACAATACTGCTTACCTGTGTTGCGCTTGCTCCAACTTTGTTCGCGCTGCATTCCGGCACCTGTAAAAACAAAAGGGGACATTAAGGTGCATTCTACGGCCCTAAAGCAGTCTTCCTACTTACGTGCCTTCGAATTCACCATCTTCTTGTTACGCTCTCTGCCACGAATCTGGGAGAGCATCTTCTTTGGCATCGACAGCATCCTAAAAGCAAAAGACATAGACATAAGGAAAAAGACATTTAAAGAGAGCAATCCAAAGAGAACTTTAATACTTACAAGTCACGCTCGTGCAGCAAAACGGCGGCATCGCTCTCACCTTCCCTCTGCAATCAAGAGGCGGAACTCACATCCAGTGAAGTAACTGGACCCAGCGCCCCTGCACAAGACGCAGGATGGAGAGCTCAACATTCACTTACTTAAGGTGAGCACAACAATCATCTGAGTACCACGGGGAGAAAGGGAGAGAGGGGCTAGGAACTTCTCCCATCCTTCCAGCCACTAATACCTTGATTTTCCACTTGCAGACACCTCACTCTGCAGGTCAAGCTTTCGGTGAGTAAGGGGCCAAATCCGGGAGCCAAACGAACCCTAGGCCTAACTTTGAAGACGTTTGCAGCGCCCAGCCCAAGACCAGCGCCTCCGAGGGAACCAGGTGAGCGTTACAGAAAGGTTCTTGGCCTCGCAGGTAGGCATAGGAGGAGGGCCAAGGGAGGCCGGCCAGAGAGTGAGGGGAAAGGAAGGTGATGGTGTGCCGATGAGGAGGATCTCAGTCCTGCTGGCATTCAGACAGAGATCGTTGGCAGCACACCAATCTTGAATGGCAGTTAGGCAATCAGTGATGAGAGAGGTGGACACAGAATGACACTGAGGTCGTGTCTAGATGACTTAAGGGCAACACCCATTGTTCTGAGTCCTGCCTTCCTCGTGACAGTCCCCATCCCTTCCGGGGATAAGGAAGAATGACACTGAGGTCGCGTCTAGATGACTTAAGGCCAACACCCATTGTTCTGAGTCCTGCCTTCCTCGTGACAGTCCCCATCCCTTCCGGGGATAAGGAAGAATGACACCGAGGTCACGTCTAGATGACTAAAGGGCAACCACCATTGTTCTGAGTCGTGGCTTCCTCGTGACAGTCCCCATCCCTTCCGGGGATAAGGAAGAATGACACTGAGGTCGTGTCTAGATGACTTAGGGTCAACACCCATTGTACTGAGTCCTGCCTTCCTTGTGACAGTCCCCATCCCTTCCGGGGATAAGGATGAATGAAAATGGAGGTAGCGTCTAGTTGACTTAACGGCAACACCCATTGTTCTGAGTCCTGCCTTCCTCCTTAACAGTCTCATCCCTTCCAGGGATAAGGAAGAATGACACTGAGGTGCCGTCTAGTTAACTTAAGGGCAATACCCATTGTTCTGAGTCCTGCCTTCCTCGTAACAGTCCCCATGCCTTCCGGGAATAAGGAAGAATGACACTGAGGTGGCGTCTAGATGACTTAAGGGCAACGCCCATTGTTCTGAGTCCTGCCTTCCTCGTTAACAGTCCCCATCCCTTCCAGGGATAAGGAAGAATGACACTGAGGTGGCGTCTAGTTGATTTAAGGGCAATGCCCATTGTTCTGTGTCCTGCCTTCCTCGTAACAGTCCCCATGCCTTTCCGGGAATAAGGAAGAATGACACTGAGGTGGCGTCTAGA
This sequence comes from Ambystoma mexicanum, assembly GCF_040938575.1. Classification (NCBI taxonomy): domain Eukaryota; kingdom Metazoa; phylum Chordata; class Amphibia; order Caudata; family Ambystomatidae; genus Ambystoma; species Ambystoma mexicanum. Next base: position 233,978,484 of record NC_090939.1, on the reverse strand, counting down.
TGACTTAAGGGCAACGCCCATTGTTCTAACTCCTGCCTTTCTCGTGACAGTCCCCATCCCTTCCGGTGATAAGGAAGAATGACATTGAGGTCACGTCTAGATGACTAAAGGACAACCACCATTGTTCTGAGTCCTGGCTTCCTTGTGACAGTCCCCATCCCTTCCGGGGATAAGGAAGAATGACACTGAGGTCGTGTCTAGATGACTTAGGGTCAACACCCATTGTCCTGAGTCCTGCCTTCCTTGTGACAGTCCCCATCCCTTCCGGGGATAAGGAAGAATGATACTGAGGTCACGTCTAGATGGCTTACGGGCAACACCCATTGTTCTGAGTCCTGCCTTCCTCGTGACAGTCCCCATCCCTTCCGGGGATAAGGAAGAATGACACCGAGGTCACGTCTTGATGACTAAAGGGCAACCACCATTGTTCTGAGTCCTGCCTTCCTCGTGACAGTCCCCATCCCTTCCGGGGATAAGGAAGAATGACACCGAGGTCGCGTCTAGATGACTTAAGGGCAACACCCATTGTTCTGAGTCCTGCCTTCCTCGTGACAGTCCCCATCCCTTCTGGGGATAAGGAAGAATGACACTGAGGTCGCGTCTAGAAGGCTTAAGGGCAGCACTATATTGTTCTGAGTCCTGCCTTCCTCGTGACAGTCCCCATCCCTTTTGGGGATAAGGAAGAATGACACTGAGGTCACGTCTAGATGGCTTACGGGCAACACCCATTGTTCTGAGTCCTGCCTTCCTCGTGACAGTCCCCATCCCTTCCGGGGATAAGGAAGAATGACACTGAGGTCGCGTCTAGATGACTTAAGGCCAACACCCATTGTTCTGAGTCCTGCCTTCCTCGTGACAGTCCCCATCCCTTCTGGGGATAAGGAAGAATGACACCGAGGTCACGTCTGTATGACTAAAGGGCAACCACCATTGTTCTGAGTACTGGCTTCCTTGTGACAGTCCCCATCCCTTCCAGGGATAAAGAAGAATGACACTGAGGTCGTGTCTAGATGACTTAGGGTCAACACCCATTGTACTGAGTCCTGCCTTCCTTGTGACAGTCCCCATCCCTTCCGGGGATAAGGAAGAATGACACTGAGGTCACGTCTAGATGGCTTACGGGCAACACCCATTGTTCTGAGTCCTGCTTTCCTCGTGACAGTCCCCATCCCTTCCGGGGATAAGGAAGAATGACACTGAGGTTGTGTCTAGATGACTTAAGGCCAACACCCATTGTTCTGAGTCCTGCCTTCCTCGTGACAGTCCCCATCCCTTCCGGGGATAAGGAAGAATGACACTGAGGTCACGTCTAGATGACTAAAGGGCAACCACCATTGTTCTGAGTCGTGGCTTCCTCGTGACAGTCCCCATCCCTTCCGGGGATAAGGAAGAATGACACTGAGGTCGTGTCTAGATGACTTAGGGTCAACACCCATTGTACTGAGTCCTGCCTTCCTTGTGACAGTCCCCATCCCTTCCGGGGATAAGGATGAATGACATGGAGGTAGCGTCTAGTTGACTTAAGGGCAACACCCATTGTTCTGAGTCCTGCCTTCCTCGTAACAGTCCCCATGCCTTCCGGGAATAAGGAAGAATGACACTGAGGTGGCGTCTAGATGACTTAAGGGCAACGCCCATTGTTCTGAGTCCTGCCTTCCTCGTGACAGTCCCCATCCCTTCCGGGGATAAGGAAGAAGGACACTGAGGTTGCGTCTAGATGACTTCGGGCCAACACCCATTTTTCGGAGTCCTGTCTTCCTCGTGACAGTCCCCATCACTTCCTGGGATAAGGAAGAATGACACTGAGGTCGCGTCTAGATGACTTAAGGGCAACACCCATTGTTGTGAGTCCTGCCTTCCTAGTGACAGTCCCCATCCCTTCCGGGGATAAGGAAGAATAACACTGAGGTCACGTCTAGATAACTTAAGGGCAACACCCATTGTTCTGAGTCCTGCCTTCCTTGTGACAGTCCCCATCCCTTCCGGGGATAAGGAAGAATGACACTGAGGTCGTGTCTAGATGACTTAGGGTCAACACCCATTGTTCTGAGTCCTGCCTTCCTCGTTAACAGTCCCCATCCCTTCCAGGGATAAGGAAGAATGACACTGAGGTGGCGTCTAGTTGATTTAAGGGCAATACCCATTGTTCTGAGTCCTGCCTAACTCGTAACAGTCCCCATGCCTTTCCGGGAATAAGGAAGAATGACACTGAGGTGGCGTCTGGATGACTTAAGGGCAACACCCATTGTTCTAACTCCTGCCTTCCTCGTGGATATCCCCATCCCTTCCGGGGATAAGGAAGAATGACATCTAGGTCACGTCTAGATGATTTAAGGGCAACACTCATTAATCTGAGTCCTGCCTTTCTCGTGACAGTCCCCATCCCTTCCGGTGATAAGGAAGAATGACATTGAGGTCACGTCTATATGACTTAAGGGGAGCACCATATTGTTCTGAGTCATGCCTTCCTCGTGACAGGCCCCATTCCTTCCGGGGATAAGGAAGAAGAACACTAAGGTTGCGTCTAGATGACTTAGGGCAAACACCCATTGTTCTGTGTCCTACCTTCCTAGTGACAGTCCCCATCCCTTCCAGGGATAAGGAAGAATTGATATTGATATTGATATTTTATTTCTATTGCGCTCATTCACAAGTGTTTCATAGCGCGACAAGGCAAGGGAAGGGGAACAGAGGAGAAACAAAAACAACGATCTTACTAGGCCCAGTGACATTGAGAACGCGCAAGTGCATGGTAGAGGGGGAGAGGAAGAAGTGCATAGAAGGGGGAACAAAAGGAGGAAAAAAACTTAAATAATAATAAATTAATTAATAAATAAAAAGTCAACAAACAAAGGGAGTGCAGCCAGGAAGTGGCAGTGCTGGGTTTAAGGCAGCAGGCTGGGTAGGTCTGATAAGTGCAGGAAGAACAAAACAAAGGGGTGGGGGCTGTATGGGTACAGATACAGACCCCAGTGCAAGGGGTGGCCCGGAGGCAGTGTGTGCGGGTGGCAAGAGGAGCAGATGCCTGGGCCCAGAGGAAAGAGGGTGGCCAGGTGCATGGTGCCGAGGGAGAGTAGAGTCAGCAGGGGAGAGAGGGGGGCAAAGGCAGAAGCAAAGAGGAAGGTCTTGAGGTGCTTCCGGAACTGGAGATGGTTCTCCTCAAGTTTTAGAGTGGCAGGGAGGCTGTTCCAGAGGGAGGCCCCAGCCGAAGACAGAGATCTACCCCCAGCTCGTTTCTTTGAGAAATGACTGACCCTGAAGGAGTTAGAGGTAGAGGAGCGGAGTGCCCAAGATGGGAGGTATTTGCGGAGGGATAGCTGAAGGTATGTTGGACCCAGGCCCCAGAAAGCCTTGTGGACAATGCAGAGGGTTTTTAATTTAATCCTTGCATCCACTGGGAGCCAATGGAGAGATTTCAGAGCTGGAGAGATACGATCCCAGGGCTTGAGGCCAAGGACAAGTCTCGCAGTCGTGTTCTGGATAAGTTGCAAAGGGCGGAGAGTAGAGGTAGGAAGATTAAGAAAGAGGCTGTTGCAATAGTCCAACTTAGAGAGAACCAGAGCTTGGGAGACAGTGAGATTCTGGGGGAATGAGAGTAAAGGAAGAGTACCTCTGAGAAGGTGCAGTAGGAAGTTTGCCTTTTTGATACATCAGCGATGTGGGTGGAGAAGGAGAGTGTGGAATCAAAGGTGAAACCAAGGTTCATGACCTCGCAGCTAGGGATAGGAGGAGGGCCAAGGGAGGCCGGCCAGAGAGTGAGGGGAAAGGAAGGTGATGGTGTGCCGATGAGGAGGATCTCAGTCTTGCTGGCATTCAGACAGAGATTGTTGGCAGCACACCAATCTTGAATGGCAGTTAGGCAATCGGTGATGAGAGAGGTGGACACAGAATGACACTGAGGTCGTGTCTAGATGACTTAAGGGCAACACCCATTGTTCTGAGTCCTGACTTCCTCGTGACAGTCCCCATCCCTTCCGGGGATAAGGAAGAATGACACTGAGGTCGCGTCTAGATGACTTAAGGCCAACACCCATTGTTCTGAGTCCTGCCTTCCTCATGACAGTCCCCATCCCTTCCGGGGATAAGGAAGAATGACAACGAGGTCACGTCTAGATGACTAAAGGGCAACCACCATTGTTCTGAATCCTGGCTTCCTTGTGACAGTCCCCATCCCTTCCGGGGATAAGGAAGAATGACACTGAGGTCGTGCCTAGATGACTTAGGGTCAACACCCATTGTACTGAGTCCTGCCTTCCTTGTGACAGTCCCCATCCCTTCCGGGGATAAGGAAGAATGACACTGAGGTCACGTCTAGATGGCTTACGGGCAACACCCATTGTTCTGAGTCCTGCCTTCCTCGTGACAGTCCCCATCCCTTCCGGGGATAAGGAAGAATGACAACGAGGTCACGTCTAGATGACTAAAGGGCAACCACCATTGTTCTGAATCCTGGCTTCCTTGTGACAGTCCCCATCCCTTCCGGGGATAAGGAAGAATGACACTGAGGTCGTGCCTAGATGACTTAGGGTCAACACCCATTGTACTGAGTCCTGCCTTCCTTGTGACAGTCCCCATCCCTTCCGGGGATAAGGAAGAATGACACTGAGGTCGCGTCTAGATGACTTAAGGCCAACACCCATTTGCCTTCCTCGTGACAGTCCCCATCCCTTCCGGGGATAAGGAAGAATGACACCGAGGTCACGTCTAGATGACTAAAGGGCAACCACCATTGTTCTGAGTGGTGGCTTCCTCGTGACAGTCCCCATCACTTCCGGGGATAAGGAAGAATGACACTGAGGACGTGTCTAGATGACTTAGGGTCAACACCCATTGTACTGAGTCCTGCCTTCCTTGTGACAGTCCCCATCCCTTCCGGGGATAAGGATGAATTGCATGGAGGTAGCGTCTAGTTGACTTAAGGGCAACACCCATTGTTCTCAGTCCTGCCTTCCTCGTTAACAGTCTCATCCCTTTCCAGGGATAAGGAAGAATGACACTGAGGTGGTGTCTAGTTAACTTAAGGGCAATACCCATTGTTCTGAGTCCTGCCTTCCTCGTAACAGTCCCCATGCCTTCCGGGAATAAGGAAGAATGACACTGAGGTGGCGTCTAGATGACTTAAGGGCAACGCCCATTGTTCTGAGTCCTGCCTTCCTCGTGACAGTCCCCATCCCTTCTGGGGATAAGGAAGAAGGACACTGAGGTAGTGTCTAGATGACTTAGGGCCAACACCCATTTTTCAGAGTCCTGCCTTCCTCGTGACAGTCCCCATCACTTCCTGGGATAAGGAAGAATGACACTGAGGTCGCGTCTAGATGACGTAAGGGCAACACCCATTGTTGTGAGTCCTGCCTTCCTAGTGACAGTCCCCATCCCTTCTGGGGATACGGAAGAATGACACTGAGGTCGTGTCTAGATGACTTAGGGTCAACACCCATTGTTCTGAGTCCTGCCTTCCTCGTAAACAGTCCCCATCCCTTCCAGGGATAAGGAAGAATGACACTGAGGTGGCGTCTAGTTGATTTAAGGGCAATACCCATTGTTCTGTGTCCTGCCTTCCTCCTAACAGTCCCCATGCCTTTCCGGGAATAAGGAAGAATGACACTGAGGTGGCGTCTAGATGACTTAAGGGCAACGCCCATTGTTCTAACTCCTGCCTTCCTCGTGACAGTCCCCATCCCTTCCGCTGATAAGGAAGAATGACATTGAGGTCACGTCTAGATGACTTAAGGGCAGCACCATACTGTTCTGAGTCATGCCTTCCTCGTGACAGTCCCCATCCCTTCCGGGGATAAGGAAGAAGAACACTAAGGTTGCGTCTAGATGACTTAGGGCAAACACCCATTTTTCTGTGTCCTACCTTCCTAGTGACAGTCCCCATCCCTTCCGGGGATAAGGAAGAATTGATATTGATATTGATATTTTATTTCTATTGCGCTCATTCACAAGTGTTTCATAGCGCGACAAGGCAAGGGAAGGGGAACAGAGGAGAAACAAAAACAACGATCTTACTAGGCCCAGTGACATTGAGAACGCGCAAGTGCATGGTAGAGGGGGAGAGGAAGAAGTGCATAGAAGGGGAAACAAAAGGAGGAAAAAAACTTAAATAATAATACATTAATTAATAAATAAAAAGTCAACAAACAAAGGGAGTGCAGCCAGGAAGTGGCAGTGCTGGGTTTAAGGCAGCAGGCTGGGTAGGTCTGAGAAGTGCAGGAAGAACAAAGCAAAGGGGTGGGGGCTGTATGGGTACAGATACAGACCCCAGTGCAAGGGGTGGCCCGGAGGCAGTGTGTGCGGGTGGCAAGAGGAGCAGGTGCCTGGGCCCAGAGGAAAGAGGGTGGCCAGGTGCATGGTGCCGAGGGAGAGTAGAGTCAGCAGGGGAGAGAGGGGGGCAAAGGCAGAAGCAAAGAGGAAGGTCTTGAGGTGCTTCCGGAACTGGAGATGGTTCTCCTCAAGTTTTAGAGTGGCAGGGAGGCTGTTCCAGAGGGAGGCCCCAGCCGAAGACAGAGATCTACCCCCAGCTCGTTTCTTTGAGAAATGACTGACCCTGAAGGAGTTAGAGGTAGAGGAGCGGAGTGCCCAAGATGGGAGGTATTTGCGGAGGGATAGCTGAAGGTATGTTGGACCCAGGCCCCAGAAAGCCTTGTGGACAATACAGAGGGTTTTGAATTTAATCCTTGCATCCACTGGGAGCCAATGGAGAGATTTCAGAGCTGGAGAGATACGATCCCAGGGCTTGAGGCCAAGGACAAGTCTCGCAGTCGTGTTCTGGATAAGTTGCAAAGGGCGGAGAGTAGAGGTAGGAAGATTAAGAAAGAGGCTGTTGCAATAGTCCAACTTAGAGAGAACCAGAGCTTGGGAGACAGTGAGATTCTGGGGGAATGAGAGTAAAGGAAGAGTACCTCTGAGAAGGTGCAGTAGGAAGTTTGACTTTTTGATAGATCAGCGATGTGGGTGGAGAAGGAGAGTGTGGAATCAAAGGTGAAACCAAGGTTCATGGCCTCGCAGCTAGGGATAGGAGAAGGGCCAAGGGAGGCCGGCCAGAGAGTGAGGGGAAAGGAAAGTGATGGTGTGCCGATGAGGAGGATCTCAGTCTTGCTGGCATTCAGACAGAGATCGTTGGCAGCACACCAATCTTGAATGGCAGTTAGGCAATCGGTGATGAGAGAGGTGGACACAGAATGACACTGAGGTCGTGTCTAGATGACTTAAGGGCAACACCCATTGTTGTGAGTCCTGCCTTCCTCGTGACAGTCCCCATCCCTTCCGGGGATAAGGAAGAAGGACACTGAGGTTGCGTCTAGATGACTTCGGGCCAACACCCATTTTTCGGAGTCCTGTCTTCCTCGTGACAGTCCCCATCACTTCCTGGGATAAGGAAGAATGACACTGAGGTCGCGTCTAGATGACTTAAGGGCAACACCCATTGTTGTGAGTCCTGCCTTCCTAGTGACAGTCCCCATCCCTTCCGGGGATAAGGAAGAATAACACTGAGGTCACGTCTAGATAACTTAAGGGCAACACCCATTGTTCTGAGTCCTGCCTTCCTTGTGACAGTCCCCATCCCTTCCGGGGATAAGGAAGAATGACACTGAGGTCGTGTCTAGATGACTTAGGGTCAACACCCATTGTTCTGAGTCCTGCCTTCCTCGTTAACAGTCCCCATCCCTTCCAGGGATAAGGAAGAATGACACTGAGGTGGCGTCTAGTTGATTTAAGGGCAATACCCATTGTTCTGAGTCCTGCCTAACTCGTAACAGTCCCCATGCCTTTCCGGGAATAAGGAAGAATGACACTGAGGTGGCGTCTGGATGACTTAAGGGCAACACCCATTGTTCTAACTCCTGCCTTCCTCGTGGATATCCCCATCCCTTCCGGGGATAAGGAAGAATGACATCTAGGTCACGTCTAGATGATTTAAGGGCAACACTCATTAATCTGAGTCCTGCCTTTCTCGTGACAGTCCCCATCCCTTCCGGTGATAAGGAAGAATGACATTGAGGTCACGTCTATATGACTTAAGGGCAGCACCATATTGTTCTGAGTCATGCCTTCCTCGTGACAGGCCCCATTCCTTCCGGGGATAAGGAAGAAGAACACTAAGGTTGCGTCTAGATGACTTAGGGCAAACACCCATTGTTCTGTGTCCTACCTTCCTAGTGACAGTCCCCATCCCTTCCAGGGATAAGGAAGAATTGATATTGATATTGATATTTTATTTCTATTGCGCTCATTCACAAGTGTTTCATAGCGCGACAAGGCAAGGGAAGGGGAACAGAGGAGAAACAAAAACAACGATCTTACTAGGCCCAGTGACATTGAGAACGCGCAAGTGCATGGTAGAGGGGGAGAGGAAGAAGTGCATAGAAGGGGGAACAAAAGGAGGAAAAAAACTTAAATAATAATAAATTAATTAATAAATAAAAAGTCAACAAACAAAGGGAGTGCAGCCAGGAAGTGGCAGTGCTGGGTTTAAGGCAGCAGGCTGGGTAGGTCTGATAAGTGCAGGAAGAACAAAACAAAGGGGTGGGGGCTGTATGGGTACAGATACAGACCCCAGTGCAAGGGGTGGCCCGGAGGCAGTGTGTGCGGGTGGCAAGAGGAGCAGATGCCTGGGCCCAGAGGAAAGAGGGTGGCCAGGTGCATGGTGCCGAGGGAGAGTAGAGTCAGCAGGGGAGAGAGGGGGGCAAAGGCAGAAGCAAAGAGGAAGGTCTTGAGGTGCTTCCGGAACTGGAGATGGTTCTCCTCAAGTTTTAGAGTGGCAGGGAGGCTGTTCCAGAGGGAGGCCCCAGCCGAAGACAGAGATCTACCCCCAGCTCGTTTCTTTGAGAAATGACTGACCCTGAAGGAGTTAGAGGTAGAGGAGCGGAGTGCCCAAGATGGGAGGTATTTGCGGAGGGATAGCTGAAGGTATGTTGGACCCAGGCCCCAGAAAGCCTTGTGGACAATGCAGAGGGTTTTTAATTTAATCCTTGCATCCACTGGGAGCCAATGGAGAGATTTCAGAGCTGGAGAGATACGATCCCAGGGCTTGAGGCCAAGGACAAGTCTCGCAGTCGTGTTCTGGATAAGTTGCAAAGGGCGGAGAGTAGAGGTAGGAAGATTAAGAAAGAGGCTGTTGCAATAGTCCAACTTAGAGAGAACCAGAGCTTGGGAGACAGTGAGATTCTGGGGGAATGAGAGTAAAGGAAGAGTACCTCTGAGAAGGTGCAGTAGGAAGTTTGCCTTTTTGATACATCAGCGATGTGGGTGGAGAAGGAGAGTGTGGAATCAAAGGTGAAACCAAGGTTCATGACCTCGCAGCTAGGGATAGGAGGAGGGCCAAGGGAGGCCGGCCAGAGAGTGAGGGGAAAGGAAGGTGATGGTGTGCCGATGAGGAGGATCTCAGTCTTGCTGGCATTCAGACAGAGATCGTTGGCAGCACACCAATCTTGAATGGCAGTTAGGCAATCGGTGATGAGAGAGGTGGACACAGAATGACACTGAGGTCGTGTCTAGATGACTTAAGGGCAACACCCATTGTTCTGAGTCCTGACTTCCTCGTGACAGTCCCCATCCCTTCCGGGGATAAGGAAGAATGACACTGAGGTCGCGTCTAGATGACTTAAGGCCAACACCCATTGTTCTGAGTCCTGCCTTCCTCATGACAGTCCCCATCCCTTCCGGGGATAAGGAAGAATGACAACGAGGTCACGTCTAGATGACTAAAGGGCAACCACCATTGTTCTGAATCCTGGCTTCCTTGTGACAGTCCCCATCCCTTCCGGGGATAAGGAAGAATGACACTGAGGTCGTGCCTAGATGACTTAGGGTCAACACCCATTGTACTGAGTCCTGCCTTCCTTGTGACAGTCCCCATCCCTTCCGGGGATAAGGAAGAATGACACTGAGGTCACGTCTAGATGGCTTACGGGCAACACCCATTGTTCTGAGTCCTGCCTTCCTCGTGACAGTCCCCATCTCTTCCGGGGATAAGGAAGAATGACACTGAGGTCGCGTCTAGATGACTTAAGGCCAACACCCATTTGCCTTCCTAGTGACAGTCCCCATCCCTTCCGGGGATAAGGAAGAATGACACCGAGGTCACGTCTAGGTGACTAAAGGGCAACCACCATTGTTCTGAGTGGTGGCTTCCTCGTGACAGTCCCCATCACTTCCGGGGATAAGGAAGAATGACACTGAGGACGTGTCTAGATGACTTAGGGTCAACACCCATTGTACTGAGTCCTGCCTTCCTTGTGACAGTCCCCATCCCTTCCGGGGATAAGGATGAATTGCATGGAGGTAGCGTCTAGTTGACTTAAGGGCAACACCCATTGTTCTCAGTCCTGCCTTCCTCGTTAACAGTCTCATCCCTTTCCAGGGATAAGGAAGAATGACACTGAGGTGGTGTCTAGTTAACTTAAGGGCAATACCCATTGTTCTGAGTCCTGCCTTCCTCGTAACAGTCCCCATGCCTTCCGGGAATAAGGAAGAATGACACTGAGGTGGCGTCTAGATGACTTAAGGGCAACGCCCATTGTTCTGAGTCCTGCCTTCCTCGTGACAGTCCCCATCCCTTCTGGGGATAAGGAAGAAGGACACTGAGGTAGTGTCTAGATGACTTAGGGCCAACACCCATTTTTCAGAGTCCTGCCTTCCTCGTGACAGTCCCTATCACTTCCTGGGATAAGGAAGAATGACACTGAGGTCGCGTCTAGATGACGTAAGGGCAACACCCATTGTTGTGAGTCCTGCCTTCCTAGTGACAGTCCCCATCCCTTCTGGGGATACGGAAGAATGACACTGAGGTCGTGTCTAGATGACTTAGGGTCAACACCCATTGTTCTGAGTCCTGCCTTCCTCGTAAACAGTCCCCATCCCTTCCAGGGATAAGGAAGAATGACACTGAGGTGGCGTCTAGTTGATTTAAGGGCAATACCCATTGTTCTGTGTCCTGCCTTCCTCCTAACAGTCCCCATGCCTTTCCGGGAATAAGGAAGAATGACACTGAGGTGGCGTCTAGATGACTTAAGGGCAACGCCCATTGTTCTAACTCCTGCCTTCCTCGTGACAGTCCCCATCCCTTCCGCTGATAAGGAAGAATGACATTGAGGTCACGTCTAGATGACTTAAGGGCAGCACCATACTGTTCTGAGTCATGCCTTCCTCGTGACAGTCCCCATCCCTTCCGGGGATAAGGAAGAAGAACACTAAGGTTGCGTCTAGATGACTTAGGGCAAACACCCATTTTTCTGTGTCCTACCTTCCTAGTGACAGTCCCCATCCCTTCCGGGGATAAGGAAGAATTGATATTGATATTGATATTTTATTTCTATTGCGCTCATTCACAAGTGTTTCATAGCGCGACAAGGCAAGGGAAGGGGAACAGAGGAGAAACAAAAACAACGATCTTACTAGGCCCAGTGACATTGAGAACGCGCAAGTGCATGGTAGAGGGGGAGAGGAAGAAGTGCATAGAAGGGGAAACAAAAGGAGGAAAAAAACTTAAATAATAATACATTAATTAATAAATAAAAAGTCAACAAACAAAGGGAGTGCAGCCAGGAAGTGGCAGTGCTGGGTTTAAGGCAGCAGGCTGGGTAGGTCTGAGAAGTGCAGGAAGAACAAAGCAAAGGGGTGGGGGCTGTATGGGTACAGATACAGACCCCAGTGCAAGGGGTGGCCCGGAGGCAGTGTGTGCGGGTGGCAAGAGGAGCAGGTGCCTGGGCCCAGAGGAAAGAGGGTGGCCAGGTGCATGGTGCCGAGGGAGAGTAGAGTCAGCAGGGGAGAGAGGGGGGCAAAGGCAGAAGCAAAGAGGAAGGTCTTGAGGTGCTTCCGGAACTGGAGATGGTTCTCCTCAAGTTTTAGAGTGGCAGGGAGGCTGTTCCAGAGGGAGGCCCCAGCCGAAGACAGAGATCTACCCCCAGCTCGTTTCTTTGAGAAATGACTGACCCTGAAGGAGTTAGAGGTAGAGGAGCGGAGTGCCCAAGATGGGAGGTATTTGCGGAGGGATAGCTGAAGGTATGTTGGACCCAGGCCCCAGAAAGCCTTGTGGACAATACAGAGGGTTTTGAATTTAATCCTTGCATCCACTGGGAGCCAATGGAGAGATTTCAGAGCTGGAGAGATACGATCCCAGGGCTTGAGGCCAAGGACAAGTCTCGCAGTCGTGTTCTGGATAAGTTGCAAAGGGCGGAGAGTAGAGGTAGGAAGATTAAGAAAGAGGCTGTTGCAATAGTCCAACTTAGAGAGAACCAGAGCTTGGGAGACAGTGAGATTCTGGGGGAATGAGAGTAAAGGAAGAGTACCTCTGAGAAGGTGCAGTAGGAAGTTTGACTTTTTGATAGATCAGCGATGTGGGTGGAGAAGGAGAGTGTGGAATCAAAGGTGAAACCAAGGTTCATGGCCTCGCAGCTAGGGATAGGAGAAGGGCCAAGGGAGGCCGGCCAGAGAGTGAGGGGAAAGGAAAGTGATGGTGTGCCGATGAGGAGGATCTCAGTCTTGCTGGCATTCAGACAGAGATCGTTGGCAGCACACCAATCTTGAATGGCAGTTAGGCAATCGGTGATGAGAGAGGTGGACACAGAATGACACTGAGGTCGTGTCTAGATGACTTAAGGGCAACACCCATTGTTGTGAGTCCTGACTTCCTCGTGACAGTCCCCATCCCTTCCGGGGATAAGGAAGAATGACACTGAGGTCGCGTCTAGATGACTTAAGGCCAACACCCATTGTTCTGAGTCCTGCCTTCCTCGTGACAGTCCCAATCCCTTCCGGGGATAAGGAAGAATGACAACGAGGTCACGTCTAGATGACTAAAGGGCAACCACCATTGTTCTGAGTCCTGGCTTCCTTGTGACAGTCCCCATCCCTTCCGGGGATAAGGAAGAATGACACTGAGGTCGTGTCTAGATGACTTAGGGTCAACACCCTTTGTACTGAGTCCTGCCTTCCTTGTGACAGTCCCCATCCCTTCCGGGGATAAGGAAGAATGACATTGAGGTCACGTCTAGATGGCTTACGGGCAACACCCATTGTTCTGAGTCCTGCCTTCCTCGTGACAGTCCCCATCCCTTCCGGGGATAAGGAAGAATGACACTGAGGTCGCGTCTAGATGACTTAAGGCCAACACCCATTGTTCTGAGTCCTGCCTTCCTCGTGACAGTCCCCATCCCTTCCGGGGATAAGGAAGAATGACACCGAGGTCACGTCTAGATGACTAAAGGGCAACCACCATTGTTCTGAGTCGTGGCTTCCTCGTGACAGTCCCCATCCCTTCCGGGGATAAGGAAGAATGACACTGAGGTCGTGTCTAGATGACTTAGGGTCAACACCCATTGTACTGAGTCCTGCCTTCCTTGCGACAGTCCCCATCCCTTCCGGGGATAAGGATGAATGACATGGAGGTAGCGTCTAGTTGACTTAAGGGCAACACCCATTGTTCTCAGTCCTGCCTTCCTCGTTAACAGTCTCATCCCTTCCAGGGATAAGGAAGAATGACACTGAGGTGGCGTCTAGTTAACTTAAGGGCAATACCCATTGTTCTGAGTCCTGCCTTCCTCGTAACATTCCCCATGCCTTCCGGGAATAAGGAAGAATGACACTGAGGTGGCGTCTAGATGACTTAAGGGCAACGCCCATTGTTCTGAGTCCTGCCTTCCTCGTGACAGTCCCCATCCCTTCCGGGGATAAGGAAGAAGGACACTGAGGTAGTGTCTAGATGACTTAGGGCCAAACCCATTTTTCGGAGTCCTGCCTTCCTCGTGACAGTCCCCATCACTTCCTGGGATAAGGAAGAATGACACTGAGGTCGCGTCTAGATGACTTAAGGGCAACACCCATTGTTGTGAGTCCTGTCTTCCTAGTGACAGTCCCCATCCCTTCCGGGGATACGGAAGAATGACACTGAGGTCGTGTCTAGATGACTTAGGGTCAACACCCATTGTTCTGAGTCCTGCCTTCCTCGTAAACAGTCCCCATCCCTTCCAGGGATAAGGAAGAATGACACTGAGGTGGCGTCTAGTTGATTTAAGGGCAATACCCATTGTTCTGTTTCCTGCCTTCCTCGTAACAGTCCCCATGCCTTTCCGGGAATAAGGAAGAATGACACTGAGGTGGCGTCTAGATGACTTAAGGGCAACGCCCATTGTTCTAACTCCTGCCTTCCTCGTGACAATCCCCAACCCTTCCGGGGATAAGGAAGAATGACATCTAGGTCACGTCTAGATGACTTAAGGGCAACACCCATTATTCTGAGTCCTGCCTTTCTCGTGACAGTCCCCATCCCTTCCGCTGATAAGGAAGAATGACATTGAGGTCACGTCTAGATGACTTAAGGGCAGCACCATACTGTTCTGAGTCATGCCTTCCTCGTGACAGTCCCCATCCCTTCCGGGGATAAGGAAGAAGAACACTAAGGTTGCGTCTAGATGACTTAGGGCAAACACCCATTTTTCTGTGTCCTACCTTCCTAGTGACAGTCCCCATCCCTTCCGGGGATAAGGAAGAATTGATATTGATATTGATATTTTATTTCTATTGCGCTCATTCACAAGTGTTTCATAGCGCGACAAGGCAAGGGAAGGGGAACAGAGGAGAAACAAAAACAACGATCTTACTAGGCCCAGTGACATTGAGAACGCGCAAGTGCATGGTAGAGGGGGAGAGGAAGAAGTGCATAGAAGGGGGAACAAAAGGAGGAAAAAAACTTAAATAATAATACATTAATTAATAAATAAAAAGTCAACTAACAAAGGGAGTGCAGCCAGGAAGTGGCAGTGCTGGGTTTAAGGCAGCAGGCTGGGTAGGTCTGATAAGTGCAGGAAGAACAAAACAAAGGGGTGGGGGCTGTATGGGTACAGATACAGACCCCAGTGCAAGGGGTGGCCCGGAGGCAGTGTGTGCGGGTGGCAAGAGGAGCAGGTACCTGGGCCCAGAGGAAAGAGGGTGGCCAGGTGCATGGTGCCGAGGGAGAGTAGAGTCAGCAGGGGAGAGAGGGGGGCAAAGGCAGAAGCAAAGAGGAAGGTCTTGAGGTGCTTCCGGAACTGGAGATGGTTCTCCTCAAGTTTTAGAGTGGCAGGGAGGCTGTTCCAGAGGGAGGCCCCAGCCGAAGACAGAGATCTACCCCCAGCTCGTTTCTTTGAGAAATGACTGACCCTGAGGGAGTTAGAGGTAGAGGAGCGGAGTGTCCAAGATGGGAGGTATTTGCGGAGGGATAGCTGAAGGTATGTTGGACCCAGGCCCCAGAAAGCCTTGTGGACAATGCAGAGGGTTTTGAATTTAATCCTTGCATCCACTGGGAGCCAATGGAGAGATTTCAGAGCTGGAGAGATACGATCCCAGGGCTTGAGGCCAAGGACAAGTCTCGCAGTCGTGTTCTGGATAAGTTGCAAAGGGCGGAGAGTAGAGGTAGGAAGATTAAGAAAGAGGCTGTTGCAATAGTCCAACTTAGAGAGAACCAGAGCTTGGGAGACAGTGAGATTCTGGGGGAATGAAAGTAAAGGAAGAGTACCTCTGAGGAGGTGCAGTAGGAAGTTTGACTTTTTGATACATCAGCGATGTGGGTGGAGAAGGAGAGTGTGGAATCAAAGGTGAAACCAAGGTTCTTGGCCTCGCAGGTAGGGATAGGAGGAGGGCCAAGGGAGGCCGGCCAGAGAGTGAGGGGAAAGGAAGGTGATGGTGTGCCGATGAGGAGGATCTCAGTCTTGCTGGCATTCAGACAGAGATTGTTGGCAGCACACCAATCTTGAATGGCAGTTAGGCAATCAGTGATGAGAGAGGTGGACACAGAATGACACTGAGGTCGTGTCTAGATGACTTAAGGGCAACACCCATTGTTCTGAGTCCTGCCTTCCTCGTGACAGCCCCCATCCCTTCCGGGGATAAGGAAGAATGACACTGAGGTCGTGTCTAGATGACTTAGGGTCAACACCCATTGTACTGAGTCCTGCCTTCCTTGTGACAGTCCCCATCTCTTCCGGGGATAAGGAAGAATTGATATTGATATTGATATTTTATTTCTATTGCGCTCATTCACAAGTGTTTCATAGCGCGACTAGGCAAGGGAAGGGGAACAGAGGAGAAACAAAAACAATGATCTTACTAGGCCCAGTGACATTGAGAACGCGCAAGTGCATGGGAGAGGGGGAGAGGAAGAAGTGCATAGAAGGGGGAACAAAAGGAGGAAAAAATCTTAAATAATAATACATTAATTAATAAATAAAAAGTCAACAAACAAAGGGAGTGCAGCCAGGAAGTGGCAGTGCTGGGTTTAAGGCAGCAGGCTGGGTAGGTCTGATAAGTGCAGGAAGAACAAAACAAAGGGGTGGGGGCTGTATGGGTACAGATACAGACCCCAGTGCAAGGGGTGGCCCGGAGGCAGTGTGTGCGGGTGGCAAGAGGAGCAGGTACCTGGGCCCAGAGGAAAGAGGGTGGCCAGGTGCATGGTGCCGAGGGAGAGTAGAGTCAGCAGGGGAGAGAGGGGGCAAAGGCAGAAGCAAAGAGGAAGGTCTTGAGGTGCTTCCAGAACTGGAGATGTTTCTCCTCAAGTTTTAGAGTGGCAGGGAGGCTGTTCCAGAGGGAGGCCCCAGCCGAAGACAGAGATCTACCCCCAGCTCGTTTCTTTGAGAAATGACTGACCCTGAGGGAGTTAGAGGTAGAGGAGCGGAGTGCCCAAGATGGGAGGCATTTGCGGAGGGATAGCTGAAGGTATGTTGGACCCAGGCCCCAGAAAGCCTTGTGGACAATGCAGAGGGTTTTGAATTTAATCCTTGCATCCACTGGGAGCAAATGGAGAGATTTCAGAGCTGGAGAGATACGATCCCAGGGCTTGAGGCCAAGGACAAGTGTCGCAGTCGTGTTCTGGATAAGTTGCAATGGGCGGAGAGTAGAGGTAGGAAGATTAAGAAAGAGGCTGTTGCAATAGTCCAACTTAGAGAGAACCAGAGCTTGGGAGACAGTGAGATTCTGGGGGAATGAGAGTAAAGGAAGAGTACCTCTGAGGAGGTGCAGTAGGAAGTTTGACTTTTTGATACATCAGCGATGTGGGTGGAGAAGGAGAGTGTGGAATCAAAGGTGAAACCAAGGTTCTTGGCCTCGCAGGTAGGCATAGGAGGAGGGCCAAGGGAGGCCGGCCAGAGAGTGAGGGGAAAGGAAGGTGATGGTGTGCCGATGAGGAGGATCTCAGTCTTGCTGGCATTCAGACAGAGATCGTTGGCAGCAGACCAATCTTGAATGGCAGTTAGGCAATCAGTGATGAGAGAGGTGGACACAGAATGACTCTGAGGTCGTGTCTAGATGACTTAAGGGCAACACCCATTGTTCTGAGTCCTGCTTTCCTCGTGACAGTCCCCATCCCTTCCGGGGATAAGGAAGAATGACACTGAGGTCGCGTCTAGATGACTTAAGGCCAACACCCATTGTTCTGAGTCCTGCCTTCCTCGTGACAGTCCCCATCCCTTCCGGGGATAAGGAAGAATGACACCGAGGTCACGTCTAGATGACTAAAGGGCAACCACTATTGTTCTGAGTCCTGGCTTCCTTGTGACAGTCCCCATCCCTTCCGGGGATAAGGAAGAATGACACTGAGGTCGTGTCTAGATGACTTAGGGTCAACACCCATTGTACTGAGTCCTGCCTTCCTTGTGACAGTCCCCATCCCTTCCCGGCATAAGGAAGAATGACACTGAGGTCACGTCTAGATGGCTTACGGGCAACACCCATTGTTCTGAGTCCTGCCTTCCTCATGACAGTCCCCATCCCTTCCGGGGATAAGGAAGAATGACACTGAGGTCGCGTCTAGATGACTTAAGGCCAACACCCATTGTCCTGAGTCCTGCCTTCCTCGTGACAGTCCCCATCCCTTCCGGGGATAAGGAAGAATGACACCGAGGTCACGTCTAGATGACTAAAGGGCAACCACCATTGTTCTGAGTCGTGGCTTCCTCGTGACAGTCCCCATCCCTTCCGGGGATAAGGAAGAATGACACTGAGGTTGTGTCTAGATGACTTAGGGTCAACACCCATTGTACTGAGTCCTGCCTTCCTTCTGACAGTCCCCATCCCTTCCGGGGATAAGGATGAATGACATGGAGGTAGCGTCTAGTTGACTTAAGGGCAACACCCATTGTTCTGAGTCCTGCCTTCCTCGTTAACAGTCCCATCCCTTCCAGGGATAAGGAAGAATGACACTGAGGTGGCGTCTAGTTAACTTAAGGGCAATACCCATTGTTCTGAGTCCTGCCTTCCTCGTAACAGTCCCCATGCCTTCCGGGAATAAGTAAGCATGACACTGAGGTGGCGTCTAGATGACTTAAGGGCAAAGCCCATTGTTCTGACTCCTGCCTTCCTCGTGACAGTCCCCATCCCTTCCGGGGATAAGGAAGAAGGACACTGAGGTCGCGTCTAGATGACTTAGGGCCAACACCCATTTTTCGGAGTCCTGCCTTCCTCGTGACAGTCCCCATCACTTCCTGGGATAAGGAAGAATGACACTGAGGTCGCGTCTAGATGACTTAAGGGAAACACCCATTGTTGTGAGTCCTGCCTTCCTAGTGACAGTCCCCATCTCTTCCGGGGATAAGGAAGAATAACACTGAGGTCACGTCTAGATAACTTAAGGGCAACACCCATTGTTCTGAGTCCTGCCTTCCTTGTGACAGTCCCCATCCCTTCCGGGGATAAGGAAGAATGACACTGAGGTCGTGTCTAGATGACTTAGGGTCAACACCCATTATTCTGAGTCCTGCCTTCCTTGTGACAGTCCCCATCCCTTCCGGGGATAAGGAAGAATGACACAGAGGTAGCGTCTGGTTGACTTAAGGGCAACACCCATTGTTCTGAGTCCTGCCTTCCTCGTAAACAGTCCCCATCCCTTCCAGGGATAAGAAAGAATGACACTGAGGTGGCGTCTAGTTGATTTAAGGGCAATAACCATTGTTCTGAGTCCTGCCTTCCTCGTAACAGTCCCCATGCCTTTCCGGGAATAAGGAAGAATGACACTGAGGTGGCGTCTAGATGACTTAAGCGCAACGCCCATTGTTCTAACTCCTGCCTTCCTCGTGACAATCCCCATCCCTTCCGGGGATAAGGAAGAATGACATCTAGGTCACGTCTAGATGACTTAAGGGCAACACCCATTATTCTGAGTCCTGCCTTTCTCGTGACAGTCCCCATCCCTTCCGGTGATAAGGAAGAATGACATTGAGGTCACATCTAGATGACTTAAGGGCAGCACCATATTGTTCTGAGTCATGCCTTCCTCGTGACAGTCCCCATCCCTTCCGGGGATAAGGAAGAAGAACACTAAGGTTGCGTCTAGATGACTTAGGGCAAACACCCATTGTTCTGTATCCTACCTTCCTAGTGACAGTCCCCATCCCTTCCGGGGATAAGGAAGAATTGATATTGATATTGATATTTTATTTCTATTGCGCTCATTCACAAGTGTTTCATAGCGCAACAAGGCAAGGGAAGGGGAACAGAGGAGAAACAAAAACAACAATCTTACTAGGCCCAGTGACATTGAGAACGCGCAAGTGCATGGTAGAGGGGGAGAGGAAGAAGTGCATAGAAGGGGGAACAAAAGGAGGAAAAAAACTTAAACAATAATAAATTAATTAATAAATAAAAAGTCAACAAACAAAGGGAGTGCAGCCAGGAAGTGGCAGTGCTGGGTTTAAGGCAGCAGGCTGGGTAGGTCTGATAAGTGCAGGAAGAACAAAACAAAGGGGTATGTATGGGTACAGATACAGACCACAGTGCAAGGGGTGGCCCGGAGGCAGTGTGTGCGGGAGGCAAGAGGAGCAGGTACCTGGGACCAGAGGAAAGAGGGTGGCCAGGTGCATGGTGCCGAGTGAGAGTAGAGTCAGCAGGGGAGAGAGGGGGCAAAGGCAGAAGCAAAGAGGAAGGTCTTGAGGTGCTTCCGGAACTGAAGATGGTTCTCCTCAAGTTTTAGAGTGGCAGGGAGGCTGCTCCAGAGGGAGGCCCCAGCCGAAGACAGAGATCTACCCCCAGCTCGTTTCTTTGAGAAATGACTGACCCTGAGGGAGTTAGAGGTAGAGGAGCGGAGTGCCCAAGATGGGAGGTATTTGCGGAGGGATAGCTGAAGGTATGTTGGACCCAGGCCCCAGAAAGACTTGTGGACAATACAGAGGGTTTTGAATGTAATCCTTGCATCCACTGGGAGCCAATGGAGAGATTTCAGAGCTGGAGAGATACCATCCCAGGGCTTGAGGCCAAGGACAAGTCTCGCAGTCGTGTTCTGGATAAGTTGCAAAGGGCGGAGAGTAGAGGTAGGTAGATTAAGAAAGAGGCTGTTGCAATAGTCCAACTTAGAGAGAGCCAGAGCTTGGGAGACAGTGAGATTCTGGGGGAATGAGAGTAAAGTAAGAGTACCTCTGAGGAGGTGCAGTAGGAAGTTGGACTTTTTGATACATCAGCGATGTGGGTGGAGAAGGAGAGTGTGGAATCAAAGGTGAAACCAAGGTTCTTGGCCTCGCAGGTAGGGATAGGAGGAGGGCCAAGGGAGGCCGGCCAGAGAGTGAGGGGAAAGGAAGGTGATGGTGTGCCGATGAGGAGGATCACAGTCTTGCTGGGATTCAGACAGAGATCGTTGGCAGCACACCAATCTTGAATGGCAGTTAGGCAATCAGTGATGAGAGAGGTGGACACAGAATGACACTGAGGTCGTGTCTAGATGACTTAAGGGCAACGACCATTGTTGAGTCCTGCCTTCCTCGTGACAGTCCCCATCCCTTCCGGGGATAAGGAAGAATGACTCTGAGGTGGCGTCTAGATAACTTGAGGGCATCACCCATTGTTCTGAGTCCTGCCTTACTCGTGACAGACCCCATCCCTTCCGGGGATAAGGAAGAAGGACACTGAGGTCACGCCTAGATGACTTAAGGGCAACACCCATTGTTCTGAGTCCTGCCTTCCTCGTGACAGACCCCATCCATTACGAGGATAAGGAAGAATGGCACTGAGGTCACGTCTAGATGACTTACGGGAAACACCCATTGTTCTGAGTCCTGCCTTCTCTCGTGACAGTCACCATCCCTTCCGGGGATAAGGAAGAATGACATTCAGGTCACGTCTAGATGACTTAAGGGCAGCACCATATTGTTCTGAGTCCTGTCTTCCTCGTGACAGTCCCCATCCCTTCTGGGGTTAAGGAAGAATGACACTGAGGTTGCGTCTAGATGACTTAAGGGCAGCACTATATTGTTCTGAGTCCTGCCTTCCTCGTGACAGTTCTCATCCCTTCCGGGGATAAGGAAGAATGACACTGAGGTCACGTCTAGATGACCTAAGGGGAGCACCATATTGTTCTGAGTCCTACCTTCCTTGTGAGAGTCCCCATCCCTTCCGGAGATAAGGAAGAATGACACTGAGGTCGCGTCTAGATGACTTAGGGTCAACACCCATTGTTCTGAGTCATTCCTTCCTTGTGAGAGTCCCCATACCTTGCGGGGATAAGGAAGAATGACACTGAAGTTAGGTCTAGATGACTTAAGGGAAGCACCATATTGTTCTGAGTCCTGCCTTCCTCGTGGCAGTCCCCATCCCTTCTGGGGATAAGGAAGAATGACACTGAGGTCACGCCTAGGTGACTTACGGGCAACACCAATTGTTCTGAGTCCTGCTTTCCTCGTGACAGTCCCCATCCCTTCTGGGGAAAAGGAAGAAAGACACTGAGGTCACGTCTAGAAGACATAAGGCCAACACCCATTGTTCTGAGTCCTGCCTTCCTCGTGACAGTCCCCATCCCTTCTGGGATGACACTGAGGTTGCGTCTAGATGACTTAAGGGCAACACCCATTGTTCTGAGTCCTGCCTTCCTTGTGACAGTCCCCATCCCTTCAGGGGATAAGAAAGAATGACACTGAGGTCACGTCTAGATGACCTAAGGGCAACACCCATTGTTCTGAGACCTGCCTTCCTCGTGACAGTCCCCATCCCTTCCTGGGATAAGGAAGAATGAGACAGAGGTCACGTCTAGATGACTTACGGGCAACACCCATTGTTCTGAGTCCTGCCTTCCTCGTAACTTTCCCCATCCCTTCCGGGGATAAGAAAGAATGATACTGAGGTCACGTCTAGATGACTTAAGGGCCACACCCATTGTTCTGAGTCCTGCCTTCCTCGTTACAGTCCCCATCCCTTCCGGGGATAAGGAAGAATGACACTGAGGTGACGTCTAAATTACTTAAGGGCAACACCCATTGTTCTGAGTCCTGCCTTCCTCGTGACAGTCCCCATCCCTTCCGGGGACAAGGAAGAATGACACTGATGTCGCGTCTAGATGACTTAAGGTCAACACCCATTGTTCTGAGTCCTGCCTTCCTCGTGAAAGTCCCCATCCCTTCCGGGAATAAGGAAGAATGACACTGAGGTCACATCTAGATGATTTAAGGTCAACACCCATTGTTCTGAGTCCTGCCTTCCTCGTGACAGTCCCCATCCCTTCCGGGTATAAGAAAGAATGACACTGAGGTCACCTCTAGATGACTTAGGGCAACACCCATTGTTCTGAGTCCTGCCTTCCTCATGACAGTCCCCATCCCTTCATTCCGTCTCTTCATCCCTGCCTCCCTGTATGACTAATGGATGTCAATTGTGGGTTGACTTGGGTAGGAGCTGCTACTCCAATCATCCTCCCTGGTACCCTCGGCAATGCAGCTGCCAACCCTGGTCAAAGAGGCACTGCCATTGGAACTGCATGCAAATACTTGGTTTCCATTTGGCAAGCGTATCATTTTGAAAATTAAATTTTATTAAAGGAATAGTGTGCTCAAAAATTAATATTAATGTTATTATCTCCCTAATGGGAGATTTTGCTTACTGCAGCCAGTGCAGAGCTGTACATGAGCTTGGGAGGCTGCCTTCACTTCATTTTACGTTTTCAGTGCTCCCCAAGCCCAGGGAAGCACAGAAAACATAAAATGAAAGGCAAAAAGCAAAGGCGCAGCAATTCTAAATACAACGTTGTTGTATTTCTGATTGCCGTTGTTGGAAAACCAGGGCAATCCCTGTGTCGGGGATGTCCAGGAGACTCAAAGTGAAAGCCGCCGTAGTCAGAAATACAACGTTGTTGTATTACTAAATGCTGTGGTTTTCTATCTACGTTTCTCGGACTCCGGGAAACGTAGAAAGAAAACTGCATCATTTTCCAATACAACAACATTGTATTTAAGTTTGCTGTGGCTTCAGCTTTGAATCTCCTGGGCTCCCCCCACACGGGGGAGCCCAGGAGACTCATAGTTGAAGCCGCTGCAGTCAGAAATACAACGTTATTGTATTTCTTAAATGCTGCGATTTTCTTTCTACGTTTCTTGGGCTCTGGGAAATGTAGAAAGAAAACCGCAACATATTTAAATACAACAACGCTATATTTATGTTTGCTGTGGTTTCAGCTTTGAGTCTCCTGGGCTCCCCCGAACGGGGGGAGCCCAGGAGACTCAAAGTTGAAGCCGCTGCAGTCGGAAATACAACGTTATTGTATGTCTTAAATGCTGCGGTTTTCTTTCTACATTTCTTGGGCTCTGGGAAACGTAGAAAGAAAACCGCAACATATTTAAATACAACAACGCTGTATTTATGTTTGCTGTGGCTTCAGCTTTGAGTCTCCTGGGCTCCCCGGAAACAGTCGGGGGAGCCCAGGAGACACAAATCTGAAGTCACAGCAAACATAAATACAAAGTCATAAATGCTGTGGTTTTCTTTCTAAGTTATAAAGAAAACTGCAGCATTTATTTTGCAGTGCTTTTAAAAAAGATGAAATTTAAAGCACTTACCAGCAGCAGCTAGTGTTAATCTCTGCTCTCTGGCAATAATGAAGCAAAAGCCACCTGCTGGTAGCTTTTGTTTATTACAGCTGGCTGGCGTTTGCTTCATTAGTGCTGCAAGGGCAGAGATTAACACAAGCACAGTTTCAACTCAAAAGTTTACATAGGAACTTTCTTAATGAATATTGTTTATATATATATTTGATGATGGCCCATCTTTTGAGCCAATAAAATGTTTGATGGCACAATTCTTTTAATTAAAGAAACACAGTTCCTTGAAAACAGAAAACAGTACACTCTAAAATCTGTTTTAAAGAAACAACACATCAAAGCCGAATGTCATTTTCATGCTGGTGTAACACCATTGGATTCGTATTTTTAGCATTGGCAAACTCCATAGGAATACATTGTAAATGCCCTGCCACCCCCGTAATCATAAACTGTGGGGGCATTTGCACCTCCTTTACCTTTACATTTACACTTCCCTTATGCTACCCAGTGCAGAAAAAGTGCTTTGGCCTGCATTCACAAGGTTTGACACTTACTTTGCATTTCATAGAGCAAATTGGGAACATTGTGTGGAGGGGACAAGAGTGCATGGAAGTGCACTTGGATACGATCTACTGTGTACAATTTACACTATTTTTATAATGAGCCTCAATATAAATCCGATGTGGAATCCCTGATAATGAAGGAGCATGCATGTTATTCTCAGACATTAAAGAGCTCATTTAGGAATGAGCAGTGACATAAATGGAAGATTTAAAAGCCTTATGTACTTATTTATTTATGTATTTATTTATTTATTGTTCGCTTGTTAGGCGCTTATGTATGAAGTAAACACACAGGGCAACAGGGACGGCACAAGGGATGAGTAACAATTAAATAAATACAGTGGGGGGCGGACCTACTAGGCCTTGTGAGTATTCAGAACGTGCAAGTGCAGAAGGGAGAGGGAATGCGACAGTTGCTGGGGTGATCATGGGTGAGCAACAGGTGAAGTGCAATGTAAGGTAAGTGTGAGCCTCCAAGGGTGGATGGTGGGCCGATGCAAGTGCTGAGGATAGACAGAAGCAGGGGCAATACAGTGTGGGAGGTCAGGGCCCTGTGGATGCATAAGGGACTTGAACACCAAACAAGCAACTGTGAGATTAGCAGAGGAGAGCAGGAGGGAAGGAGGAGGTAAAGAGGAAGAGCTTGAGGATCTTCCGGAATTTAAGAAAGTCCTGCTCAAGACAAAGAGGGAGGGGGAGGGTTCCAAAGAAGCCAGCCAGCTGAGGAAAGTGATCAACCTCCTGCCCTCTGTTTAGCTAAATGCTTTGCACACAAGGAGTTGGTGCCAGAGGAGCGCAGAGGTCTACAGGGGGAATAATTAGCAAGAGAGAGTTGCAGATAGTGTGGTCCCCGGCCGCAGACAGCCTTGTGGATGACACAGAGGGATTTGAATTCAATCCGTGAAGCATCTGGGAGCCAATGAAGACGTTTTAGGGCAGGTGAGATGCAGTCCCTGGGCTTGAGGCCAAATATACATCTCTCTGCCCTATTCTGGATTAGTTGGAGAGGTCGCAGAGTGGAAGAAGGTATATTCAGGAGTAGAATTTTGCAGTAGTCAAGCCTAGATAGATGCAGGGCTCGGGTAACATTGAGCTTCTGGGGGAAGGTGAGAAAAGGTAGAATTTCTTTAAGAAGGAACAGCTGAAAGTGGGACTTCTTGACAATGTCCTGAGTGTGAGGGAGGCAGGAGAGAGAGGAATCAAAGATGACTCTGAGGTTTCTGGCTTCAGAAGAGGGAGCAGAGGGAGAGTCCATGGACGAAGGCCAGAGTGAAGGGAAGAGGTCTGACGCAGGGGTCCCAATCTGAAAGATCTCCATTTTTCTGGCATTGTGGCACAGATCATTGAAGTGCAGCATGCTAGGACGACAGAAATGCAGTCAGAGATGATCGAAGGTCCAAGAGGGTAAGCAGAAAGTTTGAAGAAGAGTTATGTGTCATCAGCATGACGCTGAAAGTTGGGGGAGAAGGAGGAGATGAGGAGTGCCAGCTGAGTTAGGTAGATGTTAAAGAACCATGGTGAGAGAATAGAGCCCTGGGGGAAACCACAGGTGGAGAAGGAAGTAGGAGAGGAGAAGATGCCCAGGATGACTTGGAAGGAGCAGTCAGTTAGGAAGGAGGTCACCCAGTCCAGTGCCCATTCCGAGATACCAAGGGTGTCATGGAGCCTTGGTATGAGGATGGAGTAGTTGACCGTGTCAAATGCAGAGGAGAGATCAAGAAGGATGAGGACAGCAGGTTAGTTATAATCTAGGGATGCAAGTAGTTCTTCAAGGGTGTTCAGAAGAGCAGTTTCTGTGCCTCTGGATGCTCGGAATGCAGAGGGATAGTCGAGGAGACCACCAACAAATTCAGTGCGAGAGTTGAGTTGGGACAGGCCCAACTTCTTCAGCAGTTTCCCCAGGAAGGCGGGATGGAGATAGGGCGGTAGTTGGCAGGACAGGAAGGGTATGCTGATATTTTTTTAGGGAGGGGGCGCACAAGGGAGTGCTAGAGGAAGGGATGAAAGAATCATAGCAAAGAAGTGGTTACTGAGATCCACGAGTATAGGGGTGAGAGAGCTAATGTTGTTCTTGATGGTTCTGGATGAGCAAGGGAAAACCTGTTTGAAAGAGACCTTCATGGAGCGGACAACTCTGGTAACATCTTCTGATGAGGCGAGGGCGAAGCAGGATAAGGAGGAAGGAGGAGCGTGAGTGGCCAAGGGAGGCAAGGGGGTGAGGGATGGGTTGGGAGAGTGAATGACAAAGCCGTTTAGGATGTCCTGAGTTTTGGTGGTGAAGTGAGTGGCAAGTGTGTAACAGAGGGCCTGAGAAGGAATAGAGGAGGAGGATACTGCGGAAGGTTGGCAAGTTCCCTGCAGATGTTGAACATTTCAAGCATGTTGTTGGCTGCGCCAGATACCTGTGACTGAATGTGGTCCCTTTTCTTGCCACAGATAGAGTCTGTATTGCCTTTGGAGCAGGCGGCAGGCCAGTTTATCAGAGGGTGAGCCTGAGGTTTGCCACTTCCATTTTGCAGATCTACACTTTTGTTTCAGGTTGGCAAGTTCAGAGTCGTACCAAGTGTTGCGCTTAGACGTGGGTTTCAAGCGGATCCTCATAACTGAGGCAAGAATGTCAAGGGTGTTGGTGATGGACAGGTGGAAGTTGCTGAGAGCAGCGTCAGAGTCTGAGTTGGGAGGGCAAGGAGGGATAAAGGTGGAAGTGAAGGCAGTAGCTGACAGTCGTTTCGGCAGACGGATGTTCGTGAACGGGGTTGGCAGGGCTTTTGGAGGAGTAGTCGCAAGGCCATAGGGACCCAGGTGGGAGGAGAGAAGAGAGTGGTCAGACCAAGAGAGAGGGGTGAAAAGGGGAGATGAGAGAGGGAGATCAGAGTGAATGAGGGTGTCCAGAGTGTGTTCTGCAGAGTGTACTGGACCAGAAGGGAGAATGGAGAGGGATAGAGAGGTGCAGAGGTCAATGAAAAGAGTGGATGCTGTGCCAGGGGAGTCCAATTGGATGTTAAGTCACCCAGGAGCAGCGGGTTGGAGGAGGTTGAATGTATGGAGGCACAGAAATCAGCCCGTTCAGAGAGGAACAGGGAGGTAGCACCTGGAGGCCGGTAAATGGTAGCAATGTTCAGGGTGGAGGAGGGAGAGATAACCAATTTGCATACCAGGCTCTCAAAGGAAGAGTAGAGCTGAGTGGTTAGGGTGGAAGAAGGAACCCATTCAGGGAAGATTAAGGCCACCTCCGACCAGAACGGTGAGGTTGAGGTTTGGAAATTATCTTAAGGTCATCAGAAAAGGAGGGAGTCAAAAGCGGTGACTGAGCTGGCATTGAACCAATTCTCAGTAAGTGCGTGAATGTCAAGGTCAGTGTCTTCAAGAAGGAGGAAGATGTCAGCAGAGTGTTTGTTGACTGAGCGGGTGTTAAGAGTCACCAGATGGAGACTGATGACTCTGGAGTCACCAGAAAGGAGATGATCTCTGCCTTTGAAGGTTTTCTGAGATGGAGTGCAGGGGCGTGGTACTTCAGTCAGAGGTAGGAGAAAGAGGGGGCACTAGGGGAGAGGCAGGAGATGGAAGAAAGTTAATGAAGGCTGGCAGGATCTGGTCAACACGAAGAATGTTGGTCTGAGGACCCTGAACCAGGTTAGTGCCAGTGTGGTAGACATTAAGGATGCAGCATGAAGAGAAGAGGCTGCCAAGAGGACTTCCCACTTGGTGCCATCATTAATGGCCTAGGATGAGAAAGGGGAGATAGTAGAGATGAGATGAGAAGTCCATAGGTCTGGAGAGGGGACAGAGAAGAGGATATCAGTGAAGAGTTCTCTGGAGGATGCACTGACATATGTATCTGAAATGGCAAGGCCAGGATTTGCACCAAGGATGTCTTTTTTTTTGTTTTTTTCATCCAAAGTTTGTGAGAAAGAGAGGATAGGTGATAGTGTAGCAGTTAGAAAAGATTGGAGAGATGGAGAGTGCCATCTCAGTGGCAGAGGATAGATGCAAGAAGGGAAGAGAAATAAAGGGCGGGCTGCAATGCACAGTGCTGGCCCTAACTCACAGGCAGCTTAATAGTTAAGGAGGGCACAATACAAATGCAGAGGTGGGTTGCAGAAATAATTGTTTTAAAAAAAAGGAATACAATGCAGTGTACACAGGGATGCAATATGTGAAAGCACACCCCACCTCGATTTGAGTTTAAGCATAAGCATAAGCCTTGCATAAGGCTTTTAAGTCTTCTATTGATGCCACGGTTCATTTTCATTCATTTGTATGGCAGAGAAGAGGGGTGGAACTCAACTTGCATTGCTGCTGCCTCACTTGCTCTCCACCATACAAATGTCCCAGCATTTGAGCCGGCATGTCGTTTTTTTTCGTGCCGGCACAAATGCTGGGTATCCCTGTGGAACCTGCCAGCTTTATGCACCAGCATACAGCAGCGGACTCCATAGGGATCCATTGTATACACTACCTGACATGCTTGCATGATAGTCAGCGTATACAATCAAACACTGCCTACCATGCTTGCATGGTAGGCAGTTTACAATGACAATTAAACGTTGCATATCATGTATGGTAGGCAGCGTTTAATTGTAATTATAAATGCTGCCTGCCATGCATTCATGGCAGGCAGCGTTTACTCATTTGCACGGCAGAGTGCAAATGTGCAGGGCAAAAAGCAGCACACACACATGTAAACCCCCTTTTGCCATGCACATTTGCACCCCGCTGTTCAAATTGCCAAGATTTGGCAGCAGGGATATAATATGATATTTTAATTATATTGTGCTCATACACAAGTGTTTCAGAGCATACAAGGGAGGACAAAACAACGATCTTACTAGGCTGAGTGACATTGAGAACGCACAAGTGCAGGGGAGAGGGAAGGGGAAAACTGCAACGGGGAGGAGAGGAGTGGAAAGTGCTGAACAAGTGCTGGATCTGCCTATGTAGGCAAATTAAGTAAACACTGCCTGCTATGTGCGCAAATGCTGGAGTATTTTGTATGCCATACAGTAAGTAAGCTCTGATTCAGCGCCTCGATGTCTGCGGGCTGTTTGTGCGCTCTACAAATACAAATAAATAAATAAATAAACGGAGCGGAGAAAACGTAAATTACGTTTCACCTCTCCTCGCTGCCATACAAATTAAGGAAAATGGGGCAGAACATAAATGGCAGATGTAACAGCCTTAAGTAAGACTTGTCCGTCTTTCATTTGCGTTACGCCATGCTCCCAATGAGCTCCTTTGTGATGGGGCCTTTTACCCTAAGCGCTGCAGAGCATGTAAGATTGCATCCCTCTGCTGAAACCCCGCATCTCAGGGATTTCCAAGCACCCCATCTCGTGCTGCTTCGTGAATGAGAGGCTCTCCTTGTGAAGAGAGGGGAGGT
Source organism: Ambystoma mexicanum (assembly GCF_040938575.1). NCBI lineage: Eukaryota > Metazoa > Chordata > Amphibia > Caudata > Ambystomatidae > Ambystoma > Ambystoma mexicanum. Next base: position 233,948,779 of record NC_090939.1, on the reverse strand, counting down.
ACCAGGAAAAGGGACTACCTTGCCTCTCGAGAAGCAGAAGGCCCAACGTCGCACGCATTTCGAAATTCCTCTTTCGACAGATGTTCAAGCCGCAAAAACCTGCAGCTGCACGGCAGGGATCTACACTTAAAATAAGCAGGACATAAATAACGTGCCACCGTTCGCACACACAGGCGTTTTCTTGCGCACTTCTCCTTTTCTTTTCCTGTCAGGTTTAGAGAAAGTGAGGTCATCGCCTGCATGGGACAGGTTGATGGACACACAGCTGCCCTGGCCGGAAATTGCATTATCCTTCATCGCGTGCGCCACCGACGGCCCCGAGCACCCGACACCCATTGATCCTGGGTCTAAGCTTAATGCCGGTCACAGCAAATCCGCTCACACGACGCATGCGCAGTGATGGGTTCTATGAAGTGTAAGCCGATGACACCTGAAAAGGGCCGCTTTTGTGTGCACATTGTGTCGCAATCTGATTGCAGCAGCTTCTCCCTTCTCTTTAATGTTCTTGCTGTTTGCGATAACTTCCATGTGGGCCCTGCCCATGGGACAGTTTGGCCTTCCAAGCTTTAACATGTTATTTATTTTTGCACCCACGGGTCGAAGTGGCCAAAACAATGTAGTGGAACAATCTTATCTGCTGGCCGGCCCCCTCACTTGGCCCTTCTCAGAACTCACCCAATATTGCTTCTCCACTTTTCCCCTGCCCCACAATACAAAACCCCTACCTGGGTCCTGCCTCTCCGCTACTCCAACCCCAACAGTGTGTTTTACAACTGTACTACAAAGAGTGGAGGAAACACAGTGCATGAAAATGCATCTTAAACGGCCACCATTACTTTTAATCAGTGTCCCCCAAAGGATGAAGCCTCATGCTCCCTACCCTTTCTAAACACAAACCAATCACACCATTTGACATGCCAAAGACTAAAGCCAGGTCTCCCACCAACCCATTCCCTATACATCCAGTTCTACCTGCGTCAACTTCACATTCATCTAATAGGTAACTTAAATCAAATGCAGAAGACAACTGTGGGATTGGAGCTCTGAGGTAGCCCCTGAATGGCCATTATGTCCCAAGCAGGCTACTGAAATCAACAAAAGTAGAGCAGGCGCTTCAAAATACCTCAATGGTATGAGGCAAAGCATATGGACCATGGCCGGGGCTCGACTCCCCAATAAGCGAGCAGCAAAAACAAACGTGCCCTTTGCCTGACGTTCAGGAACGTTTCTCATCCATCAAAAAGTAAGGGAACAAAGACTGATTTTACCAAAAAAGTAGAGGAATGTCGTACCTGTTAGTTCCCGCCCACTTCGACCTCTGCTGACTGTTGTCATTGGACTAGGTTATTGTGTAGATGCTGGCTGGTTCTCATGGGTGCGCAAGGAAGCTGGGTAGCCATTCCCCAGAGCCTGCTGTGCCTGCCTCAATACAAACGGTTCACAGTCTACATTTGCTTTCCACTGAGGGTATGTGGTGAAGGCACTAACAGATGTGTAATAGCCATCTTCCCCTCGCGTCATTCTTCAGTGCTAGGAATATCTTATGTACCTCAGACCCTAACCGGTGAAGTAGCTGTAAACAATTCAGAAATGCATCCTATCCTTTGCCTTCGTGTAATTCATGAGCTCCAGCCCTCCCTCCTTACCTCGGTCCCACACCTTTCTAAAAACATGACTCGGTTGGGGCCTGGCTATTCATAGCTAATAATAATAATAGTAATAATCATAATAATATAGGCTTGTTTGATTTTGACACCAGTGTCGGAGGCAGCTTTTGGTGCTGGGGGGGCAGACAATAGGGTGCCAGTGGGAGGCTGGGGGCTGCACTTGGCACCAGGGGGAAAGCAGGGCATGGCTTCCTCCCCCGCCCCATCCCCTGCTTTCGCCACTGTTTGTCACTTCATGCAGCAACAAATAAGGGTTCTGTGCCATCAGCGTGGCTTATAAGAACCGCGACACAAGACCACAACAGGATCAGCTTCATCTCCGATTATTCTTGCACACTTGAGTTGTGAGGGTCCCACCGTTGCCGCCAGTGTTGTGTTTCCTATTCTCTAGAGGATACCTCTCAACGCACTGCTTTTAGCTGGTGTCACCCGTCATGGAATCACTAAGAAGATATAACCAACTCAAGATGAAACTTTGGTCTGGCCCGCTCATTATTGGCTAAGGGCCCCATTCTGATGTTGGTGTTAAGTACCGAAAAGGTCGGAGAAACCGTTAACGACCTTTTTTTGGGTTTTTAAGACATATTTTGAAGGTGGCACATTCATCCGAAGTTGGAGTTAATGCACCACTTTCGGAATATATGTGGCGGTTGCTAGGATGGGTGGGGAACCAACCTAACAACCGCCACATTCGGTACCTGTCATTTAACACAGATATTCTTGTGGCACTCCTCCACTTTATAATATGCATTTAAGTGGCACACATATGCGGTACCATTTCGGTGCTGGTATTGTATAGGAGTGCCACAGGAAGCTGCTTGTTGAGTGCAGGTGGGTGGGCGAAGATTAATGGGTGGGGGTGGGTAAATATTCATGTAATTTGTGGGTAATTTGCTATTTTACTAGTTTCTCATAGGGTTTATGAAATTGGTTTACAAGACCTCCTTGCGACTTCCGATAGTTACAGATTATGAACATGACATTTCTCCAGATATTATTCAATTGTAGGCTGTGCAAAACACATGTTTGAACATAACACATCAAAACACAGTACAATGCAAGGTGCTGCCGTGTTCTCGGCAGCACTTTCGTAAAATAATTAATATCTCGTTATTTAACAAAAGTGCTGCCGAGAATTTCCATTCCGCCCGTTGTCCACTCAAACAGGCGGAATGCAGGCGGTGCACTGTCGTGCACTCCGCGGACACTCAGGACCACTTAAGAATAGTGGTGGAGCCTGGGCGTCCAGATTTGGCGCAGTGATTCTTGCTCTTTAGCACACTAACTGTGCCAACATCAGAATCGGGCCCTCAGTACCTAGGGGGGCTAAGAGGGCTATAGCCCCAGTCTTTTGGTTGTAGCCCCCGGATAGAAGCTCAGGGGGTGCAACCAGAGTCCCGACAGTCCCGACATTAGCGTAGCCCTGGATCTTTTCCAGACCTAGCAACACCCTTGAGCAGCAATATTCCATGACTTGTACAACACGTTCACAAAATATGAGTGTTATTTGTGAAGTTTACTTTTGCGACATTGATTGGCATATGCCTGTCCACTTTTCTATTCATTCTTGCATTGATAGGAAACCCGGATGTTAAATGAATAAATGCATTTTCTGAGTGGCCTTTTCACTTCCATCTTGTATATTTTGGAGGAAAATCCGTTTGAAAAGATTTTGGTGGAGAAGCTGTGCTGCAATCAGACAATTTCATGTGTTGGCCTAATGCAAGCCTACAGAGTGGGGGAGGGGGGTGTCATTTTGGTCTTCGAAATATCAATTCTGAGATGGGTGTCAAAATGGAACTGTGCCCTTGGATTTATAACTCCTGGCACAGGTGCGGGGACGAGCCCTCCACCTGGGTGATTACGTAACTGGAGGGAATAGCTGAGTCTTTCACTGTACTGCCATAGTGGCTGTCCCTCCCGCGGCCTTGCAGGTGATCGCTGCCAGCTCTTTCATCCACGCCCATGGACATAAGAGCTTACTAAACAAACTGGACAGGGTCCCAGCGGGAACTCTCAAAAACGTATTAATCAAAGTCAAGCGGCAGGCCAAATTGAACCAGCTCATTAATTATGAAAAGTCTCCCTCCAAGTGACATGTTGTTAACTGAGCAGCAGAGGCTGAACACAGGCTCATTTGCAAAACCGTGGCTATACATGAACACGATTGACCTATTTGTTCCTGCAGATTCAAATGTAGCATTGCTTAAGGATCAGATTATTCGATATCAGGTAATAATGTCCCCATACATGTCACCGGGAAAAGCCATTGGTGATATTATATATGGTGACAATATTTAAGGGGACGGGTTGCGGGGAAGTCCCCTGCTCCCATTTAAAAAAAAAAAACAGGGGTTACGGGGGTGCCGACATTTTTAAGGGGACATTATTACATGGATCTGATTATTTCTGTTCTCTGTCCTCCTCTGCACAGCGTTGTGGAGAAAGGCATATTAGTTTGGCTCCTTTGTTGAGATAGTGCCCTGCAGCCTACGTCAGAAAGCTCGCAGGCAGCTACTTTGACACAGTGTGACAAGATTCCACTTACTTGGGTAACTCAGCTAATCAGAGTGTGATTTGGGCATGAGAACTGCGAATGTACATCAAAAAGCTGCCAATTGGCCCCCTAGGATTATCGGCACTGGAGTCCAGTCCTGTGTTTTTAGTGGGCAGCAGTTTGCAAGTCTGCGGTGCTGAAGCACCATGTGGCTTCTGCAGAGGAGGCCTCCCTCATGAGGGTTCATGCCCAGCAAAGGACACGCTTGCTCCGCCTGCGGAAAATTGAATCACGAACCAGAGTTCCGCAGATCATCAACCAAACCTGAAAGCAAAGGAAGAAACGGAGGACAACCAGTACAACAGACTTAAGGTGGAGCTGTGCAAAGTGCCACATTAGACAATGAAGTGGATGATGAAGCAGGGGTATGCATGAACCCACTGCCGGCTGCCAACCGGAACAATGGGCAAACTCCAAGGGCGTTATCCTGGGCCTAGAACTAAAAGCAACTAAAGATCCTGGGCTAGCAGTTAACTTCATGGTTCGAGAGATGTTTCCTTGGCTGAAGATCAATCAAAGCTGAAATATTGACCTATGAACTTATCGAACAAAAAGCGTGGTGGGGTTTAGTGTCACCGTGCTAGTTTTAGTGTCTGCAGTATTTGTTGAGTAATTTGTTATACTTACATTTAAGGCTTCAAGCACAGGGTGCCCAAGGGGTCCTCTGATATACTTGGTAAACAATGCAAGCACTTGTTGTGCACCAAGCATATGCCTCTGCCTATGGCTATGAGTAATCAATCAATTGATAACCTACACTTTTCACTCATGAACCTCTTCAAATGAAAAACAGTTCATTAAGCATCACAATTTCGGAATCAAGCACCTCGCATTAAATATAACGTTTTGAAATAAATGTACTGTTCTAGCAAAAACACAAAGGATCATGAAATACTAAACATGTATATAATTAAAAACGACTCACATGACACAAAATCACCAGTGTCAGTAAAATGCTACAAACATGATGTTGAAATTCAAAGCATCTACATGTTTACATTTGAATTGTGTCTTCTTAATTCATTATCCGACAACAATTGTAAGTGGAATTGGTTGACTTGCAAAACTGCTTTCCAAAGTTATTGACGATCACGTGGCTAATCTTGTCCGAGCATTACCATCATATATTAGCGACAGTACAACTGATTTACAGAAATTGAACAATTACAGGTGAAGGTCAGAATACTTCCGAGTTATGATGCAAGTGCATTGCATGCCAGTGTCATGTTGGATCTAGGACTTCATGCAATGGCATTATTTGTAAGACAAAAATATGAAAGTTATTTGGAATTTACTCAGATAATACTAGATATGATGGCTTTTGAAATGAAAAACAATATTTATTTAGTGGTCAGCTACACAGAGAAGCAACTGGAATCACGATAGGAGCAAGATCAATAACCAACACCTACGAGTAGAGCGCTCGCTTTGAAATCCGTGCAGAGCCTGCAGACGCCGGTTCAAATCCCGCAGGGCCAAACTCAGTCTTTCATCCTTTCGAGGTCCATAAATGAGCATCACACACCATGGGTACTAATAAGCAGTGCTCAGATTCGTAGCGCTATATAAATGCTAAATTATTATTATTATTATATGGAGGCTTATGGAAAAGATCATGTATGAGGCAACTGTAAAAGTAGTAGACAAACATGTTAAGTTTTGGATGAGAATTACAGACAAGGTATGAGATGGAATAGAGGAAAAACACCAACATGGACAATATACAATTAATCTTAACATATGATACATTAACTGTGCTTGATCTTATAATATATACAGAGGAAGAGACAATCCATACTTGCTCAATTCGGAGATCTCCAGCAGGAAATGCTTTTATTGCACCGCAGCAGTCATCATCGACATGCAACAATTCTCACTTCGGGAGAATGTATTAGATCTAAGAAGATTTGTAGTACAGATAATAAATCCCAGTACTAGCAGGCAGAGCCAAAGAGGACAGAGGTTTGCAAGTGTTGTCTTGTCTGGAGAGGAGATTGGCATTACAAGGAGCTGTTTTTCCCTCGTCCCTGAGGCATATCGATCTGTCTTAACTTGAAATCCAATTTCCCCCTCAATTTCTATGGCTTTAAAACAGCAATCGTGGTGTTGTTAGTTGTATTGGAATGCTTTCCTTCTGTTTGTTTTTTAAGCATTTGAGCTTTTGCCTGACCGATTGCCCATCCCATTTTAGTAGTTAGCCTAGGCCCGGCCAGCCAGCAAAAAGCATAAGCTAGGGGTGCCTATTGTTTCCCTGTTTGCCTGGTGTCCTAGCTGTGTGAAGACTACTGATCCATGACACCAGATTTAATCAGATGAGGGACAGCAATCTTCTATTTTGCAGCAGATCTGTTACCACCCACAGAGGCCCCTGAGGCCCCAGTTTTTGAAAAGTGTTTCTACAGGTTGTAGACTGTCTCGCATATAGATCTAATTTAGAAAGGACACCGTTTGTTCATGCTCAATATTATTCCACGCCATCCAGGGATTCCCATAAAGCACATGGCTTTTAATGTTATAATTGTAATCTGTCATTGTCTCCAAACAGATACCCCCAAGGATGTGCAGTGCATTATCTGAGAATTCCGGCTGAAGAGAATTGGCCTCATTACAAGTTCGGCGGCAGCCTTGCCGGTAAAACCGGCTAGGCTTCCGCCGAACTTGTGAATTTTTCCGGCGCCTGGCAATGGGGAAAAACAGGGGCATTACAGCCCTGGCAGACCCTGTATTTCCACATTGCCAGGCGCCGGAATTTGTAACTCCCCATTCCCATTCGAGTCCGATACGAATGGGAATGGGGAGGACAGTAGCACCAGCACCATTCAGAATGTTGCCAGTGCTACCGTCAGTGTCTGCTCGCAGGTGCCGGTACGCCCGCCCGGTCAGACCTGGCACCCGCGTGCAGAACTCGGAATTTGCTGATCCCGTAACAACGGTACCGGCAAGCTTATCAGTACCCTTGTTACCAGACCGGCAAGCTGATAATGATCCCCAATGTATGGATCTTGCAAAAACCGATGACAAAGTTAAGAATCGAGTAAACTTTCATATGCAGAAAATAAGATTGTACGCATACGAAGTGCTACAGAAATGCAACCGTTCAATGTTTGTACAGACGCTGAAATGCAAGCAGACTAAGTGATCATAGAAGCTGGCTATTCATAGTGAATAGACTGCTTGCGAAGCCGCCATTGTATATAAGCTGAACATCGGTGTCATGCATTTTAGTAAGCTGACACCCATGGAGAGGAAGGGCAGAGAATTGTGTTGCAGTAAGAATAAGCTAAGATCATGGAAGAGCCGGGCAGGGCTGTCTGGCCTGGCATCAAAACAGAAGTAGCCAGGGTTGGTTATCTATTCTTGAAAGCAATAAATGTTAGAAGGATGAATCATCCCTTATCGAGGGGCAAAGAAAGAACACCAAGAGTGCCAAGTGTTATTTATTTAAGACATTTAAATGCTGCAGAATAGACCACAATCATGGTCTCCTGTCACGTGAGCTGAGGATGGAAATAGAGTTGAACTTGGAGTCCTAGAACAGCCTGTACTCCCATATATTTCCACAGACAAGGATACTTTGCAAGGCCAAGTTCAAAGACAATCTGTGTGGCAGAAGGCATGGGTGATGAGAGATGTTGGGCTAATTGGGTGGGGAGGTAAAGTCAAGTACACCTCCTGGCACCTGGGAATGAGCTTACATGCTGCTAAGTGAACCGAATGTTCCAGACATGGCACTAGCATGCCAACCAATTATAGAGGGCAATATAACGAAGGGCCTTATAGTTTGAGAGCCAATGATATACTGTGTACTTAATAGTTTTGAAAATGACATGTTTTAGTGGTAGGCATAAGTTGTCCAACTGACAGTAGACAGCCAATCACAATCCCAGCCCTCATAGGAAGTATACTTAGACGTTCCCCTTGAATGTATCACAATCCCTTGTAGGTTTTTCTTATTTGCCACGTAGTATGACCTCACTGCTGACCTATTATTTGCATATAAGGATGTTTTGTATGTGAAATTTGTTGAGAACTGATCGAACATGCATTGATGTTTGTTGTAACCTCCCTGTTTGAGATAATTGTTAATAAAACAGCAACCTTTGCCATCTTCCTGAGTTGGTTTGATTATTTGGACTCGGGGTCATTCTGCAAACCCCATCCATTGCATGCACAATACTAAAGAACCATAAGTTCATGTTGAAACGGTGCGGATGGTTGGAAAAGATCCAAACCAGTTTGTCCCCAGTCTTTCAGACGATCAAGTATCCTCCGCCATTAGCCGGAAGATCGCAGAGTTTCCAGTGGAGAGTGGCCAATAGAAATAAACTTGCTCGAAGAATCACTCGGGAGCATAGCTCAGGGGCAACGTGCTCGCCTTGGAAACAAGACGACACGGATCACCACAGGTTCGATCCCCGGGTCCGCGCTTAGAAACCTCTGGATATTAAGTGCGTTATAAATAACCTATCATATCATAACCGAGACAGTGGGCAGGTCCCGCTTTGATGAAATCCCTGCCTGGTTTCCACGGGTGCTCTGCGGACGGAAGGCGAAGTGGTCAGATTGGAAGAGGAGTTGATACCGAAGGCCTCGAGTCGATTAACAAACGAATGGTGGGTAGAATAAGAGGAATGGCAAATGAAGGGGATGGGCTTGTGATATTTTTTAAGTAACGGGAAATATTGTGTGAAGAAAAGGTAGCGCTTAGAAGTCCTGACTCAAGGGAGTTTCAGAAGGAGAAGTTTCAAATCCCAACAAGGGTAGAGCAGAAACATATAACGTGTAAACAGGTTTACATAATGTGATGTCTCAAACCCTGTATAGGGTATAAAGTAAAGGTGACAGAGAAAAGGGTGATCACAGTGCAGTGTTTATTAATGTGTAATGTCGACTAGTCTGTATGTTGTTTGTTGAGTAAAAAAGTCGAAGAGTGATAAAAGTTGTGAAAGAATTGAAAAAGTTGAGGAGCAATAGTGATTAAGCATAGTGAAGTGATTGGTACCAATCAAAAGATAGAGATAGCTAATTAAGAAATTAGAGGCTTGAACAGTGATTGATGGTGTGTTTTCATATTTGTTGTTTTAAATGTGTTGAAAAAAGTTGTGATTTAAGCAAAAGTACAAAGGCTATTTCAGAAGTCTGGTAAGTATTGACAGTCAATTGAGAGTTGTCATTATGGGAGATACTCCTCTGATGCACTTATGTAAAACATTACCAAATCATATGCCCAAGCTCAAACAGTATAGTGCGGAAAGGGTGAAAGGCACGGCAGATAAAATGTTCATGTCATGGCCGCAAGGTGGATCATTGTCAAAAGCGGTATTGCAACACATGACCACATACTTGCACGCTGTGTACACAGGGAAGAAATTAGAGAAAAGATTAGCGATTTTAGAGCTCTAGAAAATTAACCAGGAAGAAAGTGAAGATCCTCTGCCTGAAGAGTGGATGCTTAGTCAGTGAAAAGAGAAAGGTCTTGAGCTTTCAGCTCCCCTTACCTCACCCAAAGTAAAAGGTGCTAGCACAGAAGAAGTATGGTTGTACCCTTTAAAGTAGTTGAAACCAGTGATGGGGTAATCTGATATTTGAACCCCCAGCTTACAATAGTGATGATAGTACAGAGGAGAATAAGAGAAAGAAGAGATCTATAAGATTATACAAGACAAAGAAGAAAGGAGTGAGTGGTCAAAATTGTTGACAGAAATAGACAGGGAAATTAAGAGATGGAAAGGAGAGAAGGATAAAGCTGGCGAGATAGCGCTCATGCAGAAAGAATGGATGGGAGGACAGATCTTCCTTAAAATAGATGGGAAGATTATCGAGGAAGTTAGGCAAAGAGAAGACAAGGACGAACAAGAAAGAAAGGATAAAAAATGAGAGAAGAGATTGAAAGAAGATGAGCAGAAAAGGAAGAGCAGAGAGCGATGAGAACAGATATACCAGGAGGAGAAAGAGAGAAAAGAAGAACAGGCAGAAGAACAAAGGAAGTATGACAATAAACAGAGAGCGATAGAAGAAAGAGAAGGGGAAGAACAAAGGCAAGAGGAAGTAAGAATTAGAAGGGATGCGAGAAAGAAAAGAGAGATAGACGAAGAAATGGAATGAAAGAGGAGGCAACAAGGTCTTGACACCAGTCTCACTCGTAAAGAGCCAGTAGGGCCGAGCCCAGAAATACGGTGGGATAGAATAGAAGAGTTCCTTCCGATAAAGGCAGCAACATCAGGGGCATCTAAAGTTGTGTTAGACGAAGAAAGATTTGATGCCAAAAGCATCGGAGTAAGGATCGATAAGGTCTATCAACAGTTGAGACGAAATAGCGAGTATGAAACTCGAGGGAACGATGATCAATCCCTAATTCCTCGATCACAAAGAGAGGAGGGAAGCCTGTTCAGTGATGAATGTCGAACATTGCCTTTAAATAGATTTAATCTGGATAAGGGTGAAGGGCATGAAGGGAATGATAGTCCTACTAGTTGGGGACAAGACTTGTCAGATGAAGAAAGAGAATCTACCCTCGAGGTAGGAGGAGGGCATGCATGTGCCCCTGAAGGAAGCTTGCAAATGGACAAGGAAGTGAGATAGTCTGATCTGAAAAAAACGTAGCATAGGACGCCACATCCCATATTGTCCTTGGGCTCAAGCCGAGGGAGAGTATCTCTCCAAGACTGAAATCTCTGCACCGGCTCCCAGTGGCTGCCAGGATTAAGTTCAAAACCCTCTGCATTTTCCACAAGAGCTTCTGAGGCTTGGGGCCTCAATACATTCAACTCCCTCTTCCTAAATATCTTCCTTCTCGAGCTCTTCACTCATCCACCTCCATCTCCCTCAGGGTCAGTCGCTTCTCCAAGCAACGAGTTGGTGCTAGATCTCTTTCTCCGGCTGGGGCCTCCCTCTGGAACTGCCTCCCTGAAACTTGAGGAGAACCATCTCTGGTTCCGGAAGCACCACAAAACCTTTCTCTTTGCTTCTGGTTTCTCTCCGACTCTCCCCTGCTGAACTCCTGGCTGAAACTGCACTGGTCACCTGGCTACCCTCTCATCTCATGTCCAGGTCCCCTCCCCTGCCAGTTGCACCCCTGCACTGCCTCCCTGCCATCGCCCATACTTGGGGACTGTTTCTGTATCCCTACAGCACCCTACCAGCACTTGACACCTGATGTCTTCACTTACGCTTGCACTTGCCAGTAGCTGGCCGTACTTTTACTTAGTGCTTTTATACTTTTGTACTGCACTGCCCCTTCCCCTGCACTTTTCCCCTTCCCCTTTGCCCAGCACGATCTCAATGTCAACTTGCCTAGTAAGATCGTTGTCTCTGCTTCCCTCTGTTCCCTCTCCCTTGCCTCGTCGTGCCTTGAAACACTTTTGTATAGGCGTGTTATAAATGCCATATCATATCATAGCATATCGAGAGCGTCCGAGGATGATCGTACAGTGAGAAGGAAGAGTAGCCAACCGTATGTGAGCAGATTAAGGTTGTTACCTACAAGAAGGCATACAGGGACGATTGTCCCTGCCAGGGATAGACTAATAGTAGGATCTGACTGTGGGGCAGGGTTTTCGCAGTTTCCCACAGCACATTCCATGGCCACAGATGGACAAGAATAATTTGAGGAGTAAGCTCCAGAGTTTGACTTCGGGCACTGGGAAATGGATATACGAATTACAAAAAATGACAGCAGGGAATACGTTGGCCATTGGGGACATAGAAGGTCTTCTGGCAGTTATTGAACCCTTATGGTCTTTTAATTGAGGTAACACATCGTACGATGGATGGGATGCAGAATAACTATAATAATAAAACCGACTCAGGAAGTTGGCAAAAAGTCTCTCCCGACTGTTTTATTTTCAATTGTCTAAAACAGGGAGTTACAACAGACATCAATGGATGTAGCATAACATGTCTCAACGTATTTCATGAAACACAACTCTTATATAACATAAATTCATCATACGTGATGTCATACTACGTGGTAAACAAGAAAAACCTATGTGGGATTGTGGTTGGCTTAAGGAGAACATCTAAGTATACTTTCTGTATTGGGACACATTGTGATTGGATCTCTACCGTCTGGTGGACACCTTATGCCCACCCATAGTGCAAGTCATCTTCATAAATTATAAGATACATGCTATGTCATTGACTCTCAAACTATAAGGCTATTCGTTAAATGGCCTCCTGCATTTGGTTGCCACTCTTGTACCCTTCTAGAACATTCGGCTCACTAGCAGTATGTAAGCTGATACCCCAGGTGTCAGTGGGTGGACTTGACTGTGTCTCCCCACCAAATTTGCCCTGCATCTCTCATCACTCATGCCTTCTGCCATAAAATTGTCTTTGAACTCAACCTTCTAGTAGCTTCTTGCTCCTGGGAATATATGGGAGTGTGCGCACACACTATCTTCTGTCTAATACATCATGCCCACCCTCTGGTTTCATCCACAGCTCACATGACTGGAGACCGCATTTCGGCCCATTTTATAGCATTTAATTGTCTTAAATTAAGAAACTTGGCAACCATGGTGTTCTCTATTTGCAACTTAACAAGGGATGCCTCGGTTTCTCACGTTCACTGTTCTTCAAGGACTGATAACCAGTGTTGGCTGTTTCAGCATGTGACACCAGGCCAGACAGCCTATCTTGGTTTTCCTTCGAGCTTCAGTTTATTGCTTTGCAGTGACACACGCATAGCCATCAATCCTTCTTTCTCCATTGGTTCGAGCTGACTAAAATTGTGACATCGAATATCCAGAATCGATATAATGGCGACACTGCCTGGAATCTATTTCACTACGTATAGCCAACCTTATGATTACATAATCTACTTGCGTTGCTGCATCTGTACAGGTATAAAACAACTTGCATTTTCTACAGTGCTCTTTACATGTGCAATCTTCATTGTGCATATGAAAGCTTACTCAATTCTTCATTTTGTCATCAGATTCTATAAGGTCAATGCATCTTCATCTTTGACCTCTCATCTTAGTGCATTACTCTTGTTTCCTGTGACATCACCAGCTTCTCTTTTCTTATTTTCTTATTCCTTCGGGGTCCTCCACCAGGAGATTATCATCTCTACGGGGGTGCATCATATAGGGTCTTCTTAATGGATACCTTTTCTCAAAGACTCTTTGCGGAATTGGCACAATCACTGGTGTCGTGCATGTCACGACTTCTGGTTTCCAGCATATAAGAAGAATGGCGATGGGACTTCCTGCAGAGGCGTTCAGCTGCTCCTCTGCACTCCCCCCTCTGGTTGATCCATCAACCACAACTTCATCGATTTTCACGTCCAGACATCCTCTCTTGAATAAATGCCTCTTCGGAGTCCAGATTTGATTTTCTCCACTCCCTTCAGGGACCCTGATGATTTTACATGTCCATCAAGACTCCAGGTCATGTAGCTGCACTGGCCATTCGGATTGCAGAAGACCCATCGTCCCACATAATTCTTGTGGTTTCTTGGAACTAGGAACTTTGTTCCATCAGTTGCGACGATGCTGGCCTTTATATATTTTCTGATCTCTTCAACTGTCAGTTCCTTGGGTCCAAATCCTGATTCGACATCGATCATGATCTTCATTCCTACTGCCTTTTTTGCTGTCTTCTTGCACTGTGTAATTAGTATCCTAATCATAGAGAATCCAAACATCACCATCACCATTACTGATCCAAGATGCTTGAAAATGTTCGCCATTCATTGTGGTACCCATGAGAAAATTGATGCAAACCAACTGTCATCCACAATGTCTTCTGTCTCATCTTCCATTTGATCATGCATATTCATCAGCAACATTATGGCCTCTGTCAAGGTCCTATTCTCGTCATTGTGAGAAGGTATGAACATCCAACATGATGGCCCGATTTTTGCACACACTCCTCCATCCATAAACTGTGATCATATCAAGGACATATCTGTTCTGGAGGGTCATCAGTTTTATGGCCCTTAATTCTTCCTTGATCGCATTGAATCCCTTTATGGTGGTATTGATGGTCTGCAGGAGCTCCTTGTGAGTGATTTTTAACCACTTCGCATTGGCCATCATCTGGATCCCAGGCATAAAGAAAATTGTGACTATCGCTGAAGTATGGCTGAAAAGCCTGTGCTCATATGGAATTGCATTGAAAGCTTCTATTGATTGAGCTGAGAAATAATTCTCACTTCTTCGTCGATTGAGGAATTCGAGTGATCTTCTCCTCCATAAAGTGGGCATATGCCTTCTATGCAATGTTCTGGTCACTCTTTGGAATCACAAATGCAGGAACATGGATAAGCACTATAGAGCACATCCCTCCCCGGTCTTTGGGCAGCTTCATGGAGGCTCTAGACCCACAAGCCCAATAATGGTTCATCAGGACTATTGTTACATCTTTCATTCCTGGTACATGGTAAATTCGTCCACAGTGGTGATTTTCTCCAACTTTTCTCATGCCATTATTTCTGAAAAACAAGGATGCACTTGCTAGAGGAATTATCTGCAACCGTCATCCTTTATCGACGACCCATGTCAACAACTTTGCAATCTTTGGCCATTGATTCTTGCATTCATTTTCCACAGTGTCTATAACTGGTCATACTGTCCAATCAATGCTGCGGCCCTGCACACAATCAGGCCATAAACCCATCCATCTGCAGTGAAGACTGTTCCTTTTATTTGCAATTTACCTCTTTCCCAGCATCTCTGTATCTCTTCTTTATTCTTGCCTTGACAATTTAACATCTTATTTTCTTCCATTCTGATTCCTGTTCCGCTCATTCCAGGCTGTTCATGCCTGATAATCTGATGCCTTGTTTCTGGTTTTCTTCTGGTCTTCAAATCTTGCACATAATTATCTTCTCTTGGAGATGTCTCTTTACTTATGCAAACCAAGGAGGCTATTTTCCCTTGGAACTGTCATCTTGTCTGGCAAAGTGCGAGATGCGTTAGGCAATGAGCTTTTTGCACTGGTACTTCTGTAGCTCTGAATAATTTTGAAGATCCCATGGCATACGGTATGAGAGCACAAACGTAGCAACTCTCCTTAGTCATTCTTTCTCCCACCTTTTTCATGTGCTGATACCACATGTTATTACCCAAGTGTACTGTACTGTCTAGATAAGTGTCTATCCCATCATTGGTTTAATCTGCACTTATCCTGTATCTCCCCCTCAACTGGTCAGCAACCCATGGAAATAACTCTAAAGTATCTCTGCTCTGGGGAGATAACACAAAGGGGTTTGACTCCTTTTCAATGGGTAAATCAACATTAGTTCCTGGAGTGGGGAAAATCAAAGGGACTTCTGCCTTTTTTGGATCAAAATAATAAAAAAGGTGAATCATGAGAAACAGAAGAACACAAAGCATAACTGTGGACATGTATATCACGAACCAACATATTAATCCCCACCACTTATACCACTCTGGAATTTCCTGAGCTTGTTCATTTTCTGAAATCGTACCAGCTTCAACATTTCTCATTTCTACTGCGATTTAGGGAAGGAAAAAACACCTTACTCAGGTAACTATAATATATTCAGTAGCTGTAGTAATTGCTCTACTATTGCTATAAACAATGTTCTGATTACAGGGCCATTTTTGGGATCTTGTAAGAAAGTGTGGATGTTCACATCTCTTCTGACAAGAGCAGGATAAGCTTGAGGAATGAACACAAAAACAGCAAATACAAGACTATCACTTTCTGGGAGAACCATTAATCTCAGCCAAAGAAGTATTCAGTAAAAAACGAATCGGGAAACTGCTCATATTTCCAATTTTGAACCAAATATTGTCGTTTAGGCATAATCAAGATATATCATTATTTCTATAAAGTTCATTTTGAAAGATTCCTGCATCTCCTGGCAACGATCCACACCCCTGCTATAATATCTATAAAGAGTGTCCACAGGGAGTTACAGTCCAAATGCAAATCTGCATTTATCAAATATCTGCTTTATCGTCCTTCCACTTTGTCATCGATCATGCTGAAATTCTTCTTCTGGTCGTGCTTCTGAATCAATCGTTGTGGTGCTGTGGCCTCTACAATATGTAGCTTGACATCATTGAGGTGAATCCACGCTTGTCTGCCTTAGAGTTTTACTGCTACGGCAGTAACATTCTCCACAATGTATGGGGCGTTAAAACGTGGCAACATTTCTGCTGTATTCTGGGCATCACTTCTACTCCGTTCTACCAATGTAGTCCTCTGGGTAAGCACTGCAGTCATGACTGTCCCATTCGTGTGCGAGAATAAAAAAAACTCCTCAGTATAATTGGGAAATCCTAAAACAGGAGTTTTACAAATTGCCTTCTTTAACTCATCAAAGCCTTCCTCCATTTTCTCAGTCCATTCTATTTTGACTGTATCTACCTGTGCTTTCTTTAAAGTCTGCAAAATGGGTCTTGTGTATGAGCTATAGTCAAACACCCATGCTCTTACATAATTACATAGTCCCAAAAACAGTTGCATCTGTTTTGCAGTCTTCATAATTGCCTCAGCTCTTTCAGGTTGTCACTTTCTTTCCCCATGTGTAATTAACTGTCCTATGTACAACACCTCTTCCTGACAATACTGCAACTTCTCTTTGTCTACCTTGGATCCCTTGTCTGCTAGGTTAGTCATCAACTGGATCGAGTCTTGTCTGCACTCATCTTCTGTCATGCTACAGATCAGAATGTCATCAACGTACGGTATCACAGCACTTTTCAAATCAATATTGCCTAAGTACATCTCTAGGACCCTGTTAAAGATCGATGGGGATTCACAGTACCCTTGAGGCAGCCTAGTATGTTTTAGACGAGTCTGGCAGAATGTAAATGAAGTCAAGTCTTGTGAGTCCTTGTGCAATGGGATTGAGAAAAATGCATTTATCAAATCAATCACTGTGAAATATTGCGCTTCTACAGGGATACTGCATAGTATGGTTGCTGTATTAGGAACTAGAGGAAATTCAGCTTCTACAATCTGGTTAATCAATCTCATATCTTGTATAAATCTCCATGACCCTCCCTTTGATTTTTTGATCGGATACACCGCTGTATTGCACGATGATTCTGACTGTTCCAGAATACCTTGTTCCATCAGGGCTGAAATAGTCTTGAAAATTCCCTCATCCGCCTCTCAAGACATGGGGTACTGATTTGCTTGAGGTAAAATTGCTCCTGGTTTCAATTTTTCTTGCCCTCGCCTATCCCTTTCAATAGGCCTACCTCATAAGGGCCTATAGTCCATACGGTGCTTGGCACTTTCTCCAAGTCTTTGTCACAAAAGGATGGATGCTGCCGTATTATCACCATTCACTGTGGGATCTCACTCTTCTCTATTCAGTTCCAATGTGTAATGCTCATAAAGAACAACACTTCATCGTCCAATGGATCATCTCTAAACATTGTCATGATCTCTGCTTCCAAAAGATCAGGACTTGCCCGACTCCCTTGGAAGCAGACCCATAACCCCGGTTCCGAGTGCCAGCCAGTCCCAATTGGGACCTTGTGGACCCTGTCCTGGCGCCAGTGGCACCAGGCTCATAAAGATGCCCAGTCCCAGCGCTGGAAGCGCCGGGCTCATAATGCTTGGGTGGACTTACCTGCAGCAGACCATGCTGCTTACTTACGTGCCAGTTGAACCCCTGATCCTCTTCTGTTTGGGACTACTTTTCCTGTTGGGTGGGGCAGGAGCCACTCCCTAGGTTCAGAACACTGGAACTCTTCTGGAAAGCAGGAACTCTTTTCTTACCTAGGCGTGGCTGTGGAAGGAGATACCTAAGCACTACAGGAGGCTATTTAAACCACACCCGATGGATGAATCTTGCTTTGTGTTATTCTGCATTCTCTGCAGCAGAACGCTCATCATGTCTTCTGCTTCTGATCCTGGGCCTAAGGGAACAAAGGCTTACCATCCTGGAATCCAGTCTTCAGCAGCACCTGTAAAGACAAAGAAAGAACAGGTTAGCACTACGGTCTTCAGTGGCAGCGCATCTCTTACCTGGTCCATCGGCTGTCACCAACGCCTCGCGCTGCATTCTGGCATCTGAAAGACAAAGGCTTACCTACTCTTCGCATGCTCCGGAGGTCTTCGCACTGCATTCCGGCATCTGAAAGACAAAAGCTTACCAGCTCTTCGCACGCTCCGGAGGCCTTCGGCGCTGCATCCCGCATCTGAAAGACAAAAGAAGGTGCGTTTAAAGACATTGGGCAACTTTATTACTCACGTGCCATTACTCCTTCCCACGCCGAATCCAGTGGGTATTCCAGCACCCTTTAGCTTCTCTAAAGCTCCGAACTTGTACCTGCAAAATAAAAGGGACAGTTAGTGCGCATCGTGAAGCAGGCTACAAGCGCTTACTTACGTGCTTCCAGGCGCTTCTATTCCTCACGCGGGTTCGATCCTCAACTCTCATCAGCCCGCCATCCGCCATCGCCGGAACCCTGCAAAACAAGAGATATCATTACAAAAGACTTTTAAGACATTTGAAGTGCCCAGAACTTACCGTTCGTGCAGTTAACGACGGACAGCAGTCCTCTGAGGTCAAGAGGCCTGCACCCTTATCCAGTGAAGAAACTGGTTACGGCACCCTGCCCCGAGGCAGATGGAGAGCTCGGCGTTCACTTACCTAAGGTGAGGGCGTTAACCTTTGGGGTTCTACAGGAGAAGAGAAAGGGAAGAGGAGAGAGGCACCCAATAACCCCAGTTCATTAATCCCATATTTTCTATCTGCAGACATCTTACTCTTCGAGTCAGACATACAGTGCACAGAGGTCCAGCCCAAAGAGCCAACCGTGTGTTACACATCACCTTTGAAGATACGGCATTCACCCAGTCAAGACCGGCGCCTCTGCGGGAATCAGGTGAGCGTTACAGAACACAAAGCCTACCGCAAAACTCCCACCCAGGCGCTATGGAAACCTCGGATACCGACCAGCTAGCCCAGTTACTTGGGGAACTAAGAGCAGAAGTGCATGCAGCCCGTCAGGAAACGAATGCTCTAAGAAGGGAACTGATTATTTCCAAGGAGCGAACAGACGATCTCGCTAGACAATTGCTACAGTCACAAGCCGGACAAACTCCGTTACCCGCATCAGGGGCAAATCTTCCTTCAACATCTTCTACGAACCCAGTGCAGATCAACCTACCTGGGAATGTACCTCTGGCTCCGCCCGAACGATTTTCTGGTGACCCAAAGAGGTTTGCAGTATTTATTAATCAGTGCTGGTTGCACTTCTTATGCCGGCCAGCAGCCTTTCCAACTGATCAAGCTAAGGTAGCTTTCGTGCTTTCGTGCTAACTGGTCGATCCCTCTAGTTAATCAAGATGATCCGGTTCTCCATGATTTTCAAGCTTTTCAGCTCAGTATGGAAAAACTGTTTGCAAGACATTCACAGGGGCAGGCCTTGGACAATGAGCTCCTTTCATTGCGACAGGGTAATCAAGACCTTTTGGCTTATATTGCGTCTTTCAACAGACTGATAGTGGAAACTCGATGGCCTGAGAACAAAAGGATTACGCTGTTTTATAGAGGTCTACGTGGAGAGCTCATAGATGTGTTAGCCCAAGTAGTGAATCCCCCGCAAGACTGTTCGGACTATATTGACTTAGTCGTTCAAATTGACCACAGACTGCAGAACAGGAAGGCCGATCGTTCCAAGTTTGATGCTCGAGTATTTTCCAAACCACCAACTCCTACCAAAGGAGTAGACTCCGGGGAACCCATGCAAATAGGGGGCCTGAAAGGACCACTAACACAAAAGGAGCGGGAAAGGAGAAAACAGCTGCAATTATGCCTCTATTGCGGAAACTCGGGGCACTTTCTTCGAGACTGTCCGGTGAAACCAGCCAAGAAGGCAGTAGGAGCTGCAGTTACCAGGGTCACAAACTCTGAGCAGGGAAACGACCTTGCCCGACAAGAATAGAGGTCCTCTTGCCGAGCGTTAAAACCAGTTCCGTGACCTCGCATTTCGTGATACCTATGGTCCTCTTTAGCCCTGAACATCCGGATCGATTACATGCGATTGAAGCTTACGTCGACAGCGGTGCCATCGGCAATTATGTGGATCATGAAATGGTTTTGAGGATGAATCTGACTCTTTGTCCAAAGGCTGTAAAGGACGTCATTACTACGGTGGATGGTACGGAGATAGCCTCCGGACCAGTAACGCATACCACCCAAGAAGTGACGCTAGTAAGTCAAGATGGACACCATGAGAAGATCGTGTTCGATGTGATCAAGGCCCCTCAGTTCCAGATTATTCTAGGAATTCCTTGGTTAGAGAAGCACAATCCTCAGATCGATTGGCGAGCAAGAACGGTTCAGTTTCCAGAATGTGTCTCTACTTGTCACCCTCGACCTGGTGTTGCACTGGCAGCAATTTCCTCGGAGGCTCCCCAGTTACCTCCTGAATACCTAGAATTCCAAGATGTTTTCCGGAAGGATCAGGCTAACTCTCTACCTCCTCATAGGTCTTATGACTGCCAGATAGACCTGATACCTGGATCTACTCCTCCTTGTAGTAGAATTTATGCCCTCACCGAGCCTGAGAATCTTCACCTCCGACAATACCTGGATCAATACCTAGCGAATGGGTTTATTCGTCCTTCCAAGTCCCCTGCTTCCTCAGCTTTGTTCTTCGTTCCAAAAAAAGAAGGGGACCTTAGAACTTGTATAGATTATCGCGCCCTGAACCAGATCACCGTTAAGAATAGATATCCGTTACCTTTGATCCCTGAACTCCTGGACCAAGTCAGAAAAGCATGCATATATACAAAGCTGGATCTTAGAGGAGCCTACCACTTGGTACGAGTAAAAGAGGGCGATGAATGGAAGACGGCCTTCCGCACCAAGTATGGGCTATTTGAATATCAGGTCATGCCCTTCGGACTTTGCTATGCCCCGGCCGCCTTTCAATATTTTATGAACGATGTCCTCAGAGAGCTCATAGATGTGGGTGTTGTTGTTTACATTGACGACATCCTCGTTTATTCTTCATCGGAAACTGAACATCGGAAACACGTGAAAATGGTCCTCGAGAGATTGCGTCAACACAAACTTTTCGCTAAGTTGGAAAAATGTGTTTTCAACGTGACTGAAGTTGAATTCTTGGGATTCATATTATCACCTAGCGGAGTGCGTATGGATTCAAAGAAGGTCGATGCAATTCTCAAATGGGCATCGCCATCCTCCGTAAAAGGTGTTCAAAGCATGTTAGGCTTCGCTAACTTTTACCGCAGGTTTATCCCCGAATTCTCTCGAATAGTCCAGCCCATCACCGCCTTGTTAAAGAAAAACAAACGTTTTGAATGGTCTACCGAGGCGGAACAAGCTTTCCAGAATTCGAAGACTAGATTTATCTCTGCACCGATCTTAAAACATCCTCGCCCAGAACTCCCCTACATCGTTGAAACTGATGCTTCGAGCCTTGCCATGGGGGCAGTTCTATCACAAAAGGACCCAGTAACCAATCAGTTGCATCCCGTGGCATTTTGGTCCCGCAAATTCTCGCCTCCTGAAATCAATTACACTATTACTGATAAGGAACTTCTAGCTATCAAGTCCGCCTTTAAGGCTTGGCGGCATTATCTTCTGGGGGCCCGACACACCGTTACTGTGATTACAGATCACCGAAACCTGCAATATTTGAAAACCGCAAAAGCTCAATCCTCTAGGCAACTCCGTTGGGCACTATTCTTTGCAGAGTTTGACTTCATAATTACCTATCGACCTGGTACAAAAAACGGTAAAGCTGATGCCCTTTCTCGGATGGGAGTGGAAGAAAATTTGATCAATCCTAAACCTGTACCTATCATTCCCGAACAAAGAATTCTAGGTGTAATCGCCACACAATCCATAGAGGAAGTTAAGGATAAAGCCAGGCTACTGGTAACTCCAGCAGACATACAGAATTGGCATCTGCAGGGAAAGGACTTTACGGTGAAGGACAACCTATTATATTTCCAAGAACGGTTATACCTGCCCAGCACAGATTTACAGAAAAAGGTAATCTCTTGTTATCACGATTCTTTAATGGAAGGACATCCCGGTATGACCAAGACCTCGGAAAAGATCAAGCGCTACTTCTGGTGGCCGTCTTGGAAAAAAGATATCAGAGACTTTATAATGTCCTGTGGAGTATGCGCCCAAAACAAGAGTCAAAAGGAAAAACCAGCCGGCCTCTTACGCCCTATTGACATCCCGCCTCGCCCTTGGCATACGCTTTCTATGGACTTCATCACCGATCTACCTCCATGCTCCGGATACAATACGATCCTAGTAATCGTGGACCTATTCTCCAAGATGGTGCATTTCATTCCACTCAAAAGCTTACCAACAGCAGCAACTCTGGCCCGAGAATTTCTCGAAAACATCGTCCGACTGCACGGTTTTCCTTCAGTTCTAATTTCGGATCGAGGTAGTCAATTTATTTCTCATTTTTGGCGAAGTTGCTGTCGGTCGGCTCAAATTGATGTGAGACTTTCGACCAGCCACCACCCTCAAACCGACGGACAAACCGAGAGGACCAATCAAACTCTGGAACAGTATTTGCGCTGCATGCTACAACAAACTGAAAAAACTTGGAAAGATATCCTTTGGATAGCCGAATATGCCTACAATAACTCTGTCCACTCGGGAACTGGGAAAACCCCGTTTTTTCTTTTATACGGTAGTCACCCTCGAACCTCGGAGTTGGATCCACTCCAAGATCTTGGAACACCAGCAGTAGACCACCTGCATTCTACAATCACCCAAGCCTTTAAGGAAGCCGTTTCTCACCTTCAAAGGGCTAAAGAACAATACAAGAAAGGAGCAGACCAACATCGGAAGGAAGCCCCCCAATATCAAGTAGGAGATCAAGTCTGGTTATCCACCAAATATCTACCTCTAAAAGAACCACGCACATTCAACCCAAGATACCTTGGTCCCTATTCCATCACTACCATAGTAAATCCAGTAGCGGTCAAGTTGGACTTGCCCCCTCACATGAAGATACATCCGGTCTTCCACGTCTCTCTATTAAAACCCGTGCAACCTCAAACCCGACTAACTACATCTCCAAAACCTATTCTAGTTGATGGAGAACTCGAGTTTGAAGTCAAAAGCATCCTGGATTCCAAGATCTCCAAATCTAAACTATTTTACCTGATTGACTGGAAAGGCTACGGTCCCCAAGAAAGATCCTGGGAACCTGCAGAATATGTCCACGCGCCTCGTCTAATCAAAAGATTTAATCGAACATTTCCTAACAAGCCCAAACCCCCGGAGAAGCCCGGTTTGGGAGGGGCCTTGAGGGGGGGTGCTGTTATGATCTCTGCTTCCAAAAGATCAGGACTTGCCCGACTCCCTTGGAAGCAGACCCATAACCCCGGTTCCGAGTGCCAGCCAGTCCCAATTGGGACCTTTTGAACCCTGTCCTGGCGCCAGTGGCACCAGGCTCATAAAGATGCCCAGTCCCAGCGCTGGAAGCGCCGGGCTCATAATGCTTGGGTGGACTTACCTGCAGCAGACCATGCTGCTTACTTACCTGCCAGTTGAACCCCTGATCCTCTTCTGTTTGGGACTACTTTTCCTGTTGGGTGGGGCAGGAGCCACTCCCTAGGTTCAGAACACTGGAACTCTTCTGGAAAGCAGGAACTCTTTTCTTACCTAGGCGTGGCTGTGGAAGGAGATACCTAAGCACTACAGGAGGCTATTTAAACCACACCCGATGGATGAATCTTGCTTTGTGTTATTCTGCATTCTCTGCAGCAGAACGCTCATCGTGTCTTCTGCTTCTGATCCTGGGCCTAAGGGAACAAAGGCTTACCATCCTGGAATCCAGTCTTCAGCAGCACCTGTAAAGACAAAGAAAGAACAGGTTCGCACTACGGTCTTTAGTGGCAGCGCATCTCTTACCTGGTCCATCGGCTGTCACCAACGCCTCGCGCTGCATTCTGGCATCTGAAAGACAAAGGCTTACCTACTCTTCGCATGCTCCGGAGGTCTTCGCACTGCATTCCGGCATCTGAAAGACAAAAGCTTACCAGCTCTTCGCACGCTCCGGAGGCCTTCGGCGCTGCATCCCGCATCTGAAAGACAAAAGAAGGTGCGTTTAAAGACATTGGGCAACTTTATTACTCACGTGCCATTACTCCTTCCCACGCCGAATCCAGTGGGTATTCCAGCACCCTTTAGCTTCTCTAAAGCTCCGAACTTGTACCTGCAAAATAAAAGGGACAGTTAGTGCGCATCGTGAAGCAGGCTACAAGCGCTTACTTACGTGCTTCCAGGCGCTTCTATTCCTCACGCGGGTTCGATCCTCAACTCTCATCAGCCCGCCATCCGCCATCGCCGGAACCCTGCAAAACAAGAGATATCATTACAAAAGACTTTTAAGACATTTGAAGTGCCCAGAACTTACCGTTCGTGCAGTTAACGACGGACAGCAGTCCTCTGAGGTCAAGAGGCCTGCACCCTTATCCAGTGAAGAAACTGGTTACGGCACCCAGCCCCGAGGCAGATGGAGAGCTCGGCGTTCACTTACCTAAGGTGAGGGCGTTAACCTTTGGGGTTCTACAGGAGAAGAGAAAGGGAAGAGGAGAGAGGCACCCAATAACCCCAGTTCATTAATCCCATATTTTCTATCTGGAGACATCTTACTCTTCGAGTCAGACATACAGTGCACAGAGGTCCAGCCCAAAGAGCCAACCGTGTGTTACACATCACCTTTGAAGATACGGCATTCACCCAGTCAAGACCGGCGCCTCTGCGGGAATCAGGTGAGCGTTACAGAATGTCATTGTCATTGACGTAATTCAATCTACACCCTTCTCCAATGGCAATCACTGTCCTCCATGGTCTACCCTCGTCATCTGTTTCTTCAAGCATTGCCATTTCTCCCCGTACTATGGTTGCATCAAACTGTAAGGGGATAGTCTGTCCCCCCTCTTCGTCCTAAACATTCTAAACAAGAATTTGTCAGGTATTCTCATTGTTCTTCCCACTAAACCGGGTAGCCATGTCAATAGAATGCACACTCCATAAAGGAAAACTTCTGGCACTAATGATACACCTTGCAGAGCCACTTGCCCTGTGAATGCCAGTATAAATTTGACCACATTCATGTAGTGTATTCCAGGAGTGGAACACACTATGCCTTCGTCCGTAAAAGAAATCGTCATTTTAAGCTTTGTCATTAAGTCTCTTCCCAAAATGCTAACTGGTGTCTGCCGTGAATATAATAATGGAACAGACATGTCACATTCGCCTATAGAGACTGGTAATTCATCAGTAAAAGGAACTCGGCTGTAGCTCAGGAGAACCCGTGAGCATTCATGGAAATTCTCGACATTGGATAATTTCCCTCTTGTATACATGGTCTGCCTTCTCATCTATTCCTTCAAGCATTGCTATTTCCCCTTGTACTATAGCTGCTCCCAATTATATGGGAATAATCTGCCCTTCTTCCTCATGCAAAGGTATTTGTGGTCTAAATAAGAATTCCTCAGGTATCCTCACAATTTTCCCTACAAATCTAGGTAGCCATGTTAATAAAATGCTTACCCCATACATGAGGACTTCCTGATATACTGGAGCCCCTCGTAGAGCCACTTGTCCTGTCAATGCTAGTATAAACTCTCCTACATTTAAATAGTGTATTACTGGAGTGGAGCACACTATTCCTTAATCAGTGAATGAAATCGTCATGTTAAGTTTCATCATCAAACCTCTAGCCGAAATGTTAACTGGCGTTTGTCGTGAATATAACAAGGGGACAGACATGTCACATTCCCCTGTAGAAACAGGTAATTTATCAGTAAAAGGAACTACATTTGTAGCTCCAGAGAACCCCTAAGCATTCATGGCAATATCTGAAATTGGGTATTTTCCCTCACTTATACAAGAGCGAGTCGCCCCATTGTCTACAAGAAAGGAAAATGATTTGTCTCCTATCTTCACATCGACCCTTGTTTCCTCTTAGGGGTCTGCTGTTACTGATAGTACTGAACACATCAAGTCAACTGCACACAGTGTACCCACCTATTGAGGGTACAAATTCATCCCTGTCCCCAAAAAAGGGTTCCCTCCTACCACAGTGACACCCCCTATCCTAGGTGCTTGTGGTTGCCCTGTGTTCGCATTCCATTGTGTCTACATTGGTGCTTGCTGTGATTGCCCTTGTGGTGGGTGCATTTGCACTGGTCCCTGCTGTTGTGCCTGCTGTGCTTGTGGCATCTGTGTCTGATAGGATGTGTGATCCTGGGGGCAGCCCTCTTGTGTTTGTGTGCTGTATGGCGGTGGATGACCTGTCCCCCCTCTTGAGATTTGTCCATTTTGTTGCATGTTTCCTCAACTTCTACATACACGTACAATATGCCCTACTCTCCAACATTTCCAACACAATGGGGGTGACCCTCTGGCAAACCCACCATTATATCCTCCCTGAATGGGGCCAAAACCCATACCCACTTTGATCCACAGGGTGTACATTATTCACCTGTGGTTCACACGTTGTTTCTTGTGTTTCTCCTCCTTCTCCCCTTGTCAATACTGCTCCTTCTATAGCAAATTTTGTCAATTTCTTCTGGACTAACTTGGCTTCCTCAACCTTCCTGTTGTCATCTTTCTTTCTATTCTGCTCTTGTAACAATTGACAATGATGCACAATAGTCAACTGTATCTCAGCCCACAGCTTTGCTTCCATTCCTACTTTTTTTTTCATTTGTCTCTGTACTTTATCTGGCAATCCCTCACACAAAATATGATAGAATAATGCCAATGTTTTTTCCCAAGGCTCACGTGTCTCAAGCTGCCATCTCTCTTGAATATCCTCAATATAAGCAATAGGGTCTTCATCTTCTTTCATTCTACGTGTCATAATTGCACCCATATCTGACGTATCGGGGACTCTGTACTCTGAAGATCCCTGCAAACATCTGCCCTACAATTATTAAATGGTGCTCCATTGTGCTCCGTGGTTTCTGCTGTCACACTTGCATATCTAGATCATTTCCAAATGTCATCAGCTCTCTCTCCAAGAATAGCTGCCAATAGACCTTTTATGTCCTCTATGGTGAACGTATTTCCCCCTGTCATTTTCTCTAATTTGTGCATACATTTTCCAGCCCCCAAATTCAAACTAGGTAACTTGCATTTTAAATTATCCATATGAAGCCATGGAATATATTGCCGTCTTACCGCCCTTCTCTAACAAGGGGAATTGTGTGAACCCCATCCCATAACTGGACCCCATTATTCAGTTATTCAAATCAGGGGTTATCGCCCCTGTTCGTCTTTGTGCTGGTAACAACCTTAATCTACTCACATTGGGTGGGGATTCTCCTCTCACACTACACATTTGTCTTTTGGAAAGCTCTGGATATCGTACAGGATCTGGTGTTCTTTCCTTGGGGTGTTCCAGATCTGACCATCTCAAATCTTTGTCCAGACTTTGACTTCCCAAGGGGGCACATGCACCCTCCCCTTCTATCTCATGTCCTGACTCCCTTTCATTGTCTGACATTGCTACACCCCAACTGGTGTGACTGTCATCCTCCCCTTCCCTATCTAAATCCAATCTACTCAAAGACAATTCTCTGCATTCATTAATGAACACATTTTCCTCTTCATCCTGTGTTTTTGGTATTGGGGATCGTCTGCTACTCCCCTGACACCCATACTCACTGTTCTGTCTTATTTGCTGATATAACTTATCGATCCTCTCGCCAATACCTTCTCCATCATATCTTTCCTCTTCTTGTGCTACTTTAGGTATTTCTTGAGCCACTTCTTTCATTGGGAATGTTCCTCTTATCGTTTCCCATCACCCCTGTATTTTGTCGCTCTGTCTTATTCGTTCTTTAAGAACAAGGCTGGCATCAAGATCTTGCTGCCTTCTATTCTGTTGTATTCCTTCTTCCACTTCTCTTCGCTCTCTCGCCTCTCTTCTTACCCTCTCTTCTTCTTGCTTTCGTGTTTCCCTTCTTGTTTCTCATTGATCTTCTTCTTCTCCCCTTCTCTGTAATCTTTTTTCCTTTACTCGTTGTGCCTCTTCTTCCTCTCTCTTTCTTTCTCTCCTATCCCTTTCTTCCTTCTCTTTCTTCTGACTTTAATACTTCCTTTGTTCCTCTGCCCGCTTTTCGTCTTTCTCTTGTTCTTCTCAATATATCTATATAAATCAACGGGAGTGAGGGCACTCGCTATCGTGTCTGGCATTTCAAGTTCAAGTCCTATTTTCAGCCTTGACTCACGTGACAAGAGACCACGATTTTGTTCTTTCTGCAAGCTTTTAAATGTTTTAATGAATTAACACTTGGCATCTTCTGTGTTCTTTCTTGCACCTTAACGTGAAAGGATTCATCCTCCGCACACATGTTCCTCTTCAGCGTAGATAGCTGACCTCGACTTCTCAGTTCTTGACTTCAGACCAACCTACTATTCTACTGCGACACAGTCTTTCATTTTCTCTTTGTGGTTCTTTGGCTTACTTATTTCATGATACCAATGTCCAGTTTATATACAATGGCGGCTCCACCTGCATACTATTCAGTACTTGTAACTAGCCTATATGATGATTTGATCTATCTTGCATTTCAGCATATGTACATTCATTATACTTCCAATTTCTGCAATACTTTCAAATGTGTAGTTTTCTTTTACACTTTTAAGGTTCACTTGAGTCTTTACTTGTCATTTCTCCTCTAGGATTCATGCATTGTCTACATTCAGTATTTCAGGACTTTGTACACACTTTCTTATGATGTCATCAGTCCATTTTCTTAGCTCCTTCTCATATTCCTTCAGGTACCTCCTCCTGCGGGCTGTCATCAGCTCGAGGGTACATTCGATATGGTTGTCTTAATGGATACCGTCTTCCAAATACTCGCTGCAGTATTGGTACAGTAGCTGAGGCTAGACAGGGCATGGTCTCATGGCTCCAATACAGAGGACGTAGGGGGGTAGCATGTCCTGTGGATGTGTATGTCTGCTCCTCTACACAAACATTCACATACAACAAACAATCCCAGAAACTGGGATTTACTCTTCTGGATACAACGAGCCAGTGTACACAATCAAAATGCATGTAGAAAGCTGATGCCAATTTCCCTTAGTTCTGCAAGCATCAACAGAAGAACACAACCTCTATCCTGTCCCTCTACCCTCACTAACCCTACCGCCCTCTTTCTTACAGAGCCACATGAGTGTCTGGAGACCATGTCAATGGTAACAGTGTGAGGTGTAAGAAAACTTAACATAGCATAACATCAATCGAGGATAATTAAACTGTCTTTAAAATCCCTAATATTATCAATATATATTTATTTCATCCAATGGAGCTGGGAAGAAGCTGCCGGCCATGACAGGTACATCAGACCATAATTTCCAAAGAGTCTCAATTTGAAATTCTTTCCCCCCTGAATGAAACCCCTGAATGGTACCATTATTGCTGAAGGAGCAACCACGAGTTCCGTTACCATTGTAAATAACAAAGGCGATAGGAGAGATGCCTGCTTTGTTCCCCTCTCTAGAACATTTTTACCCAATCTGAACAGATTGGCCATCAGTGTCAAA
The DNA here is from genome assembly GCF_040938575.1 of Ambystoma mexicanum. NCBI lineage: Eukaryota > Metazoa > Chordata > Amphibia > Caudata > Ambystomatidae > Ambystoma > Ambystoma mexicanum. The sequence goes on along the minus strand of NC_090939.1, from coordinate 233,919,042 downwards.
GATGACTTGGAGTAGAGGGTTCCCACCCAACACTGATGTCCTCTTCCAACCTCCATATGGTCCAGCACTGTGCTTATGAACCTCCAATTGACAGTCAAATGCCTTTCATGCAAAAAGGATAACATGACCTGGTGAGATGAATCCAAAGAGGCCATCAAGGTAAGGGTCTTTCTTATATTTCCTGCAACTAGTCTTTCAGTGACATAGCCAACTTGTTCTCTGTGTATACTTTATTTAACACATCTATCCAGACTGTAAACTAGTACCTATGTCATTATTTTCATGTTGACCTGCAATCATTCAGGTCTTTTCTAAGATCACCAGTTCTAAGAAACATGATGGAGTCCCCTTTCCCTTTAGAAATTCAATTAAAGGCCTATAATGAAAAAGGTGCTAGGTTTTCTCAGAATGTTTTATAAAATATGACCATGATGTCATTACTTCCGCGCTCAAAACTTCCCCTGTCTCTTTCACCATTATGGGAGCATCCGAATGCTGTGCTTTCTCTCCTGAAAGTTTAGGGAGGTCTGAACTCTACAGATAAGCCTTCACCTGCTCAATGGTCCCTCAGAAATGTCCTCTGTGTAGTGTCCTAACAATCTGCAAAGCATTATGAGATATCCTTTGAACGTTTACATATTTTGCTGAAAACACCCAGAATTTCTGTCACTTCTCTTTCCAACCTCTGTGTATTGAGTTTTTTCTGTTAACAGGGCGGTCTGCTTTTTCACCTTTTGATAATACCATTGTATTAAAAGTCACAATTTCCTAAATATCCCATCCATCAACATCATTTTCAACTCTCCCTGTTTTATCCTTATTCCTTTGAGGAGCTCCACTGCATCATCCCGTTAACGCTGTAGAGAGTCATCTAAGTTGTGTGTTTCCATTCCAAGTTTACCTTACACCATTGTTCCTTCCTTTGTTCTTTCTTCTGGAGCCTTCCTTGATCAGTAGCCCCCGAATGGTCCTTTGGAGATTCCTATACTGTATTACGCGATAGTTACCCCGTGTCATTGGTGTGTAAATGAGTCTCTATTTCTATCTTTATATTGTCTCTAAACAGTGGATCTTGTAGGAGTGCGATGTTACATTGCCGTCAGCTACCAGCACCATAGCCCCCACCTCCATGTTCATTACCTCCACGCCGTGGTCCATCCATCCTACTACCCACGTTTCACATTCAGAGGCCACATCATATTTACCAACGTCCATTAACAGATAATCTATATGGGTGGAATGTGGGGTGAATAGAGCATAAAAACCTTCAGAGATGGGTTGTTTTCCCACCATAAACAGTCAGAAAATGGTACTCGAAAAGACTCCAGAGTTTTTCTGCAAACCCCCTTATGGCACCTGTGCACCAGTCCTAATTGAACATCAATCTGTGTCATAATACAAAACCATATTGAAATACCCTCCTAAAATGAACAACTCTCCCACCCATTAGATTATTTTGCTTATGGTCTGGTCGCTCGATTTCTCCTTCCACCGCCCCCTTCCCTTGCTAAAGGGTGAAATTGCAGGAGCCCGATCAAGAAGCTCTGTGCAAGGTCCACTTGGGGGCAGCACCCCTTATCTATTTCTCACTTCATCTATAAGACACTGCCTTCCATGCAGTTCAACCCGGCCGGTCTTCCCCTAGTCTCCTTCCACTCAGTTCAACCGGGCCAGTTTGCCCCTAGTCTCCTTCCATGCAGTTCAACCCGGCCAGTCTTGCCCTGGTCTCCTTCCACGCACCCGGCCGGTCTTGCCTTAGTCTCCTTCCACGCACCCGGCCGGTCTTCCCCTAGTCTCCTTCCATGCAGTTCAACCCTGGTTGGTCTTCCCCTAGTCTCCTTCTGTGCAGTTCAACCTGGCCGGTATTCCCCTAGTCTCCTTCCACGCAGTTCAACCGGGCCAGTTTCCCCTAGTCTCCTTCCACGCAGTTCAACCGGGCCAGTTTTCCCCTAGTCTCCTTCCACACAGTTCAACCCTGGCCGGTCTTCCCCTAGTTTCCTTCCACGCAGTTCAACCAGCCGGTGTTCCCCTAGTCTCCTTCCACACAGTTCAACCCTGGCCGGTCTACCCCTAGTCTCCTTCCACGCAGTTCAACCAGCCGGTGTTCCCATAGTCTCCTTCCACGCAGTTCAACCGGGCCAGTTTTCCCCTAGTCTCCTTCCACACAGTTCAACCCTGGCCGGTCTTGCCCTAGTCTCCTTCTACGCAGTTCAACCAGCCGGTGTTCCCCTAGTCTCCTTCCACACAATTCAACCTGGGTAATTATCCCCTAGTCTCCTTCCACGCAGTTCAACCCAATCAGGGGGCGGGAACAGCAAGGGAGAATACACATTCTCCACAGATGGCGCCACCGGGGGAAGGGCTTCGGGTGCCAGAAAACAGCGGGCAGAGAATGTGTATTCTCCCTTGCTGTTCCCGCCTCCAAACTCCATAATCTTGCCATTATTTAGCCCAGGCACGTGCACTTACTTCTTCTCTTAATCATTTTGCTATGGTCATGACTCAAACTATTCACTCTGAGTTGCTTATCCCAAACAGTCTAGAATCAGAACTGTCCCATTTGGTTAAAGCAACTGTTTTGAATATATGCTGAGCTGTCCTTTTGAAGAGGCTGCCAGGTTCGCACTGCAGCGAGTCTCTCACTCTCTGCATTCAATGCGTGACACGTGTAAATGGCCTGTATCATATTCGCCGAGGCCTTTTAAGCCTGTGCTCCATTAAAGTGCGAGATTGACAGCCGGGCTAGACGTTCGCATCAGATTTCAGTTCATAAATTGGAAAAGTTGTGGAATTTAATCTCTGAATAAATGTGTCATCTTTTTCCACTTATTGGGAAACCGCCGTGGTGTTAAGGGTTCCATTTCTGCTTTTAACACTTTTGTTGATTCAGTTGGCATTCAGCTGCAGAAGAGGTGGAGGCGGCCTTCTTGAGTCGAGGCGCTAGCAAAGGTAGACATTTATGGTGCAGAATTAGCAAGCATTCGTAGAAGCGAGATCCGTGTTTCCAAAATGGCCAAAGATTGCACTGCTATTTTTTTCATTCCAAGTATGTTAAATGCCAGAAGAAACATCATTCTGAATAATAATGTCTTGTGTTCCAGTCATTTGGCGCCTGCCAAAGCTACAGCTTTGTCATTTCAAATTGTAGTTTCAAAAGTGTTGCTATTTGCACAGGTTTTCACCTTCGGAGGGATGTAAGGCTGAGCTGTTCATGCTTGGATTCGAACCCACAGATTGAGCACAGAATGTTCTAACTCACTGAGCCAACGTATCCTGACACACGGGTGGGAGCATCAGGCCGCCTGGGACCCCATCGCACAGGCATAGCCCTGCACTGGATGAAAGTACATGTAACTATTTCCACCTAGTGATAAAACCCATATACCTCTGGTCCTTCTGCTACTAAGACTATTAACCACAATAAGGCAATTTGGACTGGAAGCTTGAAGCTTTTTAGTTTTGGCTGATTATTGGTACAGCCATCAATCGCCAAATGTCTTGTACATAGTAGAGGGTTGCGTAGATGAACTGGACTTTGAACTGCAACCCAAACATTCCATGGTGTGTGTGTAGCCTATGAATGCAATGTAGCGCATCGGAAAGCGGTAGACGAGGCACACAATGCTGTGAATGGTATGCTCCCTGAAGCAGGGTGTCGAGGTGTGTTGCAGCTCTGTGAAGGGTTTCTTCCTCTTCCTACCCAACCTTAAAATTACCTGCCTAATGATGCGAGCACCTAGCAACCTTGAGGACAATTCAGATTTTCAACACATTCGTTACTGAAAGTCATAATTCTATTAAAGACATGGAGGCGAAGGATTATGCTTTCTCTACATCTTTACTGTTCAGCAGCAAAGAAAACAAATACCAATGAATATGAATACAAAACTAGTAAAAACTACAATAACCATGGTTTTTTCGAGTTTTTGTAGTCCATTTCTATTGGTCCTTGAACTGACCATGTGATACTCCTATAACCAATAAACAAGTCCTCAATGACAAAAACCTCCTGTCCTCTTTCCATTCCTCCTCTTTCTTTGTCCTTGCGAGGTTGCGTCCGGTACTTCTTTGAAATTCCATCCATTCCATCTGCATCCTAAATTACATCCCGGATTGCTTGCTGTCTGTGGCCATCCCTATAGAAACATAAAATTAGAAAGGTGACTATATACCGAACTAAGGGTGGGACAATCGTAGTCTCAAATACACCATAATTAATATCACCAATAAACACAATTTCAAATATTGCATCATATACATCATGTATGTCTCATTAAACATAATAAATTACCAACATCACATAATTTATAAAACGTTACATTCATACGATTGATTGGGTGGGATAATCCTTCGCCTCCGTGGCTTTAATAGAATTATGACTTTCAGTAACAAATGTGCTGAAAATCTGAATTCTATGTCAAGACCGGAGGCTCGGATTATGCTTGTTCAAAGCTTACTCACCACTAACGATGTCGCACTTTCCATGGGTTTAAAATAGAAAGTTTTAAAAGTCGCTTCATTCGACCAATCTGCAGCCCTCATAATGTCCTGTACTCTGGCTCCTATGTTATACTCTTTAGTGGCCATCGCTCCTCTAGTAGAGTGAGCGCCATATCTCTCAATATCGATGCCCGCTTGTACCATCACCCATCTAAGCCATCTAGCTATGGTGGCCGGTGTGACCGCTTTAAATGGTTTACAAATCGCTATTAATAATTGTGACACTCCCGGGGGCCTTACTTCCTTCGTCATCTCTTCATATGCTGCTAAGCATCAGTATCTGACTGGGGACAATTTTGGTTGAGTTGGAAAAGCCTCATATGAAATTGATCTCAAACCTGTTTTGGTCCTTCTTGCTATGAGAAAAGTCACTCCGTTCGGAGATATACTTTTCCTGTTAACCTCCAACGCTCTAACATCAGATGATCTTTTACATGCTAAAAGACATAAGAGCATGGATAACTTGCCTGAAATCGCTTTCCGTGTCAACCCATGGTTATCCGGCCATGATAAGAATAATCTCAAAACCTTATCTACATCCCATAATTGATTATATTTTTCACTAGAAGGTCTGAGCATCTTTACTCCCCTCAGCAATCTATAGATTAAAGGATGTTCACCAATCGCTAAGCCCTCTACTGTAGGGTGCCCCGCAGATATCACAGACCTGGCTGTGTTAATAGTCCTGTACGCCTTCCCCTGAGCTGCCATCTGAGCAAAAAAATTGGCCACATGAACTACATCTGTTCCATCGGGATGAATATTCCTTTCCAAACAACAGCTACTCCATCTATCCCATGCTGATCTATAAGCCTTGTGTGTCCCTGGAGCCCAGGATTTGTTAATGATGTTCTCAGCCTCATTCGATAATCCTGGCATAGCCCAAGATCTCCTGAAATCGCCCACGCTAATAGCTTGAGTCCTCCTGATCTCACTAGAGGATGATTGTGATCTCTGGGGTCTCGAATGATGAATTCTGTGTTGTGAAGAGCCACTGGGTTGTGATGTGTCAATTCCAGCAGACTGGGAAACCACGCCTGCCCCTTCCAGTCCAGCGTAATTAGAATTATGGCTGCTCTTTGGCATCTCACCTGAGCTAGCGTCCTCGCTATCATGGAGAAAGGAGGGAACGCGTAGTTTGTCTGTTGACCCCATGATTGCAGGAAGGCATCGGTCGCCTCTGCTTCCGGGTTCGGTCTCCAGCTGAAGAACCGGGGTAATTGTCTGATTAGTCTCGATGCAAATACGTCTATCTGCAAGGACCCCATCGTGACATCAGTTCTTGGAACACTGCCTCGTCCAGCTTCCAATCACTGGCGTCTCTGAGGTATCTGGAGTTCCAATTGGTCACTTTGTTCTGCTGGCCCGGCAGATATTCTGCCGTCACCGAAACTCTTCTCTCCAGACAGAGTTCCCAGAAATCCTTTGCCAGTTCTGTTAATAATATGTTGTTGATATACCTGACTGCCGAGACATTGTCCATCTTTAGCAGAACTCAGCATTGCACTCTCTCCTGGGTCCAGCATCTCACTGCAAAGGACCCTGCTAACAACTCCAGGCAGTTGATGTGGAGACTCGTCTCTTGATCCGACCACCTGCCCCCTGTCGACAGGTTCCCGCATTGGGCTCCCCAGCCCCACCTGCTGGCGTCAGATTCGATAATTAGGTCCGGGGATGAACCAAATATTGCTATCCCGTTCCATGCATCCATATGAATGAGCCACCATTCTAGCTCTTCTCTCACTTCTTGTGAAATATTCACCTTCGATTCGTAGGAAGCACCCCTCCTGAGGTGATAGATCTTCAGCCTCTGTAATGAAGAGGTCCTGGGAATATTGCCTGAATTGATGCCACTAAGCGGCCCACTAATCTCGCGATGTCCCTCAACGACAGTTCTCCTTTCGCTAGTGTATGTCTCAGTTGTTTTTTGATATCGTTCACCTTGTGAACGGGTAAACTGAGTGTTCCCTGCGGAATTCCATTGCTTGAACTGGTATTATACTGGATTCATCCCAATTTATAAGGAACTCCAGACTCTCTAACAAATCTATTGTTATCTGTACCTGCTCTATCAACATCTCCTTCTCTTGACACATGCTTGACCTCTCTTATGCATACTAAGAGTGATTCAGACCATCCGGATCTACTTGTGGAGAAATATAATACCCAAATGGCTATCTTACTGGATGATGTGGCCCCTATGAAACCTAAAACTACGAGGAAATCCACGCGCCAACAAAAACGGTTTACACCACAGTTGACTATATTAAAGGCCACCAAACGATGCGCAGAGCGTGCTTGGTTTACAGATCAAAACTCGAAAAATAGAGCCACCTGGAAAGCACATGCGAAAGTATACAAAGAAACAATCATGGAAGCCAAGCGGACCTATTATAACGATCAAATTGACTCAGCCAATAATGACACAAAGGAACTTTTTCGTCTCTTCAGGTCCTGGGAGAAACCAGAAGTTTTAAATCACTCAATTACACCTACTAAAGAGGACTGTGTTAGAACGCAGAAAGCCTTTTCTGACAAACTTACATGCGCTCAAGACAAAATTCGGAGACAACTACATAACCAAACCCTCGACACTAATTCCTCCATAGCACAAGGGGCAAAACCGAATCATATGATTAATCATATTGAATCGCAAAAGGTGGAGCTAAAATGAACCGTTACTGGTTTTAAATTTTCAGAAATTACAGTCAGTGAGGTTGAAAATGCCATGAGAGCTATGAACCCCACTAGCTGCCAAGAGGACCTCATCCCGTTAAAAATTATACTAGACCATCAGAGCATCTTTGCACCTTTTCTGTGCAGATTTGTAAACGCCTCCTTCAGGCATTGCACAGTTCCACAAGCCATTAAAACAGTGGAAATTACCCCTCTTCTAAAAAAGCCGGCCTGGACCCCAAGGATGCCACTAACTATCGACCAATTACTAACACCCTCTTTTTCTTAAAATTGGTAGATAAGGTCGCCACTACACAACTTCAATCTCACATTGAAAATACCAGTAGGCTGCATGATAGGCAATCAGGTTTTTGCCGTTTCCATGGCACAGAGAGCGCCTTGGTTGATCTTCAGACCCACATGCTATCTTTAGTTGAGAGATGTAGATCAGGCCTGTTAATTCTACTAGATCTCAGTGCAGCTTTTGATCTTCTGGATCACAAGATCTTACAGACTACTTGATACAGGGGGCTTGGCCACCGAGACCGTTAACTGGGTCAGATCCTTTTTGGAGAGTCGTAGATCCAGAGTACATTGGGGTGAGGCTTTCTCGGAAGTAGAAACTATCCTATGTGGCGTCCCACAGGGAGCATGTTTGTCGCCCTTGCTTTTCAATATTTATATCGTCCCTCTTTGTAAAGAACTGGAGAAGCTGGGCTATTTCTTTACAAACTATACCGACGATTTCCAGCTGTCAATGGAACTATCAGGAGACCATCAAGCAGACCAACTTAAACTTAATAAGGTATATAGAGTGATAAAAGACTGGATGACCACAAACTGGCTATGCTTGAATGCAGGAAAGACGGAACTCATGATCTATGGGTCCAAAAAATCGAGAGAGGCATTAGCCCCGGTTTTCTCTGGCTTCCTGGTTGACGACAGTCTCATCAAAGTAGTTGATAAAGTGAAGACACTAGGTGCGTACTTGGAGGCCTCCCTGGATGCAGGTGCACATGTAGACGCCATTGAAAAAAGCTCTCAATATCATCTGCGAGTTTTGAGGCAGGTCGCCACTCTAATTTCAAAAAACAACCGAGCCAAGCTAGTCAGAGCTGTGATTCTACCACGCCTGGACTACTGTAATGCTCTATTGGGGGGGGGGGGGCTAGTAGAGAAGACGTCATTAGACTGCAGAAAATTCAAAATGCCTCGGTGCGTATAATCTACAGTATGAAAATGCATGAACCCACCTCCGATGCCAGAAGGGAGCTACACTGGCTTCCGATATCAGCCAGGATCTCCTTTAAAATGCTAACACTGGGTCACAAATGCATTTATGGGACAGCCCCAAACTATTTAAAGGACAAAATCTCGGTTTACCAACCTGCAAGAAACCTTTGCTCTACATCCTCCCTAAGTCTGCAAGTGGTAAGGACAAAGAGAGCCCGTGGAAATGGACGTTCCTTCCCGGTGCTCGTGGCTAAGGCCTGGAACAACCTTCCGCTGGGGCTCCGAACAGAAAGTAATCATCTGGCATTTCGGAAGCTCCTAAAAACAGAACTGTTCATTTAACTCTATCTTCGGTTATCCTCACAGACCTTTTTGCTTGTGAAGGAGCGCTTGGGTGCCTTAGGGTTTTGGCGCTATAGAAATGTTATAACATAATATCAGACATTTGTCGTCTAGATAAATTATGAGTCTTATCCCTTGGGCTCTGAGGTGTGATACCACTGGTTTCATCATCTTGGTGAAACACCATGGTGCCAATGCCAGGCCGAAGGGCAGACATCGAAATTCCCATGTTGTTTCCTCCCAGATGAATCTCAGAAATCTGCAATGTTCCTCTGCTATGGGCATAGTCAGGTATGCATCTTTCAAATCTATCCTGGCTAGCCAGTCTCCCTGAATTAGGGTATCTCTTAACAGATGAATCCCTTCCACCTTGAAGTGTCTGTACACTACGTATCCGTTTAGGCCTCTCAGATTTATGATTGGTCTTGTCTTGTGCCTCCCTTTTACTAGGAACATATTGCTTATGTAACCTCCTACCTGACTTGATGCGGGTCGTATAGCTCTTTTGCTTTCCAGACCTCGCAATTCTCTTTCCAGTAAGACTTTGTCTTCCCTGTCCATTTCTAAACCCTTTGGCGGTTTTCCCCGGAGAGGCGTTTCTAGAAAATCTATATAAAAACCTTGAGCGGTCTGTATTACCCAGGGATCTCCCGATATGTTCAAGCAATTTTTCAAAAAATGAGCAGTCCTCCCCCTACTTCTGGAGTATTTAAATGCGGGTATGTCATTCTCACCTGGGTTATTCTGCTGAGGTTCACCTCACCAGATTCTGCCTCTTCCTCTACTCCTCGATGGGAAGAAAGGCGTTTGCCTACGCTCCTCTTGCTCACGCCATTGTGCTCTGTCCTGATAGGATCGATTGTAATGGAATCGGCCAGCCGAGCGACCCCTGCCTCTGCTGGCCCATCCAAAAATCTGCCTCCCGAACACTCTCTTAAGAGAGGCTTGAGCCTTATCCAAGTCTGCGTATGAGTTTACAAATTTGGTTAGCTCCTTAATAAAGGAGTGCCCAAAGAGTTTTCCTTTTGCCGATGTGGCTGATTCTGAGAAGGCTAACTCGCTTAATTTAGGGTCGATCTTCACTAACAAAGATCTCCTCCTTTCCACAGTTATGGCATGGATGTCGTTACCCAACATGCATCTCGCCCTTTGGGCCCACCCGATCAGGATTGCCGGGTCTATCGGTTCTCCTTTGACTTTGGCTTCTTCTCCCATCTGGAGAATCTTTGTGGGGGGTCCCGTCATATCCAGCATCTTATCTTGGCATGATCGCCAGGATCTATCCAGACCCTTCCTCACATCTTTTGTAAACTTGCTCATGAAAGTTATAATTTTTTCATCTATAATGGGTGTATCAGCAGCACCCTCTGGGAGGAGTGGTCTGGGGCATTCCGCCCTCATCTTGCTTCTAGCTTCTTTGGCTAGTGGCGCTCTCAGGTGTTTCTTTAAATATGCCGCAATTCTTTTGGGCGGCTCCCATTCTGATGATCTGGGATGAATTAGTGCTTCTAGCTCGAAATCATCGTCCTCTGCACCATCCTCCTCTTTTTCCTCACTCTTCTTTTTCTTTGGCGCCTCGTGGCCTTCTCCATCTGAGGAGGATATAGATAATACTTCCTCTTCCTCAGAGTATTCCTGCTCCCAGTCGTCCTCCTCCTCATCCGAGGAATTAGAGGATCCCTCATGCCCCCTGCTAGGCCCCGCTTTTCCTTTCCTCTTCCTTTTACCACCCTTCTTCTTTGGTGGCGTGCCCGGGGTGGTGTGGGCTTCTTCTGCCCTGCGGGCTGTTTTTCTGCCCCCTTTAGATTTTTTCTGTGCCTTAAGGCCCTTGATTTCCTCCAGGCCCTGCGAGAAACAGAGCCAGTCCTCCATCAGCGCTATTTGCTGAGGATCTTGTCCCAGCGAAGCCCCCAGGGCTTTATGAAGGACATCAGTCATTCCCGAGTGGCTCCTCTTTTGGCTAACACTAGCCTTCCCCTCATCACTGGAGGAGCTCATGATCCACAGACCCTGGGGAATGCAAGTGTCTGTATAATATATATATATATATATATATATATATATATATATATATATATATATATATATATATATATATATATATATACCAGGGATTTGGCTCTGTATACTCTCTCTGTAAAGAGTTAATATATATGTATAAATATGTATATATATTGTAATATCTCACCTGGTTCGTAATTATATTTAAAATATATAATGCCAATTGACAGGTTTTACATGGGACTGTGCCCGTATATCATGTGGTACCTTGTGGTGGCCTGCAGGGGCACTGTTGGGTTCCTGTCAGGACGCTATGCTCAAAGGAACGATGCGTGCTGAGTCAGAATGAAAAACTCCTCATAATAAAGGAACTTTCGATCGTAATATTAATCAGCCTCTCAAAGCGCGTAACACTCTGTGAAATACAAATGCAGCTATGGGAGAGCGAGAGAGAGAGCGCCGGAACTATGCGGTCCCGTCGCGCTCTCTCTTCCGTTTCGTAGTGCCCTCTATGTCGGATCTGTGGAGCTGCGGCCGCCGGTGCACCAGCCCCGTCGCGGCCGCAACTCCCGAGAGCCGACCAATCCTATGCGGATATGCTCCGCCTGCTAAAGCGCGCGCGCGCGTGTAACAGGACGAAATATATTAATCCCGTTAAACACTCATGCTAACATTCACGAACATTCACACAATAGGGATAGAAAGAAAAAAGTACTTAACTCGCTGCCGAGCAGCGAAGAAAGAGGAGGAATGGAAAGAGGACAGGAGGTTTTAATCATTGAGGACTTGTTTATTGGTTATAGGAGTATCAAGTTCAAGGACCAATAGAAATGGACTACAAAAACTCGAAAAAACCATGGTTATTGTAGTTTTTACTAGTTTTGTATTCATATTCATTGGTATTTGTTTTCTTTGCTGCTGAACAGTTAAGATGTAGAGAAAGCATAATCCGAGCCTCCGGTCTTGATATAGAATCCCTGGTAATGGAGTGAGTACCTGCACGATTTGTGTTTATATTTAACTGCATTTTGAGCAGGGTTGATATAATATTCACTGTCGGGGAAGAGCGCTCAGCCAATCAGTTGGCTGGAACAGTGAGGGAGAATACACCTTCTCCGCCTGCTGTTTCCTGGCACCCGAGGCCCTTCCCCCGGTGGTGCCATCTTTTTTTTATGTGCGGAGGCAACAGGACCCTCTTCCTGTTGCCTCCCCAAACAAACCCCACACACCCCAAAACAAGCAATACCCCTTCCCCACCCCCTCCGCTCCTCCCCACATACCTGCTGAACTGGAGCTTTGTGCTCCGGTCCCAGCGCACCTCCTACTCCCAGGCGCATGCACAGCCAATCTCCTGAGGAAAAGAAATAAACAATTCGCACCCCAGATAAACCCTGGGGTGCAAATGGCTTTCACCCCTGCTGAGGCCTAGACCTACCTAAGCTCGGGCTGACGGGCCGATACAGGCCATGTCCGCCCCCTACAGAGTAGGTGGAAGTCATAGTGTACAAAAAGTATTGCTGAGTTATGTTCAGGTTACAGGGGTGAAAACTGGAGTAATAAAGAAACTATAAAGTTGGAAGAAGAGATCAAGCAAAGCATCTTCACCATTGTTTCAATACTTGTGCTGGTGATTACAATAAGTGGTATATCATGATGATAACTAGTGCATACTGGCAGTACCATATAAAAAGCCTGGCAGGATGGTGGCAAGATCTTTCAAATGGTGCATGTATGGCAAATGATTAGGCAATATCCCCACACAATGCCAAACTATTGGCTTTGTCAAAGCTAGTTTCCATTGCTTTTCCCATGATGGGTCATGCAGTTTACATAACATAAAATATTTTATTGTAGAGCCTACGTTCATCCCCAGAGAGGGGTCTTGGTGCTATTGGGGGTCATTACGACCTGGGCGCAAAGTCGATACCGGGCACCGGCAATGACACCGGTGCCGGTAATCCCTTTGTGCCCTATTCCGAGGTCCCTTTGCGGGTCGTTCCTTAACGCCTGGTTTCACCAGGCGTTATGGACGGGACCCGCAAAGGGATACCGGGGTCAATACGGTACCGCAATTTGCGGTACTGTTATTGCTGCCTTCCCCCGTCCCATTGAGCTCTATGGGGGCTCAAATGGGAATGGGGAATGGCTCTGGTGAATGGGGAATTACCGGTCCCGCCGATCTCGGACTGGACCGGTAATTACTCCTTTCACCAGACCGGAGTCGGACCGATTTTGGAGGCAGCCATGGCGCTAATAGCGCCATGGCTGCCTCCAAACTCGGAATGAGGTTTATCAATCTCGGAAGGATGAAGGGCTCAGTGGACATGCCGAGATTTGAAGTTGTGACCATGAAGTCAAACACAGGCCTCTGTGATGGATGCATTAGTACACTGGCTCACAGACCCAGCTACATCAGTGGTTGTGGTGAGTAACCCCTTGCTCAATATGTGTTGCCCAAGGTTCAGCATCTAATAGGTAGAACATCAAAGTTCGGCCAAAACTCAGATACTCACCCTCATACCTTTATAATTTCGTTTTAGCTGAGGATAGCAGCACTCCAAGGTGACAGTCGTCATCACAAGATGATTCAGATGAAGAAAATCACTTCAGACATTAAAGCTCTTAAAGATGATGCTTTGAGTTTATGAAGATTACGCTAGATTGGTAGCACTGAATGATATCGGAGTGTGCTATATCGGTAGCACTGAATGATATGGGAATGTGCTAGATCGGTAGCACTGAATGATATGGGAGTGTGCTAGATCAGTAGCTGGATCTGTAGCACTGAATGATATGAAGTGTGCTAGATCGGTAGCATTAAATGGTATCGGAGTGTGCTAGATCAGTAGCACAGTACTGAATAATATGGAAGTGTGCTAGATCGATAGCACTAAATGGTATGGGAGTTTGCTAGATCAGTAGCACATCACTGAATAATATGGAAGTGTGCTAGATCGGTAGCACTGAGTGATATGGGAGTGTGCTTGTTCTATAGCACTGAAAGACATGGGAGAGTGCTAGATCAGTAGCACTGAATGATACAGAAGTGGGGGGTTTCAAAGAGTTGACAATGTCTATTATCTCCACCAAATACTGCACCAACGTAAGCTATACTCAAGGTGTTGGGGCTTTGTTGCCTAGAAGACCACATACAACATGTGCATGTCTCCTTATTCATGAGAATAATGAAAACCCTTAAAACAAAGTTAACAGATCTACTCATAGAAAAGTTGAAAGGGGGAACAGAATCCCATAGTTGAGATGCATTCACCAAAGACTATCTAAAGTCAAAGGCCCTCATTACGACCCTGGCGGAGAACCATGGTGCAATTTGCACCATGGTCCATGGCGCTAAGCTGCCAACTCCGCCATGGTGGTTGGCGGACTTACCGCCCCATTCCGACCTTGGCGGGGCGGTAAGTCCCCAATACCCATTTACCCTTCCCCATTCCCATTTTTGCCCCATAGGGTATAATGGGAGTGGGGAAGGCGTTAATTACGCCACCGTAAATTACGGTGGCGTAATTAACAACAAGTCCCGTAGCGCCATGGATTTTTCCGCCTGGAAAAAGCAGGCGAAAAAAGCACCATGGCGCTACGGGAACTCGTAGTCAGGCGGAAAGGTATGCCATGCTTTACGCCGGCGTAAACCCCTTTCCGCCAGGGTCGTAATGAGGGCCAAAGTGTCTAGCTCTTCTTTCTGTTCGTGAGGACAGACTGGATAAACTCACGCTACATGGCATTCTGGGTGAGATAGAGAGTATCAGTGCCTGCAATAATGAACAGCATTAACAGCTCTCTCCTCCGCCATGGGACCTCAAGTGCATCTGATTCAAATGATCTTCCTAAAAAGATCGATTCTACCTTATAAGGCTGTGTTTGGACTTAAACGCAAGTTACACTAGTTGGTCTAAATCGTCTGGTTACGTCGATAGAAAAACACAGATAGTTTGACTTTTTTGCCCAGAAACACCCAAACGTCAGTTGCAAAGCTTGTTTTTTTGCCAAATACACAAGGTCTCGAGAAGAGCTTTCCTCTACGCGATTTTGAGAAAGCGAAAACTGAGGTAATGTCTCCCAACTTCTTTTAATGTTAACTATGGACAAGGGAAGCCGATGTTTTTGGACTCTGTCAACATAGACTTTCTACATACAGGGAGAGACAATTGATGATTGGTATAGAATAAATAGTATGCATTGTATCATTTATTGTTGCATATCCAAGTGTGTATATAGTCTATGATGGCAATTATTTATTGACCTAATTTCTTTTTAGTTTCTTTTATAGTCAATGAATTTCTCTGCTCAACCAATGACTGCTGTCTTTTTTCAGAAAACCTAGGGATTAGTAACGTTGATGTATTTTCTAAGTCTGCTTTATGTACCCTCTGAAGATTGTATTTTAAATGTATTTTCTCTTGAAGGATTGCTAGCAGGGCTGGACTGGCCTACAGGGTACTCTGGAGATTTCCTGTTGTGCCTCTGCACCTTGGGCCTCTTTTGTATTTAATGTTCACTTTTACCATAGGAAAAGGGTTGAGCTTGATTAAAATGTGTAATATGGGGCCACTTTGAAAATGATTTCCAGGGCCTCGTTTGGTTCCCAGTCCACCACTGATGGGGGGGGGGCTCAGGGGGCTAGAGCCCTGGGTCTTTTGATTGCAGCATCAGATAGAAGCTCAGGAGCTAAAACCAAAAGGCTAGCTAGCAATGAGACCCGACAGTCCTGACATTATTGTAGCTCCGGATCTTTTCCAGACCTAGCAGTTCTCCTGATTTTATCATTTTATATGGATCCTGATATAATGATGAATTTGGGTATTTTTATGACCTGCTTGCATGGAAAACCCTGTGAGTATCCAAAATAAAGCTTCTTCACATCAGCACAGCTCACTTCAAAAATTGGCACTCAACAATGGGGTTAGGTGAGAGTTTAAGACTGCCCCTAACATCCAGAGAGTACTCTAATGCCGCTCCAAACCATTTGTCCATCTGAAAGCCCTTGCCCCAGTCTGCTGCACTCAACTGCCCACCGCAGATAGCATGCCATCTGTTTCTAGCATGGGGCCCACCTATGCTGGGAATAGGAACAAAAAAAGAGCACATGTTTGAACCTGATGTTGGCCATTGCCCTAGAAATAAACCTAACTTGTTTCTATTTCAAGGGTGAGGTCTGTCAGCACAGAAATATTTCTTTCAATTTAGCCACCTCTTTTCTATGTGAAATGTCTACCATTCACTGTGTTCTTCTTTTTTTACAATGTTAAAGATTGAAGCACTGTCCAATGGTGAGAGGCTTCAAAGGGTTAACCTGAAAACAGGAGTGGGGCACCCAAAGCTCTTATATTTGGAGCATAATAGGGACAGAACATGTGAGGGGAAATGTGCTGTTTGAATTACACCGCCTCCACCTGCCAATGCTTTACGAGGTGGAGGGTGCCTCGAACACATTTATCCAAATGTAAGCCATTCACCCTGACCCAGCTATTAGTATCCCACCACATACCAGTGCAAACCCTTGATCATCCAGGTTTCCTGGAGTTCCACCTTCATATCCCCAACTAGTTCCCTCATCAACAGTGACCACCCAACCCACACACTCCTTAACCCCACCTCCCCCAGAACACAAAACCCTGCCTGCCCCTGAAACTGGAATACAGTTAGAAAATGCCTAGATGCCAAAATAAATGAGAGACGTTTTAATGCATGCCAAGGCACAAAGCAAGGAAATAGTGATTGCAAGTTTGACATTTTCTCTCTTAAGGGCGTATTGACAAAGCAGTGACTTGCTTTTAGTTTTCCGTATTTCTTTGGCAATGTGAAGCTTTTCACTTAGGCAAGTTGAGAGAGGTAGACAGATTGGCAAGGATGAGTGATAAGGTGTAGCGAGCATAGGGGAGGCAAAGTCAGATTTATTTCCTCCACGGATGAAACAAGTATGCAAGGGCACACTGAATTTAATTGAAGCAAAAAAATACGTGCCTTCGAAGAGCACATGAACAGTGGCGGTTTGTCCTTAATGGGCAATGACTGCTGCCACTCCACCCATTATGGGCGAGCCACCGAGACAGCATGCAGAAAAAGAAAAGCAGGGAAAGATGGTTTCCCTTTACAGTTTACATTTTCGCAGCAGGAATGTCCCATGGAGTATGCAAGGATGGGGGCATTTTGATTCCCCAGCCATGCATGACCCAATGGGCAAGCGGGCTGGGGAAATGCAGGGCCAAATGAGCATAGAGGGGGCTGCCGGCACATTGAGATGTCCACAGAGGGCAGTTTCTGGTGCTCTGGCACCACTATGCATGTCAGGAACCAAGAGGAGCCTCCCCCCGCCCCCCTTGCTTCCTGGCTCATAGGTTCCTGTCTGTGTGGTTTGCGGTTTGTAAGGAGCAGTTTGTAAGGAGAGAGAGTCGAGCCCAGAGATGAAGAAAAGTGAGAAATTAAGCATTTTGTATTCTGTTTTTGTATATATGTATGGAGACATGCAAGGGTGTCTATATATGTATATATGTATGCATACATGCATGGAGTTTTACCTCTGTAGGTGCACGTGTGAATGAGAGTGCAGGGCAAATGTTATGGGTGGATGTGAATGTGTCCATGTGTGAATGAGAGTGCAATTTGAATGCTCTGTTTCAAATGTGAATAACGGGTGTAAAATATGACTACGTGTGCGTGAATTGGTTTTAAGGTGTGTTTGCATGTGAGCCAGGGAATGAGGCTGGAGGAAACATTTGAGCAGCCAGTATGAATGTTTTTGTACAGTGGCATGGTATGTTTTACTAGCATTACATACAAAGCAAACTTGATGCATGTTACATCGGAGAAGGTTGGAGGTACTATATTGAGGCAGACAATAGCAACATTTTTGTAAAGTTGCATAACCTGTTTTACTTGCATTATGGGCACAGACAAAATGATGAATGTTCTTGGGTGGGCACACTGGCTGACATTGGTGAAGCCAGTATGGACATGGGTTCGTACAATGGCATGATTTTATTACTGTCATTATGCCTAAAGATAATATAATGAGTGTTCTTACATGGCCATAATGCCCTACAATGATGAAGTCAGTATGGTCATGTTTTCATAAAAAGTTATGGCATGTTTACCTGCATGTTGGGCAAAGCCAGCATAAGTATGTTCTTACATGTGGATACTGACATATATTGGAAGAACCAGCATGGCATGTTCTCTTATAGTAGCATTACAGGCATTATGGGCAAAGCAAACCTGAGCATGTTCTTATATGGGAATGCTGGCATATATTGCCACAGCCAGCATGGACATGTGAGGGCACAGCTAACATGATTTATTTTACACAGGCAGAATACTGGCATATACTGTGGGCTGGGGTATCTTGTTTGAAATATTGGGTAAAAAAACACACGGTTTGCATTTACTTTTGTTGGATAACTCATGATAAAATCCAATAGATTCAAGTCACAAACAGTGCACAGGAGCATTTTATTATGCCGTTTCCCACATTACCTATGTATATATGGCAGTATAAAAAAATGTCATGATGGCTGTGCCCATACGTGTACATGCAGGCTGCCCCAATATCTGCCAGCATTCCCATATCATAACACGCTCATGTTTGCTTTGCGCATAATGCCAGTAAAGATGATTGTCAATGCTGTCACTGCCAATCTATGCCAGTATCTCCATGTGAGAAAATACTCCTGCTGACTTTAGCAGTAAAAAGGCCATACCACAATAAGAAAACATGCCAGGACTGGCAACACCAATGTAGGCCAGATAAGAACACTCATTCTACTGATGTTACCCTTGATGTCAGTAAATAATAAAATGCCAAATCATAAAATATATTTGGATTGGTTGCACCCAAGTAGGTTAGCCTAGCCATGTAATAGCACTTATCATGTTTGCTTTACTCTTGATGCCCAATAAATCATGAAACACCACAGTTAAAAATATACCCAGACTGGCCCACCAACCTAGGCCAGTCTTGCCACGTGACAAAATGTGCATCAAGAGTAAAGCAAACGTGAATCATGTTTTCTTTACCCTTGATGCCCATTAAAACACGACATGCCACCACAGTAAAAAAACAAATATCCAGTCTGGCCCACCAACATAGCCCAGTCTTGTCAAATGATATCAAAATTACATCAAGAGTAAAGCAACCATTAACAATGTTTGCTTTACTCTTGATGCCCATGCAAACATGCTATGTCACAGTATACAAATATGTACAGACTGGCCCACCAACATAGGCCAGTCTTGCCATATGATAATACTTATTATGTTTGCTATACCCTTGATACCCATTAAATCATGCCATCCAACTGTACAAAAATATATCCAGATTGGCTGACCAACGTATGCCAATCTTGCCATGTAATAACAAAATGGGCATCAATAGTAAAGTAAACGTGATTCATATTTGCTTCACTGTTGCTGCCCATTTTTTATTACGTGGCAAGACTGCCCTAAATTGGTGGAGAAGTGGATATATTTTTTTTTACTGTGCCATAGTAAAAAATATATCCAGATTGGCTCACCGACATAGGCCAGTCTTAATACCATTTGACATCATGAGTACAGCAAACATGAATCGCCTCAGGTCTTGTTTAAAAGAAATGCTGGTCAGTCAAAGCCTTGCATTGTCGTTTCTGTTCACTAGCCCCCATATACAAATTGGTTGTTTTGTGGAGACACCTTGTCCAGCCCCCACATTGCTCACCTCCCCCTAATTACCTTTTCCCTATCCTTCACTTGGGGTCCCAAAAAAACAGACTTTTTTGTGCTCATTCACTCTAATGCTCCTACTAAACCCAATCATTATGACTTCCCTTAAATGACATTCTGGTTGCACCAAGCACACTCTCTCCAAACACATACATCCGCTGTTTCCCCCAGTAGCAACTTCAATCTCCTCTACCTACTCCTTCTGCCCTGGCGCGCATTTGTGAAGTGCGGTTGTGGAAGTGTGGTTGCTGCTGTCTCCCTGCTCACTGCACTATCCATTGCAGATTTGAACTTGGATTTTGAATAGCGCAAAACCCACCTCCTGATCACTGCAGGAGGACGCCCATTGGACTTCATTCAGGGTACGCTTGGACACTTTTTGGACTGTGCGTGTGCAGGGCCAATGCTAACGTGCTAACGTTGTAACGTTAGTCACGAATACTCGTGTTTTGGAGCAACAAAAAACGCACATTTACCCTCTACCTTCTGTTTCTTTTCTGTAGAAACTTGCTCCGCCTCTTCCTCCCAGCAACCTTATCACCACCGCACCCGCGCATTTGTGCGTGTGCGTTTGTGAAGTGCGGTTGTGGAAGTGTGGTTGCTGCTGTCTCGCTGCTCGTTGCACTATCCATTGCAGATTTGGACTTGGATTTTGAATCGCGCAAGACCCGCCTCCTGATCACTGCAGGAGGACGCCCATTGGACTTCATTCAGGGTACGCTTTACGTGGACACTTTTTGGACTGTGCGTGTGCAGGGCCAATGCTAACGTGCTAACATTGTAACATTAGTCACAAATACTCGTGTTTTCGAGCAACAAAAACACACATTTACACTCTGAGGGTAATTCATAGAATTTCGCAGAAAAGTGTCGCAAGCGGCTGGCGCAGAGTGTCCGCGTGCGATTGTCTGCCGATTTCCGCGCACAGCGTATTCATGGATTTTAGGCTCCCAAACCAGCCGTGGCGCAGAGTATCGCAGCGACCCTGCAGCAGCGCCAGTAACGCCCCCAAGAACGCCCTCGCGCAAGGAAAAGCCATCAAAATCGCTAAATCATCGCAAAGGGCTGCGCTAACCCTGGACCAGTTTACAGGGCTGCCAAACAAGGAACGCAAAGCGGGTAACGTGCATATCAGGGGTACGCGTGAAGTTATACACGCGATTAGCCAGGGTGCCAGGGTACGTGTATTTCAGGGGTGCGCGGGAAGTTCAACACGCGATAGTCCAGGGAACGTGTATTACAGGGGTACGCGGGAAGTTCAACACGCGATAGTCCAGGGAACGTGAATTACAGGGGTACGCGGGAAGTTCAACACGCGATTGTCCAGGGAACGTGTATTACAGGGGTACGCGGGAAGTTCAACACGCGATAGTCCAGGGAACGTGAATTACAGGGGTACGCGGGAAGTTCAACACGCGATTGTCCAGGGAACGTGTATTACAGGGGTACGCGGGAAGTTCAACACGCGATTGTCCAGGGAACGTGTATTACAGGGGTACGCGGGAAGTCTTACATGCGATTAGCCAGGGCACGTGTAATACAGGGGTACGCGGGAATTATCACACGCGATTTGGCAGGGTACGTGAATTACAGGGGTGCGTGGGAATTATCACACGCCAATTTGCTGGGTACGTGTATTACAGGGGTGCGTGGGAATTATCACACGCGATTAGGCTGGGTGGGTCCTCACAGGTGTTCCCTGTACACCCTCCACGGCCCCTGCAGGCAGCCCACAAAACAGGGGACTACCCTGCACACCTGCTCATGTCCCCCTGCACCCCCACCCCCCAGCCACCAGGGGCAGCCCCCACCAGGCCCCCACTCATGTCCCCTATCACCCCCACCCCCCAGTCACCAGGGGCAGCCCCCACCAGGCCCCCACTCATGTCCCCTATCACCCCCACCCCCCCAGTCACCAGGGGCACCCTCCACCAGGCCCCCACTCATGTCTCCCACCACCCCCACCCCCCCAGTCACCAGGGGCAGCCTCCACCAGGCCCCCACTCATGTCTCCCACCACCCCCACCCCCCCAGTCACCAGGGGCAGCCCCCACCAGGCCCCCACTCATGTCCCCTATCACCCCCACCCCCCCAGTCACCAGGGGCAGCCCCCACCAGGCCCCCACTCATGTCCCCTATCACCCCCACCCCCCCAGTCACCAGGGGCAGCCCCCACCAGGCCCCCACTCATGTCCCCTATCACCCCCACCCCCCCAGTCACCAGGGGCAGCCCCCACCAGGCCCCCACTCATGTCCCCTATCACCCCCACCCCCCCAGTCACCAGGGGCAGCCCCCACCAGGCCCCCACTCATGTCCCCTATCACCCCCACCCCCCCAGTCACCAGGGGCACCCTCCACCAGGCCCCCACTCATGTCTCCCACCACCCCCACCCCCCAGCAGTGCAGGGGCAGCCTCCACCAGGCCCCCACCCATGTCTCCCACCACCCCCACCCCCCAGCAGTGCAGGGGCAGCCTCCACCAGGCCCCCACCCATGTCTCCCACCACCCCCACCCCCCAGCAGTGCAGGGGCAGCAGGCAGTCAGGCAGCAGCAGATGGGAGCGTGCTCGGGCTCTGGGGGGCAGTAGTTCGGCCTTCCGGGCAGGAGCGTGGTATTCCGTGTGCGTACGCGTGGCCAGCTTGGTACGGAGTGATTTTGCACGTGAAAATCCTGCACGTCAGCGTGAAAACTGAGGAAAGGCCCAAAGCGCGTAAGCGCGTCTGTGACGTGACCCGCACAGGTGTTTCCCACACAGCACGTGATGACAGAGCACACGTGGAAAGACTGCACGTCAGAGTGTAATCGCGTGTGATTGGTGGAAATGGCCCTACACGCAGAAGTGACAAAGCGTGTGATTGGTGGAAATGGCCCTACACGCAGAAGTGACAAAGCGTGTAATTGGTGGAAATGGCCCTACACGCAGAAGTGACAAAGCATGTAATAGGTGGAAATGGCCCTAGCGCGTACACGCCGCGTAAGTGACGCTGGACGTGTGGGCCTGTATAAAAGGTACGTGTAGAACACGTTTTCCTTGTACGTGCTTTTCGTGGAGAGCGAGTGGGTGAATTCTGTACTTCTTGTCGTTTCACACGCGATTTACTTCACGGCGTTTCAAGTTCGTATTCCCTGTTACCTCTGACAGCTTTTTCTCTTTTTTCTCTTTTACTGGTTTACCTGGGCCTGTTCCCTCAAACAGTGTTCCCTTCTACTGTTGTCCTGTCTCCTCAGACAGCGTACAAATCTTCCTTTGGCGGGGGTGTTGCCAACCAAACGTGCTCCTTTTACACGCTCGTTTACCAGGCAGACGGTGAGTCACGCACGTATCTAACATCTGTGCTTGCCCCGTGTGTAGCCTACCCCTTCAGAGGTCATTCTAGGCTGCGTGTGACACGCATACGTTCATTCTTGTGTTACTGGGTGCCACAGCGTAGTGCAGGTTTTTCTTTCTGCACACGTGGTCTAGGAGGGGTTGCGTGCACGTCATCTCCCTTTTTGGGCCTCCTGTGCGTTGCGTGACCCGTCATCTTTCCCCAGGGGTTACATTGAGTCTTGCTAGAGCACTAGGGTACAATTACCATCTGGTACCCAACCCCTTTGACCCCCAATTGCCCAGGACAATAGTCTACATCCACTCCCATACGCACATTAACATCAGTGCCATGGCTGGGAGGCGAGGATTCCGTAAGGGTGGCAAAGGTGGAAGAGCCACAAGTGGTGGCCGTGGTGGATCCGGTAGGGGACGTGGTCGTAACTTGCAGGGTGAGCCTGTCCCCCCATGTGTGGAGGACCAGTCACGGGCACCCATAATCCCCCCCCCCTCCCTCCCTCCCATTGAGGCTGATGTGGCTGACACCATCCATGCTCAGCCCTTGTTGGACCAGCCCATTGTGGCACCAGACCTGGCTGACTCCATGGCTGACTTCCAGGTCAGCAGGGCTACGACACGTGCGCTGGTGCACGTAGATGCCATCATGCCACGTGGATCTGGGGCAGCAAGGTCATCTGCTGCACCAAGGAGGCAGGGCGGAGAGGCTGCAGGGGCAGCTGCGGCTCCATCCACCCCAGCCCTCACACACCCAGCCAGGACAGTGTCGGTCCTAGTCCATGCTGCTGACATTCCCCCTGACACCATCACACTAGAGCCAATGCCTGCACCAACTCCCATGCTGAGTGTGCAATCCCACACTCCTGATACAGAGTCCACCAGGGCTCCTGCCCCTAGTGTCCAGAGCGGCACAGGACACTCAGGATCACCACCACCTTCCAAGCGGAAGAGGAAGAGTGCTCGTCCGGCACAGGCTGATGCCCCAGACACGGCTACACAGTCCGGCCCGTCCAGGAAGCCCAGCTTCACGGATGACGAACTGAATGCACTTGTCGAGTATGTGTCCGGACATGACAACGAGATGGTCATTGTTGCAGGATCCAAGACCACACCTGCACAACGCCAGGCACACTGGCAGACCGTTGCGGACATCG
Source organism: Ambystoma mexicanum (assembly GCF_040938575.1). Lineage (NCBI taxonomy): Eukaryota > Metazoa > Chordata > Amphibia > Caudata > Ambystomatidae > Ambystoma > Ambystoma mexicanum. Next base: position 233,895,094 of record NC_090939.1, on the reverse strand, counting down.
TAAGTGCCCTTGGAATCATGAGGCGCACAGCCAATGATTGCTATAAGCGCTGGAATGACCTAAAGCGCAGGGCAAAGAGTAAGCTGGCCTCAAGTCATGCCGCAACTCTAGTGACTGGAGGTGGGTCTCCAGTAGTAGACATGGAACTCACTCCACATGAGTCAGTCGCTGGGACCTACGTCACGGAGGAACAGATCCAAGGCGTGGGAGATCTGGCTGATTACGAGGCATTGTCCGGTGAGTGTACATGCATGTGTGTGTCATCCATGTGCATGGTGTGTGTGTGAGGGCTTCTGTTTGTGTGCCAGGTGAGAGTGTGTGCGCCTGAGTCGTATGGGTCAGCCATGTGCTTCATGCAATCCTTCCTGCGCAGCTGCATTTGGCCATAGCAGTATCCCTTCTGCCAACAGTAGACATCTAGCCCAACTGCACGCCAGTTGCCCTTGAAGTGTCACCTTGCCACAACATATTTGCTTATTTTTCACTGTTCATTCAGTCAGTTTGTTTGCATTCCACCACTTTCACTAGGCATGTCGCTGTCCACTAGTCACATGTCTGACATGGGTATGGTAAAGTGGAGTGACTTTGTTACCTGGATATCATTTGTACACACATGTCCCTGTGCAATTGGACCATTTCAGACTGACAGCTCCAGGTGAAAAATCTGACCTGTTAGAATTAGAAAAGCAATTACATGCGGGAACTGGACTGAATGAATAGGTGCTGCCCTCCTCTCCATCTTCACTCAATAGCAATGGTACATGCCATCTGTGTGATGGCATGTGTGTTTCACCTGGCAATCACAGGCCAATGTGTGATGCCACTGCCAGGCAGCATGCAGAAAATGTGTTCATCTTCCATCTTGGTGTCATCAGTGTGTGCCATTTGCCTGCACTTCATACGCAGTGAGGGTGCATGCATGGGAGGGTTTTAGTCATGTGGGACATGTGTCAATCAAGTACTGGTTCTCTTGCTTCTCAGCCCTCATTGTGTGCCATGGTGCTAATGCCTGTTTCCATTTCTTTGTTTTCATGTCTTTGCAGGGGAAGACGCACCTGATACTGCTGGGGTTGTGGAGATGGTGCAGACCCAGGAGGGGTCCGAGGGCCGACCAACCACCAGTGAGGGACGTGGTGTGGTGGTGGGGGAGAACCCACAAGTGCTGCAGGTCGTGCTCTCAAGGGGTGTCTCTGGCTGCACCTCCCCCGAGCTGTACTCAGGTGTTGATTCGGATGAGACCTACGTGCCGTCGCAGGTGAGTGTTCCAGGGAGGGATTCTGTTCTGTCTCACCCACCTGCACCAGGGTCAGAACCCTCCATGGGGATGTCAGTGTTGGCAGCTACGCCTTCGGTGGTTACGGATGCAGGGTCACACTCCGCGACATCTGATCCTGTTCCTGGGCCAGCAGATCAGAGGGGGAATGCAGTCCTGCAGCCTCAGGCAGTGCCGGCACAGCAAGGCGCAGTTCGCCTTGCCCCAGACAGGTGTGGTGCCCGCCGACGTGGTGGCCGTACGCCACCCGGCAATACCGCATGGGAGCAATCCATTTACGGTATGGCAACCCAACAGGCTGCATCATCCGAGATGATGGCTCAGGCCATGGATAGGGTGGCCACTTCCATTGTCCCCCCAGAAAGGCTGATGGAGCGACTAGAGCAGGCAACCGACTCCATCTGCCAGTCACACAGGGAGGACATGTTGGGGTCCAACAGGGACAGGCGGGCGGCACTGGCGACTCTGCAGGAGGCCATCTCCATTGAGTCCCAGGGCCACAGGGAAGCCCTGAGGCAGGAGCTCCTTCACCTCAGGACGACTCTTGTTGAGCTTGAGGCTTCAACACACCAAAGGACAGAACAGCAGCTGGAGCGTCTCACCCGTACGCTCTCAGCTGAGATACAGGCAACGAGGGCGGAGGTCCGGGCATCCCGTGAGTTGTTGCATGGGGACCTCCGCACACTCATCCTCCAGAACCAGACCTACCACACCCGCATGCTTGCAGCCATGGAGGAGCAGACTAGGGCCTTGCGTGGGCTGCCTCCCATAATGCAACCACCTCCGGATGCAGCTGCACAGGGTGATAATAGCGACAGCAGTGATACTCCCACAATAGGGTAGCCGTGTGGGCCATGAGCCCATGGAGGTGTTTTATCTTCCCAGGATCCACGCAGGTGGGTTCTGGTGTGCATCCTGTCCTCGGACCTCCTGGGTGGCCTCCCCAACCCCCCCGGGCCCATCAATGGCCATTTTTGATTGTTTCTTATTTTTATTTTTATTTTGATTTCTTTTATTCCCAATTTTTTTGGGACGATCTGTTGGCTTCCGTGGTTCCTGTGGGCATACGCTGCATTGTGGCTGGGCACATGCAGGCTTGTAATGTATTTGGTTCAGATGCTTGGGTTTGAGTCACACACACCCCTCCTGCTTCCCGTTTCCATGGGCTTGCAAAGGGTGTGCCCAAGTGACAGTGAATTACACAGTGACGTTGGACTCCCATGAGCTGTGTGGGCAGTCTGTAGTCAATACTGTGTATACATTCCTAGTGCATATTGCTGTTGTGTTGTACACTGCATGTTGCATTGATGTGTAACTCTTCTTCTGTGTCTACCTCCCAATTTGCAGGTCCCTTCCTCATGTCCACACAAGGACCTCTAGTCTGGAGATGGGGTCCATGTTGGCAGCAGTGCACCTACAACTCTACATGGCGCCAACACTGCACAGTTGGTAGTGGTGGGAGTGCAGGCATTTCCAGGTGGTGAGACTACTAATATGTAACATTTGTGATGTCATGTTAATGTTAGTACGTGCTCAAGTATGTTGTTGGTCCGGCATTGCTGTGAGCATTTCAGGTGTTGCAGGTTTCTAATAGGGACACTGTACATAGTGAGACTGATGTCATGTTGTGGGGATTACTTTGTTTACCTGCAATTAGCATGACATGGCACGGTGTGTCGTGTGGCGGTGCTGGGGTTGGGTTGGCTGACATGGCACTGTCCTCTTGTTGCATTTTGCAAGTGGGTATTCATTTTAGCTGCTTCAATGTGTAACTTCACAAAACTGCATTGGTGGTGTCTGTGTGGGTAGGGATGCACACATTGTGACACTTCCAGGTGAACAATCTCAGGCTGATATGGTATTCACGGTTCATTCTCCAGACATTCAGGATCAGTGTCAGGTTGAGTCATCATTGATTGTCAGATGGAATGTGCCAGGGCAGTGTGCACTCCACAGGGGTGTGATTTCTATGTGAAGTAATTAGCCACTAGCTGTGTACGGGCTGCCTCCCCCGTGCCCTTTCCCCTCCCATGCGCAGCGGCTGTGCATGTGGTTGGGGATGTGGGGCCACCACCATGTCCACGGCCAGGCCCCGGCGTGTTGCAACGTTGTGCAGGACACATGCTGCCACTATGATCCTGCACACTACTTGGGGAGCGTATAACAGCTGCCCGCCAGAACGGTCAAGGGAGCGAAAGCGTGACTTTAGCACTCCGAATGTGCGCTCCACTATGCCCCTGGTTGTAATGTGGGCTGTGTTATATCTTACCTGGGGTGGCGTGGTGGGGTTCCGAATTGGCGTCATCATGTGGGGGCTGAGAGGGTAGGCACTGTCCCCTGTGGAGGTGGTGATTGGTATCATTGGTGGGGTTGTGACCTTGCTCAGTATCCAACATGCATGCATGTGCAGTGGCATACATACTCACCAAGCAGCCATGTATCGCCATGCCGCCCAGCTTCTAGGTCCCGGCTTAGGGTGGACATTCGGTAAATGAAGCTGTCGTGGGTGGAGCCGGGATAGTTGGCATATACTGAGGTGATGATTCCCTTGGCATTACATGCTACCTGCACGTTGATGGAATGCCAGTGCTTGCGGTTCCTATAGATGTGCTCAGATGCCCTGGGGGGACGTAGAGCCACATGGGTGCAGTCGATGGCACCTAGCACTTTGGGGAATCGTGCCACAGCGTAAAAATCCAGGGCGGCAGCATGCCTTTCTGCAGGTGTTCTGGGCAGGTATATGTGCCTGCGGACTGATGGGCGTGCAGTGATGATGTTCAAGACCTGGTGTAGGCAGCGTGACTGGGTGGCCTGTGACACCCCACCCACTATGGCACTTGTCCGCTGAAATGATCCAGTGGCTAAGAAGTGCAGTACATTGAGGACCTTCTCCAGGGGGCTGAGTGCTTGGGAGCACAGGGTGGGTGATGTGAGGTCATCCTCCCACTCACTCACCAGGTCCAGTATAATGTGTGGTGGAAACCTGTACCTCCCATACACCTGGTCATCAGGCATCCCGAAAAGGCTGGTTCTGGGTGTGAATATTCTGGCCCTGACTATCCTCCTCCTCCTCCTTTGGTAGCCCACTGCCACTGCTGCTAGGAACGGTATGTTCATCCTGGCGTCTGAGCTTGTTATTGTTAAAGTCCGCAAATTTATGCTTTGCGCGTGTTCTAGGCGAGCGTGTGACCCGCGCACCCCTGGAATCCAGTTCCCAGTCCAATAGCATGTGGAAATTCACACGCACCACGGGATACAGCGTGTGACCCGCGCACCCCTGGAATCCAGTTCCCAGTCCAATAGCGTGTGGAAATTCACACGCACCACGGGATACAGCGTGTGACCCGCGCACCCCTGGAATCCAGTTCCCAGTCCAATAGCGTGTGGAAATTCACACGCACCACGGGATACAGGTTCGCTGACGTACTTGCGTGTGTAAGTGCCCGCGCACCCATTAAATACACGTACATAGGCCAATCGCGTGTACGCGCACTTTTGTCCAATTACACGCGATGACACTCTGACGTGCAGTATTTCCACGTGTGCCCCGTCATCACGTGCTGAGTGGGGAACACCCGTGCGGGTCACGTCACAGACGCGCTTACGCGCTGAGGGACTCTGGTCCAATAGAATCGCGTATGCGTGCTGACGCGCTTACGCGCTAAGGGCCTTTCCTCGGATTTCACGCTGACGTGCAGGATTTTCACGTGCCAAATCACTCCGTATCAAGCTGGCCACGCGAAAACACACGGAAGACCACGCTCCTGCCCAGAAGGCCGAGTTACTGCCCCCCAGTGCCCCGAGCAGCCTCCCACGTGCCATCTGCTGCTGCCTGCCTGCCTGCCTGCCTGCTGCCACCGTGCCCTGCCATTTGGTGCCTGCACATCAGCCATCTGCAGGGGTCCAGTTGCTGTGTCCACCCCTGCTGGAACTGAAGACTCCCGACTGGGATTACATCGCTCCACAGCCCAGCCCCAGGACCCAGTTGCCCACCCACACCTGCCTCTGGGGTTGCCATGTCGGGCACTTCCACATCTGGCACCAGTGGCAACCCCAGGCCAGAGGGGCAGAGGGGCACCAGCTTCACTGCCACCGAAGTTGGTGTCCTGGTGGAGCATGTCCTGGGGCAGTATGATGCCCTCTTTGGATCGTCCCGCGCCAGCAAGGAAGGACGGCAGAGGATCTGGGCCGACTGTGTGGTTGCCATCAACGCGGAGGGGGTGGCAACCCGCGACGTCCTGAAGATCAAGAAGCGCTGGGAGGACTTGAGGTCCAGGACCCTTGTGAAGGCCCGGCGCCTCGTGGAGGGGGGCCGGGGCCGCATGAGTTCCATCCAGATGAGGGTCCTGGAACGCGTACGCCCAGCGCTCCACGCCCAGATCCTTGAGAGGGAGGCCCGTCTGGAGTTGAGCGGTAAGTGTCTAAGCATTACTGTGTGAGACAGGGCATGTTGCGGTGTGCTGGTTCTATGATACTTGCCTGTATGTGTGCCATAGGCCATGTATGCATGTATGTGTGCAGGGACATCATGGTAATGCATGTGCGACCAGTGATGTGTGACCCACATGGTTGTTGCATGTGTTCAAATGCCGCATGGGGAGCCCTATGCAGATTTTGAACATGAGAGCATGCCAGTCTCTGTACCTGGACATGGGTGGGGGTGAGGGATGGGTGCTGATGCCAGGTACATATATGGTAGCCATGTCTGTGTGCCTGACCTGCGTGTCTGTGACTTGTGCATGCCATGGATGCATGACACATGTGTGTGACAATGCACAGATTCAGTGAAGCAGCCAAATTACCCTTGTATCCGCTGTGTTTGGTGTGTTTGGGGCCAGATGGATGTGACTGAGGTGAAGTGTGTGCATGTGATAGGCATGAGCCATGATGCATGTGAGTTACATATCATTGAATGTTTCAAGAGTCCATTGGACATGCATGGAAATGTCCATGGCATGCACCATGCCTGTTACTGTGTGTGTTTTGCCTGGACTGACCCATGTGTTGTGGAGGGACATGATGGAAGTGTACTTTGACAGTGGTGCTCATCTGCTATTGCTTCCTGTCTAGGGGACCATTGTACAGTGCCCTGATGCTTGTGTTCTTTGTCTCCCTCTACGCAGCGGCTAGTGAAGAAGAGGGCGGAGACGGCGCTGTGGAGCAAGGCGGCGGGGATGCCCCCACGGCTGCAGCGGAAGGGGTGGGTGAGCCCCCACAGGGGCCTGCTACGGTGGGAGACGGTGAGGAGCCATCCAGGTTGGTGGTTTGCACAGAGGAGGAGGAGGCCGCCACTGGGGCACACATGGGGCCTGGTGGGGGCATCCCTGCTGGTGCAAGTGGTGCAGTCCAGGGCCAGGGGCAGGAGGCAGCACAGGTCACCGTGGAGGGGCCTGTGCATGTCGCTGTCCCTGACCCTGTGAGTGCACCACCATGCACCAGCAGGGATGCCCCGTCCCAGGCCCGTCCGCAGGTAGAGGGGATGTCCATGTCACCTGACTCCCCTCCACCTGCGGACGTGGGAACCCCTGGCCGTGCGGAGAAGGTCCTGATTGGGGTCGCGATGCGCACGGCTGTGATTCGTGATGCCGTGCGTGCTTCCCGGGAGGAGCACGCACGTCATCACGAAGTGCACCGTGCCGACGTGGCCCAATTGGGATCGGCCATGTTCGGGGGTTTCCTGCATGTGTTGGCCAATGTGGCGGCCCTCTCCTCCTCTGTGCAGGCTATCCACCAGTCGTTCTCCTTGCCGTCTTCCAGCTCAGATGCCACCAGGGCCCCCTGTGGACCTGCCCCGACCAATGCAGCAAGCTCGGTGGGGATCCCATCCCTGCCACAGTTGGGAGTCGGAGGTCCAGCAGGGGTGGACAACACAGCAACTGGACCCCAGCAGGTGGAAGATGTGACAGCATCATCAGGCAGGGCACGTGCACGACGGCGTCGGTGGTTTCCATCAGCCTGGATGCCGTCGTGCTGGCAGAGGCAGTGGCGTCGGAGGCAGCAGCAGGCTCGACGTGGGAGGCATCATGGCTCGGGGCCTTCAAGATCAGAGGGGCAGGCATCGGCCGGAGGGCAGGGCAACCCTGGGATGGTGGTGTCTTCCGTGTGGGAGCAGTTGGTCCAGCGGATAGGTGCGGAGCGGCAGCGGGCGGAAGAGGAGCGGCTCACCATGGTCAGGGCGGAGTTCTCCATGCGTCGGGCGTTGAGGCGGGCTGAGTGCCTCGAGGAAGCTCGCAGGGAGTTTGAGCTGGACATGGGGTTATCCCTGCGAGACCTCGGGGCCAGGACAGAGTCCCGCCTCCAGGACATCGACATGGAGTTCGATGATGCCCTGGCCAGCAACATCACCGAGTGAGCCGCAGGACTTGCCCGCTGCCTTTGTATATAGTTATTTAGTTATTTAGTGTTAGGTTTCCTTTATTAATTTTTTTTTTTTGGGACCGCTCGGACAATGGCCACTTTTTTGTATATATTATTTTCATTAGGTAGTAGTAGGTTTCATTTATGGTGTTGGGCTCATGGACCCTGGAATTTTCGTGTATATAGTTTGCTTTTTGAAGAAATTTTTTTTTTATTAATTATTGTGTTCACCATGAGGAAATGGTTTTTCATTATTTTACTTCCACATGATTTTGCTTTGGACAACATTTGTTTTTGGATTACTTTGTTTATTTTATTTTTACATTTGTTCTCGGACATGGACCATTTATTTTGTTATCGCCATTGTTGTATGTTTGATTTTTTTACTTATTTTTCATCTTTAATACATGTTCTTTTTAACTTTCACTTGTGGTATTTTCTCATTGGTTTCATACATGTCATGATATGGGTTTTGACATTGACTTGCACCCATTGTGTATGTGTGTGTGACGGACATGTGTTCATTTACAGACTTGCCATTGGGGTTGTATCATGTAATTGCATTCACTATGTGGGTGGATGCAATCCTTGCCTGGGTGTTTGTGCTGGGTATGCTGCCCATTACTGCCATGATTGAGTATCGTCAGGACCTGGGGGCAGGGGGACATGTGTGGGTGCCTGGTGGATGCTGCCCCGGCACTGCTGGGGTGTGGGGGTGGTGGGAGACATGTGTGGGTGCCTGGTGGATGCTGCCCCTGCACTGCTGGGGTGTGGGGGTGGTGGGAGACATGAGTGGGGGCCTGGTGGAGGGTGCCCCTGCACTGCTGGGGTGTGGGGGTGGTAGGAGACATGAGTGGGGGCCTGGTGGAGGGTGCCCCTGGTGGCTGGGGGTGGGGGTGGTGGGAGACATGAGTGGGGGCCTGGTGGAGGGTGCCCCTGCACTGCTGGGGTGTGGGGGTGGTGGGAGACATGAGTGGGGCCCTGGTGGAGGGTGCCCCTGGTGGCTGGGGGGTGGGGGTGGTGGGTGACATGAGTGGGGGCCTGGTGGAGGCTACCCCTGCACTGCTGGGGTGTGGGGGTGGTGGGAGACATGAGTGGGGCCTGGTGGAGGGTGCCCCTGCACTGCTGGGGTGTGGGGGTGGTGGGAGACATGAGTGGGGGCCTGGTGGAGGGTGACCCTGGTGGCTGGGGGGTGGGGGTGGTGGGTGACATGAGTGGGGGCCTGGTGGAGGGTGCCCCTGGTGGCTGGGGTGTGAGGGTGGTGGGTGACATGAGTGGGGGCCTGGTGGAGGCTGCCCCTGCACTGCTGGGGTGTGGGGGTGGTGGGAGACATGTGTGGGGGCCTGGTGGAGGGTGCCCCTGCACTGCTGGGGTGTGGGGGTGGTGGGAGACATGAGTGGGGGCCTGGTGGAGGGTGCCCCTGCACTGCTGGGGTGTGGGGGTGGTGGGAGACATGAGTGGGGGCCTGGTGGAGGGTGCCCCTGGTGGCTGGGGGGTGGGGGTGGTGGGAGACATGAGTGGGGGCCTGGTGGAGGGTGCCCCTGCACTGCTGGGGTGTGGGGGTGGTGGGAGACATGAGTGGGGCCCTGGTGGAGGGTGCCCCTGGTGGCTGGGGGGTGGGGGTGGTGGGTGACATGAGTGGGGGCCTGGTGGAGGCTGCCCCTGCACTGCTGGGGTGTGGGGGTGGTGGGAGACATGAGTGGGGCCTGGTGGAGGGTGCCCCTGCACTGCTGGGGTGTGGGGGTGGTGGGAGACATGAGTGGGGGCCTGGTGGAGGGTGACCCTGGTGGCTGGGGGGTGGGGGTGGTGGGTGACATGAGTGGGGGCCTGGTGGAGGGTGCCCCTGGTGGCTGGGGTGTGAGGGTGGTGGGTGACATGAGTGGGGGCCTGGTGGAGGCTGCCCCTGCACTGCTGGGGTGTGGGGGTGGTGGGAGACATGAGTGGGGGCCTGGTGGAGGGTGCCCCTGCACTGCTGGGGTGTGGGGGTGGTGGGAGACATGAGTGGGGGCCTGGTGGAGGGTGCCCCTGGTGGCTGGGGGGTGGGGGTGGTGGGAGACATGAGTGGGGGCCTGGTGGAGGGTGCCCCTGCACTGCTGGGGTGTGGGGGTGGTGGGAGACATGAGTGGGGGCCTGGTGGAGGGTGACCCTGGTGGCTGGGGGGTGGGGGTGGTGGGTGACATGAGTGGGGGCCTGGTGGAGGGTGACCCTGGTGGCTGGGGGGTGGGGGTGGTGGGTGACATGAGTGGGGGCCTGGTGGAGGGTGCCCCTGGTGGCTGGGGTGTGAGGGTGGTGGGTGACATGAGTGGGGGCCTGGTGGAGGCTGCCCCTGCACTGCTGGGGTGTGGGGGTGGTGGGAGACATGAGTGGGGGCCTGGTGGAGGGTGCCCCTGCACTGCTGGGGTGTGGGGGTGGTGGGAGACATGAGTGGGGGCCTGGTGGAGGGTGCCCCTGGTGGCTGGGGGTGGGGGTGGTGGGAGACATGAGTGGGGGCCTGGTGGAGGGTGCCCCTGCACTGCTGGGGTGTGGGGGTGGTGGGAGACATGAGTGGGGGCCTGGTGGAGGGTGACCCTGGTGGCTGGGGGGTGGGGGTGGTGGGTGACATGAGTGGGGGCCTGGTGGAGGGTGCCCCTGGTGGCTGGGGTGTGGGGGTGGTGGGTGACATGAGTGGGGGCCTGGTGGAGGGTGCCCCTGCACTGCTGGGGTGTGGGGGTGGTGGGAGACATGAGTGGGGGCCTGGTGGAGGGTGACCCTGGTGGCTGGGGGGTGGGGGTGGTGGGTGACATGAGTGGGGGCCTGGTGGAGGGTGCCCCTGGTGGCTGGGGTGTGGGGGTGGTGGGTGACATGAGTGGGGGCCTGGTGGAGGGTGCCCCTGCACTGCTGGGCTGTGGGGGTGGTGGGAGACATGAGTGGGGGCCTGGTGGAGGGTGACCCTGGTGGCTGGGGGGTGGGGGTGGTGGGTGACATGAGTGGGGGCCTGGTGGAGGGTGCCCCTGGTGGCTGGGGTGTGAGGGTGGTGGGTGACATGAGTGGGGGCCTGGTGGAGGCTGCCCCTGCACTGCTGGGGTGTGGGGGGTGGTGGGAGACATGAGTGGGGGCCTGGTGGAGGGTGCCCCTGCACTGCTGGGGTGTGGGGGTGGTGGGAGACATGAGTGGGGGCCTGGTGGAGGGTGCCCCTGGTGGCTGGGGGGTGGGGGTGGTGGGAGACATGAGTGGGGGCCTGGTGGAGGGTGCCCCTGCACTGCTGGGGTGTGGGGGTGGTGGGAGACATGAGTGGGGGCCTGGTGGAGGGTGACCCTGGTGGCTGGGGGGTGGGGGTGGTGGGTGACATGAGTGGGGGCCTGGTGGAGGGTGCCCCTGGTGGCTGGGGTGTGGGGGTGGTGGGTGACATGAGTGGGGGCCTGGTGGAGGGTGCCCCTGCACTGCTGGGGTGTGGGGGTGGTGGGAGACATGAGTGGGGGCCTGGTGGAGGGTGCCCCTGCACTGCTGGGGTGTGGGGGGGGTGGGAGACATGAGTGGGGGCCTGGTGGAGGGTGCCCCTGGTGGCTGGGGGGTGGGGGTGGTGGGAGACATGAGTGGGGGCCTGGTGGAGGGTGCCCCTGCACTGCTGGGGTGTGGGGGTGGTGGGAGACATGAGTGGGGGACTGGTGGAGGGTGACCCTGGTGGCTGGGGGGTGGGGGTGGTGGGAGACATGAGTGGGGGCCTGGTGGAGGGTGCCCCTGCACTGCTGGGGTGTGGGGGTGGTGGGAGACATGAGTGGGGGCCTGGTGGAGGGTGACCCTGGTGGCTGGGGGGTGGGGGTGGTGGGTGACATGAGTGGGGGCCTGGTGGAGGGTGCCCCTGCACTGCTGGGGTGTGGGGGTGGTGGGAGACATGAGTGGGGGCCTGGTGGAGGGTGACCCTGGTGGCTGGGGGTGTGGGGGTGGTGGTAGACATGAGTGGGGCCTGGTGGAGGGTGCCCCTGCACTGCTGGGGTGTGGGGGTGGTGGGAGACATGAGTGGGGGCCTGGTGGAGGGTGACCCTGGTGGCTGGGGGGTGGGGGTGGTGGGTGACATGAGTGGGGGCCTGGTGGAGGGTGCCCCTGGTGGCTGGGGGGTGGGGGTGATAGGGGACATGGGTGGGGGCCTGGTGGAGGGTGACCCTGGTGGCTGGGGGGTGGGGGTGGTGGGAGACATGAGTTGGACATGGGTGGGGGCCTACTGGCAGGTGCCCCACAGTGCTGGGGGGTGGGGGTGGTGGGGGACATGAGTTGGACATGGGTGGGGGCCTGCTGGCAGGTGCCCCACAGTGCTGGGGGGTGGGGGTGCAAGGGGACATGTGTTGGTGTTCATTAGTTCAAGGAGACATGTGCCTTTGCTGGGGGGCATGCCCATGTTGGGTGGGCTGCCTGCGGGACATGACCAGGGATGCAGGGTAGTCCCCTGTGGGGTGGGCTGCCTGCAGGGGCCGTGGAGGGTGTACAGGGTACACCTGGGAGGACCCACACTGTCAAATCACATGTGGGACTCCCCGGCACCCCTGAAATACACGTACCGTGCAGAAATCGCGTGTAAAACTTCCCGCGCACCCCTGAAATACACGCGCCCAGGCTATTCGCGTGTAAAACTTCCCGCGCACCCCTGAAATACACGCGCCCAGGCTATTCGCGTGTGGAACTTCCCGCACACCCCTGAAATACACGCGCCCAGGCTATTCGCGTGTGGAACTTCCCGCGCACCCCTGAAATACACGCACCCAGGCTATTCGCGTGTGGAACTCCCCGCGCACCCCTGAAATACACGCGCCCAGGCTATTCGCGTGTGGAACTTCCCGCGCTCCCCTGAAATACACGCGCCCAGGCTATTCGCGTGTGGAACTTCCCGCGCACCCCTCAAATTCACGCGCCCAGGCTATTCGCGTGTGGAACTTCCCGCGCACCCCTGAAATACACGCGCCCAGGCTATTCGCGTGTGGAACTTCCCGCGCACCCCTGAAATACACGCGCCCAGGCTATTCGCGTTTGGAACTTCCCGCGCACCCCTGAAATACACGCGCCCAGGCTATTCGCGTGTGGAACTTCCCGCGCACCCCTCAAATTCACGCGCCCAGGCTATTCGCGTGTGGAACTTCCCGCGCACCCCTGAAATACACGCGCCCAGGCTATTCGCGTGTGGAACTTCCCGCGCACCCCTGAAATACACGCGCCCAGGCTATTCGCGTGTGGAACTTCCCGCGCACCCCTCAAATTCACGCGCCCAGGCTATTCGCGTGTGGAACTTCCCGCGCACCCCTGTAATACACGTAGCCCGCTCCCCCAGGCCCGATCGCGTAATACACGTAGCCCGCTCCCCCAGGCCCGATCGCGTGAGGAACTTCACGCGAACCCCTGTAATACACGTAGCACGCTCCCCCAGGCCCGATCGCGTGTGAAACTTCACGCGAACCCCTGAAATACACGTAGCCCGCTCCCCCAGGCCCGATCGCGTGAGGAACTTCACGCGAACCCCTGTAATACACGTAGCCCGCTCCCCCAGGCCCGATCGCGTGAGGAACTTCACGCGAACCCCTGAAATACACGTAGCCCGCTCCCCCAGGCCCGATCGCGTGAGGAACTTCACGCGAACCCCTGTAATACACGTAGCCCGCTCCCCCAGGCCCGATCGCGTGAGGAACTTCACGCGAACCCCTGTAATACACGTAGCCCGCTCCCCCAGGCCCGATCGCGTGAGGAACTTCACGCGAACCCCTGAAATACACATAGCCCGCTCCCCCAGGCCCGATCGCGTGAGGAACTTCACGCGAACCCCTGTAATACACGTAGCCCGCTCCCCCAGGCCCGATCGCGTGAGGAACTTCACGCGAACCCCTGAAATACACGTAGCCCGCTCCCCCAGGCCCGATCGCGTGAGGAACTTCACGCGAACCCCTGTAATACACGTAGCCCGCTCCCCCAGGCCCGATCGCGTGTGAAACTTCACGCGAACCCCTGAAATACACGTTCACGCGATCGGGCCTGGGGGAGCGGGCAAATCGCGTGTGACACTTCCCGCGCACCCCGGTATATATGCACACGTATTTTTTGTCAGCGGGTGTCCGTGTTTGTGGGTACCCCTTTGCACGTCATTTTTCCTGGAGGGCCACAGTATGGGACATTCATCATGGCAGTATATAGGTGCTATTTGTTGGCGCACCTTTTGGCGCACATTTCTTACAGCCGCAGAGACGCTACCGCCTCCTTTCTTGTGGCGGTCGTGTTTGTGCCTGTGCGCTGGTTTGAGCGTGCGCTTTTTTCCCCTATTCTATTCCATGAATACGTGTTGTAGGCGAGCGTGTGGGCGTTCCGCGCACTTGTGCCCTGTACTTCCCCCGTGACGCCCACGTTTTGGCAAGTTGTTCCCCATTCCGAGTGTTACGCCCGTGTTCCGCCTACTTTTGTTGCGTGCGCCGCGCTATGTGCGATTTTCGCTGTGACCTGGCGCACGCTGTTAGATAGCCTGTGCGCCAACGTGCGCCAACGTGCGCCGCGCACTTTTTTATCGCACATCCGCTGGTTTTCTCGCGCACGGCCTTCCATGAATCGACGTGCGCTGCTTTTCGTGCGATTTTCGCACTTGCACTGCGATTTTCGCTATTCCACTGCGATTCGCACGTTTTTGCCCACTTGCGCCGCGCTAATTATTCCATGAATCGGCCTGTCAACCTTTTGTTTCTTTTCTGTAGAAACTTGCTACGCCTCTTCCTCCCACCAACCTTATCACCGCCGCACCCACGCATTTGTGCACACGCATTTGTGAAGTGCGGTTGTGGAAGTGTGGTTGCTGCTGTTTCGCTGTCTAGCGAGATACCGTTGTAGTGAGTGAGTTCTGGTAAATCATATTGTTACGGCCAGTGAAAGTAAGTGTTATCAAATTTTCTTCTGTGTTAGTTTTTGGTTGACATGCATACTTGATGAAACAATATACTTTGACTTCCAATATGCCACCAATTTCAGTACTAAGAGCAAAAATCGGCGTGCTGCCCCGAGATAATGTAAGTGTCAAAGCGCTCCCTCAAAGTTGCCTAACAAACCTCTTTCCACGCACATGGCGTTCTATATCTCAGTGCTCGGCATCCGTGACAGCAGATATCAGACTGTTCAGTACCAAGAGCAGAGATTCAAGCGCCTCGAGTGATTCTGAAAGTACCCCCCCTGCGGTACCAACCTTGTCCCCAACCAAGAACACCACATGCAAACGGGTCTCCAACATGAGTCAAGAAAATAAAACAGCCAATCAACACACGAAACCTGGTGATCTAGTGGGAGAAGCTGAAAAGAGGGGTGCTCCAACAGATACTACTTTAATTGCTGCTTGCCGCATTGAAGACTGTCAGCAATTGTCAACTCTTGTGGTTGACGAAACTATATTGAAACCAGCGCTTTGCTCTGTCTTGGCACAGAAAAAGCTGCGGCGGGCGCATGCACATTTAACCATGATAGGTGAAATTTATGATGATGACATACATTTCATGAACCTTTCTAATAAATCTCATGAAAGCAATCATGAAGTCCTTTATATTTTTTCTAACCCAGGGGATTTAATACAACTAGAAGAAGGGGAAGATGTGACAAATACCACAAAATTTGATCTAGAAACGCTTTCGCCAGTTTTGCCTACCACTCGTGAACAAGACGAGGAGCACTTGAAAACATCTATACACAATGACAAATCACATACACAATATGCAGAGGAGTATGCCTCATTCATAGCCCCCACTCCCAGACGATCAAGATTTGATCCCACAGTAAAATCTGAATTTTGTATCCATACTAACCATCCAGGAAGGGGTTCCTTTCCAGAGGCTCCAGCCCTGAACAACACCCTAAGTGCCATGAATACGGCACTATTAGCTGTAGTAAAACTTTATGAAATCTTGGATACTAAAGTCACAAAACAATCTGAGCACATCGTGAAGCTTCTATCCTTAGTGAGTGTAACCGCGGAACAGGGCCGGCAGGGCTCACAGGGTCCTTCGCTAGATATTGGATGTGATCAAGCCACTGGGCAATTGGTTGAACAAGTAATAAATAATGTAAATGACCTTTTGCCTTCAAATATGGATAAAGACAACAGTGTACTGGCCTCAGTTATCATAGAGCAAGGTTTGTCAACCATTGTGGACCAGATAGATCCACAGGGTCAGGTGAATACTGGTCCAGATAACACTAATATATCCATAGAAAATCAAAGGCCAAAAACACAGACGCCGATAGCGGCAGAGGGCAAAATGGCAGCCGGTGAACCTATGAAGGATGATACTCACAAAAATATGTTTAAAGTATTTGGAACTACAGAGAAATAAACTGTGCCCCCTAAGGTGCGCAACAGGTGAAAAACTGTGGTGTCACAGACTTCTCAATTGAGAACCAAATCTAAAAGTAAGCCTGTCACGCTGAAAGCAAGAAAATGTATCCAAATAAATTCAGGTAAAGGTAGATTGGATACTCTTAAAAATCGTAGGCAAGCAAATGTAGCAGAATCTTGTCACGAGAATTGTTTGGCATATAAGCCACTTGATGATTTGGCATGTTTAAGTAGCTGCTACGAATAATCAGATTCTATCACAGAAAAGTGGCAGTGTACAGAAGCCATCAAGATCCCTCAGTACCTTAGAGCTACCACAAATCTCTGTCGATAATGTTTCCCTAACTGAGAAAAACGATGTAAAGACTCATGTTTCTGCATTCCCCTCAATGCTGGACATTCAGAAACAGATTCAGAGTTCCATTGAATCTTATATGAAGCTCGATTCCTCAAAACTCCAAAAGGCTAATGCGGCCGATAAGGAGGGTCATCAACAAACTAATAATACACCTCAATCAAGCCATTGTCAAGATAACAACGCTAGCGCCGCCCCGATTCTGAGCTTAACTGAGCAGACATTAGATAGTCAACTCGTGGCCAAGGCCCGTACGGTACTTGGAACCTCTATTTCAGATCTACGTGATGAAATAAGGGTGTCTATTGATGTCTACATGGCACAGAACACAATTCAAAATCCAGCTGATGGTCAGCAATAGCAGATGATGCAAACGTTCACGACACCTTCTATTATTACGATGACATCCACAAGACAGGAGTTACGTGATGAAATTATATCATCCATAGAAGCTTACATGATGCATCACACTGTCAAGAATCAAAGTGCAGAATACCAACATGCCACAGGAAGAATGTTTCCTTCTATAACACCATTTCTAAAAGGCCCTCAACCTAGCCCACAAATTACCGTCGATCACTTGGCATCTAGACCACCCCAACTTGCTTCTGTGAGCAGTAGAGAGCCCCAAGGTCTATATACTGACAGAGGTAGCAATCGTTCTTGGGAAAAACCCCTTCACAATAAAGAAAGCAAAAACATGAGTCAACATCGACTAATTATTAAATGCAGAGATCTGCCATACAAAAAATATGATTTCAACAGAACAAGCGTTTTAAATATATGTGCAGATATCCCAGACTTGGCTACAATAACAACAGTAGATATTGACCAAATCGAATTCATCAATCATAATGACCTGACGGAAGCCCGGATGTACATGCGTTCAGCTCTTGTAGCAAATTAATTTTGGCAAGCGAGAATGGCATTATTTGATATGGGCTTCATTTTAATGCAAGAAATGCCTTCCAATGCATTATTGACACAGGGTCACAAATCACAAATTTTTGTAGCAAAAGGTAGTGAATCTCAAGAACCAAGTCATCATACACAAGTGATGAATTCGTAACAATCCTCAAATAAAAAAAGTATAAGCTTGTATCTTGGAATACAAGAGGTCATAGACATCTCAGTTCAATATCAACTGGTGATCTATCTGAGATTGACATCATTGCCCTACAGGAGACATGGCTCTTGTTACCACCAATTTGGGATTCCCATGTTGTTTTGTTTACACCTGCAGAAAAAAGTTTCCTGGGTCGCCTGAAAGATGGTCTACTTTTGGCTGTGAAGAAAGGCTGTGGATTTCAAACTCAGCTTTGCCACTCTCCTTCATCCACCTTCCAAGTAATTAAGCTATTCACTAGCAAAATGAAATTAGCGCTAGTCAACATCTACTGGAGCATTCAAACAATAAAAACTGAAGATGTTTTTAGTCAATTTATTACCATACTTGATACTCTAGTACTAGATACTGGAATTACTCAAACTATTGTAATAGGAGACCTTAATCTGCATCTTTATCCAGGTAGGGATGTTGAGCTATCTGGCAATGAAGCAACATGGTCTGCAATTATGGCCGAAAGAAACTTTATATTGTCGAATGGTAGTGTTCTAGGAGATATACCATCACAGGTGACATGGCATCGAAGTCCCCAGCACGCCATTCTGGATCATATATATGTTAACTAATTCTTCTTTAATTATGTCAAAACATTTGAAGTCATACACACTGACATGAGCGACCACAACAAACTAAGGTTAACATTTGATATTCTGTTTCCAATGAAAACAATGACAACAAATTCCAACATAGCAAATGTTTCCGTGAATAATCACGGTACTAGACTGAGATGGTCGAGAGCTAAGTTTTGTAGATTTGATCAAAACCTTCATGAAGAATTTTATGGAACTGGTATAGAGAAGGGTGATTATACCCACGCAATGCAGATGTTTAGACAGATCACTTTATTAGACAGTAGCATTAAACATCAGCATGTCCATGCCTTTGATATTGAGTTGAAGCATAAGAAAGTTGAATTAAGGCGAGAGATTCGCCGTTTATACACCCTGGGTAACTCAGATTATATTATAAAGACCAAATATCTAAAAAATCAATATAATATGTGGCTTAAAACCAGAAAAGTCAAACAACATCAAAAAGACGGTGCCAAGATGCTAAAACAGATAATTACTAAATCCACATCTGGCATCTGGTCCCTACTTAATCAGGCCACAGGCAAATTACAAGTGGCAGTGCAGTCAAACTCAATATCCTCCAAGGCATGGCACGCATATTTTCAAGATCTCTATCAATCACCATTCTCTAATCTGAACTCAACTTTTCAAAGAGAGGCAGAGTCCCATGAGTTTTTGTTTCGCATTGATGACATCAAAAATTATATTAGTAACTTAAGTACATCTCGTGCCATAGGCCCAGATGGGTTGCATAACGCCATGCTTAAAAATTATCCGGATAAATGGGCTGCCATTCTATCTCGAATATATGACCATGTCTTTAACATTGGTAGCATTCCTGATACTTGGAAAAAATCAATTGTACTGGCAATATTTAAAAAGGAGATTGAGAAGATCCCAGGTCTTATAGACCGATAAGCTTTTGGACTGTCCGGGTAAACTATTCGCCAGATTGTTATTAAATTCCCTCAACAAATGGTTGAATACCCAGAATATCCGTGATCCATTTTAGACGGGCTTCTTACCAGGCACAGGCATGGCCATTAATATGATTAATCTTACAAGTATTATACAGAGAACCCGCCACTATAAACAAGCTTTATACATTGCCTTTATCGATTTTAAGATGCCATTCGATGCAGTTCCACAAGAGCTTCTTAATAAAAAACTTGCTGATGCACATTGTCCTTGGGAAATCCTAAATTGATCATACAATTACACACAGATACCACTATTCAAATAAGACTGACGAAGGGCGGATTACTGACGGATCCAATTGAAACTGCCAGGGGCTTAAAGCAGGGCTGCCTGCTAGCATCTGCATTATTTAACTTTTTTTTATCTCAGATGTGTGCCATGCTTTCATGAAATTGAATACTGATTCCCCAAGGATTATGGGATCGCAGATACAATGGCTATTGTACACAGATGATATGGTTCTCATATCCCAAACCCCCAAGGGCTTGCGTACATTACTCAGAGCACGGAATGGATATGTTCAGAAAAACTGCCTAACCATTAATATCTCAAAAACAAAAATAATCCAATTTGGGACACAAAAGCAAAGAACAGCCAGACTGTAGTGCCTCTTCAAAACTGTCAAATATCGGTGGTAACATCTTACATTTTCTTAGGTACGACCATTTCTAATCAATGGGCAGATGACTCATATCACGACAAGGTATGTTAAAACTTCAAACAGCAATTTCGCAAGCCCGTATTATCAAGGCAAGGTTCTGTAAGTTTTCAATCTTGCTATTAATCACCTATTTCAAACAAAAAATAACGCCAGTTATAATGTACGGTATGAAACAAAAAAATTGCTAAATTATAACCATTGGGCGGTCAAAGAAGGACGCTATTGGAAGCAAGTGTTAAATTTACCCAACTCCCAACCATTACCATTAATAAGACACGAGATTGGCCTACTTCCCCTATATGCGATCTATAAGTGGAAGTTATGCTCGCTTTATCGCAAATGTCTCATGAATACATCAACAACGGGTATTTGCAATTGTATAGCGATCTATTTGTTAAACTCAGCAGATTCATTTCTGAAACTTTGGCGCCTGAAAATTCAGAGCATACTGGATGAGGCAAAGATTGAAGTAGATTTGCTATTTGAGAATCCGGACAGAGCTAAAACTAAAATCTGGGAGATAGACTGGATTAAAACCAGAACAGCATGCTCACAATAATAAAACTTTATTGCATAC
Source organism: Ambystoma mexicanum (assembly GCF_040938575.1). NCBI lineage: Eukaryota > Metazoa > Chordata > Amphibia > Caudata > Ambystomatidae > Ambystoma > Ambystoma mexicanum. Next base: position 233,874,875 of record NC_090939.1, on the reverse strand, counting down.
CCCTTTGAGATGAAATGTTATAATGAGGTTGCGAATTATATGGTGAAATCTCCAAGCCCGTCACATCGGGACGGTTTCATGCGGTTTCGCTTGAATTTATGGCTCACCAAAGATGTGTTGAATAGGCGCAGCATTGTTGGGAGTGTGAAAGATAAATGTCGATTTTGTAATCAACATGCGGAAACCTTGAAACATTTGTGCACAGAATGTATTGAACTGGTAATGTATAGATGTGTACACAACAAGCACTTATTTGCAGAGTATCGTAATATGACAGCCGATAAATTGTGGGACTTACTATCCCACACAAACAGGAAGTCGGTGAGATATGATGTAGTAAATTATCTTCACCAACTTGGGCTGCAAGATTCAAAAACAAAATGATCCTTTTTAGCAGTTAACAATGGAACTGTTGTTTATAAACTGAGAATCGGTGCACTGAGATTTAATGTGATTCAATTCAAATGTGAATTTTCATCATTACATTTTTTTTTCAGTATTCATTTGGTGTTAAGCATTATGAATATCTTTTAATGTGGTTTTTACAAATATTTTCTTAGGTATAATGTTGCAATTTTATATCAGCCCTTTGATGTATTTTACTCATGGAGTTTATTTTTGCAATTAATGTGCCATGTATATAAAATTGAATTATGATTTTTCATTTGTTGTAATAAATTGAAAGGTCTCGATAAAGGCCGTCTGCCCACTGATCTCATGCTAGGAATCTCCCATGACCATTTTCTCTGCCATATAACCACTGTTCTCAGTGACCATCTCAACATCTACCATCCCTTCTGTGGTTAATAGTCAACACTGACATTTGGATCAGGATTCAAAATACACAGATGGACAGGGATTGTGGCACCTTCTCCCACTCCTGTATCCTCAGTGAGGGAGGTGGCTGAGTTGGCCTCATGATCAACAAGGACTCAAGATCCACTACTCACCCCCTATGTCTTTTTCCCCTCTTACCTTGAACACATTGCTGTTGAAAGTCTTTTACCAACCCCCTCACCATTGTACAACATTGCCACCCATCCTCCCTATGCCCCACTCAAACCATCTCCCTTGACCCTGGCATACTAATTGAATCCCTTCCCTTTGAGGTTTCTGAAATTACCATGGGAGCCTTAAACTCCTGAACAAGCATAGGTCTCAACAAAGCCAACCCAACCCACTCTTTCCCTCCAATATTCTATCATCCCCTCACTGTCTTCATCAAGCAAACCTTTCTTGAGTCTAAACTCAGAATGTGCTTCTTCCTTTGTATATCACATACCTGTTACATCTTTCAGCCCTCAAACCTGGATCTCCCCAGCTATTTCAAAACAGTGGACTGCCATGCATCACTATCTGTGTCAATGTCACAAATCCTGCTGTCCACCTGTTACACACAAAGTCACTGCTTGCACTAGCCAGTTTTCTCTACTCTGCCACACATCCCTTGAGGGTCTGTGCCTCCTGCCCAATGCTGAAGTGGATGTAGCAGGCCCGCACCAACAACCTTTTCTATACCATCAAAATCACCATTAACCCCAGCACCACCAGAGGCCACATCATTGCCACCATTCACAGTTGGCCCATCATCAGAGACTGCATCCTTAGCAGCAGCCTCATTCAACAACACAAGCAAAGTCTTTTTGTCCTGGGAAGATAGCTCAGGGGCAACATGCTCATCTTGGAACAAGACAACACAGAGCAACACAGGTTCGATCCCCGGGTCCGCGCTTAGAAACCTCTGGGTATTAAGCGTATTATAAATAACCTATCATATCATATCTTTCAATTGGCTCATAAATTCTCCCTCTCTTAAGAATTGAAATAGGAAGAGAGCTGGTCCTCTATACCAACACCCACCATCATTAAGGTTACATCTACTCTGGATGTATGCACATCAATTACACGCTCCATCTCATGTACCTGCATTTAAAAAAAGAAAGGTGCACACAATTACAAAACAGAAAAAACAACTAAGCATAAAAAGGAAAACAACTGGCACAAATGAAAATTAACCTCAGAAAAACACGCCTAAAATCAAATTCAACGTTTAAGAATTAAATCAACTTGTCAAACAACAAAAGAAAATAATGTTTCTCCTATTAAAAAATCACAGAAAAATTATCTTTGTGTAACAAAAATGAAAATCAAAAACAGAAATGATTTGAAGCCTATTTTTCTTCCAAGGAAACTCTCAAATCCTCTCCCAATAGTGGTTCATACCCGTTTCGTCCTCCCCCAACCAAAACATCCCATAAAAAAGCAGGAAGTAACAGATTCCTGTTCTGTACTGCTAAACTCTTGGAAATATTGCGTGAACGGAAGTACCCATGCAAGCATCCCCAACCCCCGTGAATTTGCACAGCCGGAGTAACCCGAAGCCTCCAGCAAACTAGCTCGAAAATCTCGGGTGAGCCAGCAGGGATTCACTTCAGTCACTTAAATATCTTGCCCATGGCTCACATCCTCCTGTGGAGCACTTTTCATTTAATATAGCCCAGGCCAATGTATGCTACATGCCTACATTCCAAAATGAAAAACCCGGAGATCTACATCAAAGGAATGCCCCTCCCACACGTTTGCAAGGCCACACCCGCATGTTGCAATATATTTAAGTTTGTACTGTATGTGTTCAATAAACTCACAGGATTATAATAAGCAGGAAATGTGGACAACATATTCAAGGATCCAGCACAAATATATATTTACATATATATATGTATATTACACGGCCATGGTAGTGGCCGTGTAGTTATGGTTAAGTTGCTAATCCCATAAAAAGAGCACTTTTTGGGCGGCTTATAACTTCACTCTCCCTAGACGAATCCTCACCAAACTTTGCAAAAAAGTATATGGACAACTCTGAATCTTTTTGCAAAGTTTGGTGAGGTTTGGTCCGGGGGGGCAAAGTTATAGGAGGGATCCCAAAATGTCTTTTTTTCCCATAGACTGAATAAGGAAAAAACTTTGCTCACGCCTACAGCCCAACCCGCTGGACGGATTCTCACCAAATTTGTGGCAGGAGCAGCGGCTTGGTCACGAAAGCGTGCTTTTGTAAATTTGGTGAAAATCCATCCAGTAGTTTTTTTTAAATGACCAAAAAGTAGGTCACAAAAAATTAGTGATATCTATGTCCGGTCCGCGGACACACTTCCCTGTTTGCTCCGCAGACAGTGTCCTGATTGCCTAATCGGCTTGCGTCATGTCCGTGGACATGCAACGTGTTTGCTGATTGGATGGTGAGGAGCATGAAGTGAGTCAGATTTTTGGAAACGCCCGCCATCTTGGATTCGCGGACAGCGGCCGATGTCCGCAGACATTGCGGTAAAAACATATGAAAAAATACAGCATTCCACTTGTCAAACTTATCAAATAATCTCTGGGGAGGGGAGGGGTGATGAGGATGGGATGGGATATGGCTGCAAGAAGCAAAAAAAAAATAAATTGGTGTTTTGTGCCGCGAAAGTCCGCAAACAGTTTGGATGTCCGCGAAAGTTTGCGAACACCTTAGCATTTCACCAACAGAGTTGGTGAAATGCAATTGTTGGATTTCTTATAACTTTGGCGCCACTTCATGGAACTACATGAAATTGTGCATGTATATTCCTGGGTTGATTCAGAGTGAGTATGCAAAGTATTGTGGGATTCTGTTATGAGGGGGCAAAATTAGAGGGGGTGTCCCAAAAAAATGTAAGGGCTTATAAATGAGGTGCCATTTGACGAATCCTCACTTAAATTGGGAAGCTGATAATACATTTAGATATGAATGTTTATCTGAAGTTTGGTAGGATTTTGTGAAGAGGGGCAAAATTAGAGGGGGGGTCCCAAAAATAATGTAAAGGCTTATAAATGAGGTGCCATTTGACGAATCCACACTTCATTTGGCAAACTGATCAGAGATCAAGATATGCATGTTTTTGCAAGGTTTGGTGGGATTCTGTCGAGAGGTAGCAAAATTAGAGTGGGGGTCCCACATTATTGTAAAGGTGTAACGCTCACCTGATTCCCGCAGAGGCGCCGGTCTTGACTGGGTGAATGCCGTATCTTCAAAGGTGATGTGTAACACACGGTTGGCTCTTTGGGCTGGACCTCTGTGCACTGTATGTCTGACTCGAAGAGTAAGATGTCTGCAGATAGAAAATATGGGATTAATGAACTGGGGTTATTGGGTGCCTCTCTCCTCTTCCCTTTCTCTTCTCCTGTAGAACCCCAAAGGTTAACACCCTCACCTTAGGTAAGTAAACGCCGAGCTCTCCATCTGCCTCGGGGCAGGGTGCCGTAACCAGTTTTATTCACTGGATAAGGGTGCAGGCCTCTTGACCTCAGAGGACTGCTGTCCGTCGTTAACTGCACGAACGGTAAATTCTGGGCACTTCAAATGTCTTAAAAGTCTTTTGTAATGATATCTCTTGTTTTGCAGGGTTCCGGCGATGGCGGATGGCGGGCTGATGAGAGTTGAGGATCGAATCCGTGTGAGGAATAGAAGCGCCTGGAAGCACGTAAGTAAGCGCTTGTAGCCTGCTTCACGATGCGCACTAACTGTCCCTTTTATCTTGCAGGTACAAGTTCGGAGCTTTAGAGAAGCTGAAGGGTGCTGGAATACCCACTGGATTCGGCGTGGGAAGGAGTAATGGCACGTGAGTAATAAAGTTGCCCAATGTCTTTAAACGCACCTTCTTTTGTCTTTCAGATGCGGGATGCAGCGCCGAAGGCCTCCGGAGCGTGCGAAGAGCTGGTAAGCTTTTGTCTTTCAGATGCCGGAATGTAGTGCGAAGACCTCCGGAGCATGCGAAGAGTAGGTAAGCCTTTGTCTTTCAGATGCCGGAATGCAGCGCGAGGCGTTGGTGACAGCCGATGGACCAGGTAAGAGATGCGCTGCCACTAAAGACCGCAGTGCTAACCTGTTCTTTCTTTGTCTTTACAGGTGCTGCTGAAGACTGGATTCCAGGATGGTAAGCCTTTGTTCCCTTAGGCCCAGGATCAGAAGCAGAAGACACGATGAGCGTTCTGCTGCAGAGAATGCAGAATAACGCAAAGCAAGATTCATCCATCGGGTGTGGTTTAAATAGCCTCCTGTAGTGCTTAGGTGTCTCCTTCCACAGCCACGCCTAAGAAAAGAGTTCCTGCTTTCCAGAAGAGTTCCAGTGTTCTGCACCTAGGGAGTGGCTCCTGCCCCACCCAACAGGAAAAGTAGTCCCAAACAGAAGAGGATCAGGGGTTCAACTGGCAGGTAAGTAAGCAGCATGGTCTGCTGCAGGTAAGTCCACCCAAGCATTATGAGCCCGGCGCTTCCAGCGCTGGGACTGGGCATCTTTATGAGCCTGGTGCCACTGGCGCCAGGACAGGGTCCAAAAGGTCCCAATTGGGACTGGCTGGCACTCGGAACCGGGGTTATGGGTCTGCTTCCAAGGGGGTCGGGCAAGTCCTGATCTTTTGGAAGCAGAGATCATGACAAAAGGCTTATAAATGTGGTGCCATTTGAAAAATCTACACAAAGGTTTGCAAAAAGATTATAGATCTAGATTTAGATGTTTTGTAAAGTCTGAATGGATTTTGTCAAGTGGGGGCTAGGTTATATGACTATTGTATGTGCACACATTTGACACTTTTGAAAAAATGAAACATGGATGGATTTCCAGCAAACTTGCGTAAGGAGCATTGGCAAGGACCTACAAGCATAATTTTGCAAATGTGTCTGTGTTTTATTATTTGACAAGTGTCATAATGCAGCTACAAAAAATAGCGGTATACCTTTAGTGACTGAGGGGTAGCCCGTGGCCATGGGCAGTGGCCAGATTGTCCGCGTCATGGAATAAGGTCATGACCAGGACAATCTGGCTACTGGCCATGACCACAAGGGACAAAACATAGAATTAAAGTGGCCATGTCCATCTGGGACTGGCTTTGTGGAAAAGTTATTCAAAATTAGGATAGATTTGAGAGGGAAGAAAAATGTGCTCGTGGTAATATGGTCATAGGGTTCTCTTTTTGCCTTCTACAGGCCGCCATGGAAAGCGAAGAGGGGCCCTGTATGGAACCGTCACCTTCCCTTTCCATGGTGGCCTTCCTGGAAAAGGATTTTCTTTCCTACACCGGGACCCCGCCGGCGTCCCGATGTTGGAAGAAAAATCCTATTTTTTAGCACCCCGGGTTCCCGCTTTGGGAACCTAGGGTTCTAATGGCCTTTATCCCCTATTTCAGGGTCTGGAATGGGGGGATAATGGTCCAGAGACCTCGTTATCCACCCTCGCTTCGCTTGGGCTGATAACTTGGGCTGCTGGGCTGGTATCCACTGTTCCAGTCCCTGGAACAGAGGATGAACGCCATAATATTCCCATTAGCATAACACAAAATGCAAATGGAAATGTTGGAAAATCTTATTTAGTCTATGTACTTTACTGAGAAATATAAAGTAGATGGAGTCTATACACTTTTTTTTTTAGTTCTATTTTTTAACTGTGAAAGGTGGTTCCTACAGAAATATGTCGTTTGTTGTTTTTGGATGTATTTTTTTCAGCAGGAGAGCTGAGAACGAAAGGTGGGGAGTGAAATGACGGAAGAGCAACCAAACACTAATATGGAGGGGTAGGTGGACAAGGGAAAATGTTGCACATGTGTTATTTCTAAGTTAGGGGCACTGTTTCTCATTTCCCTTGATTACAGCAGTGGTGGTGGCTCTTGGGGAGGAGGGATGGCATTAGTTGATGCCATTTTAAGATAAATAGCAGTTTTGCTAAACGTATGTACTGTGTACGAGATTGTTAATGGATAATTAGTAGGAATAGGTGGAGCTGTGCAAGGGAAATTTTGGAGTTGGAAGTTCCTAGATCAGTAGAAAATGCAGTTCCGAACTGTCCGCCAAGCCGAGATCTTATCGTGAAGTGCGGACGGGTTCTCAGACATGTCATCATGTTGCGCGCCAGCGTATGGTCATGTGGCACTGTCCGGAAGGTCTGCTATGAAGTCAGATGTTCGTAGACATCTACGAATGCAAAACTAGTTGAAATAGTTTTAAGGTGAAACCTTGGAAATTGGACACAAATATTGCTATATTGGGTAAGTATGATATTAGTACGTTGTAGGAAAATAGCATGCACTGGTAAAAACCTATGAAATTCAATGAAAGAAATGTGTTAAAGGGATGTTATGGTTAAGTTACACTAATAAAAACCTATGAAATTCAATGAAAAAACTTTGTTAAAGGGACGTTATGGTTAAGTTGCACTAATAAAAACCTATGAAATTCAATGAAAAACTTTGTTAAAGGGACGTTATGGTTAAGTTGGACTAATAAAAACCTATGAAATTCAAAGAAAAAACTTTGTTAAACGGACGTTATGGTTCCAAGTAAAACCAAAAAAAACCTGAAATTTGCCAGTTATGGTAAGCTAAGCAACCATAACTCACGCCACCACCGTGCACTGCTAAGACTAACACCCAGGACATCAAAGATGACATCACTGATGACATCACACGTGAAATACATTTTGATGAAAAGTCTCTACAAGGAGTTGTGTTTATATCGTTGATAACAAGATGTCAGGGGTGATCAGGAGACCTATCATGAACTACTTAATCTATTAAAGAATGTACTCATCTAATATCATTGTATTGGAGTGTTGTTGTTAATACAGAAACCTAATCATATATAAAGATAGGCAATGACTGCAGCATGCACCATAGAAGTACACTATTTATAATATTGTAATTTTGGATAGTACAATAATGAATGCTCTCTTATCAGAGTTTTGAGTAATGTTAAACATGTAATAACTAGCTAACAATTCAAGACTTGCAGCACTTGTGCTGGTACAAACAATACATATGACGCACCACAATGCATACAAATCAGAGGCACATACAGGGAAACTAAAGTAAGGAAGAAAGAAACTGCATCATCAAAAAATATTAATGACATTAAAGTTTATCTTCATGTATACAAATGAATTGTGTGTTTGAGGCCTGCTCATTTCCCCATGTATGTGAACCATGAGCTGAGACCAAACCCTAAGGAAGTACATAAAGAACATAGGAAAAGGTTAGCATCTAGATATATAGCACCTTTTTAAATTTTATTATTCTGACTGCCAGTGAACAAAACCACCTGGCCTATATAAGTAAAAGAAGGTACTTTTTTAAATTAATTTGTAAAGCCACCATTAGCAGCCGTGTAGCAAACTACACAGGTGCTAAGTGGTGAAGGGTGAGGTGGGGGAGTGGGCAAGGGACAGGTGAGGGCACTGCCCACCAATGCAACTTGAACACTGGCTTGTTTGATCCGAGCATCCAGATTGGACAGTGCCCCCACCAGGACTGATAATGATCATTATAATATAGGTTGTCGTACTTCATTATGAGTTGATACTCCTTAATAAACGCACAAACAAGTCTCAACTAACAGTTAATTCAGTGAATCATCTACGCAATAGAGTTGATTGTTCCCTTGAAATAGGTAAATTTTTCACCGATAGGCTCCTTTTTCGTGAGCTGTATGATCTGGCAGAGTGAACCGCGCCTGCGCCCAGTACCACCTCCATGACACGCTTTGACGTAGTATTGTGATCATTGAGGTATTCCCGGGATCCTGCGAATTGTATTATCTGGCCGGGAAATGAGTGGTAATGCCAGAAACCAGGCAACCGAAGACAGCTGTAATTAAAATAAATGCATACGATTCGGCCTGCTCTTACTGGCAGTGAAAGCTGACGGAAGTCCGCAGGGAATGGACGACCTCCACCCACATCCAAATCAGAAAGAGGCAGAGCATACATGCCAACATGACCCATTCCAGTCTGCAGGTGCTTATCCAGTCCTGGGTTTTTGTTTGCATTCTTGTAGTCCGAGTTTTATAATGGGAAAAGTGAAACTGCAAGTCCTAGAATGCAAAGAAAAACCAGGACTGGATAAGCAGCTACAGACTGAATTGGGTCATGTTGGCAAGTATGGCAGAGATGCTGAGGGTTTCACTGCACGGAGCTGGGAAATGTCGGTAGAGGATTTACCCCACTCTGCCTGGAAAACGGATACAAGTTGGCATGGCATCCATGCCACTGTACACTACTAAGAAAATGAAGCTGTAAAAGATATGCTATACATTGCTTCACTTTAGAAGTAGCAAAAATAATAGACCATCTGGACGCCGTTGGAAGGCCTTGGCAGGAAGTATTGCACAACATGCTGTTTTGTGTGGCTTTCCTTTGTAGACTGCTAAGTCCATGCAGATTTCGCACTGATGTAAAGTCCCGCTCCATGTTCAATCATGTTCCGATGTGTCCTATTGAAACATAATGGGATGTCACTACTGCTGCATCCCAACAAACATGAGGAAAGTGGTGAAAGGGCAGGGGCTGGTGGACCACTTGCCAACATCGTACCCTGTGCATTGGGAGTCCCTAGGGGCATTAGGGATGCAGCGCAAAGCTGAGCGCAGTGCTGTCGGTGGTACGTCAATAGAATTTATCCCAGAAAACCGAATTACCCACTTGCCCACATTTTGTAATTTGATCTTTTGGGATTTTGCCTGTATGTCCCCCGCACTTCATTTAATGTATGGAAGGGACACCCTAAAACCCCTGCAGCCCATAATACTGAAATGGGGGTACGAGGGACAGCCCCACAAACCCTGCTCCCCTGTTCGGTATTATGGGCTTCAATGTAATCTACTATGCTGAATGCACACTAAACGTGCATTCACCATTTTAGATTCGATCTTTTCGTCCATTCCTGTGCTGTCTTCTCGTCTACCTCTCCCGGCTCTCCCTAGATGCAAGCAAATGAATAGAAGTTGTAGTCCTGTGGTGCCACATCCCCCGACCTTCCCAGGAATCCTGAGTACTTTCGAAACTCATCAGAACGTTGGGATCCCATCTACCATTGGGCGTGTGTCTGGCACTATGACATAGCTAGTAATGATTGCCATGGCTGCTCCGGTTCATACAGCTTCAAAGACTTATCCTTGGCCTCAAGCCCAGTGCCCTCATCTCTCCAGCCCTAAAATCTCTCCACTGGCTCCTGGTGCGTGCAAGGATCAAGTTCAAGACCCACTGCATCATCCACAAAGCTTTCTGGGGCCTTGAACCCTGCTGCGTCCAACTCTCTCTCCCTAAATACCACCCTGTTACAGGCCTTTAGTCTTCAAGCTCCAGCTCTCTGCAGATCAGATGCTTTTCCAAGCAGTGAGTGGTGGGGGAGATCTCTCTCTTCGGCAGGAGCCTTCCTCTGGAATGGCCTTCCTACCCCTCTCAGTCTTGAGCCGGATCTCCTTAAGTTCCGGAAGCTCCTCAAGACCCTATTTTTCTTCCTTTCCTCTCCACTTCCCCTGCTAATACCCCCCTCTGCGACAGTTGACTGGCTGCCTGATCCCAACTTAGTCCTACAGTGCACCAGGCCCGCCTTGCCCAGTCTACCCCTGTCCTCTAACTTAGCAGGTGGACCTCACTGCCTGCACTTCCTGCATTCCCTGGCACTTGGCCCCCTGTCTTCCCCTTAGCACTTGCCTAGCCCCAGAGGCCCTCTTCCTCCCCTCCCCATTCCCCTCTCCCTTGCACTTCTCGTTACTGCACTTGCACAATCCAAACATCACAAGGCCTAGTAGGCACGTTACTGTTATTTTCATCCCTGTCCCCCACCCTCTTTGTGTTATAGCGCTTTGAAACCCCATTTGCTGTGTTGGTGCTTTATAAATACCCAATAATAAAAGTGGGTGTCATTAGGGAAATATGGAGGGAGTAGGATGTTAGGAATGTGTCACTGTATTTCAAGAGATTGGTAGGAAAGGCCTATGAGATCTGCAAGAAGTCAGCAGGATGTTAGCAACATAAATATGTTTCAAAGAAAGAAAGAAAGAAAGGGAGTCAGTGCAGAAGGTGGGAGTGAGTTATGGGATGCCAGTAGAGGAGGGGAGCTTTAAGAGAGGGGGTGGGCAGTGAAGGCAAGCGTCCCCAAACAGCACAATCCTCCCCGCAATGAGAGACAATGAAGGACTCTCCCTTTATGGGAATAAGGCCAAGACAGAGTGCGGGTGAGCGTAAATGGGAGTTTATCAATCAGAATAGGGCATGCAAAGAACTCTGCAAACTCCGAGAGCGCTCTGTCTGACAATAGCAAAGACAGGCGTATATATTTACAGAAAACGTCATAAGACCCTACACACTATAGGGGGCACAAGTTCATGGGGATTGGGTGGCGACGACTAACTATAGGTGCTGCTGTGATGTGGTTGGCTTTGGCTGGAAGACGTCACTGGGCAGCCTCGTGGGTTGGGCTGGGCCTGGCAGGGTGGCGGAGTTCATCCAGGCGGTGTTGTGGGGCCATCGTGGCCAGTGGCAGAGATGAATGTCTTCTCCTGACTTATTAGCCCTAGGCCATGCACACCGCAGTCATTCAGGCATTTTTAGTATTATCTTCTTTAGTAAATCTTACAATAGGTTATACAACAGGTTAATGCAACACAGGAGGAATGCACCTTGTGAAGGGACTGGAGGTAATACGTCAGGGCATGGTTACCAGTGTCCTGTTGACCGGGGCCATAGGTCGAGGGGCTAAGCTTCAGGGCCTGGGACGGGCGGTACATGTCTTTCTGCCTTGTTAGAAGTTGTTATGGATGTTCCGCTGTGTGTTGTCAAAGTGTTGGGTGTCTTGATTGCACAGGGCCATAAGTCTGAGATGGTCCGGTGGGTTGTGAGGTTTACGAGGGGGCGCATGTGTTCAGGCAGAGGTTTACTGCTGTGCTGTAAATAATGCATGTGGCAGGTGGTGGCCTTGGGTGCTACAGAGGGGGTTACAAATCTTTGAAGCGACTCCAGTCTGGTTGGGGGAGGTAACGCAGCGCGGCGCGGTCTCTGTTCTCATGCCTTGGCAGCCTTCGTAGGGTGGGAGGGGGAATGGCCTTGCACGTATTTCACAAAGGTATCTCCCTCGTGTGTTGCCGATTTAGGTAAAAACATCAACCATTTGAACATTCTATAATACTTATTCAAATCATTTTAAAACATGCATTTCAACTTTGCTGGATGTGTCTCGATTATACCCAGTCTGAACACTGTATTCGTACACTATGTTTTAACAACTACAGTATTTAGTTATATGCATATACAGTTGCAATAAGTGAGGTAGTAGTCGGGTTGGTGGAGTACATAGGAAATGATTCGCCACTGTATGTGACGGTGGTGGCACATAAGGGGCTTGGACATACACACATGACAAGTGCATTTCTTGCGCATCCTTCACATGAGTTCCACAGTATGGTTACATTTCGTTTTCTCGTGTACTCTAGCAGCATTAGTTCAGTTATGGCCCGAGCCCATGGGGTGTAAGTTTCCCAGTAATACACGTAACAAATAGATTCCTGGTGCGTTCCATTATTATTAGCACCCAACTGCAATGGTGTGGGCTCACCATCGCTTATATCATGGGAGCATGATCTCTTGTAATTATACATCTTACAGGCTTTTGTAATATAAGGGATTTTATGGAAGAGAAGCATCCTTTGCAAGTAGTCTCAACATTAATATACAAAGATTGTCTGTCATCTAACGACCATTTTACTGTTCTTTTCATTTGCCTAGGCCTGTTGGCCGGGTCATGCTGGGAGCGATGATACATTGCGGGAGGTGAACTGTTACAATGTTAGTGTATTACACTAGCTCATGTCCGTCTTGTTCGTGGGAACGTGCTCGCAGCGGATCTGCCAGGGTGCTGCGGCAACAAGGATGACTGAAGCCCTCCAAGGGTGGGGGCCGCGCTACAGTGCGCGGAGCTCACACCATCTTTATCAGACAAAATGGTTTCTAGGCCTGGCTAAATTTTAATACATGTGGGCAATTAATACGTGCGGGCAATGTCTCCAGTGGGTGAACCCTCCACCACCTGGGCCCGGGTGGCATGAGGGGACGCCCAAGAGAGCCATAGTCCTCACCTGGGGAGAAAGTGTAGGCGAGGGGGGGTCTTCTTGGACCAGTCCTCCCCTACATTTCCCCCCTTTCGTTACTTAAAGTAACGAATTCTTCAAATCTTCTATCCTCCTACACTCTGCCTCGTTCATCACCGCCTCATCCCATGCAGGAGTTCCTTTGATGGGCATCCATGCTCTGCACACCCCCCTTAAGCTTTCACCTCTCCGGGCGTATTCATCTGGGGTACACATTAGATATATGCACCCACCATCTCCTTCCAAATCTACCCAAACTTCCTCATACCATTCTAGTATACGGGGCTCTTTGATGGTGGTGTGCCACAACTTATCTACAATATCTTTATCGTGGTATATAGGCACCAGTTGGTACTTGGGCGCATTATCTATCCCTGTTTGCACTTGTGCTTCTTGCATCGTTTTTATTGTACCTTGTGAGTTGCCTATTGTCACCATCATCATTGCACCATGTGGTACTGCATTAGCACAAACTCGAAGACCCACCTGGCACAGGCAAAAAAGTAGAAGGAGGAACACAACAGCTGGTATTAAAAATTTCACAGTTGTTCCAAGCCATGAGGGAACCCAGGAAAAGATGTTGTCGAACCATGTACTCGCTTCTGCTCCGCCTTCCATTTTCATTTTTTCTCCTAGGTTGTGGACTGCTTCAATCACATGGGACAGGGAGCCATTCTCTGCGTCTTCAGAAGGTACGAAAGTGCAGCAGGCACTTCCTATTTTTCGGCAAACACCACCGTCCATCGCCGTCAACAGGTCCAGGACATACCTGTTTTGCATGGTCATTAGTCGTAAAGCTCTTAGTTCCACTTTGATAATATTGAATCCTTCTTCAGTGTCGTTCGCCAGCTGAATCAATTCCCAGCGTGCTATCTGGAGCCATTTTGCGTTTGCCCTTGCTTGGACACTTGAGACGAGTGAAGCAAAAAATGTTTCTGCTGAGCTGAATAATCGATATTTGTCTGGGATCTGAGCCAATAGTTCTGATGATGCCTTTGATATGTAATTTGATGCTCGCCTGTTACGGGTCAGCACTTCTTCCTTGTTTCCAGAAGACAGGACATATATTTGTGTCTCTGCAGTTGGTTGAGCCACACTCTGCATGCGTTCCTGCGTCCCATCGACGTGGCTTTCTGGTATCACCATTAGGGCTGAGTGCAGAGTGGCCATTGAGCAGCTGCCACTCCATGACTGGGGGAGGTGTAGGTATGCCTGTTTGCCGCACACCCAGTACGTGTCCATCAGGGCCGCTGTCCCTTTCCTTAGGTCTGGGATGGTGAGGGTCTTGTTGCAGTTCTTGTTTGTTCCCATGGGGGTTCTCCCTTCTCCTTTAAAGCACAGTTTATAGTCCATTTCGCTCTGCAGTTTGAACGGTTTTTCAATGGCAGTTACCCAAGTTAGCTTTGAAATGTGTTCTCTCCATACTGGTCTACATGTTTCCTCTATCCACTGCAATTTATCCGGCGCCACACCTCTTAGCGCTTCCGCTTTGCACAGTACTTCTTCATCCTTCCGCTTGTTGTCAGAAAAAAGTGTCCCTTCTATCACAAAAAATGGTTCTTTCAAACATACTACTCCTGCCGTTTTTGGGTAACACGTTTTCTCGTTCTGCAGCATTCGAAAAGTCACTTCGTGTGCCTGGAAGGTGTTCTTAATCCTGCACAGCGTGAGATGAAGGAGACATTGGGCATCCACAATAGGCAACTCTTTAGGTAACAACACTTTGGGTGTACCTGATGCATGGGGGATGAGGGAACAGACATAACAGCTCTCGTTTGTTGTCTGTTTAGCTGTGGCACTCATGTCTGCATACCACTTATTTGTTTGATGGGGGTGTCGTGGGTCTTCCATCTCATCTAGACCTAGCCCATAGTACTCATCGTACTTTCTCCTCCCAGCTTCTCTCTTTCGTCTGTTGTTCTTGTTACTCATGTACTTCCCACCCCCCTGGGCAGTGGACAAACTAGACCCCCCTTTCTCATTCCCGCCCCCCTCAACCCATTCATCATATAATATTTCGCGCATTTCTAGTAGTTTTTCGTCTTTTTTCCTGACATTATCTGGCAGATTATTTTCTGGGATGGGGGCAAGCTGGCTGGTGGGGGTGTTATACAACCAGGATATGGCAGACGGGTTTCGGTCATTGAGACTGTGGGCATTGTAAGTGGATACCCCTGGTGGAGATACTGTGTTGCTCTGTATTCCACCTTGTGGCTTTTCTCTTTGTGAGGTCACAACACTGGATGGTGTGGTATGATACCCCCACACAAGTTTAGTTCCGTCCCATATCAAAAAATCACCTTCCCTGGTATTGACACCTGCAGTTGTATTGGGCCCGGTGGTACTGTTAATTGGTCCAGTAGTGTTGTTACTCCCTCCCCCCTCGTACATCTCGATAGAGATGAACGCTATAAACCAATATGTAACCAAGCCAAACATCATCATAAAAAACAATGTGATGCATACTGATAATCCACACTCATACGAATATCTACATCTCTCATATACTAATTCTCTCATTCTACTAATTCTATCCGTTGCAGGCTGCCCGTTAGATGCCATGGAAGCTCCTGTTTGGGATATAAAAGTGCATTAAGTGCATGTATGTAAACATTTTGCTGGCACCATCTGTACCAATACATTTGACGGGGAATGGAAGCGGGTGGGGATGCGGGGGAGGGGTATTCACAGAAAAGGGTATATACAAGCTATAATATTATTATTTCATTAATTACATACCATTCAACAAGATAAAAAGAAAAAAAGAAATCCCACACACACTTTTTTTTTTTTTTTTTTTTTAAATATCCTTGTCAGTCATTATTTCATTCAATTCCAGTGCTGACACACACACTTACGCAAGTCGATATTTAGACATCCTACTCATTTGCATCGTTTGCTGTTGTCTGTGCCTCCTCAGCTGTCTCCTCGTGTATATTGCTGTATGCTTTTCGTACGTCGGTCAAGTGCACCCAGTACCGCAAGCCCTTTACCTTCACTGCTGTGGGCGTGCAGAATATTACTTCGTATGGGCCATGGAATCGTGGTGCATTCCACCGACGCACAAAGCTTCTAACATAAATTGAGTCTCCTGGCATCAGCTGTAGCTGTTGCTCTGGCTCCGTGACAGATCCTGTTACGTTTCCCTCTTCTCTAGTGAAGGGTGGGGAGAGTTGCTTTGATATTGCGCGCGCTGCCCTTGTTAATTTTCTTAGATAGTCTGTGAACTCATCTCCCAATATTGCGGCGCTCCTGTGAGCATCTGAGTGTTCGCGCAGTGGAGAGTGTGCTGTGTTCATTCGTCTCCCAGTCACGATCTCGTGCGGGGACAAATGGTGGTCTTTGCTTGGCTGATTTCTCAGTTCGAATAGCGCTAGGGGTAGACAGTAAATCCAACTTTTCTTCAATGAGAAGCAGAGTTTTGATAACCTGCCCTTCAACAGTCCGTTCATCTTTTCCACTACGCCATTACTTTGGGGATGATAAATCGAACACAATTTATGTTTTATACCCAATAACGTGGTAACTTCCTTGAAAAGTTCATTCACAAAGTGAGAGCCGTTGTCTGAGCGAATCACGTCACAAATTCCCCAGCGCGGGAACACTTCCCTTACTAGGAACTTTGCGGCGCTTTTGGCATCAGGTCGCGCACATGGTCCCGCTTCCACCCACCTTGAAAATGGGCACACAACCACGATCATGTACCGCGCGCCATTACACCTTTCCCCCATGTCTGCATAATCTATATGCAGTTCTCTGAAGGGGCCAATGGGTTTTGGAATTGTTCCCCGGAGTGTGCGTAATGTCATTCCTGAGTTGTATATTTGGCATGTTGTACATTCCATTGCCAATCGAGACACATGCTCTTGGAGACAGGGCACAAACCATTCTTCCTGTATTTCTGCTGCAATGTGCTGTTTAGTGTTATGTGCTGGGAAGTGCAGCTGTTGAAATGCAACTTCTAGTAACTGCAGTGGCATTACCACTTTCCCTGAGTTATTTTGCCGCCATAGTAGGTCTGTTCCTGATTGGCTGCATCCCCGTTTTGTCCACGTCAATTTTTCTTCTGCACTCGCTCCTTGCTGTAATTCTAGTATTTGTGATAAGGACATCATGTTGTACCCTTCTGACAGTTCTTCGGTTGTTGTGGTCTTGATCATAAACTCACCTGTGTCGTATTTCTGAAAATAGGAAGCCTCCTTGGCGGCAGCGTCCGCTGCCGCGTTCCCTAAAGACACAACGTCTGAGTTGGAGGTATGGGCCTGGCACTTCACTATTGCTACAGCAGTAGGGTTTTGTAGGGCCTCAATTAATTCTTTTAACAATTCTGCATGCTGCACTGGTGTTCCGTCTGCCCGTCTGAATCCCCTACGGCCCCATCTTGCTAGACCTCCATGTACTGTCGTCGTCATGTAAGCTGAGTCTGTGTATATTGTTACTGCACAGCCCTGTGCTGCGTGTAGTGCTTCTATGAGCGCAATCAGTTCTGCTGCCTGTGCGGAGTAATGCGACGGGAGGCGGTACTGTACTAGTGTTTCAAACTCACCTTCTTCCAATCTCACTACCGCCATGCCAACGTGTTTTTCTCCCGTGTCCATATCAATTGATGCGGATCCATCCACAAAGTACACTTCCCCCTCGCTGAGAGGGTTTTCACACACCACTGTGTCCTCCCCTCCTTCTCCTGTGTGGGTTGCGCAGTCGTGATTTTGCATATCCTCTAATGTGCACGCTTCTGTAATGAATGTGGCGGGGTTTACTGTTTTACATCTCACTATATGGATGTTGGCGCTGGACAATATAATTTCGTATGCTGTTGCCCGCTGTGTGGTCAGTGTGCTTTTTGATCTTTCAAGTATTGCAAATAATGAGTGTTCCACAAACAATGTTACAGGGCACCCCATTACTATTGTGGCACTTTTCTCAATCACGAATGCGGCTGCTGCGAGTGATTGTTCGCACGCGAAATGACCCTGCATCACGGCATCCAAAGTACCACTATAGTAAGCCAGGGGCTTGTGTCCTAAGGATGTCTTTTGTGTCAGTACTGCTGTCATGAGTGTTCCTTTGCAATGTGAAAATATGTAAAATTCGCATCCATAATCAGGGTTTGCTAGTACTGGAGCGCTTGAAATTAGCTCTTTCAGTGATTGGAACGATGCGCTCATTTCTTTTGACCATTTTATTTTTACATTCTCCTGTTGTGCTTCTCTGAGTGCTTGTAGGAGGGGCCTGGTGTATGCTGCATAATCTAGTATCCATGCTCGGCAATAATTGCACATCCCCAAAAATTTCTGCATATCTTTCACTGTCGCGGGCTCTCCTACTGACCTTATTGCCTCCACCCTGTCAGGGATTATTCTCTTTCCGTCTTTTGATATGAGCTGTCCCAGGTATAGGACCTCAGTCAGGCAATACTGTAGCTTCTCCCTGTCTACCTTGTATCCTTTGTTGGCTAGTAAAGTCAGGAGCGTTGTTGAATCTTTTCTACATGTTGCTTCGTCTTGTGCACACACCAATAAATCATCCACGTACTGAATAATCGTACTCTCTACTGATAGGTTTCCCAAGTCTTCATGCAATATGCGGTTGAATATGCTCGGGCTCTCACAGTATCCCTGTGGCAATCTGCAGTGTTCATATCTTTTTCCCCCCAGTGTGAACGCTGTAAGGTATCTACTCTCTTCAGCCAGGGGTATTGAGAAGAATGCGTTTTTCAAGTCCACTACTGTAAAATGTGATGCTGCTTTTGGTATACTGCATAGTATTGATGCCGGGTTCGGGACTAGAGGGAACTCTTTCTGGATTACATCATTGAGGGGGCGTAAGTCCTGTATCATCCTCCAAGATCCCCCTTTCGCTTTTTTGATTGGATAAATACATGTGTTACATGGGGAGTTTGAGGGCACTATTATCCCTTGTATTAGTAGTGCCTTTATCGTTTCTTTTATCCCTTCTTCAGCCTCACGGGACAATGGGTACTGTTTGACTCGGGGTAAGATAGCTCCTTGTTTTAGTTTTATTATCACAGGTTGTACTCCGTGTAACAGCCCTACATCATGGGGGCCTGTTGTCCATAAATTGTTTGGTACTAACCTCATGTCGTCATCAAAAAATGACGGTGGTGTTCCTACCACTGCCATCAATTGGACGGGGATCTCTCTGGCTTGGATCAAAATGTCACAGGGCATCGCTATTTCCATTACTATCTCACCATCTGCTTCTGCGTCTGAAAAGAGATCCTCATCTGTTACCTCGCGTAGGGCGAGGTTGGCGTTTGTACACAGCACTGTGCGCCACTCACATCCTTCTCTGTCCATTCCAATCACAGTGATCCGTTTCGTTGATACCTGCACAGCGTGCAAATCCAACGACACCACTGATCCCGGTGCCGCGTTTGGACACACTATGGGGCGGAAGAGGAACTCTGCTGGAATCCTCCAATCCATGCTTTTTAGTTCGGGAACTATAAGGGCCAAAGTCTTTAGCCCTTCAACAAACATCTCTTCATTCTGTGGCAGCCCTCGTATTTCCTGTGTGGTTGTGTAGGCTTGCACTACCAACATTGCACGCAAGGGGCATATCCCGGGTGTAGAACACACTATTCCTCCTTCGGTAAATGATATGGTCATGTTAAGTTTACTCATAAGGTCCCTTCCCAGCAAATTTATCGGGGACTGTTCATAATACAGTAAGGGTGCCTTTACAGTCTTGCCTCCTACGGTTACATCTAAAACTTCTGTGTAAGGAACTTCAATTACAGCCCCAGAGAACCCCTGCGTCTCTAACTTCCTGTTAGATAACGGGAACCGGCCCTCCCTGACACATGATTTCTCCGCTCCCGAATCAACCATGAATACAAATTGCCTGTCTCCTATCTGCGCCCCTACCAATGGTTCCTCTGCTGCACTGTGGGTGGTAGATAGAACTGGACACGCAAGTGTTCTCTGTGGGCTGTCCTATGCGGGGTGTCTCATCGCCCCCCCTTCATTGAATACATTACCTGAGACCACTGACATGCCGTTGTAAGGTGCTGGTGCGGGGGCCCCGTTTGCTGCTGTCGCGAAAGGGTTGCCTGGTGTATATTGCATACTGTCGTTGTTTTGCATGTTTTGTGGGTGGTTCTGTGTTCTATATTGGGGTCCCTGTTGCTGGCCGGCATTACCTTGGCTTGGGTTTCTTAGTTGTTGTTGTCCCATTGGGAGGCCATATGGGCTTCCCGGGTGGGGATGGCCATATTGTTCTACCTCTTGGAACCCGTTATTGGGTCTGCTTCTGCACTCTCTAGAATAGTGCCCCCATCGCCCGCAGTTCCAGCAACTTCCTTGTGCACCTCTAGGGCCCTGCCATCCATTTCCTCCCATTCCCCCATACCCCGTTCCGCCTCCTCTTCGGCCCCTGTACCCACCTCGTCCCCCTCGAGGGGTCCACTCTTGCCACTGCGGACCTCCACCTTGCTCTTGCTCATTCCACTGCCGCTGTCCTGCTCCCGCCCAATTAGCTGCCATCCTTCCTTGTATTGCTATCAGCCCCTCCTCCTCATCGTCTCCCTCCCTGCTGTGTGGGAGTGCGGCTACTGCCGCTGCGACCTTCACCAATTTTGTCTGTACTAACTTTGCTTCGTCTGCCAATCTTTTCTGAGCTACCTCCCTCTCCCTTTCCTTTATTCGTTTACAATGGTGTACTATTATGCTCTGAATTTCTGGCCATCCCTTTGCTTCAATACCTGCTATCTTGTCGAGCGCTTTCTGCACTTCCTTTGGGAGCCCTCTTTTTATAATGAAGTAAAATAAAGAAGTCGATTGATACCAAGGCGTGCCCGTTTCCGCTCTCCACATCTCTTGGACCCGAAAAATGTAATCCATAGCCTCCTCCCCGTCGTTCATTGTACACTGCATCACGGACTGTAAGTCAGGTGTATCTGGAAATGTTTCACGTAAGGCGTCCCACACCCTAGCCCGTACTGTGTTAAAGGAGGCCCCATCATGGCGGTCGCAGTCTAACGTTACTCCCGGGAAACCGGCTTTAACCCATACTCTTTCAGCCTGGTCGCCCACCGCTGATACAAGCAGACTTTTCACATCTCCTACAGCTAGGGGTACTCCAGCAGTATGTTTTTCAAAGGCGTATATCCACTTACTTGCCCCATCCTGATAACGGGGGCAATAGCTTTAATAAGTTGGCTTTGTCCATTTGTGCCCATGGGATATAGTTAGGTCTCCCTCCTCCTCTGTGTATCAACGGGAGCTGTAGCTTCCCTTTCTTTATGGTACCCGGACCCGATGTGGGTGCTGATGCTTCTAGTGATGCCATTTTCCCCACTCTGTTCCTTAGTCGTCCCGACTACTCATCGTCCAGTGTTCTCACTGAACATGCGCCATCCCCCCCTTCGCTTCCCTCTCCCATAGCCATGCTCAACCTGTCACTTTCTTCTAACTCGTCCCTTATATCACATAGTAATTCCTCTCTATCCCCCATAGGCCTTTCATCATTGTCAGGATCTCCCTCACGTGTCTCTATTTCAATTATTCGGGTTGGTTCTTCCTCAATTCTGAACAGTATCTCACCTTTCTTCCACCCCTCTTCAGCTCTTCTTGTCTCGCCTGGCGCTCTAGACGTGCGCCCTGATCTAGTCGCATTAAGTGCTGTTTGTCCGCACATGTCTTTTATTCTTGAGAGCTCATCTTTTGCTATTGAGAGTCTTGACTGTAAATCATCTGTGAGTTTCTCTATGTCCACCCTTTGTGTACTCGCCTGGCCTCGCTCCCTTGTACTTTCATATGGTGGGGGTGCAGTGGGCCGGTGGGGTGTAGTAATTGTCGGGGGAGGTACATACGTGGGATCACTGTATCCTTCTGCGGGTACAGGTTTTTTTAATATCGGATATAAACTTATTACCTCTACTGGTGGCGCTACACCTGGCACTTCTTTGACATCTTTATGTATCATCAGTGGATTGTCTGTAGTGGATGGGAGATCAGGATTTGGTGCTGGCGCTTTAGGCGGTGGTACCTCTTCAAATAACCGCCAAAGATCTAATATTTCCCTCCTATTCTGCAGCTGCTTCCCTCGGTACTTCAAGAAAATGCATGTCATCACCATATCCAGAACGCTTTTGTCAAATGACCCTCCCTCTGGCCATATCTGGGGTAGCCCCTCTCCCTTCAACTCAGTTACCCATTGGTCGTGATATTTCTTAATCCGCTCCGCGTACCCTGGAAGACTTTTACAAATATGTGATAAGGGTGTTTCAGCCCCCATTTCTGTGTGCCCTCCTAGTGCTTATGTGTCTCTGTGTGTCTGCAACTCCAATGTGAATGTAGTATCAATATTATTTTTCGTATTCTACTTCACATTCAATGTTATGCTCGGTTGGGCTTTCCCTCCCTTGGCTGCACAATACAAACTCACTGTACACAATTTCTACTTTGTTCTCTTTGGGGGACACATACAAGAGCAACCCATCATTTATTTTGACAATATCAACCCGGAAATGAAAAAGCACCCACTCACGTCACTGTATCAACGTTGCCTTAAAAAAAAGTTTTACCCGGTCACACTTACCCTGACCATTTAACAATTATACATTTATAGCCGTTTTACACATTCGCAACATCAAAGTCGTCTTCTGACACATACGAGGTGCACACACCTCTTGGTAGCATTCAATTCACCATTCGAGCTTCCCTCCCTTTCCTCCCTAGCCGGCTGTCCCTGTCCGTCTCACTTAGATAGATGGATGCGCATATGCATATATTTATATATTTAACCTGCTCTCCCCCCTTCTCGTAGGACCTGTTTCTCTTTTACTTTCTTCCCGGGTTCGTGCTAAATTTGTTGTTTTTTTTTTTTTTTTTTTTTTTTTATTTTCCCCCTACCCTTAAAGAAAAAGAAAAAGAAAGAAATAATAGCGAGCACTAATATATTCTCAGTGTCCCCTTTTGCTGAACACTTTTATCTTGTATTTCACTTCGTCATATATTCCCAGTACTAGTCAATATAGCACTATGCGGCGCCGCCTTCCACCCCCTTTCGGAGCTAGGTTCCCGTCACTTCTATCTCTTATTCACCTCGTGATCCTAATGGCCATATGCAAAGAAAAAGAAAAGGAAATTTTAGAATAATCTTTAGTATCCCTTCGTACCCCCTTTTCGTTCCCTGTCCTACTCTTCTCTCCCCGCTCCCTTTACAATCGCTCACACTCCGTACTCACGTGCCCGTCTTGAACCGATAGTCTCCGAAACTGGGTCCGTCCAGGCAGTGTCGCCGTCAGCTCAACAGTCAGCCCCGACTCCGGCGAGCGGTACTCAAAGGGGATTTTTCAACCGGGATCCCGTACCCTTTCTCTATTGAGTGCGCACTTCTTAGTGTACCGGTCGCCGTTGGCGGGCAGCCTCCCGGAGCCGGCTCACCGTGCGTATCCCTTTTCGACCGGAGATTCTCGTGCCAAAAGGGGACGGTTATAACGAGTTTAGGAAGAAATAATATCACGCTATCGGGGTCACCACTGAAGGCAAGCGTCCCCAAACAGCACAATCCTCCCCGCAATGAGAGACAATGAAGGACTCTCCCTTTATGGGAATAAGGCCAAGACAGAGTGCGGGTGAGCGTAAATGGGAGTTTATCAATCAGAATAGGGCATGCAAAGAACTCTGCAAACTCCGAGAGCGCTCTGTCTGACAATAGCAAAGACAGGCGTATATATTTACAGAAAACGTCATAAGACCCTACACACTATAGGGGGCACAAGTTCATGGGGATTGGGTGGCGACGACTAACTATAGGTGCTGCTGTGATGTGGTTGGCTTTGGCTGGAAGACGTCACTGGGCAGCCTCGTGGGTTGGGCTGGGCCTGGCAGGGTGGCGGAGTTCATCCAGGCGGTGTTGTGGGGCCATCGTGGCCAGTGGCAGAGATGAATGTCTTCTCCTGACTTATTAGCCCTAGGCCATGCACACCGCAGTCATTCAGGCATTTTTAGTATTATCTTCTTTAGTAAATCTTACAATAGGTTATACAACAGGTTAATGCAACACAGGAGGAATGCACCTTGTGAGGGGACTGGAGGTAATACGTCAGGGCATGGTTACCAGTGTCCTGTTGACCGGGGCCATAGGTCGAGGGGCTAAGCTTCAGGGCCTGGGACGGGCGGTACATGTCTTTCTGCCTTGTTAGAAGTTGTTATGGATGTTCCGCTGTGTGTTGTCAAAGTGTTGGGTGTCTTGATTGCACAGGGCCATAAGTCTGAGATGGTCCGGTGGGTTGTGAGGTTTACGAGGGGGCGCGTGTGTTCAGGCAGAGGTTTACTGCTGTGCTGTAAATAATGCATGTGGCAGGTGGTGGCCTTGGGTGCTACAGAGGGGGTTACAAATCTTTGAAGCGACTCCAGTCTGGTTGGGGGAGGTAACGCAGCGCGGCGCGGTCTCTGTTCTCATGCCTTGGCAGCCTTCGTAGGGTGGGAGGGGGAATGGCCTTGC
Source organism: Ambystoma mexicanum (assembly GCF_040938575.1). NCBI lineage: Eukaryota > Metazoa > Chordata > Amphibia > Caudata > Ambystomatidae > Ambystoma > Ambystoma mexicanum. The sequence goes on along the minus strand of NC_090939.1, from coordinate 233,850,472 downwards.
ACGTATTTCACAAAGGTATCTCCCTCGTGTGTTGCCGATTTAGGTAAAAACATCAACCATTTGAACATTCTATAATACTTATTCAAATCATTTTAAAACATGCATTTCAACTTTGCTGGATGTGTCTCGATTATACCCAGTCTGAACACTGTATTCGTACACTATGTTTTAACAACTACAGTATTTAGTTATATGCATATACAGTTGCAATAAGTGAGGTAGTAGTCGGGTTGGTGGAGTACATAGGAAATGATTCGCCACTGTATGTGACGGTGGTGGCACATAAGGGGCTTGGACATACACACATGACAAGTGCATTTCTTGCGCATCCTTCACATGAGTTCCACAGTATGGTTACATTTCGTTTTCTCGTGTACTCTAGCAGCATTAGTTCAGTTATGGCCCGAGCCCATGGGGTGTAAGTTTCCCAGTAATACACGTAACAAATAGATTCCTGGTGCGTTCCATTATTATTAGCACCCAACTGCAATGGTGTGGGCTCACCATCGCTTATATCATGGGAGCATGATCTCTTGTAATTATACATCTTACAGGCTTTTGTAATATAAGGGATTTTATGGAAGAGAAGCATCCTTTGCAAGTAGTCTCAACATTAATATACAAAGATTGTCTGTCATCTAACGACCATTTTACTGTTCTTTTCATTTGCCTAGGCCTGTTGGCCGGGTCATGCTGGGAGCGATGATACATTGCGGGAGGTGAACTGTTACAATGTTAGTGTATTACACTAGCTCATGTCCGTCTTGTTCGTGGGAACGTGCTCGCAGCGGATCTGCCAGGGTGCTGCGGCAACAAGGATGACTGAAGCCCTCCAAGGGTGGGGGCCGCGCTACAGTGCGCGGAGCTCACACCATCTTTATCAGACAAAATGGTTTCTAGGCCTGGCTAAATTTTAATACATGTGGGCAATTAATACGTGCGGGCAATGTCTCCAGTGGGTGAACCCTCCACCACCTGGGCCCGGGTGGCATGAGGGGACGCCCAAGAGAGCCATAGTCCTCACCTGGGGAGAAAGTGTAGGCGAGGGGGGGTCTTCTTGGACCAGTCCTCCCCTACAGCAGTGCCAGAATGTCAGGTTTGCATAATATCTGAGGAGTGTGGGGGGAAGCCACAAGAGAGTTGGGGGACACACCAGTAGGGTACAAATAAATTTGTATTTGTATTTTTAATGGTGTACATTTTGTGTATAAGTTCTCGATGAAAGAGCTGATTCATATGTAAATAACCGGAGAGGAAGGGATGCAGTGGGAGTCATATGTAATACAAAATGATAGGTATTGTAAGGATTCCCAGGGTATCATCACTGCCTCCATGGGGGGAGACCCTTACCATGAGGCCAGGGAGGTGAGGAAGCTACCCGATAGTCCCCCTGGGGGTGGTACTCACGGGGTGGATCTCATGGGTAGGGAAACCCTCCTTGGGACTAGTGGCGATTATCCTTGGAGAATGCAGTTCACACCCCCACCATTTCCGTATGCTCTTTCCTCTCACCACACTCAGGCCTCTGTGGTCCTCCACACATCTGTGCATTTCTGAAAGGTAGAAGACCCCATACATACAGATCATACTGGGATGAGGAAGAGTGATGCTTACCCAGATGGAGTTCATACAACTACTGACAAGAAAAAGAGCAGGCAAGGAGGCAAAGGTCTACAACAAAGGTAGCAGACGCCCCTCTCTCGGAAGAACAAGGCTTGATAACCTTTTCAGTGGTTGTTAACCACATTGAGAGTTCGCAGCCATCTGCTTTTTGCTCACTGTACCTTTCACAGATGGGAAATATCCATTTGCATATCAGTCTTTGTCCCGCCCACAAGGGCAGTTCTTTCGAGAGAGGGGCGTCTGCTACCTTTTTTGTATTTTTAAGGAGGCAAAAGTCCACCACTGAACCAACATGTGCAGTACAGTCTAGTAGAGTCAGCCACAGCAATAAAAAGGGAAGAAGTACTGTGTGCCTAGTCAGATCCTCCCGGAAGGAACCGACAGTTGGCTGGAGGCTCACTGCAGCGAACAGGAAAGGTGGACAGAGCCTCGCTGAACACACACTATGTTCCCCATTGTCCAGACTGCAGAATTGGAGGCCTGGGGGAGACCGTGAGTCAGACCCACGGTCGGGCCGACAAGCACGTACCGAGAGGGTCCAGACCGGGGAACACTGCAAGGACACACAGAGACCACTGGAAAACATGCGGAAACCCGCAAGCCGATAATGTCAAAACAGGTACCTGGTTTACTCTAGCAGGTAGTGGAGATAGAAGAGAATGAACGAGGTGGTTGGAAGGCTGAAGAACCCTATATCCTTAAATCCAGTTCTTGGGCAGAACTAAAAGACAGTCACATGACAACCAGTGTCTGGCAGGTTAGTGAACCAGGCCTGGGTACAACATTTGATAAACCTAAGAGAGAGGTTTGGGACCCATAAAAAGTCGGGGAAGAGCAGCACACCAGGGTCTGGGACCTACACGAAGTCGGTGAGCCCTGCAAGAGCAGCACACCGAGGTCTGGGACCTATATGAAGTCGGCGAACCCTGCAAGAGCAGCACAGAAGAGTCAAGGACCCATGCAAATACTAAGAAGCATGAAATCAAAGGGCTGAGACCTTGAGCAAGTTGTGGCAGTCCCGAGATAAGATAAAGGTGTCTGAGACCCACGCAAAAGATAGACAGGCTACACAGCAAGACAGGAGGGATCCTAAGACAAGCCACAGGGGTCTGGGCCCCACATATGGGAGAAAGAGAGGCAAGCGAAGTGAAGATAAGGGGTTGGGGACCCACAGTCAAAAGAAGAGACATTTTCTAGAATACTAAGATCTACAGTCAAGTTCGACAGGAGAGTGAACCAGACTTGATACTACACTACATTTGTGAACTGGAGAAAGAATATGGGAAGATACACTCCCCATGATACTTGAAAGTTGTGCTTTTGTGAAATAAGAAGACCTGCAGTCAAGTCTGGCAGGTTGGTGAACCAGACTTGATGTTATATTGATGAAAGAATAGGGGAAGATCCCCTGCGCCCCTTGATACTTAGGAAATGTGGTTTATTTTTAATTAAGAGAGACTGGGAAAGGAAAAGAAGAGGAGAGGCAATTCCCCATTAATCCTGTTGTGTTTTTGAATACATATGCAGGAGCATCCGACATCAAGAACTTTCAAGTCCAAGAACCACTCATTGGGCTTCATTATGAGGTTGCTGATAAGCCGCTGGTAGTACTGGTGGCTTATCGGCAACCTTTGGTCACTGTTTCCACTGCACAATATATTGGTATTACTGGGATATTACGGGTGGCAGAGGAACAGTAAGTTCCCATGGAGTCTCATAGATCTCCATGGGATGGGAACCACGGAAGCACTGACACTGTTGATGACAGTGCTGGTGGGTCAGTGAATAATCTGCCGGTAGGGACCTGCACTACCTTCAGGTCAGGCCTGCTGGTACTTCACTGCCCCTCCCAGTAGACTCAGAGTATGCCGGTCATGAAAGGGGGCTGGTAACCATTAGTACTGGCACCTTTTTCCAGAAAGACATGCTCATAATGAGCCCCATTGTGTTTTCTCATCTGGAACTGAACATTTGAATTTGCATCCAGAATGAAGGAAGCCTCCTTCTGGATCAAGAAGACACACAGTTTTTCCTTAGTTAGTCTAGAGTGCAAGGGACAGATATAGGTTTGGACACAGGATGGTGGACATTTTACTTTATTGGACATCCTGAATCCTTAGTCCTTTTGTTGAGGTATGGCAACCCCTCATAGAAATAGGGCAGGGTATGTTTTCCTTTTCTTTACTTTTATATATAAATGCAAGTCTTTGCCTACACACATGCCACCACTGTGTCAGACTCGTACATCTGCACCCTTATAATTTAAACAAAAGGATGTTTTCTTCTTGGCCTCGAGGTTCTGAGTCTCAATGTTGATATCCAATCAGGAAGCAGATTTGATGGCCACATATCAAGCATAATGGTGGAGGACCCTCCCTAAAAGCCACTGGCAAATATTCTTGGATCCAAGAGCCAAAGGTTTGGCTCTGTGAAAGTAGTCAGAAGAACCTGTACACATAGAGATGGGTTTTCTCTGTGTCCCTCTCTCATTGAAGGAAAGGAATAATAAGTTAAGCATTCACCAACAAGTGTTTCCTCCCTCTGTCCCCACAGGCCATCCCCACCCCTTCATTGATTCACGGTGCGTCACCCTTTCTCAACTCTCATGCTGAACCTCCTTTGCATCCTGTATTCATGGTGGCCCTGAATCATGGTGTTCCCATCTTCATCTTGTATCCTGGCTTGCAACATTATGTGTTACCACTGACTTCTGCAATTGTATTTGCTCTCCCCTCTTGCTTCTCCACTCTTTTTGACTGCTTACTCCCTGGTCTCTCCTCCTCTCTCTTTCTCCCTTTTCCTATCTCCTCCCCTCCCCCCGCTGACCTTCTTCTATGCACATACTCTATCAGAATTGTCCCTGGACCTAGTATGACAGCAACATCGTCTGTCTCCTCTCCCCTCACTGTTTCCGCCCCCCCGCCCCAGCACTACCTGAAATGTTGTCAGGACTAGTATGATAGTCGCTTGTTTTGTTCCTCTTCTCCCTTTCTGCATCCCTCTCCCTCACCTTTTGTTTTTCTCCGGCTCTACCAGAAATTTCGTCAGGCCTAGTACAGTAGTCGCCTGACTGTTTCCATTTCCTTCCCACTCTCCCCCTCCCTTCCTTATCTATGTATTAGCTCTTGCACTATTTGAAATGTCGTCAGGCCAAGTATGATAGTTAATTTCACATCCTTACTGTTCATGGCCTATAAGAATGTAATTGTATTTCCCCTTGTTCCCTCCCTTGCCTTGAAGTGCTTTGAAACACATTGTGCATAGGTTATATATGAATAAACTATCATATATCATATCAAGTATGTGTATGCATTGTGGGAGTAAAGGCTACTTAGTGTGTGAGTGTCCATTATTGAGTTTGGAAAACACCAAGCTCAAACACAATGGGAACTCTTCTTCAGTTGTATCCACACCTCTCCGGTGCTTCCCAAGTGCTACCTCTTCAACCAGAATATCCTTGCACGCCTATACACCAGTTGAATTTTTAGAGACCAACGCACCTGTGAAGGTTGCCACCTTCATTGCTCTGGAGCTGGCGTCAACTATTTGGATCTACAATTCATCAGGAAATGGGTGATTCCTATCTCCTTTAAACTTGAGCCAGCACCAGGACTCCTTTGAGATTAGTATGATAGCAACAGAGTGCCTCACAATAGACACCCCCACAAGAGAAATCACACCAGAAGGTCAAGCATTTGCTGATGTTTTCTCATCAACTGAAGCTGACAAGGTACCCCCTCTGACTGTCTGTACAACGTACCCCTGATCAGAAAATCTCACATGGGAAAATGTACTCTTTGTCTACAGAAAACAAATGTGTCCTGGAGACTAATGGGGTAGAATTCCTGAAGAAGGGGTCCAAAGAAGAAATCTGGGGAACTCCAGCTTTACATTGACTACAGGGAGAAAAATTACATCATGATTAAGAACTCTACATGCAAAAGCCCAACACTGCCCTTAAAATAGGTATGTGCTGTATACCCACCTTCATGCATGCATACTATGTGCAGTTGTACAGCGTGTGAATGAAGGTAGATTGTGTAGGGCAGGGTACAGTTTCACAAAGGCACCGATAGCAGCAAGTGGGCTGGAGTTCCAGTAGCAGGCAGCATATAGGCACACTGAGCTGGGGGGCAGCGGTGTTGAAGGGATAGCCCAGAAATCTAAGTATTTCCAAAAGTTGCTGGTGGTCCCTGGTCAATGTGTTGGTGGGCATGGCTCTTACCTATTAAACAGCCTGCACACATAAAACAGTGGATATTTACAGAATGATTAATACAAAAGAAAATGGTGCTGCCCTAGCCACTATCTTCATGGGAGGGCTATCTAATCATTAACTTGCATTCAAAATAAAGGGACATAATGCTCTATAGAAAACAACATTTTAAGAAGCAGGAAAAAATACATTCAGTGAATGCCAATTACTTTATGTGCAAAGAAAATTAATGGTATGTTTATAAACAAAAGATAAATTAGACGTAATTGCAATAAAAAAGACAGATTTGACCAACAGATGTGACAAACCATGAGACAATGGGAAAGTATCAAAAAATGTCATTCAATGTTAAAACAGTTTGGGCCTCATTCCGAGTTGGGCGCAAAGGGATTACCGGCACCAGTAAGGACACCAGGCCTGTAAACCCTTTGACCAGGAGTTATGGACAGGACCCATTAAGGGACTTCAGAGCTAATAACAGTACCGCAAATTAGCTACTTCCCCATTCCCATTTGAGCCCTACAGGGGCTCAAATGGGAATGGGGAATGGATTTTTCAATGGGGACTTACCGGTCCCGCAAAGGTCGGACTACACCGGTAAGTCCCCATTGAACCAAGTCGGAGTCGGTACCGGTATGGGAGGTAGTCATGGTGCAAATAGCGCCATGATTACCTCCATACTCAGAATGAGGGCCTTTGACTCAGATATAGCCACACATAAAGTGTTTGATTGCTATGTTTCGGCATGGAGACAATCAATGTACTAGCCTTCCCCAGGCCCTAAAGACATAAATAAGACTTGTAAATAAAATGAGTATCCCTTATTGATAAAGGGACTTGGAAGACCCTCCTGTGAAGTGAGGTAAGTCATTAATCCCATCTTAGGTAGGTCTTTAGGGTGAAAGGCACTTGTTTGTGGGACACAAAACTATGACCCTCTTCGTTATTTGTAGGTGGAAATTTCTTGTTTACCTACCTTCTTCTGTGTTTAAATGCTGTAAATGGATTGGATGCATTTTCCCTGCATGTTGAATATTGGTGCTATTCATAACTGTATTCATTTAAGTCGATTCATTTGACCGAGTTGGTTGTGTGATATGTGGCATAAATGGAACCAGAGTGTCATGGTCTACGTGTTCCTGACGTCTCCGTAATGACGTCCAGAACAGAATGCTTACATGCATAGCCTGCAGTAATTTCTACTGTGATATGGACTCTATCTGCAGTAAGAAATTCTTCTGCGAGCCCTTCACGGACATCAGAATCAGCCTGAAATAACCCAAGCAGCTGTAAGAGCAGTTCTTCATGGATTTTCCTCATTCAGGAGAATAAACCTGTGTTATCTGCTCCATATTTTGGTGCAGAGTAACATGCTAAAGTTTGCTTGATTGCCAATTCAAACAAATGTCTGCGAGCCCCTCTACTGAGAACGTACACAGCCAAATACCCTGTTGTATGGGTAGGTTCCCAGTCAGGAGGGTCTACAACCACGTTTAGCTCAGTGTACTTTTCACAAAGGATAAATCTCCATTTACATATCAGTCTGGTCCCACCCACCTGAGCAGTCCAGTACCAAAATGCTAGGCAATTCTCCTCTGAACATGAGTACCAACAGCATTCCCAGACACGTGTTTCAGTCTTGCCTGGCCTCCTCAATGAGGTGAAGCTGTGCCTCTTGAAGCATTGTGAGCAAGGGGTCCATGTCTGGATTACCCTGGGTACCTTAGGGTGACCAACCCAAGTCCCTAAAAATTCATAGAATGGTCTGCCACAATTTAATGCACAATTCGTCTGGCTAACAGGGTAGGTCAACATTTTACTGAATCAACCACGGCTTTCTGCCTTAATTGATTGAGTCCAATATTTGCAGGGTATTCAGGTGTGTAATGACGTATTTGATCTAGGTCCCATTGAAAAACCTCAAGAATATATTTCTAAATATCTTTCTAGGCCAAAAATTTGAAGCCAGCATTGTGTTTGCGCAGAGAGATGGTAAATGAATATAGATGACACACTGACGGGAAATGTTAGAGAAATAAGTCAGCGCAAAGGCAGATCCAACTGCCTAGCACAGGCCACTAGTAGGCAGTGCTGGGGGATAATAGGGCCTTACGCAGTAATATGATGAATGAAATAATGAAAGTAAATATGAAGGAGACATGTTAGTAAAGAAAGTGCAAGACAGCATTCTTGGCCAATCAGAGCAGTGATTTTGACATGATTATTGCAAGTTATTACTCAACAAAGAAGTCATGATTCATAAGTAGCAAAATTCAATTATGCCAAGAGATATAAAGCACTCCCCTAATCAAAAACATTATTAGCACCTTGTTAACAACCCATTAGATCCAGCCTCACATCCTATCCTGACTGCTCTTCCCATCTTCTTACAGACATCGAGTAAGTGGGGTGCAGAGGAGGGGTAATAGGTCTCCTTAAAAAATAAACAGTGACATGGCAACAGTTTTGGCTTTTGTGTAGACATGGGAAAGGCATTTGAATGGCACTGCCTTAGTGGTATTAACTGGCCATCGATGGTAGCAGCTGCAAAATGGTGCAAGTACCTAGGCATATAACAGCAGTGTCTGGCAAATGCCTAATACGTATACACAAGCCAAAAGTGTTGGCTTTGCCAATGCTTATTTTTAACTGGACTTCGGTGAAGGACACGCATAGTGCTTATAAATCGAGTGGCTGAAGGCAGATCTGGTTAAGACATTTGTATTACACCAGTAGCTTGTTTACAACTCCAATTAAGTTATTCACTCTCAGAAGACTGCTTTGAATAAACACTGGCAGGCACTTGGAGTGCAAAATTGGATTGTAAGGCTTGATAAAAGATAGCTCAAAAAGATTCCAGGAGGATATGTTTTGGGTAAGGGAGGGGTTAAAAGTGGGTGGGAATTGCCATAGGATTTTGCATGGCTATGGGCAGTCAGTGGGTTGATAATTAACAAAAGAACACCTGCAAGCTCTGTGACCCTCCTGAAATGCCATTCCTCCTGTCTGTACTATAATGCAATAGATCCAGTTTATAGGTACCACGCCACCCAATCGCCCTAACTAAAAAGTGGGGGCACTGTGATTAGGCAATTAGAGGTGACATCACAGAAACCAAATGCATCCTAAATTGAAATATGCATAGTTTTTTCAGTTTGTCTTTTCCATCTGAAGAACGTGCACAGATCAGCAAGCATTTGCCAAGAGAATATATGTCCCTACAACATTACTGACTAGTACAAAAGGCGGGCACTGTGTATGTCAAGGAATCTCTTCTACATGCCTGTATGGCAGAATGTCAATGTAAGACTTTTGCAACTGCAGGCGAGTCATTAGAGTGGTCTTGTGAGTATCTGTACTTCTGGACCCGAACCCCGCCCACAGCACTGTTTAAGTCAGGGCTGATTTTTTTTGTTAACACATAGAGGGACAGCGTGTGTGTACCCTCTCAAAAAAAAGCAAGTGAACGCTGTCCACCAGCGTGGCCCCTCAACTTGTGCCCTGGGCTGTTCACATGAACAGATTGCTCTGCGCAGAGAAAGGGGGTGCAGTACAGGGACATCATTTGGGGGGTCACGAGCCGTTGCACATGCAACCCTTGAAGTCTATCCTGCTACCCCTGTGGTCTCACTTGGTAACTCTAATAAAAATGAAAACACAATTTTCTTTTTTTTCTTTTTTTGGGGGATTGGAGCTCCTGGCCTCTGGTCAGATCCATGTGGCTCTTTGTTTCTGGAGTGGCTGCCTTTCTTGTTCAGGCCTGTTAAACAAACAGGGAGTTCCACATGTGTGACAGTTTGAGCAGTGGCCCTAAATAAGAAAGAATAGGAATAACAAATAATTTGTCTTTCTGGAATTCTATACAATAATTGCTAGACTCATTATAGGTTTATTTCAGGCACATTTAATAAGGAAGCGACTCACTGATTTAGTCTGTTCTTAAAGGCATACTCTAGTAAACATTTTTATTTCAAAAATAGATAGCCCACATTAAAAAAAAAATACTAGCATCCTCCGTTTTAAAACTTCCTATGTAAAATTTTGAGATATTTAAGCTCAAAAGCAAGCACAAGGGCGCCGCCATTTTGTGAAATGGAGGCCCTCCTGTGCTGGCTTTTGCGGCACTAATGAAGGAAAAGCCAGCCAGCTGTAGTAAATAAAGTCTACCGCTGGGTGGCTTTCCCTTCATTAGTGCCGGGACTCGGAGGACGCGGACCGGAGACCAGAGCAGGAAAGCTGCAGCTGAATCTCGGTAAGTGCTATTTATTTATTTTTACAAAAAATAAGCACTAGCTGCGTTTTTTTTTCTAAGTTTTCCGGGCTGGAGGAGCCCGGAAAACTTAGAAATAAAACTGCAGCTTTAAAAACGTTGTATTAATGTTTGCGGTCGCTTTTGAAGCGACCGCAAACTTAAATACAAAGTTGTGTTGGAAAACGCTGCGGTTTTAAAACCGCAGCGTTTTCCAACACAACCGTGTTGTGTCTGCCTGAATCTGCTTTACCATTTGGGGCTCTCGGGCTCGGAGCCCGAGAGCCCCAAATGGTAAAGCAGATTCAGGCAGACACAACGCAGCGTTGCGGAAAACAACCGCGTTGTGTCTGCCTGAATCTGCTTTTCCATTTGGGGCTCTCGGGCTCCCCACCCGAGAGCCCCAAATGGAAAAGAAGATTCAGGCAGACAACGTAGCATTTCCCATTTGGGGCTCTCGGGCTCCCCACGGGGAGCCCGAGAGCCCCAAATGGAAAAGCAGATTCAGGCAGACACAACGCCGCGTTGCGGAAAACAACCGCGTTGTGTCTGCCTGAATCTGCTTTTCCATTTGGGGCTCTCGGGCTCCCCGTGGGGAGCCCGAGAGCCCCAAATGGGAAATCAGCTGCAGGTAGAAACACTACGCGGCATGTAAACACAACCGCGTGTGTTTCTGCCTGCTGTGGCTTTCACTTTGGGTCTCCGGTCACCGGAGACCCAAAGTGAAAGCCACAGCAGGCAGAAACACACGCGGTTGTGTTGGAAAACGCTGCGGTTTTTCTTTCCAAGTTTCTCAGGCTCCTCCGAGCCGGAGGAGCCCGAGAAACTTGGAACGAAAAACCGCAGCGTTTTCCAACACAATAACGTTGTATTTATGTTTGCGGTCGCTTCAAAAGCGACCGCAAACATAAATACGTTTTTAAAGCTGCGGTTTTATTTCTAAGTTTTCCGGGCTCCTCCAGCCCGGAAAACTTAGAAAAAAAAACGCAGCTAGTGCTTATTTTTTGTAAAAAAAATAAATAGCACTTACCGAGATTCAGCTGCAGCTTTCCTGCTCTGGTCTCCGGTCCGCGTCCTCCGAGTCCCGGCACTAAGGAAGGGAAAGCCACCCAGCGGTAGACTTTGTTTACTACAGCTGGCTGGCTTTTCCTTCATTAGTGCCGCAAAAGCAAAAGCCAGCACAGGAGGGCCTCCATTTCACAAAATGGCGGCGCCCCTGTGCTTGCTTTTTCGAATTTTGAGCTTGAATAGCTCAAAATTTTACATAGGAAGTTTTAAAACGGAGGATGCTAGTATTTTTTTTTTTATGTGGCCTATCTATTTTTGAAATAAATTTTTTTACTAGAGTATGCCTTTAAACACCTCAAATTCACAATGCAGACAAAAACTTCCAAAAAGCAATTAGATTAAAATAAACATCAATTTCGGACTATGGATTTTGTTTTTCACAAGTTGCAGTTGTAGCGTTTGTTTTTCTGCCATTGTCTCTGTTACGATCATCACAAGACATTCCATCTCAGTGTCCTCAATAACTTGACAAAATCCTTGTGCCTAAAGGTTTGTGTACAGTGTAGAAATGGCCATAGCCCATAAAGTGGCCTTTGTTTTCATGGTGCCACAATGAATGCTTTGTTGTAATGTGTCTATCTTTCCTATCTCCCTGGCATGCTGTTTAGGATGTTTGTTTGCATGTATGAGGTAATAAGTGCCCAGTGTACGGAATGCCGTGTGAGTGCACTGCTTTCCCTGCACTACTTCAAATTCTGTAATACACAGTTAAGAGCCCTCCAAATTGTATGTATTTTGCCAACCTCCGAAGCCTGCAAAGTAGATCCATGCAGGCTTGACATGTGGCTAACTTTGCACCAGACCTGCAGATGAACTGGCCTGCTGTTAAATCTCAGTTACCAGTTTAGTGGTATCCACTACAGAGTGTAATTCGCTTTCTGATTTTGAGAACATTCAGACATGTAATTGCTCATTTTACTATAACCGGTAGGAGAGCTATAACCGGTAATGTAGCTGTGTGGGTTGTGCACTTACTGCTGCAATGTGTGTGTGATCTGCAGGTGGCAGGCTCGAATCCCGGCAAGGCCAACTCAGCCTTTCATCCTTCTGAGGTCTATAAATGAGTACCAACAGGGGTTGGGTGATATCGTATGCATACTTGTTCTATATAAAGCGCTTACACATAAGTGCTATAAAGTAACACATCATCATCATTTGGCCATGGACGTCTCCTTGCATTCAAAGTAATTTCGTAATATGAGCCTATACACACTGATATTAACGATACATATGATCCACTCTTGTAGGAAATGTATATCACATTGCAGTGATACCGTAACCATATTTTTCGTAGTATACTAGGACCTATGCTATGTGATGCCACTTCCTGTTTTGTCAAGGGGTGAAAGGTTGTGTTCCATGGCTTCCCGTGATGTCATTTCGGGGTAGGGTCAAATGGCATCACTTCATGTGTAATGTCACTTCCGCTACCCCTGGCATTTTGGTGAAATGACATGCCCGCGTTGGTCTTCTCCATTCCCACGATTCTGCTGAAGATCTGCGTTTTTCTTGGATATGGTGCCTGTGCCTTCTGATGATGAAAATCTTAGCACAGAGTAACAGTGTCATCTAGTGGTCATTCTAGGAAATTCACAACTTCAGGAGCACTTTTACTTCGTAAGAAAAAGGTTCTGCAGTAAATTGTAGAGATGGGGAGATTTTGACAGTTTCGCTGTCAACAGTTTTGTGAAATTGTGCACTAAATGTCACCAATTTCACGAAAATAGGGACATTTTGCAAAATGAAAAAACAAATGTAATCAGTACGTTTGCTGTAAAGTCCACATATAATGTTTTGAAAACATCAGCAAAGAGGTGGTTGCTGGGCATTTTATGAGCAACGAAGTGAAAAAGGTGTTCACTTATGGATAGCAAATCTCCAAAAAACTGTTTTGCAGGGTTTGTTTCTCAAGCAAAGTAAATGAAGACTCTTTACTAGAGACTTACTTTGCTGACAAAAAAAACCCAAGAAGCCATGTTTGCTGCCATGTTTTTTTTTTTTCAGAAAACTCACACTACTGACTAGAATTCTGCACTTGCTTTGCCAATGAAAAAGCCAGGAAGTTAGATTTTACGAAGTGTTCATGACTCAATTGCGCAAGTGGAACAATTGGAAACAAAATGCATAATTTTAACATTTTACGAAGTTAGAAATTATTAATTGCGCCCATACCTGTGGAATTCATATTTTGCAAACCCTACTGTGCAGTGGTTTGTACATCTATCATAGGCACTTTTCTAACTTCAAGGCTTATATTCCAGAAACATCTTGATTGGTCATATCCAGAGCTGAGTTCTCTATGTGAAATACAGACTAGCATTTGTGTTAACTATTGCTGAAAAATATCTGGATTTTCAGCTGTTGAAACAGGAAATTAGATCTCGGTTATTTCCCTGTCTTCTTCACGTGGATACATCGTGTGATCTTGGGCAAACAATTTGATCTCAGTGTGCCTCATTTGCCAAGATAGATTGGAAGCCCTTGTAGATAGACTGGGCATCAGGAGTATTCACTGCATAACATTACTGCACGTTAACATCTGTTAGAAGAAAATAACACAGTTTGGCATTTGGCAATAAGGACAATATACCATCAGCCCAATCACATACATGATTTCACATAACGTCAGCCCTTCTATTTTAAGGTTAGGTGGTGGCACTTGACATTGTTTTTTTCTGTATTGACACCTGAATTATAGTTGGGCACATGGGAAGCCCTGGCAAGTGAAACATTATAGAAGGGAACATTTACGAATCTCTGTCTTCCGTCGCATACTTGACATGTAAGGTGTGACACTGAAATGGATGGACACTTGCACGATGAGTTTAGGCACTCAGCTACTGTACAAAGTTGCCAACTGGCTGCGTGTAATTTGGAGAAGCTTCATCCAGTCCAGGCTTTCTGGCAAACAGCACTTAGCATACTGACTGCATATGCACATCCGGGAGATGATATAATGACACCTCCCAGCCAATCATGGAGCGCAGAATGTGGGATTGGCTTCATGGTTTCACCCGCCTTTCAAGCTCCCCGAGTAGCGGAAGGCGGCCATGTTACTTCCCTGTGCAAAGGTCTACGCTTGCCTGCCGCTCCAACCCCTCCACCCAATCCTCGCACCACCTTCTAAACTAGCCTGCACCTGCATTGCCGGCATATTCTCTCCTCCCAGCCTTCACCTCCAAGGAATTGACCATCGTCATGGAAAAGGAGAAGGGACTATGTGTAATTCCCCTCTCCGTGTGTCCATGCTGGGCATTTTGATTTGTAGTTTTTTTTCAGTTGAGAAATGGCAACATTGACGAATCGCAACTTTTAAAAAAGCAATGTGCATCCTGGAAACCATTCTGGGGTGCTAATAGCAATAAACCCCTCAGGGTGTTGGGGATGCCCAGGGTCAGGTAATGGCACCAAGGCCCATGTTAAGAGCCTTGCTTCACTCGGGCCTTAACTCTGGCCTGGGCCATGACCTGACTGTTAAAATGCCCCCCTACTTTGAGGCTTATTGCTGAAATAACAGCCACGGAAAAGGTTGTCCAAAAACACTACTGAACAGGTCTTTGTCTACGGCATATTTTACCTGTAAGGTTTAATTAGTGGTCTTTTTTTTTTTTTTGGCACTGAACAGAGTGCATGGTGCGCTAACACCATGCAAAACACGTTTTACACATGGTTTGTAACAGGGAGTGGAAGTATGGATCAGAAAAACCTATCCGGACCCAGCTGCTCTGTGTGCAAATCTGAGAATCACTCCACCTGCTGCAGCTGATATGATAGGTTATTTGTAACATGCTTAATACCCAGAGGTTTCTAAGTACGGACCCGGGGATTACTGGACCTGTGTTGCTCCGTGACATATTGCTTCCAAGGCGAGCACGTTGCCACTGAACTATCCTCCCGAGGATGCTTTGGTTTCCTAGCTGTGTCCTCAACCTCTACACTCTAATTCATTAAATGCATGCCAACTAAGCCAACCCTCCCAACAGAGAAACAACAGATCTCTGCACTTCTACAATCAACCTACATGTCGCAGCCCTGGACAATACATGCTTGCACCGGGGCATGTACGTCTTCTCTCTGAACACAAAGGCCTCGATGCGCTGAACCAGAACACCAAGAAGAAGAGCTGCACGCAGGGCTTATGGTAGTTGCAGTCAGTATGCAGCAACACATAGCCGCCATGAATTTCCCCTCGCTCCCAACTGACCCAGCCCACAGGCTTTCTCTTTCAGATCTGCTAGAGTGTCTGGAGACCATGCCAACCCCAGTGGCCACGGTATACATCCCAGGCACATGACATCTACTGTAGACATGAGAGGTGTTGCTCTTACCGCTCTCCATAAGGGATTTTAGCCAGCTGTGCTCTGGTGAGTTGACCAGATAGCCTGAAACTCAAAAAGCTCCCAATTTGCCCTTATTTTGAAACAGTTCCGCTGCCTTCTTTGGGAAGCACCTCACACCTTCTGGGTGGCTTATGAAGTTTAATGTAAAGTAGAATATAAGCACTGACTTTTAAGGCCCTCACAAGACTACTTCACATCTGGCCAAAAAATGGACCATTTTGACTGGGCCTAAGAGTCTGTAAAACAACAAAGACAATGGCACAATCCTTCTCGGGCAGGGCTATGGCCACTTGGCATGGCCTTCCATTGGAATTATGTGGGTTACATGACTGGATGACATTCCGATAATGGATACAAACCCATTTGTTTAAGTGCTATTTTGGTGTTTAAAGGCCAGCTTGACAACGGAGCCTCTTTTCTCTGTAGGGAAGGATTGTTGTATTGTTGGGATATGGCAAGGAAAGGATTTGGGATTTTTCTGTTTTTTAATCAATGTGCTGAAATGTGATTTATTATTGTAGATTACTCCACTGCTCTTGGGTAGAGTTTGGGCTCTAGAAAATACTGAATAAAACAAATAAAATAAGCAAAATATGCACCTGAGACATATGTAGAAAATTAGAAGAAACATTAAACGAGAAATGTAAGCAGAAAAGATTGACCCATCTGACAATGATCAACGATGTATGCCGGTGCATGAACCAAAGAGTAACACCATCCCCTCATCTCTAAACACATTGGGCCTCATTACGACCCATCTGGAATGGGTTAAAGGATTCTGCTAATGGATGCAGACCCGTTAACACCATTCCGCACGATTACGAGGGGACCCTCGCAGGACCCCTATATGGACGCCTGGCAAAACCAGGTGACGTTACTGGGTCCCGCGAGGGGACCAGGGAGATAACAACGGGCTGGTCGTATTCGGCCCATTGTTAGCTCCCTCTCCCATTTCCATTGAGCCCTCTGGGGGCTCAATGGGAATGGGGAAGGTCTGGGTACGGGTTCCCTGAGGGAGGAATTTCCGGGCCCTCTGAACTCGGAATGGCCCGGTAATTCCCCATTCAGGGAACCCGGTAAAGGAGCCCGGTTTGGCGGCAATTAGCTCCATGGCTGCTGCCAAACTCGTAATGAGGCCCATTGTGTCAATCACGCTCCTCCCCCTCCCATCCATACCAAACCAACACAAACCCACCAGTAGGCAGCAGCCTTCCCATACCCATTACCCATTGCCTCCACGTCCCTCTTCCTCGTCATAGTATTGATATAGAGTAAAGTACTGTGACAAGTAAGAGTAGGGCTAGGATTAATGAAGATTACCAATAAATAATCTGAGCATTACCTCCACGTCCCTCTTGCTCGTCACAGTATTTTACTCCATGCCAGTACTGTGACGAGGAAGAGTAGGACTGGGAATAATGTAAATTGCTGGAAAGTAATCCGAGCATGATGCTGCCTCTCACTGGGAAAGGAGCAACACTACAGCACGATTGCACTATAACAAGACCCAGTGACATGACCCAGGAACACAACATACTGCACATAACACAACCCTAACTGGAAGAAGGAGGTGGCTGGCTATCTGACACTGCTCTGCCCTTGGTCAGTCAGTAACCGAGAGGCCAAGGAAAGCCGGATTTCGATAACACAGCGAATCAGTGGAAGTGCCAGGAATTCATTTGGCAATTCTGACGTGGGTCTTTAACAGACCCAACACATTTCAGAAATCAAACAGCATGGAAGGACATGATTTCCATTGGTGGATGGGTTGATCACTGTGAGTCAGGACGTAGAAGCTGGACACGCCTGGAAGCTGTTCATTTTAAGCGCCTGTGTGTTTGGGTTTTCACTGATGTTCTCATGCTGTAGAGTGCCAGCTTCACATGGATATGCATCCTGACCACAGGCTTGCATTTACATGCACAGGGAGCATCGCGGGTGCTTTCCTATCTCCCCAGACTACATCTGTGAACGATTTCCTGCCCAGTCCCTTCAGACATCAACACGATTATGGATGCAGCAGGTTATTTTAAAAACAAAAAAAATCCAGAAAACTGCCTGTGGCGTTTGCATGCGTGCCTCGTATTATCTCATTACCCCTACAAATGTATCCTCTTCGCTCGTGTCATTTATATCTTTGTCTGGATGTGTGAAATGACAGCAAGTGAGAAGATCCAAGCTTCAAAGCAGGGGTCAAGTTACTAACACCCCCTGTGTGAGAAGGTCAGGCCGCTGCAGAGCACTGCTGGCTTAACGAGTGCAGGTGCAGTGACGTGCACCTCGAGCTCCCGCCGCACATTAACAGGCTCCTGGGGGGGCAAAGGTCACGTGTTACCTTTCACGCTTCTCAGCTGGAGCTGCTGCGGAGAAAACTGGATCTCTTGCGCGAAGGTTTACGAGGAATACTCCAAAGGGTTTTGGTGGAGGGGAAGGGAAGGGAGGGGAGAAGGGGTCGGTCGGGGCCGGAGCCCCCCTTTCGGGCCATCAGATTCATACAAATTGAAAGATGTTTATAAAAAGCAATGTATTCATACAAAACATATCATATAATTAATATTTCAGACCTCACCAATAAATGTATAATTTTATTGGCTAAGAAATTTCCAAAATTAGAAATATTGAAAAAGAGAAAAGATTTTGAAAATAATTAAACAACCATAAAGTGATAACTGAAATGCAGAAGGTCTTCTTGAAATCAGAGTACAGACCCCACAACAAACGAATGAATGAGGAATCACCCCCAAAAAATATAGCATAAAGGCACAGTATTAAAAAAAAGTCCCTGACTGATTTAATAGTGCAACAGATTAGGAATAATCACACATGTACACATTCAAAACTCATTAACACGCAAATCGTTGTTTAAAAAAATGCTTTGTTTATTTTGTCTATAGTCCCTTTTATCTTTGACTCTGATAATGTTAGGGGGATTAGAAGTGGGAGAAACCTGCCGTGAAGTATTGATAAAACATACTAGTATAATCAGTATTCTTATCATGGGGGTGATTTGGCACTCCCTTTTGGAAGCATTTGTAGAGTTGTTTCTTGACCCCCTTATCCAGTGTTTTCATTGGGGTCTCCCCTTGTATAATGGCTTACCTGAAGATGAAGTAAATCATATATCTTTCTGCATCTATTGCCTCTAGTAATCTGTGATCCTGGCCACCAGATTCATTTATTTTAAACTGAGCATTTCATGGACCAGGAACGAGGCCTAAAAGAGCATCAGGGCTTTGTACAGGCAATTGCGGACAGAAATATTAAGATCAATCACGGTACATCATAAAGATGCAGGGAATCACCAGGAATGGCAGATTACTCATGGTAATTATCAGTACTTTTAGTCCTCCCGAATCCTCACATTCCTTACTCGATGAAGGCAATCCACCTTCCCGTGCAAGTGGTCCATGAAATGACTTGTAATTTTAACTAAATCCCTAACGAAGATATAATCCCTCGTTTCCCAGTTTTAATCTCTGTTTTCTCCCAATATCAACGATGGCTAGAACTGGGCACGGTGAGGAGGGAGGGCCATACGTAATTGACGAATCAGGACTACTAAAGTAATGATGATTACCATAAGTAATCTGGCATTACCTCCGTGCCCCCCTTTTTTGTCACATTCCTCACTAGATAAAAATTTCACAACGATGACATAGCTGGAATTTAAATACTGAAAGAAGGAATTCCAGTACTTAGAGATGCTTCTCAGAAGTGTAACTTCTTTATACTCAGGACAATTTTAGAGTGAAGTAGTGTGAAGTATCCGGGAGCTGAATACAGAGGGCAGAGATGCTCGCATCGCCCGTGTGTGGACCGTCTTGAATGTGTTTAGGGAGGCCAGGTTAGCAGCGTTTCACCTTTCCTGCATGGAGACTCCTTGTGACTCAGCCCGGGAGGCGGCCAAACATCTGGTGGCACGCCTGTGGATGATGCTTGGCAAATGGTTGTTGGCAACTGCATATCAAGTGGAGATAGTGGCCTGAAAGAGCGACTTAATGTGGGTTTGTTTCCTTTTGAATTACCTCAAAAAGATACAAAGCTGGATTCGGATCTTCTGGAGGATGACATCTTGTCTATGTAGATTTGTGGAGCGCTGCCCACATCCCGGGTGTGTAGCGGGCGTCCTTCAGGCACTTCCTTCTCTGAATGCAATACTGGTAAGATTATGTCATGTTCGAGTGAATCTTCTGAATGAATTATTAACCGGTTCTGAGCACATCCACCAGTAGGGATTTAGGTGGCACGAGGGGAGAATATACATATGGCTCTGCTTTCAAAATTCAACCAACTCGCATCGGAGATGGCTATGAAGAAAAGTGTTTTTCAGGATGTGAATTTAGCATTTGTCTCAGACATTGCTTCAAACAATGGCTCTTGTAGCTGCTTGAGGTCCACCAGAAGGACAGAGTGGGCAGGACAGGCTTCTTGCAAGCTTGCTGAATCTCAAAACCTTTGAACAAGTGACGTATCAAAGACTCAAATTCTTGGCATGCCCAAATTAAATCCAAAAATGTTTTAATAGCTGCCAGCCGTCAGAGATTTGCCATTTGTTTCTTGGACCTGTTGGCAAATCTCTCACTGATCACCAGGCTGGAAGCGACTGTCATTGGTAATTGTCGGAGCTTAAAGACCCGATGATGCTCCTTTACTGCAACCTCCATTAGCTTCAGATCTCAATGGGGAGGGCTCTTCTGGTAGATATGCTGGCCTCTCTGAAGCAAGGGAGAGAAGCAGCGGAAACCATGGTCTCCTTGTACAGAATGCGGCCACAAGCACCACATGTCCTCTCCAAGCTTGACCTTACGGAGGAGTCTGTGTAGCTTTTGGAGTGGTGGGAAGGCAATCTTTAAGAAAGGTACAGAGGCAATAAAGAACTAGTCCATCAATGATTTGTCAAGACCAGAGGCTCGGATTATGCTGAACTTCACTCTTTACGTCTCTAGCAGAAAAGTTCAGATATGTACAACACCACAATTCAAGGGATAAAACGAGAACATCCAAGACAAACATAGTGTCCTTGTAGTTTGAACTTGATAGGGTGCTTAAAGGGATGGTCTAGTAAAAATGTTTATTTAAAAAATAGATAGGCAACATAAAAAAAAATACTAGCATTCTCCGTTTTAAAACTTCCTATGTAAAATTTTGAGCTATTCAAGCTCAAAATTCGCAAAAGCAAGCACATGGGCGCATCCATTTTGTGAAATGGAGGCCCCGCCTGTGCTGGCTTTTGCTTTTGCGGCACTAATGAAGGAAAAGCCAGCCAGCTGTAGTAAACAAAGGCTACCGCTGGGTGGCTTTCCCTTCATTAGTGCTGTAGGCGGAGGACAGGGACCGGAGACCAGAGCAGGAAAGCTGCAGCTGAATCTCGGTAAGTGCGATTTATTTTTTTTACAAAAAATAAGCAATAGCTGCGTTTTATTTTCTAAGTTTTCCGGGCTGGAGGAGCCCTGAAAACTTAGAAATAAATCTGCAGCTTTAAAAACGTTGTATTTATGTTTGCGGTCGCTTTTGAAGCGACCGCAAATATAAATACAACGTTATTGTGTTGGAAAACGCTGTGGTTTTTCTTTCCAAGTTTCTCAGGCTCCTCCGGCTCGGAGGAGCCTGAGAAACTTGGAAAGAAAAACCGCAGCGTTTTCCAACACAACCGCGTGTGTTTCTGCCTGCTGTGGCTATCACTTTGGGTCTCGGGTGCTCCCAGGGGAGCACCGGAGACCCAAAGTGAAAGCCACAGCAGGCAGAAACACACGCGGTTATGCTTACATGCCGCATAGTGTTTCTACCTGCAGCTGATTTCCCATTTGGGGAGCCCGAGAGACCCAAATGGGAAATGCTAAATGCTGCGTTGTCTGCCTGAATCTGCTTTACCATTTGGGGCTCTCGGGCTCCCCGAGCCCGTGGGGAGCCCGAGAGCCCCAAATGGGAAAGCAGATTCAGGTAGAAACAACGCGGTTGTTTTCCACAATGCCGCGTTGTTTCTGCCTGAATCTGCTTTACCATTTGGGGCTCTCGGGCTCCCTCCGAGCCGGAGGAGCCTGAGAAACTTGGAAAGAAAAACCGCAGCATTTTCCAACACAATATAGTTGTATTTATGTTTGCGGTCGCTTCAAAAGTGACCGCAAACATAACTACAACGTTTTTACAGCTGCAGTTTTATTTCTAAGTTTTCCGGGCTCCTCCAGCCCGGAAAACCTAGAAAAAAAAACGCAGCTAGTGCTTATTTTCTTAAAATAAATAAATAGCACTTACCGAGATTCAGCTGCAGCTTTCCTGCTCTGGTCTCCGGTCCCTGTCCTCCGCCTACAGCACTAATGAAGGGAAAGCCACCCAGCGGTAGCCTTTGTTTACTACAGCTGGCTGGCTTTTCCTTCATTAGTGCCGCAAAAGCAAAAGCCAGCACAGGAGGGCCTCCATTTCACAAAATGGATGCGCCCATGTGCTTGCTTTTGCGAATTTTGAGCTTGAATAGCTCAAAGTTTTACATAGGAAGTTTTAAAACGGAGAATGCTAGTATTTTTATTTTTATGTTGCCTATCTATTTTTTAAATAACATTTTTTACTAGACCATCCCTTTAACTTCACCTGATGAGCCCCTCCAATCACGCTCCTTTCTTGACATCTTTCTTTGCTGCTAGAGCTGCAGATAAGTACCATTCTTGATATGCAAAGTTTAAATGGATGTGTGATTGTGTTGGGGATTGCCATTGTTGTTGTGGTTGTTATCATACTGTAGAGCGCGTGCGTCCGTGTCATCAGTGATTTTTCTGTAGACCCGCAGTCACCTCACCTACTGGCTTTGGCGAGGCTCTTGCGGGCAGCGCGTGCTGTGTGGAGCATCTCTGCACCAACACCAGAGCGTGACAAGGCCTGCAGGCTCCGGCGCTCCCAACATCGTCAGGACTGGCGGACTGGGGGCAGTGCATTGCGGAAGTCACCAGCGTTGAGCCACAGGACTTACAGCTCTGGCACTTGCCTGCGTACTTATGCGATGTCACTGGACTCCACCTCCACACGAATTTCGTTGCCGGCTCCCCGGCAGCCATACCACGAAGTGACCAGTGCACGGCATTGCCGATCCACAGCAGGGATCTTGCCACAAACTCGGCAGCATAACAGTAGTGCCAAGGCGCCACCTGCTGCTCATGTGGCAGACCAGCCACTCAGGTGAAGGGCCTGGTCCCTCCAGTAATTACAGACACAACCTCAAGAAAGTATCTGCGACAAGCAGAAACACAATACCAGAGTCGAAACCCCAGCATCAGCTACTTTTCAGTGGCTTCCAGTCACAGGGAAAGTAAACGGACCTAGTCCCAAGACAATAGAACAGCACAATCCAAAGACCATTATAAGCAGAAGCCCAGACCTGCAGAGTTACCTTAAAGGGGGCAGGCCCGAAGTGACCCTGCAGTTACTGACTGCCCAGATGTATCTCTGTCGCCAGTGGAGTCTTACAAGATGAGTAGGAGAGGGTTTACCTCCCGTGAAGAGTCAGAGGAGCCGTACTCTAGCCGTAGGCTGCAGGCCTCCATGGGGCGTGTGGTGCAGAAGGCCATGTAATGAAACACTTGTTCCATGTTAAAATGGTGCCGACATTTGCTACAGGTTTGCCTGGGCTGCTTACACCAGCCGGCCAGCCGCTGCCCGCCCTGGATTGGCTGATGTTGAAATATACTGACCCAATGATGGGAAGCTTGCAGGCGGCGCCAGCCCCCTTGCAAGGACCTCTTTAAAGGCCTTTTACCCCTGTCTGTCCCTGTCCGTGACTGGCCTGCTGCCTTGTACCGCCCATGTTCCCTCCTTGACTCATTTTCCCGAACCCAGTCTCCCCCAGGCTATGCCCGCTATACTCATCACAATAACTTTCTGTTGATTGGCCCTCACTCCCGGCACTTGAGTCTAAGGTTAAGGGTCTAATTCCATATTACCTTCAATGACTCCTTTACCTGCTTCCCAAGTCTGAAGTAGCAAGCACCCTGGGTGCGGCTTTCCCAGGCCATGACTTACACCCACCGCTCCAGGTACGTTTGATTTTTCAACCTTGCGCAGTTCCCCTGCATTATCATGTTTACATCTAATGTATCTTCTACCCTTGCCTTGAACTGGAAGTGTGCAACCAAGACTCTGTGCTGCTACCTCTTGTCTGACTCTGCATCTCACGCCCGAAGTACTCCTCAGCCCTTTGAGTGCAGCTTTTTGGACCACGACCATGCACCAATATGCAACCGTCTCACTTATGTATGCATTTACAATCATGCACATTCATTCTGCATTACTATGTCTCCACCCAATATATTGTCTACTTGTTACTATGAACTGGTGACCTGTAACTGTATTGCAGCCTGCATTATGTACTCTCCGTGTAACTGTACGCGAGCACAATCGCACACCCTTACTTTGCTTTATTATTAAATCTAATATGTCTCCTACTCATTCCCATGATCTTGGTGGACATCTATGACCCTCTGCATTACTATGTCTCCACCCAATATATTGTCTACTCGTTACTATGAACTGGTGACCTGTAACTGTATTGCAGCCTGCATTATGTACTCTCCTTGTAACTGTACGCGAGTACAATCGCACACCCTTACTTTGCTTTATTATTAAATCTACTATGTCTCCTACTCATTCCCATGATCTTGGTGGACATCTATGACCCTCGCCACATCGGTCACCAGAATGTGCACACTTTCAAATGATGTTTTCTATGCCTACCTGTCTAACTGCACACCTGGTGTAGCCACTCGCACCATGAGGTGAGGCTTTTCCAGAATATGCACCCTCTCAAATGTTGTTTTCTATGCCTACCTGTCTTACTACACAGCTCATGTAGCCCCCCACACCATGCGGTGAGGCTTTCCGCAGCATGCATTCTTGATCCACCGTCTATTTTTGTATACGTTTATGCCTGGTTCAGCACATTGTGACTTTGTTCTCGCACTTACTGTAACTAGTGTCTTGATGCCTCAGCGATTTGTGCGCTGTTATAAATTAAAAATAAATAAATCTACCGCAACCGCCCATAGACCCAAGCATTTTAGCAGGTTGGGCACAACAAGCAATATGCCTGCTAGGAAATGCAGACTGCGCCCTAGCCACTGAGCGTTGAAGATCGATTTTGGTCAAGATTGATCCAAAACTGGGAGAGCTTGCCTCCTCAGAAATAGCGGCTGCCACCAAAGGCAAATTATTTGGAGATGCCTTCATCAAAGACATGAGCAAATTCGGTAGCACATATGCAGTGCTAGATAAGGCACAGGCCTCACTTAAGAAACTGGTTGGCAGTAGAGTTTTTGGGAGGGCTGGCAGAGACAGGGGCAGCTTGGCCAGCCGCTTCGCATTATACAGGGCTGCGACTAAAAAAACAAAAACAACTGGCGGGAGCACGATGATCGGAAGCCCAGCCCCTTCTTCCCATCCTGGGGGAGAGGCAGAGGAAGAGGCTGGAGGCCCGACAGCAAGCAACAACCTGCCAATGCAGGTGAGAGAGTTGCCAACGTTGCACAGAGAGCTGTCAAGCGCAGGAGTTCCTCCAGTCGGGGGAAGACCAGCACAGTGCGCAGAGAAGTGGCAAGAGATCACAAGAGGTGCGTGGGTACTGCAGATAGTTCAAGGCTTCTGCTTAGATTTGTATCAAGAGCCTGCACAAGCGTGACTACCGAAGCCCATAGTTTTTTTTCCAAAGAAGACAAGCGACTCCTAAGGCTAGAGGTCATGCAGCTATGGCATAAGCAGGCCATCCCAGCAACAGCCGATCCAAAGTGCTTTGTGAGCAACATGTTCTTGGTCAAAGAAAAGCTCAAGCTGCGGCCAGTAATAAATCTCAGGGCGCTAAACGATTTTCCAGTGTACCAACACTTCAAGATGCAAGGGATTCACCTCCTGCAAGACAATTCCATAAAGGGGATTGGCTAGCCCGGCTAGACCTGAAAAACGCCTATCTCACAGTGTCCATTGCCAAGGGCTATTACTGTTTCCTGCAGGTCATATGGCAGGGTCAGAGATTGGAGATTACTTGCCTCCCCCTTCAGGCTGCCTTCAGCACAGTGGTGTTTCACCAAACGTTTGAGACCAGTGATCAGCAAGCTGAGGTAACAGGGTATCTGGCTCATAGTTTACCTAGATGATGTGTGCTTGATGTGTCAAGACAAGCAGGTGTTACAGGAGCACGTAGCAGGTACGGCAACCGTACTGCAGGAACTGGGATTCCTGATCAACTGAGAGAAATCGGACGTCGTTCCTTCCCAATCAATGGAGTTTCTAGGCTTCATAGTGAATTCAGCCCAGGTAGCCCTCAGTTTGCCGCTAGCAAAGGTGAATATGATCAAGAAGGAGATAAAGGCGTGCACGGGCAAGGAGTTGATCTCATTTAGGGAGCTGGCAAGGCTAGTGGGCCGGCTCACATCATTGTTAAAGGTGATTTTTCCAGGCCCTCTACAATACCGCGCTCTGCAATGCCTGAAGATTCAACACCTCTGGAAGAGCCTCTCTTATTTGCAGAAGGTCCCGCTCTCCCCAGAAGCAAGGGCGGAATTATCCTGGTGGTACTACCACATGGATGCCTGGAACAGGAGAGTGATTTTTGGATCCTCCCCGGACCTAGTCATAGAATCGGACGCCAGCCGCAGGGCCTGGGGAGCCCCTTGCGGGGAGATGACAACCGTGAGGCAGATAGTCAGAGAAGGAGCTCAGCTTGCATATCAACTGTCTGGAGTTGCTAGTGGGCTCCTTTGCAGTGAAGTGCTGGACACATGAGAGAGCGCAATGTTGGATTCTGCTCAAGATGGACAATATATCAGTTGTCCAGTATATCAACTGGCTACAGGGATGAGGTCCAGAATTCTGGCAGGGCTAGCAAAGGACTTTTGGAATTTGTTTCTCAAGAACACTGTAAGTGTGACGGCAGAATACCTCCCAGGATGGCAGAACCAAGTCTGGAACTTGAGATATCTCAGGGATTCCATTGATTGGCAGCTGGATTCAGTGGTATTTCACAAGATCATGTCTCGGCGGGGCCCCTGCCAGATGGCTTGTTCACGTCGAGGCTGAACAAACAGCTCCCCATGCTTCTACATCTGGAGGTAAGATCCGGAAGTAATGCGACGGACGATTTTCTTCTTGAATGGGGGTCGCACACCGAATATGCCTTCCCGCCATTTGTCATGATAGCAAAGACACTGGCACAAGTGAGGATGCAGAAAGTGAGGCTGGTGGTCATCACAACAACCTGCACATAATACTTGTATTAAGTGAATATTCTGTAACAGCGGCACGATGCCCGAGGGCAGTTTGTCCACTTTATAAATGGAAATAAATAAATAAATCACGCCAGACTGGAAAGGTTAAGCATGGCTTCCAAGTCTCTTTGAGATGTCCTACGAACTTCCCATGCAGCTTCTCTGAGATGAGGCATTGTTGTGGGGCCCAGCACGTGAGCTGCATCCGTTGGTAGAGGTAGGGAATTTGAGCCTTATAGCATGGACGATTTCCAGAGAACCTGTTCCCTGCCAAACCTTTCTGGAGAAGCTGAACTGTTCATTGGGGAGTCCTGCATTCCAGGAACCTAGAAGGCTTACAGAATTGGGGGAAATGGCGTAGCTGGTGTCTGGCTAGGGACGTGCATCCCGATAGAACGGATGTAGTCCACGTGGTGAATTTCATGGTCCCCATAGCATCCCAGGGCAAGGTATACCGGGGATCAACACAGCACATTCAGCTATTTCAGCAGGTAAAGCACATGTGGAAGGCCTCACAGTTAGAGGGCAACCCCTGGTATGCAGGTTACTTAAGGGAGTAAGGCTTCTGAAGTCACCAGAACCCAGGCACTCCTTCTTGTGGGACGTCAATGTGGTACTCAGGATGTTTCAGTCCTGGCTGGAGAATGAAGCCCTTTCACGGAAAGCCCTGTTAGCGAAACTTGTGACATTACTGTGCCTCATTTCCTGCAAAAAGACTTCAGATGTTATGACTATAGAGATCGATAATAGATCTTTTTCTCCATCAGGGTTGATTTTTTATGTTACCAAGAGAAGACGACTCAGCATTCCTGGAGGGAATCGTGCAAAAATGTTGTCCTGGGAATTGCGACGGCCGAAAATGTCGACTTTTTTTTTTTACCCCCCTTACACCACATATATATGTGGGGGGGTTTACAGTATGATATTAATATGGTGGGGCTCCGGGGGGTCCCCCCCGCATATATATGTGGTGTAAAGGGTTAAAAAAAGAAAAAGTCGGCATTTTCGGCCGTCACAGTGATCACATAGATCCTTTCCGGAGCAGTCGAGGCTTTGCCAGATCAAATGCTTAACATCTTATGATGCAATGACGGAACCGTTTTGGCCACACTGGGAATTGCAGATATTTATCACCTTGAGGAAACAATTTGGCGCAGTTTCATCAGCGGCACTGGGCGGATGAATCCGCTGGTGCATGCAGCAGGCGTGCATCAATGTTGGGGCTTACAGCGCACACTCACTTAGATGTGCTATGACGTCCAAGACATTCAGCATTGGAGCACGACTGGAAGACATTATGAAGGCGGCAGACTGGTCGAATTAGTCAGTTTTTAAGAATTTCTATTTTACACCGATAGATTAGGTGTCTTCGTTGGTGGTCAGTAAGCTTTAAACTACCATAACACGAGCCTCTGGTCCAGACATAGGATACAGATTGTCCATATTAACTTAGCAGAAGTCATGATTCCATTAAAGACACAGAGGCAAAGGATTATCCAACCCGAGCAATCGCGCAGTATGAGAATGTGGTGAGCAGATTCACGATCAGATTCAGCGAGAGCGCAGCACTTATCTAAGTTGCCATTGCCCACCTTGTAACTGGTTTCCAGTCACGGCTGTTCACTTTATTATGTCTTCCTGCAGGTAAAGAGGTCAAGTCAGCATGCTCTTGAAGCAACAGAAGGCACTGTGGCCAAAGTTGAAGAGTCTGCCGGTTGGGGCACAAAGTTCCATTATCACAGAGACAGCAAAAGAAAGAGGAAGCAGTTTAGTCAGTCAGAGAAGGTCAAGGCAAGAAAGGAGCTTGGAGGGGCACAACAGGAGATGTTAAACACCCTATCAAGTTCAAACTACAAATACACTATGTTTGGCTTGGATGTTGTAGTGTTTTTCCTTGAATTGTGTTGTTGTTTGAACTTTGCTGCTCAAGAAGGAAAGAGTAGAGTCGAGCATGAGCCTTTGCCTCTGTGTCTTTAATAGAATCATGACTTTCTGTTCCGTTAGTATGGAAAATCTGTGTTCTCATTTGTAGTTTCATGTTGAGAATGTTTATCAACCATGTCAAATGCAGAATATATGCTAAGAGGGATAAAGAGGCAGGCGCCACCTTCATCCCTGAAGCTTTGACTATGATTTGCAGAGTGATAGTTTCAGTGCTGTTTCCTGATCTGAATATCGTGTGGTATTCAGATTGTCGCATGCAACTGATTTGTCACGCTAAGTGTCTTCATGGCTAGCAGGTATCCCTGGAATGAAGGGAAAGCCAACGACAGGACAGGATTGTTTTAAGAACCATGGTATCTTCTAATTGATTTTAGAAAAGGGCGATAGGTTAATTCTCCATGAGCCAGAGGAGTATCACTCAGCAGTGGTCATAGTTTTGCAAGGATGTCTTCACAAGGGATGGCTTATGGGAAGAATGGTTCTTTCGGAGAGATACCAGATAAACGAGGTTACTGGTCTTTCCATCGAATTTTTTCCATCGAAGGTAAGTACCATCGAATTTTTTCCAACAAAACAAATGTGCATCAAATGCATTTCTTTGTTTTTTTTGGGGGGGTCCCCCTCAACGCCCTGTTTTTAACCCGTAAAAAAACATACACCAAACAAAATTAACCCTTTACCCCACAAGAATATGCAAAAATATGCATTTGATGCACATTTATTCGTTGAAATAAATTCGATGGAAAAACCCTTGATGGAAAAATGTTCGACGGATAGTCTGCATACCGATAAATGAGTGCAGCCAACAACTTGTGTATTTCTGCGCTCATGGATCCCTATGTTTTTAAGAGTTGCCATAGAGATACCAAGACAAGGTTTTTCTAATTTCAGAGCATATTTCAGTGGAGTGTGGTTCCTTTGCAGGAAGGTGCGAGGACACGAGGCAAGCCAGATTACTTGGTCAGTTCTGTTGGCATATAGCAATATGCTAGCATGGCTTATATTATGTCATCTTGGCAGTGTTCTCTGGTTCTATAGAGGAGGTTTAGAAGCATCTGTGTGTGTTTTTGACAACATCATCTTTCAAGAATGATAGCTAACAATTCTGCATTAAGTGTCATTGAGAAGCATTGAGAAGCATTAACTTTAATGTTTAACGTTTTTAAACTAACCTTTCTATGATGCCTGACATGGTGCTGTGCTTGTGGGTAATGAGGCAGTTCAGTTTGCTTGTTCAATCAAGTGGTCTTTCTTTGAAATGTATCCAAATGTAAGGTTCTTAAGTTTATAAAAACAGATTTCAGGTTGACCTTTGCTTCTCATCTTTTCAAAGGTAGGGGCAAAGGTTATTTGATTGTTGTCACACCCATCTGCCTGCCTGTGCGGGGTCCTGAACACGAGAAGTCTGGCTTGGGCATGTTTTATCCATTATTAAACTATATGGTGTGCAAGTTTGGTTCAATGCAGTGTAGGGTCAATGGCATGCAAACACGTTGAAAATCAGTAGAGGAATCATCTCGATGATGTTTGAAGTCACAGAGAAAATCAGCCTGATGATGCAGTCAGGTGAGTTGAAATAATGTCCAGGTCGTTTGTTCTATGCTTGTTCTCCTGGGGGTCAATGGGGTATTGATGGTGTTGCTATTCAGAGAGTTGATGGAGAGGTTTCTACTTTAATTGATCTAGAACTCTGCTCTACTTTATGTGTGCAGTGAAACCATGCACAGCTCTTTATTGGTACTGTATTGCATGGATCAGGCAGCTGGAATGTGTACTTTGTTTAGCCATGAAAGAAGCCGACCCTTTCTCCCTATTGCCCTATCAGGGAATGTCATCCCCAACCCAGTGGTCGAAGTGCATGAAAAGAAGCAGTGGAACTATGTTCCCTGCTGGCCTGCTCCCGCGCTCCACAAACCCCATCACCAGGCCCCCTTCCACGCGCAATGCAACCCCACACACAAATGCACCTGCTGTTTAAGGGAACGTTCAGTGCAGTGCAAGTTTCAACTGCTTCCTACACTTATTTTAAAACGAAACCATTCCCGAACGGTTTCCTTTTAAAATAAAAGTATAGGAGCCGTAAAACCTAATTAAAAAAAGTAGAGGAGCACCGCTCCCAACCGCTCCTGCTCTCTTTGACCACTGCTCCAACTCCAAGCCACCACCATTTACCTTGATAAGATCCAGCAATGGATGGCTTGACGTTGTCTTTGCCTAAATGGAGGTCATTCTGTTTGGTTCCAGAAGCACTAGTGGTCTGCCATTCCCCAGGGTACACTCGTTGGGCTCTCACCGCACCGCTACCCTCCATGCCCGAAACCTCGACATCATCTTCAGGTGAATATGGCGGCCAAGACCGCCAACTTCCAACTATACACGAAGAAGAAATTCCTGCCCCCCACCCGCTCCCAGAGCAACAAACCAAGGTTGTACTTGTAAGGGCACCCATCTTTCCCCACATAGACGAATGTGACAGCTTTTATGCTGCAGCCCCAAATAACCTGCACAAAGAAATACATCTCAACCAGAATAGATTGCCCTTATTCCCACTGGCAGCGAGAGACATGAGTACATAGCCCCACGCCTAATAGCCCTCCTTCGGCTCCCAGTGAAATACAGAATAACCTTCCAGGTTAAGTCAGTGGTCGAAGTGGGCCGGAGCGGTTGGCAGCGGTGCTCCTCTAAAAAAATGTTTTAGGTTTCACCATTCCTATACGTTTATTTTAAAAATAAACTGTTATGGAATGATGTTGTTTTAAAATAAAAGTGTAAGAAGAAGTTGTAACTTGCACTTCAGTGCACTGCGTCGGGGGTAGGTGGGAGGGGTGGCTTCAGTCTTTAGAATGCCCCTTAAGAAGTGTGAATGGTGAGTGATTAGAAAGGGAAAGGTGCATAAAGCTGCCTGCTGTGGGGGACAATGAATACAGCCGATGGGGGTTGTTTAAAAGGCATTTTGCATTTTCTTTCACTGTGTTTCTTTGATCCTTTATTCAGTGGTGGAGGCGGAATGGAGGAAAGGCGGGACCCAGGCATGGAGTTTCTACTGTGTGTGTGGAAGGGGGGGCGGTGATGGGCTTTGTGGGAGGTGTGCGCGGGCCAGCGGGGAACATAGTTCCACTGCTTCTTTTCGTACACTTCCACCACTGGGTTAAGTGTCTCAGCCACAGGGAGATCTGGAACACTGGCCACAAACACCTGATTTGGCTTGTGGACCCATTTGCCCAACCCAGGAAACTAAGATCAGCTTCCCAGGGCCTCATCGGGAGATACATTCAGGTGCAGGAAGCCTGTCCCTAATAACCTCTGCAATAGAGAGTGGCCTAATGGGGATCCAAGGACTGCAAGAGAATCACCTGAAATTCAGGAGGGCGTTGGACACCACACCCAGGCCTTCCAGCACATCCTGATCTAGCCCCACCTATCTTTCCAAACTCTAGGCCGGTAATCCCGATGTTCAACCCTCCTGTTCCTGCGGGCACCATTCGAAAGCATTGAGTTTGGTAGGATAGCCACCTTCCCCCTCTGCTGCCGGCTAACCCCGCCTAAAGGCCTACTCTATTAGCACTTACATAATGCAAAGTTCTGCTAATTCCTGTAACGTACTGATTGATTGTTGTGTCATTGTAGTCACGGTTTTACTGCACCATACCCTTTGGTCCCTAGGTATGCGACTATGGCTTAGCTGCAAATGGCGACACTTTCACTCCCTCTCTCCTTCCTTCTTGACCTCCCTACCTTCCTTGCTCTTTGAAGAGATCTCACGTGCATCACGTTATAAATCCCTGTAAATAAATAAATAAATAAATGCGACTATGGCTTAGCTGCAAATGGCGACACTTTCACTCCCTCTCTCCTTCCTTCTTGACCTCCCTACCTTCCTTGCTCTTTGAAGAGATCTCACGTGCAGCACGTTATAAATTCCTGTAAATAAATAAATAAATAAATGCGACTATGGCTTAGCTGCAAATGGTGACACTTTCACTCCCTCTCTCCTTTCTTCTTGACCTCCCTACCTTGAAGACATCTCACGTGCAGCACGTTATAAATCCCTGTAAATAAATAAACAAACAAATAAATAGTGTAGTGTGGAAATGTTTGCAACCCTTGTAGTATGACGCAGTAGCGGCAGGCACCTGATGAGTAGTAATTGGGAGGGCGGTATAAGTCTGACTGGAGTCAGTGCACTGATAGAGGAGGTGGTTTTTGCTTTCTCTTTGGTGTTATGAGTTTGCAGATTGGCAGAGGGAGGTACTCGGGGTAGTTTCTTTGCGTGGGAAAATGTTTACCCCTAGATTCATAGAGTGCTATTTGGTGGCTATTTCCACCACGTTTTGTCAGGGATTATTTGGAAGACATAGAAATGTTGAGGTGCCAGGTTTTACACACAATCTTTATCCATTTTATTCTGGAGATGCTAGTCCAGTCCGGGTTTTAATTTTGCATTCTGCAACGTGTAGGATTTATAATGGGGAAAGTCTTAGAGTGCAAAGTTAAATCCAGGACTGGACAAGCATAAAACAAATGGGATGGATAATGTTGGCACAATGGTGAGAGGCTTCAGCCCTGAACTTCCATTACCCCCAAAATGGCTTCCGCAGGCGTCTATTAGGGAAAGCTATGGCCATCAATTGCTGCTTATGCTTTGCATGGACCGCTCATCAACCTCTGTTATTAAAACAGCTGACCATCGATCTTTTAGATGTAAATATGCCTTTAACTTGTGCTAGGTTCCATTGTTGCGTGTTTGTGTCTGATACGCATGGGCAGCCCGTCAATGATGGGCAAAGGGGAGCCAACCCGCCCACACCCTCACTCATCATGGAGGATCTGCGCCAGCCCAGAAGCCCTCCCTCAACTGCATGTTGCAGTTAAGGGAGGGCTCCTGGGCTGGCTTGTACTGTCAAAGGGAAACATGGTTTCCTTTTGACAGTTTGTACCACAGCACACATGCTCAATGAGCCATGCAAGGAGGGTAGCATTTGCTTCCCTCGGCTTGCTTGGCCCATTGGGAATGCAGGCTGGGAAACTGCACATCTGTGTGCATGAGGGGAAACTCCTCCGCCTCCCCACAAATACAAGCGGATCGGGGAGCTCTCGGTTGAGTGCTCCAGCTCCTGAACTTGCATGTACAGGAGCCAGGAAGGGCTTGTTGCTTCCTGGTTCCCGTTTATGCTACACAAAAGCCATAGCTCTCTCTGGTAATGATGGCAGAGCTGAGGAGAGAGAGAGAGAGAGAGAGAGAGAGAGAGAGAGAGAGAGAGAGAGAGAGAGAGAGAGAGAGAGAGAGAGAGAGAGAGAGAGAGAGAGAGAGAGAGAGAGAGAGAGAGAGAGAGAGAGAGAGAGAGAGAGAGAGAGAGAGAGAGAGAGAGAGAGAGAGAGAGAGAGAGAGAGAGAGAGAGAGAGAGAGAGAGAGAGAGAGAGAGAGAGAGAGAGAGAGAGAGAGAATAGAGCTGAGGAATGGGTGGGGAGCATTTTGTACTGGGCAATAAAGCATTTTGTACTGGGCAATAAATAAAAAAAGCTGTTAACAAAAGAAATGATGATGGCATGTTTTACTAAGCGTTTATGACAAAGCAAGCATGATGTGTTATTATGTGGCTAGACTGGCATTTTGGTGAAGCCAGTTTGGATATGTTTTCGTATTGTGGCAAGGCATTTTTAATGGCAAAACCAACTGGAACATCTTCTTAGGTGGGGTACTGCCATGTATTGGCAGAACCAATGTGAACATGTTTTTTTTAATAGTACCATTACTGGCATTATACACAAAGCAAACATGAGCGTATTCTTATATGGGAATATCGGCATATATTGGTGCAGCCAGCATGGAAATGTATGGGCAAAGCCAGTGTGAGCATGTTTTTATATATGGCATATATTGTGGCCAGAGGAATCATGGCAATGCATTGGGAAATGTAACTGTGCTCTGTGACTTGCATCGATTGGATTTTTTCATGAGTTAGGAAGCTGCATGGCTTTTTACCCCATTGTTCACTTAAAGTGTGTTGTAAAATGCACCATTTTGATGCATTATTCCAAAAAATGCCTCACATGGACTGGGAGAAGCACCCCAAACCCTTTTGGTTGGTTTAGGCTCCTTCGCTACGCTCACTCGTTCAGGCATATTTGGGGAAATATTTACAACCCTCCAATTAAATAAATTCACCAGCCACCACTGCTGCTATGAATCTTTATTGACATCTTGAAATCTCACATTTCCAATAAAGGTTGCTTAAACACAACAACACAATGGCAACTCATCGGGTCAGAGTGCATGTGATGTCACTTCCTGTGCTCATAGGCGGGTGGGGTCCAACGATATGTAAGGTCACCTCTTCCACCCCAACGTTCTTTGTTAAACCATACTCCTGTAGACTCTCCATTAAATTTGCCTTTACCACTGTCCAAAACTAGGCATCACTTTAAGGAATAAAAATTGATGTTTCCATTTCCTAATCATCTCCCCCCTCTATGAAAAATATCTTTTGGCCTCGCAATGTACATTTCTGTATCTAAAGGATGTTCACGTGCCTTTGTGTCCTGCACATACATACATTCCAATCTTTGTGTTCATTGCCAGACGGTCCATTTGGCCAAGAACATCAGCTGGAGACTGAGCCTACAGCCAAGGTTGATGACCGCAAAAAGAATAATTCTTCATGTTCATCTGACCCCACGAAGCCCCTGCACTTCTCAGGCGAGGGAGCTCACCCCAGAGTGTAGAGCAGCGCCCCTTGTCACCCACTTGAGTAATTTTACCATGCCACTATTACACAAACTTTGGGGATCAGTGACAGAAATCGTTCCAAGATATTCAAAAGAGAACAGAGCCTTTCAAAAACTATTGATTAATTCAAAGTTAAGAAAACACCTAACAAAACAAATGAAGCCTGATTGCACTATTCCAAAGAAACCTTCCCAACAGATAACTCATTGAGCTAACAGATCTGATGCAGTGATCTGTGAGTACAGAAGGTGACAGATTTTAATCCCAGCAGGTCCACTCAGCCTCTCATACTTCCAAAGTCGAGTACTCTTCAGTTGCTTTTTAAGGCTTAAGTGAAAACATTTTTTATTTAATCCGCCTAGTTGTGATTTGCAAAGAACACCATATTTTGGTGTACATTACTTGTGTCCTAATGTATGCGAGGACGGGTTGGTATTTCTGACCACTAAAGCACCACTAATTTAGATAAATAAAAAGAGCTACTATTAGAAGCACGAGGAATATGGCATGAAGTGGTATATTTCAAAAAACGCAATTCCTAGAACAATCGGGTGAAAATTACCAATGTCGGAAAAAATCGATATCACCTGATTTACTGAAATGGCTTAACTATGCCCAATTTCAGGGATCTGGTAATTGGTCAGTTGGTGCAAGTGTATTTTGATCACGTGACCTAAGCACAACCCAAGTGTGAATCGCTGCTAATCATTTGGGGCCTTCTTGTTTTCTTTACTTAAGCTGCCCTACAGCCACTTTTCTTTTACAGTTGGTCAGCTGGTACAAGTTGATGTATGTCACATGATCTAAGCCCTGCCCACCTGTCAATCACTGCTAATCATTTGGTGCCTTCTCGTTTTGACGCTCTTCTGCCCTGCTAAAGCAGCCCTCCAAGCTGTTTTCTTTCACAGTTGATCATCTGTTGCAAGTGGATGTGGGTCACGTGACCTAAGCTCCACCCACCTGTCTATCACTGCTAGTCTTTTATTGCCTTCAAGTTTTGACGCACTTTCTCTCTACCTAAGTTGCCCTTCAGCATCTTTTCTTTTGCAGTTGGTCAGCTGGTGCAAGTGGATCTAGGTTCCATTTTGCAAAACCGTTACTACCTGGTCAACTTTCAAGACACTCACCATGGAAGACCTCGCTGCCACCTTAACATCCCTGATGCCCAGATAGTACACAAACAACGTCCTCCATTTCTCTGGACTCAAGACCCTTGTGACGGAAATACTGCTCATTTACCTGATAATTATCAACAGCGCCCTCACCCAAAGCACCTTCTCCTCAACCCTCAACACTGAACAAATCTTCCTGCTTCTCAAGAAACCAACAGTGGACCCGCCTACCTCAGCAACTACCACCCCATCACACATCTTCCCTTCATAGGTTAAATCCACGAGAAAGCAGTAGCCATGAAACTCCTCTAATACATTGACGCCAACAACATCCCTCAGCCCTACCAATTTGGCTCCAGACCCAGGTTGAGTTTGTAAACGTCTACCATCAAGGTAGTTGATGATGCCCATAACATCCTTGATGATGAAATCCTTGCTGCCTGGTTCTCCTCAACCTCTCAGCAGCGTTCAACACAGTAGATCACCAGACACCAATATTCTACATGCCACATGGGGATCAGCGAGATCGCCTCAGCTGGTTCAAATCCTACCTTGCTAACTGCCAGCAATTCATTCAAATGTTTTCCTCCAGATCACCAACTCTATCAATCACTTGTGGAGTCCCACAAGGAGCCATACTCTCCCTCTTGATCTTCCACATTTACAAGGAACCACTCAGATCCCTCCTAGCTCCACACAACATCCACATCCACCAATATGCAGAAGTCACGCAACTCTCCCTCAAGATATCCTCCATCAAAGTCATCCACAGGCCCAAGGCCTGGCTCACGTTGATCCAGTCCTGGATATCCTGTGCTTACCTGAAGCTCAAGCGCTCCAAGACCAAATTCCTGCTGCTGACCGACAACACAGAATACCCTGACATACAAAGTTGTAACTCTTCTATGAACCGTAAGGGCTTCACAACCACATTGACTACTCACACAAAGACCCTTGTATTCAACATTGACAGACAACCTTCATTCAAAGAGCACATAGCAAGGACACAAACGGCTTGGTACCAACTGTCCCTGCTGCATAAAAACAAGCCCTACATCCAAGAAAACTACTGATCTGCTGCCCAAGCCATGGTCCTCTCCCACCTTGATGGTGGCAATGGCCGTCTGGAACGTCTTCCACCCCTAAGATGCATCCTACTTGCTGCAGCACAATCAAAGGATTCAGCAAATTCGACCACATCACCTCAGCCCTCATCAAATTGCACTGGGTCCCTCTGCAAGAACATATCTTAAAATCCTGCTGCACCATCAACAAGACTGTCACCCTCAAATCTGCAAGCTGATCTTCTGAGAAGCTCAGCATCTCTAGAGGCCTATAATCTACCAGAAGTAAGGGTGTGTTCAGATGCGAACTCTCTCAGTACATGAAGGAAAGAACTAGAAGATAGGCATACTGTGTCTACACACAGCAAAGGAAATGGCTCAGACAAGCCTTGCAGGAGTGCCACTCCACCTCCAGACCCTGCAATTGATGCACCCTCTATTCCCGGCTTCCTCAACTATTCCATCATGTTTGTCCTTTGGTTATTAAACTCTCTACTCTCCAGTAGCTAATGGTTTAACATATGTGCCTCGTCACAATTTTCAACCCACTCCCGACTCATGTCTGCCTGTTTTATACAGCTGGTGGTTGGTTCCATTTGGTATGACTCATTCTAAGCCTGTTCAACACCGTGTCATGTTTCCTAAACACATTTTTCTGACCATCCTTCATAAACCAGGCCACTTTCCTGCAGTACATTGTGTCTCCCTGTTTTGTGTTGCTCCTCTCCTATTTCTCTTTCCAATCTGCCCTGTATCAATGGATGGAGTAAAACAAACATTCATTTCAGGCCACACTAGAGGAGTGGTTGGTTAAATCTGACCCTGCACCCCCCTGAAAGTGAGCACTGAGGTCTCATACATTCTGCTTCCCGTTTCTGCATGAAAGTTAATGTTCCAAGGCTATCATGAAGTGAACAGCTTGGAATAGACCGTAATGGAGTAAGTGTGCAAGTGACAACATCAAAACTACTCATTTGAGTGGGTACTTTGGTTTGCTATAATTGCAATGGCGCATGTACTAGAAATAACCTCCATGATTCCCCACAATAGGTGTGTTCTTGGTGCCCCACCTGGTTGACTATTGAGAGAGCTACACTAGCCTACCACATTTATTGAGGGATGCCAGCAAATCATTCATAGAGGTTTGTGCCACTTTAACATCACAGCCATCGGCCTTCTGTTTTTTTAATGTAAACCCTCCCCCCTTGAGTAGTATGCCCAGACTTGGGTCCACTGCATGCCTAGAGACACAAGCGGAACCTCTAAGATGATGTTTAATCAAGCAAAAACGTGTTTGGGGTTGCTTGTGCTCTTGTGCAGAAGGCACATGATCTGGCACTGTGGGCTGGACTGCTCTTGTTGAATTGTTGTGAAGCCTGATTTGCATATGGTCTGTCCCCTTACAGTACTGCAGATAATCTGGATGGTTTCCCAAAGCAGTGCCATAGGTTATGATTAATTCAAACCCTTCCAGCCTTTGACCTGTAGTTTTGCTAATTTTACAAATCATCAACACATGGCAATGCTCTACCTCGTTGGGTAACTAATGCATAGTGTTTGCAGTCTAAACACTATGCTATCACATGTAAAGAAATGCAAATAGAAAATATCTATATATATATATTTGTGAAAGTGTGTTTGTATGGTCGTGGTTGGCTCCAGCCCCATAG
This sequence comes from Ambystoma mexicanum, assembly GCF_040938575.1. Classification (NCBI taxonomy): domain Eukaryota; kingdom Metazoa; phylum Chordata; class Amphibia; order Caudata; family Ambystomatidae; genus Ambystoma; species Ambystoma mexicanum. Next base: position 233,811,219 of record NC_090939.1, on the reverse strand, counting down.
TAGTTGGTGGGTTTATGTTTTGGCCCAAGGTTGGCATACCAGTCTGGGGTGTACTGGGGATAGTGACATTTGACCAACTCCACCCATATGCCCTACACAGAGCAGGGTCCTGCCCTGTGCTATCAGTATAGACGGTTTCGGGAGACTGATGATTTTTTTAATTGTTGGCCCCAGTCCCACAAGAATTGGTGGCCTGAAATGGTGGCCCGAGGTCAGCATACCAATCTAGGGTGTACTGGCAATAGTGAAAATTGACTAACCCCACCCATTCACCCTGCACATGGCGGGGTCCGGCCTTGTGCTATCAGTTTACGTGATTTTGGGAGATTGGCGATTTTGTGACTTTTCAAAAATAGGAAGTTAGGACACAATAAAGCATGCGCAAGGCTATAGCTGACCCCCATGTGCATGTGAGCTACAGATCCATGCAACGCAGTTGGTATTGCTAGTGAACACATAAAATCCAATGTGATACAATAGGTGATCTACACATTGTGCCTTAAGGTTGTAAAAACAGAAATGTAGGAATGCATTTGAGGTTCTGTGTTGCTGATTGTGTTGTGTGAGCTTTATGGTCACATTAATTTACATGAAAATGTGCTGCATATTTGGAAAAATAGAATTGTTCTGATGCTTAGTTGATGATGACAAATGGCTCTCTAAAAGGTTGGTCATAACCTGAGCCTGATTTCAGTCCATACTTACACGCCCAAGGAAAGAAATATCAAAGAACTGAACTGAACCAAATCAGAAGGTCAGTGAAAGATCTGGGGGGTTTTCTGTCACACACTACACCGGAGACATCAGGTTAGTTGGTGAGTATGTTCATTCCAAACCAGTTAGTAAGATATAAGGACACAGACACTGGCACATTCACTCCAAACGGCTTACAAATCTAACTGCCACTCCTGGAACCCACAGACACAGTCACCCACCAACACTTCAAATGATGTCACGCCATTCTGCACAAAGCACCCAGGAGCTAAGCTACAACACCTTTCACTCCCTAATGATCCAACAAAAGGAAAGGACCACTACCCCAAACAAAAGACATCTCGCACAATCCACATGTGGCCAGGATGAAGAACAATTAAGAGACACCAAAACATACTTTGCATCAAATGCGTACCAAAACAGAAGAAATGGGAACCCTACCAACGAGTCCCCAACAAATGCAGAAAACAGTAGGCAATACAGCCGATGGAAAAAACTGAGATAAGACCACAAGGCTACAGATGACACAAATGAAACATACAAGGAAATCCACCCAAGGATAGAATACAAATTGACTTCCTTAGCTATTAAAGATGAAGTCAATGAAAAATCGGAGGAAATCCACTCAAAGGCAAATCCACTCCAAATGTGAACATGCTACAGTGAGAACACCATAGCACGCACCTCACATGTCCCTGACCAAAACAATGTAACTATCTATGACTGTAACCAGAACCTATGACAGACAGAACCTTCCCGGCCATTCTGTAACCCTGGTCGTAACCATGGCCCTACAGTTAGGCCAACCAAAACACAGTAACCAACAATGACACCAAACCAATGACTGTAACCAACAGCCAAACCCAAATTACAGAACCCACACGGCTATTCAGTAACTCTTGGCCATAACTATGACCCTACGGTTAAGCCAACCAAAACACTGTAACCAACAGTGTAACTAACAGTGGCACCAAACCAATGACCATAACCAACAGCTAACCCCAAATTACAGAACCCACCCGGCCATTCAGTAACCCGAGCCATAACTGTGAACCTAGAGTCAGGACCATCCAAAACACCTAAACCAACACTGTAACCAATAGTGACACCAAACCAATGACTGTAACTAACGTTTTAACACTTCCCGACTGTAACCAGATTGAGAACACACAAAGACACATACAAGACATGACAACAGATGAGACATTAAATGTACATTAAAGGACATTATTAAACACTTCATAACATTCCAACACCTGTGTGTCCAAAATGTGTGTCCAAAATGTCTCAAAGAAAGGGTAACACAAAAACTTGATGACCACCCAACACCTACATGTCCAAAATGTCCCATGGAAAGGGTAACACTCTGCCCTGTAAAAGGAAAATATTGTCCACACATAAGCGTGTGCTCCCCGCACTCTCAAATCCCAAGTCCCAAATGCAACAGATGCCATGCCTACCCCGTGCCTACCCACACTTTAAGGTCCAATACTGCCCACAATTACTAATTGGGACACCCCAGGAAGCCACAACATAAATATGAAATCACCAAATATTATACAGGCCTCACATCAACATATTCCCAAGACCAACCCTCCTAAATAGACCTAACCCGTCTTTAAAGGCCACAACACCAGCACAACTGCAAAATTATTAAATGACCGGACTCATGGGACTCATTGCCTATTGCTCTTTCGAATCCTGTAGTAGTTCCAGCGAAACTCAGCTCCAAAATGTGCCACAGTACCTGCACGATTCTCCATGCAATGACCAAATGGACCATTTCCTGTAAGGCCATTGGCCGCTCTGCCAGTCTACGCCATGAGGATGCAAACTTCACTCCACACTGCATTGAATAGGATGCGGTATGCCTGGCAATCACAAGAGTACGCCTCGCACACTGAGGTGCACACAACCCACCATAGTGATGTCATAATTTCTCCACCGCCCTAAGACCCAGCCAAAACTCTACCAGCAGTACTGCTCCCAACGGTCACTGCAGACACAGATCTGCTGCCTGCACATGACTGAAAGCTTACGAAAGCTTCTTCTGACCACTCCTCCAGCACCTGTCAATGCACTTGCACCTCCTGCCCTGCAAATTTCTGAGGTACCGTCCGTCTTGCTGGGTCCGCGCCTCTGCTGGCTCCTGCCTCACTGGAGCTACAGGCTCTTTTACCACTGGCATTATAGAGGGACTGTTCCTCCTGCAGGCACCTTGATAGTAAGTCCTCCTCCACCAGTTGGCTCATGCCTACAACTGTACCAGCGTCGCCCGATCCACAAGCCTCCCGGAACAATCCAGGACTGTCCTGTCTGGACTGCCACCTCCCGTCAGTTCCTGCTGACCCTGTGCTTGTGCTGCCCAGCTTGCAAATCATTGAGGACACCTTGTGGCTGGGACGTCACCTCCTGTCGACTTCAGCAATGCCGTCTCTGCTTGCTACTTTCATTCTACTCCTTCGCTCTGTGCAGGCTCCTTACCCCACATGCTGCACTGCCCAGCCTGCAATCTTCAAGGCTTTCTCACCTGAGCCCTGACTTCCTGCCAGCTATGACAGCAACCGTGCCTGCACCCCTCGGCCTGCAGGACATATCAGGACCGTTCAAACCGGCTCTGACTCCGGCTGGCACCATTATGGATGATTGCGTGACCTGGAGGGCAGTGTACTGTCCACCTGCTCAGCAAGTCTTCACCAGATACCCCAGTCGCTTCCGTTAAGAACACCTCATCACCAGTGTAAAGATCTGGGGTTCTTCCTACCACATACTGCATATAAGGACACAGACACTGACACATCCACTCCAACCAGCTTACAAATCTAACTGCCACTCCTGGGACCCACAGACACAGTCTCCCACCAACACTCCAAGTGGCATCACACCATTCTGCACACAGCGCCCATGAGCTAAGCTGCAACAGTCAGCATCTGAGATGTGCACCTGCTGGTTAGTACCCACATCTACAAAGCCTAAAATTGAACAAATCGAGTGACACCTGAATAATCTCAGAAACTGTCATGCCCAAAATGTTTGCTTGCCAAGGCCAGCCCCGAGATGCTGAAGGAGGAATCAGGTGTAAGGCAGAAGGTGCAGATTTGAGATGCTCATGGACCTTGCTCCAGTGTAAATCTATGTGAATCAGGTCTAATGAATGATAATGATATGTTATTCATAACATGCTTAATACCCAGATGTTTCTAAGCGTGGACCCAGGGATCGAACCTGTGTTGCTCGGTGTTGCCTTGCTTCGCAGGCAAGCACGTTGCCCCTGAGCTATCCTCCCGGACAGTGTGGCCCACGTTTGCTTGTTGTAGGAATAAGCAACGCTTTTTATTGCACCCCACTATTGTTCAAAACAACAGTGTTTTATATGTTATTGTCTAGGTATATGATTTAATGGGCAAGCTTTGGGTTGTCTTTGGGCAGACAGACCTATTCATATATTTCTAACAAGAAAACCAGTGTATATCAAAATATTATAATTATGTACACATAATCCCAATAACATGAATACCATGCTACCACTATCTTTCCTTGAAACAAGACATTGCTAAGTACTTCAATTCAGGACTGTGTGCGTGGCGCTGTATTGCTTAGAAATGGGAGGTGTTAGGCAGAAACCTGTGCAGTTCCCTTAGGGACCACTGCAAAAGGCTTATGACTACAGGTGTTGGCAGTAAACCCAATTGGTAGAAGTCTGTACCACCCAAATTTACCTGGTAGCTGTGGCTGAGCAGCCAAACTCCTCTCAAGAAGAGTTAGACAGTATATACAGTATACAAGATAAGTACCAAAATACAGTAGCACAAGCAAACACTGACCAGAGCTTTGGTATCAAGTATATAATTATTTATTTAAAGACACACTTAGAAACACTCCAGCACTATTATTGTAAGCAAGTTCAAAACCACAGTCACTATTAATATATATACATCCCTTATTCCTTACTAGACAAGTCTTAGTTAACACCACTTATTTCCAGACAGAGTTGAGCGCTTAACTAAAGATGGCACTCCAATAAGTTAAGAAAAATGGAGGGAAAAGGCAGAAATTAGGAACAGCACACAACACAATACTTTAGAAGCACTCAGCAAGGCAGGAAAGTCAAAGTCTACTTGTGAGCAAAAAGTTCAGAGGCCAGGCTCCCTCTTGGAGAGAGTAGAACACCAATGTGCCCAAGATCACACAGTTTAAAAGGCTTGGAAAGTCTTGCAGAGAGTTTAAAAAGGAATCGATTCAGCTCAAAAAATTTCAGTTAGCCAGCCTAGGGCCAACCCAAGTGGTAAATTGAGGATTTACGAGACACCCCACACAGACCGTTGCGAGGGAGGCCAGGCAGACACAGTACCTTGAAAGTGGGGAGAATCCTCCAGCGGGGGCAGTTGTTCCTGGCAGTGAGTGCAAGTCGCGGCGTCGTCCAGAGGAAGAGAAGATCTCGACGTGGAGGAAAGCTGAAGGTCGTTGCACTGCCAGGGAAGAAACCAGCCACAGAGTTCTCTGGTTAAAAGGTACTACCCTTTTATTCGCGGTAGTGGTAAAACATGGTATCCCGGTTGCCGGGGTGTTTGGCACAGGCAAGGCGGCCATGAGATGCTCCGTGGAGGCAAAAAGGCAGGCAAACTGGTTATCCCCACCAGTCAAAGGAAGAAGACTCTTCGGGATGAAGATCTCCTCTGTCGTTGGAAGAAGTGGTGAGTCGGTTCAGCGGGGCTCACCGGTGGTGTCGTCATTGCAGGTCGGCTCAGCTTCTCCCTCTTCGGATTCTTTGGTCCTGTGGCGACGTCTGAAGTCCCAGTCCCCAAAGCCCTGCTTTTATGCAGAAAACCCCCATTCATCAGTCCTAGCTGTCACTCAAACATGCTAAGTGGTGAGCCGGGCGGCTCACCACTGGGCCAATCACACAAGAGTGCGACTTGAGTTGCCGAGGCAACTCAGTCCAGGGTGCCTAAACCCCCCTCCCACACATCCTGTAAACCCAGACAGAGTGGCACCACTTTTGGAGGCTTCGGTGGAGAAGCCACCAAAAAGTGGAACAAAGGGCTCGACTTGGGTTGGAGTTACAGAGGCGAACACAAACGCCATTTTAAAACCGAGTCCTGGTAAAGACCCAACCGGGGAATAAATATTAAATAAATAACCTGGCGGTATCTTTAACATTGCACCAAAAAGTGGTGCGTTTAAAATGAATGGGAAAATCCCATAGTAAATATTCTTAAGGAATATTTCACGTGGTAACCACTGCCACCAGCCAGAAAGTCAACGAGGGGGGACTGCACAGTGCCCCCTCAAAAAACAGACCCAGGGGCAATCTAATTACCCCTACCAGTACTTCCACAATATGATGGTTTGTACTGGTTCTGTTCCCAATTTAAGACTAGTAAAGTCAATGGTGACTTTACATGCCCTGGGAGACAGTAGTCAGTCCCAGGGTATGGAGTCTATGTTTGGGGGTCACTATGACACCCCTGTGTTACTGCACTGAGGGTGCTGTGTAACACACTTACCAAAAACCACATGAAACCCTATGGAGTAAAAGACCCCATAGCCCATAAAATACATTACAAAGTCAAAGGATATCTCAAATCATGTCTAAGAGTGGGAGAAAAAGTGTCTCACTCTTAGCAGGAGAAAAAAATAAACCCCAAAAATCCAGCAAAGCCGCTGGGGGACTCAATAGGTTTGGGAAATTAGCCTTAACAGAGAATTCTCCCTAACACTCGCCCCCCACCCCCAGACTAAGGGACAGGAGGATTTAATCCACTCCTGGATGAATCTCATACCTCTAGTCGATGACATACATCCTAGAGAGACCATCAACATTTTGGTGGTGACACCCTGACCTGTGCTCAATGGTGAAATCAAACCCTTGCAGACAGATTGACCATCTCAGTAGTTTTGGGTTTTCCCCCCTTCATTTGTATCAACCATCTCAAGGGTTGGTAGTCAGTCTGAATGACAAAAGTAGAACCATACAAGTATGGCCTAAACTTCTTCAGTGCCCACACAATAGCAAAACATTCTCTTTCAAATGTTGCCCACCTTGTCTCAGGATCCTTCAGCTTTCGGCTGATGAAGCAAATGGGGAGCTCCCTACCTTTCTCATCCAGTTGGCTAAGGACTGCACCTATACCTACATTAGAAGCATCTGTCTGCACAATGAAAGTTTGGTGGTAGTCAGGTGCTTGGCATAGAGCTTTCTTCAGGTTTTCAAAGGCCTGATTGCACTCCTCATTCCATTTGACCTTCTTAGGGAATTTTGGAGAGGAGATTACATTCAGTGGAGAAGCTATGGTCCCAGAGTTGTCTATGAAATTCCTGTAATACCCAGTGAGGCCTAGGAAGGCTCTCACCTGGGTTTGAGTAGTAGGTGTTGTCCAATTTTGCACAGCTTCAATCTTACTGAGCAAAGGCCTTATTTCTCCACCTCCTACCTCATGGCCCAGGTAGACCACCTTACTCTGACCAATCTGGCATTTACTTGCCTTTATGGTCAGATTGGCCTGTCCAAGAGCCTGCAAAACATGTCCCAGGTGGTTAACATGCTCTTCCCAGGATTGGCTGAATACTGCAATGTCATACAAGTATGCCATGCAGAAGTCCTCAATCCCAGCCAGAACTTGATCTACCATCCTTTGGAATGTTGCAGGTGCATTTTGCAGTCCAAAAGGCATAACCTTAAATTGGTAAAAGCCAACTGGGGTAGAAAATGCAGTTTTCTCCTTGGCATGGTCTGTCAGGGCTATTTGCCAATAGCCTGACATAAGGTTAAATGTGCTGAGGAACCTGGCTGAACCAAGTTTATCCACCAACTCATCTGTCCTTGGCAAAGGGTGGGCATCAGTCTTGGTGACTGCATTAAGAGCTCTATAATCCACACAGAATCTCAATTCTTTGGATCCTGCCTTTGGTACTAACACAACTGGGCTAGACCGTGGACTAGTAGAGGGCTCTATTACCCCGAGATCAAGCAACTTCTTGACCTCCCCTTTGATGTGGGTCCTTACATTTTCTGACATTCTATATCCTCTGCTTTTGACTGGCAGACAGTCACCAGTGAGTATATCATGCTGTCCCCAAGGGGTCAAGCCTGGTGAAAGTGAAAACAGAGAGGAAAACTGATTTAACATAGATTTGCACTCTTCTTGTTGCTCAGGTGTCAGATTTGAAGAGAGATTTAGTCCTTCAATCTTTTCATCCAAGGGTAAGCCTCTGAGGAGATCAGAGAGAGCTTCAATCTCTTCTTCCTCTTCGTTTGAAGCTAGAAGCAAGGGTCCTACTTCAGGCCTGGAGACATACGCCTTTAGTCGGTTGGTGTGGAAGACTCTGGGAGCCTCCTTGGGATTGCCCAAGTCCACCAGATAGTTCACCTCTCCAAGTCTACCCACAACCTTGAAGGGTCCCATCCATTTATCTTGGAAGGCCCTCTGCCTTGTGGGGATCATAACTAGAACTAGCTGGTCTTGAGTGAACTCAACCATCTTAGCCTTTTGGTCATGCCAATGTTTGACCAAAGCTTGCCCAGCTTTCAGGTTATCACTAGCTTCTGCCATCATGTGTGACATTCTCCTCCGGAGACCTATCACATAGTGAGTCACTCTGACTGGCTTGGGTGAAGGAGCACTCTCCAACCCCTCCTTAATCAGGACCAATGGACCTCTGACTGGATGGCCATACAGAAGTTCAAAGGGAGAATAACCTACTCCCTCCTGAGGGACTTCTCTATAAGCAAAGAGAAGGCATGGCAATAGAAGGTCCCACTTTCTTTTAAGGGGATCTTCTAAAGCACCTATCATGCTCTTTATGGTTCTGTTGAACCTTTCTACCAACCCGTTTGTCTGAGGGTGGTATGCGGTAGAGAACTTGTAAGTAACTCCACAGGTTTTCCACATGGCTTTCATGTAGTGGGACATAAAATTTGACCCCCTGTCAGAGATTACTTCCTTAGGAAACCCAACCCTGGTAAAAATACCAAGGAGGGCCTTAGCCATAGCCTGAGCTGTAACGGTCCTCATAGGAATTGCCTCAGGGTACCTAGTAGCATGGTCTACTACAACAATGATAAACCTGTTGCCTGAGGAGGTTGGGGGATCAAGGGGGCCAACAATGTCAATCCCTACCCTCTCAAATGGGACTCCCACAACTGGGAGAGGCACTAAAGATGCCACATTCTTGGAACCAACCTTACCAGAAGTTTGGCAGGTGTGGCAGCTCTTGCAAAACTTATCTACCTCAGCCCCCATTTGTGGCCAATAAAAGTAGAGTGAGAGCCTTTCCTTGGTCTTCTTGAAACTCAAGTGACCAGCCAAAGGAATCTCATGGGTCAGTTGCAAGAACTGTGGTCTGTTTTCTTGAGTTACTACAAGCCGCTTGTACTCTCCAGGCGCAGACACAGTCGGTTAACTGTAGAAGAGGCCATCTTCCCAGTGCAACCTATACTTCCCAGGCTCTTGTGCATCATCCTGAGAAGCTGCCTATTGGCGAAGACCTTCCAGAGTTGGACATTCTCTCTGTCCCTTACTGAAGTCTGCCCTGTTGGGTCCACCTTCTGCCAGTAAAGACTGCAGCTCAGGATGGTCAACAGGATCCATATCTCCAATGAGTTCTTGGCCTTCCACTAGCTCCTCTTCAGAGTCTAGCTCAACCACACAGGATTGTACCTCAGCTGGAGGTGGATTTACAGTTGTAACGTTGGACAACCTAGGGGGAAGTCCTTGTTGGAAGCACTGGAGTGCTTGCTGCTGGCTGTTTCCTAGAAGTCTTGGGTTTCCCCTTTGCCTCTTGTTGTCCAGTGGAGTAGGAGTGATATCCTTCTTCATCATCTCCTTGGGAGTACCTCTCATGGTTCTCTCCTTTGCAGGTCTGACAAGCTCCTGTAACTTTTTACTAGGAGGTCTGGGGGTATGTGACACAACTCCAAGAGTCTTCAGGTCATTACCCAACAGAACCCTTCCTGGTACCTCACTTTGTATGCTGACAGGTATCTTCACAGTCATGTCATTACACTGGATGAGAACTGGTAACTGGGGAAGCATCTGCACAGCCCCTCCAGCTAACTTGGTGAGGCGTTTGGGAGCCTTAGCAACATCCTCTGCCTGAAAAAATGATTTATCCACCACAGTTATGCTGGCCCCAGTGTCCCTAATGGCAGGAGTCTCCTGACCATTCACCTGGACACTGTCCTTATAGTACTCTTTAGTATTATCTGGGATAGAAATATATACATCTAAATTCTGTTGTTCCCACAACCCCAGAGACATTAAAGGAACACTAGCTGAGACTCCAATGGGTTAAACAGCTAGTAACAGAAAGTTTCCACTTGCTATTTGTACTTCCTCCTCTGGAGCGAAGGCTAAGGAGACAAGCTGGATCCCTGAAGGTTTACCCTTACACCTGGGATCTCCTTTCACATGGTCAGGCGAGCTACACACATAGCATTTACCAAATGCTTTCTGGAATGGTGGCTTGCTCTGACCTCCTTCTGGTTTACCACCAGAAGGTACACTACTCTGATTTGGTTTCCCTTGTGGCTTACCCTTATTGTTTGGTTTGGGACCCTCTTTGGGATTGGAATTATTAGACTTCTCTTTGGAGTCCTTTTTTGGCTGTTTCCCCTCATCCTTTTTCTGAGTTACCCCACAGTCCTTGTGAGTAGCCCAGTTGTCAACCCACAAGTCAGCAGCCGTAGCTAGTTTTCCGGATTCTAATTCCTTTGAATCAGCTAAGTGCTGTCTGAGCTCAGGAGAGCAGGCATCATAAATTGACTCCAACATCACAAGATTCTTCATTCCCTCATAAGTGTTCACCTTGTAACCCTTAATCCATCCCTCTAAGTTCTTCAAACTTTCACTCACCCAGGTAGCCCAAGGGGTACCATCATGCTTTTTGAGGATTCTAAAGCTCTTAAGGTACTGGGAAGGGGTCTTCCCAAATCTAGCTATCAAAGCTACCTTCACACATTCATAATCCTTCCTATCCTCCTCCCCCAACACCATTACCGCATCAGTTGCAACAGGGGGGAGCCTAGAGAACAACCAGATAAGTAATGTATTTCCTGTGATGTCCTGGAGCCCATGATTATACTCAAACAGAGTCAACCAATCCAACACATCGAACTTAGGCTCATACATACCAACCAACTCCTTAGGCATCCGGGGTCTTTTGGGACTGGAACTCCTAGAGGATCCGGAGAGAGAAGCATTTTCAAAAGACAATTTCTTCATCTCTAACTCATGCTTGAGCTCCATTTCCCTGAGCCTTAGTTCTTGATTCAGTTCTTGGTGTCTTTGTTCTGCTTGAGTATTAAGTCTCTTAAACTCCAATTCAAATTTCATTTTCTCTAGTTCCAGACATTGAGGACTAAGAGTGGGACTTGGCAAAGGTCCAGTAGGTACAGCTGGCAGAGCAGGTAGAGGCCTAGGGGGGACAACTACAGCATCTTCACCCTCCCCTTCTGCTTCTGACTCAAGGTTATCAATACTAGGTTCAATATCAATATCATTGCTGTTATCTACATTTGCTGGAGTGGTAGGTTCCTCTGAACCACCATCCAGACTTTGGTTTGCTAACAACCTTTCTATTAGCTCCATTTTCTTGCCTTTAGTCAGGAGATTATTATGCTTACAGAGAACTCTTAAACAATCAGCAGTTTTTGTAGCAAGGGACTCTTGACTATAACTTTCCATAGTTGACATGTTTAGAAAATACACTTTTTAGTGCTAAGATTTGTGGTTAGTTGCACTAAGGTATCTATAAGCACACTAAAATGTATACTCAATACAAATCCCACCGCTGTACACCAGTGTTAGGCAGAAACCTGTGCAGTTCCCTTAGGGACCACTGCAAAAGGCTTAAGACTACAGGTGTTGGCAGTAAACCCAATTGGTAGCAGTCTGTACCACCCAGATTTACCTGGTAGCTGTGGCTGAGCAGCCAGACTCCTCTCAAGAAGAGTTATAGACAGTGTATAGAGTATACAAGATAAGTACCAAAATACAGTAGCACAAGCAAACACTGACCAGAGCTTTGGTATCAAGTATATAATTATTTATTTAAAGACACACTTAGAAACACTCTAGCACTATTATTGTAATCAAGTTCAAAAACACAGTCACTATTAATATATATACATCCCTTATTCCTTATTAGACAAGTCTTAGTTAACACCACTTATTTCCAGACAGAGGTGAGCGCTTAACTAAATATGGCACTCCAGTAAGTTAAGAAAAAGGGAGGGAAAAGGCAGAAATGAGGAACAGCACACAACACAATACTTTAGAAGCACTCAGCAAGGCAGGAAAGTCAAGGTCTACTTGTGAGCAAAAGGTTCAGAGGTCAGGCTCCCTCTTGGAGAGAGTAGAACACCAATGCGCCCAAGGTCACACAGTTTAAAAGGCTTGGAAAGTCTTGCAGAGAGTTTAAAAAGGAATCAGTTCAGCTCAGAAAAGTTCAGTTAACCAGCCTAGGGCCAACCCAAGTGGTAAATTGAGGATTTACGAGACACCACACACAGACCGTTGCGAGGGAGGCCAGGCGGACACAGTACCTTGAAAGTGGGGAAAATCCTCCAGCGGGGGCAGTTGTTCCTGGCAGTGAGCGCAAGTCACAGCTTCGTCCAGATGAAGAGAAGATCTCGACGTGGAGGAAAGCTGAAGGCCGTTGCACTGTCAGGGAAGAAACCAGCCACGGAGTTCTCTGGTTAAAAGGTACTACCCTTTTATTCGCATTAGCGGTAAAACGTGGTATCCCGGTTGCCAGGGTTCTTGGCACAGGCAAGGCAGCCACGAGATACTCCGTGGAGGCGAAAAGGCGGGCAAACTGGTTATCCCCACCAGTCAAAGGAAGAAGACTCTTCGGGATGAAGATCTCCTCTGTCGTTGGAAGAAGTGGTGAGTCGGTTCAGCAGGGCTCCACCGGTGGTGTCGTCATTGCAGGTCGGCTCAGCTTCTCCCTCTTCGGATTCTTTTGGCCCTGTGGCGACGTCTGAAGTCCCAGTCCCCAAAGCCCTGCTTTTATGCAGAAAACCCCCATTCATCAGTCCTAGCTGTCACTCAAACATGCTAAGTGGTGAGCCGGGCGGCTCACCACTGGGCCAATCACACAAGAGTGTGACTTGAGTTGCCGAGGCAACTCAGTCCAGGGTGCCTAAACCCCCCTCCCACACATCCTGTAAACCCAGACAGAGTGGCACCACTTTTGAAGGCTTCGGTGGAGAAGCCCACCAAAAAGTGGAACAAAGGGCTCAACTTGGGTTGGAGTTACAGAGGCGAACACAAACGCCATTTTAAAACCGAGTCCTGGCGAAAAGACCCAACCGGGGAATAAATATTAAATAAATAACCCGGCGGTATCTTGAATGAATGGGAAAATCCCATAGTAAATATTCTTAAGGAATATTTCACGTGGTAACCACTGCCACCAGCCAGAAAGTCGACGAGGGGGGCTGCACAGTGCCCCCTCAAAAAACAGACCCAGGGGCAATCTAATTACCCCTACCAGTACTTCCACAATATGATGGTTTGTACTGGTTCTGTTCCCAATTTAAGACTAGTAAAGTCAATGGTGACTTTACATGCCCTGGGAGACAGTAGTCAGTCCCAGGGTATGGAGTCTATGTTTGGGGGTCACTAATACACCCCTCTGTTACTGCACTGAGGGTGCTGTGTAACACACTTACCAAAAACCACATGAAACCCTATGGAGTAAAACACCCCATAGCCCATAAAACACATTACAAAGTCAAAGGATATCTCAAATCATGTCTAAGTGTGGGAGAAAAAGAATCTCACTCTTAGCAGGAGAAAAAAATAAACCCCAAAAATCCAGCAAAGCCGCTGGGGGACTCACTAGGTTTGGGAAATTAGCCTTAACAGAGAATTCTCCCTAAAAGGAGGCTGAAGAGAAATGTGGCTATACTTTTTTATGCAACGTAATAGAGGCAGTTAGCCAGTAAACTTTCAGACAGCTGGGTTTTTTCACGTCTAAAAAAGGTTGTTTTAAATTACTATCACTTGAAAAGAATTTCGATGACACGTAGAATGGGTGTCTGGTAAAGCTAGTGGAATGTATGAATCCCTCCAAAATGCTGGGGAAAAAGACCCAGTGCACAAATGCTTCCGACACCGAGTTTTTTTTCTCCTCAGACAGGTGGCAAGCCCACCACCATGAGCCAGTACCAAAAATATATATTTTTTAATAATGTTATATAACTGGTGTCATATTTTGGTTAGAGCCTGAACCTCGAACACCAGGGCAGAGGTATCTCCAATGAGTCATGAAGTATTCCATATGATGAATAACTCGGAACAAGATTGTCAAAAAGCCGACAAACATTGTTATGCCCAGCAGGAAATTCCATGAGCTTCCCCCTGCCTAACTTCCCAACTTCCGACTGCACACAGATCCTTATAAAGCATCCATGCCCGTATTTCATTATTTTGTTTATTTGCTGTGTTTTAAATAAGTAGGCTCTCAAAACCAGTTAGCCACCTTTAAATGTGATAGGCCGAGGAAACAAGAAAACGATGAGAAGAGAAACAAGTCGTTTGGGCAGCGCCCTTGATTAAATACTCTAGAAGGGAGACGCGTTGATTTTCGGATTTAATGTGAAAGTGGTTGGTCCTAAAGTTGAAGAGTCTGGATCCTTTTAAAGAACAGACCAGCACCTCATTTCAGCCAGTGATGCAGTGTCCTTTTTCATTCACCCCGAGACCCACAGGCTTTCCTTGGGTTGGTCACAGTAATTAGGAAAAATGTCCCATGGGTGCAGTGTCCGGAAATAGCCTTCAGGAATAAATCAGAGATACAGTATTTAATAAATGGTTCTATGTTCTTAGATCACCAGGGTTTTTTTCGCCGACAAAAGTCATCACATTTTTTATTTTATATTTGGGGGGGGGTGTTCCCCCCAAACTCCTGCTCCCTATCATCTAGTCCCTATTCCCCACACACCCCTACACCTTCTATCCCCTTACCCTCCCCCACTATATTTTCAATTACTTTTTTCTGCCGAATATTTTCAGCAATACACTCAGTGAAAAAAAGCCTGGATATGTAACAACGGTGTACCTGATGAATGCCATCCCAATCCAAGGCATCTGGAGAAGGTGGGGGGCAAGCAAAGGTGTCACTGGTGCTACCCCTTTCATGGCATGATTATTGTCTTTAGATCCAGGCTCCATCTTGTCTTGGTTTAATTGGAGGCGACTCCGGAGCATCTGGATTGTACTCAGTCAGACCTATGGTGGACATCTGCATGAAGTTGAATGGCGATTTGGGAGTTGCTTGTGAGCGTGGGGCACACATTTCATCAACGATTGATATACCTATGTGCAGGTAGAGTTAGGAGAGTCAAGGAATCACACAGAGGAGGATAAGAAGCCATTCTTCTATTGTCTATTTCAACTTCCACAACAGAAGATTCACGTTGGCTGATCAGGACTGATTGATGAATCCCACTGAAGGTGTGGAAATGCCGAGGTAGCGTTGTCACTGTGGATTGGAATCGGTTATCCACTGGCTCACTTGATGTTAATCAAGGCTGTCATTCCTGTGCTTGGTCTGTGGTTCCTTCGACTAATGCATCCAGTACAGGGGTCTGTGTTTGACCTCATGGTCACAGGTTCGAATCCTGAGAAGTTCACTCAGTCCTTCATCCTTTCGAAAATCTTTACAAGTTTGCCGTCCGGTAACAACGGTACTGGTAAGCTTGCTGGTACCCTTGTTACCGGACCGGCAAACAATGAGTTCTGCTCGCGGGTGCCTTCCCGGCCGCCAGGTCTGACCTGGCGGGCGTACCGGCACCCACAAGCATACACTGACGGTAGCACCGGCACCATTCTTAATGGTGCCGGTGCTACCAGCCTACCGGACTCAATGGGAATGGGGAGTAAAAATTCCGGCGCCTGGCAATGGGGAAATACAGGGTCCGCCAGGGCTGTAATAGCTGTATATTTCCCCATTGCCAGGCGCCGGAAAAAATCGCAAGTTTGGTGGCAGCCTGCCGGTTATACCAGCAAGGCTACCGCCAAAACTTGTAATGAGGCCCAATGCTACCATTAAATTGGGTAACAATAAACATCTGTTATCTGTCAATAGCGCCAAGATGCCCCTCTGGGGGTGAATGTGCGCTCTACAGATACACCTGTTATGTCATCCTTTGTGAAATATTCTAGGCCAGAGACTCATCCATTTTTTTGTAAAAATGTGGGACTATATATTTGATGAGAGGCAAGAAGGGGGAGATCGAAGCCAGATCCGTGGATATTTACAAGTTGTGCTTCCCTGTAATATGACTTAATTTCAGCTTTTATCTTGAAGACAATGGGAGCCCTATTCATCTGGAGTGGCATGTCAGGGTATCTGGATCCGACTTCAAAGGTAATTCCACCCGTCTTTGAAGTGTGGGAAGAGTCTTGCAACAGTCCATTGTTACGGGGGGGGGGGGGGTGGAGAGAGAGCGGGAAACAACTTTTCTCATGGCAAAGTATCAACCTCTTTCTCGCTGTGTTCCCTGTCATTGTTGGCGTTGCAAGTGCACGAGGCGTGTGAGCGGCTTGTAGGTGTGTATGTGACACCGGCACCTGTTTGAAAGAGCATGCGTGGGCGAAGCGCTATTTTTGCTCCAATACAAAATATTGCCCAGTTGCAAATGGGCATTGTTTAGTTTCATTTGGCACAGCTGCCCTGTGCCATCACAAGCTTTCCGTAAAATAGCCCAGGAGGGTTATTTCTGGCTCACCTGAAAAATACTTGTGCATGCTAAAAATATTTGTGAAGGTTTAGAGATTACTACTGTACCATAAAAATCAACAGACGTCTTTGAATTATGGCTTTTGAGTCTCTGCTTCTTTGTCTGCAACATGCCCTAAAAAGGACACCAATAGTCTGTTATGTTTGGTACAACGTTCATTCATTGCCAGAGTTTTTTACCACTGATTTTTGGCTGAAAAAATCTCATTGAAAATATGGGATGTTGTGGGTAAAGGGATATAAGGGGTATGAGGTGGGGAATAAGTAGTAAATGTCTAGGAAGTGGGGGCTTGGGGGAACCCCCAAATAAAAGAAATACATTTGTGAGTTTTTTCAGCCAAAAATCGCGCCAAAAACAGAGTGAAAGAAAACCTGGCAATGGGATGACATGGAACCTTCATCTTTATGTCATATAACGCATTATATCTCACTTCATTTCAGTGTTTTAAAACGGTTGTATTTTTCACTCTAATTTGTATTATTAAAAAAACGTGTAGCAGCCTCCTTCAGGCCTGTGCTTGTTTTTCTTTGTTCAGTCAAGAGATGGCTCACTCTTGTGTTAGAAAAGAAATCCAGCGAGAAACCCACTGTAAATGGAAGTACACTAAATAAAGTTTTTTTTAGCAAAATTTGAATTAGTTCATTATTCGTTCCGTCACATTACGGTGTCGATAATTCAGCCGAAATAATAACAACACAACCTCAGCGAGTTACTGTTACATTTAATTGCGTCAAGGGTTTGATATATATTTATTTTTGTATTTGTATTTTATTTATATAGCGCACCAAGCCTTTAGGCATCTGGGCGCATTTCTTACAGTAGCACAGAATCGGTAAATTACATATTTCAAATTTGATTTTGCAAACGTCTCTATTTCTTATCGTTCTCTGCTCACACCAAATTCACCATTTTGATCACGGCGGGATGTCTGTCAAATTGACATATTTCAGTCTACTCTTTAAAGTCAAATAAGGAGCACATCTGAAATGGAAATCATTAGTGTGCAAGGGTCCGACTGAAAACAGGTTTCATGGCCTGGCTCTCGCTGCTTGATAGATGTTAGCATTGCTTTTCCCCATGGACCTTGTTGCATAGGGAAAGTAAACACGTATTTCGGGTGACCGGATGTATTCCTTAAATGCACATCATGAGCCCTGAAACGTGTTTCGCTGTATTGCACCGCTTCATCAGGAGGGAATTAACTCACTGTGGTAGGTTTGCCATCAGATATAGTGATGTCTACCAGAGATCCCCACACAAACACTAACCCATGCTTCTTCACAAATGTATACAAATATTCAACGCACAATGGCACAGAAAGGTACACCACGCCACGAAGGCATGCAAAGATACACACACCCTGGACTGACATGAATGCCAACAGGCAGAGACATACAGGCAGATATATGCGCGTGTTCAGAGCCACACACATTGCTTTTCAGCAGTGAATAGTTGATTATAGTCTGATTTGTTTTTTGTATTTATTGGGATTTATAGAGTAATTTCGCCAAAATGCTGTACATTTTGCATGTAAAACAGTACACGAACAAGTGTAAATAATAGGTGTCAATTGACAGTCCTAGTACACAAGAATCAGCTAGTGGAGAGAGCAGACAGAAGAGGAGATTTGAGGTGGTAATGAAGAATATGAAGAGAATGTGAGGAACAGATGGATAGAGGAAGGGAGTTCCAATGTTTAGGAGGTAAGAGAAAGGGCGTGGAAATGAGACTTGGCACAGGGAGGTTTAAAAACCGAAAGAGGACGCACAGATTGTGAAGGGAGAGAGCGTGAAGGGGAATATAGAGAGATCAAGGTGGAGAGATACAGTGGGGTGAGGCCATGGACAGACTTGTAAACAATGGAGGGAAGTGG
Organism: Ambystoma mexicanum; assembly: GCF_040938575.1. NCBI lineage: Eukaryota > Metazoa > Chordata > Amphibia > Caudata > Ambystomatidae > Ambystoma > Ambystoma mexicanum. The sequence goes on along the minus strand of NC_090939.1, from coordinate 233,792,881 downwards.
AAATTAAGGTGAGGATCAAATGAGAGCAAGGAGATAGTAAAGAGAGAAGAAGTAATAGAAGAACATGATGGAAGAGAGAAACGATGACCGATAGCAGAATTATAGACAGAGTGAAGCGGAGTGAGATGGGAAGCGGGGAGACAAAAAAAAAGCACAGAGCAGTAGTCGAGCAACGAGAAAGGAAAGGACAAAATGAGGTGTTTCATAGTTTGGGACCCTAGAAAGGGGCATCCATAACGGATGCTGAAAAGATACAAATGGAAAATACAGCAGTGTAGGAAATGTGTGTGGAGAAAGAAAGAAGGCTACAAGCAGAGGAAACGTAGGGAAGTAAGGAAAGGGAAAAGAAAGATCAGGGGGAGGTAAAGGAGTGGGAAGAGTGGTAGTGTTAAAAAAGAGGACTTCACTTTTTGTAGGATTGAGGTAAAGAAGGTGCGAGTGCATCCATGGCAAGGAGACAGTAGTAAACAGTGTCAGTAAACGCGATTGATTGATTGATTTGTTATTTATTATGCGCCTATACACAAGTCGTTAAGGCGCAACCAGGCAAGGGAGGGGGGAACAAAGAGAAGAGAAGACAAACAATCTTACTAGGCCTCGTGACATTTAGATCTAGCAAATGCGCAACAAGAAATGCAGGGGAGAAGGTACAGGGGAAGTGCAACCAGAGCAGCAGAGCTCTGAGTTGAGTGTAAGGAAGGCTGGTATTACAGGGAGCACCTGAGCCAGTTAGTCCAAGGTAAGCCAGGCAGCAGTTATGGGGTGGGCCAGGCGGTAAGTGCAGGCAGGGCCAGCCTTAGTGGCTGCAGCGCATTTGGGTGAATTTGTGCCCCCTCACCCCCACACCCCTGGTCAACAGTGGGCGAGGGGCAGGATGTGCCACATTTATTTTACTACCTCCCCGCTCCAGCGGCTCGCAGGGGGTTAATCAGTGGAATAGGGCGCTCATGCTAGTGCATGAGCGCCCTATTCCAATGAAAAGCGCCTCGCTCCTGCGTTGGAGTGAGGAGGTAATCATGTGAATAGGTTGCAAGGCACCCTATTGTTATTAAACGCGCCCGCTGCTGCAAGTGCATTTAATAACGAAAAGGCACCTGCCACGCCCTCTCCAGCTACACCAGTTTGGGGGAGCTCTTGAAAGACTCCCCCGAGCTGGTGCGGCAGGGGACTAATGGCACCCTGGGGGGCATGGCACCCCGGGCAGTCGCCCAGCCCGCACTGCCCTAAGGCCGGCCCTAATTGCAGGGGGACTAGTTGGGGGGCCTGGTGCCCTGTAAGATTCTGAGGACATCAAGCAGCCAGTCAGCAGACATATGAAGGAGCAGGTTAGCAGGAGAGAGGGAGCGAGAAAGAGGAGGAGAAAAGAAAGGTCTTGAGGAGCTTCTGGAACTTAAGGAGATCTGGCTCAAGAGAGGCAAGGAGGCCATTCCAGAGGGAGTCATCTGCAGAGGAGAGAGATCTACCCCCATTCTCTGCTTGGAGAAGCGACAGACCTGCAGAGAATTAGAGGTAGATGAACGGAGGGCTCTAGAGAAGGAAAGTATTTAGGAAGAGATGAAGATAGTGAGGGCAACCGCCCCAGAAAGCTATGTGGATGATGCAGAGGGTCTTCAACGTGATCCTTGCAGCCACAGGAAGCCAGTGGAGGGATTTCAGCGCCAGAAAAATGGGGTCACTAAGCTTGAGGCAAAGGATAAGTCTTGTGGTCCTGTTCTGGATAAGTTGCAGAGGGCGAAGAGTTAGGCAGATTGAGAAAGAAGCTGTTGCATTAGTCCAGCCTAGACAGAACTAGAGCTATGGAGACAGTGAACCTCTGGGGGAAGGTGAGAAAAGCGAGAATATCTCTGACGAGGTGCAGCTGGAAATGGGCCTTCTTGGCAAGGTCCATGATATGTGGAGAGAAAGAGAGAGTGGAGTCGAAGATGCCCCAAAGGTTTTCTTGCCCCACAAGAGGGTTAGGGGAGAGGGCCCAAGGAAGGCAGCCCAGAGGGAGAGAGGAAAAGCAGGAGCAGGGGTCCCAATGAGAAGGATCTCAGTCTTACTGGCATTAAGGCAGAGATTGGAAAAAAGAAGGTGTGAGAATCATTTTCACAGAAATGGCATGAAAGACTAAATTAGTTGTTGAGAGAGGAAAGGGCATACCCCATGCCTGAGGCAAACAGCAAGGAAAGCTCCTGCTATGCTACTAGGCGAAGGGTGATGAGACATTTGTTGCACCCAGACATTTGTCTTAGGTTATCAGGGTCACCATGACAATGCTTGGTGCCAGAAGTTTTAAGGTGGGCTGGTACTCCTGAATCAACATGTTAGCTCTGGGCATCAGGGCCACCTTCACAGCTTAGGGCACAATGTGACGGCAGTTGCAGTATTTCTCATGGCATTCCCGATTAACAGGAAAATCAATGAGCTACTGGGGCCTTACCATACTCTATGCTGGGTGGCCCACCATAACTGCTCTACCTCTGTCACCTCCAACACCCCCTGCCCAAGGACTGACCACCACCTCATCCATTTCACCATCCCAAGAACTGCAGCCACCAAAACAGTCACTTCCACACCACCAGCATGGACGAGAAGTGCTAAAAAAACTCACTAAGGGCAATCTCTTACCCTTTCTTGAGACACCCTCTTTTAATCCCCCATTTTCCAACGATCCAGGAGTACTAGCGGATCTATACAATGCCACTCTCAAGTTAGCCATTAACACCATTGCCCCTAACAAAATCCATGCACGTCAACTTCGGGTACATAACAGGGTACATAACAGAACTTTTAGCCTTACGCACCCTCAAAGGCAACGCATTGACCAATTGGCAATCTAATCCCAGTGACGCCTCTAAGACTGAATGCAGAAATTTGTCTGCCCACTACAAAAAAGCCATTATCCAAGCAAAGGCTAACTCTTTCATCACTAGAATAACAAATGCCAAAGACCAATCAAAGTAAATGTTTGCCATTTTCAGAGACATAACCACCCCTACAACAAGCACTGATGACATCGTTAAAGATGAAGCTTGGTGTACAGGTATTCAATTAGCATTACTCTAGAAAATAGATTTGCTGCAGAACAAAATCCAAGCACATCTTGACCCATTACCTAAGCCTGACCCACCTCTCTCGCCTACTATTGGCTCCACTCTACAAGATAAGAGTCTTTTTTCCTTCCGAGACATTACTGAAACAGAAGTCCTAGACCTACTCAAGCACCTAAAACCATATATCTGCAAAGTTGACATCTGTCCAGCCAACATCACATAAAATTGTGCTGAATCCCTTTCTCGCTTCCTAACAGCCTTCATTAATGCTTCATTCTCCTCCGGACTTGTCCCAGCTTGTCTCAAAGAAGCATGGGTATGCCCTCTTCTAAAAAAAACATCCCTAGACCCTTCCCCCCCGAGTAACTACCACCCAATTACCACAGTCACTTTTCTCCTAAAAATCCTTGACAAGGCAGCGCACAATCAAATTCAGCACTTCCTCGAGTCCAACATGATCCTTGGTAAGAGGCAATCTGGCTTCCGACAAGGTTATGGGACATGTAAGTGATTTCAATCTGGCACTTCACCTAAGTTAACGCCTAGCGTGTAATGCAAAACTGAAATCCTTATTTATTTTGTGTCTAAACGTTCTTTTATTCTGAACAATGTACCACTCATATAACACCCCTCTCTTGCAACCCCCCCCCCCCGGTCACCCAGAACCAGGAATCAGGCTGGTTTGCAAAGTTAAAATATTTATTTATGTAGTTCACAAAATAATCACACTATGCTAAATAGGTATACAATAATCACCAATGGGGTGAGGTAACACTAAGCAATCTCGTTAATCACAAGGAGTAATAATGAGCAAAAATAATGCAGCACAGAATTAATACTTTTGCGTGTGTGTGTTCAATCAAATGGTAATATGATTGTGATATGATTGATATGATTGTTTATTTATATAGCGCATATACACAATGTGTTTCAAAGCGCTTAATGTGGTTACTAACTATTTCCCCCTGCACACCCCTCAACCCCCCAATATGCAATATAAAGAGACAGAAGGAGAGAGAGTAGGAATTCAGGAATGCAGAATTCCAACAAAATATCAATCCAAATTTCCCCCCAGCAACACGAGAGAGAAACAGAATTGATTGGCAAACTGTCAAAATGGTTTTAAAGTTACCTGAGAATGGATTGGGTAAAACAATAAATATGACTTAAATTGCTAAAATGGTTTAAACTCTAATGGGAGCTGCTTTAAGTAGTTGCAGACAAAGACTAGCAATGATTTGACACTAATAAGCAATGTAAAACTTAAAACTGAGGTCGGGTGCAATGAAAGCTGTTTTACACGTGATAGAAATTTCCTAATACAAAATTTGCAACAAACTTTTCCGTGCACAGTAATCACGATTGCGGGAAAACTATATAGATTTTGGTTCTTGGTTCTATGAAAAGCTGTGTATTTGAGCTACAAACAGAAGTTGAAATTTCATTTCTAGCATGAAAATTGAGAAAGTTATGGATGTTTTAGTGGAGGTCGTTTTTCTGAGACAGGCGCAATAATGGGAAAACAGGGAAACGCTTTTAAAAGACAAATGGGATTTCTTATACTAGAGGATGACTATGAAGAAGCCCACAAATACCACACAGGAGCACAGCCACTGGATCAGGGCGACTGCCTGCCGAGGAGCTTGCCTTCTTCAGATGAAATATATCAGCGCAAAGATATTTTTAACAATACTAGTACAGAAGGAAGATAGCAGGGATAAGATAGAGAGTTCAGGCAATTCAAAAAGATTTCTAACAATGCAGGTTCTGAAGACAAGATAGGATGGATTTGGATAGGGGATTACTATGGACAGTACATATATGCTAGTGTCACAGTCCTATCTATAGATTCTCACTATCTGAGTTTCAAACAGAACCTCAGGGATTCTGGTCAGGGATTCTTGTCAGGAATTCTGGTTCTGGGATAGACTGCTGGGCAAACCGGATTGGACTGGATCTGCAATGGTTCTCTGGTCACAGCTCGGCACCAGACTGGATCGGGTCTGCAATGGTTCTCTGGTCACAGCACAGCACAACTGGATGGGATCTTTTGGTTCTGGTAAGGATTCTTTTATCGGGAAAGCAGTTACAGCACAGCACAACTGGATGGGATCTTTTGGTTCTGGTAAGGATTCTTTTATCAGGAAAGCAGTTACAGCACAGCCCAGCTGTTTCTTTTGTTCCCCTTAGGTTTCTGGGTGAATTCTGGTTTCTGGAATTTGAAGGCCTAGCTGAAAATGGTTCAGATATAGAATGGGACTTTCTGCTTGCCAAGTTTCCGGAGTCTGGAGCAAGGAAGATGTCAAGTTCTAGAAATTGGTGCTCCGCCAGCAATAGGTTAGTGGGTGAATCTGTGTATGTTTTTAAGTCTTCAGCTGTCTCTTTTTATGCATGTGATAAAGGGGGTGTGTGCTGGATTATCCTACGCATGCCCCTTAGCCAGGCGAGTGGCTAGAGTCTCTTCTCTACCTTGATTGGAGGAGAAACCAGGGTGTCACCATGATGATGTGGGTTTATGAGCCAGAGAATCCTCCCCTTGTCCCTTTGAACATAAAATCTACTTTTGGTATAATACATATTTACATGTGTGCAATCTTTATAACAATAACATATAAATAAATCATATATTTTGTGTGGCAGATACTCTTCCAAACCTCCTCGCTGTTGGATCTTGTGTCTGCTTTTGACAGAATTCTGCCCTTTTTGGCCGGAACACAATATCTAGTTTATCCAAAAATGTGTACAATTGTGCGCATTGCATATGGGTATAAGAGTATGAAGTTTTGTGCTTTTGGCGTAAATACATTTGGTGTAAAAGTATATTTTCTGCTACTACTTTGCAGAACATCTCACAGAGTTCTGGCATCTCTTAAACCGTGCATCCAGAAATCACATTAACAAATCTGTTGTTGATATATTTTTCACAATTTTACACAGTAATTTATGTCTTTTTAAAAATGTACTTTTGCCTTTGGTAAACAGCAAATGGTGGTTTGTCCCCCCTCCTTCTCCTTCTGGCAGCTCAGAAGCAATCTCCACCCCCTTCTTTCTGGGAGAGGCCGTTTATGACTCTTCACACTCTGCATATCCTTTCAGCCAGAGGAAGTCCATTGTCCTCTTCCCCTGCAGCCCAAGATCTCCTCCCCTGATCTAATCCTCACAGAGGTGTGATTTCCTGGCCTTCATGGGGGGAAGCTATCATACTGGTTGGGTGGCTTTGAGGTAGCTTAAATTCAATGTCATTTTGTTACTTTTTTTTTCTTGGTTTAAAACAAACTTACAACCTAGGTTACGCTCAAGAACACGTCACTTAGTTTTCAGACATTAGTTTTCAATGGTACAAATTTAAATCCTTATGATGCGATCTACTTACAGCTGTCATACAGGCGGCCGCTGGTACTGCGCCCAGATTTTGACAGATTTCAGAGGTAGGCACATTTGCTGTGAATGTTTTGATGACAAATTCCGCTTTTCATGACATTGTATGTTCATAATTATTTCATGAATGAAGTGACTAGTAACACCCAGCACGAATATTGGATGTTTGATGGTGTTTTGGACTGGCATTCTGTATTTTCAGCAACCAAGGAAAAGATTTGAAAAAAAGATTCTGGATTCCTTTCAACAAAACACTGCTTTTCATGCAGTCTCCATTTTTACTTGTTGTGAAGCCCAGTGACATGTTTCAGCAATGAGGTCTCCGTTCCACCACTGACAACATGCATGGTAGATTTGGCAGCCATCCTTTCATGTTGTAGGGCGCAATATCCATAGGTTTTGGCGCGCATAGGGGTTTTGCGGCCATTTTGATATTTCTGGCACCATCAGCACACAGTGATGCCGCAGGGCAGAGCATAAGTGGGTTAATACATCCTACAAAGCCCCCCCTCACGACTTGAATTGGACTGCCCGTCAAGGGGAAGTCAGGAGATTGGGATGTCAATCTTTCTTTTTGGTCCAAGTGGAAATATTTGTCTGCTTCTCCCATCAGTGCTGGATCGACAGGTTCTCCTCGCCGGTTCCGGATGGGCATATGGAGCGATACCCCGGGCCCTTGGGTCTTTCCTTCCGGTCCCCGAATGGTCCTCCTTGGTGCTTAGAATCCAGGGTTCCAGTACTATGATGACAGAACAGAACAAGGTTACAGACATTTCCCCACCACTATTCATGTAGTAGGGCAGATGCATACATTGGAAATACAAGTGACAATCTTTCCTGCCTGTAATTAATACTGATTTTAACAGGTGGCATAGTTATTAATAGTTGTAATTTTCTAGGGATCCGAATGTCCCCCTCTGGGTTTCCAGATGGCTCCTCTAGTTGCTGCAGAGTGTACCTAGGATGGCAACACTTCAGCTGGTTGATGTGGACCCACTTATCTTCCCTTTGTTCCAAACTGCCTTTGGGGATACGGATTTTGTAGGCGACTGGTGAGATTCTGTCTACAATTTCAAAAGGACCCAGCCAGCTAGGAAGAAATGTGCACTGTTTGGCCTGGTTCCTTTGGAAATTGTACAAGTAGACCCGGTCTCCTACTTGGTATTCTGTTTTAGTTGTCTTAAGTTCATAGTGGGTCTTCATACTGTCTGCAGATCTTTCTACATTCCGCTGAGCATAGGCAAAAGCATGTTGAAGGTGTTTTCTCAGATTCTCAACATACTCATGAGTTGTGGAGGCATTTATCAAGGTCTGCTGGGGAAGCACCATCCTTCGTCCAGTCATCAGCTCAAACGGTGACATTTTTGTTGCCGAAGAAGGGGTAGATCTGATGGCCATCAGGACAAGAGGTAGTCGAATGTCCCAACTTGGCCCAGAATCTGCCACAAACTTTTTAATATGCTCACAATTGTCTTGTTGTATCTCTCAACTCCGTATATATAGAGAGACAACATTAGTATGCATATGCTAGAGATTTAAAAACCTTTTAGAGTCAGGTGCGGGAAGGACCAGTCGCAGTTAAAAAGATAGAAATCAATTTTAAAAGTCAATTATAAAGATTAAAACACATCATTAAATTTGTGGTCCACAGTTCAGTACTTAACATCCAATATATAAAACAGGGGGTACGTAACAGGCTAGAATAGCAAGTTAAAACAAATTCACAGAAAAAACATACACAATTGGTACTAGTAAAACAAATAATAGTGTACCAGGTTCTCATAGAATTAAATGTATCTTAGATTTAGGTCTCTGTTTTTAGTCCAGAGAATTGTCTCGACATGTTTCTGTTCTCAAAATAAAAGTGTAGAACATTCATCAGGAGAAAGTAGTTTCTACAATATAGCCTAATTCTTATTGGATTGTGATTAATATCAGCGTATGTCTCATAGCATCTGTAGGGTTAAAAACACAAAAAACAAAGGGTCAGTTTGTAAATAACTAGATACTTTGATGAGTTCAGTTGAACTAGGGCACCATTATATAGGTGGTAATTACCTTATATGGTGCTGGTGGGGGCTCTCTACTTCCGTCAGTCAGTAGGTATAGGAGGATGAATCAGTCCTATAAAGTATATTTAAAATTTTAAGCATTATAAATTGCTTGAAAAAATATAAGCTTAAAGTGTGCTCTAAACACAGTAACAGAATAGGTAGACTATCTCGCACAGATAGGCATAGTTGACAGTAGGATAGTGTGGCAACTATAGTGGTTTAACTGGGGAGACTTAAGGATCCTTTAGGTGTGGGTATTCAAATAAATGGTGCATAATCCTGCATGTTATAAGAGTGAGCGCCAATGGATTCAGTCACCAGTGAGGTTGTTAATGGTAGGAGCATCTTAGGTGATAACGAGTTTTAAAGAAAACTTAGCTTGCCCGTTCATGTCATCATTAGTATGATAGTCTTAATAGAAATACGGGACGTGTAGTAAAAGTCTAACCTGTAGACTGTCCCATCAGGTGTCTGGTAATAAAGGGTAGCAATAAAGACCTCCGCTTCTCAAAGTATTGAATGATCAGGATGCCAGTAGAGAGGGAGTAGATCCCTGGCTCCTCGCTGTAAAAAAGCGTGAGGGAGCGTGTTAGTTCAGGGAGGCAGAAATGAATCTGTCCAAGAAAGCATGAAAGCAGTAATGCGCACGTATTGGGCGGGCTTACCAGAAAATGAGGGACAGTGGCGTACAGTGTCACGAATGATTCAGCAGAGCTCCGTGTGGACGACTGCTAACTCTGGAGATTCGATGCATTAGGTAGTCATGGAGACGCGGGTAGTCCTTTCTCCATGATAGTATTGCCGAGTATGGCAATGGAAGTGGCGAAGGAATGGCGGCCATGATGGAAAGGACCCTGGGTATAGAAAAAAACCATAGTCACGGTTAGGATCACACTGGACTATGTATCGTGGGCTAGGTGTGTGGTGTCTAATATATATAATATTAAATATATCTATATATATATAAACACACGTATGGGCTCATGTGACATCAGGAATAAAGTATGTGTGTGCAGGACAGGACTAGATAATGGAATAGACGCTAGAAAGCAGAAAATATGAAATAAAAATGAAAAAGTGAGTAGGTGGATGTGTAATTACACTAGCTCTATGGAGAGTAGTCGAGGTAAAAGAACCATGTAGTGCATTATAGGAGGAGTAGGAGACCAGAGTGTTAATGTATGTATGTAAAAAGTGTCCCTCTAGAGATAAATAGAAGGAGTGTGGAATGGATTAGGTTACCTAGTAGGTGATTATATATTGTACCATTCGATGGATTCGTTCAGACCTTTGACATCGCTGTGTAAAGTATAAATCATTTTTTGCTCCATTTTCAAGAGTTTCTTTTCGCGTGTTTCATGATTAGTCCCTTTAAGGGATAGCAATATAGTCCATGTAAAATCTTCATGGTTGTGATTCAGATGGATGAAGTGCTTGACCATAGGGGCGTTTTCAGTTTTGTTTTTTAGGCAGCTTCGGTGCTCCATGATGCAGGTTTTCACTTTGTGGATGGTCTTTCCCACGTAGTGCAGTCAGCATTTACATGTGATCAGGTAAACAACAAATTCTGTGTTACAATTGGTTAAATTCTTTTGGATCCAGCGTTTTTAAAGACCAATATCAATTTCTTTAGTTTTAGAAGTGAGTTTGCATACTCCGCATGAGCCACATGGGTAGTGTCCGGTGGCTTCTGGGAGGCCCCATAGGGTGGTCAATTTGGGGTTGGGTATATTTATGCATTTCAATTTGCTGTGACTAACTCTATTGCCTATAGTAGTGCTTCTTTTATAAGCAAATATCGGTATGGGCATAGGTTGGGTAGCTGTATTAAAGATTTTCCAGTGTTTTTTAATGATATTGGTGATTTTAAAACTCTGGTCTGTAAAGGTGTTGACACAGACAATGCGATCATCCTTAGATTTAGTAGGCTTGCCGGTAGGCAATGTGTAATTTCCTTTTGACCCCAAGTATCTCCCGCATCTTTGTCATCACTTTGCTAGTGAAGTGGCTACCTCGGTCTGACTCAATCCTTTGGGGTATTCCAAAACGTGAGAAGATGTGGTTGATCATCAGGGCAGCTGCTCTTTTTTTTGCTTTGCAATTTGGGGCCGGGAGATATTCCACCCATTTACTGAACAAACATGTCACGGTCAACATGTACTTGTTCCCCGTAGAGGAGCGAATCACGGGCCCGATAAAATTGACTTGTAAATCTGACCAAGGCAGTGTCATCCTACACTTTTGGAGGGGAGCACGGTGTGTGAGTGATGACATTGCTTACAGTATTGTTCGAGGTCTTGCCCTCGTCTGTGTGGCCAGTATGTAACCTCTCTCAAGATTTCAAGTGTCGTATGAAACCCTCGATGACTGTGGCCGCATCATGGGCGTGACTTAGCATCAGGCTTCGGAATGAGGTGGGGACGACCCACTGGTCATGGCCAGCTATGGATCTCCTCACCAACAAAGCGTCTTGGATTCAGAACATTTTTGGACATTTCATCAACACTCTGAGGTCCTCTTTCCCTTTGTAATCGGTATCCGTCGGGGAAAAGTTCTCAGGGTCTTCAATGTGTTGATAAAACTTACCAATTATCGGATCCCCTTTTTGGCCCGTAATCAAATCAGCATCTGGGGTCTCCTTACTCCATTGTGCATTTGAGAGTTAATTGTGAATATTTGTCTGGGACCTAGTGATAGCAGTGACCTGGATTTCCCCCAACAGGGACTCGATCTCAAGTAGATCCCCTTGGATGGCCCTGGTATTGGCCAGCTAATCAGCTAGGTCATTTCCAAATGTGTCTGGTCCCTCTACTTTAGAATGACCCTTAATCTTTTCCCAGTAGATGATCATCCCATTCGAGGTGACCAGATCATCAATATTTTGGATTAATTTCCCATGTTTCAATGGTTTGTTATTAGCACATAGCATGTCTCTGGTTTTCCAATTAACCAGGTGCTCCACGAACCCATTCCGTACATAATCCAAATCTGTGATTATGACCAGTTTGTGGAGTTGGTGTTGGACAGCAGTGAGGATGGCTTGATGCACAGCCATCAACTCTGCCACTTGACTACTTCGGGGACCGATTTTGTACCCAGCGGAGGGTTCTTTCACCCATGCATTCCCCACGCCGGCCACAAGTTCTTTTTCCCCATTGTTGTCAACATGTTAGGAGCATCCATCCACATAGACAGTGGGCATTCCCTCACACTGGTCTTCTTCATAGACCTTGTGTGGGGAATTAAGGTATGCCTCCATGTTGTCCTTGATTTTAAGACTTTCGTCCTCGAGACAGTTTTCTCTGGCACAATCATGCAACTCAGCCAGACCTTGCGCGAGGGGACTCTTCTTGTTTTGGCCATATCTGACCTCCACAGAAATGCCTTCCATTGACAGAATCCAGGAAGTAATTTGGGAATTACTCACATTTCCGGGCCGGATTCTGTCACTCTGGAGATATTGCAGAGGCCGGTGTGGAGTCTCCACTATGATGTGTTCCCCCTGGATAAACGGGCGGTAATTCGTCAATGCCCACACTATTGCCAGGAGTGCCTTCTCACAATCGTTGAATTTTTCCTCCACAGAGGATAAAGTCTTACTCGCATAGGAGATTACTTTATTGACCTTGTCATGCTTTTGATATAGTACTGCACTCAAACATGTATTTGAGAACCCTGTCTCCAAGAAGAAATCCTTGTTTTTGACAGGGTAAGTTAGGCAAGGCGCTTGTGAGAGGCTTCTTTTGAGTTGTCTTACTGCCTCAGCTTGTTCTGGACCCCTCTCCCACTTGACCCCCCCTTCAAATTATGGATCAGGGGTCTTGTGATCTCTGCGTAGTCCTCAATGAACATTCTGCTGTAATTAGTTAGTCCAAGGAGGCTCCTTAGTTCCCGCAGAGTTGTGGGGTCTTTTAATTTCTGGAGTGCTTCCACTTTCTTTTCCTGGGGACAGAGACCCTGAGGAGTTATCTCATGCCCCAAGAAATTGACACGGGTTCTGCACCACTGTGCCTTTTCAAAGGAGAGTTTTGCTCCGGCAGCCCGCAACTGTGTCAGGACATAACGCATCTCTGCTTAGTGTTCCTCCACAGTCGAGCCTTTGACTAAAACATCATCCACATAGGCCAGGTTACCCCTTTCACCCAGGTCGGGCATGGCCTTGTGTAGAAAAATGTTAAATTAATTGCCGGAGTTGATGTATCCGAAGGGAGTCCGGGTCCAAGTGTATTGCTGCCCCCGAAGGTGAAAGCCAGCTTGCATTGGTCCTCCCTACTGACAGGTACAGTCCAGTACCCATTGGTCAGGTCAATGGCAGTGAATACCTTTGACCCGTGGATCTGAGCCAGCCCTTGGTCAATGTAGAGAAGAGGCCATCAGGAAGTATGGACCCATTTGTTGAGCTCCCTTAGGTCGGCACAGAGTCTCCACTGGCCATTTGGTTTCAAAATCCCCAGCACCGGATTATTGAAGGTGCTCTGGACTGGACGAATTATCCCACGGGACTCAAGGTTCTTAATTATTTCAGTAAGAAATCCATTGATGCGAGAGGCAAGCAATATTGATTCACAAACACTGGAGTCATGCCAGGGTCCGTGGGAATTGTTGTGTGGATGTCGGTGCGACCACAGTCATATGAGTCCACCGCAAAGAGATCTTGAAAATCTAAGAAAACTTGTTTAAATGTTTGCTTTTGCTCCAGAGTCTCACAGGCATCAGCTAGGTTGACTCTCTCTTCAACCATCGGTCTGAAGCCGGTTTTGCTATCTCAGCGGCCTCCTCCAGGTGGGTGGAGAAGTCCCTGGTCAAAGTGCTGATTTGGACTGGTGGCTTCAGGTGGGGAAAGCAGTCCTCACAGACTTGAACGATCACCTCATCCCTCCTAAAGTCACAGATCACATCTTCCTTACCATAAGGGCAGGAATTGTACACCAGGAAATTCCCCCCATGCCGGGTGAAGATCCTTTCTGGTGTTGCGTCATCATCGCTATCCCCGTCAAAACAGTCCTTGGGGATTGGTCCTAACAGTTCATTACCAAAATCTATGGAAAAATGACGGTCATCAACTGTCTTTCCAATAATGGTACCTGCGGCCAGAGTGATACTCTTTAGGTCGCTGTTATCCACCTCTATTGGAATGGTGTTGTGTTCTATGTTGACTATTGGTGTTGGGTTCACTACCAACGCTTGCTGTTGGAAAGGAGCGCTGAGATGAATATAGGCGTCAGGGTTTTTCAGTTTCTGACCTCTTTTAATTTTTGCTTCCAGTGAGAATTGTCGGGTCCGTTCTGGGATGGTGACTTCCTCTCCAAAACGAATTTCAACTGCATAAGGCAGCAGTTGAGTAGACCGAACTGCTTTCTTCTAGGTCATCAAAATCCATGGGATTACCCACTAATCGGGACCAGGCTTTGAAGTTTATTAGGTCCAAACTAATAGCAAAGCGATTGAGAATGTCACTGCCTAAATAAAATGCAGCAGGGACATATCGCACGACCCAACAATTATGGACTATGCTCTTGTTGCCTATGGAAATTTTGAGCATACACCTGCTAGGCAGGAGATGTTTGGAATTGGGTGTTTCCAGGTCCATTTCCCATTTGTCTATCAGTTTGAATGTGGGAATGGCTGGATCTTTTGGGAGTTTGCGGAACATGGCTTCGCTGATGAAGCTCTTACCATTGTTCACACACACTCGAGCGGGAACAGAGTCCTTCCCATCATTTAACTGAACAGGGATGAACAACTGCTCTCCAATTTTCTGAATATCAGCCAAGCTTTGAGCTGATTTCTCATCTTTTTGGACTATAGGAGTGGGATTTTCTGATTGTGAATTTGTGAAGAATTTCAGAGTGTTTCCTTCCAGTGTGGAATGCCACGTTGGACTGGAAGGGAGGTTGATTTTCAGAAATAGAGAGGACTCCCCATCACCAGTTTGTTGTCCTATTGCAATTACTATCAAGTCTGGGATTTGATTATTCTGGAAGTGAAATTCTATTTGGTCAGGTTTTTGTTCAACCATGTGGCATGTGCCGTTTAGACTAACATGGTTGACACTCTGTTTCAATTTTATTGGTCGGTTAGTCTGGGTCCAGAGGACCTTGTTTACACAATCTATGAGGGGAGACAATCTACGCAGGATGTCATTCCCTAGTGAACAAGGTGTGCCTTCTGGAGTCACAACTATGACTGGGTGCTTCACCTTGTGTCGCCCAATTTTAATGTCCAAATCCGCAATCCCCTCAACGGGAATTTCCTTCCCGTCGAAGTTCTGAAGTTGTCCAGGAAGAGGGGTGAGAGGAATTTGGTATTTCTCACCCCTTCCCGATTTCAGTTGATCAAAGGCCCTTTTTAACAGAAGGGTAGCTTGGGATCCTGTGTCCACCAGTGCCAAAATTGAACATTGCCCCTGTATTTGGACCGGGGCATAGAATCTTCCCTCCTTCTCCTCAAGGGGCAGAGGTAATGCACATTTTTGGAAAACTGGTGGGTTAGTTTCTTGGCTATGGATAAGGGCAGAAAGGTGATTTGGGCAGGATTCTGTTTGGGTTCTTGGGAATCTGGAATACAAAGGTAATAGCTAGATATGGGGGGATGTTTTGGGTTCCCCTGGTTCTGATTCCAGGCTGCCCCCCCTTTTTGAAGGCAGTCACCAGGATGGGTTTGAACCAGGGGATTTTCGTGCTGGTGATTCTGGGGTTTGATGATGGGCGGTGGTAACTCAGTCCCCACATCTACCCATTCTGGATTTGGATCCTTTGGGACCCATTTTTCTTTGGGAGACGTTCCACCGTCCATGAAGGAGAAGATCCTTTTCCCAGAATCCTCTGAGGATCCCTCTCCTTCAAACTGGAAGATTTGTACCTCCTCCTCAAAATGGGTCTTTTTAGGTCTTTTTAGGTTCTTTATTTCTCCAGGAGATTTTGGTTCCGGTTCCTGGATTTCCAAGGGCTTTTCACAAGTGGGGAAGGAGGCTTCCTCCAAGGCTTTACACCCCCCTCCCCTTGTGCCTCCTCCCTGGGAACCTGTGGGTTGTTGGGGTTCTTCCCCCGTCATTGCTCTGGAGCACCAGATCCTGGATTTGAGGCATTCTGAGCCGCCATGCTCATCTGGGGGTTCTGTTGAGCCCTCAGCATGCGACCCAGATCCTGTGCCATGTTCTGAACCTGGCGCTCTAGTTGGGACACCCGCTCTGGCTGGTACGGGGTCCTCATGTCTCCCCTGGGCAGATTGCGGGAAGGGTAGCTTTACCTTCTCACAAAAAACCCTGGGTTAGGGAAGTTTGGGTACCCCTCCACCCTTGGCCTCCCCTCTCCCGGATTGGGCTGTCTGGGCTCAGGAAAGTGGGGAAAGAAGGATGGATTGTTTTGGGGTTGAAATTTGACAGGTACCTAGGAAAGAAATGTTGTCCGGTATTTGGGGGATTACTGCCCTCCTGGGGAAAGTGAGGAGGGAAGTTCCCTGGGTTTCCTGCTGTCTGGTTGGATCCCCTCCCACTTGGGCTGGGAGTCCATACATAACCCAGGATGGTTCTATTCCCCTTGTAGCGTGGGCTGATGTAGTCAGGGGAGTTAGGGGTCCCATTTGTGGGGTTACCTCCCTGTTTGTGATTGGCCCGAGGGTCTTCTGGGTTTGGGGTTGTTTGGATTCTGTGCGGGAAGGTTTTTAGTCCCCCCCATTTCTAAATCTAAAATGGGGGCAACCTTCACCTCCGCCACTTTAGCAGCAGTAGGGGTGTTGGTTGTTTTGGGGCTTTTGGGACTATTTTTGTTTTCCAACGGCTTCTGCACCTCATAGATGTGCGTTGCTTGTTCAATGACCCAGTCTAGTGATCTTTTCTCATGAAAATCCCTCACTAGCTGGGTCATAATATACTTAGGGAGAGCATGAAAGAAAGTGTTTACAAATTCTTTGCTGTCAGTGCACATCCTTCTAGTGGTTTGCGCAAAGGCGCGTTTCAACTCCTGAACAAATTCTTGGGGAGCCTGGTCTTCCCCACATTGTAAGTTATAGGCTGCCTTGCAAGCCTCTTGAGGATTCCTGTGAACAGAAAAATGTTTCAGGATGGCCGCCCTATAGGTGGACCATCTGGAATGATTCTTATCCTCCAGCCCTGCAAAGAAGCTGGAGTACTCAGCAGAAAATGTCCACTTCACATACTGAATACAGCTTTGGCTGTCCTTCAGATGGAAAGTGTCCATCATCTGTTCAAGTATCTCAAGGTGCTCCCAAATCGAATATTTTACATTCTTGTGATAGGTCGTAATGACGCTCCTAAAGGCTTTTATTCGTTTCAGGGGATCCTTGAGCAAGGACCTTTGGACTTTGTTGGCTTTTTTAGTTTTGGTCACCCTGGTCCACTTATCCTCTGACTCAGAGGCACTGCTAACAGAGGTGGCTGTCCGGTCCTCTAGGCTCTCCCGGATTCTGCAAGCTTGTGAATGGCTGGCAGAATGTGATGTGGGGGCCTAGTTTCCTGGGTCCTGTGGCGCTCAGAAGAGTCTTCTGACTCTTCCTTGCTCCCAAGATTGGCTGAGTACCCCCCCCCCCCACTGTCCTAGCTGGGAAGAGGTTTTTAATATACTCTTAGTGGGCCTACCCTCATGGAATTCCCCACTAAATTTTACCATCTGATATCTGGACAAGTGGTATTTCTGAGAATCCATTCCTCTGATTCTCCCCTCATTGGGAGACCCTGACCTATGAGCCCCATATTTCCCCTAGGTTGAAGTCTGCCATCCCTGTGGCACTTGGCTCATGTGAGCCAGTGGACATGGGGGTGGCGGAGTCCATGGAGTTGAAGAGATTAAAGTCTCTGGTGCCAGGGTTCCTGAGGTTATGCTCAGTTGTTTCCCTCTCCCATCGGACCTCATCTCTCTCAGCCCCTGCTCCCTGTTTATATGCAAGTACCTGACCCTTTTGTTCTTCTATCAATGCCTTACTAGTCTCTATTAGTTGTTCCTGCATAGCTACCTGTCTATGGGGCCTGTCATTTTTCTCGCAGAGAACCTCATTGTCTCTCTGTGCTTCCTGTGTAATTTTGGAGTATTGGGCCAATTTCTGCTGCAAGAGGGTCACCTCCTGAGTCCTGTCCTTACTGGCCTGGTTATTCTTTGCTAGAGCATCTTCCACCCTCTTGGTGTCCTCTAACAATTTTTTGTAGTCTTTTTGGAGCTCACCCAGTCCCTGAAGGGCCAGGTGATTTTCTTCCATCTTAGTTTTTAAATAACTGACCTCCTGGCCTAAGGTGTCCCTTTCCTGAATTAGAGTACCCCTCTGTGCAGCCAGGTCGTCCCTTTGTTTTTGGAGTGCACCAGCTTTCTGGCGCTCTTCATCAAATTCAGTTTGGGAGTCAAGGTCTTTCAGGATTCATTTATTATTTTCCTCTTTTAAGGATTCTAGGCGGTTTTGCAGGGTGACTATCTGCTCAGTACAGACTCTATTATAGTTCAATTGCTGCTCCAGCTTTTGTTGGCTCCGTAGAAGGGAGTCCAAACTTTCTTGGCACTCTTTTTGCAGTGCCAGTACTTTGGTATCCTGCTCTACCTTCTCTTGCTGCAGAATATCCAGATCTCCTTTTACTTTTATCAGGTAATGTCTGGTTTCATTTTCATTTTCTGATTCTTGACTCTTTTGTAGCCTTTGCTCTGCAGAGTCCAAATCAGTTTGGGTTTTTCCTAATGATTGTAGTTGCCTGTTTGCCAGATCTAGGTTTTCGGCATATTTTTCCTGTATTGCTCCAATGTGGAGGTACAGATATGCCGCTATTTTGCCAATTTTACTTTGCTTTTCTTTTACCTTAGGGGCCATGTACAATTCACTAGGTGCCATGTGTAATGGACCTTGATCCTGCCATTTATCTAATCCTGTGGCAGTGGCTTGTTCTTTGATTTCCTGCAGTCAAACATTCTGATCCTGCTCTGTCCATTCACCCCTGACAAATAATTTGTGCAGTAGGCGTTCTTTTGCCATATTAATTTCTACTGGGGTCGCCATTCTGGAAATATTAATTTAGTTTCTGACTTACAGCAGTTATTTTATTTTTGCAAAACAGGCCACCTCCTTAGAGTGTTTCTATTGAAGGGTTTTTTCACAGTGTAGCACAGTGTGGTAGCCCAACAGGGTTTATGTACCCCGTCAGTTAGCACGCTGTATTAGACTGTCACAAGTGGTATGTCTAATTCAGGATCTCTGACGAGCCCCCAATCTGTAAGTGATTTCAATCCGGCACTTCACCTAAGTCAACGCCTAGCGTGTAATGCACAACTGAAATCCTTATTTATTTTGTGTCTAAAAGTTTGTTTATTCTGAACGATGTACCACTCATATCACGCCCCTCTCTAGGAAACCCCCCAGTCACACTGAACCAGGAATC
Source organism: Ambystoma mexicanum (assembly GCF_040938575.1). Lineage (NCBI taxonomy): Eukaryota > Metazoa > Chordata > Amphibia > Caudata > Ambystomatidae > Ambystoma > Ambystoma mexicanum. The sequence continues at coordinate 233,774,042 of NC_090939.1, read as the reverse complement.
AGGCTGGTTTGCAAAGTTAAAATATTTATTTATGTGATTCGCAATATAATCACATTATGTTTCATAGGTATACAATAATCACCAATGGGTGAGGTAACACTAAGCAATCTCTATAATCACAAGGAGTAATAATGACCAAAAACAATGCAGCACAGAATTAATCCTTTTGCATGTGTGTGTTCAATCAAATGGTAATGTGGTTACTATTTCCCCCTGCGCACCCCTCAACCACCCAATATGCAATATAAAGAGATAGAAGGAAAGAGAGCAGGTATTCAGGAATGCAGAATTCCAACAAAATATCAATCCCAATTTCCCCCCAGCAACATGAGAGAGAAACAGAATTGATTGGCAAACTGTCAAAATGGTTTTAAAGTTACCTGAGAATGGATTGGGTAAAACACTAAATATGGCTTAAATTGCTGAAATGGTTTAAATTGTAATGGGAGCCACTTTAGGTAGTTGCAGACAAACACTAGCAATGATTTGACACTAATAAGCAATGCGAAAACTTAAAACTGAGGTCGTGTGCAATGAAAAGCTGTTTTACACGTGATAGAAATTTCCTAAAACAAAATTCACAGCAAACTTTTCCGTGCACAGTAATCGTGATTGCGGGAAAACTATATGGATTTGAGATGCGGTTCTTGGTTCTATGGAAAGATGTGGATGTGAGCTACATTTAGTTTCTACCATGAAAATTGAGAAAGCTATTGATGTTTTAGTGGAGGTCATTTTTCTGAGACAGGCACAATAATGGGAAAACAGGGAAACGCTTTTAAAAGACAAACGGGATTTCTTATACTAGGTGATGACTATGAAGAAGCAAATACCACACGGGAGCACAGCCACTGGGTGAGGGCAACTACCTGCTGAGGAGCTTGCCTTCTTCAGATGAAATATATCAGCACAAAGATATTTTTAACAATACTAGTACAGAAGGAAGATAGTAGGGATAAGATAGAGAGTTCAGACAATTCAAAATGATTTCTAACAATGCAGGTTCTGAAGACAAGATAGGATGGATTTGGATAGGGATTGCTATGGACAGTACATATGCTAGTGACACAGTCTTATCTATAGATACTCACTATTGGGGTTTCAAACGGAACCTCAGGGATTCTGGTCAGGGATTCAGGTCAGGAATTCTGGTTCTGGGACAAACTGGGCATACCGGTTTGGACTGGATCTGCAATGGTTCTCTGGTCACAGCTCGGCACTGGACTGGATCGGGTCTGCAATGGTTCTCTGGTCACAGCACAGCACAACTGAATGGGATCTTTTGGTTCTGGTAAGGATTCTTTTATCAAGAAAGCAGTTACCACACAGCATGAATGGATGGGATCTTTTGATTCTGGGAAGGATTCTTTTATCAGGAAAGCAGTTACAGCACATCCCGGCTGTTTCTTGTGTTCCCGTTAGGTTTCTGGGGTGAATTCTGTTTCTGGAATTTGAAGGCCTAGCTGAAAATGGTTCAGCTATAGAATGGGCCTTTCTGCTTGCTAAGTTTCTGGAGTCTGGAGCAAGGAAGATGTCAGGTTCTCGAACTGGGTGCTCCGCCAGCAATCAGTTAGTGGGTGAATCTGTGTGTGTTTCTATGTCCTCAGCTGTCTCTTTTTATGCATGTGATAAAGAGGATGTGTGCTGGATTATCCTAAGCACGCCCCTTAGCCAGGCGAGTGGCTAAAGTCTCTTCTCTCCCTTGATTGGAGGAGAAACCAGGGTGTCACCATGATGATGTGGGTTTATGAGCCAGAGAATCCTCCCTTTGTCCCTTTGGACATAAAATCTACTTTTTGTATAATACATATTTACATGTGTGCAATCTTTATAACAATAACATATATAAATCACATATTTTATGTGGCAGATACTCTTCCAAACCTCATCGCTGTCAGATCTTGTGTCTGCTTTTGACAGAATTCTGCCCTTTTTGGCCGGAACACAATATCTAGTTTATCCAAAAATGTGTACAATTGTGCGCATTGCATATGGGCATAAGAGTATGAAGTTTTGTGCTTTTGGCGTAAATACATTTGGTGTAAAAGTATATTTTCTGCTACTACTTTGCAGAACATCTCACAGAGTTCTGGCATCTCTTAAACCGTGCATCCAGAAATGACATTAACAAATCTGTTGTTGACATATTTTTCACAATTTTACACAGTAATTTATCAGTCTTTTTAAAAATGTACATTTGCCTTTGTTAAACAGCAAATGGTGGTTTGTCCCTGCCTCCTTCTCCTTCTGGCAGCTCAGAAGCAATTTCTGCCGCCTTCCTTCTGGGAGAGGCCGTTTATGACTCTCCACAATCTGCATATCCTTTCAGTCAAAGGAAGTCCATTGTCCTCTTCCCCTACAGCCCAAGATCTCCTCCCCTGATCTAATCCTCACAGAGGTGCGATTTCCTGGCCTTCATGGGGGGAATCTATCATACTGGTTGGGTGGCTTTGAGGAAGCTTAAATTCAAAGTCATTTTGTTACATTTTTTTTTCTTGGTTTAAAACAAACTTGCAATATTCAAACAAGCAGCTAGAACACTTATTCCAGCTTCTAAACCATGGGATTTAAATAGTTACAACATAGGTTACTCTCAGTAACAGGTCACTTAGTTTTCATACATTAGATTTCAATGGTACAAGTTTAAATCCTTATGATGCGATCTACTGACAGCTGTCATACAGGCGGCCGCTGGTACTGCACTCAGATTTTTACAGATTTCACAGGCAGGCACATTTGCTGTAAATGTTTTGATGACAAATTCCGCTTTTCATGACATTGTATGTTCATAATTATTTCTTGAATGAAGTGACTAGTAACACCCAGCAAGAATATTGGATGTTTGATGGTGTTTTGGACCGGCATTCTGTATTTTCCCAACCAAGGAAAAGATTTGAAAACAAGATTCTGTATTCCTTTCAGCAAAACACTGCTTTTCATGCAGTCTCCATTTTTACTTGTTGTGAAGCCCATTGACATGTTTCAGCAGTGAGGTCTCCGTTCCACCACTGACAACATGCATGGTAGATTTGGCAGCCATCTTTTCATTTTGTAAAGTGCGATTTCCATAGGTTTTGGCGCGCATAGGGGTTTTGCAGCCATTTTGATAATTCTGGCACCATCAGCACACAGTGATGCCGCAGGGCAGAGCATAAGTGGGTCAATACATCCACAGACAGAGTCTGTGCTTCCCGACCTCAAAAACAAATGATTGGAAATCATTGACAAAGGCAAACCTGCACTTCTCCTCCTCTTAGATCTATCGGCTGCATTTGATCTTATGGACCGCATGACTCTCAGCAGACACCTTACCAATGCACCCCAATTCTCTCCATTAGCCAAGACGTGGATCACTTCCTTCCTGGCAGGGAGAGCCATGAAGGTTTTCTCCAACCCCCAGGGCTCTTGCATGGCATATACCTGTCGGGGGGAAATTCTGCCGGGGTCGGCCGGACCGTCCGCAGACCTCCAGGCAGGGAGGCCCCAACTCCTCCCGTGTGTATCCCAGATAAGATGAGATAGAGTATGAGACGCACACAAGGAGCAAGGTGACTCTGCTGTTTATTAGACAAAACGGCAGGGATGGGTCAAGGAGCGCACGCGTTCGTCCTGACACACACTCAATTGTGGGGCTCGCAGGCCCTTTTTACTGTAGTATGACGCGCTACTTGCGTCACTTCAGAAAGTTAACAAAAAACCTATCGCCACTCTTAATTGGGTGTTCGAGTGGTAGGGTTAGTATAGCACACATATAGAGAAAGATATTAGTGGACAAGGTGTAGTCAGGTGGTATATCTGGGTTGTCCCTACAATTAGATACATGAAAATTGTTACATGAAGGCTCCTGAGGATTGGCTAAATGTGCTGGCGTCAGTGATAAGAGCCCCATGTTCTGATTGGTGCACCCGTGAGCTTCCCAGCCTGGGACCACCGTCGTTCCCAGCTCTCGGTGTACCTGTAAGTTGCAACAATGTTTCACTATGGGTACATGCAGACAATGTGAGGACTTATTCATAGCTAGACGGGGTACCGTTCCCACTGTTGCAGATGTCCATTGAGCCTTTCAAGTGTATCTGCCAGTGTCTCGTAGCGAGGGATCCAGACGCCTCTGTTCTCCCGGGTTTGGCATCTCGTCAGGTTCGGCTTGATCACGTGGGGAGGGACCGTGAAAGAGGCATAATTCAGCACAATTAATATTGTTTTTCTACTGTGCGTCTGGTTTAATTTGTCGGTGTGACTTTAACGTTGGTGCGCGGAGTGCGAGGTTGCAACATCGTGCCTTTGATGATTTGCTCTAGGAACGTGGGTTTGCAACATTGCGACCTTGGCTGGTTGCTTCGCCAAGCTCATTCTGTGGGATCAGCAACTGACTCTTGGCTTGTTGATGTCCACGGGAGCTCTTGTTTGAGGCCTACTTTGGCCCGGTGCATAAGTTGTCCGTTTGGTGCACAGGTGCTTTAAGTTATAGGAGCATATAATTCCATAATCGGTATTGTCTTTATTATATTTCTCATCGTTGTACCTGATTTCAAAGAGAAGCGTGAGCAAGCTAGTAAAAGTTCATGACGCGTCTTGCGTTTCTGCATTCTGAAAACCTATATAAAAATAATAAAGATGCACGTCCGTGAATATGCCTGTCGCCTACGTCATAGCACTGAGTATATTCTTCGTGTAGGTTGGTGTGGGAATGTCCAGTGTGTATATTTGTACAGATGTGCTTCCCGTTGTCTAGGTCGTCATGGCATCTCTAACGACGTGTAGATTTTAGTCTAGTTGATCCGTGCCGCAGGTGTCGGCATGGCCAGAGCGGGCTGCTGGGCAGGCAGATGGACACATCCGTATGTTCCTGTACCAGGGTATCTGGTCGTCTGGTAAATGGGCAAACTCTTCTCGTGGCGGGTGTTTGGGTCGTGACCCTCTAGGCCAAGCGCGAGAGGTGAAGGACGGGAGCCTGGTTTTCCATTCTCCCACTTCAGTCCCCCCTCTGGTCGACTTGTCGACCACAAACATATCCTTCTCGTTATCTCCTCTTACTCGCCATATCTTAGTTATTCCTCCGAGATGTCCATAGTGGTTTACATGATCTTCAAATGACCAATACATATATTCACAGGTACCCCCAGGAGTACAGTATACCCATCTTCCTATGTAGCTCCTGGGGTTTCTTGGGTTCTCGGTCTTTACTGACGGTGGGTCTAGATGGTTGGTAATTATTTGGGTGCGCAGCTTCTCCCTTTCCTGTATAATTACACCTGTATGCTGGCCGTCATCTGCTGGCATCAAGGGGTGCATTCCCACCATTTCCAGCAATTCGTCAGTAGTGCGTGCCTTTCGTGCCTTCCAAAATCTAATTATGATCAGGGTAGCTCCAGCCAATATAGTACAGCCCACTATTATTTTCAGTCCATCTGACAGCCAGGATGGCATCCATGACCATAATAGTGAAAACCAGCTCTCATCCTTGTTCACACCATTGCTTTCATCCGTCATTTTGGAGTGCATCTGAGCTAATTGTGAAACTGCTTCTGTCAGTGTACCATTGTCAGCATCATTGGCAGGTATGAACGTGCAGCATGATTGTCCTATCTTTGCACAAACTCCTCCTTCCATTGCTGTGAGAAGGTCCAATACATATCTGTTCTGTAGTGCTACCATCCTTACAGCTCGCAGCTCTTCTTTTATTGCGTTGAACCCATTTACTGTAGAATTGATGGTCATCATTAGTTCCCATCTAGTTATTTGGAGCCATTTTGCGTTTGCGTAAGCCTGTAATCCCGGGTGTATTATTGAGGAGAAGAACATTGCTGCTCTGCTGAATAGTCTGTGTTCTGGCGGTATTGATGTTAGTGCCGTTTCCGACCTTCCCCACAGGTAATTTCCTGTCAGCGGCTCTCCTTGTCTTTTTCTTCTATTTAGTACAGTGCCATTGCTGTTGGTCCTGTTCACTTGCTCCTCCTGGAGTGGTGCAGATCTCTTTCTTCTCTTATCCCCTTCATTCATTCTAGGAAATTTCGCCACATCAACGTGCTTCTTAGGTACCACTAATGATGGTACATTGACGTGTACCATTGTGCACACACCATTCCACAGGGGAGGCAGTGTATGGTATGCCTTTTCTCCACAGGCCCAATAATGATCCATTATTACTGCTGTTCCTGCTCCCCCCTCAGGTAACTCCGTCACGCTTGCGCAATTGGTGTTATATCCTACGTCCACCTCTCCTTTATGCTGGTAACATACCTTGGGCGCAGTCAACGGTAGTATCGTTATTGGGTCTTCATCTTCTTCTACCCATGTGAGCATTGGTACATACTTGATCCACGTCGTCCAACATCGGTGATTGTGTGTCTCGATGGTTGAGATAGTTTCTTTGGTTACCATGTTGCTGCCAATCACTCCTATCTCCCAGCTGTTATCCAGATACACCTTTCCTGTTATCGTCAGTAGCGGCCTCTCCCAGCACCCTTGTTTACCCGGAATTTCAGTGGCGTACCAATCACATGGTAGATACTGCAGTGTTACTTTCTGTGTTTCTCCCTTTGCAGGGCCACTTGTTATATATTTGAATGCTTCAGCATGTAAACTGGTCTTGTGATAACTCAAGTAGGTCTTGAGGAAGTTGTTTTCATATGGGTATGAGTCTCGTGTTTTCCATGTCATGTGCACTACAGTTCCTTGAAATCTTCCTTTCGTCTGGAACAGTGCCAAGTATATTATGCACTGTGCTATCTTCTCATTTATTTCTGTGGCAACAAATGTTCGTGAAGCACTCATGGCGTATGGTATTAATGAGCAGACGTAGCAGCTATCCTCAGTTGTCTGCTTACCAATGCGGGTCATGTGTTGGTACCATATATTGTTTGTGACGTGTGCTGAATCTTGTACATAATTATCAATACCTTTATTGTCTGAGTATGTGCTGCGTTTAACTCTATTTTTCTTTGGTGCAATGTTACTACTACCACCTGACGTAACACCTGTTGCAGCAAGGAACGGGGGTATATTAGGTTTGGGTACAGCAACAAAATTGATAGCACAGCTATACTGCCATACAGAAGCAGCCAAAAATCCGGTGATTATCAAAATCCCTATTATTTTTATTACAATTGCTAATCTCACCGGCATTTTGCTCTTACCTTGCTGCAGTCCTGGCAGCTTATTCTTGCGACGTTAAAGTTGCCCGCCTAAAAATTCTCAGAAATGCTCGTTTTAAATGTTAGTTTTGTTTTGTTTAAGCTCTCCCTATCAAATAGTCATTCAGTGCCCAGGCGAAGAGCTGCTCCCATGCTACTCTAAGTGATTGGTCTCTTAAGACCGGCAAGTATGGGCGGAGGTGGGGCATGTAATATTCTATGGCCAGGAGGAAGGCTGTGTAGTAAACACGTACCCTTCTTCTTTTTAGGTATGTTGGCCTTTTTATTTCGTATACAAATTGGTGTGACAATTCTTCTGGGTAGTTATCGTCTGGGAGTACCATCTACGCCTGGACAGTGGACTTTGTTAGTTAGCTTTCTACTTAACAATACAATAATACGCAGTTCCTGTATGTGCGAGAGAAAAAGAGAACATTCACGTGTTTACATGTGTATTTGTGCGACCAATGTCTTTTAGTTTATGTTACAACTGTCCTGGGGGGGGGATGGCGTAATTATTTTTACTCTTTGAACGTGTGACCATGGGGTGGGCAGTGTAGTGATCACCCCTTTCTTCGTCAGTTATTGTCTCTGGGGTGTCTGGGTAGTGAGAAGGTAAGGGAACAATTGGGTCGTTGTCTGTGGTAGAACTTCCTTCCGCTGTCAGGGATGTTGTTGCTGTTGTTCCAATGGACCTGTCGTTGGCGCTGGGGCGGGTCTGCAGTTTGTATATCTTTACATCATGTAGGTGGTTCCAAGCACGCTTATCCTTTAGTTTTACTGCTCTTGTTGATACGTCTTCTACCAGATGTGGACCGGTGAACCTTTTGTCGTTCCACCTTCTATTGAAATTGCGAAGTAGCACGTGGTCACCTTTGGCAAGTTTGCACAAGTTCTCTTTTTCTAATTCTGTACTGGTGCCTTCTTCTTTATCTCTGGTGGACCCGCCCCGCGTGCGCTCGAGCTGTTGAGACACAAACACAACACTAGTAATCAAAGATGACACATATTGATACATTTCATCACCTAGTATACTCGCTGAACTTTCGTGGTCAGTGAATGCCCTTGACGTTGGCGTTAGAGGAAGGCGCATTTGACGTCCAGTAACCACCTCGTGTGGGGTGAGGTGGTGGTCGGACCCTGGCCTGTTCCTCAGCTCGAACAATGCTAACGGAAGGCAATACAACCAACTTTTCTTTGTTGTTTGTTGTATCTTTGCAATTGCCTCCTTCAATAAGCCATTTAGGCGTTCACATACGCCGTTAGCCTGTGGTTGATATGCGCATGCAAACTTGTGCTTTATGCTCAGCAGGGCTGTGATATGTTGGAACATTTTGTTTGCGAAATGTGGGCCATTATCTGATCTTAATACTTCGCACACTCCCCACCTGGGGAAGACCTCCCTTACTATGAATTTGGCTGCTCTAAATGCATCTGGGTGTGAGCAGGGCCCTGCTTCAATCCACCTAGAAAATGGGCATACTACTACAATCATGTATCTATTACCTTGACATATGTTGATCATATCAACATAGTCAATGTGGAGGTGCCGAAAGGGTCCTTCTGGCCGGGGTATGGTACCTCTTATCACTTTTAGGGTATGACCGGCTGTAAACTGTTGGCATGTGAGACAATTGCTGATAAAATTTGAAACATGAGAATTTAACTCGGGACAGAACCAATCATCTCTAATTCGTGCTGCAATTATTTCCTTGCCTGTATGGGCTGGGTGATGTAATTGGCTCAGGGCGGTATTTAAAAGTGCTAATGGTATTACAACTTTCCCAGTACCACTCTGGCGCCATAGTGCGTCGGTTGGTGACATTGTACATCCTCTTTTTACCCATATTTCCTTTTCGGCCATTGGTGCTGCTGCTTGTAATTCCATAATCTGTGTGGCTGGGAGGTGGGTATACCCTTCTCTTATTAACATCTCCCTAGCCATTCCCCTCCCTCTCCCTCTCTGTGAGTCTGTGGGGTCCCATATCTCACCAAAGTATGCAGCATATTTCGCATGTGCGTCTGCTGCTGCATTCCCTTTTGATACATGGTCTTCACCATTGGTGTGTGCGGTGCATTTTACTAAGGCTAGCTCTTGGGGGTCGTTTATTACTTCAATTAATTCAGCCAACAAGAGGGCATGTTGCACTGGAGTGCCGTCAGCTCTCCTAAACCCTCTTCTCCTCCATTTTGTTAGCCCTGAGTGGACAGTGGATGTAACATATGCACTGTCGGAATATATTGTTACACGTTTGTTAAAACTTTCTTTCAATGCCAATATTAGTGCAACTAGTTCAGCGGCTTGAGCAGAGTAATGCTGCGGTAACTGTACACATTTCATGGCCACACACACCGGAGCCTCCATCATTTTTACCACTGCTGCCCCAGTTCTCCGTATCCCATCTCCTTGATCAATAGTTGATGACCCATCAATAAACAAAAGCTCACCTCCCTCTAGTGCATTCTCTTCAACTTTTCTAGTACATGAATATATTTCATTTAGTTGGGTGCAGTCGTGGGCGTAATCTCCCTCCTCAATTATTTCTGCTAGAAATTTTGCAGGGTTAACAGTGCTACATCTAACAATCGCTAGTTCAGCCCTAGACAAAATGATCTCATAACCCGATGCCCTTTGTGTCGTTAGTGTGGACTTGGGTTTATTCAATATTGCAAATAATGCATGTTCCACAAACAGTGTAGTTGGACACCCCATGGTTATTGCTGATGCCTTTTCTACTGCAAAAGCAGCTGCAGCGAGGCCTTGTTCGCAAGGGAAGTGGCCTAACATCACGGGGTCTAAGTGACCGCTATACAATGCTACTGGTTTATAGCCCATGCTTGTTTTTTGGGCCAATACTGCTTTCATTACTGCTGAGTCGCAATGTGAAAATATAAAAAATCGTCGCTCATAGTCTGGGGATGCCAGTAGTGGAGCTGTTGATATCGCGTCCTTCAATTCGTCAAATGCCTCCCTCATTTCCATAGTCCACCCCAACCTTTTCTCCCTTTTATTTGCTTCCTTCAACCCCTCAAGCAGGGGTCCTATGTATGAGCTGTAATCAAATACCCATGCTCTACAGTAGTTGCATAGCCCCAGAAATTGCTGCAGTTCTCTCACAGTCTGTGGCATGGGAGTGCTTGAGATGGCCTGTGCTCTTTGTGGTGCAATCTTTCTTCCATATTGGGATATCAGTTGGCCAATGTAGAGTACCTGTTCCTGACAGTATTGTATTTTTTCCATGTCTACCTTATACCCTTTTTCAGCCAATATAGTCAACATTTTTAACGAGTCCTCTCTGCATTTACTTTCATTTATACTGCAAATTATTATGTCATCCACATATTGTAACACTGTGCTTTCCACCTCAACGTTACCCAAATCCATCTGTATCACTCTATTGAAAATTGAGGGTGATTCACAATACCCTTGTGGTAACCTGGTATGTTTCCATTTAGTATTTCGGTAAGTGAAACTTGTTAGATCTTGTGAGTCGGGGTGTAATGGTATTGAGAAAAAAGCATTTTTAAGATCTATTACTGTAAATCGTGATGCCTCTGCTGGAATGCCACACAATATTGTGGTCGGGTTTGCTGTTACTGGATATTCTGCTTCCACTATGTTGTTCAAGGGCCTTAGGTCCTGTATGAAGCGCCAAGACCCCCCTTTAGCCTTGCGCACTGGGTACACAGCCGTGTTACATGGTGATTCTGAGGGGACCAATATGCCATTGTTTATAAGGGCCGTTATAGTTTCATATATGCCCTCATCTGCCTCTTTTGACAATGGGTACTGTTTTACTCTTGGTAGTATTGCACCTTTTTTCAATTTTATCCGTACACCCCCTATGCTTTTAATGCATCCTACGTCATAAGGGCTAATGGTCCATAATGATTTGGGCACCTTTGACATATCCTCCTTAAAGAAGGGGACTGGGGTGCATGCAGGTGCCTCAAGTGCCATAGCAATTTTCTGCGCTATATGTTTGTGAGCCACTCGTAACCATATTTCTACACTCATCATGAACACCATTTCCCCCTCCTCTTTTTCTTCTGAAAACAGTTCCTCATCTGACACCTGGGTCAACCTACATCCTTCTGCTAGTGCTATCACTGCCCTCCATGCTCTTCCTTCTTTGTCTTGGGCGTGCACAGCAATATACTCAGCTGTTGTAATAATGCTTTCAATGTCTATTGCAAACACCTTTCCTTCTTGTTCATTAACAGGTGTTTCTGGTCGGAACAGGTAAGCTGCTGGCCTCCTCCATATTTTCCCTTCTATCCCTGGCATCCATGCAATTGCCATGTCTGTCCCATACTGGAATATTTCGCCATCTACTGGTTCCGCCCTAATCGCTGTCTGCCCACAGTATGCTTGCATAATCTGTCGTGCTGCTAGCATGTTAATCCCTGGAGTAGAGCAAATTATACCATCCTCTGTAAAGGAGATTGTCATATTTAACCTATTCATTATGTCCCTCCCCAGTATATTTACTGGTGAGGCACTATAATACAAGAGTGGAACTGACAGATCGTAATCTCCGATAGATAAGGGAACGTTATCAGTAAAAGGAACCAATCCTTTAGCCCCAGAAAATCCTTGGGTGTTCATGGCTTCGCCTGACATCTTAAATTTACCTTCCCTTATGCAAGACCAGGTTGCCCCGGTGTCAACAAGGAAAGATAACTTTTTGTCACCTATCGTTACCTCTATGCGTGGCTCCTCCGCACTATTAGGTGTTACTGACAGGATGGGACACACCAAGGCCGTCTGTGGGCTGTCCTATTGGGGGTACAATGATTGGCCATTTCCTGTGTAAGGGTTGTGTCCCAATACTGTCACCCTACCCAATTGCGTTTGTTCATTTTGGGGTTGTTGTGTTATCACTACTTGTTGTTGTGGCAGTGGCTGTTGTGTTAATTGCTGTTGCTGCAGTGGCTGTTGTTGTGTTAATTGCTGTTGCTGCAGTGGCTGTTGTTGTGTTAATTGCTGTTGCTGCATGCCCTGCTGTTCTTGTGGTGGCCTAGGTTGTGCCTGCTCATTCCATGCTGGTGTTCCTGGCCTAACCCTACACGTGCGTGACATGTGTCCTAGTAGTCCACAACTCCAACACACAGGTGGTTCTCTGTTTTGCCATGGAAAGCTCCCTGTGTTGTCCTGGTATACCTGTTGCCCTGTGGGGTATGAACTTCCAACTCCCCCTACCTGCTGTTGGGTATTATATCCGTATCCTCTCCCTCTCATAAATCCTCCTCTCCCTCTGTTATAACCATAATACCCAGCTCCTTGCATCTGGTACCCTCCTCCCACGTTTTGTGCGTGTAATTGTAGTGGCGGCATTTGCTGTATTATACTTTGTCGAGGTGCTATTAGAGCTGGGTCTTGTGCAGCCACTATTTGCGTGGGGCTTTGGGCCATTGTTGTGGGCGCAGTTATTAGTGCCCCCTCCATTGTATATTTAGTTAGTTTTTTCTGTACTAGTTTGGCCTCTTCCGTTTTCCTGTCCTCTTCCTTTTGTTTCATTTTTCCTTGCCATATCCTGCAGTGATGCACTATTGTCAGCTGTATTTCAGGCCATGGTTTTACTTCCATTCCCACTACTTTCTTTAGTTGTTTCTGGACTCCTTCTGGGAGCCCTTGTACTAGTATATGATAAAATATGGCTGGTGTTTTATCCCATTGTTCTCTAGTTTCCATGCGCCACTTCTCTTGAATATCCTGTATATAATCAACGGGATCTTCATTCTCACGCATCTTACGGGAAGTGATTGCTCCTATGTCTGATGTGTCTGGGTACTGTACTCTCAGTGCCTGCCATAGCGCATGTCTACAGTTTGCAAATGGCGCCCCATCATGCGATGTGTTCGTTATTGTTATCCCATGGAATCCCGCTCTCTTCCAGATGTCGTCCGCTCTATCCCCTAATATCGATATTAACAGGCCTTTCACATCTCCTACTGCTAGTTTCTGCCCTGCGGTGTGTTTTTCCATTTCATATATCCACTTACCCGCACCTCCACTTAGTGATGGGAGCCTACATTTTATATTTTCTTTATCCGTATGCTTCCATGGTACATACTGCGGTCTAACCCCTCCTCTCTCCAACAGTGGCATTAAGTTGTGTCTTGTGTCACCCTTTATGTTCCATAATATTGAGTCCTCACACCCCTCCTCCTCCCCTGTTTCCCTTACCACTTCAAATTCTTCCTTGCTACCCCTCCTCCTACCTACCTCTCCGTCCTTTCCCCTTGTTTCGTCATCCTCTGTGTTTAATATGGGTATGCTTATCTGTCTGTCTTGCCTGCGGCTAGGGAGGTCTCTAAGCCGGCACGCATAGGGAGTCACTTCGTCCATGAATGGCGCAAGCTTTATTTTGTGCAGCGTGCGTGTGGTGGTTGAGCATGTAGGGTGCGATGGGGGAGGGCGTGATGGAGATGGCGATGGTGTGGCTTCATGGGTTTGTTTTTCCACTAGTTGTTGCACCCTCTCCTCACTTTGTTCCAGCTCCTCCCTTCTCTTACGGATCCATGGCGAGTCTATATTGGTTCTAGTGAGGTACAGCTTATCTAAGCTTTCCCTTTCACTCTTTCTTCCTACCCTTTCTACTCCTTCTTCCTCCTCACTGCAAAAATCAGTCATAGATGGTATCCCCCACTCTGTCCTTTTCCCCTTTACTGTTACTGTTTCTAAGTCTATTAGCTCCATTTCTCCTCTTCCTTTGTTACCAACTGTTCCCCCGGGTGTTGATGTTGTTGCTACTTCTCTACTTCTATATACATCCCCCCATTTTTCACTCTCCTTATTTCTCCCTCCTCTTTCCCCTTCACTCCTCTCCTCCACTTCCCTACTATTTTCCTCCCTTTTCCTTTTTAATTCCTCCATCACTTCGTTGCTCATCTGTTCCAATATTCTTTCATCTTCTTTCTTTCTTTCCCATTTCACCCTTTCTCTTTCTATTGCTTTCTCTTCTTCATATTTCTTAGCTGCCTCTGATACTACCCTCCTCCTCCATATTTCCAATTCCCTTTCCTTTTCCTCTTCTTCCTTCTTTTTTTCTCTCAATACTACTCTTGACACCCTTTCTGCTGCTGCTCTTACCCTTCCATCTTCTATCCTTTGCTCCTCATTTCGTTCCCTTAATTTGTCCAATTCGTTTTTACCCTCTTGCCTTTTCCTCACTCTCTCTTTTTCCCCCTTCTCAAGCTGTGTTAGTAATTCATTCTGCTCATCCCGTAGTTTTGCCAATTTTTCCTCCAAAATCTCTTCTCTTTGTATTAGTAGCTCCTCCCCCTTCATCTCACTCTCCCTTCTACTATCCTCGCCTGTTCTCTTTACAGCCTCCCTTTCTTCTCCCGTTAGTGAACCCCGTAATTTTAATAATATCTGTGCAGCTACCCACTCATCATGTCCTATCTCTACAATCTGCTCTTCTCCAATCCTCCCCTCCCCCACTATCTTCCTGTGAGCCACATATGGTGGAGGGCTGTAAGCCGGGTTCGAGTATCCTTCAGCCGCCCTTAACTGTCCTTCCATTTCTCCTAGTTCTCTTAAAGGGTACAAAACCCTTCTCTCTCTGTTTTCACTCCCGGTGTTATGGGTATCTCGTTGCTCGGTTCCTTTTTTATGTCTTCTAATGTGTCAATCTTTTCTCTTCCCTCTCCTTCATTCTCCGCATTCTTTTTCCTTTCACACCCCTTTTCCCCATCCGTTCCCTCTTTCATAATCTCCTTTACTTCCGGTGTTTCTCCCATAGAAAACATTCCATTTGGTCCTGGTCGGGATCCCTGGAACATCCTCCATAAGTTAAACACCTCCATATGGCTCGCCAACTTCTTCCCCTTGTATGTATTGTGCAGATGGTTTAGCAATGAATGTTGGGCATATGGATCGAAACTACCATTAGGCGGCCATGGTGTTAACATTTTGTTATCCGTCCCCTGGGTCCACTCTATGCTGTACTTAATTAATTTCTCCCTATGGGGTGGCAGTGTTGTGCATATGTGTTGTAGTGGGGTAGTGAGGGTGTTCCCCCACCCTCCCGACCCTGTCCCATATGACATAGTTGTGCCCCACTTGTTACTCCTCCCTTCGCTATCAGTTTGCAATTTACAACCTTATATTGTTTACCTGGCCCCGTAAGTGTGGGGACTTACGACAATCCTTTACAAAGTATGCAATAATAATAAAAAAAAACAAGAAATAATAAAACACAAAAATATATATATGTATAATTTTGTATTGTATATTCCTTCCCCTACGGCCCCCTGCGGCCGAAGCGTACGCAGCCCCCTGTGACTGCGTACCCCTTACGACGATCTTATACAGTCGTCCTTATTCCTCGTTCTCCTCCCCCTTTTACATTTGCCGTTGCTGGCGTTCTCCGTGCTCAGACACGCCCCTCTCCCCTTCTCTTCCAATCCACTCGTTTATTGCTTATCTTCGTACCCGCTCCCTCATCATTTTTCTCTTCCCCACCACTTTCAAAACTCAATGTTCCTTGTGCTCGTGATATCCTATAAAATCCCTACTGGTGACGTCACCGATGTCTCTACGCTACTAGTACAGTCTCATTATTAGTTTCAAAATACACTTGCAATTTACCCCCGCTAACCCTACAGCTGTCTTCCTGTCTCTCCTGGAACAAGGTAATCTCATCAATAATATAATTGGACTGCACACGCTGCGTCGCCTCGCGTGTGATACGCCCCTCAACAGGAGGGCTTAACCAGCCAATTATCTTCCGTATTTGGCAACTATGCAACTAGCTACCCCCTACAGGGAAACGTCATCTACCTATCGAGTTTCTTGCTCGAACAATAGGAAACCTCATCTACCTATCGAGTTTCTTGCTCGACCAATAGGAAACCTCATCTACCTATCGAGTTTCTTGCTCGAACAATAGGGAACCTCATCTACTCATTGATCAATAAATGCCAAATCGTAGGAAACCACACACGCCCACCCCTACACGTTAGTCGCTATTTAGGCCAATCAGTGTCTACGAGCGGCCACACGTGATGTTTCGTGCTCCACCCCCCTCTTTCACGTCACTGCTCTCGCACACTTTTCACTCCCTTTCATTCCATTGCCAACACTATATTGTCAAACCTTCGCCGCGCACCTGTGCAACACCTCCCTCCTCCCTCATTTAATTCCTCCCCCCTCCCTCACAATTTCGCATTGCTCGTTGTGTGTGTCATGCTCACCAAGTTCTCTCGATGCAGGGCCGCTCGACTGCGTGCACCCCTCCAAGCGGCTCGCCACCTCCCCTCGTCTGGACCACGTCTGGACACTCGCCAACCGCGGGCGGGATACTTCTCAACCGGCTCCCGAGGGCCAATATCCGGATTGCGCTGTCCGGTCTTCTCGCAGCTCCGCGATGGTCCTGTAGTCCTCAGAAGGGGGCAACGGCAGAGGGGGCCGCGCCGCCGGGCCTCCTCGCAACGGGAGTGCCTGGAAAAAGTAAAAAAATAAAAGTCGATCTTAAACAGATCTCAGCAGTGCCTCCAACTTGTCGGGGGGAAATTCTGCCGGGGTCGGCCGGACCGTCCGCAGACCTCCAGGCAGGGAGGCCCCAACTCCTCCCGTGTGTATCCCAGATAAGATGAGATAGAGTATGAGACGCACACAAGGAGCAAGGTGACTCTGCTGTTTATTAGACAAAACGGCAGGGCTGGGTCAAGGAGCGCACGCGTTCGTCCTGACACACACTCAATTGTGGGGCTCGCAGGCCCTTTTTACTGTAGTATGACGCGCTACTTGCGTCACTTCAGAAAGTTAACAAAAAACCTATCGCCACTCTTAATTGGGTGTTCGAGCGGTAGGGTTAGTATAGCACACATATAGAGAAAGATATTAGTGGACAAGGTGTAGTCAGGTGGTATATCTGGGTTGTCCCTACAATTAGATACATGAAAATTGTTACATGAAGGCTCCTGAGGATTGGCTAAATGTGCTGGCGTCAGTGATAAGAGCCCCATGTTCTGATTGGTGCACCCGTGAGCTTCCCAGCCTGGGACCACCGTCGTTCCCAGCTCTCGGTGTACCTGTAAGTTGCAACAATGTTTCACTATGGGTACATGCAGACAATGTGAGGACTTATTCATAGCTAGACGGGGTACCGTTCCCACTGTTGCAGATGTCCATTGAGCCTTTCAAGTGTATCTGCCAGTGTCTCGTAGCGAGGGATCCAGACGCCTCTGTTCTCCCGGGTTTGGCATCTCGTCAGGTTCGGCTTGATCACGTGGGGAGGGACCGTGAAAGAGGCATAATTCAGCACAATTAATATTGTTTTTCTACTGTGCGTCTGGTTTAATTTGTCGGTGTGACTTTAACGTTGGTGCGCGGAGTGCGAGGTTGCAACATCGTGCCTTTGATGATTTGCTCTAGGAACGTGGGTTTGCAACATTGCGACCTTGGCTGGTTGCTTCGCCAAGCTCATTCTGTGGGATCAGCAACTGACTCTTGGCTTGTTGATGTCCACGGGAGCTCTTGTTTGAGGCCTACTTTGGCCCGGTGCATAAGTTGTCCGTTTGGTGCACAGGTGCTTTAAGTTATAGGAGCATATAATTCCATAATCGGTATTGTCTTTATTATATTTCTCATCGTTGTACCTGATTTCAAAGAGAAGCGTGAGCAAGCTAGTAAAAGTTCATGACGCGTCTTGCGTTTCTGCATTCTGAAAACCTATATAAAAATAATAAAGATGCACGTCCGTGAATATGCCTGTCGCCTACGTCATAGCACTGAGTATATTCTTCGTGTAGGTTGGTGTGGGAATGTCCAGTGTGTATATTTGTACAGATGTGCTTCCCGTTGTCTAGGTCGTCATGGCATCTCTAACGACGTGTAGATTTTAGTCTAGTTGATCCGTGCCGCAGGTGTCGGCATGGCCAGTGCGGGCTGCTGGGCAGGCAGATGGACACATCCGTATGTTCCTGTACCAGGGTATCTGGTCGTCTGGTAAATGGGCAAACTCTTCTCGTGGCCGGTGTTTCCGTCGTGACCCTCTAGGCCAAGCGCGAGAGGTGAAGGACGGGAGCCTGGTTTTCCATTCTCCCACTTCATACCTTGTACAATCTATTCACAAAACCTCTCTTCGACAAGTTTGACACCTTCGGCATAGCATACACAAACTTTGCCGAAGACACTCAGGTCCTCATACCACTTTTGGGCTCCTACGATCAAGATGCCAAATCTCTATCCAAGCATGGATGGCAGCAAATGGGCTTTGTCTCAATGGAGACAAGACCGAGATTCTCATAGTCGGCCCCAAAGAAACTCTCAGCAAATTTGACAAACTTTATAGTGACTTCACCATTGACAATAGTATCATCTCTTTTTCACCTTCAGTAAAGACTCCAGGGGTTTACCTGGATTCCACCCTATCGATGTCACACAAGGTGAGTGTGATCATCTCCTCTGCTTCATTCACAACTAAACTAATAAATGCAGTCAAACCCTTCTTGTCAAAACAGATCTGCCTATCAATAGCTAGAGCCACAGTTGGAGCCAAATTAGACTATTGTGATGTCCTTCTAGCCGGCACCTCAGCGAAAAACCTGAACAGACTTCAAGTCACATAAAAAAATGCCCTCAGAGCCGCACTAAGAATTCGGAAAAGAGATCACATCTCACAAGCTAGGCACTTGGCCCACTGGCTCCCCCGTCAAAGAACAGATCACTTGCAAGACACTTGCCATAACTCACAAGTGCTTGGCACTCACAACCCCCACCTCCCTGTCTGAGAAAATTGTCAGAGCTACCTCCGCCAGACCTAAAAGAGCGTTTCACACCAATCAGTTGTGCATCCCCACCATAAAAAGGGTCAAAGCAGGCGGCATCAGCCCCAGTCTTTTCCCCCTCGGACTCTCACCTCCTGCCCTGATCGAACTTCGCACATACATTTCCCCCTGCACCTTCGTCTCTACACCTTGTCATTAACTGGTATTGCCTCACTGCTAGAAGGTTGACTATAACCGCGAACCACAGTCAGGCTGTCTCCTATGTATCCTCTGCTTCTTCCCCATTGTTTCTTTCTCTGTAACTAAGTAAGACTACTTGTAACAGCGCCACAATGCCTTTGGGCTGTTTGTGCGCTATATAAATGTTAAAAATAAATAAATAGGCTGGTGTATGGAAAGTGAATCCTAGGTATCTTATTTTAAGTTGGTGGCAATTTCCCTTCCTTTATTTACCATCATGAAAAATGATTCCAGACCAGGATGGATGTTGCTTGTCATCATCTACCTGTAACATTGAATGATAGAATGATAGACTATGAACGCAGCTGGTGACCCCTCCTCACTTTCATGACTGCTGCTGGATTCCTCCCCGCTTCATCTCTTGCTTATTGATATCTGAAGCTCATGGTAAATCCTGTACATCCCATGATGCAGGGTGGCGGCTAGACCTATTGATTCTTCTCACCACAAGGCTTCTGCTCCTGTCAGTGCACTACATTCCGCTTGCAGATCTACAGAGGGGGCAGGAGCAATGCACATATCTACAAACCAGAAGCAGGAAGTGATGCAACTGTATCTTGACCCTGAAGAAGTGCAAGAAGTTGTCTATTGAGGTGTAGATGAAACCCGCTGCCAGGACACCTGCGCGGGGTGGGTGGGCATAAGAATGAATTTCATGTTTGACTGTTGAGATGTGCTTTCTTCTCGCTCTGTTGCCCCTGCATGTTTGGTGATGTCACAAGCGTTCTAGGTAGGGGATGCTGTGTATGTGTCACCTGCTGGGTGATCTTGGAATGATAGCTGTAGGGAGGCTGCTGGAGTTAGAGGGTATTCCGGTGGATATCCCTTTCCTATGTGTGTCTACTGTGTTATCTTTGGGGCTTGCTATCCTGATCCTGTAACTGACAAATAAACAAGATTTCTTTTTTTACACTTAGCTCTAGGTCTGCTTGTGAAGAACAGATCAGAACATTGGTGACGAGTGAGCCCACTTCTGCTGGAGCACCAAGGCATCCACTGTCCCCCAAAAGAGGACAACTCTCTTGCTGCTTACCGGAACACATCCTGGCTCCAGTCTTCTGACTGCAGAGGTCACCATGCTGCCTGTACCTGCCAACAATTGCGAACTGCAGCTGGCAGGGGTGGGTGGATTGGCCTATAGAGAACTCTGGAGATTTCCTGGCAGGCCTCTGCACCCTGGACCTCTTTTGTGTGATATTTCCACATTTTCTCATTAAAAAAAGGGTTGAACTAGCTGAAAATCTGTAATTTGGGTCACTTTGAAAATGATTTCCAGGGCCTCTTTTGGTTCCCAGTCCACCCCTGGCTGCTGGTGCTCTATTGCTGGTGCCTGCTTCAAGTTATCAGTGCTTCAGGGATTTGCCTGCTTGTGGCGAATTGGTGTTGCCTTCCGACTTGCCACTTGCAGTCTACAGTCATCGCTGCCGCCTGACGAGACTACACAACATATTACAATTTACAGATCTCCACCCTGATCTGCATTGAGGGCTCTACTGATTTCGTTTTGGATGGAAGACATAATGACACATGTGGCATCCTACGTAACTGTGTGCTCGGAGCTGGAACGTCACTGCGTCCAGAATGATGGTGATAGCTGCTTGTTATCTCTGCTGATGCAGGTCAGACTGTCTGAGCCATGACCCTGGGGGCATGGGCGTAGGATATGGGGGGAACGAGGGGGACAAATCCCCCCACAATTTTAAGTGGGGGGAATACAATGTACAATGGTATTTATCCCCCACCCAGTTTGTTTCCCCCAGTTTGTGTGTCTGAGTCTTTCTGGTTCTGGAGTCTGGTCTGCAGCATGTGCACTGATGCGTGCAAACTTCAGACTCTGAAGTGACTGAAGTTTGCATGCAGCATGTGCGGGCCGGGTGGATTCTATCCAATTCCGATTCTTGTTACAACAACAGGTGGAGGAGGGGAGGGGGAACGACTCCCAACCACGAGCAAGAGTTGTTAAGAAACAACTCTTGCTCGTGCATTCGGACGTTCCCCTCCTCCCCCACTGCATCTGCACATTGAGTGTCACGTGCCGCAGCAGGCCGGCTGGTGCCTGGGGAATACTGCACGTATCAGCCCTGGAGTGCGCAGCACACTGCTGCCCAGCCTCCTCCCTCCTCCTCACCTTCCAGAAGCCACTAGCAGCAGGCAGTGACCCGTGCTTCTAGTTCTGAGAGTGTGAGACCAGTACTACTAGACTGTCTGCTCCTGCCTCCTGCTGCGACGCCGACTCACTCGACGACCTCCTCCTGTGAGTCCTGTCAGTCACCGAGTGCACCTCGACGAGACGAGACTTACTCTGACTGACTAACTCTAAAGTAAGTGAAAGTAATAAGTGGCCCCTGTAATGGGGGAGGTGGGAGACTGGGGGGGAGTGCGGTGTGTCATCTGTCTTTAACAAACATCACCACCCTGCATCTTGTGAAATTACCTTTCAGGTCGCAATTTGAGTCTTAGTCAGAGGAGGATATGATGTTGTGGTTGGTTGAGTACAACTGTAGCTAAGTGTGAATTCAAGAAGTAAGGCGCCTCTCTGCCCTGCTGGCAAACGCCTACATCTGCATGTGTGCTTGAAAGAATCGTTTTGTACTACATGCGCGCCGTACTTCGCTCGAAGGCCTGGAAAATAATGTCCTACTGATTTATAGGGCAGACACCCCACTTCATAGTTGTGGGCATCAGCAACAATGCCCATACTTTGCAGTGGTTCAACAAATCTCACACTTCTGTAGGCGTCATGTTCTCCTCATCGAATCTTCCAGAAATATTGCAAAAACCTGTCTCCTGTCTGTGTGCCCTGCGTGAGAGGACACGCCCACCTTGCCTGCGGGCCTCCTCTCTAGCCTCTGCAAAGTAGACCAGCAGAGAGAGAGACACACTCATAAGGTAGGCTCCACTTGTGCTAATCGAAGGATGACCCTGAAAGAAGCACGTTCCTTCTTGGCACTAATGAACAGCTCATGCATCTGTCCCAGATACACTTGAAGTTTCAGAGAAGCAAGTTAGCATGCCAAGACAGGCTCGGACTGACCTATAGGGCATTAGGCCCATGGCCGAACCAAAAACACAAAATGCTGGTGTAGGCCGGTTTCTTTGGGTCAAATTGGGCCATTTTTCGGGCCAGTTTGATGAGTTAATTCACTGTGCGGCTAGGAGTTTTGATGAGTGTTGCTGAAACAATATTCTTTAAAATGCACAATTTGCATCACACCAAACCAAAAAACTCCCCCCGGTTACTATTCAAACAGTGTCACAAAAGGAATCAATAGCCATTTTCAACGGTGGGCCACTTTTTCATTGGTGCCCGAGACAATTGTATGGCCCAGTCCGACCCTGTGCCAAGAGGGTCTTTACAACCAGAGTATTTCGCAGTCTTCAACCCAATGCTCCTTTCACCCAGTAGTAACATATGGAAGACATTCTGTGAAAGAGCTATTTCAAAAGTATTAACTTTTCTGACAAAAGGTGAACCGGACTCTACAAAGCATGATGTGTCCAGCTGATACCCATAGAGGCCCAGGAAACAGGTGCTTTAAGGGGGGAGGATCAGCTGCTCAGAGATTAACTTCTGAGCTTAGACTGGCAGTGCCCTCTTCTTGGTCTTCTGTTTGTTTTGCTTTGCATTTCAAGTGAAAATTGAAAAACAGGAATTTACATTGGTCTATCAGATATCTTTTTTATCAGAATTATTTGATATGGGGCATGGTGCAGCATTTAAAACAGGTTGTGATTAGTGTTATACAGCTGCAGAAACATTCGCCAATGGGTAATTGAGAGTGACTATTGTCTGTGTCATGGCCCCTAAACAGTGTGAATGTTGGGAGATTAGAAGGGAGAGTGGTGCATTATAACAAATGAAACCAAATCAGATCCCATTTGCATTTTATGTGAGTAATGGAGGTATTTTGTGGATGTTTTATTTCAACAATATGGGTACAGCATTATGTGCTGGAAAAACTCTACGGAAAATCTATATAATTATGAATATGAGCATAGATTAAATAATTCCTAGTCAGTCGAGAGTATTCCTGTAAGGTTTCAATGACCCACTGCCTTCTTTTAATGTTGTGAGTCTCACTAGTATGTCTGCTACGCTCTCTCGCTCTCATTTCTAGTCTACCATCTTTTTTCTCAATCTTTTCCATCCCAGGCTGGCTTTTCTCCTATTCTCGTTCCTGAGTTTTTCACCTCCATCTCGCTTCCACTCCATTGCTCTACTGCTATCTGTCTCACTATTGCACTACCCACCTCCTCCTCTCTCTCCCCTTTTTTCAAATCTCTTAATATCCCTCTTGCGTTCTTCCCTCCTGTCTCTTTTTCACTCTCACTCTCTCTTTCTATTTTACCTTTTATCTTGCTGTCCCTTTTGCTCTCTCGCCTCTCTCTCTGTCTCTCTCAAGCTCTGTCGGTATCTCTCCCTCAGTCTCTTTCTCTGTACCTGTGCAGGGAAAGGATACAAGCAATGGCATCGCTGTGGGAGGCAAAGGGTTGGAGAGGCGTAGCTGGTGCCTGCTCCCGAAAGTAGTGAAATGGTATTGACTGATGCTCCACGAGGAATCCTGCCCCCTCTCTGGCACCACAGCCCCTCTCTGCTACTGGAGACACGAGCATGAGGAACAAGCTACATGCTGCGTGAAACAATGACTGCAATCAATAAATAAATAAACAAAGCAAAGTCCCAAGGTGTCCCTTGTCCCCGCCAGATTGTATGGGTCTCCTAGGACCCTGCCTGGGAGTGGGCGTGCCACCACGTAAAGGGTACCTTGTGAGCATCAGACTGGATGTGTACTTGTTATCAATTGTGGGACACACATCTTCCTCCTTATCCGGTTGGCAGCTCATGGTTTCAGGGAACTTGTGCTTGCCTACTTGGACGCTTGTGCACATCAAAACTGCAGGTACTTTAAACCGCCTGGTCACCAGGGGGGAAGATGAAGGGTCCTAATTTTTGCCACTGATATTGAAAGTTTTATGGCCATTGCGTTGTATGTGGTTGCTGTACTGCTGACAGCAGAATTGTGCTTTTGGATGATGTTGGCCTGTATTCTGTGGTGTACGGGTATGCCTGTCATGGCCTCAGTATTTGGAAAAGTATGTGCTTACATGCGAATTGTTAGCTGTATTTCAGAGGGCACTGTAATTATTGGTGGTGTGAGCCCCAGACGATTGGTATGCACTTACAGGTGGTGCTTATTGGCTATGAGCACGCTTGTTGTGGCCTCTGTCAGAGATGGTGTGCTATTAATGTCAGAAAGTTGTCTACCATGCTTTTCTTCACCGGTGTGACACTCCACGCATGCGTGAGGTTGGGACTATGGACCTTGTTTGCTCCTAGTAATAATGCTTACAGTTACCTATGTCTGGTGGCATCTACTCATTGCCTGGTGGTGGGGGCATTCTTTGCCTTGATTTTTATAGCGGGTTGCTTGCAGTGTTTAGAGGCTGCAGCACCACTGCAGGTGGGTGTGTATGCAGGGCCATGTGCTGCCTATATGGCTACTGGTGTGTGTAGTGAGCTTGACGTCTGCAGGTTGGTTGCCTAACAGTAAGTTACTGGGATTTTGATGGGTTCAGTGTGGACTGTTTGGCTT
Organism: Ambystoma mexicanum; assembly: GCF_040938575.1. Lineage (NCBI taxonomy): Eukaryota > Metazoa > Chordata > Amphibia > Caudata > Ambystomatidae > Ambystoma > Ambystoma mexicanum. Next base: position 233,749,333 of record NC_090939.1, on the reverse strand, counting down.
CGATGGGGTATTCTTAAGTGCCATCCTCTCGTCCGTACTTCATTTTGCTTTGGTATGAGATGTGGTAGTGTGTGGTGATTGTTCCTGTTACCACCCTCTAACTGGGCTGCATCCGGCGGCAGCGTGGTCAGGATGCCCGGGCGGGGCACCCTTCGAGCCCCTGGCTCGGAAAAGTCTGATTGTCATGGTGACTGTGCTGTGTTCCCCTTGTTTTGTTTAGGTGGGGTATGTGCTGTTTATGTGACCCACTGAAGGGCTCGTGCTTTCCCCTCCACGCAGACGCATTGGGTGCGCAGGTTTGCATTGCTTTCCCTCGTTTTTTTTGTTTTTTTCTTCTTAGGGGCACTTTCTTTTCACAATGCTGTTTCCGTAGCTTCTACCGGTGTAGTGGGGGCTACCGTCACTGTTGCGGTGGCCCAGTGAGGTTGGCGGGGTATGTGCCTGTAAGGCGGGTGTCAGACCATGCGTCTGATTCAGTGGTCGAAGTGAGCAGGAGCGGTCGGAATTGGTGCTCCTCTACTCTTTTAAATTATGTTTTACAGCTCCTATACTTTTATTTTAAAAAGAATCCATTCCGGAATGGTTTCGTTTTCAAATAAAAGTGTAGGAAGTCGTTGCAGCTTGCACTTTCAGTGCACTACACTGAACGTTCCCTTAAACAGCAGATGCAAGTGTTTGGGGGTTCGTATTGTGTGTGGGAGAGGGCGTAGCGATGGGGTTTGTGGGGAGTGGGTCCAGGTCAGCAGGCAACATAGTTCCACTACTTCTTTTCGTACACTTCGACCACTGGTCTGATGTGCCCCCCTGCCCTGGAACGGCATGCCCTCTTCAGCTGCCAGTGCAGGAGAACATGATTTGGGGCTGGAGGATCGGCCTTGCCAATCTCTTGCCAGGGCGGCCGGCAGCTGCGCACTGTCACTGGTGAGCCTTGGGCCGCTGGGTGTCATGGATAAATGGAGGAATGCCTTGTAGAGCAGGAAAATGGCTGGTTGCCTTGCCCTCCCGTGCCAGGATTGGCGGAGGAATTAGTTGAATGCAGGACGCTGGGATCGTTGGGAGACTGTATGGGAAGTTTAGTTCCTTGGGGGTGGAGTACCACACTTTTCTACCTTCCAGGATGCCGGGATCGGCACAAGGTTTCACAGGAGGCCGGGATAGGCAAAGCAGGGGGTGGAGCACCCCTCTTCCTCACTTCCGGAAGCCGGGATTGGTGAGACCTTTGCAGGACTACTTCGTAGGACGCTGGTATCGGCAGGAACTCCATAGGACGCCGGGATTGTTGAAGACTTCAGAGGACGCCACGATCGGCAGAGATGTGGCGTAACCCTTTCATCTGTTCACGGACACCCACAGAGCCATGTGGGCACGTGCGGGTGCATTTCTCCTCATCGCCAGTTGTTACCACCTTCTCTGAGAGTCGTAGCATACAGTGAACAGCTCAGTCCTAAAACCCCCAAACCAACCAGAGCCATTGGAGGTTACAAGCGTTCTTTATTTCTCTCTACAACATACTGCCTTTCCCGGGGTCTGATAGCCCTTCCTCTTCCTCCCTTCCTCCCATGCCGTCCTCTTCCTGTTTTATCCTTAAGGTCGCTTCTTCCTTAAGGTCGTTCTCTGACATTTCACCTGCAACAGTACACTGTCCTACGGGGCTTCGGCTCCGTGCAGCATGTGCGAGAGTGTCAGTCATAGGTGCTGTAATGCTCACTTCTTTGATGGCCATTGACTGTGAAGCCACGGAACACCCCCAGTCTGAGTGGAAGTATTCACTGCACATGGGTGGAGGTAGATTAAGGACTGTTGGTTCATGTAGAGGGTTTCTTTGGTTTTGATTGGTTAGTTGGTTGGTTGGTTGGTTGGTTGTGTGTGTAGTCTATACTGTTAGTTTCTTTTTAGCGTTTCACTTTTCTGAGCTCTCATAAGGGGGGAGTTGTGATGTGCTTTCTTCATGCTCTGTCTGCTCTATATGCATGGTGATGTCAAGACTGCTGTAGATATGGAATGCTGTGCATATGTGACCTGCTGAGTGTTCTTGGAATGAGTGTTGTAGAGAGGTTGCTGGGGTGGGATGGTGTGCCGGTAGAGCTCCAGACCTATGTGTGTGTCTTCTATTACCTTTGGGGTTTGCTAGCCTTATCCTGTAACTGACACATAATGAACCATTCTTTTTTTTTTTACATTTGTCTCCTGATAATCTTGTGAAAGACACACCACAAGTTCGACACCTCACTTGCAGGTAAAGAGAGGTGGCAGGGTCGCATTGATGCCCAATACGTCCAGACTAACGATACAGATATCTCGATCCTGACAGCCGCAGGAAGGTGTCGATGCAGCCTGCTGCCAGGACACACATGGTGGGCATAAGAGTAAATACCATGTATTACTATCACAGTGCCCAGCCCTACCACCATACGCCAGGTCTATGGAAAAACAGACTCATTATACCAACTCTCATTGAACTTCACTGGCTCCCACTGCAGACATGCATCACCCTGAAAGAAAGCTGCATCATATACCAAGCTGACACCATGCCATGCATGCTACCCCAACCCTGGCCAACAAAGTCACCACCTGGGGCAATCAGCACATCAGCAGAAGTCAGTATCTGGCCAGACGAGCGCAGCAGAAATTCAAAAAGGAAAACTGGAGGAAACCACCATTAAGAATCTATGCCCAAGACACATACCTACCATCATCACGCATCTCAGAAGAGAAATCAAGACCCTCCTCTTCAAGGAGCACCATTTTCTCCCCCTTTAAGACACAACCCTTCAAACTCACGCAGCCTAGAATCCTCCTGTCAGCCTCTACCATCAGGCCACACCTCCCATCAGCTGTCAGCACTGTTATGCTATGTTCTGAGGACTGCTCCCCCTGCAATTGTTTTATGTATGCCTGTAGCTGCTACTGACGTATAGACCACCCCCCACACCCTCGCGTGGGTTCCTGATGCTCGGTTTGTGTTCAATAAATAACCAAAATAAAATAAAGAAAAATAAAGAACCCCTCTTATTGCCAGAATGTGCTCTGCTCCTAATGTCATATGCCCAGTATTGCCATTGCTTGCCCCGGTTCTACCAATATATGATAGGAATTGCCATCCTATATACATTTCCTAGCACCATATTCCAAGCGCTGCCATGTTTTGACCAGGTGATCACGCCACATTGAAGGAATTGTCACTTTATGGCCAGGTATTAATGCCATATGCCTTTATGCCATCATGTGTCCTAGTGTTCCCACCATACGCCAGGTATTGCGTTGTAGTGCCCAGGGATTGACAGTTTGTGGACAGATCATCCCAAAAATGTCTGGAAATACATATTATATCATCAGCCTTGTCATAAAAACTCAGGTAGAAGCATGCATGCTTGCAACAGCCATGGTTTGCTGTTCTGTTCATATAATATGCCAGGTATTGCCATCCTACAGCAAGCTACTCTCAGCACATGATGTTATGCTATCATGCATCCTAGTACTTCACTTATATGACTGAAATGCCATAAAATCGTCAGGCAGCATTACCATTTGGCCACAGACTCTCATCGTATTCTCAAGAATGCTACTGTGCATATTTGCACACATGCACTCTCCCACCTACTCACACTTGAATTCTCAAAACCGCCCATGAACACTGACACACACACATGCACTCACACACAGTTTCCCACCACAGAAAACATGCACACACACACACACATGCCATCACACAAGCAAATCCACACGTTACATCTAGCACACAGACAACCTAATTCTGACAGCCTTTATTTTGTATGCACACAAAACACACCCACACACACTGAGCATGAACTCTCATGGATAAATGTACACACATAGGTGTTCATTTTGATGGTGCCCAGATCATAATTGTCTTGTGGATTAACAAATGTAGGTGCTTTAAGCATGGTGCATCCGCACCGCACGACTTTGGTACACACATATCTTACTTGCAGACCTATTGCATGGAAAATAGAGGCAAACAAACATGCATTTACAGGTGGGTCTATATTATGTAGTAAACGTATTTTCCATCCAGGGAATTTGGTTAGTGGTGTAATGTAGTCCTATTTCCCATGTTTTACCATCCAAAATTACTCAGAGAAGGTGTAAACAGGGCGAGGGTGTCAAAGTGGAGGTTTAAATAAGTCAAACAAGCCAGACCAGCCCATGACCATGCCACATATCGAAATAAGGGGGTTGTGACAAAATCAAAAACACAAAACTACGTCAGTGTGTAAATCGCATCATGGATGGAGTAGCACACGTCTCTCTGAACTTGAGTATACACTTGCAGATGCACTGTTGGGCCAGCAGCAGCCACCACAGCAGTAAGATCATCAACGTGTCCTCCAGCACCCCAGCAAGCATTCCATAAGCCTGGCAGGACTGAGCAAAGCAAGGGCTTTGGCGAGGGCTGTGGGCTATTATTGCCATGTTACTTGCCATGTGCACACCACTGACATGGGGGTGATAACTAGGATTTGCCTGGGGAGCAAATCGTTTTTTTTTTTTTTAATTTATGGGAGATGGACTTCACGTATATTGTGCAAGCCCAATCTCCCGTAAAGAAAAAACAAGATGACTACCGCCATAGAAATGGGGACTTAGTCCCTTTTCTATGTCCATGGTGCCACAGGCAGGAGGAGCACCAGGACCGGAGCACAAAGATCCAGTCCAGCAGGTAAGTGGGGCATGACACTGGTGAGGAAAGGATGTGGGATGTCTTTGAGAAGGGTGGGAGAGTGGGGATGCAGGGATGCAAAAGTGAGAGGCTCCCTGTTGCCCGCCACAATCAATATGGTGATACCCAGGGAAGGGCCTCTGTTCTCACCTGCTTTTCCAGCCACCTGATTGGTTGAGCGCTCTTCCCGCCTGCAAATGTCTATATACAGTCTATCTCCTTCTGTACTTCACACTCTTTCAGAAAGATAGTATCAAGAAATAAGTTGGAACACAAAATCATTTTTCACTACTCACCTCTGTTCCGGATTCCTGTGGAAGAGATATATTCCTGATTATTGCATCTTGATTGTCTAATCATGATTTCCTCAAGTGCATTTGCACAGAACAAGTCCTGATGGCCATGGTGGAGGGAGTCTGCATATTTTATAATTGTTGTAATTGTACCAGTTGGTAGCTCCTATCTTTTCTCCATCGAAACACGTGTAGGTTCACTCTGTGTTGTCTTTTACGGTTGTATCATTTGGTTTGATTATTATGTCAGCCACTTTGATTTCTACTTGTATAATACTTTATTTGTGGATGAGTTTTGAAGCCATCGATTTGGTTTATATAATTGCATTGTGTCACAAGATGTATGCTCAAGGATATTGAACTTCAATAAATTGTGCAACGAACATTACTTATGACTTGCAATATGTTTGATTGGTTTAACACTGATTTGAGACACCGAATGGAGAGTTCATTTTTGTATTGTGAATACATTACAAAAGCTTACAGCAATTACATTTAATTAGGGCAACCATACATGTTCATCAATGGCATTAAATCTTGGTTAGATGACATCGTGGGCTTCCACAACGTGGTGGGTGCTCTAGACTGCACTCATAGTGCAAGTCTTGTGCAATATGAGTGCAGTCACAGTACCACCCAGAGCACCAAGGCAATGGAGTGGGTGTCCTATAACAGCCACATGCCGCACAGAATGAACATGAAAATGCTCTGTGATGATGACCTGTGTTTAACACGTGTGTGCAAGATTCCCTATCTCTAATTATGACTCCTTGCTCCTGATCCAAAGCTATCTGCTGTGCATCGTGGCGGGATTCGAGCAACACCGGGCATGGCTGCTGGATATGAACATGAAACCACAGTACCCCACAAATTAACGTCATCACAGACCTACCATTCACATTTCCCTATCACATACCACCCTGTGCACACACCTGAATGAGATCCCACAGAGGTGAGAAGACACATCACGCTGGGCGCAAAATGGCAAGAGAAAACACACATGACCACATGAAGATAACTTGACATACAATAATATAGTGTGGGAATGCCATTGGGGTTCCTAAAACACTTCGCTGGCCATCGCTGTAAGCATGTCCATGTGGGCTGAAGAGTAATGGCAATGGCGGATCCCGAGCAAACACATAAGTGTTACTTGTCCCGCGAATACTGTAGAAGAGCTTGTGCACATTCCTGTAGCATGGCTAAAGACACTGACATGTATATTCTTTCTAAACTACCGAATTACAAAACAATGGTGTCATTAGCTATAGCAGTGCCCCAATTACATGAATGTTTCTCACCACCCAAGTCACCCTTGGCTGATGACCCACTATGCCAGTGAATCAACATCATGTACAGCATTAGAAGGTGGCACACATGGAGGGCCACACTCTCTTTGAGAAGGCATGTGTTGTGCTGGGGAACTGCTTTCAAAGCCTTCACAGCACAAGTAGAGAATTCATGTACTGACCTGTAAAGGCGTGCCTAATTGTGGGCATCTGTTTCACACTACACAACATCTCCATCAGGTGCACTGCGTCCATGCCCGTTCGGCAGAAGAGGACTGCGAGTGAAATGATGGCGTTGATGGGCATGCCGTGTGAAGAAGTAATCAACCCTTTCTATAGGTACAGCACATTTGTAATCTCGAACGAAACATCATGTGTCTTTCCCCAACACGATCAGCCAGTCACTTTGTGTCACCTCCCGTGCAGCTTTGCCAAAAATCAAAGGCAAAACGACTTCCACACCGTGCCGTCAGCTTGGAATGGCGATTGCAGACACCGGGTTGTACAGCGTATGCCAACATGTTTGGTATATCTATTTGGTGATGCCCTGACTCAATGTGCAGTTGTAGCTATTTGTATATTGTGTTTATTAATGTGGTTTTGGATTCTTTTTTTGTAAGCATTCCAATAGTTTAAGTACCTCAATTGACTGAAAAATGTGTTAGACGACTCCATATTGCATTTCTTGTTAGTTAAGATGGCACAGCAATCTGTTCACATTCACAAAATGTGCCTTTAATGTTGTGAATGAGCACAGGAATGCATTCAGAAATGAAGGAGCCTTTCTTTTGCATTTTCCATTGTTCTGGGCTCAGTATTTGCATGGCGGCCATTTTGTTTACCATATTTATTTGGAAAATATCTCTTGCTTTTATCTTACATGGACAGCATTTCAAGCGATAACTGAGACAATCATACACAGCTCAGCCAGCCTGGTCGCCCACTCCATGAAATCTAAGCAAAACCACATGAACTCAAATGAAATAAGTATCTCAGAATCAAATAGATATGTATTGAAACAGAAAGGAATGGGTTTAGTGTTAAACCTCCAAAGCGGTGGGAGCTAAATAAGAACGCTAGCCTTCTTATTTAGGGTAGTCAGGGTTTTGAGGTTCAAAAGATATACAGGTCAAAGGAGGTCCATCACAAATCCAAGTTCAAGGTGTGGTCCAAAGGAAATCCATGGTCAAAGAGGATCCAACATAAATCCAGTTTCTGCTAAGTTCCAAAAGAAATACAGGTTCAAAGTGGCCCCAAAAGGAATGCGTGGTCCAGGTGGGGCACAAAAGAAACCCACAGTAAAGACTGGGTAGCATGACCAAGCATAACCACGACCTGCTTGGAAGAGGCCAGAATAAAATATGTTAACAGTAACTAAAATGGGGACAAGATACAATAGGTTTTTAATCGACCGTGGTGACTTTGCTAGGTGTTGAGTGGGGTCAAGCAGCTTGCATATAACGTGATGACGGGCAGGACAGATGGAGGATTGCTGTTTACAGGAGGTGGCAAGGTGCTGGTGAAGGCAATAGTGGAGGCAGAGAGGGTGTTAACCCTGTCCAGAAAATCATGAATGTAGGATAGGGACTGCTCCTGGCGAAATAGCAGCCAAGTTAAATCAGCATCAGGCTGGGTGTGCATCAGGCTAGCCTCCTCCATCTGCAGCCGAGGAGAGGTTGGAGCAGGTCATGGATGGACTGCTACAGAGGAGACACAGGGGAAATGCACAGAAGCAGCATTGTGTCTAGGAACAGTCTTTCAGGATAGGCATTAATACTCAGGCACCTGATTAGGCTTCCACAGTTGCTGATGCTGCTTCGCTACACGCATTCCTGATCTCTTTAATCCTCTGATGATTGGCAACCCACAACTCCTGCTGAATGACTCTGAGGAACATGCACCCACGAGCTCCCTCCATTCTCCTATAGCAATGCCTTGCCTACCTCCATGGATGACAGTCTCTCCATGATGGTTGTAAGGACACTTCCAGCCATGGGGGCAGGCACAAGAGGCAGAGAAGGTGGAAGGGTGAAGTGACTATTTGTGCCTAGGGAGGGACATATGCCAGTTGCCCTGGAGGACCAGAAACATCCATGCATGGCAGGGAAATAGACTATTATCCATTACAAATGGTGTTCCTTGTCTAATGCACCACCCACGCAATGATCTTCTCCTCACCTACGCTATCATGTGGGCATCCAGGGTAATGATATCTGTGGTTAGGATGGTGGAAGTGGTTTTGTCACCATGTGGCTGCAGCTCAATATGTCACCTGGTTGAAGGCAGGGATCGTTGGTGGTTGCACGTGGTGGGGTGGAATGTTATCCAGTTACACCAAGCCTTGATCAGGTATGTTGCAACCGTATGTGTCCCAATGTTAACTTGCAAACAGCTATCCTGTCAATAATGACATTGGTCTTCGAAAATGTATAATAGGAATAGGATGTAACCATTCTGTTCTATGGATTTATACAATGGACAGAGAAATAAAAAATGATTTACTAATGCAAGGTGTGATGTACAAAACGCGCAATTCACTGTACCTTCATCGATCCAGGTGGAGGCAAAGAATGCCAAAGATAAAGCATCCAAATTGAACTTTGTACATAGAGCATGCATTACTGGGTCTTGAATGCAGCACCATCCCTCCGTCTGGGGGTGAACCTGGCTGGTGATGGTGGGGGAGGGATTAGATCAGGGAGCATGCATTACTGGGTCTTGAATGCAGCACCATCCCTCCGTCTGGGGGTGAACCTGGCTGGTGATGGTGGGGGAGGGATTAGATCAGGGAGCATGCATTATTGGGTCTTGAATGCAGCACCATCCCTCCGTCTGGGGGTGAACCTGGCTGGTGATGGTGGGGGAGGGATTAGATCAGGGAGCATGCATTACTGGGTCTTGAATGCAGCACCATCCCTCCGTGTGGGGGTGAACCTGGCTGGTGATGGTGGGGGAGGGATTAGATCAGGGAGCATGCATTATTGGGTCTTGAATGCAGCACCATCCCTCCGTCTGGGGGTGAACCTGGCTGGTGATGGTGGGGGAGGGATTAGATCAGGGAGCATGCATTACTGGGTCTTGAATGCAGCACCATCCCTCCGTCTGGGGGTGAACCTGGCTGGTGATGGTGGGGGAGGGATTAGATCAGGGAGCATGCATTACTGGGTCTTGTATGCAACACCATCCATCCGTCTGGGGGTGAACCTGGCTGGTGATGGTGGGGGAGGGATTAGATCAGGGAGCATGCATTACTGGGTCTTGAATGCAGCACCATCCCTCCGTCTGGGGGTGAACCTGGCTGGTAATGGTCGGGGAGGGATTAGATCAGGGAGCATGCATTACTGGGTCTTGAATGCAGCAATCATCCCCTCATCTGGGGCCGTACCTGGCTGGTGATGGTGGGGGAGGGATTACATCAGGGAGCATGCATTACTGGGCCTTGAATGCAGCAATCATCCCCCCGTCCGGGGGTTACCTGGCTGGTGACGGTGGGGGAGGGATTAGATCAGGGAGCATGCATTATTGGGTCTTGAATGCAGCACCATCCCTCCGTCTGGGGGTGAACCTGGCTGGTGATGGTGGGGGAGGGATTAGATCAGGGAGCATGCATTACTGGGTCTTGAATGCAGCACCATCCCTCCGTCTGGGGGTGAACCTGGCTGGTGATGGTGGGGGAGGGATTAGATCAGGGAGCATGCATTATTGGGTCTTGAATGCAGCACCATCCCTCCGTCTGGGGGTGAACCTGGCTGGTGATGGTGGGGGAGGGATTAGATCAGGGAGCATGCATTACTGGGTCTTGAATGCAGCACCATCCCTCCGTGTGGGGGTGAACCTGGCTGGTGATGGTGGGGGAGGGATTAGATCAGGGAGCATGCATTATTGGGTCTTGAATGCAGCACCATCCCTCCGTCTGGGGGTGAACCTGGCTGGTGATGGTGGGGGAGGGATTAGATCAGGGAGCATGCATTACTGGGTCTTGAATGCAGCACCATCCCTCCGTCTGGGGGTGAACCTGGCTGGTGATGGTGGGGGAGGGATTAGATCAGGGAGCATGCATTACTGGGTCTTGTATGCAACACCATCCATCCGTCTGGGGGTGAACCTGGCTGGTGATGGTGGGGGAGGGATTAGATCAGGGAGCATGCATTACTGGGTCTTGAATGCAGCACCATCCCTCCGTCTGGGGGTGAACCTGGCTGGTAATGGTCGGGGAGGGATTAGATCAGGGAGCATGCATTACTGGGTCTTGAATGCAGCAATCATCCCCTCATCTGGGGCCGTACCTGGCTGGTGATGGTGGGGGAGGGATTACATCAGGGAGCATGCATTACTGGGCCTTGAATGCAGCAATCATCCCCCCGTCCGGGGGTTACCTGGCTGGTGACGGTGGGGGAGGGATTAGATCAGGGAGCATGCATTACTGGGTCTTGAATGCTGCAATCCACCCCTCACCTGGGGCCGTACCTGGCTGGTGATGGTGGGGGAGGGATTAGATCAGGGAGCATGCATTACTGGGTCTTGTATGCAACACCATCCCTCCGTCTGGGGGTGAACCTGGCTGGTGATGGTGGGGGAGGGATTAGATCAGGGAGCATGCATTACTGGGTCTTGTATGCAACACCATCCCTCCGTCTGGGGGTGAACCTGGCTGGTGATGGTGGGGGAGGGATTAGATCAGGGAGCATGCATTACTGGGTCTTGAATGCAGCACCATCCCTCCGTCTGGGGTGAACCTGGCTGGTAATGGTCGGGGAGGGATTAGATCAGGGAGCATGCATTACTGGGTCTTGAATGCAGCAATCATCCCCTCATCTGGGGCCGTACCTGGCTGGTGATGGTGGGGGAGGGATTACATCAGGGAGCATGCATTACTGGGCCTTGAATGCAGCAATCATCCCCCCGTCCGGGGGTTACCTGGCTGGTGACGGTGGGGGAGCGATTAGATCAGGGAGCATGCATTACTGTGTCTTGAATGCAGCAATCCACCCCTCACCTGGGGCCGTACCTGGCTGGTGATGGTGGGGGAGGGATTAGATCAGGGAGCATGCATTACTGGTCTTGAATGCAGCAATCAACCTCCCGTCCGGGGGCGTACCTGGCTGGTGACAGTGGGGGAGCGATTAGATCAGGGAGCATGCATTACTGGGTCTTGAATGCAGCAATTATCACTCCATCTGGGGGCGAACCTGGCTGGTGATGGTGGGGGAGGGATTAGATCAGGGAGCATGCATTACTGGGTCTTGAATGCTGCAATCCACCCCTCACCTGGGGCCGTACCTGGCTGGTGATGGAGGGGGAGGGATTAGATCAGGGAGCATGCATTACTGGTCTTGAATGCAGCAATCATCCCCCCGTCCAAGGGCGTACCTGGCTGGTGACAGTGGGGGAGCGATTAGATCAGGGAGCATGCATTACTGGGTCTTGAATGCAGCAATTATCACTCCATCTGGGGGCGAACCTGGCTGGTGATGGTGGGGGAGGGATTAGATCAGGGAGGAGGGAGTACACAATCTGCATTCCCATTTAGTGGCAGTGTGGAGATATTTTGCAGCAACTTGCCCACTGCGATGGAGTACCAGAGAAATAATTTGTTCCTGTGAAAACTCAAGGAATTAGTTAAGAATTGGTTAAGTATTAATATTCTTTCGTTTTGTACACGCGTGCTAAAGGTGTATTTTTTTTAAAGCAAACAAAAAAGAAAATTACCTTTGTTGCGCGGACCGGTGTTATACAGTTCCGCTATCAGCGAAATCTCTTTTCCATGCTGATGACTTTACAGTCCTTAATATGGGAAAATTAACTACACTGACAGCAGCACTGCGCAGTGCCGTGCGGCACTGCAAAGATGCGTTTCTTTATTTATTTATTTAAAAAGAAACACCATTAGCACCCTGTCAGTAACAGCACCACTGTCCTCGTTAAGGGACAGTGTTAGCCGGCCGCCATGGTTAATATTGCCTCCTTCCCTCTCACTCTGCACCTTTTCTTCTCATTATTACATTATATAGTTCACCAGCATCAACTCTCTTTTCTCAATCATTAATGTTGTGGCAATGATATTTGAAACAATTGTATTTTATGTTGTAAGTGATTTCAATCCAGCACTCCAACTAAGTCAATGCCTGGTATGGGATGCCCAATGGAAACCCTTATTTATATATTTTTATGTCAAAAGTTCTTTTAATTCTGGATGATGTACCCTTATATAACGCCCCTCTCTTTGAAACCCCCCCCCGGTCTCACTGAACCAAGAAGAAGGTTTGTTTTGCAAATTAAAAGATGTATTTGAAGAATTGAACAATATATATATATCACACTTTTATAAATATGGATAATATCTGAATATCACACTTATGAATATTTATTCAATGATCAGCAATGGGTAATATGGCAATAGCAACAATCTCTTTAATCAATTTGGAGTAGGAATAGGAAGAACAATGTAGCAGAGAATAAAACTTTGTGTGGGTTCAATGAAATGCAATGATGTGAAATTAATGCAACACAGAAATGAAACTTGATATGAATTCAACCAAAGACAATATAATCACTCTTTCCCCCTGTTACTCACTCCCTCTAATATGCAATATGAAGAGCTGGAGTGAGGGCACACAGGTATCAGGAATAGCAATCAACAATTACAATTTCAATCCCAGTTCCCCCAGCAAGCTTAGAGAGAAACAGGAATGATTTTAAACAGGTCAAAATGCTTTTAATTGGGATTAATGAATGGGAAAATGCTAAAAATTATTTTTAATTCGCTAAATGAGATTCAGAACTAGTGAGAGTTGTTTTGGATTGGTTCAGGTAGACACTAGCAATGATTGTAGAATGATTAGCAGATGGAAAACGAAATTCAGAAGTTGAAAGCAAGAAATAGCTATTTTACATGGAGTGAAAATGAGCCAAATGCAAATTCGCCGCAACTTTTCCGCTTGCGAGAAACGCGATTACGGAAAAGCTATAAGGAATTGGAATGTCCTTCTGTGGACATTGTATTTATGTGGATTCTTGAAGTAGAATGATGTTTAACACCCAACAAGGAGGTTGGGTCTTTTGGGTGGTTTGTGAGCCATGATTTTTGCAAATTTGATAACCAAGAAAAACGGATTTTCACACAGCTCTGTGTTTCTTTTGCAATCAGCCTTGCTTTTAGGGCAGCCAAATGATGGGTTTTGGCAGTGGTCTCCTGTGTTACCACTGACATAGGCAAAAGTGGACGGCGGCCTATTTTTCAGATGATTTTCCTGCACACTTCTGGGTGATTTTTAGCGAGCAGCATGCTTTCCGGCGGCCATTCTGATGTTCCTGATGCAAGGAATGCACAGTAATGTTGCAGGGCCTGGACTAGTGGGTTGAAACATCCCACAAGCCCCCCCTCTTGCAATTTGGCGTTGATCTTTCATCAATGGGAATTCGCAAGACTGGGATGTCAGTTTCATCTCTTGTGATTCCACAAATGGCAAAGTTCATCGTCTTTTCCTCCGTCAAAGGTGGATCGATCGTTTCTCCTCGCCAGTCCTGATGTGAGTATTGAGCGATACTCCGGGCCCCTCGGATCTTTGCTCCTGGTCCCTGGGTCGTCCTCCTTGGTTAGTCTCCATGGTTTCCAATCAACTATAGGTTATCCTAGGATGACAAAGCAAAAACATCTTTGTAGACATTTCTCCACCACTATTAATGTAGTGGGGCGGACACATACATTTGATAAATCAGGACACATTTGTATTGCATTTTATAGACTATACATGGAATATTTTAGGGTTGGAATTTTATGGATCTGGAGTGACCCCCTGTGGGGTTCCAGAAGACTCCTCCAGTTGCTGCAGAGTGTGCCTAGGATGGCAACACTTTAGTTGATTAATATGGACCCACTTATCTTCCCCTTCTGCCAATCTGCCTTTGGGGATGCGGATTTTGAAGGCGACTGGTGAGATTTTGTCTACAATTTCAAAAGTACCCCTCCAGGTAGGCAATAATGTGCGCTGTTTGGCCTGGTTCCTTTGGAAATTGTATAAGTAGACCCGGTCTCCTATATTGTATCTTTCCTCGTAGTCTTTAAGTCATAGTGGGTCTTCATGCTGTCTGCATATCTCTCTAGATTTTGCTGAGCATAGGCAAAAGCATGTTGAAGGTGTTTTCTTAGATTTTCAACATACTCATGAATTGTGGAGGCATTGATCAATGTCTGCTCTTGGGTTCTGTAGAGCAGATGCTGGGGAAGCACCATCCTGCATCCAGTCATCATCTTAAACGGTGGCATTTTAGTTACAGATGAAGGGGTAGATCTGATGGCCATTAGGACAAGAGGTAATCGAATATCCCAACTTGGCCCAGAATCTGCCACAAACATTTTAATATGCTCACAATTGTTCGATTATATCTCTCCACTGCACCACTAGAGGCTTGCCGGTAAACAATGTGTAGCTTGCTTTTGACCCCAAGTAACTCCCACATCTTTGTCATTACTTCGCTGGTGAAATGGTTACCTTTGTCTGACTCGATCCTTTGGGGTAGACCAAAACGCGAAAAGATGCGGTTGATCATCAGGGCAGTTGCTGTTTCTGCCTTGCAGTTTGGGGCCGGGAGACATTCCACCCATTTAGTAAACAAGCATGTTATGGTCAACATGTACTTGTTCCCCCTAGAGGAGCGAATCACAGCCCCAATGAAATTGATTGCAAATCTGACCATGGCAGTGTCATCCCCCTCTTTTGGAGAGGCGCACTGTGTGTGAGGGATGTTGGCTGAAATTGTGCACACACAAGACACCCCTTCAAGTATTGGTCGAGGTCCTGCCCCATGTGTGGCCAGTATGCAACCTCTCTTAAGATTTCAAGAGTTGTATGAAACCCCCTATGACCGGCTGTGGCCGCATCATGGGTGTGACTTAACATCAGGCTCCGGAATGAGGTAGGGACCACCCACTGATCATGGCCAGCCAGGGATCTCCTTACCAACAAACTGTCTTGGATTCGGAACATTTTTGGACATTTCATCAACACGCTGAGGTTTTCTTTCCCAATGTAATCGTTATCCGTCAGGGGAAAGTTCTCAGGGTCCTCAATGTGTTAATAAAACTTACCAATTATTGGATCCCCCTTCTGAGCCGTAATCAAATCAGCATCTGGGGTCTTCTTACTCCATTGTGCAGTTGAGAGATCATTGTGAGCATTTGTCTGGGACCTAGTGATACCAGTGACCTGGATTTCCCCCAACAGGGACTCAAGCTCTATTAGATCCCCTTGGATGGCCCCGGTTTTGGCCAGCTGATCAGCTAAGTCATTTCCAGTTTGGTCTGGTCCCTCTACTTTGGAATGACCCTTGATCTTTTTCCAATAGATGGTCATCCCATTCGAGGTGACCAGATCATCAATATTTTGAATTAACTTCCCATGTTTCAAGGGTTTGTTGTTAGCACATAACATGCCCCTGGTTTTCCAGTTAACCAGGTGTTCCACGAACCCGTTCCGTACATAATCCGAATCTGTGATTATGACCAGTTCGTGGAGTTGATGTTGGACAGCAGTGAGGATGGCTTGATGCACAGCCATCAACTCTGCCACTTGACTACTTCAGGGACCAATCTTGTACCCAGCGGAGGGTTCTAGGGTCTCATTCACCCATGCATTCCCTACGCCGGCCACAAGTTCTTTTTCCCGGTTGTTGTCAACATGGTAAGAGCATCCATCCACATAGACAATGGGCATTCCCTCACACTTGTCTTCTTCAAAGACTTTGTCTGGGGAATTAAGGTATGCCTCCATGTTGTCCTTGATTTTTAGACTTTCATCCTCGAGACAGTTTTCTCTGGCAAAATCATGCAAGTCGGCGAGACCTTGCGCGAAGGGACTCGTCTTGTTTTGGCCATATCTGACCTCCACAGGAAAGCCTTGCATTGACAGAATCCAGGAAGTAATTTGGGAATACTCACATTTCCGGACCGGATTCTGTCACTTTGGAGATATTGCAGAGGCTGGTGTGGAGTCTCCACTATGATGTGTTCCCCCTGGATGAACGGCCGTAATTCTTCAATGCCCACACCATTGCCAGGAGTGCCTTCTCACAATCATTGAATTTTTCCTCCACAGTGGATAAAGTTTTACTCGCACAGGAGATTACTTTATTGACCATGTCATGCTTTTGGTATAATACTGCAGTCAAGAATGTGTTAGAGAACCCTGTCTCCAAGAAGAACTCCTTGTTTCTGACAGGATAAGCTAGGCAAGGCACTTGTGAGAGGCTTCTTTTGAGTTGTCTTACTGCCTCGGCTTGTTCTGGACCCCATTCCCACTTGACCCCCCCTTCAAAAGATGAATCAGGGGTCTTGTGATATCTGCGTAGCCCTCAATGAACTTTCTACTGTAATTAGTCAGTCCAAGGAGGCTCCTGAGTTCCCGCAGAGTTGTGGGGTCATTTAATTTCTGGAGTGCTTCCACTTTCTTTTCCTGGGGACAGAGACTCTGAGTAGTAATCTCATGCCCCAAGAAATTGACACAGGTTCTACACCACTGTGCCTTTTGAAAGGAAAGTTTTGCTCCAGCGGCCCTCGACCATGTCAGAACATAACGGATCTCCGCTATGTGTTCCTCGACAGTTGAGCTTTTAATGAGTACATCTTCTACATAGGCCAGGTTACCCCTTTCACCCAGGTCGGGTATGGCCTTATGTAGAAAAATGTTGAACTCATTGCCGGAGTTGATGTATCCAAAGGGAGACCGGGTCCAGGTGTACTGCTGCCCCCCAAAGGTAAAGGCCAGCTTGTATTGGTCCTCCCTACTGAAAGGTGCAGTCCAGTATCCATCGGTCAGGTCTATTGCAGTGAATACCTGTGACTCCTGGATCTGGGCCAGCCCTTGGTCAATGTAGGGAAGAGGCCATCGGGAAGTATGGACCCGTTTGTTGAGCTCCCTGAAGTCAGCGCAGAGTCTCCACTGGCCGTTTGGCTTCAATATCCCCAGCACCGGATTATTGAAGGTGCTGTGGACTGGGGAGATTATCCCACGGGACTCAAGGTTCTTAATTATTTCAGTAAGGGACTCCATTGATGCGAGAGGCAAGCAATATTGCTTCACAAACACTGGAGTCATGCCAGGGTCCGTGGGAATTGTTGTGGTGTGGATGTCAGTGCGACCACAGTCATATGAGTCCACCGCAAAGAGATCTTGAAAATCCAAGAAAACTTGTTTCACCATTTGCTTCTGCTCCAGAGTCTCACAGGCATCAGCTAGGTTGACTCTCTCTTCAACCATCTGTCTGAAGCCTGGAAAGACTTCTGGTTTCGCTATCTCAGCGGCCTCCTCCAGCTGGGTGGAGAAGTCCCTGGTCAAAGTGCTGATTTGGACTGGTGGCTTCAGGTGGGGAGGGCAGCCCTCATGGACCTGGAAAATCACCTCATCCCTCCTGAAGTCACAGGTCATATCTTCCTTACCATAAGGGCAGGAAGTGTACACCAGGAAGTTCCCCCCATGCCGGGTAAAGTGCCTGTCTGGTGTCTTGTTGTCATCACTGTCACTGTCAAAACAGTCCTTGGGGATTGGTCCTAACAGTTCATTTCCTAAATCAATGGAAAAATGTCGGTCATCAACCGCCATTCCAATAATGGTGCCTGCGGCTAGAGTGATACTCTTTAAGTAGCTGTCATCCACTTCTATTGGAATGGTGTCATGTTCTATGTTGGCTAGTGGTGTTGGGTTAACCCCCAACCCTTGCTGTTGGAGAGAAGCATTTAGATGAAGATAGGTATCAGGGTTTTTCAATTTCTGACCTCTTTTACCTTTCACTTCCAGGGAGAATTGTCGGGTCCTTTCTGGGATAGTGACTTCCTCTCCAATCTAAATGTCAACTGCATAAGGCAGCAGTTGAGCTGACCTAAATGCTTTCTAAGGGTCATCAACGCCCATGGGATTATTCGCTAATCAGGACCAAGCTTTGAAGTTTATTAGGTCCAAACTAATGGCAAAGCGATTGAGAATGTCACTGCCTAAGTAAAAGGCGGCAGTGACGTCTCGCACTACCCAACAATTATGGACTATGCTCTTCTTGCCTATGGAGATTTTGAGCATACACCTCGGCAGGAGATGTTTGGAATTGGTTGCTTCCAGATCTATTTCCCATTTGTCTATGAGTCTAAATGTGGGAATGGCTGGATCTTTTGGGAGTTGGTGGAACATGGCTTCGCTGATGAAGCTCTTACCGTTGTTCACACACACTCGGGCGAGAACAGAGTCTTTCCCTTCATTTAACTGAACAGGGATGAACAACTGCTCTCCAATTTGCTGAATATTAGCCAGGCTCTGAGCTGATTTCTCATCTTTCTGGATTATAGGAGTGGGAATGTCTGATTGTGGATTGGTAAAGAATTTCAGAGTGTTTCCTTCCAGTCTAGAATACCACCTTAGACTGGAAGGAAGGTTGATTTTCAGAAATAGAGAGGACCCCTCATCACCAGTTTGTTGTCCTACTGCTATTACTGTCACGTCTGGAATTAGCTTGTTCTGGAAGTGAAATTCTACTTTGTCAGATTTTTGTTCAACCATGTGGCATGTGCCGTTTAAACTAACATGGCTGACACTCTGTTTTAATTTTATTGGTCAGCTAGTCTGAGTCCAGAGGACCGTGTTTACACAGTCTATTAGGGGTGACAGCCTTCGCAGGAGGTCATTCCCTAGTAAACAAGGGGTACCCTCTGGGGTCACAACTATGACCGGGTGCTTCACCTTGTGTCGCCCAATTTTAATGTCCAAATCCGCAGTCCCCTCGACGGGAATTTCCTTCCCGTCAAAGTTCTGAAGTTCTGAAGTTCTGAAGTTGAAGAGGGGTGAGAGGAATTTGGTATTTCTCCCCCCTTCCTGAATTCAGTTCATCAAAGGCCTTTTTGGACAGAAGGGTAGTTTGGGATCCAGTGTCCACCAGTGCCAAAATTGTACCCTGCCCCTGTACTTGTACCGGGGCATAGTATCTTCCCTCCTTCTCTACAAGGGGGCACAGATAATGCAAATTTTTTGGACAAATGGTGGACTAATTTTCTAGTTTTGGACATTGAGAGAGAAGAGTTTTGGGCAGAATTCTAGGGAATCTGAGAAGAAAAGGTGGCAACTAGAGATGGGAGAAGTTTTGGGTTCCCCTGGTTCCGGTTCTGGGCTGCCCCCCCCCTTTTTGGAGGCAGTCACCAGGATGGGTTTGAACCAGGGGATTTTCATGCTGTTGGTTCCGGGGTTGGATGATGGGCGGCGCTAGTTCAGTCCCCACATCTGCCCAGTCTGGATTTGAATCCTTTGGGACCCATTTTTCCTTGGGAGGAGTTTCCCCATCTCTGAAGGAGAAGATCCTTTTCCCAGGACCCTCTAAGGATCCCTCTCCTTCAAATTGGAAGACTCGTACCTCCTCCTCAAAATGGGTCTGTTTGGGTTCTTTGTTTCTCCTACCCCCCTCTGCTCCTTGGGTGGCAGACTTTCAGGGGCAGGAGATTTTTTTTCCAGTTCCTGTGTTTCCAGGGGCTGTTTACAAGTGGGGAAGGAAGCTTCCTCCAAGGCTTTACACCCCCCTTCCCCTTGTGCCTCCTCTCTGGGAACCGGTGGGTTGTCGGGTGCTGCCCCCGTCATTGTTCTGGAGCACCAGGTCCAGAGTTTGAGGCATTCTGTGCCGGTATGCCCATCTGGGGGTTCTGTGAGCCCTCAGCATGCGACCCAGATCCTGTGCCATGTTTTGGACCTGGCGCTCAAGCTGTGAAACCCGCTCAGGCTGATACAGGGTTCTGTTGTCTCCCCTGGCTGATCCCGGGAAGGGTAGCTATCCCTTCTCTGGTAATACCCCGGGTTGGGAAGATTTGGGTACCCCTCCACCCTTGGCCTCCCCTCTCCCGGATTAGGCTGTCTGGGCTCAGGGAATTGGGGATAGAAGGATGGATTGTTCCGGGGTTGAAAGTTCTGTGGGTACCTGGGGAAAAAGTGCTGCCCAGGATTTGGGGAATTTTTTAAGCCCTCCTGGGGGAAGTGAGAAGGGAAGTTCCCTGGGTTAGGTGCTGCTTGGTTGCATCCCCCCCCCTGGGCTGGAAGAGTCCACACATAACCCAGGATGGGTCTGTTCCCCTTGTAGCGGGGACTTACATAGTCAGGGGAGTGAGGGATCCCATTTGTGGGACTACCTCCTTGGCTCCCTGTCTGTGACTGGCCCAAGGGCCTTCTGGGCTTGGAATTATTCTGCTGTAGAGGCGGGTTTTTAGCCCCCCCATCTCCAAATCCAAAATGGGGGCAACCTTTACCTCTGCCACCTTAGCAGCAGCAGGGGTGTTGGTTGGTTTGGGGCTTTATTGAGTATTCTTGTTTTCTATGGGCTTTTGTACCTCATAGATTCGAGTGACCTGTTCAATGACCCAGTCTAGTGATCTTTTCTCATAAAAATCTCTCACTTTCTGGGTCATGATGTATTTTGGTAGAGAATGGAAAAAAGTATTAACAAATTCTTTGCTGTCCGTGCGCACCCTTCTGGTAGTCTGCGCAAAGGCACGCTTTAACTCCTGCACAAATTCTTGTGGGGCCTGATCCTCCCCACATTGCAAGTTGTAGGATGCCTTGCGAGCCTCTTTGGGATTTCTGTGGACGGAAAAATGCTTCAAGATGGCCCTTTTTGCCTTATTGGCCTTCTTGGTTTTGGTTACCCTGGTCCAATCATCCTCTGACTCAGCGGCACTGCTCCCAGAGGTGCCCGTCTGGTCTTCTAGGTTCTCCCAGATTCTGCGAACCTGGGAACGGCTGGCAGAATGTGGGGACCTAGGCTCCTGTGTCCTGGGGTGCTCAGAGGAGTCTTCTGATTCCTCCTTGCTCCCAGGATTTGATGGGTTCCCCCCCCCACTGTCCCAAATGGGTAGAGGTTTTTAGGATGCCCTTAGTGGGCCTACTCTCCTGGAGTTCCCCACTAAATTTCACTGTACTTGGGTACCCCTACCCAGATGCCCACCCATCCATTCCTGGGAGGTGCTGGTCTATGAGCCCCATACTTCTGACTGGATAGTAATCTGCCATTCCCATGGCCCTGGGCTCATGTGCGCCAGTGGACATGGGGGTGGCAGAGTCCAGGGACTGGGAGAGATGAAGGCCTCTGGTACTAGGGTTCCTGAGGTTATGCTCAGGTGTTTCCCTTTCCCAGCAAACCTCATCTCTATCAGCCCCTGCTCCCTGTTGCCATGCAAGAACCTGAGCTTTCTGTTCCTCAATCAAGGCCTTACTAGTCTCTATCAAACTCTCTTGCATGGCTACCTGCTTGTGGAGCCTATCATTGTTCTGACAGAGAGCCTCATTTTCTCTCTGTGCTTCCTGGTTTTTCTTTGAGTACTGGACCAGTCTTTGCTGCAGGAGGGTTACCTCCTGTGTCCTGTCCCTACTGGCCTGCTCCTTCCTTGCCAGAGCATCTTCCACCCTCCTGGTGTGCTCTAACAATCTATCAAGCTCTTTTTGGAGGTCACCCAGTCCCTGGAGGGCCAGGTGATTTTCTTCCAGTTTCCCTTTTAAGTGACAGATTTCCTGGCCTAAGGTGTCCCTTTCCTGAGCAAGAGCCTGCCTCTGTGCTACCAGGTCGTCCCTCTGCCTTTGAAGGGCACCAGCTTTCTGGCATTCTTCATCAAACTCTGCCTGGGTATCCAGGTCTTTCAAAATCAATTTATTGCTCTCCTCTTTTTCTCTATCTAATTGGCTTTGCAGGGGTGGCTACCTGCTTTGTGCATGCCCTGTTGAAATCTATCTGTTGCTCCAGCTTTTTCTGGCTTTGCAGTAGGGAGTACAAACTGCCTTGGTACTCCTTCTGTAAGGCCAGAATTCTGGTTTCCTGTTCTGCCTTTTCCTGCTCTGGGATACCCATGTCCTCTTTTATTTTAACTATATACTGCCTGCTTTCATTTTCTGTCTCCTGGCTCCTCTGCAGCCTCTGCTCAGAAGAGTCTAGATCAGATTGGGCCGTTTTCTAATGCCATCAGTTGCCTACTTGCCAGATCTTGGCCTTCAGCATATTTATCTTGTATGGCTCCAATAGATATATATAGATATGCCGCTATCTTGACAATCTTATTTTGCTCATCCTTGGCCTTAGGGGCCATATATAGTTCGCTCAGGCCACATGTAAGGCACCCTTGTCTTCTCAGATATCTAACCCTATTGCAGTGACCTGTTGTGTGATTGCCTGCAACCACACATTCTGGTCCTGCTCAGTCCACTCACCTCTCACAAATAACTTATGGTAAAGGTGTTCTCTAGCCATCTTGATGTCTACCAATGTCGACATTTTGGAAATATTAATTTCCTTCCTGACTTTACAGAAGTTTTTTATTTTATTCTTGCAAAACAGACCGTTTCCTTAGAGCACTCCCTTTTGAGGGATGCTTTTACAGTGTAAACAGCGTGGTAGCCCAACAGGATTTATGTATCCTGTCAGTTAGCACACTGTATTAAGCTGCACAAGTGGTAGACCTAATCCGGAAATCCCGCTACGAGCCCCCAATCTGTAAATTATTTCAATCCAGCACTCCAACTAAGTCAATGCCTAGTATGGGATGCCCAATGGAAACCATTATTTATATATTTTTATGTCAAAAGTTTTTTTAATTCTGGATAATGTACCCTTATATAACGCCCCTCTCTTTGAATGCCCCCGGTCTCACGAACCAAGAAGAAGGTTTGTTTTGCAAATTAAAAGATTTATTTGAAGAATTGAACACTATATGTCACACTTTTATAAATATGGATAATATCTGAATATCACACTTATGAATATTTATTCAATGATCAGCAATTGGTAATATGACAATATCAACAATCTCTTTAATCAATTTGGAGTAGGAATAGGAAGAACAATGTAGCAGAGAATAAAACTTTGTGTGGGTTCAATGAAATGCAATGATATGAAATTAATGCAACACAGAAATGAAACTTGATATGAATTCAACCAAAGACAATATAATCACTCTTTCTCCCTGTTACTCACTCCCCGCAATATGCAATATGAAGATATGGAATGAGGGCACACAGGTATCAGGAATAACAATCAACAATTGCAATTTCAATCCAAGTTCCCCCAGCAAGCTTAGAGAGAAACAGGAATGATTTTAAACAGGTCAAAATGCTTTTAATTGGGATTAATGAATGGGAAAATGCTAAAAATGATTTTTAATTTGCTAAATGAGATTCAGAACTAGTGAGAGTTGTTTTGGATTGGTTCAGGTGGACACTAGCAATGATTGTAGAATGATTAGCAGATGGAAAACGAAATTCAGAAGTTGAAAGCAAGAAATAGCTATTTTACATGGAGTGAAATTGAGCCAAATGCAAATTTGCAGCAACTTTTCCGCGTGCGAGAAACGCGATTAGGGAAAAGCTATAAGGAAAGCTAAAAGTTACAGAGGTTTTAGTAAAGGTAGATTTTTCTTAGAAAAGAATCAAAATTTCAAAAATGAGAGATGCGCTTTAAAGATTAGGAACCAAGATGGACTTAGACTAAGGGACTATGAAAGTGCAATATACCCAACGGGACAGCCACCAGAACAGGGTGCCTTCCGCCCTGACTTCTGTCCGCCAGGACACTTGACTTTCTTCAGAAAAATATCAGTGCACAGATGATTATCACTACAATTATCACAGACTATATAATGAGAAGGATTCAGAATGGACACAAGATTCTATAATGCAGTTCTGGATAGGTTGAAATGGATTGAATAGGATTACTTTAAACTAAAAGATGACTATGGACAGTTCTATACTAAATACTCACTACTATGGCTTTGGAATGGAATGGGCCCGTCAAAGATCTGGTCAAGGGTTTGGCTGGGATTCGCTCGCCACTGGACAGGTCTCAGGCGCTTGGTTCTGCTCTCAGCAAGGCACTCTTGTCTGCACGGCCTCTTGAAATGGATCTGACGGGTTCTGGGTTACAACTCTGCTGGACTGGTCTGGATCATGGGTTCTAGCAAGGGTTCTTGGCCAGAACAGCAAAACAGCTCAGCCAGGCTGTTGGATTTGGTTAGGCCTCATGGAAGTTTAGGGGTTAAAATCAGGTTGCAAGATTTTAAAGGCCTGCTGAAAAGGGTTCAGCTTTTTGGGTTAGGCCTGTGCTTCAGGGTTCTGGAGTCTGGTTCTGGAGGCTGGTTCTGGAGTCTGGATCTTCCTGCAGGGTGCTTCGTCAGTGGATCAGTTGATGATTGAATGTGTGTCCTTCTGGGTCCTCAACAGTCCCTATTTATCCATTTTTCAAAGTGGGTCGGGCGGCTGATTGTCTATGCCCAACCGTCTAAGGATCTGATAGGTCAAAGAATTCCCCCTCTCCTGATTTGAGAAAGGAACAGTGTGTCATGATGTGTCATGTTTATGGCTTAGGGAGAAAACCTCCCCTTTGTCTCTGTAGAGTATATCTTATTTTTCATAAAAAACATATTTCCAATATCACAAACTTGTTGATAATACATATACACATCACAGATTGCCTAAGGTACGTTTCTGTCCAAATCTTATCTTCTTACGAGTTTTGGTTCATAAATGACAGTTTTTCGCACTTTTGATTGGTTACATATTTTCGGATCTGCACAATTATTTATACATACATGCACATACCATCTGGGCATACTTCTGTAAATGTTCATCTTCATAGCACAATCACAATAGCTACAATATTAAGATGTTCATGGTTCAGCCTCAGAACATCGCACAGATTCCAGATTAGTTTTAAACTGTGAGCAAATTTTTCATTTTAATAATCTCTAAATTTCATATTTTTGTCAGTTTGGTACAATATTTTATAAGTCTTTTCCTTAAACATATATTTACTCCAGTTTCAAATCCACATTTTCAGTCTGGCCCGCCTCCAAGGCTCGGCTGAGTCAGAGAGTCACATGGTCTTCTTCCTGCCAGGGCAGTTGATATCAGTCACACCCGAATTAGCATTTTCATTCAGCTCAAGGGAGTCCTTTGTCTACACTCAGGGCAACATGCCAGAGTGCCCCTCCCAGTTCCTTTCACACCAGCCTGCCAGTTTCTTAGCAGAGAGCAGGGGGAAGATTCCTTTGTTTGGGAGGTGTGGAATGACTTTGAAGCTCAGTGTGGCTAACTTTAACTTTTAAACACAAAAATGTCTGAAATTGTCTTGTCCTAAAATATAAATTACATTTTTAACAAATACATCAACCAATTTCTTAATTCAAGCCTTTTTTAAAATATAGTTTTGAATTGTATCCACCTCTTTGGCTTCTGATACCAAGTCTTTCTTTGGCATATTTAGCTTTTGAGACACAAGTTTCACCTGTCAGATTTAGAGATCGCCAGCGTCTGACAGGGGCAAGTAATGGTATTGCACCCATTTTCAACATAATTTTCCAAGCAAGCAATCTTCAATGTGGATTTTCTTCTGATAAATGTACTTCTGTGGACATTGTAATTATGTGGATTCTTGAAGTAGAATGATGTTTAATACCCAACAAGGAGGTTGGGTCTTTTGGGTGGTTTGTGAGCCATGATTTTTGCAAATTTGATAACCAAGAAAAACGGATTTTCACATAGCTCTGTGTTTCTTTTGCAATCAGCCTTGCTTTGTGGGCAGCCAAATGATGGGTTTTGGCAGTGGTCTCCTGTGTTAGCACTGACATAGGCAAAAGTGGATGGCGGCCTATTTTTCAGATGATTTTCCTGTGCACTTCTGGGTGATTTTTAGCGAGCAGCATGCTTTCCGGCAGCCATTCTAATGTTCCTGATGCAAGCAATGCACAGTAATGTTGCAGGGCCTGGACTAGTGGGTTGAAACATCCCACAATGTACATTTGTAAGCCATCAGTTGCAACTCCATAAACCTATTTGTTGACGAAAATCAATAACAGATGTTTTTACTGAGTATGTTATTCGTATTGAGGTTGTAGCTAGTTTTAGAGCTGGAAGAGTCTAAGCACAGCAGTTCATGTCCTAGTTATTGGAATGACACTGGGAATCTGTCTCTGGATCTGGTAGTTTTCAGTTTCAACCAAAAGATACATTGCTTAAAAGGTTGAATGGAAAACCTAGAAAACTCAAAATCTCGAAGTTCAAGATTATCTATCGGCCAGTATTTTTTGGGCATATAGAGCACTCTTGGTAGCTAAAAATCAGATCTCAAAGTGCTGGAAAAGTGAGATTAAGCCTTCCGTTGAGGGCTGGTTGCAGGACCTCGCTATCCTAGCTAGTAGAGAAGAAGTGACCGACCAGAGAGTGAAAAAGCTGATAAATATTCAGCTATATGGAAAATCTTTAATGATTTGTATTCTTGAAATATTTCCCCCTTTGTTTTCTCTCATCTTTCCTCTTTTCCTTTTCCAGCATATTGAGTAATTTATAAGAAAAATTTGTAAATACAATGTTATGTTATCTAAATGATGTTTACTTGTTTGAAAAAGTTGTTGTTCTCATGCTTTTCTTGTTTAAAAAGCTCAATAAAGAAAATATTTTTAAAAATAAATTAAACATTGAAATGAAAGAATACAAAAAAATGCAAAACAAACAAGAAAGATGCACTTTAAAATAAACTGCCAGGTGCAGCATGAAAGGGGGAGAGTAGGGAGGAAATCAAACATGAAGCGTGAAGGGGAGTTGAACGAAAGGCGACAGGGTTACAGCCCATCTAAGAAGAAGTTGGTTTAAAAATGTCCACAAAGGACTGGGTAGAGAGGTTAGGTGAAGAATGATGTGTACAAAAAAAATATGTCAGCTGATTTCCAAGTGCTTTTAAAAAAAATGCAATATGCGTGTTTGATTGTATTTCACTTACTACGTAAAAGACAGCAATTCTGTCATTTGAGATTTTACTTTTTCACTGTAGTTACACTATTTTGTTCTTTCAAACCTGAAAAGGAACAGTTAGTACGCTCAATTTCTATTTCTCTCTAGTGCACTGGCATCTTGGTTTTTGAAGTAGTTCTAAATCCATTGGTGAAATTCGATTTAAAAAGACACATTTTCTTCATTTTACATTTGCGTGAAGAAAAACGGTGAATAGTGTGGTAAACATTCAAAGTCTAGAGCAGAAGGCACATCCTATTGCAGATTCTGCTTTTACAAATATTAAAACCCAGGATCCTTGACTTAAGCCACACATTGTAAGGGATACATTAAAGTGGTCAATTTCAAAATAAAAGTTGCACTACTTCTTTACCTTAGTGAAAAAAGAATATATTATCCACACCAATATTCAACCCTTAAGTGTACTGAAGGGTAAAATGGTTCTAGGTTCGAAGACTGTATACATAAGACCGTTTTTTGCGAACCGCAGCCTGTGAAGGTGCTCCCCACAAGGTCGGTGCTATGCTGCCACGTCTTACTCTTTTCCATTTCAGGGGGATCCCCTTGTCCATTTCGGACACAGCAATACTACCTCCACCCCCACCACTTGCCTGTAATGGCCGCCACTGCCTCCTGCGTCTCCTCTCCAGGCTGCTGCCCTGGGAGGCCGACGCACTGTGCGAGGAACAACGTGACGCAGTTTTTTGTGTGTCGAGCCTGTGAAACAGCCCAGAGGCCGCAATTGGGGTAACATATTAGAACAGATAGATAGATAGATAGATAGATAGATAGATAGATAGATAGATAGATAGATAGATAGATAGATAGATAGATAGATAGATAGATAGATAGATAGATAGGATATTCCCTCCAGCTCTGCTGCTTCGGAAAATTTGCGATAGGGGGCATAGTGGACCTCGACCCGGTCGTCGACCATCGATCCATCTTGCTCTGCGTCTGGTCGTCGGCTCCTGACGTGACGTCAGGCACTGTATATGTACCACGTCACTACGCCCCAACCTCAGTTCCCCCTTTTTTCTAGAGCACCACTCACTGCATAGGAAAATAGAGAGAACAAAAAGGCTAATGAGCTCTTTAAAAGAAAGTAATATAGACCGCCGAAGAAGGAACAATTGAAAAAGAACACTAAGGTAGTGTTAGGAAAATGTTTGTTTTAGGACTGTGGCAGGAAAACAGAAAACAGACACAGAGGACCATCACCAAGTGAACGATGGGCACCAACCACCGACTTTCTGAGTGGGGATGGATGGGAGGGGAGATACAGAATCTGCGGGAGAAGAATCCATAGAAAGAACATTACGGTAAGGTAATTTCTCCTTCAATGGATTGCTTTTCTCCTGCAGATTCCTCATCTGATAGACTCCCAAAGCAGTAACGTATGGAGGCGGGTAGAAAGTTATATCAAAAGGTTTTGCAGCACTGCCCTGCCAAAATGCACATTAGAAGTACAAGCCACATCCAGGCTAAAGTGTTTTGCAAAGGTTTTCAAAGATGACAATGTTGCAGCGCAGCAAATCTCCCGGATAGGGACATCCCTCTGCAATGCAGTGGATGCAGAAACCCCCCTTGTGAAATGGGCCCTGATGCCTACTGCTAATTCTTTCCCAGTGGCCTGGTAACACTCATATATGCAGAGAATGATCCAATGGGATAAAGTCTGCTTCGTTATGGGCAGTCCCATACGGGCTACGGAAAAGGCCACAATGAGCTGGTCACCTCTCCTAAAATCATCTGTCCTGGTGACATAGTTACTCAATGCCCTCTTATTGTCAAGATGATGGAACCATTCCTCCTGCTTAGAAGGGGGAGAATAGAAGACCAGAAGGTCGATGGACTGTGACAAGTGAAATTCTGATACATCCTTGGGACGGAAACCAGGCCTTACCCTGAGTGAAACTTTTCACCCAAAAAAAGTGCAAGAAGGGTGGCTTACAGCATAAGGCCTATATCTCACTCACACGCCTAGTGGATGTAATAGCCACCAAAAGGCTGTTTTCAACGAGAGAAGCCGCAATGGACAAGAGTGCATAGGCTCAAAAGGAGCCGCCATCAGAAATGTAAGAACCAGATTAAGATCCCAATCTGGGACAACAAAGGGAGTTGGCAGGAACTTATTTACAAGACCCTTCAAGAATTGTGCCATTACCTGGATCATAAAAAAGGGATCTTAAAAAACAAACCTTCTAATGATGTACAGGCATTTCAGAGAACTGTGTGTGGGGTCCTAAGGTACAACATTGTAACCTTACATACTTCATATTCACAGAAAAATAATACCAAGATTATTCAAGTCAATTCATATAAAGCATTCAAGGTTACAATCGTCATTCATGAGAAAATACTGAATCCAATCTGTGGATCCAAAATGCTTCTCTTTGAAGCAGTATTTGTTGCAAATTCATATTACAAATATCATGTTGTTATGCTTCCAAAATGGGAAATGTGATCTGCCTGCCAAATCTGATATCCTTGTGCCGTAACAGGACAGAAAAAATACAACCACATGACTCCAACCCTCAAGGAGCTACACCTCCAAGCTGCATCGTCTTCAAAATGGCGTCTGCCACATTCAACACTATTCAATCCCACCTGGATGGCAAACTCACTATGTCTAGAGGCCTCCACAGCCGCAGAAGCCGCAACATGAGCCGATGTCTAATAGCATCAGATGTCTAACGGAAGGAAAGAATGATTGATAGAACAGGTATTCTCCGGCTAGACACCCAGACACTGGAATAACACAAGGAAGAATGTCAAACCTGCCTTTCTAGTAGGAGCTGAAGACCCTGCTCTTCAAGGAACCCATTCATTGCTTGATAGAAAGTTCCCCCTTTAGGCCCACTGCATGCATACCCTGCCCAACTCTATCCCTGTTTCTTGTACATCGCTACATTGATTTCTAGTTAGGTCTGCACCATATACATCCTAATCATATAACAGAATTAGGTGAATAGATCAATGCAAAACGGATAGCGCTCATAAAGGGGACCATAGGACTTAACTTGCCACAAACTAGAACAAGGTGAGAAGATTGAGACACGAAGGATGTTAGCCACAGGGTGTGGAACACTGCACAGTGATAGACATAAATGCCAGACAACAACCCCAATGGGTTGAAACATGGACGAATACACATAGGCCACCACACATGTATCCAAAACTACCAGATATTCACTACAAAAGAGTTGACTGTGAAACGAATCACCGAGGGTGACACAGAACCCAGGGCTGAGGCAAAGAACCACAGAAAAGGGTTAAAACCATGCACCAAAATGTGTTGGCTACCTAAGAACACAAGTTGTAAGGCGCCTTATAAGGATAGCAGGAGCAAGTCATCAGGAACAGCGCAACTGGAGCAGAACTCTAAATACACGTAAATGTATGTGTTCAGATGCGCCGCAGTCAAAGGAACTTCCCCAAATTGCTGGAAGCAATGCACTGCTGTACAACACAACAAATAATAACCTCAGTGCACAACGAAAATAAAGTATATGAAGACGTGGAAGTCATGAATGACCTGCTCTCAGCCAAGCAGAATGTTCGCAATGTAATCAATAGCTACTGGTATGGACTGCATTCTAAACATTCTGACGTCACAGCAGCCAGGAATCAACAGAAAGCAGCATTTCCCTGCATCGCTGAAACAGCAAAGCAACCTCCAAGCAAGATTTATTTCAGCAAGATTCTCTAAAACCCAATCCAACACAACAAAGGAAACGCTAATCCATGCAACAATCTGTGTGCTAAAACCGATCCAGTTGAAGAAAGTTTACAATTAAGATACTTATCTTTTACAGAAGCTTAGTTATTTAAATAGTACACAATAAAAAACGTATTTAATTTACTAGCATGCTCTGTGCACTTCACTGTTTATTAAAACAACATGTTTTACTTTAACAGCACAACTCCAAAACCTTTACCTCTACTCTGCTTATAGCCGTATAGACAGTAGGAGGTCTAATGACCCCTTCCAGAGTCTATCAAGCTATAGGATAGATGGCAGTAGCGATATAGATTGGGCGTTGTTATGTATTGATGTTGGCTTCTATTGTCACTGGCCAGGAGTGCATGCCATTAGAATGTTGATGCATGAATGATGAGCAGCTCAGGAGAATCTTGAGTGGGTCTGTGAGTGAATGTGCTATGAATGTCAGTTGGGGGCCTGAGCTGGGTTTGCAAGGATGGCCGGTGGGTCTGCTCTGTGTCTTACTGCTTACTGTCCATGTTCCTGTCCTGTCTGCTGTACCACTGTACATACAAGAGAAACTGGTTGATGTACAATAAACATGTCCTGGATCAAACCTAATGCCTCCACAGCTGGTCTATGTACAGATGCTATGAGCCCAACCATGACTACATCTACAAATTATAACAGGCGTTCTTCAATTGATAACACTATTCTCTTATCCTTCGATGTAAGCTCAGAAGTATGCCTGTCTAATGGAGAAGCATAATTCCATGAACTCTCCTGCTGTTAGAGCAGTAGCCAGGGAAACACCACCACTGTGATGAGATCTGTACTTGGATCGGTCCCCGCACATCCGTTGAATCAGCATGGCATCATAAAGCCTGAAGATGCCAATGAATATGGGACTTCGAGGATTTGCACGGCACAATCAGAGCAAGACAGCCACAGCTGACCAATCAGCAGATCAACCCACAAGTGGAGATCCACACAAAGTTAGCCCCACACATACTCCACGATATCACCCTAACATCAGATGCAATTTGCAAACTAATTGTTTAAGACCTGCTCTTTTAGGACTACATCATTACCAGTTGTGAAGATGATATTCCAGGGACACACCAAACTATAAACCCTAGAATCCCTTTGGGAATACATGGTGACTAAAGATTTGTTTGTTGCTCATGTTTTGGGAAGGACGTTATGTCATGGGACCAGCGTGACCTGCGCAGCAATGTGTCCCACTTACCTGCATAACATTAACAAAATCAGGCTTTTACATTGTGCTTCATGCCGGACATCTCATGCTTGTAGGTGCTTTAATAATAGCTGTCATTATAACCCAATTTAGGAATATTTAATCAATTAATCACCTTCATAAGGAAGAAGGACTGAGTCGGCCCTGCCAGAATTGAAACTTGTAAAATGTAGGCTTTTCATTTCAGAGGGAGGGACTTAACACATGGGCTATCTACCTATTCATGTGGTGACATCAACACCTGTCATTGTAGACAGTATAGTTAGAGGACAGTGACGGGAATCAAGAGCATGGGCCGGGTGGATAATAAACAGTGAGCTACTCCCCACTAATAACAGGCATGCCTTATCCCTGCAGGACTCTAACTGTGGGGCATTACTGATATCAGGTAGGTTTGTGTTGGATTCCTACACGGTTGGCGCTTGTACACAATCTTATATGTGCTTCTGTAGTTCACTATTCATCATAAAGGGTATAGTCCACTCGTGGAAG
The DNA here is from genome assembly GCF_040938575.1 of Ambystoma mexicanum. Taxonomy (NCBI): domain Eukaryota; kingdom Metazoa; phylum Chordata; class Amphibia; order Caudata; family Ambystomatidae; genus Ambystoma; species Ambystoma mexicanum. Next base: position 233,716,831 of record NC_090939.1, on the reverse strand, counting down.
CTTCATACCATTTGGATCTTTATTTATCACCATGGGTGCCGACCCATGTTTCGACCATCTCAAGGTCTTTATCAAGGCTACTACAATTGTTAATTTGTTTGTTGGCGAATAGTGAACAATGGAAGCAAATATAAGATTGTGTACAAGTGCCAACTGTGTAGGTACCCAACACAAACCTACCTAATCTTGATTTGGGGCACAAGAGCATGGTCCCTATGGTGCCTACAAGCGGCTGCATGTACAATCAAACCATATATCCAATGAGGAGTCAGGCGCGGTATCCAAATGTTCCTGGTGCTCTCATCACTTTTTGCATTACTGGTATCATACTCTACAAATCATGATGAAACAACTTACTTTTTGCAGATTTATCACCCTCCCCCCAAAACAGACTCACAATTTACAAATCGTCAAGCATACCTAATTTTGGAACATTTAGCAATACACAAAGATCTCATAGGCCTGGAGGTGCTTTTATATCAGAGCAGACATGAATATTTGTACAAAAGCTAATAATCTCATATCTAAATTGGGAGTACTGCAATTTATACAATGGGTGCTAGTGTCTGGATTTGCGCTGTTCCTCGCCCGGCTCAGCGTCAATGGCAGTTGCCATGTAGACTCACGCAAGGCTCCCGTCTCTGGTGATGCACAGCTGGCTCCCGTACACCACTTGGAGTACGTCTTGTGTGCGCCAATGTACGCAGAGGACGTCGGCACACTGCCCCAAACGGCTCCAGCGTTGTGACAGAAAATAAATATTCTCTATGCAGCAGCTATGGCAAGTCCTATTCAAATAAGTGCACTTGTTCTTCTTGTTCTTCTTGTTCTACTTGTTCTTCTTGTTCTTCTTGTTATTGGCCTTCATATTTCTGGATTTGCTGTGTTTCTGCCCCTCTTTCTACCTCGCGACTCTTCTACTGGATTTCGCCTTAGTATGGTTGCTCAGTTAACAACTTGTTAACGACCCGGGGAATTTGCACATAGTGAACAAGATAAAAGTTCCCAAAATGAGGGAACTCGCGTCCCCTGCACACTATCACAAGACGAAAAAAATCAGCTAAACTTTCAATTCATTTCATGTGCACATAAACGTCATACAATTTATCGATTTATGTTTCGTATAGAAGCAAAATGTAGTTTCCCAAATTCAAAATGAAATTAAGGTCACAACTGTAAAACAGTGATAGTTCAATACAGCATATGTTTATTTATATAACCCAACTCATTTAGAGAAAAGGCTCTCTTCATCGGGGCCAAATTTTCAAAGACTTCTGGGAAATAATCATGAAGAGATTCATAAGTATTGAGTCATCACTTATTGATCATACAAAACATTTCTCTCTTGATTCTTATTGATTTAAAAACCAACATCTGAGTGTTAGAATCCTGGAAAACAATTATGTAGCCAAGTTCATCTAAATCAGATTCACAATTGTCAAGCATAAAAAGCAGTTTCCAGCGTGATTCATCCTGGCTCAAAACCCAAAGTAGTTTTAGTTGCAATATGGTCATAACCTGTCAATTAAACAATAGAGCGTCTAACATGATCTCTACTTATTTAATGTTACCAGATCTGAAATAAGACATTTGCACCTTAACATTCCATAATCAGACTAATTGGAATTGGTGTACAGTGGCAGGTCGTTCTGTGTAATCATCAATGTAAGCTGCTTCCTAGCATCCTGTGTGTCTCTTGACTGTCTGAAAAACAGAGGATCCCCTATGTAACAGTATGTGCAACTGGAGCATGAATGTATTAGAGCGCAATCAATGAAGCCACTCACCCTGCTGATGGTGAAGGCAGCCCTATTGTGCATGTCGAGAAGTGCAACGACCCTCTCCGTTATACGGTGAAGTAGGAGTCCCTTTCCATCTGGGAATAAGAGAACAAATTCAAGTCTAAGTCAACAAGTCCTGCCCTAGTCTTCGTTGATGTTATCAAATACATTAAGTCAAAGAACATAGCGGGTGATCCACTCACCTTAGTAATAGTCGATCTCTGTAAAAATGTACAGGTACTCTTCTATGTTAGGAAACATTCTATCAAAAAAAGGGGTGTATGTACACCTAAAAGAGAATATACTCAGAATGTAACCATCATTTGGGGAAAAAAGAATGACATCTCTACAGTACCTTACAATTGTAAACTGCTTACCCAGAATGCCTATCTGTACTGTGGTAATGATAGCAGCCTTATGTTCTATTCCACAATGAGAATGCTAATCCTTGTCCTGATCTGGTAATCCTGATGGATTTCCATGTCACTGTTAGTACCTAAATAAAAGCAAGCCAGATAAAAAAAATCTAATGTAATAAGAGTTAAAAGGTGATAATGTAATGCCGAGGTGACCGGCTTCTGGGCTTACCAATGGTCTTCTCAAGTTTCCAAATAGCTGTGTTAGAACCGTGTACTTGGAACGCCACCCGGTAAAGTCCCAAAATGGCTCCTTAATATAAATGTAGCAAGTCAAGATAGGAATGGATTTCAAAGTCGTGTTCATGGCACATCGAGCCTTGTATCAGCAGGCGCCAGGTATATTATAGACACATTCTGGTACTGTAGACATACGTGCACTGCACACTGCAACAACTCCAGACAGCTGATAATTCCTAGGTTTAACAAAGTTTGAATGAGGGGTTCCATTATTTTCCCACCAAGCAACCAAACTGTGGAATGCAATGCAGCACAATATGAGAGACGTCATAAAATACCTCAGTTTAGGAAAGAAATAAAAAACGGTCTCATGCGCACATAATAAGTTAGCAATTGGTCAGTGATCAGGGTAGTGGTTACGATGGGACTTGGCAGGCGACTGAAAAAAATAACCGCAGCACAGCCACTCTAAGGTCATAAGAATCTTTCTTTTGCATTTAAGCAACTGATAGGCCGATTCATAGAATTAATATGGAATTAAAATTTTGGCGCAAGCGTGCGAAAACGTGCGATCCGCAGTGAAAGAGCGAAAATCGCAGTGCAAGTGCGAATATCGCAGGGAAACCAGCGCACATCTATTCATGGAAGTCCGTGCGTGAGTAAAATCAGGGTTGTGCGCTGAAAAAGTGTGCGGCGCACGCCGGCGCACAGGTCATCTAACAGCATACGCTAAGGCCACAGTGAAAGCGCACATAGCGCGGCGCACATAACAAAAGTAGGCGGAACACGGGGTGTAACACTCGGAATGGGGAACAACTTGTGAAAATGTGGGCGTCACGGGGGAAGTACAGGAGGCAAGTGCGTGGAACGCCCACACGCTCGCCTACAACACGTATTCATGAAATCGAATAGGGCAAACCAGCGCACGGGCAAAGACGCGCACTGACCCAAACCCGTCTGCCACACGAAGGCAGGCGGTAGCGTCCCTGCGCTGGAAAAAAATGTGCGCCAAAATGTGCGCTAACAAAAAGCACGAATATACAGCTCTGATGAATGTCCCTTACTGTGGCCCCCTAGGAAAAATGACGTGCAAAGGGGTACGCGACAAACAGCGACACCTGCTGTGTGAAAAATTAGCTTGTGTGTGTATTTCGTGTGTGCGCGAGAGGTTTTACACGCGATCGGGCCTGGGGGAGCGGGGTACGTGTATTTCAGGGGTGCGGGTGAAGTTCTATACGCGATCGTGCCTGGGGGAGCGGGATACTTGTATTCCAGGGGTTCGCAGGAAGTTTCAAACACGATTGGGCCTGGGCGAGCGGGGTACGTGTACTTCAGGGGCTCGCGGGAAGTTTCACACGCGATTGGGCCTGGGCGAGCGGGGTACGTGTACTTCAGGGGTGCGTGTGAAGTTCTACACGCGATCGTGCCTGGGGGAGCGGGATACGTGTATTCCAGGGGTTCGCGGGAAGTTTCAAACGCGATAGGCCCTGTGCGAGTGGGGTGCGTGAATTCCTGGGGTTTGCGTGAAGTTGCACACCCTATTGGCCTGGGTACGTGTGAGTCTCGGGTTCATGGGAAGTCTCACACACGATAGGCCCTGTGCCAGTGGGGTGTGTGTATTCCTGGGGTTCGCGTGAAGTCTCACATGCGATTGGCCTGGGTACGTGTAAATCAGGGGTGCACAGGAAGTTTCACACGCGATTGGCCTTGGTCGAGCGGGGTACGTGTATTTCGGGGGTGCGCGGGAAGTATCACACGCGACAGGCCCTGTGCGAGTGGGGTACGTGTATATCTGGGATGCAGGGGAGTCCTACACGTGAATTGGCAGTGTGGGTCATCCCAGGTATTCCCTCTACACCCTCCACGGCCCCTGCAGGCAGCCCACACCACAGGGGACTTCATGTCCCGCAGGCAGCCCATCCACCATGGGCATGCCCCCCAGGCAAGCCACATATCAGCTTGCACTACTGATCACCAACGCATCACCCCCTCCACCCCCACCCCCCAGCAGTGCAGGGCACCTGCCAGCAGGCCCCCACTCAAGTCCCCTTGCACCCCCATCCCCAGCAGTGCAGGGCACCTGCCAGCAGGCCCCCACTCATGTCCCCCAGCACCCCCACCCACCCGCAGTGCAGGGCCCCTGCCAGCAGGCGCCCACTCATGTCCCCTTGCACCCCCACCCCCCAGCAGTGCAGGGAACCTGCCGGCAGGCCCCCACTCATGTCTCACTCATGTCCCCTTGCACCCCCACCCCCCAGCAGTGCAGGGCACCTGCCAGCAGGCCTCCACTCATGTCCCACTCATGTCCCCTTGCACCCCCACCCCCCAGCAGTGCAGGGCACCTGCCAGCAGGCCCCCACTCATGTCCCACTCATGTCCCCTTGCACCCCCACCCCCCAGCAGTGCAGGGCACCTGCCAGCAGGCCCCCACTCATGTCCCCCAGCACCCCCACCCACCAGAAGTGCAGGGCACCTGCCAGCAGGCCCCCACTCATGTCCCCTTGCACCCCCACCCCCAGCAGTGCAGGGCACCTACCAGCAGGCCCCCACTCATGTCCCCCAGCACCCCCACCTACCAGCAGTGCAGGGCACCTGCCAGCAGGTCCCCACTCATGTCCCCCAGCACCCCCACCCACCAGCACTGAGGGGCACCTGCCAGCAGGCCTCCACTCATGTCCCACTCATGTCCCCTTGCACTCCCACCCCCCAGCAGTGCAGGGCACCTGCCAGCAGGCCCCCACTCATGTCCCACTCATGTCCCCTTGCGGCCCCACCCCCCAGCAGTGCAGGGCACCTTCCAGCAGGCCCCCACTCATGTCCCCCAGCACCCCCACCCACCAGCAGTGCAGGGCACCTGTCAGCAGGTCCCCACTCATGTCCCCCAGCACCCCCACCCACCAGCACTGCGGGGCACCTGCCAGCAGGCCCCCACTCATGTCCCACTCATGTCCCCTTACACCCCCACCCCCCAGCAATGCAGGGCACCTGCCAGCAGGCCCCCACTCATGTCCCACTCATGTCCCCTTGCGGCCCCACCCCCCAGCAGTGCAGGGCACCTGCCAGCAGGCCCCCACTCATGTCCCCCAGCAGCCCCACCCCCCAGTAGTGCAGGGCACCTGCTTGCAGGCCCCCACTCATGTGCACCAGCACCCCCACCCCCCAGCAGTGCAGGGCACCTGCCAGCAGGCCCCCACTCATGTCCCCTTGCACCCCCACCCCCCAGCAGTGCAGGGCACCTGCCAGCAGGCCCCCACTCATGTCCCACTCATGTCCCCTTGCACCCCCACCCCCCAGCAGTGCAGGGCACCTGCCAGCAGACCCCCACTCATGTCCCACTCATGTCCCCTTGGACCCCCACCCCGCAGCAGTGCAGGGCACCTGCCAGCAGGCCCCCACTCATGTCCCCCAGCACCCCCACCCCCAGCAGTGCAGGGCACCTGCCAGCAGGCCCCCACTCATGTCCCCCAGCACCCCCACCCACCAGCAGTGCAGGGCACCTGCCAGCAAGCCCCCACTCATGTCCCCTTGCACCCCCACCACCCAGCAGTGCAGGCACCTGCCAGCAGGCCCCCACTCATGTCCTACTCATGCCCCCTTGCACACCCACCCCCCAGCAGTGCAGGGCACCTGCCAGCAGGCCCCACTCATGTCCCCCAGCACCCCGACCCCACAGCAGTGCAGTGCACCTGCCAGCAGGCCCCCACTCATGTCCCCTTGCACCCCCACCCCCCAGCAGTGCAGGGCACCTGCCAGCAGGCCCCCACTCATGTCCCCTTGCACCCTCACCCCCCAGCAGTGCAGGGCACCTGCCAGCAGGCCCCCACTCATGTCCCACTCATGTCCCCTTGCACCCCCACCCCCCAGCAGTGCAGGGCACCTGCCAGCAGACCCCCACTCATGTCCCACTCATGTCCACTTGCACCCCACCCCCCAGCAGTGCAGGGCACCTGCCAGCAGGCCCCCACTCATGTCCCACAGCACCCCCACCCACCAGCAGTGCAGGGCACCTGCCAGCAGGCCCCCACTCATGTCCCCTTGCACCCCCACCCTCCAGCAGTGCAGGGCACCTGCCAGCAGGCCCCCACTCATGTCCCACTCATGCCCCCTTGCATACCCACCCCCCAGTAGTGCAGGGCACCTGCCAGCAGGCCCCCACTCATGTCCCCCAGCACCCCCACCCACCAGCACTGAGGGGCACCTGCCTGCAGGCCCCCACTCATGTCCCCTTGCACCCCCACCCCCAGCAGTGCAGGGCACCTGCCAGCAGGCCCCCACTCATGTCCCCCAGCACCCCCACCTACCAGCAGTGCAGGGCACCTGCCAGCAGGCCCCCACTCATGTCCCACTCATGTCCCCTTGCACCCCCACCCCCCAGCAGTGCAGGGCACCTGCCAGCAGGCCCCCACTCATGTCCCCTTGCACCCCCACCCTCCAGCAGTGCAGGGCACCTGCCAGCAGGCCCCCACTCATGTCCCACTCATGCCCCCTTGCATACCCACCCCCCAGTAGTGCAGGGCACCTGCCAGCAGGCCCCCACTCATGTCCCCCAGCACCCCCACCCACCAGCACTGAGGGGCACCTGCCAGCAGGCCCCCACTCATGTCCCCTTGCACCCTCACCCCCCAGCAGTGCAGGGCACCTGCCAGCAGGCCCCCACTCATGTCCCACTCATGTCCCCTTGCACCCCCACCCCCCAGCAGTGCAGGGCACCTGCCAGCAGACCCCCACTCATGTCCCACTCATGTCCACTTGCACCCCCACCCCCCAGCAGTGCAGGGCACCTGCCAGCAGGCCCCCACTCATGTCCCACAGCACCCCCACCCACCAGCAGTGCAGGGCACCTGCCAGCAGGCCCCCACTCATGTCCCCTTGCACCCCCACCCTCCAGCAGTGCAGGGCACCTGCCAGCAAGCCCCCACTCATGTCCCACTCATGCCCCCTTGCATACCCACCCCCCAGTAGTGCAGGGCACCTGCCAGCAGGCCCCCACTCATGTCCCCCAGCACCCCCACCCACCAGCACTGAGGGGCACCTGCCTGCAGGCCCCCACTCATGTCCCCTTGCACCCCCACCCCCAGCAGTGCAGGGCACCTGCCAGCAGGCCCCCACTCATGTCCCCCAGCACCCCACCCACCAGCACTGAGGGGCACCTGCCAGCAGGCCTCCACTCATGTCCCACTCATGTCCCCTTGCACTCCCACCCCCCAGCAGTGCAGGGCACCTGCCAGCAGGCCCCCACTCATGTCCCACTCATGTCCCCTTGCGGCCCCACCCCCCAGCAGTGCAGGGCACCTGCCAGCAGGCCCCCACTCATGTCCCCCAGCACCCCCACCCACCAGCAGTGCAGGGCACCTGTCAGCAGGTCCCCACTCATGTCCCCCAGCACCCCCACCCACCAGCACTGCGGGGCACCTGCCAGCAGGCCCCCACTCATGTCCCACTCATGTCCCCTTGCACCCCCACCCCCCAGCAATGCAGGGCACCTGCCAGCAGGCCCCCACTCATGTCCCACTCATGTCCCCTTGCGGCCCCACCCCCCAGCAGTGCAGGGCACCTGCCAGCAGGCCCCCACTCATGTCCCCCAGCAGCCCCACCCCCCAGTAGTGCAGGGCACCTGCTTGCAGGCCCCCACTCATGTGCACCAGCACCCCCACCCCCCAGCAGTGCAGGGCACCTGCCAGCAGGCCCCCACTCATGTCCCCTTGCACCCCCACCCCCCAGCAGTGCAGGGCACCTGCCAGCAGGCCCCCACTCATGTCCCACTCATGTCCCCTTGCACCCCCACCCCCCAGCAGTGCAGGGCACCTGCGAGCAGACCCCCACTCATGTCCCACTCATGTCCCCTTGGACCCCCACCCCGCAGCAGTGCAGGGCACCTGCCAGCAGGCCCCCACTCATGTCCCCCAGCACCCCCACCCCCAGCAGTGCGGGGCACCTGCCAGCAGGCCCCCACTCATGTCCCCCAGCACCCCCACCCACCAGCAGTGCAGGGCACCTGCCAGCAAGCCCCCACTCATGTCCCCTTGCACCCCCACCACCCAGCAGTGCAGGCACCTGCCAGCAGGTCCCCACTCATGTCCTACTCATGCCCCCTTGCACACCCACCCCCCAGCAGTGCAGGGCACCTGCCAGCAGGCCCCACTCATGTCCCCCAGCACCCCGACCCCACAGCAGTGCAGTGCACCTGCCAGCAGGCCCCCACTCATGTCCCCTTGCACCCCCACCCCCCAGCAGTGCAGGGCACCTGCCAGCAGGCCCCCACTCATGTCCCCTTGCACCCTCACCCCCCAGCAGTGCAGGGCACCTGCCAGCAGGCCCCCACTCATGTCCCACTCATGTCCCCTTGCACCCCCACCCCCCAGCAGTGCAGGGCACCTGCCAGCAGACCCCCACTCATGTCCCACTCATGTCCACTTGCACCCCCACCCCCCAGCAGTGCAGGGCACCTGCCAGCAGGCCCCCACTCATGTCCCACAGCACCCCCACCCACCAGCAGTGCAGGGCACCTGCCAGCAGGCCCCCACTCATGTCCCCTTGCACCCCCACCCTCCAGCAGTGCAGGGCACCTGCCAGCAGGCCCCCACTCATGTCCCACTCATGCCCCCTTGCACACCCACCCCCCAGTAGTGCAGGGCATCTGCCAGCAGGCCCCCACTCATGTCCCCCAGCACCCCCACCCACCAGCACTGAGGGGCACCTGCCTGCAGGCCCCCACTCATGTCCCCCAGCACCACCACCCCCCAGCAGTGCAGGGCACCTGCCAGCAGGCCCCCACTCATGTCCCCTTGCACCCCCACCCCCCAGCAGTGCAGGGCACCTGCCAGCAGGCCCCCACTCATGTCCCCTTGCACCCCCACCTTCCAGCAGTGCAGGGCACCTGCCAGCAGGCCCCCACTCATGTCCCACTCATGTCCCCTTGCACCCCCACCCCCCAGCAGTGCAGGGCACCTGCCAGCAGGCCCCCACTCATGTTCCACTCATGTCCCCTTGCACCCCCACCCCCCAGCAGTGCAGGGCACCTGTCAGTAGGCCCCCACTCATGTCCCACTCATGTCCCCTTGCACTCCCACCCCCCAGCAGTGCAGAGCACCTGCCAGCAGGCCCCCACACATGTTCCCCAGCACCCCCACCCCCCAGCAGTGCAGGGCACCTGCCAGCAGGCCCCCACTCATGTCCCCTTGCACCCCCACCCCCCAGCAGTGCAGGGCACCTGCCAGCAGGCCCCCACCCATGTCCCACTCATGTCCCCTTGCACCCCCACCCTCCAGCAGTGCAGGGCACCTGCCAGCAGGCCCCCACTCATGTCCCACTCATGTCCCCTTGCACCCCCACCCCCCAGCAGTGCAGGGCACCTGCCAGCAGGACCCCGCTCATGTCCCCCAGCACCCCCACCCCAGAGCAGTGCAGTGCACCTGCCAGCAGGCCCCCACTCATGTCCCCTTGCACCCTCACCCCCCAGCAGTGCAGGGCACCTGCCAGCAGGCCCCCACTCATGTCTCCCAGCACCCCCACCTTTCAGCAGTGCAGGGCACCTGCCAGCAGGCCCCCACTCATGTCCCACTCATGTCCCCTTGCACCCCCACCCTCCAGCAGTGCAGGGCACCTGCCAGCAGGCCCCCACTCATGTCCCACTCATGTCCCCTTGCACCCCCACCCCCCAGCAGTGCAGGGCACCTGCCAGCAGGACCCCACTCATGTCCCCCAGCACCCTCACCCCACAGCAGTGCAGTGCACCTGCCAGCAGGCCCCCACTCATGTCCCCTTGCACCCTCACCCCCCAGCAGTGCAGGGCACGTGCCAGCAGGCCCCCACTCATGTCCCTTGCACCCCCACCTTCCAGCAGTGCAGGGCACCTGCCAGCAGGCCCCCACTCATGTCCCACTCATGTCCCCTTGCACCCCACCCCCCAGCAGTGCAGGGCACCTGCCAGCAGGCCCCCACTCATGCCCCACTCATGTCCCCTTGCACCCCCACCCCCCAGCAGTGCAGGGCACCTGCCAGCAGGCCCCCACTCATGTCCCACTCATGTCCCCTTGCACCCCCACCCCCCAGCAGTGCAGGGCACCTGCCAGCAGGCCCCCACTCATGTTCCCCAGCACCCCACCCCCCAGCAGTGCAGGGCACCTGCCAGCAGGCCCCCACTCATGTCCCCTTGCACCCCCACCCCCCAGCAGTGCAGGGCTCCTGCCAGCAGGCCCCCACTCATGTCCCACTCATGTCCCCTTGCACCCCCACCCTCCAGCAGTGCAGGGCACCTGCCAGCAGGCCCCCACTCATGTCCCACTCATGTCCCCTTGCACACCCACCCCCCAGCAGTGCAGGGCACCTGCCAGCAGGCCCCCACTCATGTCCCTTTGCATCCCCTCCCCACGGCAGTGAAATGGCGATCCCATGACACAAACCAAAAGTCAACTATGTACATCAACACATGTCCGCCACACGAAGGCAGGCGGTAGCGTCCCTGCACATTAAAAAAATGTGCGCTAACAAAAAGCCGTATATACAGCTCTGATGAATGTCCCATACTGTGGCCCTCTAGGACAAATGACGTGCAAAGGGGTACACGACAAACACGGACACCCGCTGTGTCAAAAATAGCATGTATTTCGGGGGTGCGCGGGAAGTTTCACACGCGATTGTGCCTGGGCGAGTGGGGTACGTGTACTTCAGGGGCTCGCGGGAAGTTTTACATGCGATTGGGCCTGGGCGAGCGGGGTACGTGTACTTCAGGGTCTTGCGGGAAGTTTTACACGCGATTGTGCCTGGGCGAGCGGGGTACGTGTACTTCAGGGGCTCGCTGGAAGTTTTACACGCGATTGGGCCTCGGCGAGCCGGGTACGTGTACTTCAGGGGCTCGCTGGAAGTTTTACACGCGATTGGGCCTGGGCGAGCGGGGTACGTGTACTTCAGGGGCTCGCAGGAAGATTTACACGCGATTGGGCCTGGGCGAGCGGGGTATGTGTACTTCAGGGGCTCGCGGGAAGTTTTACACGTGATTGGGCCTGGGCGAGCGAGGTACGTGTATTACTGTGGTGGGCGTGGAAGTACAGGAGGCAAATGCGCGGAACACGCACACGCCAAAAAAGACGCGCTAAACCGGAAACACGTACGCCAGCAGGAAGCAGGCGTATGTCGACCCGCGCAGCATAAAAGTGCACGCAAACAACAAACAAGCTCAGACGCCAGGATGAATATACCGTTCCTAGCAGCAGTGGCCGTGGGATACCGCAGGAGGAGGAGGAGGATAGTCAGGGCCAGAATTTTTACACCCAGAACCAGCCTTTTTGGGATGCCTGATGACCACGTGTATGGGAGGTACAGGTTTCCACCTCACATAATACTCGACCTGGTCAGTGAGTGGGAGGGTGACCTCACATCACCCACCCTCTGCTCCCAAGCACTCAGCCCCCTGGAGAAGGTCCTTAATGTACTGCACTTCTTGGCCACTGGATCATTTCAGCGGACAAGTGCCATAGTGGGGGCGGGTGTCACAGGCCACGCAGTCACGCTGCCTACACCAGGTCTTGGTCATCATGACTGCACACCCATCAGTACTCAGGCACATATACCTGCCCAGAACACCTGCAGAAAGGCAGGCTGTTGTCCAGGATTTTTACGGGGTGGCACACTTCCCCAAAGTACTAGGTGCCATTGACTGCACCCATGTGGCTCTACGTCCCCCCAGGGCACCTGAGCACATCTATAGAAACCGCAAGCACTGGCATTCCATCAACGTCCAGGTAGTATGTTATGCCAAGGGAATCATCACCTCAGTATATGCCAACTATCCAGGGTCCACCCACGACAGTTTCATTTACAGAATGTCAACCCTAAACCGGGACCTAGAAGCTGGGCGGCATGGCGATACATGGCTGATCGGTGAGTATAAATGCCACAGCACATGCATGCATGTCAGATACTGAGTAATGTCACAACCCCACTAATGATACCCATCACCACCTCCCCAGGGGACAGGGCCTACCCTCTGAGCACCCACATGATGACGCCAATTCGGAACCCCACCACGCCACCTGAGGTAAGATACAACACAGCCCATATTGCAACCCGGGGCATAGTGGAGCGCACATTCGGAGTGCTCAAGTCACGCTTTCGCTCCCTTGACCGTTCTGGCGGGCAGCTGTTATACGCTCCCACAGTAGTGTGCAGGATCATAGTGGCAGCATGTGTCCTGCACAACGTTGCAACACACCGGGGCCTGCCCGTGGACATGGTGGTGCCCCCACATCCCGTCCACATGCACGTCTGCTGCGCATGGGACGGGAAAGGGCACGGGGTGAGGCAGCCCGTACGCAGCTGGTAGCTAATTACTTCACCTACAATCACACCCCTGTGGAGTGCACACAGCCCTGGCACATCAATGATGATGAGTCAAGTGACAGTCAACTGTCACAACCACACCAGCCTGAGACTGTTCACCTGGAAGTGTTCCATTGTGTGCATGCCTACCTACACAAACACCACCAATGCTGTGTCATCAAAATACACACTTCTATGCTGCCAAAATCATTACCCCCTTGCAAGATACAACATGACAACAGTGCCATGTCACCCAACACCTCCCAAGCACCGCCACCCAACACACCATGGCATGTCATGCTATGTGAGAGAAAACAAAGGAATCCCCAAAACATGACACAAGTGTCACAAAGTACAGTGTCCCGAATGGAAAATGGCCACACACAATATGCTCCCATTAATGTAGAACTGACAACACACATGACCAAAGACTTAACACAATACAATGCAGCTAGCCAACCCCAAACATAGCATTCACATGACAGTACTAAGTTAAAGGATACGTAGTCTTACAACCTGGTGATGCTAGCACATCGACCACTTCCAACTGTACAGTGTTGGTGCCACGCAAATGTGGAAGTGCACTGCTTACAACATGAACTCCATCTCCAAAGTGGACGGCCCTGTGAAGACATGAAGAATGAACCTGCAAATTAGGAGGGAGACATGGATGCACAAGCACACATCAATACACCATGCAGTGTAGAATGCTACAACAATATGCACTAGGAATGTATACACAGTATTGGCTACAGACTGCCCACACATGTCATGGGAGTCCAACGTCACTGTGTAAGTCACTGTCACTTGGGCACACCCTTTGCAAGCCCATGGAAACGGGAAGCAGGAGGGGTGTGTGTCTCACGAACCCAAGCATCTAACCCAAACTCAGGACAAGCCTGCATGTGCCCAGCCGGAATACAGCGGATGCCCACGGGAGCCACACAAGGCAACACACTGTAACAAAAACTCAAAAATCAAAAACCAAAAATCAATAATCAAAAATCAAAAATGGCCATGTGGGGGGCAGGGGGGTGGGGGAGGCCACCCAGGAGGTCCGAGGACAGGGTGCACACCAACAGCCACCTGTGTGGATGTTGCGAAAAGAAAACACCTCCATGGGCTCATGGCCTGCACAACTACGCTATCGTGAGAGATTCAGAATCGCTGTGGTCGCTCTCATCACCCTGTGCTGCTGCCTCCACAGGAGGTGGTGGTGCTATGGGAGGCAGCCCACGCAAAGCCCTAGTCTGGTCCTCCATGGCAGCAAGCATGCGGGTGTGGAAGGTCTCGTTCTGGAGGAATATGGTGCGGAGATCCCCATGCACCACCTGACGTGATGCCCGGACCTCCTCCCGAGTTGCCTGCATCTCTGCCGAGAGCGTACGTGTGAGCCGCTCCAGCAGCTGTTCTGTCCTCGTGACAGTGGAAGCCTCAAGGTCCACAAGAGTCTGCCTGAGGTGATGGACTTCTACCCTCAGGGCTTCCCTCTGGCCCTGGGACTCTAAAGAAATTGCTTCCCGCAGAGTGTCCAGGGCCGCCCGTCTGTCCCTGTTGGACACCAACATGTCCTCCCTGAGTGATCGGCAAATGGAGACTGTTGCCTGCTGTAGTTGCTCCATCTGCCTTTCTGGGGGGACAATGGAAGTGGCCACCCTCTCCATAGCTTAGGCCTTCATCTCAGATGCTGCTGCCTGTTGGTTTGCCATACCGCATATGGCTTTCTCCCATGCGGTATTGCCTGGTGGCGTGTGGCCACCGCGTTGGCAGGCACGACACCTGTCTGGGGCAAGGCGAACTGTGCCTTGCTGTGTCGGCACTGCCTGAGGCTGCAGGACTGCATTCCCCCTCTGATCTGCTGACCCAGAAACAGGATCAGATGTTGCAGAGTGTGGCCCTGCATCCATAACCACCAAAGGCGGACCTACCAACACTGACATCCCCATAGTGGGCTGTACCCCTGGTGCAGGTGGGTTGGACAGAACAGAATCCCTCCCAGAAACACCTACCTGCAAAGCCACATAGGTCTCATCACCCGAATCAACACCTGAATAGAGGTCTGGGGAGGTGCACCCAGAGACACCCCTGGAGAGAACGGTCTGCAGCAAGAGTGGATTTTCACCCACCACCACACCCCGTCCCCCACTGGTGCACGGTCCTGCCTGAGAGCCCTCCTGTGTCTGCACCATCTCCTCACCCTCAACAGCATCAAGTGCGTCATCCCCTGCAGAAACATGAAAGACAAAAAATGGAAACAGGCATTAGCACCATGGCACACAATTAGGCCTCACAAGCTACAGAACCGGTACTTGATTGACACATGTCACACATGACTATAACCCTCCCATGCATGCACTGTCACTGAGTATGAAGGGGAGGAAAATGTCAGACACTGATGACACCAAGATGGAAGAGCAACGCATTAGCTGCATGCTGGCTAGCAGAGCCATCACACATTGGCCTGTGAGTGGCATGTCCAATCCACATACATGACACATGCCATCACACAGATGGCATGTACCATAGGCATGTCACATATCGTTTGACAATAGGGCTGAGAAATGCGTAGTGAAAGTGGGGGGATCGAAACAATCAGCCTGAATGAACAATGAGAAATACGGAACAATGTTGTTGCAAGATGCCACTTCAAGGGCAACTGGCGTGATGCAGCACAAAATGTCTACTGTGGGCAGAGGGGATACTGTAATACCCAAATCCAGGGGCACAGAATGTTTTGGATGAAGCACATGGGTGACCCAAACCACTCAGGCACACACCCTCACCTGGCACTCAATCAGAACCCCTCACACACACAACATACACATGGATCACACACACATGCATGTGCACTCACCGGACAATGCCTTGTAATCTGGCAGTTCTCCCACACCTTGGATCTGTTCCTCTGTGACGTAGGTCCCAGCAACAGACTCATGTACAGTGAGTTCAATGTCCTCTTCTGGAGACCCACCTCCAGTCACCAGAGTAGCGGCATGACTTGAGGCCAGCTTTTTCTTTGCCCTGCGCTTAAGGTCATTCCAGCGCTTGTAGCACTCACCAGCTGTGCGCCTCACTAGTCCAAGGGCACTTATGATGTCCGCGACGGTCTGCCAGTGTGCCTGACGTTGATCAGGTGTGGTCTTGCACCCTGAAGTGATCAACATTTCGCTGTCATGTGCGGACACATACTGAACAAGTGCATCACGTTTGGCATCATTGAAGCTAGGTTTCCTTTGCGTGCCGGACTGCGTAGCCGTGTCTGGGGTATCAGCCTGTAGTGGACGAGCACTCTTCCTCTTTTTTTTGGAAGGTGGTGGGGATCCTGAGCAGCCTACGCCACTCTGGCCACTAGGGGCAGGAGCACCGGTGGACTGGCTAGTTGGAGTGTGGGAATGCACACTGAGTATGGGACTTGGTGCAGGCATTGGCTGAAGTGTTACGTAGTCAGGGGGAACATTAGCAAGATGGACTGGGACCAACACTGCCCTGGCTGGGAGAGTCAGAGCTGGGGTGGATGGAGCTGCAGCTGCCCCTGCAGCCTCCCCACCCTGCCTACTCGGGGCAGCAGATGACATAGCTGCCCCTGATCCACGTGGCCTGGTGACACCAACTTGCACCGCCACGCGTGGCCTAGACTTGGCGACCTGGAAGTCAGCCGGCGAGTCACCCTCTGCCAGGTCAGATGCCACAATGGGCCGGTCCAACAAGGGCTGAGCAGAGATGGTGTCAGCCACGTTTCCCTCAACTATGGAGGGGGCATGGGTGTCCCTGACTGGTCTTCCACACATGGGGGGCTAGAGGTACCCAGCAAATCCCAGCCACATCCCCTACCGCGCCCACCACGGCCACCTCTTGAGGCTCGGCCACCTTTGCCACCCTTACCGCTTGGTCGCCTCCCAACCATGGCACTGATGTTGTTGTGCGTATGGGAGTTGCAGTAAACTATTGTCCTGGGCAATTGGGGGTCAAAGGGGTAGGGTACTAGATGGAATTCATAGCCTAGTGCTCTAGCAAGGCTGTATGTGACCCCTGGGGAAAGATGACGGGTCACGCAACGCACAGGCACCCCAAAAACAGAAAATAACGTGCACACAACCCCTCGTAGACCACGCGCGTGGAAAAATGAACCCGCACTACGCTGTGGCACCCAGAAACACAAAAATGAACCTATGCATGTTACACGCAGCCTACAATGACCTCTGAAGGGGTACGCGACACATGGGACAAGCACAGTTGGTAAATACGTGCGCGACTCACCGTCTGCCTGGAAAATGAGCGTGAAAATACACGCGTGTGTGCATTGGCAAAACCCCCGCCAAAAGAAGAATTCTACACTGTCTGAGGAGACAGGACAAAAGAAGAAGTGAACGCTGTTTGAGGAAACAGGCCCAACAGAAAATCAGAAAAAAGCTGTCAGAGGTAACAGGGAGTACGAACTAGAAACGCTGTGAAGTAAATCGCGTGTGAACCGACAAGAAGTACAGAATTCACCCACTCGCTTTCCACGAAAAGCACGTACAAGGAAATGACGTCCTACACGCACCTTTTGAACCGGCCCACACGTCCAACGTCACTTCCGCGTATACGCGCTAAGGCCCTAACCTCCAATTACACGAGCTGACACTCGGACGTGCAGTTCTTGGATGTGTAACATGCACGCGGGTTCAGGGAAATGCCCGCGCGCGCACGTCACAGACACGCTTACGCGCTAAGGGCCTTTCGTCCGATGAAATCGCGTACGCGTGCTGACGCGCTTAAGCGCTAAGGGCCTTTCCTCAAATTACACGCTGACGTGCTAGATTTTCACGTGCCAAATCACTCCGTATCAAGCTGGCCACGCGTACGCACACGGAAGACCACGCTCCTGCCCAGAAGGCCGAATTACTGCCCCCCAGAGCCCCGAGCACGCTCCCACCTGCCATCTGCTGCTCCCTGATTGCCTGCTGCCCACGTGCCCTGCCATTTGCTGCCTGCACGTCAGCCCGGGGTGCTGTTGCTGTGACCACCCCTGCTGGAACCGAAGACTCCCGACTGCTATTCCATCGCTCCACAGCCCAGCCCCAGGACCCAGTTGCCCACCCACAACTGCCTCTGGGGTTGCCATGTCGGGCACTACACCATCTGGCACCACTGGCAACCCCCAGCCAGAGAGGCAGAGGGCCACCAGATTCACTGCCACCGAAGTTGGTGTCCTGGTGGAGAAAGTCCTGGGGCAGTATGATGCCCTCTTCAGAAGGTGGGCCGCCGACAAGGAAGGACGGACTCGGATCTGGACGGACATCGTGACTGCCATCAACGCGGAGGGGGTGGCAGACCGCGACTTCCAACATGTCAAGAAGCGCTGGGAGGACTTCAGGTCCAGGACCCTCAACAGGGCCCGGGGCCTCTTGAAGGCAGCGGATGCTAAGGGGCGCTGTGGCCACCTTTCGGAACATCAGATGAGGGTCCTGGAACGCATACGCCCAGCGCTCCACATCCAGGTCCTTGAGAGGCAGACCCGTCTGGAGTCGAGCGGTAAGTGTACATGCATACTGATTGGAAGCTGTGCGTGTGGTGGTGTGCCAGTAGTGTGCAGGTTGTACATGTGGTTTTGTAGGGCCATGTATGTATGTGTATGTACAGGGCTGTGAGGCTGACACATGCAAGTCCTTTCATGTGTGAGACACATGGATGGTGTATGTGTGGGTACGCATGCAGGCCAAATCCAGATGTGTGAGCACACATGTTTTGATTACTGTGTATGTAAGTTGGCATGGTTGTAGTGTCACACATGGATGTTGGTTCGAGCTGCATGTATCTGCACCGTGTACATGTGCAAGTGTGTGTATTTGACATGGGTGCAACAGTGATGCAACATGGATGCATGTGAGACTGATATGTAGAAGACTGATTGCCAGATGTGACATGGATGCCAATCTCATCACTGCGACAGTTGGCGGAGGTGTACACATGCATGTAATTGTGGTGGCGTGTGTGCATGTCTAGTGAACTCCCTGTGTTTCATGTGATGTCTGGCTCACCTTTGGCTGCTCATGCTGTATGTATGTGTATGGATGGTGCTGGCTGTTGCAATATGGCTGTGGAATAGCTCATGTGTGTGAGTTGCAATGACATATGCGTTGGGGATTGTGATGCCATGTCTGAAGTTTGACAATGCCACTCATGTACAACTGTCATGTGTGTATGAGTACATTGTACAGTGCCCTGATGCCTGTCTCCTATCTCTCCCTGTCTGCAGCGTCAACTGATGAAGAGGGCGGAGAAGGTGCTGTGGAGCACAGCGGCAGGGATCGCACCACCAGTCGGAGAGGCAAGGCCTGGCTCCCCTCCCAGGTTGTACTCTCGTCGTGGAGTGAGGAGTCTGGTGCCGCGTCCCAGGTCGCAGCTGCCGAGGGGAGGTCCAAGAGGCGGAGGTTGGAGTTGGACTCCTCGGCAGCCGAAGGGGCAGCTGAGACCCCACAGAGCCCAACGGAGGAAGATGGCACGGAGTCATCCAGGTTGGTGGGGGGTTTGGTGGAGGAGGAGGCCGTGCAAGGGACAGAGACGGGGTCTGGAGGTGGGGATTCCACTGGTGCTAGTGGTGCAGTGCAGGGACAGGAGGCAGCACAGGCCGCTGCGGAGGTGCCTGTGTGTAATCCTGTCCCCGATCCTGTGACTGCATCATCTTGCAAAAGCAGGGATACCTACGTCCAGACCCGTTCTCGGGGAGGGGATTGGCTTACACCAACTGGCCTTCCTCTCCCTGCGGATGTGGCTATCCGGCACCGGGTTGAGCCTGTCCTGGGTGGGGTGGCGTTGCCTCAACGTGCCATGCGAGCTGACCTGCAGTCTTTTCATGAGGAGACTGCACGTCTTCTCGCATGGCTCGTTGAGCGCGTTGACCCACTGGGACAGCTCACCATGGCCGGATTCCTCAGTTTGTGGACCTTGTTCCGACCCCCTCCTCAACTGAACCCCCTATGCGCCAGTCGTCCTCCGTGCCATATTCCCACCCATGTGTCACCTGGTTGCCCTGTGGAGCTGACTCTGACCCTGCGGCCAGGCTGGTGGAGGACACATCCCTGCCACAGTCGGGAGTCAGACGTCCAGCAGGGGTGGGCACCTCAACAACTGCACCCCAGCTGGAGGAGGATGTGCAGGCAGCAGGAGCCAGGGCACAGGCAGCGGCACAGCAGCAGCAGCAACAAGGTGGGAGCCATGATGGCTCGGGGCCTTCATCATCGGAGGGGCAAGCATTGGCTGGAGGGCACGAGGACCCTGGATGGGAAGTGTCTTCCGTGTGGCAGTGGTTGGGCCATGCGGTAGATGCAGAGCGGCAGCGGGCGGAAGAGGCACAGCTCACGATGGTCAGGGCGGAGAACTCCATGCGTAGGGCCTGAGGCGGGCCGAGTGCCTCGAGGCCATTCGCAGGGACCTGGAGTTCCAGATGTCATCGTCGTTGCGAACCCTCGGGGCCATGGAAGAGGACCGCCTCCGGAGATCGAGCAGGAGTTCGATGATGCACTGGCCCGGAACATCAACATGTGAGCCGTTGGACTTGCCCGCTGCCCTTGTAAATAGTTAGATAGTGTTAGGTTTCCTTTGCGTTTTTCTTTATTTTGGTTGCACTTGGACAATACACCACCTTTCTGTATATAGTTTTTCATTAGGTAGTATTTTTGATAGGTTTCATTTCTTCAGTTGGGATCATGGACCCTGGATTGTTCTTCTGTATATAGTTCACTATTGGATTCATCTTTTTTATTATTTTATTTACCCATGGAGCAATGGTTTTCCCTTGGATTTGATTTGTTGAACTGTGACTTTGGACACCTTTCCTTTGGATTATGATTTGTTGTTTTTCATTATTTTACGGACATGCAGCTTTTCGTTTTTAATTCCCATTGTCGTTTGTTTGTTTTTAATTCCATTCATGTTGCTTTTAATACATTTATTTCTTAATACTTCGATGTGTGGTATTATCTCATTGGTTTCATGCGTGTCATGATATGGGGTTTGAGATTCACTTGCACCCATTGTGTCTGTGTGACGGACATGTGTTCATTTATATACTTGCCATTGGGGTTGTATCATGAAATTGACATTTCTATGTGGGTGGGTGCAATACTTGGGTGGGTCTTTGGCATGTGGAGGCTGGCCATAAGGGCCAGGGATCTAGATTGTGATGACGTGTTGGCTGGGAGACATGTGTCAGGGCCTGCTGGCAGGTGCCCTGCACTGCTGGGGGGTGGCGGTGCAAGGGGACATGAGTGGGGGCTGGCTGGCAGGTGCCCCACACTGCTGGGGGGTGGGGGTGCAAGGGGACATGAGTGGGGGCCTGCTGGCAGGTGCCCCACACTGCTGGGGGGTGGGGGTGCAAGGGGACATGAGTGGGGGACTGCTGGCAGGTGCCCCGCACTTCTGGCGGGTGGCGGTGCAAGGGGACATGAGTGGGACATGAGTGGGGGCCTGTTGGCAGGTGCGCCACACTGCTGGGGGGTGGGTGTGCAAGGGGACATGAGTGGGACATGAGTGGGGGCCTGCTGGCAGGTGCCCCACACTGCTGGGTGGTGGGGGTTCAAGGGGACATGAGTGGGACATGAGTGGGGGCCTGCTGGCAGGTGCCCACACTGCTGGGGGGTGGGGGTGCAAGGGGACATGAGTGGGGGCCTGCTGGCAGGTGCCCCACACTGCTGGGGGGGTGGGTTCAAGGGGACATGAATGGGACATGAGTGGGGGCCTGCTGGCAGGTGCCCCACACTGCTGGGGGTGGGGGTACAAGGGGACATGAGTGGGACATGTGGGGACCTGCTGGCAGGTGCCCCACAATGCTGGGGGGGTGCAAGGGGACATGAGTGGGACATGAGTGGGGACCTGCTGGCAGGTGCCCCACACTGCTGGGAGGTGGGGGTGCAAGGGGACATGAGTGGGGGCCTGCTGGCAGGTGCTCCACACTGCTGGGGGGTGGGGGTTCAAGGGGACATGAGTGGGACATGAGTGGGGGCCTGCTGGCAGGTGCCCACACTGCTTGGGGGTGGGGTGCAAGGGGACATGAGTGGGGGCCTGCTGGCAGGTGCCCCACACTGCTGGGAGGGTGGGGTTCAAGGGGACATGAATGGGACATGAGTGGGGGCCTGCTGGCAGGTGCCCCACACTGCTGGGGGTGGGGTACAAGGGGACATGAGTGGGACATGTGGGGGCCTGCTGGCAGGTGCCCCACACTGCTGGGGGGGGTGCAAGGGGACATGAGTAGGACATGAGTGGGGGCCTGCTGGCAGGTGCCCCCACACTGCTGGGGGGTGGGGGTTCAAGGCGACATGAGTGGGACATGAGTGGGGGCCTGCTGGCAGGTGCCCCACACTGCTGGGGGGTGGGGTGCAAGGGGACATGAGTGGGGGCCTGCTGGCAGGTGCCCCACACTGCTGGGGGGTGGGGGTGCAAGGGGACATGAGTGGGACATGAGTGGGGGCCTGCTGGCAGGTGCCCCACACTGCTGGGGGGTGGGGGTGCAAGGGGACATGAGTGGGACATGAGTGGGGGCCTGCTGGCAGGTGCCCCCTACTGCTGGGGGGTGGGGGTGCAAGGGGACATGAGTGGGGGCCTGCTGGCAGGTGCCCCGCACTGCTGGGGGTGGGGGTGCAAGGGGACATGAGTGGGACATGAGTGGGGGCCTGCTGGCAGGTGCGCCACACTGCTGGGGGGTGGATGTGCAAGGGGACATGAGTGGGGGCCTGCTGGCAGGTGCCCCGCACTGCTGGGGGGTGGGGGTGCAAGGGGACATGAGTGGGACATGAGTGGGGGCCTTCTGGCAGGTGCCCCACACTGCTGGGGGTGGGGGTGCAAGGGGACATGAGTGGGGGCCTGCTGGCAGGTGCCCCACACTGCTGGGAGGTGGGGGTGCAAGGGGACATGAGTGGGGGCCTGCTGGCAGGTGCCCCACACTGCTGGGGGTTGGGGGTTCAAGGTGACATGAGTGGGACATGAGTGGGGGCCTGCTGGCAGGTGCCCCACACTGCTGGGGGGTGGGGGTGCAAGGGGACATGAGTGGGGGCCTGCTGGCAGGTGCTCCACACTGCTGGGGGGGTGGAGGTTCAAGGGGACATGAGTGGGACATGAGTGGGGGCCTGCTGGCAGGTGCCCACACTGCTTGGGGGTTGGGTGCAAGGGGACATGAGTGGGGGCCTGCTGGCAGGTGCCCCATACTGCTGGGGGGTGGGGGTCAAGGGGACATGAATGGGACATGAGTGGGGGCCTGCTGGCAGGTGCCCCACACTGCTGGGGGTGGGGGTACAAGGGGACATGAGTGGGACATGTGGGGGCCTGTTGGCAGGTGCCCCACACTGCTGGGGGGGGTGCAAGGGGACATGAGTGGGACATGAGTGGGGGCCTGCTGGCAGGTGCCCCACACTGCTGGGGGGTGGGGGTTCAAGGCGACATGAGTGGGACATGAGTGGGGGCCTGCTGGAAGGTGCCCCACACTGCTGGGGGGTGGGGGTGCAAGGGGACATGAGTGGGGGCCTGCTGGCAGGTGCCCCACACTGCTGGGGGTGGGGGTGCATGGGGGACATGAGTGGGACATGAGTGGGGGCCTGCTGGCAGGTGCCCCACACTGCTGAGGGGTGGGGGTGCAAGGGGACATGAGTGGGACATGAGTGGGGGCCTGCTGGCAGGTGCCCCCTACTGCTGGGGGGTGGGGGTGCAAGGGGACATGAGTGGGGGCCTGCTGGCAGGTGCCCCGCACTGCTGGGGGTGGGGGTGCAAGGGGACATGAGTGGGACATGAGTGGGGGCCTGCTGGCAGGTGCGCCACACTGCTGGGGGGTGGATGTGCAAGGGGACATGAGTGGGGGCCTGCTGGCAGGTGCCCCGCACTGCTGGGGGTTGGGGGTGCAAGGGGACATGAGTGGGACATGAGTGGGGGCCTTCTGGCAGGTGCCCCACACTGCTGGGGAGTGGGGGTGCAAGGGGACATGAGTGGGGGCCTGCTGGCAGGTGCCCCACACTGCTGGGGGGGGGTTTCAAGGGGACATGAGTGGGACATGAGTGGGGGCCTGCTGGCAGGTGCCCCACACTGCTGGGGGTGGGGGTACAAGGGGACATGAGTGGGACATGTGGGGGCCTGCTGGCAGGTGCCCCACACTGCTGGGGGGTGGGGGTGCAAGGGGACATGAGTGGGGGCCTGCTGGCAGGTGCCCCACACTGCTGGGGGGTGGGGGCTCAAGGGGACATGAGTGGGGGCCTGCTGGCAGGTGCCCCACACTGCTGGGGGGTGGGGGTGCAAGGGGACATGAGTGGGACATGAGTGGGGGCCTGCTGGCAGGTGCTCCACACTGCTGGGGGTTGGGTGTGCAAGGGGACATGAGTGGGACATGAGTGGGGGCCTGCTGGCAGGTGCCCCACACTGCTGGGGGGTGGGGGTGCAGGTGGACATGAGTTGTTGATCAGTGGTGCAAGCGGACAGGTGGCTTGTCTGGGGTGCATGGCCATGGTGGATGGGCTGCCTGTGGGACATGACCAGGGGACATGACAAGGCCCGGCGCCTCGTGGAGGGGGGCCGGGCACGCCTGAGTGTCATCCAGATGAGGGTCCTGGAACGCGTAGGCCCAGCGCTCCACGCCCAGATCCTTGGGAGGCAGACCCGTCTGGAGTTGAGCGGTAAGTGGCCAAGCATTGCTGTGTGAGACAGTGCATGTTGCAGTGTGCTGGTAGTCTGATGCTTGCCTGTATGTGTGACATAGGCCATGTATGGGTATGTGTGTGTGCAGGGACATCATGGTCATGCATGTGAGACCAGTTATGTGTGAGCCACATGGTTGGTGCATGTGTTTTAAAGCAACATGGGGAGCTCTATGTGGAATACACACATGAATGCATGGCTGTCTCTGTTCCTGGACATGGAGGGGGGGTGAGTAATGGGTGCTGATGTCATGTACATGTATGGTGCACATGTGTGTGTGTGTGCCTGAGAAGTGTGTGTGTGACTTTGAAACGCCATGGATGCATGTGACTTTGAAGGCAACATCTTGGTTTACAGGGGCCCTTCTACATAGATGTTGATGTTGATTGCAGGTGCCCGGACTGTTTCTGCATGTGTCTTGTGTGCATTCACCCATGTGTTGTGGAATGACAGGATGGAAGTGACATTTGACAGTGCCACTCATGTGTTATTGCTTCCTGTCTAGGGTATTTTGTGCTGTACCCTGATGCTTGTGTTCTATGTCTCCCTCTACCCAGCCTCAAGTGAAGAAGAGGGCGGAGACGGCGCTGTGGAGTCAAGCGGCGAGGATGCCTCCACTGGGCGGCGACGCAAGGCCCAGCCACCCTCCCAGGAATTACCATCATCCGGGAGCGAAGGGGCTGGTGCTGCGTCTGCCACAACGGCTGTGGCGGAAGGGCAGGGTGAGCCCCCACAGGGGCTTCCAATGGCGGAAGACGGTGTGGAGACATCCAGGTTGGTGGTCTCCACAGAGGAGGAGGAGCCCGCTACTGAGCCGCACATGAGGCCTGGTGGGGGTAGTACGACTGGTGCAAGTGGTGCAGTCCAGGGCCAGGGTCAGGAGGCAGCACAGGTCACCGCGGAGGGGCCTGTGCATGTCGCTGTCCTTGACCCTGTGACTGCACCATCATGCACCAGCAGGGAGGCCCCGTCCCAGGCCCGTCCGCAGGTAGGGGAGAGTGCCATATCACCTGCCTCTCCACTACCTGAGGGCGAGGGGTCCCGCGACCATATGGGATCCGTCCTGGTGGGTGTCGTGTTGCGCACGCGTGTCATTCGTGATGACGTGTGTTCTTCCTAGGCAGAGAACGCACGCCATCACGAAGAGCAGCGTCGTGACGTGGCACTGCTGGGAGGGGCCCTGGTCGGAGGGTTCATACATGTGACGCACACTCTGGCGGACCTCTCCCCCTCTGTGGAGGCTGCGCGCCGGTCATTCTTCACATTGTCTTTCGGCCCAGATTCCACCAGGGCCCCCTGTGGACCTGGCCTGACCAACACAGCCAGCTTGGTGGAGATCCCATCCCTGCCACAGTCGGGAGTTGGCAGTCCAGCAGTGGTGGACAACACAACTGGAGACCAGCTGATGGAGGATGTGCAGGCACCATCGGACAGGGCACATGGACAGCAGCAGCAGCAGCAGCAGGAGCAGGCTGTAGGTGGGAGCAATGATGGCTCTGGGCCATCAACATAGGAGGGGCAGGCATCGGCCGGAGGGCAGGAGGACCCTGGACGGGAAGTGTCTTCCGTGTGGCAGCGGTTGGGCCATGCGATAGATGCGGAGCGGCAGCGGGCTTAAGAGGCATGGCTCACGATGGTCAGGGCGGAGAACTCCATTCGTAGGGCCCTGAGGCGGGCCGAGTGCCTCGAGGCCATTCACAGGGACCTGGAGTTCCAGATGTCATCGTCCCTGCGAACCCTCGGGGCCATGGAAGAGGACCGCCTCCGGGACATCGAGCAGGAGTTCGATGATGCCCTGGCCCGGAACATCAACATGTGAGCCGTTGGACTTGCCCGCTGCCCTTGTAAATAGTTATTTAGTTAGTATTAGGTTTCCTTTGGTTTTTTCTTTATTTTGGACCTTTTGGACAATGGACCACATTTTTGTATATAGTTTTTTTTATTAGGTAGGAGTTTTTGATAGGTTTCATTTCTTCAGTTGGGATCATGGACCCTGGATTGTTCATCTGTATATAGTTGACTGTTGGATTCTACTTTTTTGTTTGGATTTCCCCATGGAGCAATGGTTTTCACTTTTGTTTTTCCCTTGGATTTCATTTTTGGAACTGTGACTTTGGACACCTTTCCTTTGGATTATGATTTGTTGTTTTTCATTATTTTACGGACATGCAGCTTTTCTTTTTTAATTTCCATTGTCGTTTGTTTGATTTTAATTCCATTCATGTTGCTTTTAATACATTTTTTTCTTCAAACTCCGATGTGTGGTATTATCTCATTGGTTTCATGCATGTCATGATATGGGTTTTGAGATTCACTTGCACCCATTGTGTGTGTGTGAGGGACATGTCTTCATTTACATACTTGCCATTGGGGTTGTGTCATGTAATTGCCATTTCTATGTGGGTGGATGCAATACTTGGGTGGGTCTTTGGCATGTGGAGGCTGGCCATAAGGGCCAGGGATCTAGATTGTGATGACGTGTTGGCTGGGGGACATGTGTCAGGGCCTGCTGGCAGGTGCCCCGCACTGCTGGGGTGTGGAGGTGCAGGGGACATGTGTCGGGGCCTGTTGGCAGGTGCCCCGCACTGCTGGGGGGTGGGGGTGCAAGGGGACATTAGTGGGACATGAGTGGGTGCCTGCTGGCAGGTGCCCCGCACTGCTGGGGGGTGTGTGCAAGGGGACATGAGTGAGGGCCTGCTGGCAGGTGCCCCTTAGTGCTGGGTTGTGGGGGTGCAAGGGGACATGAGTGGGGGCCTGCTGGCACGTGCCCTGCACTGCTGGGGAGTGGAGGTGCAAGGGGACATGAGTGGGACATGAGTGGGGGCCTGCTGGCAGGTGCCCCACACTGCTGGGGGGTGGGGGTGCAAGGGGACATGAGTGGGGGCCTGCGGGCAGGTGCCCCGCACTGCTGGGGGGTGGGTGTGCAAGGGGACATGAGTGGGGGCCTGCTGGCAGGTGCCCCTCAGTGCTGGGGGGTGGGGGTGCAAGGGGACATGAGTGGGGGCCTGTTGGCAGGTTCCCCACACTGCTGGGGGGTGGGTGTGCAAGGGGACATGAGTGGGAGCCTGCTGGCAGGTGCCCTGCACTGCTGGGGGGTGGGGGTGCAGGGGGACATGAGTGGGACATGAGTGGGGGCCTGTGGGCAGGTGTCCTGCACTGCTGGGCGGTGGTGCTGCAAGGGGACATGAGTGGGGGCCTGCTGCCAGGTGCCCCTGACTGCTGGGGGGTGGGGGTGCAAGGGGACATGAGTGGTACATGAGTGGGGGCCTGCTGGCAGGTGCCCTGCACTGCTGGGGGGTGGGTGTGCAAGGGGACATGAGTGGGGGCCTGCTGGCAGGTGACCCTCAGTGCTGGGGGGTGGGGGTGCAAGGGGATATGAGTGGGGGCCTGCTGGCAGGTGCCCTGCACTGCTGGGGGGTGGGGGTGCTGGGGGAGATGAGTGTGTGCCTGCTGGCAGGTGCCCTGCACTGCTGTGTGGTGGGGATGCAAGGGGGTAATGCGTTGGTGATCACTAGTGCAAGGTGACATGTGGCTTGGCTGGGGGGGCATGCCCATGGTGGATGGGCTGCCTGCTGGACATGACCAGGGGTGCAGGGTAGTTCCCTGTGGTGTGGTCTGCCTGAAGGGGCCGTGGAGGGTGTAGACGGAACACCTGGGAGGACCCACACTGCCAATTCACGTGTAGGACGCCCCTGCACCCCCGAAATACACGTACCCCACTCGCACAGGGCCTATCGCATGTGAAACTTGCCCGCACCCCAGTAATACACGTACCCTGCTGAAATCGCGTGTGGAACTTCCCGCGCACCCCAGTAATACACGCACCCTGCTGAAATCGCGTGTGGAACTTCCCGCGCACCCCAGTAATACACGCACCCTGCTGAAATCGCGTGTGGAATTTCCCGCGCACCCCAGTAATACAGGTACCCTGCTGTGATCGCGTGTTACACTTCCACGCACCCCAGAAATACACGTACCCTGCTGTAATCGCGTGTGGAACTTCCCGCACACCCCAGTAATACACGCACCCTGCTGAAATCGCGTGTGGAATTTCCCGCGCACCCCAGTAATACAGGTACCCTGCTGTGATTGCGTGTTACACTTCCACGCACCCCAGAAATACACGCACCCTGCTGAAATCGCGTGTGGAACTTCCCGCGCACCCCAGTAATACACGCACCCTGCTGAAATCGCGTGTGGAACTTCCCGCGCACCCCAGTAATACAGGTACCCTGCTGTGATTGCGTGTTACACTTCCACGCACCCCAGAAATACACGTACCCTGCTGTAATCGCGTGTGGAACTTCCCGCGCACCCCAGTAATACAGGTACCCTGCTGAAATCATGTGTGAAACTTCCCTGCGCCTCAGAAATACACGTACCCTGCTGGAATCGCGTGTGGGACTTCCTGCGCACCCCAGTAATACAGGTACCCTGCTGTGATAGCGTGCTACACTTCCACGCACCCCAGAAATACACGTACCCACCTGTAATCGCGTGTGAAACTTCCCCGCACCCCAGAAATACACGTACCCTGCTGGAATCGCGTGTGGGACTTCCCGCGCACCCCTGTAATACACGTACCCTGCTGTAATCGCGTGTTGAACTTCCCCGCACCCCAGAAATACACGTACCCTGCTGAAATCGCGTGTGTAACTTCCCGCGCACCCCTGTAATACACATGCCCTGCTGAAATCGCGTGTCAAACTTCCCCGCACCCCAGAAATGCACGTACCCTGCTGAAATCGCGTGTGTAACTTCCCGCGCACACCAGTAAGACACCTACCCTGCTGAAATTGCGTGTTAAACTTCCCCACACCCCAGAAATACACGTACCATCCTGAAATCGCGTGTGGAACTTCCCGCGCACCCCAGTAATACAGGTACCCTGCTGAAATTGCGTGTAAAAGTTCCCCGCACCCCAGAAATACATGTACCCTGCTAAAATCGCGTGTGGAACTTCCCGCACACCCCAGTAATACTGGTACCCTGCAGAAATAGCGTGTAAAAATTCCCTGCACCCCAGAAATACACGTACCCTGCTGGAATCGCGTGTGGAACTTCCTGCGCACCCCTGTAATACACCTACCCTGCTGTAATCGCGTGTTGAACTTCCCCGTACCCCAGAAATACACGTACCCTGCTGAAATCGTGTGTGGAATTTCCCGTGCACCCCAGTAATACACGTTCCCCGCTCGCCGTTTGCTGTTTGGCAGCCCTGTATACTGGTCCAGGGTTAGCGCAGCCCTTTGCGATGAATTGGGAATTTTGATGGCTTTTCCTTGCGCGAGGGCGTTCTTGGGGGCGTAACTGGCACAGCTGCAGGGTCGCTGCGCCACGGCTGGTTTTGGAGGCTGAAATCCATGAATAGGCTGTGCGCGGATATCGATTTTAGCGCACGCGGCTGGCGCAGACATTCGCACGTGCACACTGTGCGCCAGCCGCGTGCGCCACTTTTGTGCGAAATTCTATGAATTACCCTGAGAATGTGAAAATACTGCAGGCACAGATGTGGTGCAGTTAATGGGCAGGTTGAAGGGGTGGTTTAATCTTTAACATGCCCCTTAAGAAGTGCAAATGGTGGGTGATTAGAAAGGGGAGGGTGCGAAAAGATGCATGCGGTGGGTGACAATCAATAAGGGTAATGGGAGTCGTTTAAAATGCATTTTACATTTTCTTTCACTGTGTTTCTTTCAGCCTTTACACAGTGGTGGGGGTAGAATGGTTGCGCATGGCTACTGGAGAAACCCGGCCTGGGTGCCCCCAGAGCAGGGGCTGCAGTGAGGTGGGTGCACCCATCAATGGTGGTACGCTATGGTGCCCCGGATCCTGCAGGGTGTCCTCTGCCGAGCGCAGCTCCGAAGTCCATGTCGGGTGATCCCGACATCAGCTGTGGCCCGCTCAGGTGATCCGGGAGCGGGCCACAACATGTTGGATCCGCCAGAGTGCCTGGAGAAGATGAAAATGGCAATGATGCGTGGAATAAAGCAATATAACATAACATAACATAACACAAAATGTCTCGGTGTGGGAAGACCGAGAGATTCAAGCTTGCTCAAAAAACCTTTTTGCAGCAAAAGCGTGTAGGCATGTAGACACAATAGGATATCTCCGGAGTTTTTGCAAGTGATTATTTTTTTTAACAGATCAGCTCTCGCGCAGAAAGCCATAACAGCGTGTTGCCAGGGCTCACGCGCGAGATGCTAGAAACTTCCAAAGCGTCAGATGTCAAGGCCAGTCAGAGCGAATGCAGACGTTCCCTTTGATTGAGGATTCGGTTGAAACTGAAGTAACTCCTGTCACATTTACTCAACTAAACGCAATCTTTAAGCTATCTTTTTTTCCCCAGACAAACTGCTTCGCAGAGTGTCCCGGAGACAGTGTCTATTTGATGTTACATGTGTTCGCTCTCCTGAAATGCTTTTAGCCCTGAGGTAGGGCTTAGGCAACAATTTAATAACCCTTAAAGAAGGCATAAAACTGTCAGCCTGCAAGGGGAGATGGCAGCTTTGCTTTTCAAGAGGCTTTGTCGAAATCACTAGTAAATGTAAAGCAGGGGAAACTTTTGTGAATGCAGCAAAAACGGATGCTTTTGTGTAAAAATGTTAGCCAATGCAGGCGATGAGACTACACATTTTCATAACCGGCTTGACTAAAAAGGTGTGTGAAAATACTTAGCGAATACACCGGGCCCTCCCTATATACACACACAGTATGGGCACGGTGAAGGCAGTGGTGCGGGCAGGGGGAACGCCCCCCCCCTGAATCCCACCTGATGCCCAGTGCGCCCCCACCTGGTACCCTACTATCAGTCCCCCCCCCTTAACCCCTTGCACAAAAAGCTGCCTCCGCCAGCCACTGAGGTGATGGATTACTGCTGACAAGTCAACAAACTCCTTTATCCTCAAAGTTGAAAGACCAAAGTGTGCAATTTAGGAAAAATAAAGCATGAACAACACACACCCCTCACATGAGTAGCACGGTGTCTAAAACCTCGAAAAAAGTGCCCACGTGTCGGAGTCGGAGAGCGTGACTAAACTCCTTGCTTTAAAATGAGACTAATACAAACTAGTTGCAGTTTATTTTAGTTACTTATTTGGGTACATATTGAGCACAGACCTAGCTTTGAGAAGCGGTGGTGCGGTGTACATCAGTGGTAATTAAATCGGTCTGTAATGCTTGCCAAGTCATCCCTTAGAAGCGTCTTAACCGAAGTTTTATACCGTCCATGGTCTCTGCAGTTCAAAGGGCAGTAACACATACAGGGGAGCAGGGCCCCAGGATGTCTAAACACAAAAGGGCTTCTGTTCGACTCTGCTAATAGTGATTGGCTGTAGCCTGCACACGAATCTCTCCACGCAAGGACTACACGTTGGATTTACTTAATGCCAACTTTGCATTGCATTCTAGGTACAATTCAGCAGGGCCAGTCCTATGGCAAAGCAGTAATAGGCAGTCCTCTAGAGTGCCACCAGCAGGGGGCAGTAGATTACGTGACATGAAGAGAGTAGCGCGGGGCAAAATGTCAGCCTATGATGAAACATATTATTGCACTGGTCCTGCACCTCCACTAATTGTCAGAAGAGGTGGCTGGCAAAAGGTTGCGTCACCAAGGATGACAAGTAACCTTGGACTCCTCTTGAAGCTCCCCCACTGTGGCAAAATACGACTGCCCCATTGTTCAGAAACAATTATTTCCCATGTTCCAGTTTTTCATCACTTAAAATATATTGTGCATTGCCACGGTAGCAAATGTAGATAGCAAACTGCTCACAACTAGCAAAACAAATAATTTCTAATGCATTATGCCTCTAAATCAAAAAATGCCTCATAACATATGAGATAATATAGAGTGCTTAGTTGCCATTGGTATGCACTTTGGCAAAATGAAAGTACATCGCGGTAGTTCATTTACCATTACCTGGGACTTTGGTGCAACATTGCATTACCCAGTGGGGCAAAGTGGCTGATGGATCGGAGGCAACTCTTTTCCTCTGACATTTAGGAACTTCTGTGGGCAGCAAGATGTGCCAGGTACAGGGGGGAACGCGGCAAATGATGGGAACACGTCTGATTTTCATATGGTATGATATGATATGGCATTTATAATGCACCTATATACAAGTGTTTCAAGGCGCGACAAGGCAAGAGAGGAGAAACAGAGGGAAGACAGACAACGATCTTACTAGGCCGTGTGACATTGAGATTGCACACGTGCAGGGGAAGGGGCAAGGGAAAAGTGCAGAAGGGGGGGAGTGGGGGCAGTGCAGTAAATGAATAAATAGAATAAATAAAAGTAATAACTAAAAGGTGCAGCCAGCTAGTGGCAAGTGCAAAGGTAAGTGCAGACATCAGGTGTCAAGGGCTGGTAGGGGATTGTAGAGATACAGAAAACAGTCCTCAAGCGCCTGGGTTGCCAGGGGGACAGTGCAGGTGTGCTACTGGCAGGGGAGGGGACCTGGGCCCGAGATCAGAGGGTAGCCAGGTGATCAGTGCAGTTTCAGTTTCAGCCAGGAGTTCAGAAGGGGAGAGGAGGAGAGAAAGCAGAAGCAAAGAGGAAGGTTTTGAGGTGCTTACGGAACCGGAGATGGTTCTCCTGAAATTTCAGGGAGGGTGTTCCAGAGGGAGGCCCTAGCCGAAGAAAGAGATCTACCACCAACTTGTTGCTCAGAGAAGCGACTGACCATGAGGGAGTTGGAGGCAGATGAGCAAAGAGCTTGAGAAAGAAGATATTTAGGAAGAGAGTGTTGAAGGTATTGAGGCCCCAGGCCCCAGAGGGCCTTGTGGACAATGCAGAGGGTTTTGAACTAGATCCTCACAGCCACTGGGAGGCATTGCAAAGATTTCAGTCCTGGAGAGATATGATCTCTGGGCGTGAGGCCAAGGACAAGACTTACAGTCCTGTTCTGGATGAGTTGCAGAGGGCCCAGAGGAGAAGCAGGCAGATTTAGAAAGAGGCTGTTGCAGTAGTCCAGCCTGAAGAGAACCAGAGCTCTGGAGACAGTGAGCTTCTGGCGGAAGCAGAGGAAAGAAAGACTACCTATGTGGAGGTGCAGCAGGTAGTGTAACTTCTTAGAGATGTCAGAGATGTGAGGAGAGAAGGGAAGTGTGGATTCAAAGATGACCCTGAGGTTTTTAGCCTCACAGGAGGGAACAGGAAGAGGGCCTAGAGAGCCTGGCCAGAGAGTGACAGGAAAGGAGGGGGCAGGTGTGCCGATGAGGGGAATCTCGGTCTTACTGGCATTAAGGCAGAGATCATTGGCGGGACACCACTCCTGGATGGCAGACAGACAGTCAGAGATGAGAGAGGGAGAAGAGCAATGTCATAGCTGTAATAGCTTAGCAGGCCGAAGAACAATGATCCGGAGGCTTGCCCAGAGCAATGGCACAGCTTAAGAAGAATTCCAAACATTACAGCTATATCATGTCACATCACACCTTTAGATTTGCTTCTGACACAGCAGAAGACTTATATGAGTTTCGAGAGGTTTTTTGGGAGTAAACCCTTTAATAGCAGGGTCAATGCCAGTGGGAGCATAGAGGCTCTGTATCACACTTGTTTGTGTCTTGCAGTATGTCTGAGGTATAGCATGTACTGCAAGTTTGTTAGTGTCTCCCCCAGCATGTTAGAATAATGCCCTAACGTATCTTTCTAGGAAAAGCAGCACTTTCTATAGGCGTAGTGTTTCGTTGTCAGGTGTAGTGAGGCACTGTCAGGCTTTCCCAAAGCATGAGGCACGCCCTCCATAGATGTAGAACCTGGAGGTGAGCAAGGTGGGAAGTGCTAGTTATTTCTCACCGTCAAGCATAGATGACATGAGATGATATGATGCGCAATTGCCAGTGGCAGCTGGTGAATATCTTATAGCGGGGCAAAAATATTTCCCATTAATACGTGAGCAATCAGGTTTAGTGAAAGAACCAGAACTAAACATGGCGGATGACAGCATTTATTAAATAATGTGTTAAAATGATGCATTTTGCATCATCCCTTTTCCATAAAAATTGGGTAAAAGGCTTTCGATTCATAATCGGTTCCATAGTGCAACATAAGTAAAAAGTCCAATAGATTCCAAGTCACCTACAGTACAGAGGAGCTTTATCTAACAATTTTATAAGATGCCTATGCTCATAAAATAGTACACTCATGTTAGCTATGCCCAATAATGGCATTATTGTAAGGGCAAGAAGGGTTTTCATGCAGGCTGTGCCCATGTATGCCAATATTGCCTTTGCATGAACACGCTCATGTTAACTGTACTCAATAAAAGCAATATTGCCACTGCAAGAAGAGTTTGGCATGCAGGCTTTCCCAATGCCACTTTGGGAGCACACACAAAAACCCTTGAAATTCAATGAAAACCCTTTAGTTAATGTTCAGTTAAGGTAAAACACGTATTTCACCAAAACCCTGGAAATTCAGCAAAAGCCACCTTAGCTTCGCAACCCCTGTTGTGCAGCCTATGACAACAATGATGACATCACAGATAACTTCATTGATGACATCACTGATAACATGACTGGATACATCACAAATACCATGATGTTTGACTTCACTGATACATCACTGATGGCATCGCTGGTGCCATCATTAATAACAACATATATGTCAACAATGATTATTTAAATGATGGCATTAAACATTAGAGCACTCTAGGTATGTTCACATATTCAGATCACCCTTAAGTTTTTACATATGTGATTTTAGCATTTTAGAAGGAATAGGACGAAATGTCAGAGTTAAAATTACAGATCTCACCAAAAGACCTAAAACACACACCATGAAAAGCTCTAACTGACAAAAGTTGTAACTTTTTGTGGTATGTGTTTAGG
Source organism: Ambystoma mexicanum (assembly GCF_040938575.1). Taxonomy (NCBI): domain Eukaryota; kingdom Metazoa; phylum Chordata; class Amphibia; order Caudata; family Ambystomatidae; genus Ambystoma; species Ambystoma mexicanum. Next base: position 233,681,649 of record NC_090939.1, on the reverse strand, counting down.
TGTTTAGGTGTTTCAGTGGGGTCGGTATGGGGGTGGGGGGGTCCCCCGCAACACTCCGCTCACTACAGTGAGCAGGGGTTTGCAGGGGACAGCCCTCCACCAGAAAAAAAAAGCAGGGGGCTGCGGGGGTGTCCCCCGCAACACCCCGCTCACTATACTATAAAGTATAGAGGGCGGGAGTTGCAGGGGACCCCCCGCAGCTCACCCAAGCATAAATAAATAATTAAATAGAAATAAAAAAGGACCCTACTGCACCGGTTCCCGATCACGGAAGTGAAAGGGAACCGGCGCTGCAGGGACACAGCGCGTCAGGAAAGGTCAGTAGGGGGTGGAGGTGTGAGTGAGGGTGTGAGTGAGGAAATCTGCGTGATATGTAATGGAAATGTTTGCATAGGAAATGTATGAACATTTTGGAATGCGTACATTTCCCACGCAAACATTTCCGTCGCAGGAAAATCAGCCACAGATAAATCGCGCAGATCATAACAATGAACACATTGTGAAATATTGTCAACAGCTACACATACATATATATATATATTCAGTGAAAATACTTTGTTAAAGGGACGTTATGGTTCCAAGTAAAACCGAAAAACCCTTGAAATTCGCCAGTTATGATAAGCTAAGCAACCATAACTCACGCCACCACCGTGCACTGCTAAGACTAACACCCAGGACATCAAAGATGACATCACAAATGTCATTGATGACATCACTGATGACATCACATGTCTGGCTCGGTATTTTTTCTTTTGCTGACATATCTAGGCCACATGGTTTTCTTCAGTAACAGTCAGAAACTAAGAATTTTATTTTATTTGTAGACATATCCTTCTAGTAGGTTCTTATAGTAATTCCCTTAGAGTACAGTCACATCATATGAAACATATACATATGGGAAATCACAAGCTTGAAAGACAGCAATCCTTTTTGTGCATAAAGATAATCACTAGACTTATGAGCACTTTCTGATAGTTCTGTTTTTTTTTATGGCTGTACTTTCCCTGTATATGGTCATATTTGTATACATTGTACTCACACTACTTTCCTTAGGGTCCAATCACATCAAGTGATACATATACATAGGGTAAATAGCAGCTTTGAAACAGAGCAATCATTTATTTGCATGAAACTAATCAGTTAAGTTATGAATTGTTTCTGCTACTTGTTACAACTCAGGTTGAGGGGTTGAATGATGAGCCAGGAGACCTGGTTTGGTTAAGAGACTTTAGTGGGTTCGTGGTACATAAGTCATAGGCAATAAGTTACAGGCAGGATAAGTAAATAAGGGAGGGAAGTATCCACCGGTCCCCCCTCTGTTCAGCTCATTTTCCAACTGAACAGGGAGAACCTTGGCACTCACACCAAAACATTCTAGATGGAACACTATGATACAAGCATTCCAGGCACAGGCTCACATATACTTAGGAAACAGCTAATGAACCAGGATAGGTAAGACATAACACATCTCCCCCCTTACATGACAATACAATGAAGGAAGGAAACAGAAGGAAAAGTCATAAATGGAAAATATATCTAAAAAAAACTATCCTTCCATATCCCATTCAGCAAACCACTAATAGTCATATGCTATTCCCTTCCAATTCCATGATATAGCTAAAAATAGCTAATCCACTACAAGACACTCGCCAGAACCATTAAGGCCATTTATGGAACTCAGCTACAGGGAACCAGCCCACAATCTAATAAACAAACCTGACCACCTACATCACATCATTAACCCTGTTACAACATTCTCCAACATCAAAAGCTTCTTGAAAGAAACTACAGGGTTAATACCCTCTATCTGCCTAATGCATATCATTTAGAGACACAAATTGCCTCCACATAACATCCTGCTGAGCACCAACCACATTAACAGTGACAAATAGCACCAATGTTGATACCCAACCAAATGATCCATCATTAACTAACTAACACATTGACACAAAAATGTGCCAACATAAAACCAGGTCTGTAACCTAGCTACTAACCTTGAAACACCAATGCTCACCACTGAGCACATTAACATTTGAACCTATGTAAGTTCACTACCTGAACAAGAGAATGCTCACCACAACTAAGCATATTAAACATAGGCATGCTTAAAGGTCAAGGAACTAACCTATTACTAGACAATGAGCACACCATGCTCTCATACTGGCAAACAGACGTTCACACAACCACAATCACACAGCTGACTTATTAATAACCTACACAGTTTGTTAAATAAACTAATGAACGAATTCAGCTTGAAAAATTTGGGAATATAAAACGTTTTAAGTTACACCACCATAGCGAGTCCCAAAAATCATGCTTGCAAAGTTCAGTTTTGACATATACCTGTGGAAAAATTGTTAGGTTAATAAAAACATTGTCAAGGTGAACATATCAAAGAAATGCAGTAGTTCTATGGCACTCACAATATCCACACAAAAACAACAAGACAAATTCAGCATAACAAATTTTGATAATCCGAAAATTAGGTGCGCCGCAATAAAAATTCAAAATGTTATGCCTGCAGAGTCTTTGTTGATATGTAGCTGTGGGTTAGTTACTGCAAACTACACTATACATTTTATTACCTGCCATTTCTTTTGGTTGCATTAATTCCATTCCATTACCACTTAAAACCTGTTAAAACATTGGTGCCATAGCCATTTCCAATTAAAACTTGCCAATAACCAACATTGGCACCATAACTTTAGGTCCAATGCAATTACTAAAACATTTGCCAAACAAAACACATTGGCACCATAATAAAACACTGCTTATTGGCACATAGCCACCATATGGCTCCAAAAAATAATTCAATTGCCCACCCTTGGGTCACACTCATTGCTTACAGTTTGGCACACACCAATCTATATTCACACCAATAAAGAGACCCACAGCACATGGCCACTGTAAATCAACACTTCTGCCAACGCTATTGGCACAAAAAACAGGAAACTCCTTTCCCAGAAGCATGTTATAGAATGCCATATAACAAACCATAAAAACTACACCACAATGCCTGCAAAATGACACCCTTGTTTTCATATATCACATTCCCAAAGTGATGCATTGCCTTCATTTTCATTTTCTAAACAACATTTTAGCATGTGATGGCCTTTGCATTTACAATATAAAGAAAAGTTGCATGGGTACATTGCATGTTGCTTTCAACTCTTAAATATCAGCTTAATAAAATGGCAATGTCACAAAAAAAAAATGCAATGTACATAAGGCAAAACATTTTGAGTTCGCACATTGCTCTTTCAAGAAAATCGAAAGGCAGAAACACTTTCCTGAAGATCCGATCAGACAAAATGGAAATGCTGATAGAAAATAAATGCCTGCCGCTTTCATTTTGATAGCCTTGAAATGCATCCTCCAGTCAATGCAGTACATGTAACGTTCCAGTAATGCCGAAGGTAATGAACAGTCAAATCCAGCTGCGCCTTTGACTCCTACTCAGTGTTAATATGACTTGCAGCCGCTCCTTTTTACAGCATGTTCAAACACAGCTTGTAAAAGTCTTATGAACGTGGGCGTGATGTCAAATGCCCGGCTACTTCTATGCGCATTATCGCTGGAGCCACTTGCACTGCTGATAAGAAGAGTCTCTCTTTTGTTCCCCCGACCCCTTGCTCTGCCAATAACACGCCATTGACTTCTTGTGAAGCGCCAAACTAAAATGCGCCTATGCCTTCATATATTAAGAAGCCATTGCTGTGGCAGATGCAGAACAAATGAAAGTGAGCAGCGCTGCCCCCCAAAATCACTATAAATGTCCATCACTAATCAGTCATGCAGGACATGGGGCGCGCTCAACTTGGGTCCGGGGGGGGCGGTTGATGCTTCTGGTTCCTCACTCCTTTTTGGTGGGCAACTTCCTGTGCACCATATTCCTTCTGGCACAGGTTTGCTTCTTTTCTGTCCTTTCTTGCTGCTTTTCAGCCCCAGGTACACCTCAATCACCAAAATCCTTGTCGCCAGTGTTACAAAGCAGGTTGAGGGGTTGAATGATGAGCCAGGAGACCAGGTTGGGTTAAGAGACTTTAGTGGGTTTGTGGTACATAAGTCACAGGCAATAAGTTACAGGCAGGATAAGTACATAAGGGAGGGAAGCATCCACCGGTCCCCCCTCTATTCAGCTCATTTTCCAACTGAACAGGGAGAACCTTGGCACTCACACCAAAACATTCTAGATGGAACACTATAATACAAGCATTCCAGGCACAGGCTCACATATACTTAGGAAACAGCTAATGAACCAGGATAGGTAAGACATAACACTACTACTTGTGCTTTTTTGCTAACTTCACTTTCCCTGTATATACCCATATTGGTATGTGTTCTTGTGTCTTTGTGTTTTGTCTATAGTAATGCAATTATGTAATACATGGGTTTTATTAGCTACTTATTACATATTTCACAGTACACAAAAATCTATTAAGAAAACAATTATCATTTCATTATTCAACATATTAACATTACGAATATCCTACCTTCATCTTGTACGCTGCAGACAATGTTATGTTCCTGTATGAGTAGCTTAGTATACTAGATAGAACCCCATAATAGGATGCTATTTATATCAATGCATCGTTCAATGCACTTATTAGGGTATATTTCTAGCAATGATTCTTGACCCTTTTTTCGCAACATAATAAGAATCCCTTCTACACATATTTCATGAGAAGTACATACACATGTGATGTCATCAGTGATGTCATCAATGACATTTGTGATGTCATCTTTGATGTCCTGGGTGTTAGTCTTAGCAGTGCACAGTGGTGGAGCAAGTTATGGTTGCTTAGCTTACCATAACTGGTGAATTTCAAGGGTTTTTCGGTTTTACTTGGAGCCATAACGTCCCTTTAACAAAGTTTTTTCACTGAATTTCATAGGTTTTTAGTAGCGCAACTTAACCATAACGTCCCTTTAACAAAGTTTTTTTCACTGAATTTCATAGGTTTTTAGTAGCGCAACTTAACTATAACGTCCCTTTAACAAAGTTTTTTCACTGAATTTCATAGTTTTTTAGTAGCACAACTTAACAATAATGACTTATTTAATGTTCGCGGACATGTTCGGAGAACAGTACCACTACCTAAAAACTGTGGGGGGGGTGGGGTATGTTTGATTGTTATATCATAATATAGGAACATTTAACACATTCAAAAAGCAGCATACAAACACATTATATATAGTAATACATAAGAAATGTAACCCATATATGTAACACACTAACCATTCATTTAAATACAATATGTTCTGAAATGGAATATACCACAAGAAGATAAATTGGCTTCCAACATAATTACCTCACAGACACAACAGAACTGAGAACAAGACCAGACCCACTGAATACATAGGACGTATCTTACCAGAAATAGTAAGTGTACTTCATTTTACTCATATATTTATAAACTTTCTGTATTAGATTAAAAAATATATTATCTTTTTTTTTTTTTCTCACAGAAATGTCTAGTACTCTGGAATGGCTAGAGGACAATTTCCCACATGAAGAAATGTCACAAGATAGTGAAACTAATGGTAAACACTTTATAATATAAACCATTTATTTATTATTTTTTTTATATACATTTAACATATATATTATTTTTTTGTACAGAGCATACCAGAATAGAAAAAACTTCAGAAAACCCTGTTATGGATAACAGTCTTCACAATATAGAAGAAAAAATGGATGTATTGTTGGCTAATTTTAATAATTTAAAAACTTTTGTAGAAAATCATTTCAAACCAAAAACCTTGTACCATTGCCCCACATGTACTCGTCCCTCCTCACCATATCTCACTCAATTATCCCCAAAGCCTCTCCATAATCCAAAAAGTTTTGATGAGATTTCCATCCCTTCTTCAGCTAATACCAATCATGTTGAAACCCCAAATTCTCCTGTTTTTGTTTCTGTTTCTGCCTCACCTTCTCTGTCATAAATTATTAATATATGTTAAATAAAGTTTAATTTTTATATTGTATTGTGAATAGTTTCCGTTTTCTTTTTTAAAAAACAATAAAAGTGTCCGCGGACAGTGCGAGTGTTCTGAAATGTTCGTACATAAACGAAAATGGAGGTGTCCTGAAGAACACCACACCTGTTCATACTGTTCGCTAGCAAGTTGAAATAGTTCTAAGAACACACGTGGTGTCCTGAAATGTTCGTAAAGAAACAAAAATTAAAGTGTTCTAAAGAACACTATATCTGTCCGTAATGTTCGCTATCAACTTAAAACTGTCGTAAGAACACAATTGGTGTCCTGAAATGTTCGTAAATAAACAAAATTGATGTGTCCTGAACAACAGTACAACTGTTCATAGTGTTCGCTAGCAACATGAAACTGTACTAAGAACACACGCGGTGTCCTGAATTGTTGGTAAACAAACAAAAATTAAAGTGTCCTAAAGAACACTATACCTGTCCGGTACTGTTCGCTAGCAAGTTCAAACTGTTCTAAGAACGCTATTGGTGTCCTGAAATGTTCGTACGTAAATGAAAATGGAGGTGTCCTGAAGAACACTATACCTGTTCGTAGTGTTCGCTACCCAATTGAAACTGTTCTAAGAACACAATTGGTGTCCTGAAATGTTCGTACATAACCTAAATTACACGTGTCCTGAAGAACACTATGAGGCCGATTCATGGAATAATTAGCGCGGCGCAAGTGGGCAAAAACGTGCGAATCGCAGTGGAATAGCGAAAATCGCAGTGCAATTGCGAAAATCGCACGAAAAGCAGCGCACGTCGATTCATGGAAGGCCGTGCGCGAGAAAACCAGCGGATGTGCGATTAAAAAGTGCGCGGCGCACGTTGGCGCACAGGCCATCTAACAGCGTGCGCCAGGTCACAGCGAAAATCGCACAGGGCACAGCGAAATTCGCACATAGCGCGGCGCACGCAACAAAAGTAGGCAGAACACGGGCGTAACACTCGGAATGGGGAACAACTTGTCAAAACGTGGGCGTCACGGGGGAAGTACAGGGCACAAGTGCGCGGAACGCCCACACGCTCGCCTACAACATGTATTCATGGAATAGAATAGGGCAAAAAAGCGCACGCTCAAACCAGCGCACAGGCACAAACACGACCGCCACAAGAAAGCAGGCGGTAGCGTCTCTGCGGCTGTAAGAAATGTGCGCCAAAAGGTGCGCCAACAAATAGCACCTATATACTGCCATGATGAATGTCCCATACTGTGGCCCTCCAGGAAAAATGACGTGCAAAGGGGTACCCACAAACACAGACACCCGCTGACAAAAAATACGTGTGCGTGTATACCGGGGTGCGCGGGAAGTCTAACACGCGATTTCAGCAGGGTACGTGCATCACAGGGGTTCGCGTGAAGTTATTCACGCGATCGGGTCTGGGGGAGCGGGCTACGTGTATTACAGGGGTTCGCGTGAAGTTCCTCACGCGATCGGGCCTGGGGGAGCGTGCTACGTGTATTTCAGGGGTTCGCGTGAAGTTTCACACGCGATCGGGCCTGGGGGAGCGGGCTACGTGTATTACAGGGGTTCGCGTGAAGTTCCTCACGCGATCGGGCCTGGGGTAGCGGGCTACGTGTATTACAGGGGTTCGCGTGAAGTTCCTCACGCGATCGGGCCTGGGGGAGCGGGCTACGTGTATTCCAGGGGTGCGCGGGAAGTTCCACACGCGAATAGCCTGGGCGCGTGTATTTCAGGGGTGCGCGGGAAGTCCCACACGCGAATAGCCTGGGCGCGTGTATCTCAGGGGTGCGCGGGAAGTTCCACACGCGAATAGCCTGGGCGCGTGTATTTCAGGGGTGCGCGTGAAGTCCCACACGCGAATAGCCTGGGCGCGTGTATCTCAGGGGTGCGCGGGAAGTTCCACACGCGAATAGCCTGGGCGCGTGTATTTCAGGGGTGCGCGGGAAGTTCCACACGCGAACAGCCTGGGGGCGCGTGTATTTCAGGGGTGCGCGGGAAGTTCCACACGCGAATAGCCTGGGCGCGTGTATTTCAGGTGTGCGCGGGAAGTTCCACACGCGAATAGCCTGGGCGCGTGTATCTCAGGGGTGCGCGGGAAGTTCCACACGCGAATAGCCTGGGCGCGTGTATTTCAGGGGTGCGCGGGAAGTTCCACACGCGAATAGCCTGGGGGCGCGTGTATTTCAGGGGTGCGCGGGAAGTTCCACACGCGAATAGCCTGGGCGCGTGTATTTCAGGGGTGCGCGGGAAGTTCCACACGCGAATAGCCTGGGCGCGTGTATTTCAGGGGTGCGCGGGAAGTTCCACACGCAAATAGCCTGGGCGCGCGTGTATATCAGGGGTGCGCGGGAAGTTCCACACGCGAATAGCCTGGGCGCGTGTATTTCAGGGGTGCGCGGGAAGTTGCACACGCGAATAGCCTGGGCGCGTGTATTTCAGGGGTGCGCTGGAAGTCCCACACGCGAATAGCCTGGGCGCGTGTATTTCAGGGGTGCGCGGGAAGTTCCACATGTGATTTGACAGTGTGGGTCCTCCCAGGTGTACCCTGTACACCCTCCACGGCCCCTGCAGGCAGCCCACACCACAGGGGACTACCATGCATCCCTGGTCATGTCCCGCAGACAGCCCACCCACCATGGGCATGCCCCCCAGCAAAGGCACATGTCTCCTTGAACTAATGAACACCAACTCATGTCCCCTTGCACCCCCACCCCCCAGCACTGTGGGGCACCTGCCAGCAGGCCCCCACCCATGTCCAACTCATGTCCCCCACCACCCCCACCCCCCAGCACTGTGGGGCACCTGCCAGCAGGCCCCCACCCATGTCCAACTCATGTCCCCCACCACCCCCACCCCCCAGCACTGTGGGGCACCTGCCAGCAGGCCCCCACCCATGTCCAACTCATGTCTCCCACCACCCCCACCCCCCAGCCACCAGGGTCACCCTCCACCAGGCCCCCACTCATGTCTCCCATCACCCCCACACCACAGCAGTGCAGGGTCACCCTCCACCAGGCCCCCACTCATGTCTCCCACCACCCCCACCCCCCAGCCACCAGGGGCACCCTCCACCAGGCCCCCACTCATGTCACCCACCACCCCCACCCCCCAGCCACCAGGGGCAGCCTCCACCAGGCCCCCACTCATGTCTCCCACCACCCCCACCCCCCAGCAGTGCAGGCTCAACCTCCACCAGGCCCCCACTCATGTCCCCCTGCACCCCCACCCCCCGGCAGTGCAGGGGCAGCCTCCACCAGGCCCCCACTCATGTCTCCCACCACCCCCACCCCCCTGCCACCATGTGCAGCCCCCACCAGGTCCTCACAATCCCCAATCATGTGCGTAATGGTCAGCCTCCACAGCCAAAAAGCCCTACCAAGTAACCCATTCACCCACATGGAAATGGAAATCACATGTTACACCCCCAATGTACATGAAGCAAATGAACCCATGTCCGTCACACACATATTTTCAAATTGAATGGGAAAACACACAACATGACATGCATGAAACCAATGAGATGAAACCACACAGTGAACAATGGAAAAAAAATGTATTGAAAAAAATACAAATGCCAAAGAAAGAAAACTAACTACAATGTAAATGTGAAAAAATAAGCTGCATGTCCGCATAAAAACACAAAACTAGAAAATCAAATCAAAAAAATTATGTCCAAAGTGAAATGTAAAAACTCTCCATGCAACAAAGAACTATGTACAAAAATAACAAGGGTCCATCATCACAACTGAACTAAGGAAACCTCCTAAAAAACCTACCTAAATATCAACTATATACAAAAAGTGGAGCAGTGTCCGTCGACTCCAAATAATAATAAGAACGAAAGGAAACCTAAAACTAAAGAACTATATACAAAGGCGGCGGGCAAGTCCAGCGGCTCACTCTGTGGTGTTCCGGGCCAGGGCATCATCGAACTCCTGTTCGATGTCCCGGAGGCGGTCCAGTTCCATGGCCCCGAGGGTCCGCAGGGACGACGCCGTGTCCTCCTCCAACCCCCTGCGGATTGCCTCGAGGCACTCGGCCCGCCTCAGGGCCCTCCGCATGGAGTTCTCCGCCCTGACCATTGTGAGCCGCACCTCTTCCGCCCGCCGCCGCTCCGCACCTATGGCGTGGCCCAACCGCTGCCACACGGAAGACACTCTCTGTCCTGGGTCCTCCTGCCCTCCGGCCGATGCCTGCCCCTCCGATGTCGAAGGCCCCGAGCCTTCATGGCTCCCACCATCTTGCTGCTGCTGCTGCTCTGCCTCTGCCCGTGCACTGCCTCCTGCTGCCTGCACATCCTCCGCCGGCTGGGGTGCACCTGTTGATGTGGCCACCCCTGCTGGACGTCCGACTCCCGACTGTGGCAGGGATGCCTCCTCCACCAGCCTGGCCGCACTGTCAGAGGCAGCTCCACAGGGCACCCAGGTGACTGATGGGTGGGAAGATGGCACAGAGGATGACTGGCGCGTAGGGGGTCCAGTTGAGGAGGGGGTCAGAGCAAGCCCCATCAGACAGCGGAATCCGGCCTGGGTGACCTGTCCCAGCAGGCTGACGTGGTCAACGAGCCATTCGAGATGACGTGCAGTCTCTCCATGAAAAGACTGCAGGTCACCTCGCATGGCCCGTTGACGCAACGCCACACCAGCCAGGACAGGCTCAACCCGGACCTGGATGGCCACGTCCGCAGGCAGAGGAAGGCCAGTTGACGTCAGCTCATCCCCTGCCTGAAAACGGGTCTGGACGTAGGCATCCCTGCTGGTGCAAGATGATGCAGGGACAGGATCGGGGACAGGATTGCACACAGGCACCTCCGCGGCCGCCTGTGCTGCCTCCTGTCCCTGGTCCTGGACTGCACCACTAGCACCAGTGGGATCCCCACCTCCAGACCCTGTCTCTGGTGCTTGCGCGGCCCCCTCCTCCACCAAACCCCCCACCAACCTGGATGACTCTGTGCCATCTTCCCCTGTTGGGCCCTGTGGGGTCCCACTGCCCCTTCTGCTGCCGAGGAGTCCAACTGCAACCTCCGCCTCTTGGACCTCCCCCCGGCAGCTGCGGCCTGGGACGCGGCACCGGACTCCTCACTCCCCGACGAGATGACAACACGGGAGGGGAGCCGGGCCTTGCGTCTCCGGCTGGCGGTCGGATCCCGGCCGCTGTGCTCCACAGCACCTTCTCCGCCCTCTTCATCAGTTGACGCTGCAGACAGGGAGAAACAAAACACAGGCATCAGGGCACTGTACAATGGACACATACACGCATGACAGTTGCACATGAGTGGCATTGGCAAACCTCAGACATGTCATCACAATCCCCAACACACATGTCATTGCAACTGGCACACATGAGCCATACCACAGCCATATCGCAACTGCCACCACCATCCCTACACATACAACAGCATCAGCAGCCAAAGGGGAGCCATACATCACATGCAACACAGGAAGTGCACCACACATGTACACACACCACCACACTTGCATGCATGTCTACACCTCTGCCAAGTGTCGCACTGTTCAGACGGGCATCCATGTCACATCTGCCAATCAGGCTTCCACATACCGCTGTCACATGCATCCATGTAGCATCACTGTTGCACCTTTGACAAATACACACACATGCACATGTACACAGTGCTCATACATGCAGCCGAAAACAACATACATGCCTGACATCACGGACATGTCTACTTACATACACATTCATCCAAACATGTGTGCACGCACAACTGCATTTGCCATGCAAGCCCACACACACAAGCACCATCCATGTCTCACACATTACAGCCCTCGCATGTGTCAGCCCCACGGCCCTGTACACCCCCACCCATACTCCACCCCATACAAACAGATGTGCAACTGGCACAATGGGGAATGATCACCACACGCCCTGCTCACAACCAGGATGCATGTACACTCACCGCTCGACTCCAGACGGCTCTGCTTCTCTAGGACCTGGACGTGGAGCGCTGGGGATATGCGTTCCAGGACCCCCATCTGTTCTTCCGACAAGTGGCCCCGGCGCCCCTTGGCATCCGCTGCCTTCAAGAGGCGCCGGGCCTTGTTCAGGGTCCTGGACCTGAAGTCCTCCCAGCGCTTCCTGACATGTTGTAAGTCCCGGACTGCCACCCCCTCCGCGTTGATGGCAGTCACAATGTCAGTCCAGATCCGAGTCCGTCCTTCCTTGTCGGCGCGGGAACTTCCAAAGAGGGCATCATACTGCCCCAGGACTTGCTCCACCAGGACACCAACTTCGGTGGCACTGAAGCTGGTGCCCCTCTGCCTCTCTGGCCGGGGGTTGTCAGTGGTCACAGATGGTGTTAGCCCCGACATGACAACCCCAGAGGCAGGAGTGGGTGGGCAACTGGGTCCTGGGGCTGGGCTGTGGAGCGATGGAATTCCAGTCGGGAGTCTTCTGTTCCAGCAGGGGTGGTCACAGCAACAGCACCCCTGGCTGATGTGCAGGCAGCAAATGGCAGTGCACGTGGGCAGCAGGCAGTCAGGCAGCAGCAGATAGCAGGTGGGAGCGTGCTCGGGGCTCTGGGGGGCAGTAATTCGGCCTTCTGGGCAGGAGCGTGGTCTCCCGTGTGCTCACGCATGGCCAGCTTGGTACGGAGTGAATTGGCACGTGAAAATCCTGCACGTCAGCGTGAAAACCGAGGAAAGGCCCTTAGCGCGTAAGCGCGTCAGCACGCATACGCGATTCCATTGGACCAAAGGCCCTCAGCGCGTAGGCGCGTCTGTGACGTGACCCGCACGGGTGTTTCCCACACAGCACGTGATGACAGAGCACACGTGGAAAGACTGCACGTCAGAGTCTCATTGCGTGTGATTGGTGGAAATGGCCGTACACCGGGATACAGGTGCGCTGACGTACTTGCGTGTGTAAGTGTCCGCGCACACCTCATATACACGTACATAGGCCAATCGCGTGTACACGCACTTTTGTCCAATTACACGCGATGAGACTGCTGGGGGGTGGGGGTGGTGGGAGACATGGGTGGGGGCCTGGTGGAGGATGCCCCTGCACTGCTGGGGGGTGGGGGTGGTGGGAGACATGAGTGGGGGCCTGGTGGAGGGTGCCCCTGGTGGCTGGGGGGTGGGGGTGGTGGGAGACATGGGTGGGGGCCTAGTGGAGGGTGCCCCTGCACTGCTGGGGGGTGGGGGTGGTGGTAGACATGAGTGGGGGCCTGGTGGAGGGTGCCCCTGGATGCTGGGTGGTGGGGGTGGTGGGAGACATGGGTGGGGGCCTGGTGGAGGCTGCCCCTGGTGGCTGGGGGGTGGGGGTGGTGGGAGACATTAGTGGGGGCCTTGTGGAGGGTGCCCCTGGTGGCTGGGGGTGATAGGGGACATGAGTGGGGGCCTGGTGGAGGCTGCCCCTGCACTGCTGGGGGGTGGGGTGGTGGGAGACATGGGTGGGGGCCTGGTGGAGGGTGCCCCTGGTGGCTGGGGGGTGGGGGTGGTGGGAGACATGAGTGGGGGCCTGGTGTAGGCTGCCCCTGGTGGCTGGGGGGTGGGGGTGGTGGGAGACATGGGTGGGGGCCTGGTGGAGGGTGCCCCTGCACTGCAGGGGGGTGGGGGTGATAGGGGACATGAGTGGGGGCCTGGTGGAGGCTGCCCCTGCACTGCTGGGGGGTGGGGGTGATAGGGGACATGAGTGGGGGCCTGGTGGAGGCTGCCCCTGCACTGCTGGGGGGTGGGGTTGGTGGGAGACATGGGTGGGGGCCTGGTGGAGGCTGCCCCTGGTGGCTGGGGGGTGGGGGTGGTGGGAGACATGGGTGGGGGCCTGGTGGAGGCTGCCCCTGGTGGCTGGGGGGTGGGGGTGGTGGGAGACATGAGTGGGGGCCTGGTGGAGGGTGCCCCTGGTGGCTGGGGGGTGGGGGTGGTGGGAGACATGAGTGGGGGCCTGGTGGAGGCTGCCCCTGGTGGCTGGGGGGTGGGGGTGGTGGGAGACATGAGTGGGGGCCTGGTGTAGGCTTTCCCTGGTGGCTGGGGGGTGGGGGTGGTGGGAGACATGGGTGGGGGCCTGGTGGAGGGTGCCCCTGCACTGCTGGGGGGTGGGGGTGATAGGGGACATGAGTGGGGGCCTGGTGGAGGCTGCCCCTGCACTGCTGGGGGGTGGGGGTGGTGGTAGACATGAGTGGGGGCCTGGTGGAGGGTGCCCCTGGATGCTGGGGGGTGGGGGTGATAGGGGACATGAGTGGGGGCCTGTTGGAGGCTGCCCCTGGTGGCTGGGGGTGGGGGTGGTGGGAGACATGGGTGGGGGCCTGGTGGAGGGTGCCCCTGGATGCTGGGGGGTGGGGGTGATAGGGGACATGAGTGGGGGCCTGGTGGAGGGTGCCCCTGGTGGCTGGGGGGTGGGGGTGGTGGGAGACATGGGTGGGGGCCTGGTGGAGGGTGCCCCTGCACTGCTGGGGGGTGGGGGTGGTGGTAGACATGAGTGGGGGCCTGGTGGAGGGTGCCCCTGGATGCTGGGGGGTGGGGGTGATAGGGGACATGAGTGGGGTCCTGGTGGAGGCTGCCCCTGGTGGCTGGGGGGTGGGGGTGGTGGGAGACATGGGTGGGGGCCTGGTGGAGGATGCCCCTGCACTGCTGGGGGGTGGGGGTGGTGGGAGACATGAGTGGGGGCCTGGTGGAGGGTGCCCCTGGTGGCTGGGGGGTGGGGGTGGTGGGAGACATGGGTGGGGGCCTAGTGGAGGGTGCCCCTGCACTGCTGGGGGGTGGGGGTGGTGGTAGACATGAGTGGGGGCCTGGTGGAGGGTGCCCCTGGATGCTGGGTGGTGGGGGTGGTGGGAGACATGGGTGGGGGCCTGGTGGAGGCTGCCCCTGGTGGCTGGGGGGTGGGGGTGGTGGGAGACATTAGTGGGGGCCTTGTGGAGGGTGCCCCTGGTGGCTGGGGGTGATAGGGGACATGAGTGGGGGCCTGGTGGAGGCTGCCCCTGCACTGCTGGGGGGTGGGGTGGTGGGAGACATGGGTGGGGGCCTGGTGGAGGGTGCCCCTGGTGGCTGGGGGGTGGGGGTGGTGGGAGACATGAGTGGGGGCCTGGTGTAGGCTGCCCCTGGTGGCTGGGGGGTGGGGGTGGTGGGAGACATGGGTGGGGGCCTGGTGGAGGGTGCCCCTGCACTGCAGGGGGGTGGGGGTGATAGGGGACATGAGTGGGGGCCTGGTGGAGGCTGCCCCTGCACTGCTGGGGGGTGGGGGTGATAGGGGACATGAGTGGGGGCCTGGTGGAGGCTGCCCCTGCACTGCTGGGGGGTGGGGTTGGTGGGAGACATGGGTGGGGGCCTGGTGGAGGCTGCCCCTGGTGGCTGGGGGGTGGGGGTGGTGGGAGACATGGGTGGGGGCCTGGTGGAGGCTGCCCCTGGTGGCTGGGGGGTGGGGGTGGTGGGAGACATGAGTGGGGGCCTGGTGGAGGGTGCCCCTGGTGGCTGGGGGGTGGGGGTGGTGGGAGACATGAGTGGGGGCCTGGTGGAGGCTGCCCCTGGTGGCTGGGGGGTGGGGGTGGTGGGAGACATGAGTGGGGGCCTGGTGTAGGCTTTCCCTGGTGGCTGGGGGGTGGGGGTGGTGGGAGACATGGGTGGGGGCCTGGTGGAGGGTGCCCCTGCACTGCTGGGGGGTGGGGGTGATAGGGGACATGAGTGGGGGCCTGGTGGAGGCTGCCCCTGCACTGCTGGGGGGTGGGGGTGGTGGTAGACATGAGTGGGGGCCTGGTGGAGGGTGCCCCTGGATGCTGGGGGGTGGGGGTGATAGGGGACATGAGTGGGGGCCTGTTGGAGGCTGCCCCTGGTGGCTGGGGGTGGGGGTGGTGGGAGACATGGGTGGGGGCCTGGTGGAGGGTGCCCCTGGATGCTGGGGGGTGGGGGTGATAGGGGACATGAGTGGGGGCCTGGTGGAGGGTGCCCCTGGTGGCTGGGGGGTGGGGGTGGTGGGAGACATGGGTGGGGGCCTGGTGGAGGGTGCCCCTGCACTGCTGGGGGGTGGGGGTGGTGGTAGACATGAGTGGGGGCCTGGTGGAGGGTGCCCCTGGATGCTGGGGGGTGGGGGTGATAGGGGACATGAGTGGGGTCCTGGTGGAGGCTGCCCCTGGTGGCTGGGGGGTGGGGGTGGTGGGAGACATGGGTGGGGGCCTGGTGGAGGGTGCCCCTGGATGCTGGGGGTGGGGGTGATAGGGGACATGAGTGGGGGCCTGGTGGAGGGTGCCCCTGGTGGCTGGGGGGTGGGGGTGGTGAGAGACATGGGTGGGGGCCTGGTGGAGGGTGCCCCTGCACTGCTGGGGGGTGGGGGTGGTGGTAGACATGAGTGGGGGCCTGGTGGAGGCTGCCCCTGGTGGCTGGGGGGTGGGGGTGGTGGGAGACATGAGTGGGGGCCTGGTGTAGGCTTTCCCTGGTGGCTGGGGGGTGGGGGTGGTGGGAGACATGGGTGGGGGCCTGGTGGAGGGTGCCCCTGCACTGCTGGGGGGTGGGGGTGATAGGGGACATGAGTGGGGGCCTGGTGGAGGCTGCCCCTGCACTGCTGGGGGGTGGGGGTGGTGGTAGACATGAGTGGGGGCCTGGTGGAGGGTGCCCCTGGATGCTGGGGGGAGGGGGTGATAGGGGACATGAGTGGGGGCCTGTTGGAGGCTGCCCCTGGTGGCTGGGGGTGGGGGTGGTGGGAGACATGGGTGGGGGCCTGGTGGAGGGTGCCCCTGGATGCTGGGGGGTGGGGGTGATAGGGGACATGAGTGGGGGCCTGGTGGAGGGTGCCCCTGGTGGCTGGGGGGTGGGGGTGGTGGGAGACATGGGTGGGGGCCTGGTGGAGGGTGCCCCTGCACTGCTGGGGGGTGGGGGTGGTGGTAGACATGAGTGGGGGCCTGGTGGAGGGTGCCCCTGGATGCTGGGGGGTGGGGGTGATAGGGGACATGAGTGGGGTCCTGGTGGAGGCTGCCCCTGGTGGCTGGGGGGTGGGGGTGGTGGGAGACATGGGTGGGGGCCTGGTGGAGGGTGCCCCTGGATGCTGGGGGTGGGGGTGATAGGGGACATGAGTGGGGGCCTGGTGGAGGGTGCCCCTGGTGGCTGGGGGGTGGGGGTGGTGAGAGACATGGGTGGGGGCCTGGTGGAGGGTGCCCCTGCACTGCTGGGGGGTGGGGGTGGTGGTAGACATGAGTGGGGGCCTGGTGGAGGGTGCCCCTGGATGCTGGGGGGTGGGGGTGGTGGGAGACATGGGTGGGGGCCTGGTGGAGGCTGCCCCTGGTGGCTGGGGGGTGGGGGTGGTGGGAGACATGAGTGGGGGCCTGGTGGAGGGTGCCCCTGGATGCTGGGGGGTGGGGGTGCTGGGTGACATGAGCAGGTGTGCAGGGTAGTCCCCTGTGGTGTGTGCTGCCTGCAGGGGCCGTGGAGGGTGTACAGGGAATACCTGGGAGCACACAGCCAAATCGCGTGTAGAATTTCCCGCGTACCCCTGTCATACACGTGCCCAGCCAAATCGCGTGTGGAAATTCCCGCGCACCCCTGAAATCCACGTACCCGGCCAAATCGCGTGTGGAACTTCCCGCGCACCCCTGCAATCCACGTACACGGCCAAATCGCGTGTGGAACTTCCCGCGCACCCCTGAAATCGACATACCCGGCCAAATCGCGTGCAGAACATCCCGCGCACCCCTGAAATCCACGTACCCAGCCAAATCGCGTGTGGAACTTCCCGCGCACCCCTGAAATCCACGTACACGGCCAAATCGCGTGTGGAACTTCCCGCGCACCCCTGAAATCCACGTACGCTGACAAATCACGTGTGGAATTTCCCGCGCACCCCTGCAATCCACGTACCCAGACAAATCGCGTGTGGTACTTCCCGCGCACCCCTGAAATCCACGTACACGGCCAAATCGCATGTGGAACTTCCCGCGCACCCCTGAAATCCACGTACCCTGACAAATCGCGTGTGGAACTTCCCACGCACCCCTGCAATCCACGTACCCTGACAAATCGCGTGTGGTACTTCCTGCGCACCCCTGAAATCCACGTACACGGCCAAATCGCGTGTGGAACTTCCCGCGCACCCCTGAAATCCACGTACCCTGACAAATCGCGTGTGGAACTTCCGCGCACCCCTGCAATCCACGTACCCTGACAAATCGCGTGTGGTACTTCCCGTGCACCCCTGAAATCCACGTACACGGCCAAATCGCGTGTGGAACTTCCCGCGCACCCCTGAAATCCTCGTACCCTGACAAATCGCGTGTGGAACTTCCCGCGCACCCCTGCAATCCACGTACCCTGACAAATCGCGTGTGGAACTTCCCGCGCACCCCTGCAATCCACGTACCCTGACAAATCGCGTGTGGGACTTCCCGCGCACCCCTGCAATCCACGTACCCTGACAAAACGCATGTGGAACTTTCCGCGCACCCCTGAAATCCACGTACCCTGACAAATCGCGTGTGAGACTTCCCGCGCACCCCTGAAATCCACGTACCCTGACAAATCGCGTGTGAGACTTCCCGCGCACCCCGGTATGCTCGCACACGTATTTTTTGTCAGCCGGTGTCCGTGTTTGTGGGTAGCCCTTTGCACGTCATTTGTCCAGGAGGGCCACAGTATAGGGCATTCATCATGGCTGTATATAGGTGCTATTTGTTGGCGCACCTTTTGGCGCACATTTCTTACAGGCGCAGAGACGCCACCGCCTGCTTTCTTGTGCGGTCGTGTTTGTGCCTGTGCGCTGGTTTGAGCGTGCGCTTTTTTGCCCTATTCTATTCCATGAATACGTGTTGTAGGCGAGCGTGTGGGCGTTCCGCGCACTTGTACCCTGTACTTCCCCCGTGACGCCCACATTTTGGCAAGTTGTTCCCCATTCCGAGTGTTACGCCCCGTGTTCCGCCTACTTTTGTTGCGTGCGCCGCACTATGTGCGATTTTCGCTGTGGCCTGTGCGATTTTCGCTGTGACCTGGCGCACGCAGTTAGATGGCCTGTGTGCCAACGTGCGCCGCGCACTTTTTTATCGCACATCCGATGGTTTTCTCGCGCACGGCCTTCCATGAATCGATGTGCGCTGCTTTTCGTGCGATTTTCGCACTTGCACTGCGATTTTCGCTATTCCACTGCGATTCGCACGTTTTTGGCCACTTGCGCCGCGCTAATTATTCCATGAATCGGCCTGATAGTGTTTTTGGAATAAGACGACAATTGGACTACTGTGCTGCAATGGTGAAATTCACTATAAACTCACAGGAAGATCCACAAGAATTTCTGATGTACTTACTACAAGTACTGGAAAACAAAAACATACCTATAAATGAAATCTTTCAGATTCCATACATGTGGAAACATACATGCACTCTCTGCAACAATGTGACACAAGAAGAAATCCCCAATGAACGCTTCATATATATATATCAATACCAAATTGTGAATCCATTCCATTTCAGCAACTTGTACAAAATGCAAACCATGGTAGATTATGCTCTACCTGCAATTCAGATAATCGCTCCACGTTAGTAATACAAACACATAGTAAATACGTAATACTAATGCTTCTACGTTACAATGCAGATGGTACCAAAAACAAAGGAAGCTGACTGGATTCACACATGGTCAAATATCACTTGGTAAGAAAACCTTCACAACAATAGGTATAATCTACCACGCAGGAGCCACAACCAATTCAGGGCACTACACTGCATATATAAAAAAGAAATGTGGATGGTTTGAATGTAATGATAGTACCATTACTCTAAAGCAGAGATTACCAGCAAATCTTACAAACGCTTATTTGATGTTCTTAAAACCAAAATTTGATAAATAAACTGTATTTAACCCTTTAAGTAAATTTGTGTTAAAAAAATATAAACTGTTAGAATACTCCAAAAGCTATCTAACTGCTCAAAGATTCAACAACAACTAATCAGATAAATGAATACCACTAAATTAGACCAAAAAATACACAGTTAGAATACGCCAATTGGTATCTAACTGTCCCAAAATTATAAATTTGTGTTAAAATAATATAAACTGTTAGAATACTCCAAAAGCTATCTAACAGCTCAAAGATTCTACAACAACTAATCAGATAAATGAATACCACTAAATTAGGCCAAAAAATACACAGTTAGAATACGCCAATTGGTATCTAACTGTCACAAAATGTAACAATATCCAAATAGATAAATCAAAACCACTAAAATATATTAAAAAAATAGACAGAATACGCCAATTGGTATCTAACTGCTCCAAAATTTTATAATATCAAAACAAATGAAGAATCTGTTACTGCTCCAAAAAAAATACAACAAAGCAAAGTATAAAGCATTAGCCAGAAACAACAAATGAACACTGAAAACAAACAAACAAATAAACTGTAGCATAACAGAAAAAGATTTTTTTTTAATCCAACATGGATTTTTTTTTAATCCAACATGGATTTTTTTTTCTCCCACAGACCCAATGATTTTAGCAACAAGTACAGAAACTGAGCAAATTGCACAGTACTCTGATTTGTACTAAAACTAAATATGAGGGTCGAAAAAAAAATAAAAGTATATTGCTTATACAATGTAATAAGTCATTACAAAATACTAATACTAACATGCTAATTTCTTTTATCACAGAAATGAAGAAGAAAAACATGGACTCCCAGTACTAGACCAAACAGTAAGTATACAATAATAAGGACAACCATAGCAGCATATCACATCCATAGTATCTAATACCTTTGTTCCTTATACATTTGTTTTTCACCCAAAGTTATAAGCAAATATGAATGTGATAATGCACCCAAGACTCTATGCCCTGGCAACAACCACCGCAGCATATCACATCCATAGAGTCAAACATTTCAACTATGATCTATGGGAAACTTTTAATGTCCGGAAACAATGTGAGTGTTGTTAGAACACTTTGAACTTGCCAGCGAACAATACGGACACCGTTTTCAGGACACCCCCTACGAACATTTCAGAACAACGCGATAGTTCTTAGAACACTTTCAACTTAACAACGAACAATACGGACAGTGTCCTAAGGACACCCCTTACGAACATTCCAGGACACCGGGAGGGTTCTCAAAAACGTCTTCAGAACGAACACCCCCATTTTGTTTATTTGCGAACATTTCAGGACACCGGGGGTGTTCTTAGAACACATTCAACTTGACAGAGAACAATACGGACAGCGTCCTCAGGACACCCCCTACGAACACTCCCCGGACACCTCCAGTGTTCTTAGAAGCGTCTTCAGAACACCACCATCTTGTTTATTTGCGAACATTTCAGGACACCGCGAGTGTTCTTAGGACACATTCAACTTGACAGAGAACAATACGGACAGCGTCCTCAGGACACCCCCTACGAACATTCCAGGACACCGGGAGTGTTCTTAGAAGCTTCTTCAGAACACCACCATCTTGTTTATTTGCGAACATTTCAGGACACCGCGAGTGTTCTTAGGACACATTCAACTTGACAGAGAACAATAGGGACAGCGTCCTCAGGACACCCCCTACGAACACTCCCCGGACACCGCAAGTGTTCTTAGAAGCGTCTTCAGAACACCACCATCTTGTTTATTTGCGAACATTTCAGGACACCCCGAGTGTTCTTAGGACACATTCAACTTGACAGAGAACAATACGGACAGCGTCCTCAGGACACCCCCTACGAACACTCCCCAGACACTGTGAGTGTTCTTAGAAGCGTCTTCAGAACACCACAATCTTGTTTATTTGCGAACATTTCAGGACACCGCGAGTGTTCTTAGGACACATTCAACTTGACAGAGAACAATACGGACAGCGTCCTCAGGACACCCCCTACAAACACTCCCCGGACATAGCGAGTGTTCTTAGAAGCGTCTTCAGAACACCCCCATTTTGTTTATTTGCGAACATTTCAGGACACCGCGGGTGTTCTTAGAACACATTCAACTTGACAGAGAACAATACGGACAGCGTCCTCAGGACACCCCCTACGAACATTTCAGGACACCGGGAGTGTTCTCAAAAACGTCTTCAGAACAGCCACATTTTGTTTATTTGCGAACATTTCAGGACACCGCGGGTGTTCATAGAACACATTCAACTTGAGAGAGAACAATACGGACAGCATCCTCAGGACACCCCCTACGAACACTCCCCGGACACCGCGAGTGTTCTTAGAACAGTTTCACTTTGCTTGCGAACAAAACGGACACATATTGAGTCCTTAGAGCACCCCTAGTCAGTTTATTTAGAACATTTCAGAACACCCGTGATGTCCGCAAACAAATCGAACACAAAAAGAATGTCTGACACATAAAAAACACAACTTTCATCCTATCTCATACACTCCCACCCTCCCCAAACACTCCTACACACCAACACACTCTACAAAATACACATTTTGATCAAAGTTTCACCGCGCTGTCCGCGGACGTCCGTGAATCCAAGATGCCGGGCGCTACCGAAAAATCTGACGCGCTTCACGCTCCACGCCGTCCAATCAGCGAACACGTTGCATGTCCGCGAACATCACGCAAGACGATTGGCCAATCAGGACACTGTCCGCGGAGCGAACAGGGAAGTGTATCCGCAAACCAAACACAGATATCACTAATTTTGTTTTACCTACTTTTTGGTCATTTTAAAAAGAACTACTGGACGGATTTTCACCAAATTTGCAAAAGCACGCTTTCGGGACCAAGCCGCTGCTCCTGGTCCAAATTTGGTGGAAATCCGTCCAGCGGTTTGGGCTGTAGGCGCGAGCAAATTTTATTTCCCATTCAGTCTATGGGAAAAAAAAGTTTTGGGACCCCCCCTATAACTTTGCCCCCCCTGGACGAATCCTCACCAAACTTTGCAAAAAAATTCAGAGTGACCCAAATACTTATTTTGCAAGGTTTGGTGAGGATCCGTCCAGGGAGAGTGAAGTTATAAGCCACCCAAAAAGTGCTCTTCCTATGGAAACAGCAACTTAACCATAACTACATGGCCAGTACCGTGGCCATGTAATATATATATATATATAAATATATATATCATAATGCAGCAGTAGGCGCACTATAATTAAGGTGTGTACCTAGTTTCATGGGAAACTCAGAAAAATAAATTGCTAATAAATGTTGACTTGCAAGATGAATTTGGCTGATATTTTGCAAACAAACAGTTTGTCCTGGACCCCTCAGACTGGAATTTTGGGAAAGATTTGTTAAAAAATGAAAACGTTATTAAGAAAGGAAAAAAACACTGCTTTTGGCCTACTCCCATTCATTTTCCCATAGAGAAAAAGTCCAAATGTCTGCTCAGTGCTGGGCAAAAGCTGATAAACTGAATTTGGCCAAATAAGAAACAACTTGGGCTCGAAGCGTTGACTCGATTTCTGGGCGGAGTCTTGAGTTATTCCATCCAGTAGTTTGTA
Organism: Ambystoma mexicanum; assembly: GCF_040938575.1. NCBI lineage: Eukaryota > Metazoa > Chordata > Amphibia > Caudata > Ambystomatidae > Ambystoma > Ambystoma mexicanum. The sequence continues at coordinate 233,658,330 of NC_090939.1, read as the reverse complement.
GAGTAAAACCCTTGAAACAAGGTATCCTTTGAAAAAGCCCTGTATGTATCCACGAAGAAATGATGACCTTCTGAAGGAAGTTCTGGAAGAAGTGTGAAAAGAATGAAGAAAGAACTGGTGACGTCACATGAAGTTGAGGGGACGCACACAGAAGAGATAAAAATGAAGAAAGAATATAGGCCCTATAGAACCTGATGATGAAGTAATGAAGTATTCAACATTTTGGAAGCGAAATGGAGATTGCACGTGTGGAGATGTACCGAAGAAAATGCAAAACCATTTTACAATTGTACAGACGCAGCTACGCAAGTAGACAAAGTAATAATAAGGCTGGCTACGTAGTGAATAGATTGCGGCGATGTGCCAATGTATACATAGGAATATATAGAATCTGGATGTTCCACAACGCACTTTAGCAAACTCGGACCCCATAAAAAGGAATATTTGGAAGTGTGGCACAGCAGAATAATAGCTGACGGCGAAGGAAGATATGAGAAAGGCTTGTTTGGCCCATTGTCAAGAGTCGGGCTGCTGAGAGCCTTGCCATGTACTCGAGAAGATACAAAAACATGAGAAGCAAACTCAGCTCCTATTTGAGGTGTAATGAAAACCATCGAGGGTGCCAAGATTTCTTCATTTAATGGTGTTAAAATACAATGAAGAGCTCGAAAACGTGGTCTCCAGTCACATGGTCGGACGAGAATAAACTTTGGGGCGAGCTACACCGAGACCAGAAGATAAGACCATGCTTCACTCCCTTTTATTCCCAGGCTCTGTGAGCCTCTGCAAGGCCAAGTTCAAATATATTAATTGAATGGCAGACCACAGGAGTGATGATGAATGTTGGGCTAATTGGGTGGGGAAGCATGACCAGGCCAAACTTGTTATTAAAACAGCTTTAACTTTTGCCAACTTCTTGAGTCGGTCTGATTATTGATGTATGAGTAAGATCTGCATGCCCATCAATCTCAGATACCGTTACATCGTCTTAAAGGGCCTGTTCTCCCGGTTCAAGTTTTTTAAATAAATGATGGGGCATAGGGTGCCACCTTCTTCCAAAATTATTACTATACCTTCTATGGTGCTTTGCAGCAGAGAGGCTGAGAGAATTTTAGACAGGAAAAAGCAGCAATTTGTCCCCAAAATATTTTATTGCTAATAACCTTTGACTTGCTGAATGGATCTGAATAATATTTTCAAAACCAGACGTTTGTCAGGGGCACCCCCAAACTTGGACATTTTGCAAGGAATATATTAAAAAATGAAAAAGTGAAAACTGTTTGGCAGATTTGGTCGAATAAGAAACAATTTGGACACAAAGCGTTGGCTTAATTTCCTGGACTAGTTTGCGGTAAATGCACCAAGTAGATTTTAAAATATTTGACAGAGGATGGGGTACTCCTGCTCCTTAAAACCTTTATCGGCCTTAGTGCTTTGCAGTAGAATGGCTCAGAGAGGCAATAACCTTTGACTTGCTGGATAGATTCAGATGACTTTTTTAAACCAAAAGTATGTCAAGGGCTGCCTCAAACTCAAAATGTTATGAACAGTTCATTAAGAAAATTAAAAGGTTCAATACCATAAACATAAAAATGCAGTTTTCAGCCTACTCCCATTCATTTTCCGATAGAGAAAAAGTGCAATTTTTGAACAGCCATAGTGCTAAAACCGCTGACCAGATTTGGACCAAACTTTGGAATGAACTCCCCCACGACCTTACAGAGTGTAATAACGTTGTAGAGATCAGAAAGAGATTCAAAACTCTTGTGTTGATGTAGTCACTCTTGTTTTGAACAATAGCACTTAGATGGCCTGGCCATAGGCGCTATATAAATAGCAATAACAATAGCAATAGCAATTGCATCAGGCTAGAGCTCAGGAGCAATGTTCCCTCTAATTATTTTTCTCCAAGTGCAGAACTGGTTGCCTTTCGTGTACACTTTATTTTCCATGTGTGCAACTGAATAACGAGATAAGCCACTTTGTGAGCATGTGTAGTTAGTGACTTACCATCTCCGAATAGAGTTTGAAAAGGAATTTCCCCTTCCCAACCACTGCCATTCTTTACAAATCTGTGTACAAGGTGCATCTTACAGCTGCTTTTCCAAACACATAGGGCCTCATTATAAGGCTGGCACTCCCGGAATGAAGGGGGCTGGTACAGGACCGGCCCCCTTCATTCCGGGAGCACCGATTACGAGCTTCCCATCGCGGGATCCGGATCGCACACCTGGTAAAACCAGGCGTGCTTTCCAGGTCCCGCGAGGGGAAGTGGGAGGCAATTACGGGCCAGATATAATCTGCCCGTTATTACCTCTCTCCCCAATGGGGATGGGTTCCTGCAAGGAAGAATTACCGGGCCCTCCTATGTCGGAGTAACCCGGTCAGTCCCCATTGCAGGAACCCGGTAATGGAGCCCGGAACGGAGGCAGCCATGGATCTAATAGCTCCATGGCTGCCTCCATTCTCGTAATGAGGCCCATAGGCTAAAAAACAAATATTGTGTCGGGGGAAATTCTGCCGGGGTCGGCCGGGCCGTCCGCAGACCTCCGGGCAGGGAGGCCCCAACTCCTCCCGTATTTCCCAAAAGAGATAGAGTATGAGACACACGCAAGAAGCAAGGTGACTCTGCTGTTTATTAGACAAAACGGCAGGGATGGGTCAAGGAGCGTACGCGTCCGTCCTGACACACACACAATTGTGGGGCTCGCAGGCCCTTTTTACCTTAGTATGACGCGCTACTTGCGTCATCTTACAAAGTTTAGTAAAAAACCTATTTCCACTCTGGATTGGTTACTCGAGTGGTAGGGTTAGTATAACGCACATATAGAGAACGGTGTTAGTGGCTGAGGGTTAGTCAGGTGGTATACCTGGGCTGTCCCTTCAATTTGATACATGAAAATTGTTACATGAAGACCTCTGAGGATTGGTCAATGTTAATGGCGTCAGTGATAAGAGCCCCATGTTCTGATTGGTCCGCTCGCGAGCCTCCCAGTCTGGGACTATCGCTGTTCCCAGCTCGCGGTGCACCTGTCATTTGCAACAATGTTTTAATATGGGTAGGTGTAAACAATGTGAGGATTTATTCATATGTTGGGAGGTCGACTACTCCCACAGCTGCAGATGTCCAATGAGTCTTTTAATTGTATCTGCCTGTGTCTTGAAACGTGGGATTCAGGCGTCTCCTTCCTCCTGGGCTTGGCATCTTGTCAGGTTTGGCTTTGTCACGTGAGGTGGGACCGTGTTTGAGGCAAAATTCAACATAATTAATATTGTTTTTCCTACTGTGTGCCTGGTTTATCTTGCAGGTGCGACCTTGGCGTTGGCTTGCAGCGTGCGAGATTGCAACATCGTGCCCTTGGCGGTGTGCTTTCGCCGGGCTCATTTTGCAGGGTCAGCAACCCAGTTCTTGCTCATTCAATGTTCATGGAAGCTTTTGCTTGCGGCCTACTTGGGCCTGGTGCATAGGTGGAACCGTTTGATGCAGAGCGCTTTAGGTTACGGTATCATATTGCTTTATCCTCAGTATCGTGTCCCCGTTATATTCTTCATTATGGTACATGGCTCTTAGAAGAAGCGTGAGCAAGCCTTTTTAGATAAGTTCATGATGCGTCTTGCGTTTCTGCATTTTGAGAGCCTATGTGGAAAATAATAAAGATGCACGTCCGTGAGTATGTCTGTCGCCTACGTCATAGCACTGAGTATATTCTTCGTGTGGATTGGTGTGGGAGTGTCCGGTGTGTATATTTGCACAGGTGTGCTGACCGTTGGCTAGGTCGTCATGGCATCTCTAATGACGTGTAGGTTTAGTCGAGTTGATCCGTGCCGCAGGTGTCGGCATGGGCAGGGCGGGCTGCTGGGCAGGTAGATGGGCACATCCGTATGTTCCTGTACCAGGGTATTTGGTCGTCTGGTAGATAGGCAAACTTCTCTCGTGGCGGGTGTCTAGGCCGTGATCCTCTAGGCCAAGCGCGAGGGGGGAAGGGCGGGAGCCTGGTCTTCCATTCTCCCACTTCAATTGTATCTGTGATTAAAAAGAGAACTTAACAACCAGTTCAAGATCTCAATATCTGCCACAGTAGCTAGCAAATGTACCCCTGTGTTGAGAAAAATGTGTGCTTTAAGCCACTGGAAAAACACTAATGTGTATTACAAAAAACGCATATCGCTTTTCATAACTGATGTGGCTGTCAAAAAATCAGACCGGATACAATATTTGCAGATGGAATAATGTCAAACAAAAGCAATGTGACAATAAAACATGCAAATAGTAGTTCATGTGCCACTTTAATTAAGTAATTGAAGGGCCAGGAGAACATACCTTCCATAATTTGAGTAATGATGATAATTGCATCAGAATAACTGCATCACTTAATACGATGATCAAAATTCCCTGGCTTCTGATTACTATCCACATAACGTCATGTGAGTTGTGACAACACTTACTCAAAACCAGCCTTACAGCCAAGAGACATATACACTATCAATGTTTACTCCCTAAAAACAGAAAAATGTGCCCAACAAAAACTGGAAACAATGAACACATATTAGCCAACCCCTGGCATCTGCCCACAAAGCTCCACTGATATTTTTTCAAATCAGTGATCAGCATAGCAGTGGCACAGGAAGGAACTCTAATAATATTTCTGCCCAATCTCAAGATGAATTTTAACGGGAAAGACTTTTTTTTTAATAAGGATAAAGTATCCTGGTTGGCAAAGCTAATTACTTTTTGACTCCTTGAAAAATCATTTCACTCCAAGTAGGAAGCACATTCTTATCAGAGCCTTGCCTGTCACCCTGACATAGGAAGTAAAATGACAGGGCACCCTTCCTCACCACAGCCTAGATAAAAATTGAAAAAGAGCCTTACTGAGATTTCGATTGGAACTTGGTTAAAGAAAATCACATTTATATATGTGCTATGGAAGATGTTGCTGGAAGATCAGGTTCCTGCATACCAAATCTTAACATCAGACATATTAAACCAATATCATGGTATCTTGTTGGAATGGGCAACCAGATTAAAACTGATACTTGAATATGCAGACATAAATTGGAAAACACTTCTAGCAACGCCACAAATTGCAAAAAAAAACTGAGACAGGGGAATTGGATCCAAAATTTAGAACAAAGGAATCTCTTGAAATCCTCAATTGATTTGGGACTTGCAGCAAATAGCCTAGACCAGCTACCCAAATATCTTCAAAAATTTCCATCAAGAAAACATCGAAACCAATTCCTACGATTTTGGCTAAATGCATATAGAACAAAAGAGATTCTATGGTGCAGACGTAATACAAATATTACCAATAATCTTTGTAGGTTTTGTGGAAAGTCAATGGAATCACTGAAACATCTGATTATGGAATGTCAAAAATTAACGCATTCTAGATCTCGCTATCTCAGGAAGTTTGCTCCTACAGATGGTGATATTGTTCAATGGTGGTACTGGGTACTGTCTGGCAACAATGTGCCATTCACATGTGCAGTGTGTGATTTTCTAGAGAATAATTTGAATGATGAAATCTTCACTCCACCCAATGTTATCGGTGATTGATGATCAAATATATTGACATCAAAAAATGTTTTGCATGTTGTGATCATCTGTATAGACTGAGAAATTGGAATTTTGATTGCAATTGAAGTTTGAATACAAACTAATTGTTACAAATACAATTAACAAAAATAAAATATATATATATATATATATATATATACCTTTTAGGTTAATAGCACCAATGTTCAGAAGTACAACAGCTTGAGTGACTTCTTCTGTAACTGGGGACCCCTCTGTAATTCACTTTTATCATTTACACAAGATGCAGGGGGATGCTAGAGTCAACATGTTTATATTGAAAAGTCCTCAGCGGCTGAGCATAGAAAGACACAGAAGGTGCAGTTCTATAAACTGTTACTAGAGTTTCCTATCCTTTAGCAAACAAACAACACATTTCCTTTACTGTACTGCCAAAACAAATGACTTGGTTTTTAAAGTTACTGACTTGCTCATCATCCGCAAGGAGTGTTCTCCTGTGTCCTTCCAGTCGTACGCCTCTACGGCTCCCGTGTTGCCTCCAATACTAGTTGACAGGGCACTATAAAAAGTGAGGGATTGCAGCAGTAAAACACTCACTGGGGCATTTGCAGACCCATAATACTTTTCAATTAAAACATATTTAATGCCTCACCATGATATGATATGCATGTTAAGAAAGTGTCATGAATCTGTATGTACGCTATTATTTTGCAGTGCATACAAGATTGTTTGCAACTTATCCCACCCTTATATAGTTGGGTAGGATTATACAACTGATAAGTGAAACCGTTTTTGCATAGCAGCGAGTTACAGTATAATTTGTTGAGGTCTATGCCCAATGCAACTCGTGCATATTGTGTGAAAAGCGTTCTACTGTCTGAATATCTGTTAGTAATACTGGGGTTAGCCCATACCCATTACCCCTTCAGGCCAAGTAAATACTGCAATGTTACTCTCCACCTATAGGGTAATGTTAGCAATGCTAAGGTAGGAGACGCTGAGCATGACATTTGTCTACTCAAAATCCATAGAGAGAAAGTTAATATTTGTGTTTTATAATGCATCAGCTTGCAAGGGGGCCCCTTCAAAGCGCTTGCATGACATAGAAAGCATGGGATGAGGTTAGACATCCAATTGGCCTGCTTACTTACAGCCAGTATCCGATATTTAAGATGATAGTTGGTTACATAGTGTGGGTGACACTTTTATTATTATTATTAGGGTATTTATTGAGTGCAGATGTAGCTTCGGGAAGCAACGGAGCGCTTTACAATCACAGTATGGGAAGCAGAGAAAAGGGGAATGGGAGCAAATGGGTGGTCAATTTGCAGCAAGGGATCTACATGTAACCATGGTAGAAGACAGTGAGCAGCACATCACAGAGTCTCAGTATGGTGGGGAGTGCAGGGTGTTTGGACCTATGTGTTACAGAGTAGCCATTCCTTGAAAAGGAAGGTCTTGAGCTCTTTTCTGAATGGTAGCAGCAATGGGGTGAGTGATGACTGGCTCGTACTTTTCTTCCTGCGCCATCGGAGTTCAAGTCTGCACATTTCCTGACTTCTGGTGGATCGCAGGCCTCTGGAGATGAAGAGTTTCTCAGTGAAATAGCATGGGGACTTCAGGGTGACAACCTTGTAGAGGCTTGCAGCAGAAGCCAGTGCAGTTAGAGTATGGTCAGGGTCTAATTTCCAGAGTCCTTTGATGAGTCATGCTTCAGCATGCAGAACACATCTTAGGGGTGCCAGTGTAGTCAAAAGGGCACTTTTGATAACGCACTATGAATAATAGATCTGTTGCTTGAACGTTATTTAAATTACAGCAAACATAAAACAAGTGGATGTAGGTAAAAGTCTGGTAACCTTTTGCAGAGCCAAGAGAGGAAGAGTCCTGGTTGTCTGCTAATATTTAAATAGGTTCTGGGGTAGAGTTTAGAGGTCTGAGCATAGGAGTCATGGGTGGGGAGGGGACAGTATTTAGTTCATGTGTGCAGGGATATCTTAACTAGATATTTCTGTTCCTGGAACCACTTATTCATATTAGTTTTACCTCTTGTGGCTGTATTCGGATTTTAAGGTCCCAACTAGATTTTTCTGTTCATGGAACCATTTTTTCATATTAGTGTTTACCTCTTGTGGCTGTATTCGGTTTTTTACGGTCACACTTGCATAGTAGGGTAATGTAAATGAGCTAGACAAGAATATCATGACTAGTTAATTATTTTGAGTGAAAGCAAATGTCAGCTAATTGCTGTGGTTGTGCCGTATTAAATCTTATTGCATAGGTGAGAAGTGTCTGTGTGCGCTGCTAAAAATCTTCTGAACGGCACCCAGAAGGAAGCTGGGCAAGCGAACATGCACACAGATTAGAGGGAACATTGGAGTGGGAAAGTAGACACCTTGTGAAGTTGGGGATTTGGGGGTGGGTTGGGGAGCTAGTTATGGCTAGAAATGTTTCAGTTTATCAGGGGAAGAACACATGAATCTCACCTGATTACAGCAAAAACACTGCAAGACGCGACCAGAAAAGATTTTTGTCACACAAACGGATGAGTGATAAGGGGTAATGGGAGAGGATTGAGATGGGAAAAATCAATTGAGTGGAGTGAGGGAACCTGGAAAAAAGATTTGGGACACATGTTGAGTGCCTCTGAGAACATTGCAGACTTTTTAATTCTGAGCAATTACTCCTGTTATTACAGGCATCGGCAAACCACCACTTTACCGCAGGTATTTCTGTTGTTGGAAATGATTACTGTGAAATGATCGGGGGAATCAGGAATTAGAAAGAAAAAGTTCAACAGCCTACATCTACAAAAGCTATTGGTGCACTATGTACAGAAGCCACGACCGAAAGCCATAGCTAGTTAGATCTCAAGATACTATGCAACATGTTTGGCTGTGGCCACTGGCCATGGTTGAAGGCCATGGCTAGTGGGCCCAAAAGAAAATGATTGGTACAACATGTACAGTGGCCACGGCAGAAAGCGATGGCTAGCGGGCCCTGAGGAAACTAAGGTATAGCAAAACCCTTGAAATTCAATGAAAAAACCTTTGTTAAGAGAGATTTAGGCCCTCATTACGACCCAGGCGGTAAGTTACCGCCTGGGTCGTACCTTTACCACCATGGCGTAAACTACGTTTACGCCATGGTGGTTGGCGGACTTACCGCCCCATTCCGAGGTTGGCGGGGCGGTAAGTCCCCAATCCCCATTTACCCTTCCCCATTCCCATTTTTGCCCCATAGGGCATAATGGGAGTGGGGAAGGCGTTAATTACGCCACCGTAAATTACGGTGGCGTAATTAACAACATGGTCCCTTAGCGCCATGGATTTTAACACCTGCTAAAAGCAGGTGTTAAATCCTCCATGGCGCTAAGGGACCTCGGAATCAGGCGGTAAGGGTCGGCGCTGTTTACGCTGCCGTAAACCCCTTACCGTCTGGGTCCTAATGAGGCCCTTAAAGTGATAAGATTTAACGCAACAAAATCCCTGAAATTCAGCACTCTCATTTCAATCAAGTACACTTCAAAGAAGAAAATGCATCAAATGAACCAAAGAGCAATAGGGGTTAGTGGCCAGGATAGGACCAGGGAGGAAAGAAACTTTGACAAGGGTGAGAAAAATGCCTATTTACACCTAAATCTAGAGATGGGAGCAAGCTACGACCATCAAATAATAATAATACAGTCCTAGTGGAGTCTTGTCAAATTAACACAGAACACATCACTACTGAGTCTCCTCCCCTCCCCCTGGACACAAGCTCAAGGTTGGCTTGCTTTTCTGTTTTTAAGTTGACAATTGCTTGTTTTTAACTACACAGGTCTGTGCATTTGACACTTCCTGTGACACCCTCGCACTTTGTGCTAAGTCTAACACTCCCTCACCTTGTGTTTACCATCCATAGGGAGACACAATCCTTTGGCCCAGAAGAAGGCACCAAATCCTTGAAGCCGAAACGTCCATGGGTCCAGCTTCAATCGTGTTGGCCCCAAGTACACCTTTGGGAATTTCTTCTGTTCCCGACGTAGACCAAGGATTGGTCACCTATAGCCAATAGACTAACATCCAGATACATATAGGTTTTGCCCTGATTATATAAGGACAAGCACCTTTTCTACATGCTTGCGCTTGTACCAAAGAAAAGCGCCCATTAGACATGTTCTTGCTTTACTACAGTCTATCACCGTACTTCACTGCACTTAACTTTTTGTAAATGAATTTTATGTTTTCTTTTGTATTTAATTGTTTGTTTTTTCTATTTTGCATTTATACTCATCAGTTTACAACTAATGTGATGTTTTGATAGAATATATATATATCTGTGAACGACCTATACTTTTGTAAACTTTTCGCTGCAGAAGGTTTTGTAGGTTTTTTGTTCCTAGAAAATGTTACTTGATTACTCTTGTAAGCATCCAATTCTTTTACCTTGATTAAACCCTGGTGAATATATTTGTTGTAATAAACTTACACCATGTACAAATTTTGTGTCTACATGTACGAATGAATATGCATTGTACTCTTTTCCCTGTTGGGATCCTTTAGACTTTGACACAAGTTCAGAATAGTGGTGACCTTTGTAAACACCAACTAATCCCCGTGTGTTTTGAATAATGGCATATAGCATTAAAAATATGCATTATCTATCGTCAGGCGGCTACCCCTGTATGTGATATACTGTTACCTCAGCCTTAGGTTCCGCCAGTTAGGCTGTCCCTCCAGTTAATATACCTATGGGTTGTTCAATGCCACTGTATGTGTAGTTCATTGCCATTATCGGGGGAGTATCGGGGGAATCCCATGGGAATGGGGAAAGAGTGAACACATTGGGCCTCATTACACGGAAGGCGGTAATCCAGGGTGCTATTAGCACCCTGGACCATGCCGGTAAATTACCGGCACCGCCTTGGCGGAAAGGGGATTTACCGCCCCATTCCAAGGTTGGAGGGGCGGTAAATCCCCCTTCCGCCATTGCCCTTCCCCATTCCCATTTCTGCCCCATAGGGCTCTATGGGAATGGGGAAGGCGCTAATTACGGCACCGCAATATTGCGGTGCCGTAATTAGCTCCGAGGTCCCTTAGCGGGTTGGTACTTAACGCCTGCAAGAAGCAGGCGTTGATTCCTCCAACCCGCAAAGGGACCTCGTAGTACGGCGGTAAGGGTTAACGGTCACCGTTGCCATTAACGGTGACCGTTAACCCTTACCGCCGTCCGTGTAATGAGGCCCATTGTGTTTTACACCTGCAATGATCCCATTTCCTAGACAGGGGGTAATGGGTCTCTGTACCAAAGGGCATGGCTAGTGGGCCGAAAAGAAACCTATTGGTGCAACATGTACAGTGTCGACAGTCAAATTCCATGGCTAGTGATCTCAGAAAAAACCTATTGGTGCAATATGTACATTGTTCATAGACGAAGGCTATGGCTAGTGGGCCTGAAGAAACCTATTGGTGCAGCATGTACAGTGGCCATGGCTAGTGGGCTCCAAAGAAACCTAACAGTGCAACATTTACAGTGTCCACGGCCAAAGGCAGTGGCCACTGCCATGGCCGAAAGCAGTGGACAATGGCCATAGCTAAAGGCCATGGCTAGTTGGCCCCAAAGAAACCTATTGGCACAATATGTACAGAGTACAGGGCTGAAAGACGTGCCATGGCTAGTGGGCCCCGAAGAAACTATATTGTAACAAATCCCTTGAAATTCAATGAAAAAACTTAAGTTAGGATAGAGTTAAGGTGATCAGATTTAACGTGAAAAATACATAGCAACAAACCTGTGTTTCATTTTGCATTTGCACTTTAAGAGAGCCTAGTCTCTTATACCACATGTTTACATGATATGGTATTTGCACTTTATGATAACTGACTTTGAACGGTATAGGTGTTTACCCTAGTATGCTTTGTGTTATTGATTGGATCTACATGTTGATATAACAGATTAATAGCTGTTTTTGCACATTTTGCATCTGGTGGCCAGATTTGCACTTGGAGACCCTGTCTTTGTATTTATCAGAATGTTCACACATCATGCGCTTGCACCTTATGTAAACTGACCGTGGGGTGATTACTAACTTACTCCAGAATACTTTACTGGATCAGAATAGCACTTTTGTGCATTTTGGTTATTCAGAAATGCATTTTTACACACTAATGTTGTTTAACCCTTTGGAGTCCATGTGGATTATGGAGTGAGGCCATTGTTCCTATTATAGACGTGGGTAATTAATTAGGCGCCTGCACTTTATTAACAGAGAATTGCCTCAGTAAATGAATGTTGGTTTTATACACAAAATATAATTATTTTTTTTTAAATGTGTTGACAGTATCCTTACTGTACAACACAGGATGCTGCTGCCTTTCCTTTGTTGACACTCGATCAGGGATGAGCTGTCATTGTGTTGATATTTCATCAGACATTGGGCCTCATTACACGGATGGCGGTAAGGATTTACCGGTACCAGTATTTTACCGGTACCGGTAAATCCTTACCGCCTTACTACGAGGTCCCTTTGCGGGTTGGGGGATTTAACGCCTGCTTTTTGCAGCCGTTAAAAACCAACCCGCAAAGGGACACAGGGAGCTAATTACGGTACCGCAGTTTGCGGTACCGTAATTAGCGCCTTCCCCATTCCCATTGAGCCCTATGGGGCAAAAATGGGAATGGGGAAGGGGGAATTACCGCCCGCCAACCTTGGAATAGGGCGGTAATTCCCCTTTCCGCCATGGAGGTGCCAGTATATTACCGGCATGATCCATGGTGCTAATAGCGCCATGGTTCTCCGCCATCCGTGTAATGAGGCCCATTGACAGCAACGTACTAATATACCATGCACTTGCACTTTATGCTTCCGTTATTGTTCAAATATTTGTTACAAGTTTGCAACGGAAAGCCTATTTGTCGCGTGTACATTAGAAGGCATACCTTGACCATTATATGGTGGTACACCGCCAAGCATAACTTTCTCTAATGTATGATAGTTAAATATGGCCACCAGTTTGGCTAGTCACAGTACATTGAGGTCACATGACCTTGAGTCACATGACTACGTGGGAGAGGCAGAGCATTGTAAACTGCCCCTTTAAATGGAGGGGAAGCGACCAAACATGTTGATAGATTCCTGCTTGAAGAAGCTCGAGTTAAGAGTGGAAACGTGGCATTTTTTGAAAGCCTGATGGGTGAGTGTGTTTTCTCCTGGTCCGCTAAAATTGGCTGTTTACCATGTTATCATGCAATTAACTTAATAAAACACGATCACTTTTTGAAGTACGGTCTTCGTGTGCTCGGGCACTTTTGTGTTTTCCTGTGGAGCATGTGAGGCTATTGCCTTTTTGTGTTGTGGGAGACTGTTTTTATGCATATTTAGAGCTTAGCCTATTCAGCCCTAGAGCACAGCTATACAATGAGGCAGAGTGCTATTTAACGTGCCATATATGTGTCATTATGCACACTGTCCCCAATAAAGCCAGTATTGTCACTGTAATAACTGACTCATGTTGGCTGTGACCAATGATACCAATATTGTCACTGTAAGAAGACAATGGGCCACATTATAAGTTTGCCAGTCTGGATACAAGGGTGCCGGTAAGCTTGTTTCTGGACCAGCAATCTACATGTCTACATGGCTGTTGTGCCCAACTGGTCTGACCATGCCGGGCACTGCGTCCATGGTAGGCAGACCGTTCATGAAGCACCGGCACCGTTAGCAACGGTGCCGGTGCTTCCGAGTCCCCACTCACATAGAGTCCTATGGGACTCTATGGGAATGGGGACTTACATTTTACCGCCGCCTGACTTCCCGGGCCCCCAGACTTGTAATAGCCCAGTGGCATCGGGAAGTCAGGCACTGGTAAAATATTGCGAGTCTGGAGGTAACCCGCTGGTAGCAGCAGCAGGGTTACCGCCAGACTCGTAATGAGGTCCATGACATGATGGCTACTTTAAGATTGTACTTACATTACCTATGTCCAATAATGTCATATTGTCACTGTAAAAATACATTGGGCCTCATTATGAGTGTGCCGGTGCGGTAATAATGTGCCGATATTACTGCATACCGGAATGTTACCGCACCAGCACACTCCAAGTTTGCCAGTAGGGTGGTGGATTTACCTCCAGCTAGAGGTATATCTGCTAGCCTACTGGCAAAAAACTGCTCATATTACTGGCCCGGTAATACTGGTGCCGGCAATACTGGCAAATTCCTCCACACAGATGCAAAAATTGGCTGTGCTTAAAAATTCCAAAATGCCAAATTTAGATTTTGGCTTTGTTCAAAAATATCCTTATTGCCATTTTAGGGGAACAATCATCTTGACTGTTTTAAATAATGTCATATTGTCACTGTAATAAGACATTGGGCCTCATTACCAGGCTGGCGGTAGCCGTGCCTGTAGTGTAGGCACGGCTGCCGCTGGTATTCATTTTTTTTCCGGCGCCCAGAAAAGGGCAATTACTGGGCTATTACGACCTTGCCGGACCCAGTAATTGCCCTTTTCTGTGCGCCGGAAAAAATTCTTCCCCATTCCCATTTGAGCCCCATAGGCCTCCATGGGAATGGAGAGGGTGGTAGTACCGGTACCATTGTTACTGTACCAGCAAACCCATAATGAGGCACATTGTAATGATTGTGCCAAAATATAGCAGTCTTACTACTTTAGAACACACACACATACACAAACATATTGGGCCTCATTATGGGCGTGCCGGTCCGGAAACAACAGTGCCGGTAAGCCTACCGACACTGTTGTTTCCGGACCAGCACACGACTCTGCGGGCGGGTGCCGCCCCACCGCCAGGCTAAGTCCTGGCAGGTGGATCGGCACCCACCCACAGAGTTTCACGGAAGCACCGGCACCGTTTTTAACAGTGCCGGTGCTTCCATGGTCCCCATTCTCATGACTCCAAGGGAATGGGGACTTACAAAATTACTGGCGCCTGACTTCCCGGCTGCCGGGGTCGAAATACCCTGGTGTTACGGGGAAGTCAGGTGCTGGTAATTCATTACAGGTCTGGCGACAACCTGCCGGTTTTACCGGCACGGTTACCCCTAGACCCGGCACCTGCGAGCAGAGCATGTCGGATGCACCGGCACCATTCACAAAGCCTATAGGGCTGAAATGGGAATGGGGAAGAATACTTTCCGGCCCCTGGCAATGGGAAATACAGGGTCCGCCAGGGTTGTAATGGCCCTGTATTTCCCCATTCCCAGGTGCTGGAAAAATATGCAAGTTTGGCGGCAGCCTGCCGGTTTTACCAGCAAGACTACCGCAAACTTCTAATGAGGCCCATTGGCCCTCATTATGAGGTTTCCGGTAGGCTGCCTTTAGCACCGGCAACCTACCAGCAACCTCAGCTTGCCGTTTCTGCCACAGATAGCCCACTAATACCAACCTATTGCGAGTGGTGGTGGAACGGTAGGTTCTCATTTCTGTAGAGTCCCATAGGACTCCATGGAAATGACAGCACTGAAGCTTCAGTGATTTATCTGCCGCTAGGGGCCTGGACTACAGGCAGGTCAATCCTGCCGGCATTTCACTGACCCTACCGGCAGACTCACAGTATGCAGGTCTGGAAAAGGTGTCGGTAATGATTTTTTCTGGACCAGCATGCTCTTCATGAGGGCCATTGTCATGTTTTTGCACCAGAATGTGCAAGTATGCCATGTTAAGAGCACACTCACATTGGCTGTGTCCAGTAATGTCACTGTAAGAAAAACTGTCCTGCTGATTGTGTCCGAAATATGTGTGTATTGAAACTTTGCTGCGAACACACACATTTGCTGTGCTTAACAGTTTCAATAATGCAAATTCAAGAATACATTTATTGTACTCATTGTCCATTAGTAGCCAGCGCAGGGTTCTTGAAACCTGCACACGTACTTGCGCGTCCCTCGCGCCGGTCGTCTTCTTTTTTTTTTCAGGCGGCCATGTAAAGGGAGAAGGGAGAAGTCCCTTCTCCCTTTTTCATGATGGCCATTTTTTCTGTTACTTTTCTTTTCATTGTAAGTGAATGACCACCCTGGAAGGGGAGAAGGGAATACGTGTAGTCCCTTCTACCCTTCCATGGCGGACATTTTCTTTGTCTACTATGGCCACCATGCAAAGAGAAAACGGACTACATTTTCTGTCCGCAGTGGGCATTTTTTTGTTACTTTTTAAAACTTTTTTTTCCTGCATTTGTGCCCCGGTCTAATGGCCTGGGGTACTAATGACAATAAGCCCCTCGACGTCGGGCCATTACCGCCTATGGTAATGCCCCAGGGCCTGTAACTGTGGGCTCTGGGGTCATTAACTTAGGCGTAATGGCCCGCCATCTCGGGGCTTATTGCCTCAATATTGACACTTATGAGCACACTGAATTTGGCTAAGTCAAATAATGCCATATTTTCACTGTAAGAAGGCATTGGGCCTCATTACGACCCTGGCGGTAAGGGGTTAGCGCCATCGTTAGCTGCGCCGACCCCTTACCGCCAATCACGAGTTCCCTTTCCGCCATGGCGGTTTTTACACCTGCTTTTAGCGGGTGTAAAAAACCATGGCGGTAAGGGAACTTGGTGTTAATTACGCCACCGTAATTTACGGTGGCGTAATTAACGCCTTCCCCACTCCCATTATGCCCTATGGGGCAAAAATGGGAATGGGGAAGGGTAAATGGGGATTGGGGATTTACCGCCCCGCCAAGGTCGGAATGGGGCGGTAAATCCCCTTACCGCCATGGCGTTAACGTAGTTAGCACCATGGCGGTAAAGTCACGGCCCTGGCGGTAACTTTCCGCCAGGGTCGTAATGAGGCCCATTGTCAGGTCCTACTCCATTGGCCCCCTCCCTCCCACACCTCAAATCAAGTAGCTGCTATGTTGCCTTCTTAATCACCCCCTATTCCCATACACCACAAACAAACATATTGCTCCCTATTCCCCCACCCACACTGAAAACATAGGCCCTTTTCTGTTGGGGCATTCCGCTCCAGCCCACATACACACAGGTCCTCATTAGCAGTATGGAGACAGCCATGGTGCTATTATCGCCATGGCTGCCTCCATATCGGGCTCCAATACCGGGTTCCTTCAATGAGGAATAACCGTGTCATTCCAACATTGGAGGACACGGTAATTCCTCCTTGAAGGAACCATTCCCCATTCCCATTTGAGCCCCCACAGGGCTCAAATGGGAATGTGGATTGAGCTAATAACGGGTACGGTAATAACGGCCCATTATTAGCTCCCTGCTCCCCTCTTGGGACCCAGAAAGGACGTCTGATTTTACCAGACGTCTGTTCCGGGTCCCGCAAAGGGAACCTCATAATAGGCGCTCCCGTAATCAAGGGTGCCGGTCCTGTACCGGAACCCTTCATTACGGGACCGCCAGGGTCGGAATGAGGCCCACAGTCTTTATTCACAATCATGCCCACATATATACAATATACAGACAAACACACAATCTTTCTCACTCACTTCACTCACTCACACCTTCATTCAGACATCTCTCTCACTCACACACACACACACCTACACACATTCACACAAATATGCATAAACACATACATACACAATCCCTCTTTAAAACACCTTGGCTCATACCACAGCAGTGATACATTCTCCCTCCAGCACAAACACCCTTCAGGCATCAAAATCATGCAGCAGATCAGCTGTTAGGATACGCCATTCGCCCCTTCCTTCTCGTGCTCTTAAATCAGGCTCAGGGTGGGGTCAGCATTGTGACACCCATCCCTGAACAGAGACAGTGGGTAGGTGGGTGAAGAATCCTTCCTTGTACTGCATGAGCCAGATGTGTCTGTGTGTATTAAGAAGTATGAAGGTCGAAACATCAGACAGGTCCCCCACATGTTTAGCTAGGACAGTGTATGAGTCAATGCCGGAGTGCTGATACCTGTGGGCCTTGCCCATACACAACACTGTGCAGTGCATTAAGAACAGCACCAGGCTTGCATTTGCCAAGAATATAAATATGAAAAGACTACATTTGAATCATAAGACACTCACTTCATAATGCAAATAAAAATAATGTGTGCCAAGATCATTTTCAAGACCAAGAGGTTCCGGCAAATATGATAGATGCACTTTGGCACACCCTTTTGGTGAGCCGTCACTGAGCATTATAGTATTTATCATCGGCATTTGTAATATCGGCCAACACATGAGGAACCCTTTGCCATGATATCTGTATCTCAAGGGGAGGTCTACCACACATTTGTTGTTTTATCACCTCTGAGAGCCCAAAGGCAAAATAACTGCATCCCGTCACTCTCTGCATCATGTGGCGCTGGTTGCAGACAGCAGTGCCCATGCATGCATACGTGTTATCCTTACGCAACAATGAACCCCAACTTGTTTCAGCATTTAGTGCCCTATGGCTCATGCTGGGCTTATACCCTGCCTAAGCACTATAGTGATTGCTGATGGTCTGAACACTCAACTTGAAAAGCGTAACAGAAATAGGAGCTGGGTTTGAACCTCTCCTTCAGTGCTTTTCTATTGTAAACTTGTATGGATACGGTCTATAATGACATACAATTAAAAACAAATAATAATAATATGATCAGTTGTACATGGTATAATTTTATATCTTAATTGAGGAGCATGTGACTATTTATTTTCTAAAACTGCTCTATCACTTTATAACGGCCCGCTATTAAAACAGACTGCTTGATTGAAATGTGTGCTACTGTTTGTAAAGAGATTGTCTGAGTCCAAAATAAAACAAATGACATCATTTGCCAGTACAGATTTGCTCTAAAATAGAAGAGCATATCTGGGGGTAGCAATGTTATGGCGTTTCCTGCCTTCACCTGCAAGTGCAAAGACAACTTCATGGCTGGTGAGTGGTGATTTTTACAGAGGCCACTGATCTTAAACACCTCCCCTTGTCCCACAGTAACTTGTTCCCAATTAAAAACCCAGTTAAATAAAAATTAGGATAAAGCTTCTAGTGCAAGCAGCAATTATGCAAGATGCCCATCGAGAGAGGGTGTGCCTTGGGAGGGTTCATCTTAAATACATGGATCGAGGCCTCCAAATGCAGCCAGGGCACTGGAAAGCAAGTGTTAGGCGTAAAGACTTAAATAAAATCAAGAGCCTGGTGAAGTTAAAATAAAATACTCCAATCTGCATCTGTTCAGTAGCGTTTACACATTGAACAAAAACATTTGTGGGGAGAAACAAGCCGCAGCTGTAAAGGAATTCACAGTGGAGGAATCTAACCTCATGTCCAACAATAAAAAAAATAGGTGCCCCTCTGCGAGAACGAACACGGATAAATGACCCGTTCTTTAGGAAGGTGCCCACTCCAGAGTCCGCAACCACACTTTAGCACACTGTGCCTTTCACAGAAGGGAAATATCCATTTGCACATCTGTCTTTGTCCCATCCACATGGGCAGTCCAGCACCTTAATGCTATGGCAATTCTCTTCTGAACAAGTGTACCAACAGCAACCCCAGACACGTGTTTCAGCCTTGTTGGGCCTCATCAGTGAGGTGGAGCTGTGCCTCCCTGAGCACAGTGATCAAGGCGTCCACATCTGGGTGACCCTAGGAAACTTAGGGTGACAGTGAAAGTTGCCCCTCACCCAACTGCACTATTACCCTCCACATTGCGTACCGTCCTCCTGGACCTGCATTGGACTTTCAAGACACGCTCATACACGCCATTTCAGGCAACCTCAAAAAATCTACGAAATCTATCATTCTAGATGACCTGAATTTAGGACTGAATGATCCCTCTGACTCACAGGCAGCCACCCTTAACAATGCCCTTTCCACTCCAGGTTTCAAGCAAGCAGTCACGAAACCAGCCCACATAAAAGGTTGCACCCTTGATTGGATTGCCGATCACAATTGCTTTCCACATATCACTTCCATCACCCCCATTCCTTGGTCGGATCATTACGCCATCCACTTTGAACTTAATCTGACTAAAGAGCCTGCGGCCAGGCCCCCCCACCTCCCACCAGCACATGCTAGAAGCTCTCGCCTTCTCACCAAGGAGAGACTTCTACCGCACCTGCTTGTGCCAGCTCTTCAACCACTGTTCTCCACTAACCCAGACACTTTGGCCACTAACTACATCAAAGCCATATCCCAAGCGGTTGATGCCATAGCCCCACTTACCCTCAGAAAGGGTAAATGCTACAAACACACAAACTCCTGGTTCTCACCTGAACTCCTCGAACTACGAGCCAAGAAAAGAACTGCTCTGTACGCATGGCTGGCCAAACCTAATGATGCCACTAGACTTACATTCAAAGCCTCATCCAAAGACTACAAAAATGCTATAATTAAAGCAAAATCAGACACCTTCAACACTAGAATTTCTAACGCCAAATCAGGCTCAAGAGAGATATTTGCCATCTTTAGAGAACTTGAGTCACCAGCTCCTGCCACACATGCCATCTTGAAAGACAAGGAATGGTGTAATAGTGTCCTAGAAGCCATGTTAGACAAGCTTAACTCGCTACAAAACAAAATCATTGAACACCAACCAGCACTGGGAAAGCTTATCTCAACTATCTCGCATAAACCCCCTTACAAGGTTCCTCTCTTCTCCTTTAAGGACATGAGCGAACTAGAAGTAGCAGCACTCATCAAATCTATCAAACCCTCTACTTGTAAAGGAGACTCATGCCCAGCTCAGCTTATTAAAGAATGTGCAATAACCCTGACACCATTCATCACGGCCTTCATCAATGCCTCCTTCTCATCTGGCCAAGACCCAGCCTGCCTTCAAGAAGCCTTGGTACGACCCCTGTTTGGAAGTAGAAAGGTTGTGACTACATCTGAGGGCCTCTCCTGAAGTCCTACCTTCTTCCAGCATTGTTATTGGCCCATGCCAAGCCATCCCCTGCACAACACCCATATTTCAGCATAATGCACTCAGAAACCCTACAAGCCTTGTGGCAACATCGCTGCAACTACCTCATGTTTTTTCCCCTTATACCTGTTGCCTGTTTTTCTGTAAATGCTGTCCACTCTTCCTGGAATTGCCATCTTCCCCGGAACATCTGCTACTTGCTGGCACTGTCATTCATCCACTGGATCACTCATTCACCATCTGGTTGTTTTCCCCCATGGATAGTTGCTGCTGTTCGCGACCTGGACTCTGGAACTGTGCAGCTCCTTCTCCTGGGTCTCAATGATGGATGTGTGCTACCCTTTTCCTGCACCTATGCACTGCCCTTTTTCCTGGGCCTGCTAATTTTACCCTCTTCTTGGGCATGTGTGCGTCCCCTGTACTAGAGCCCGTGTCCTGACATTTCTTCTTGAGATTGTTTTTTTTGTTTTCTTTTTTAACTCTTTATTTAAGTTATTCAAAAATAAGTACAATTCAGAACAGGCAATCAAAAATGGAACTCGCCCTGAGCCAGCCCACTGCCCCTCTGAAAGTGCCCGGGTCCTGACCTTTCTTCTTGAGAATGTGAACTGTGTCATCCCCCTGAGTCTATAAAACTCACTCTCCCTGCACCTGATATGATATGCTAGGTTATTTACAACGCGCTTAATACCCAGAGGTTTCTAAGCGCGGACCCGGGGATCAAACCTGTGTTGCTCGGTGTCATCTTGCTTCCAAGGCGAGCACATTGCCGCTGAGCTATCCGCCCGAGACTGAAACCACCTGTGCATGGTTTTCTCTCCCTGATCCAGTGCTCTGTTCCCTTTTCTTGGTGTGCGTAATTTCTATTCTTTGTGGCTATTATGAAGCCGAAACTGTTGCATTGGAATACAAATTGGAAGGAGATGACATTTGAGGGACATAGAGCTTGTAGTTATGTTTTGGTAATATACTCACTCATTGTTGTTTTGGCTATTAGGTGGCATTTAAGGTCCACCTATAATCCAGAACTATTGCACTGGAGTACAGCGAGAAATACAGATGATATGTAAGGAAGGGCACACAACTTGTAGTTTTATTTTGGTTATTTAGCAGCCCATAAACTGCACATGTCTATGCTAAAACTTCTGGACATTCCCACCTACTAAAGTTAAATGCAAAACATACCCAAGTTTGACTATCAAAGTAAAATGCAAAACACAACCAAGTTTGACTATCAAAGTAAAATGCAAAACACAACCAAGTTTGGCTTTCAAAGTTAAATGGTAAGAGACAGTGGGTATAGAATCGCAGTATGAATCAGAAGTCAAAGGTGTGTGCAGATATTAGTGCATCAGAGAGCATAACCGGGAGAACTGTGAGAACAAGCAGAGAAGGGAGTGAAGGACCGAAGAAGGGAAAAGGGCAATCGGAAAGAGGGAACTAACTCATGGTGAGTGAGGTAAGAGAGTCTTGGTAGTCCGGTTTCATAGCTGAGTGAGGTAGGAACCTCAGGGAGGACCGGGTTGTGGCAATAGTCTCATGTAGCATTCTGGTAGCGGACAAGGAGCAGATAGGGGCCTCAGAAGTGGGCCTTTGTTCAGTGGGCTGGCTCCCACATCCCGGTCCCACCAATTGGCTAATTAAGACAAAGGTAGCCAGTGGAGGGGGGACCGTGCAAGGCTATGTAGGCAGCATCAAAAGCAGGCGGCCATCTTCGAAGGGGGTGTGGTTTTCCTCAACATGCACCAAGTCTCATCGATTTCTTTCCACAATACAGCCCATATGCAGCGCTGTAATTTCCAAAACACGTGGTTCAGGAAACATGTTTCACAAAAACAATACAGAGGTGGTTAAAGCAGTGCACAAACATTTAATTATGCCCAAGTTCTGAGAGAAACCTGTAATAAACTTGCAATCCCCCTTTGGCTGGATGTAAAAAGGCCTGTGGCAATGGTGGGGCCATGAGGCTTACCTTGCAAGAATGAAGCACAGCTGCAGATAATTGCGTGTTCGGGAAACAGCTGATGCAGAAATGATGATGCGCACGGAGAGCGCGAGGTTCAGGCAGTCAACGCCTGTTCTGGAACACCTGATGTAAAGAAAATGATGCGTGCGGAGCACGAGGTTCAGGCAATGAACGCCTGTTCAGGAACAGCTGATGGAAAGAAAATGATGCACGCGGAGTGCGAGCATCAGGCAATGAATGCCTATTCAGAACAGCTGATGTAAAAGTGAATGGTGCACGCAGAGAGCGCCAGGACAGGTCTATGCAGGAAGAGAAGCCAAGAAAGTAAGGAGCCCTTCTTGTGTGGGCTGGTAAGGCACTCAGGCAGAGGATGCAGGGATCAAGGTTGGAGAGCGGAGAACTCCACCTAACTGGTTGAGAGCGAAATGGGGAGTAACCCCACTTCTGGAAAATGCTGTGTGAGAGAGGGAGATAGTCAGCACACCAGTGATTTGCAAGGTGTCAGGCTGGGTGGTATATGAGGCATGAACAGCCTGCCATCGAAAGTGAGTTGTAGCGCAAGGAGCCAAAGAGCAGCAGACATAGGGTTGCCATGGAAAAAGCATGGGGAAGTCCTTAAACAAAAATCCTCCAAAATGTAATTGTCACCGGGAAAACACCAACCAAGGTACAGAGAAAGATTATTATCTGGCAACCATGTCAGTGGTTGCTCTGCTTATAAAAACCTTCATTGTGATCCAAAAATGCTTCGTGTTCGCAGGTCTAACTAACTGCTGTGGCATCTGTGGGGGCCATCTTGGAAGGGAGTCATCTTCTTGTTGAGGACTTGGGAATAGCTATGTTTTCCCGGATTACCTAGTCTAAATCTCCCTGTTTTTATTCATCTCCATGTATCGCAAACTTTCCAAGAGCCCGCCTATTTTCCATATTCCTAACACTGAACTGGTTTTGTCAATTTTTTTCTGCCACTGGGACAGGGGTTCAGCAAATAGGCTTGTTCCCAATTTAACTAGTATGCTCTTGCATAACATTTTAAACCAAAGCAAAAGAACTGAGAACCCTAGGTGCTTTTTATGTTTTATCTGTTGAAGCAGTAAGGAAGTAAAGAAAGTGTGCCTTACTTTTCTGAAAAAAAAAGATGGGACTTCCTTTGTGGTAACACCTGTTTCTTTTTATGTTATGCAGCAAACGGGGAAACGTTTGCCAACTCCTTTTTACACAATCAGCAAAAGCTTTGTCAAGATTCAGCATTTAAACAGTAATGTCTAAATGTATAAATATGTTTCTGTATCACAGCTTGGTAAATAACAATGGTCTGGACCTGTGTCTATACATCCCTATGCTGAAGTGCGATTTAATAACATATGCCTACTGTAATTGCAACATTTTCACTATGACACCTGAGGCTTGTGGTTAGATCGTCATTCTAGCGGTATGAACACCAACATGTTGTGCTATCATAGCAATTATCATACGCCATCGCTATTTGGCTTTACCTGCACAAACAAGCACAGATTTGATTGTTCGGTTGAGCTTTGTGTTCATTCTTTTATACAGAAAATAAAATGTTTAAGTAGATAGACACTGCCTGGTGCTGAAGCACAGATTGTGCTATTTGTGTAGTTGTAATTACAGTCAAAGTTAGCATGCGTGGCAGCTGTTTTTACCCAGCCTTGAACGTGAGTCCAGAGGAGGGGAGCCAACCTGACGCCCTGCATATGTTTTGGCCTACCACTGTCACCAACTGCAGCTATCATGGTCAGTGGTAAGGAGTCACAGGAGTAATAGGCCAAGTATCAGTATGCTGACAGGGTGACTTCCTTTGGTCTAGAGTATTGGGCAAGGGTTTAACTTCAAAAGGTAGAATATGTTCAACTTGTTAAGAAAGACAGAAGGAGCAGAAAGATCTGGCAAGCCTCATTAGAAGTCTGGTGGTTTCCTGCCGGTAAATCCGGTGGGATACCAACAGACAGTTAACCATTAGTGGCACTTGGTCTGCCGGAATTACGGGCAGATTCCAAGTGCTGGTCAGTGCAGGTCTTCCCCATTCCATGGAGTCCCAAACGAAATTACCAGCACAGTATTTCCACACCAGCACACTTGTAATGAGACCCAATATTACTCAAACTGCACTGAGAGCGCACAGTGAACACCCCCACCTTTGCATTCCCAGTGCAAATTTCAATTGCAAAAAATACGTAACCGTGAGCCCAGTTCTTCAATTACTAAATGCATATTTACGAAATGTGTTCTGAAGGGAGTTTTGTTTCCCTCATTTGTATGGGAATGGTCCCTATGCACGAGTTTCTCTTTTTTGTGCTTGTGAATGCTCCCATTGCAGAAGCATGTGCAAGACCAAACTGTCTTCTGCCATCCCAAGGAAGCCACCTGGGCATGGTGTATGGACTATCTGACTGCACACACTGCATCGATTCCCCTTTGCTGCAATCCGAGTCTGCAACTCCTTGAGGAGGATCTCGTCCCAATCCCAAGGTTAGGCTGGTTAGGGAATGGCATGCATACATCTGCGTGCACGCCACATGCTTGGAATGCAAGAGATATGTGGCACGCATTGCACAGGTTGCTATTTATCTTCTCTGGAACTGAAACCAAAGTGTTCATATGTACAAAAAAAAGATAATGTGGTCATTTCTGTGGCTGCAGGGTTGAAACAACACAATTTATACAATAGAATGTCCACCACCAGAAGGTACACTATATTTCCCAAAATGCTACACTAGCCCACCAAATATAAGCCAGCATAATTATCCAGGCTTCTTAAGCACTGCTCTGACAAACACCACAGACAACCACAAAATTATCTTGGGGACCTGGAGCGGTTCTATGTCGTTTCATCGTCAGGCGTTTCAAAGCCTGCAATTTAAATGTGTCTGAAATAATGAAAAAGTTCATCGATTATTTTTTTTTGGGCCCCCAGTCCCTCCTCCCCCACCTATATTTAACTATACCCGACCCCCCAACCACTTACCTGCCCTTTCCCACCACCCAAAAAAAAATTAGATGAACTTTCATTTTATTTTGTACACGTTTAAATTGCAGGCTTTGAAATGCCTGGCAATGGGCCTCATTACAACCCTGGCGTTAAGGGGTTAACGGCGCCGTAAAAAAGGCTGTGGCGCCGTTAAACCCTTAACGCCCGATTCACACTTTAACGCCTGCTTTTTGCAGGCGTTAAAGTCCAACCCGCTAAGGGACCTTGGTGCTAATTACGGCACCGTAATTTACGGTGCCGTAATTAGCGCCTTCCCCATTCCCATTGCGCCCTATGGGCCAAAAATAGGAATGGGGAAGGGGCCATGGTGAATGGGGATTTACCGCCCGCCAACCTTGGAATGGGGCGGTAAATCCGCCATCCACCATGGCGGAATCCGGCATGGACCATGGTGCTAATAGCACCATGGTCCAACGCCAGGGTTGTAATGAGGCCCAATGAAAGGACGTCGTACCCTTTTCAGATGTGCTCACTTCAACATTGTAACAAAGCGACTTAGCCTGCTCTCTCTGCTACGAAGTGAATCCCCTGCCCAACTGCTTGCAGATCCTGGAGCTCCAAGAAGCCGTGAAAATGGCACAAATCATGCCATATAAGATTAGTTAACATAGCATAACAGGGCATAGAAAAGAGTTTGCTCATTCGCCTTCAGTATCTGGTAGTAGGGCAGGAAATGACTGTTAGTTCTGTAGTGATATATTTAATTACAACCATTAACATAGGGTGTTTGTCTCCCCAATCAAAAGCACCACCCAATATACCTATGATGTGATTCAATCTAGCCCTATCTATGACTCATCTAGAGCCACACAGATCCCTCCCCCTGTGCCACAGATAAGCCTAGAACCAGGCCGTGGTACAGAAAGAATATAGTTGTATTAAATAATAAAATTTGCACAGAATTACTACTGACACCACTTTACTTGGCACAAAGCAAAGCTTCAATGCAAATAACTCACTTTTGGGGAATAGATATTAATAAAAGATCTGAAATTACATCACGTGTGCGTTTTCCATTTTTGGGTCTAATGTAAACAGAACGCGGTTCAAATAAACAGTTCAAACCTTCTATCACACACAAAAATCAATTAATGCAACTATGATGCTGCATCTTAAAATGACAAGATCCCGCCCTTGTGACTCATATATTATGAAGTTAGGTATAAATACAATGCAACATTTTTTGTACCGGTAAAAAAATTTCACACATGCAGTGCTCTTTACTTATAATCGCCCTGCGCGCATGTCAATGCTAGCAATGTGCAAGCACAACAAACTTTGATATACAAACCTTTTAGATTTATAGAACCCTTCTTCCTTTGCCCCTTGGCCATATAGAATATCTTTACTATCAGGAGTCACTTTCCTACTCTCATTAGAGAGTATGCTTTTCAATTAGGGACTTTCGCTTTATTTCATTTAGGCAAAACACTTTTATACCCCAGTGTTAAGATGGATTTCTGAACTCTGTCCTGGAGGGGCAGAGGTTCAGAAGGCCAGCCTATTTTCTTGGAACAGGGTAACCTCTGGACAAGCCAGACCAATCAGGGTAGCGATCGCGGCAGTCAAGACTAGGTCTCAAGAGGGGTGAGGGTGACTGAAAGCCCGCAATGAGCACACAAAGCAAGGACTCTTACAAATTACTCCAAGCAGGTGTTATATTAAAAATATAGACACATTTATTACAAGGCCTTTGTAACATTGACCGTAGCAAGAAATCACAATAAAACTCAAGTAAACCAACACATACCAATCAAATCCAATATATATACAAATACAAACGAGTCTAACGAGTTAGACGCACAAAATGTGTAGACCACCTAGATGGGGAGGAAAACAGGCATTGCGAATAATAATTAGACCCAGTCCGCCTTCAGAGGCACCTAACTAAAAGGAAGTCCGAGCCCTACGAAGAGTGGAGCCTTGTGCTCAAAAGTACCTGCACACACTGTTGCCAACGGGCAAAGGGGGGTCTCTTCGAGGGAATCAGGCAGTTTAGTTCGATGGACAAATGAAGATGAACAGAGCTCCGCGACTCAAGCGCAGCCTCCACTGTGGGCAGAAGCAGAGCGCGAGTACGGAAAGGCGTGCTGTTTGACACAGCGGGGAAAAGCTATGGGCTACTGCAGGAGGGCGACCAGTTCCTAGCGATGCTACTCACCGGTCCCCGATGCAGGCAGACCCAGGCTTCTCCGCGTCAGTTTCAGTGCTGGCAGGTTCAGATATGAGCAGGGAACGTCTCGGCGTCGTGTAGATTCCGCAGCAGCAGAAGTTGAGTTGAGGATGTCCCAAACGCAGTGAACCCGCACAGTTTGTTACCACAGCAGGGCAACGGAGCGGCCGTGTGTATTTCAGCCCAATGTACACTACCAACTTCAGACCTGGGAATGCCAAGTGTACGAATCGTGTGAGAGTGACAAGGACTCGTAATACAACACAACCTGACGGCGGTTACAGAGCAAGACTCCTGGGTAGGCTGGTCAGTCTGCTGGATGGCCCAGAGACACTTCCGAAGGCTTACGTGCAGGAGATGGTGAAGATGCCGAGAATAGTTGTTCCCACTATTCCAAGGGGTCGAAGTACCAGTACAGGCCTTCTCGTTCGATCAGAGGTAGAAAGGGTTTCACAAAGCGACAGCAGTGCAGAGGAGCAGTCCTTCAGCAGGTCACCAGCGATTCCTCGGTTCAGCCTCGTAGTTGCAGGATACTTGGCTCCTGTATTCCTTCGTTCGTGAGAACTCAGGAGATCGACCTGGTAGTGGTGTTTCCAGCCCCCTCTTATCCACGGTTCCCTTTGTGCCAAAACAGAGGGGACCCAATGGGAGATCTGCTCATAAAACACTCACACCATGCGTGGACCTATCACGGACCACGGTGGTCCCAGGCATTTACGACACCCTAGACTCTCTGGCCCCAGGATGTGTATTGGGACCAGACATCCCAGCCCACATCCTGGAGGTGCACACAAGGCCTGTAGAAGCCAGCGAAAGCATCTGTGTTTCGCGGGAAAGTACATGCCCAAATAAGGAAGGCCCGGGGTCGGCTCGACCTGGGGAAGGTGAAGGCGGCAAGACGGTCAGCGGACAGGACAAAGAGCCTCGTGGTCTGGCCATTTTGGGAGCCAGGCCACCATTTTGGGCTAAGCGTGAGAAATGCGCTTAAACGCCAAAAGGAGCTCAAAAACACAAGAAACGATCGCTGCCACCAGTCCCGTCCGTGATTCACTTGCACCATTCATTAACAATCCAAAGAGAGTATCTAGGGCCTGTAGAAGACTAGAAACCCAAGAGAGCACTAATTTAGCTGACAGTGCTCTCTTGTGTCATGTTGCGCGAAAGCTGCAACATGATAAAAGAACTACGGAAAACAACGTTTCCCGGTACTGACTGTCTTAAGGGCATGTCAGTTTCCCCGTAAGAATGGAGCGAAAGCCCAGAGGAGTGCGGCAGAAGGCTGCACTTCTCTGGCAAAGTCTAGATCCTGGTGAAAACAACAGCAAAAAGTTTAGGGGTTGCCACATGGAAGGAAAATTACCCACAATTAAGAAATCTTTCCTAACACCCAGCACAAAAACCTGGGCATTCAGTTACATTCAGAACCCCTCTGTTAAAGGCAAGTACTCAGGAATGGTGAACAGTTAGGAATTTAGTTTTTTCAAGGACATCCCTCCCTATTAGGGAACATTGGGGTTGGCAATGAGAAATAGGAATACCCACTTACTTTAAATAATTATATAGGGCCTCATCACAAGTTGGGCAGTATCCCAGCAGTATTACCGCCAGGATACCACCCGGGCTAATAGCATTACCGACACCCAGGCCGGCGCTATTTGCGCCAGATCAAGGGTTGGGCAGTAATGGGTATTCCCCATTCTCCAATGGTGCATTTTTGGTGCAATTAGCATGCGCTAATAGCACTGCGCTAATTGCAACAGAAAATGGATGTTATAGCTTATAGCTGGGGGTAAATGCTGCCAGACTTGTGATTGGGTGGACCCTTAAATGCGGCGGTAATAGCATTTCCACCGCATTTATGGGCTACCACCCAACTCGTGATGAGGCCCTATACCTTTAATTAGCACTAGGTAAGAGGCTGGAGGGTTCAAACTCCCCTGAACTCCCCCAACGTTCAATTACTATATGGAATTAATTAAATATTTTTTTTGTAAAATGCTAAGGGTCCAATCAGTTTGCCCCCACCCACTAATTAAGGGGAAGGTATTAACTCAAATAGATCCCCCAATATACTTGGTTCTGTTAGCCCAATTACTGACACTGAATGTCTCTGGATTTGTGTCAGTACGCGTCTTCGCCCTTGGTGCTTCTATGATAGATGGCGTACTGCTTGCTAACCACAACAACCTTTTTTGCCAACCACAACATGGTGCTATGTTCCACATTGCCAATTACAACATGGCATTACGTGACTCTCGGCATCTCATGTTTCCTAGGAAGAGCTTCCACACACCAAGGCTTGAAAACAACTGGGTGGACTCAATGCATCGCGTTGCAACTTCCTTGGTGCCGGTAACACTTCTCAACCTGCTTTCTTCTGTATTCTTAGCCTTTCTCTTGTTCTACGATTCGAGCCTTGCTTATCTTCCTGTTCCCCCTTTCCTCCTGCACTCTGCCTGCACTACTCTGCTTAGCTTTCCATATGTCCTCTCCACATGTGAACCAACGTGAATTCCAATACTTCTTCTGTGCTAACCTGTTAATCCGTGGGCACTTTTTACTCTTGCCTGCATTGGGGTTTTGTGTAGCTGTGTGTACGGACTTCAGGACAACTAAGGACTTCAAACTGCAAGAAGGTTTTTTCACTCCTCTGGAGTTTCTCCTTGGGTTTTTTCCTTCCCTTTGCCAGCCCGGTCTGGTTACTTTCACACAGCCCTCGCATCGGGTGATGAGAGACCTTATCTACATCACAGAGGAACCTCTGCCAGAGACTCGGGTAAGAAGAAGCCGAGAAAATGTAGTTCTCGGGAAAGACATCAGCATTTCTGGACCCTATCTTAGGCTCTAGTCAGATATTTCTGTCATGGATAACACACATAATTCATCCCTCTGTTTGGCTCTATGTTTCATGGTCTCCCAATTCTTGTCTCCCAAGCATTGTTAGTTCTGCAGCAATTTTTCAGTAATTCCACCCAGATGTTTTTAGGCAGCTCCTCCCTTTTCCATTGTGCATCGACTTTTTATAACTTTCATCACACCCCCAAAATATTATAAAATATATTTACATTTGTCTCATCCTGCAGCACTTAATGAAATGACTCCCATTTCAGCAGGTTGCAAGTTCAAACAGCAGTTTTTCCTGAATTAGTCACAGATGATAAAAATCAGTGCCTCACCATTTTACATACTGTTAACTATTTCACTAAGCTACTACCTCCCAACATTTCTGCCTCGTGACAATTTATGGGAAGCCATAAACACATTTTTGATTGTATATTAGGTTCCAAAGGTCGAATTTTGATGAAAGCAGGCCTTGTGATAAGCTTTCCAGCGATACTTGTCCCATTTCTGTAAGTGTCACAGTTCCAAAGGTAATGAACAATATATGATCTTCTATGTAACCCAATGGCATTGTACTAATTACACACATTATCCCTTCAAATTTCACATTAAGCTTTGTTTCTTCAAACTGAACAGGGGATCTGGCCATAGGCTTCCTAATGACCCAAGCCTTCAATAAAGTCCATCAACATTCTTCCATAGTCAAAGGCTAATGGATGACCTGTCTGCTTATCTTGAAAGCTGATCTATAGCCCCATCCTCCATGCTCATGGTAAATCTTTCAGAAACATGCCTGTGATCAGTATCTCTGTGCTGACCACAACTTGGATTTTATTTTAAAGAATGTATTCAGAGTTCAACTCATCAAGGGCTGTCTCTCTGTGGATCAGCTGTTAACTCCACCCCCAATAACTCCAATGTCATGCCAAAATACAACATCCTGTCTGGCCCTGAAACTTCAAAGAGATTGTCTTTCAGATAGAGAGGGAGAGCAGAGCAGAGGCCTGGCATCCATTGTGGGAAGGTCGTTTTGGATTCCATTGTAAAAGTCACCTATAATGAACAGAAATCTGTGCCATTTCTTTCTTTAGACATGTGGCCCGCATGAATATTTGACCTAATTTCATATGCAACTTTCTCCTGCACCATGCCATCAATGTTCATTTTTACATCATGATATATTCACATTACTCTGGCAAGGGATATTTGGACTCCCTTTGTTCATTGTTTTTAAGCTGCAAATTGCACACACTTTCCATGGCAACTGTTTTTGTTGTTTGCAAAGTCACCGTTTAGGCCTCAGTATATTTAATGAACGGTACTTTCATGGCTTTGAATTTCACATGCAAGGTACACTTAATTGTTAGTCTTCCTGTTTCTGCTAACCTGTTGATGTATTTGGCAGTCTGCTTTCAAATGACAAGAACATATTTCTGCATTTATAGGCCCATTTAACTTTATTTCTCTGGAAACAACATTTTGTCATGGTTACTCCTGGGAAAAAGCAGGAAAGAGTGGTTTTTTTCTCACAATTCAACTTTTTTCGATTCAGCACGTCCCGCTCTTTTTTATTTCCTCCAGGAGTAGGCTCTCTGGTCTCCAATCATTATTTTTGCAGGTGATGTGGAGTTTTCCCCTTAGCCCTAAAAATTCCCACATCTTGGTCATTAAATCACTGGTAAACTGACTTCCTCTGTCTGACACAATCCTTTGTGGGAGGGTGATACAAGAGAAGATATGGTTGATCATTAGCGCAGCACCTGTCTCTGCCTTACAAGTTAGGGCAGGAAGACATTATACCCACTTTTTAAACACGCATTTTACAGTCATGTTCTTGTTTCCTCTAGAGGAGTGAATCACTGTCCCAATGAAATCGACTTGCAAACCTAACTAAGGCAGTCTCATTCCCCTTTTTTGCATGGGAGCTGTGTGTGTGGGGGAATTTGGCAGAAATTGTGCACACACAAGACACCCCTTTCGATATATGTTGAGGTCCTGGCCCATTTCTTTGTAGCCTGTATGCAACCTCACACAAGATTTCCAATGTTGTGTGAAAACTCCTATGACTGGCAATGACCACGTCCGTCATGGGCATGATTGAACATCAGGCTCCGGAATTAGGTTTGTACCACCCACTGTTCACATCCAAATAGGGATCTCTGTACCAAGAAATAGTCTTGGATTGAAAACATTTTGGAAAATGTCAACACCTGCAGATGCTCCAGTGTAATCCAACTCTGTGTCGATGACATTTTCCAATAATAGGGTCCTCTTTTTGTGCAGTGATCAAATCTGCATCCAGGGCATCTTTACTCTACTGGGCAGTTGAGAATTCACTGTTGGCATGAGTTTTAGACATGGTTCCAGCTGTGACTTGGCCTTCACCCAGCCAAGACGCTGTCTCTGTGAAATCCCCTGGCAGAGCTCCAGTTTTAGCCAGCTGGTCAGCCTGGTCGTTCCCAGTCTTGTCAAGCCGCTCTATTTTGGAATGACCTCTTATCTTTTTCCAATATATGGTCCTCTAATTCTTATTAAAGTCTCTATGGATGTCCCCCTCACCCTATAAAGGGAATTATTTGTGTTTTGGGGGAGAGTTGGTTCCTAGTCACCTGCATTGAAAAAAGTGTGTGACTACATGTACCAGAATCCTTAGAGACTTTAATGAGAATTAACCAGACACACCTGAAAAGGAAAAGGAAAACAGCCTCCCTGATGATTGATAAAGTCAAGAAAACGTTTAGAGGAGAAGACTAACTGTTGTTTTAGAAGGTAAATCTGACTGGGAATGCATGCCTCATCTCCATTTCTTCTTACAGTGTTTCAAGAGTCCCGGGCTCAAGAGGCAGAAGCACCAGGGTCATTATGCCTTACTATGGAGAGCCATAAACATGGTTTTCCCCCTCCACCTATCAAGGGAAAGATTTGTACTTTGGAGAAGAGTTGGTTCCTAGTCACCTGCATTGAAAAAAGTGTGTGACTACATGTACCAGAATCCTTAGAGACTTTAATGAGAATTGACCAGACACACCTGAAAAGGAAAAGGAAAACAGCCTCCCTGATGATTGATAGAGTCAAGAAAACGTTTGGAGGAGAAGGCTAACTGTTACTTTAGCAGGTAAATCTGACTGGGAATCAGAGTGCGCGACTCATCTACATTTCTTCTTACAGTGTTTCAAGAGTCCCGGGCTCAAGACGCAGCAGCACCAGGGTCATCATGCCTTACTATGAAGAGCCATAAACATGGTTTTCACCCTCCCCCTCTGTAGGGAAAGATTTGAGCTTTAGAGGAGAGTTGGTTCCTAGTCACCTGCATTGAAAAAAGTGTGCGACTACATGTACCACAAGACTTCCTGTTGCTTTAGCAGGTAAATCTGACTGGGAATCTGGGTGCGTGCCTCATCTCCATTTCTTCTTACCTCAGAAACAGGCCAACAATGTAAGAATCAGGAGATGTGGAAAAACAGCCCCACAAGCAGACCTGACAATGGGCCTCATTACACGTTGTGCGGTAAAAACTGCAAATTAGCGGCATGGTGCTATTAACGTGTCCGCCCTCGCAAGAGGGCGCTAATAGCGCACGATCATGAGTATGCGGACACGAGCATAGCGCCATTCCGTTAATGACCCTACCGCCATGCCGGTAAAGTCCCCTAAAAGTCCCTTACCGGCTTCCACGAAAGTGCAGATAGCACCTCCGCCCTCGCGCTACATGCAAATAGCGGTCAGCTATTAGCTATTAGCGGTGACCGTTAAATTGCAGAACCGGAAATAGCGTCATCGCACAGGAACGGGAAAGAGCACGGCAGCCATCTTTAAAAACACAATCCATTGCCATCCTCTGCCCCCAGGACCTGTTTCGAGTTGTGAGCAGTGCAAAATCATCTGGGACACCTGCATCATGCCCAAGGCACTAAAAAAAACCTCCGACAGGCAGTGCATGGATAAATATACGCCAGAGGAATTGAACATGCTAGCACAGACCCTGGCTGAGAATGCCGAGGTAATGTTTGCTAATGACATGCGCCGGCCAACCTTATTGAAAAAAAAAAACATCTGGGAGGAGGTAGCTGTCAAAGTCAGTGCTGCGGGCACCAGCACGCGCACTGTGCGCGAATGCAGGAAGAGGTGGGACGACCTCAGACTGCGGGTGAGGGGCATCCTGGCTGAAAACCATTGCATTGCCAGTGCCGGTGGAGATGGTTCACCAATCCGAATGAAGGAATGGGAGGAGACATGTTCAAACCTGATTGCCGTTGAATCCATTGAAGGAGTGGGCAGCATGGAGTTCGGCGTGGGTACCACTTCAGATGGAGGTGAGTGTACACATGACAGGAATGTACTGTCCCCCCCATATGTGAGCACAGACTCCTCTCATGCATGGACACACAACCACACATGCATCCATCCCTCACCATGTCAGTGTCAGACCCAAACACAAACACATGCACACATCACCAGAGACAAGTTCCAAACACAACCATGCATGGATGAGGCACTGAACTGGCACATCACCTGCATCCACAACTACTAAGTCCCAATGGCCACAACTGCTTCATTTATGTAATCTGCATTAAGTATATTGAAACGCAACCAATGCCATCCCCCTTCTCGTCCCTGACAGGCTCACATACAGATGGTGAGGATGCCACTGATGCATCCCAGGCACCAGCTACGTGCAAGAGGCCAAGGGCACAGGAGCCAGAGGACACCACAACAACATTCAGGGGCAAGGGGGGAAGGCCATACCTCACGAGCAGAAAACATTGTCACAGTGCCACTGCCAGGGCAGAAGTAGCTGCACCAGAAACTGCAGCCCCACCACCGTTGGAGAACCCACTTGCACCAATGCCAGCCACCGAGGGCCCACCATCAGTTGCGGCAAGCTCCGCTGGTGAGGCAGCCGCCACTGCCCCCCTATACGATCCGGAGGACACCCTAGTGGAGCCTATGGTGATGCACACCCCAAGCCCCCCTAGAACCCAGAGCCAGCCCCAACCCAGACCCCTGGGTCTGATGTGACTGTTAAGGACAACTACCCAGCAATCATGTCCCCCATGTTACCTTCACCTGCTGCAGTGGGTGCATCAGAGGGCACAGCATCCAGTGCACGGTCACCCAGCACTTCCCCCCAACTGACCACCATCCTGGAGCGACAACATGAGCTGACTGTGCTGGTTGGCCAGCATGTCGAGGAGGCTGCCCGACTCAGGGAGAACATTGTGGAGACGGTGAGGCACTCCACTGAGAGAATGGATGCAAACACTGACAGGCTATGCAACGAGATAGCGATGCTCAGGGAGGTCCTTGTTCGCATGGCCGACACCATGGACCGCCACTTTTCACAGCCAGCCCAGTCTGCCCCATCATCATCTTCGGGGTCGAGACAGACAAGCCCCCTCCGGCGTTTTACACGCACCACTAGGCGCACGACTGACGGTCCCCAAGATGCTGCCAAAGACAATGGCAAATAGGGTGGCAATGGAGATTCCTCTGTGTGCATTGGCCAGAGCAAACATGCCAGACACATGAGGGACTGTTGGTAGGGGGTGGGGGGTAGGGTGTTATGGGTCTGTTGTGGGGGTTGGGGGTAGGGTGTTATGGGTCTGTTGTGGGGGGTGGGGGTAGGGTCTTATGGGTCTGTTGTGGGGGGTAGGGTGTTATGGGTCTGTTGTGGGGGGTGGGGGGGTAGGGTGTTATGGGTCTGTTGTGGGCGCTGGGGGGTAGGGTGTTATGGGTCTGTTGTGGGGGGTGGAGGGTAGGGTGTTATGGGTCTGTTGTGGGGGGTGGGGGGTAGGGTGGTGGGATGTTTTGTTACTTGCACTTCTACACCTTTCTGTTTCTCAATACACTGGTTTATGATCAAAACACAGGCTTGGACATCTTCATTGTGTATGTGTACTTTATTGGCAACAGGGTCCATTGCGTGCTCCCAAACATACACCAGTGCATTGATACCCATATCCATGTGACAGTATGTAAACATGTTCCTCAGAATATTTGGTTGATCAGATGCTGTCTCACAGCACGTCCCTCCTGCCCATCCCCTCTTGCAAGACCTGCATCCCCTTCACCTCCGTCCTCATCACTATCATCATCCTCATCAGATGCTTCCATTTCAACACAGGGGGCAGTGGCACATTCCGTCTGATACACATATTGTGCAGCATGACACATACCGTGGTGATCTTGCTCACCTTCTTATGTCCATACAGGAGAGCACCGCCAGACCTGCTAATGCACCTAAACCGTGACTTCAAAAGGCCAAAAGTCTGCTCGATCACGATGCGGGTACGGGTATGTGCAAGATTGTATTCCTCCTCGTGCCTGTTCTGTGGGTTCCGTAGAGGTGTGAGGAGCCAGGTCTTCAGGCCCGCATCACCTGTGTGGGGGAAGGAACGGGGTCCTGTTACTGTTCACCTCAAGAGCGGCCTGTTCACATCACACAAATTGATATTGCATTGTGATTCAAGTACACAATTGACAGCATACATGCAGATGGTCTGGGTGACAGCAACGTGCAAGGGGGAGGTTGACCCTGCAAGTAGACATGCCACATTGATGCCTCAAACAGTAATTGACATGTCCTGGGTGATGCGAGGTCTTCGGTGTCCCTGGGCCCAGGCAGATATATTTCCACACTGCTAGTGTACTGCCATTCCAACATTGATGTTGCCATGCAGAGAGGCATCTCTTCAGTGGTGCAATAGGTGCGTGGGGAAATGCTATGGCTAGTGGTGATCCCTTTGCATGCATTATAGGGCACATTGCATTATTGATGTTGTGCTGGACTAATTCAGGATGCAATCTTGATGGCATGTGTGGAATTTTTGTATTTTGTGGCGTGGAATGTTGTGCAATTT
Source organism: Ambystoma mexicanum (assembly GCF_040938575.1). Classification (NCBI taxonomy): domain Eukaryota; kingdom Metazoa; phylum Chordata; class Amphibia; order Caudata; family Ambystomatidae; genus Ambystoma; species Ambystoma mexicanum. The sequence continues at coordinate 233,621,113 of NC_090939.1, read as the reverse complement.
GTATGTGGATGGATGTTTAATGTTACTAGACCTGGAATGTCATCTGTGTTGTGTATCCTATACTTGCATGTCGGTTCATCTCAAGTACGTTGCCGCCTTCCCAGATGGACATTGCCGTACATCTGTATGTGCATTTTGCCCACATACGACAGGCTACACCCAGTTGGAGTACGTATCTCTCCCCCCCTTCACACCCAGTTGGAGTACGTATCTCTCCTCCCCCTTCACACCCAGTTGGAGTACGTATCTCTCCCCCCCTTCACACCCATTTTGAGTACGTATCTCTCCCCCCCTTCATACCCAGTTGGAGTACGTATCTCTCCCCCCCTTCACACCCATTTGGAGTACGTATCTCTCCCCCCCCTTCACACCCAGTTGGAGTACGTATCTCTCCACCCCCCCAGTCACATTGTCATGTGCTTGCCCTGCTACTCACCAAGTAGCCACGAACGTTGTCCGGTGTGTTGCTCCATGTAGCATGGGATAGTTGAGTTCCGCAGGACCATGGAATCATGGGTTGATCCGGGAAATCGTGCACAGCAATGTGTGATTATCTTGTTGGCGTCACATACCATTTGGACATTGATAATCGGTAGACTACTTCATTGTGATGTGGGACCACCAATTCCACATGGGTACAGTCGATGGCCCCGATGCAACTTGGGATGCCTGCCAGTGAATAGAAGCCAACTTTTGTGTTTGCAATCTCCTGGGCAGTCCGTGGCATGAATATGTGTTTAGGTGCATGCTTCAGGAGGGCATCGAGTACCTGGTTCAGCGTGCAGGAGAATACTGGTTGTGAGATGCATTACATCTGTCCCACTGTATGCTGGTAGGTGCCTGTGGCCAGGAAGTGCAGCACACTCCCCACCTTCAGTAGCGGGGGGATGGCAGTTCTGATGTCTACGAGGCTCACAATGTCGTCGTGGATCATGTCCACGATGCTGGTGATGATAGCCCTGTCCAGACGGTACAGGGTGTGTATCTGCTCAGGGGTTAGGTTAAATGGACTGGCTCTGATCCTGGGGATTGTTGGGTGCCTCTGTGGTATGATTGGGTGCCGTGGTGGTGCTTGCTGTGCCTGTCTTGCCCTCCTCCTCCACCTCCTCCTGCGTCTTCTTTGTGCTGCCTGTTGTTGTTGCAGCTGCACTGCAATGAGGTCCTCCAGGCCATGTAATGCTGCCAATATTGGAACCATCTTGGTGTGGGAAGGGGTGTGGGAAGGGGTGTGGTGTGCTCCTTTTGAGCTGCCACAGTCTCCATTGCCTCCACCTGTGCTGATTTTGTCCACCTGTGGCAGGTGGGAACACTGCTCAGTTCTCTTAATGGGTGGTTTGCGATGGCGGTATTAGCGCCATGGCGGTAAGGGGTTTTAGGTGCTTTACCATGTCGCTATTAGCATGGCCGCTTGACTTGTGATAGTGTGCTATTGGCGGCATGGCGCTATTTACGGGATGGTGGGTCGCGCGCACGCGGACTGGCCGCTATTAGTGGCAGCCTACTTAGCGGTGCCGCTAATAGCGGTGAGCAGGGTAGTGATCCGCATGGGGATTTAACGTTACCGGTATTCCATTACCGGTAACGTTAAATCCCTACCGCCTACCGTGTAATGAGGCCCACTGAGTCAAAGTTGGCCCAGAGCGAAGATCATTTTTTGAGGGATAAACACAGAGCACTGGGAGTACATGGATAAGCTCTGAATCATTCTTCATAGATGAAGGAAGATGAAAACATCTGTGAGAGCCAAATTGTTGGTCAATTAAAAGTGTACAAAGTTCATATGAGATAGAATGAGCAAGTCTGTAGAGGCCAAAAGGAGCAACAGCACCCTGCATAATTAAATCAAATTTCAGTAAATGGATGGCTGAAATTGATAAATTCATGGTCTTTTCACACGTGACTCAGAATTCGAAAACAAAGGCTATTCATTAGAGCCTCAAGCTAAGATAGTGGTGTGCTCGCACTCCCTTGAATTTTCCAGGACAGTGAGCAGCAACAAGGTCAACTACAAACAGATGACTTTGGCTGATGTCCTACCGATTACAGGTGATAGACTAATTGGGAAAATGGGCAGTAGCCTGATGGGATTCAAACGCCTAGGTTTTGTTTCATCTATGTGCTGCTAAAAGAGCCAAAGGTCCAAGGTTGGTATAGTATGCCAACCAATCAATGGGGTTGGGGGGCAACCTAACACACAATATTGCAGGAGCAAATCCACTGTAATTTTGTCTGCTATAATCAGTACTGTATGCATTTAGAGGTAGTTCAAAGTGTGCCCTACAGACAAGAGGTAGCCAATGAAGCACAAATCCGTACATGTTCTATAAGTAGATATGTTCCCTTCACCAATCCCTACCCTTCATAGGTTTTGTAGCTTGCCACTTAGAATGACGTCATAGATGACGCATATTGAGGTATAAGGTCTCCATGCAATCAAACTTGTTTGTGAGAGTTCAAGCATCAGTTTGATGTCTGCCAGTTGACCCTGCTTTATTTAACTGAGAATGAAGTAGTACTTTGCCATATTACTTGAGTCTGTCCAGTTATTTGGTTTGTGACCCATACTGTAATTCCATCTAGCACAAAAGATGCTTCAAGGTGCCACAGCACACTGTTAGCCACCAATATTTGAATGGTATTGTGTTCTAGGTCCACTAAAGGGGTTGGGTACAAATATAAACCTTGTTGTTGGAGGTGTGAATTCAAATTTATGTAGGCATTCTTATATTGGAGGTTCTGTCATTGCCTAGTTTTGAGGGGTATGGTGGATTGTTGCACCTGTCCTGGGATGGTAACCTCTTCCCCCAACTGAATTTTAACTGGAATGCTCTTTATGTGTTGTCAAAGCCCAGGGGGTTACTTCCCAGCCGTGACCATACTTTGTTGTTGATTAGATCTGGATCAATTGCAAATTGATTTAGTATGTCACTGCCCAAATAAAAGTCAGAAGGGACGTCTCTAACGAACCAACAATTGTGTTCTATAATTTTGTTGCCAATCGTAATTTTTAGCATATACCTGCTAGGCAAGACATTTTTAGAATTTGGTGTTTTTAGACCCACTTCCCATTTATCACTCAATTTAAATGTGGGAATGGTCTGATCTTTTTGGAGTTTCCTGAATAATTATTTGCCAATAAAGTGTTTTCCATTATTCAGGCATATTCTGACAAAGTACTGGCTCCTCCTCCTCATTTATCTGAATGGGGACAGACAAGTGTTTGACCTTTCTCTGAATGTCGTTCAGACTTTGAGATGGTTTTTCATTTTCCTCTTAAGTGGGACTTGGGGTTTCTTCAAGATTTGGATTCATATCAAATCTCAAAGTATTTCCTTCCAGTGTAGAGTACCACTTGGAAATGGGAGGAACATTGATTTTTGTATTTTTTTTATTTTTCTTATTTGTGTTTGCTCCAGTTGGAACTTTACAAAGAAATTTTGTGTAAATCGAAGCTTCTTGAGAGTGACCTAGGTCACGGTATCATTTCCAGTGTCTGTTGTAAGATTTTGACAAAGGCTAGTTGCCACGTGGTTCTATCACCAGCAATCAATCTCTTCCACCATTTGTCCTCATCCCACCATCTGTCTTCAGCGAGAAAGTGTTCAAGATGGGCGGATCTTATTTGATGGGTTCCTGGGCACGACAAGAGCAGGTGGCGGATAGTTTCGTTTTCTGATCCGCAAAGGCGACATTTACTGGTTGTTGACAGTCCTCTTATCTTACGTATTTCATTTGTCTCCAGAAGATTTAGACGAGCCCTTAACATAAAGTTCTGTGCTGTTCTATTTGGAAAATCTTTCAAATATCTCATTGGTTCATTTAGTTTGCAAGTGGTTTGAGGGAGCGGGAAGAGCAGTTTATTTGCAGCAGCGGTCTCCTGTGTTAATGACCAATCTAAGTGTTTTAGTTTCTTGGTCACTTTGACTGGATTTAGGACAAGATCTTCATCAGTGCAGGCCACTGTGAACAAGATATCCATGTTTTCCTTCTTCCATGTTGTTAGCATTTTTACTTTTCCATATTGTATTTCTTTATTTATCAATTTGTAGATTTCCTGGCTGTCTTGAGTAATGCACTTTCTATATAAAAGGAGGGATTTGATGTTGACTTTACCCAGAAGTGATAGAAGACTCAGTTCACGCCTTATTGCAGGCATTGATGTGGAATTTGGCAACGATAGTGCTGTCTTCCAAAAAAGGCCTTCCAACTTTGGCCAGATCGATTTGGGAATGAAAGGCATGGACTCTACGCCATATGTGATTGTAGGCACCACTTTCTTCTTGTAAAATTCCAAGATAGGAATGGATGAAAATTTCCCGAATTTCCTATCTATTGCCATTCCTTGTGCTGCTAGCTTTTTTGTTTTGCGTGTTAGGGAGTCTTGCATGGAGTTTTCCTGTTTTGAGCTGTCAATTACAACTCCAAGGTACTTAAACTCTTTTATTTTCTCGATCTCTGACTCTTCTAGGTACCATTTATGTTTTTCCGATCTTTTTGGTGCATTCTCCAGTGTCATTATTTTAGTTTTTTCTGTATTAATTTTCAAGTTATTTTCTTGTGTATATAGTAGCAAGTTGTTTAATTGTCTCTGTAATCCGATCTGGGTCTGATCAAAAAGAATCAGATCGTCCGCATACACGAGTCTGCTTATCTTTTGATCTGCCAAGTTTGGTGGAAAAGTTCTGGTGATATCTTCTGAATCGGCAAGATCACCTATGTATGCAAGAAACAAAGAGGGGGCCAATGGGCATCCTTGTTTCACCCCTCGTCCGGTCGGTATTTCTGCAGAAAGGTTTCCTTGCTGTGATAGTCGTACCCTGAGTGTTGTATCGTTGTGTAGAGCTTTGATAGGCATGAGGATCTCATTTTGGCAGCTCCATTTCACTAACTTCTTCCAAAGCCGTTCCCTGTCAATGAGGTTGAAAGCTTGGGATAAGTCTATAAAGGCAACAACATTTCTAGACTTGCCTTCCAGGACCTTACTTTTCAGTATGCTGATTGTTAGAATATTTGCTGTCGTTCCAACGTTTTTTTAAAATCACGATTGAAAGATGTCATTACACGGTGCCGACTTTGCCCAGATCTGGAACCTTTTCAATACTAGTGCCCCAAAAACTTTCCTGATGCAATGCAAGAGAGCAATAGGTCTGAAGTTTGAGGGATTGCTGATGTTTCCTTTCTTATATATTGGGACGATTGTTGCTTTTGTCCATGATACAGGAATAGATTTGTTGATTGCGCATCTCTCAAAGATGATCTTTAACAGAATTGCCCATTCTGTTGGATTGCTTTTGAGGTCTATATTAGTGATGCCAGCCTCCCGGGAATTTTTTAGTTTTTTCAGTTGTCCGGTAATTTCTTCCAGATCGTTGACAAGAAGCCAGTCTTTGGAGGTATCAACCCTTGGATCGATTTCCTGATGTGAAGGTGGTTTGAAAAGGGTGGTAAAATGGTCGATCCATTTCTGCTCGCTCACATTGTTCAGAATCAAATTCTTCCTCGAGGGTGTAGGGGTTCTTGATAATGACCAAAATTCTCTTGATTTGTTTCCGCAAATTGCTTTTAAATTATTTTCTGAGTCACGTTGGTAGAGTTGGAGTCGATGGTACTTGACCCAGTTCCGATGTATTTTTATCGCAGTTCGCAATTCTTGTTGGTTTTCGGGTGTTTTCCCCAGCTTTCTTTTGATTCTGCGCAGTTCACGACATTTTTCCACCAATTGTGCATCATATATGTGCGTGTGTGCGCTGGTGGAATTTGCCTTTCGATTGTTTTTCACGGCAAAAGGGCCTAATAGTTGCACATAATCTTGGTTTGCCTTGTGATCATGTATCCCCCCCTGTGAGTATCTTTCGGTCAGGCTTTTGATCGAATCAGCCGTAAGTTTCAGGCGATTTCCCTGATTGTTTGGTTCAACTCTGAAATTGTTGTTGTGTGATTCCGTGGTGCCATTTTGCCATGTAGTAATTAATTGGTTGTGGTTGCTTTCCATTGTTTTGCGGACATCAAATGCCACTGTCTTTTCCAAGAACGATCGGGATACGAAGATATAATCTATAGTTGCTTGTGAAGCACCCTGCTCCCATGTCGGTGGACGATCTTTTTTTGTGAAGATTGTATCGAGGTTTAACATTTTTCTTGAGGTCATTAGTTTTGACCAATGATCTCCTCTTTTCGTTGTCGCTGAGGTTTTCTTGTTTGTTCCATTTCGGTCGCTCTTAGGATGGCATGAAGCATTCAAGTCCCCACATATTACAATGAGGGACACCTGGTGAATGGACTGGACTTCATCAATCGTTTTTTCCATCATGGTTAGGAAGATGTTTTGCTCTATGGGCGCTGGGTTCCAATATGTATTGATGATTGCCATTTTAGCAGGTTTTTTTTTCGGTGTATCTTCCCAGTCAAAAAGCGCTGCCAAGATTGATGAATTTGACAGCAACGTTGTGTTAATCGTCAGCTCTTTGCCTTGCCAACAGGCTATCAAAAGGCCGGAGGTGGGACGCCCAAAGGATCCCTTTTTTACAGGTGACAGGATTATATAGTATCCGTCGAGAACTGGAAGATTCATTAGCCATGTTTCTTGGAGACAAATTATGTCATTGGCAACCAAGTCTGCGTCTCCCGGCAATGTCAAGTGTAGGTGGCCTCTTGTGTTCCATGAGCAGAATTGTAATGGTTTCAAATTTTGGTCGGTCGGCAGGTCGTTAAAGTCGCCGAAAATCTGGCCGGCGAGCTACTATTTATTTTTCGTTTGGGTTAAGGCCCTAGGGAGCTATGCCCAAAGACGCTGCAATTTATTTTTTTCTTGTTGTAGTTCCAAAGGTGATTTTGCATTTTCCACTTTTTGTCCACAGAACGGACGAGTTATCTGCATTTGAGCCAGGTCGTTTTCTCTTTTGTGTTTGGAGGGCAGTTTTTCTCTGGATGTAACTCCTTCCTCAGAGGTGTTGTATCTGTTACTACTCCTTGGATTCGCTATGCAGTTGGTTTTGGAGTCGGGATTTCTTGTGTGGTAACTAGTGTTTTTGCTCTTGACACCTTGTTTCTGGTTTGGAGTTCTTCTGTTTGTGGAAGGTGGGACATTTCGCCGATTCGGCGTCCAATGTCCCGTTGAGGTGTGTTTCCAGTCTGTTACCTTGGTCTTTTTTCTATCTTTATCCTCCTGTCTCCGTGGCAGAATTAGAGATTGGTCCGTCAGTATGTAGCCTAATGTTAGAAGCTCTTCCGACTCGTCGATTATTTTGAGTTTCAACCTCTCTGACGTGATGTATAAGTAGGTTTTTGCTCTCCTATGGGAGTGGCATGGATCCACAATCGACAGGTCTTCAGGCTTTATGCAGCGGAGAGCTGGTATAAGTTCAAACAAGGCGAGAATTCCTCTACGATTTAAAATTCTCTCGTCTCTGTTTTCTGCGCATTGCGCTAATTTTGAGACCCAGGCCGATTTTTTCAGGTCTCTTGTAGGCTTGTAATGGGGTTCTGGTCTAGGATTATTGTTCCTGGGGGGCTCTTTCACATTTTTCCACGCTGTATTTGTTTTACGGGGTAGGTGTGACTTATCTTTTGGGACTGATTCTGTTTCCCGTTGACTTTTCCCTTTTTGAGGTTGGTCGTTGTGTGCGTAAATCCGGAGACTGATATGTCTGGGGAGGTAGGTTTTGCCTCGATGAAAAGGCTATGTGTCGTACATTCAATTCAGGTGACTCCTTTTTTTGGCTTCTGAGAGGAAATATTTCTTTTCTCTTCAAGTGTAAGAAATGGCGGTGAAGATTCTGCCAGGCTAGAATAAGCATGCTTCTGCCGCATGAGTTCTGTGCTCAAAGTTTCCTTGTGAACGGCGAGAGCCTCCCGGATTGGCCTTGTTGTTGGACTTGGTGAATCAGTGTCTATGTGCTGGCTGATGTTCATCAGGTTTTCGTCCTCTAGGAACTGTTCAGTTGTTTTCGGTGAGGTTTGAGTGTAGTGAGGCTTGCCGACCTGCAAGACAAGGCACGAGCTTGGTTGAGACTTCATAGTAGCTTTTCTTTCTTTTATGATGCTTGTTCCGGGGCCTCCCTTCTCTGGAGTTTTTGTAATTTGAGCTTTATTGACCACCGTTTTTTTCTTTTGAGGCAATAAAAATCGGGTAGGCGGGGTCTTTGCCATCGATTGTTGGTTTTTGTTGCACTTGTCCTGACGGATTGCTGTCGCTGATGTAGATAACGTCTTGTGTGTCTAGCTTCGAAGTTTCGGGCTTGATAACATTTTCTTGGACGTTGGCTGCGGAGGGCGTACTATTTGGCAATGTTGAGTGCATATTTGGGTCTAGTCCACCCATTTCTGGGACTTTGATCCATTGATGTTTACTGACCAGGTAGGGTTCGTTGTTAGTGTTGGCCTTCTTTAAGCGATCATCTAGTGCAGTGATGTAGCCTTCCAAAAATATTAATTTTGTATGCATCATTGCTTGGATGCTCGTGTGGTTCTTAAGGTTTTCACTTATTGATTCATAAAGTTTTGTAAATGGTGCCAGGGCAATTGTTACTGCTGACATGAAGGATATTAAGTCTGACTTTTTTTTTGAAGGCGACTCTGTTGGTGTTCTGGGTTGCTGTAGATCTTTTTTTGCCACAGGGGTTTTTAAGTGGCTTTCACTGAGAAGCCTTTGAGCGTACGGACCATTTGGCAGGTCTATGGAGTATCGTCGTTCCTTTTCCATGCTATTCTTTCTGTTGGGGTTTTTGGAAGGATCTCCTACTTGAGGGTAACTTCCTGAGGGTTGTTTTTCAATGCTGTTTAGAGCATAGTCTTCAGAACTTTCCGAATGCATCTGAGCAGGTATGGTATCGTTTGTTAAGGCCATTTCTTGTAATGTAGGCGGAGGTTTGGGTGATGCTTGGGAATTTTTTGCCCCCGCCTCTCATGTATTTTGAGGTTTGTGCGCTATAGTTGGCGTCTTCATCTCGGTTTGCCCATCAAGCGAAAGTGGTCTTGTATCTGGCTGTTGTTTCTCCCCTAGAGATGGGGGGTGTGTATTTAAGGTCTTTGAAGTTGGCATATGCCTTATAGCCAAGTTCGAGGGATTCACGCCATTTAAAGGCGATGGCAAGTGGCTGCTGGTAATTGTCATTGGCTTTTGTAGCTCTGTATCACCCACTTGTGGGGCTGAGAATGTCTTACTGACCGTGTGATTTTTGAGTGGGCGTTCGGTGGTGAGTGTCATTTTCCTCGACTTTTGCGGGGGTTGGCAGGCCATGACTGCCTCCAGGATTTCAGCGTCTGTAAGATCTTCCTGCATCCCACCCCTTGGGGGCCGAACGCATTAAAGAAGTCCGTTACCAGACTCACCATGGGTGGTTTTTTGGAGTCTGGTTTCCATGTTTTTTTCGTGTATTTCGCCCCTTGTTTTCGGAGATTACTGTTGTCACGGTAGAAGTAGTCACTTTTTTTGCCTGCTTAGTTTGGGTTTCCCCTTCAGCTTAGATAAGCGTTTTGTTCCTTTGTCAGGTGAAACTGTCTGACTCCAATGGTGCTTTTTGGATGGTTGTTTTTGGGCACAATCAACTTCATCAGAAGAAAACGCTTCTATTTGGTCTGCGCACAGGTGCGCATGCTGTGGCGAGGTTATGTTGATTTGCGACGGAGGGGAGAGCCCCCCTGGTGCTGGTGCTCTTTTTTCAATCTGGGCCGAGTGGACCTGTACAGAAGTTTGAAACCTATTGTCCGGGTTGCACAAGCCCAGAACCTTGAAGTATTTTGTGGTTTTTGGTATTTCATCCACCGCGTGGGCGTCCTTTATGTCATCTTTTTGTTGTAATGGGGTCGTGGCCGAGGCCGTCGGCAAAGCTGCACTCGAAAGGGCCGGGGGCGTGGTCACAATCCCCGAGCCCTGCCTCGTTCGCTGATGGGGGCGATGTCTCCCGTCGGGATCGTCTGCAGCCTCTGTTTTCCCCCAGCACCGCTCGCACTCGCCCCTCTCTGCTCCCGCTCCTCGGACCTCCCTCCGGAGGAACCCGACGATCGGGGCAGGGACGCGTGCAGCTGTGGGCTGGCCTGCACGGGCTGTACTGGAGGCGGGGAGGCGACCGCTGTAGATGAGCTCTCTCTGACTCCCTCCGACTCCACCACCATCGATTTCCCGTGATCGCCGGCCACCCGCGTTCGAAGAGAGTCGCCGCTTTCAGGGTCCTCGAGATCCACAGCAGGTCCGGGCCCGCTGACTTCAGACTTATCTTCTCGTCACTGTCGGTTAGTTGATGTTGCCAAGCGATTTGTAGATTTCTGTTTGGGGAGGAGCACTCGTGGGCGTGCGCTTCGAAGTGAGCGCCCTTCAGCCTTTTGATGAAATTCATTTTCCTTGTCAGAGTCAGAGAGGGCCGAGGAGTCTGCAGTCAAGGCCGCCATGGCTGCCAAGACTGCAAGACTGCCACTCTCCGCCGCTCCGCGTCCGCTCCGCGTCCGCTCCGCGTCCGCTCCGCGCAGAGGGTTTTATGGAGAGGTGTAGGTGAGGCAGGACACGCCTCTGTCAAACAGTAGAAAGCAGGAACAGGCTTCGGGTTTAGCTCCAAGACTGCCACTCTTCGCCTCTATGCGTCCGCTCCGTGGATCGGAGAGGGTTTTATGGAGAGGTGTAGGTGAGGCAGGACACGCCTCTGTCAAACAGTAGAGAGCAGGAACAGACTTCAGGTTTAGCTCCAAGACTGCCACTCCCCGCCACTCCGCATTGATTTTCAAGAATATAGAAGGGTTCCCATCACCAGTTTGTTGTCCTACAGAGATGATGGTGATGTCTGGGACTTGATTAGTCTGGAAGTAAAACTCCACTTGCTCGGAACGTTGTTTGATTAAATTACAGGTGCCATTCAAACTCATATAATGTGTACTCTTTTTCAGTTTTATAGGTTGCTTGGTCGGGGTCAGGAGGACATTGTTCGCAGAGTTGATCAGAGGTGATATCCTCCAAAGGAGATTGTTCCCTTGTAAACAAGGTGTGCCCTCTAACCACTATCACTGGGAGCTTCAACTGATGTTGCCCAATTTTTAGTTCTAGATCTAGAGTTGCCCGGGAAGTGGTTTGTGGGGAATCTGGTGACCCTTCCTATATTCAATTGGTTGAGTGCCTTTTTGGACAAAAGATTGGCTTGGGATCCAGCATCCACCAAAGCTGATAAGTCACACTGATCCCGTACCTTGACCGGGGCATAAAATCTGCTGTTCTTAATGTTGAACTTCGATGTGTAATCTTGGGTAATTTTCTGTGTCGGAGATCGGAAATCTGTAAGAAGGAATTGACATTTCTCAATGCGCATAATTAGTGGATCCTCTTTCTCCCCGGATTCTTCACTGCCCCCCTTTACCTGAAGACAGTTCTCAGAAGCTGTTTGTGGGGAGGATACCTCTACAGATTCTGTATGATCTGGCTTGCAGGTTTGGGGTGTAGTAATCTCTTGCTCTAAGGGGGTAATTCATAGAATTTAGCGTACAAGTGGCGCACGTGGCTGGAGCACAGAGTGCATGTGCAACAGTCTGCGCCAGCTGCGTGCGCCAAAACCCATTTCAGCGCACAGTGTATTCATGGATACTAACATCCATAACCAGCCGTGGTGCAGAGTGGCGCAGCGACCGTGCAGCAGCACCAGTTATGCCCCAACCCCGCCCCGTGCGCCCAAAACATCGCACAAATCCCCTACATGGCGCAAAGACCAGTGAACCAGCATACAGCCCCCCAACCATGCAAATGCATGGAAAACTCCCCGCGCACCCCTCGGAATACGTGTACCACGCTCTCGCCAGCGAAAACGCATGTGAAAGTCCACGCAGACCCCCAGAATACACGTAGGCCAGCAAAATCACGTGTGAAAGTCCATGCGCACCCGTGGAATACACGTACCCCGCCCGCGCTAGCAAAAACGCGTGTGAAAGTCCACGCGCACACCCGGAAAACGCGTACCACGCCCATGCTAGCGAAGAAAACATGTGTGAAAGTCCACACGCACCCCCGGAATACACGAAGGCCAGCGAAAACAAGTGTGAAAGTCCACGAGCACCTCCGGAATATACGTAGGCCAGTGAAAACGCATGTGAAAATCCACACGCACCCCCAGAATACACATAGGCCAGCGAAAACATGTGTGAAAGTGCATGCACACCCCCGGAATACACATACCCCGCCCGTGCTAGCGAAAACGCGTGTGAAAGTCCACACGCACCCCCGGAATACAAGTAGGCCAGCAAAAACGCATGTGAAAGTCCATGCGCACCCCAGGAATACACGTAAGCCAGCGAAATCGCGTGTGAAAGTCCATGCGCACCCCCGGAATACACTTACCCCACCCGTGCTAGCGAAAACATGTGTGAAAGTCCACACGCACCCCCGGAATACACGTAGGCCAGCGAAAACAAGTGTGAAAGTCAACGCGCACCCCCGGAATATACGTAGGCCAGCGAAAACGCATGTGAAAATCCATGTGCACCCCCGGAATACACGTAGTCCAGCGAAAACGTGTGTGAAAGTGCACGCACACCCCCGGAATACACATACCCCACCCGTGCTAGCGAAAACGCGTGTGAAAGTCCACACGCACCCCCGGAATACAAGTAGGCCAGCGAAAACGCATGTGAAAGTCCACGCGCACCCCGGAATACACATAGGCCAGCGAAATCGCGTGTGAAAGTCCATGCGCACCCCCGGAATACACTTACCCCACCCGTGCTAGCGAAAAGGTGTGTGAAAGTCCACGCGCACCGCCGGAATACATGTAGGCCAGCGAAAACGCATGTGAAAGTCCACATGCACCCCCAGAATACACGTACCCCACTGCGTCAGGTAAATTGCGTGGAAAAATTCCACACTGTGTTGTGGCCTGCCTGCGGGCCATGCCCAGGGGTGATGGGCTGGCTGTGGGCCTTGCCCAGGGGTGATGGGCTGCCTGTGGGGCATGCCCAGGGATGATGGACTGCCTGTGGGCCATAGGGAGGGTGGATGGGCTGCCTACATGTCTTCCGGGGGTGTGTGTGGACTTTCACATGCGTTTTTGCTAGCGCAGGCGGGGTACGTGTATTCCGAGGGTGTGCGTAGACTTTCACACGCATTTTCGCTAGTGCGGGCGGGGTACGTGTATTTCGGGGGTGCACGTGGACTTTCACACGTGATTTCGCTGGCCTACGTGTATTCTGGGGGTGCGCATGGACTTTCACACGTGATTTTGCTGGCCTATGAATATTCTGGAGGTGCGCGTGGACTTTCACACGTGTTTTTGCTGGCCTACCCACCACCCACCCCCATTGACGGGCACCTGCCAGCAGGCCCCGACACATGTCCCCCCACACCTCCACCCACCCCCATTGATGGGCACCTGCAAGCAGGCCCCAACTCATGTCCCCCCACACCCTCCACCCACCCCCATTGATGGGCACCTGCCAGCAGGGCCCAACTTATGGCCAACCAAACAACATGTCCTAACAAAACAGACCCATGGCCCTAATGCCAACCCAAATACCCCTTGCCCCCAGTTCAAGCATGCAACCATCCACAGCACCAACTCCCAAATTACCCATGCCATGACAGTCTTAAAAGAACCACCATGCCCATCGAACTTGAAAATCAATAAACAATGACAGGTATAACCAAAATAAAAGGAAATCCAATGAAAAACAAAAAGCAACGTCATTTAAAAAAAAAAAAGTGGTCCATCGCCAATGTCAATAAGAAATAAATAATCCAAAAAAAAGAAAACCATTGATCCATGGAAAATTTGAAAAAGAAAGTATGTACCAGTCTTCAACTATTTACAATCCAAGTCCAAAAGGTCCATGATCCCAAAAACAAATGAAACCTACAAAAAAGTCCCATGAATAAAAAACTATATACATGAGGTGGAGCAAAGTCCATTAACTCCAAAATAAAAGAAAAAACAAAGGAAACCTAAAACTAAAGAACTATGTACAAAGGGGGCGGGCAAGTCCAACGGCTCACTTGTTGATGTTCTGGGCCAGGGCATCATCGAACTCCACGTCGATGTCCCGGAAGCAGGCCTCTTCCCTGTCCTCGAGTTCTCGCAGGGATGCAGTCATGACCTCCTCCAACTCCCTGCGAGTTGCCTCGAGGCACTCAGCCTGCTTCAATGCCCTGCGCATGGAGTTCTCTGCCCTGACCATAGTGAGCAGTGCCTCCTCCGCCCGCCGCCGCTCCGCATCTATCCGCTGGCCCAACCGCTGCCACATGGAAGACACCCCCAATCCAGTGTCCTCCTGCCCTCAAGCCAATTCCTGCCCCTGTGATGTTGAAGGCCCCGAGCCATCATCGCTCCCACCCTGAGCCTGCTGCTGCTGTGCATGTGCCCTGCTTGTCGATGCCTGCACGTCCTCCTCTTGCTGGGGTCCAGTTGTTGGGGTGGCCACACCTGCTGGACCTCTGACTCCCGACTGTGGCAGGGATGAGTCCTCCTCCAGCGTGGCCGCTGAGTCAGGGGCAGCTCCACAGGGTGCCCAGGTGATACTTGGGCAGGAAGATGGCACGGAGGACGACTGGCACATAGGGGGTTCAGTTGGGGAAAGGGTCGCTAGAAGATCCAGCACACGGAGGAACCCAGCCTTGGTGACCTGTCCTATTGGTCCGACGCGGTCAATGAGGTATTCGAAATGACGTGCATTGGCCTCACGATAACCCGCACGTCACCCCGAATACCACGTTGACGCAACGCCACCACAGCTAGGACAGGCTCAACCTGGTCCCAGATTGCCACATCCGCAGGGAGAGGAAGGCCAGTTGTTGTTCGCGCATCCCCTCCCTGAAAACAGGTATGGACAAAGGCATCCCTGCTGGTGTGGGATGATGCAGTCACAGGATCGGGGACAGCATTACACACAGGCACCTCCGCAGAGGCCTGTGCTGCCTTCTGTCCCTGCCCCTGGACTGCACCAGTGGAATTCCCCCCTCCAGGCCCCATGCGTGGGCCTTCCACGGCCTCCTCCTCAACCAAACTCCCCACCAACCTGGATGACTCTGTGCCATCTTCCTCCATAGGCCCCTGTGGGGGCTCAGCTGTCCCTCCTGCTGCCGAGGAGTCCACCTACAACCTCCGCCTCTTGGACCTTCCCTCGGCAGCTGCGGCCATGGACGTGGCACCAGACTCCTCCCTCCCGGAAGAGATGACAGCCTGGGAGGAGAGCTGGGCCTTACGTCTCCAGCTGGCGGTGGGATCCCTGCCTCTGTGCTCTACAGCACTGTCTCTGCCCTCTTCATCAGTCGACGCTGCAGACAGGGTGAGACAGAACACAGGCATCAGGGCACTGTACAATGGTTGGATACCCATGTGACTGTTGCACATGAGAGGCAGTATCAAACTTCACAGATGCCATCACACTCCCCAACACTCATATCATTTGAACCCACACACATGCAGAAATTGACAGGAATCGTGCAGCAGGCAGCAGCATCCATACGCACACACCAGCATGAACATCCGAAGGTTGGCATGACGTCACAAGCAGTATGGGGAGTGCCGAACACATGCACACACACCAAAAGACAGACATGCATCTGTACATCTCCACTACCTGTCACAGTGCAATCATCGGCAACTATGTCACATCTGCCAATTGTGTTCATACATGTCCGTGTCACATGTATCCATGTTGTATCACTGTCGCACACGTGCAGCCCACACATGCACATGTATGCCATGCACATACATGAAGGGGTAACCAATATCCATGTGTCACACCCCAACCATGCCATAGTACACACACAGAAATACCAACATGTGTGCATCTCCACATGCAGTTGTGCATCATGCTTTGGAACACATACACCATTGATGTGCATCACTCATGACAGGATTGACATGCAGCACGGTCATGTCCCTGCACATACACATCCATACATGGTCCTTTTCAGACATATGTCCAAGCTGCCCACTCAATGCACACCTCAACATGCACTGTGTCCAATAAGTAGGCATGGACACTTACTGCTTGACTACGGACCACTCTCCCTCTCGAGGACCTGGCGGTGAAGCGCTGGGTTAATACGTTCCAGAACCCTCATGTCGTTGTAAGGTGGTAAGGTGGACCCGGTGCCTCACTGCATGCGCTGCTTCCAAGAGGCGCCGGGCCTTCTGGAGGGTCCTGGACCTGAAGTCCTCCCAGCGCTTACGGACGTGTTGTATGTCGCGAGTTGCCACCCCCTTCGCATTGATGGCAACCACAATGTCCAGCCAGATCCTCTCCCGTCCATCCTTGTCGGCGCGTCTTCTTCCGTAGAGGGCATCATAATGCCCCAGGACTTGCTCCACCAGGATGCCAACCTCTCCTGCTGAGAAGCTGGCAGCCCTCTGCCTCTCTGGCTGGGGGTTGCCAGTGGTTTCTGATGGTGTTTCCCCCGACAGGGCAACCCCTGAGGCAGGTGTGGGTGGGCAACTGGGTCCTGGGGCTGGACTGTGGAGCGATGTTACAGCAGTCGGGAGTCTTCTGTTCTAGCAGGGGTGGTCACAGCAACTGGACCCCTGCAGATGGCTGACGTGCAGGCACCAAATGGCAGGGCATGTGGCCAGCAGGCAGGCAGCAGCAGATGGCAGGTGGGAGTCTGCTTTGGGCTCTGTGGGGCAGGATAATGGCCTTCTGGTCAGGAGCGTGGTCTACCGTGTGGTGTCGCGTGGCCAGCTTGATATGGAGTGATTTGGCATGTGAAAAAACAGCACGTCAGCATGTAATTCGAGTAAAGGCCCTTAGCGCGTAACCGCGTATGTGACGTAACACATGCAGGTGTTTCCCTCAGCACGGGTGCATCCGCACATGCAAAAAAATCACGTCCGTGTGTGGATGCGTGTAATTCGAGGAATGGGCCTTAGCGCGTAAGTGACGTTACATGCGTGGGTGTTGCCTTCTGCACGGGTTAAAGGTGAGCACGGGCCAGCAGACCACTGTAGCTGCTGTTCGTGGAGACCCGCGTGTGTGTTTACTCTGCTGGAATCACACACAATTACTTCACAGCATCTGAAATCCGAACCTCTTCTTTTGGTGGGGTGTCGCCTACGCGCACAAGCGCGTGTGTTTTTTTTTTTCACACAAGGCAGGCAGTGAGTCACGTGCGCTATTTTTCCCACTGTGGTTCCCCCTGTGCATGTGTACCGTTTTCGAGGTCATAGTAGCCTGCGTGTTCCATGCGTATGTGTTTTTTGTGTTCCTGGGTGCCACACCGTACTGCTGGAGGTAAAATTCATGCACGTGGGCTACCGGGGTCGCGTGCACAATTTCTTTTTCTTTCCAATTTCCTGTTCTTATATTTCTTTTGATTTTTTTTAATGATTTTCTTTTTGGGGGGGTGCCTGAGTGTTGCGTGACCCGTCATATTTCCCCAGGGGTCACAGACAGCCTTGTAGGGGCACTGGGTACCAATTCCATCAAGTACCCTGGCCCCTTCTAGCCAATTGCGCAGGACAATTGTTGAGTGAACCTCCCATAGCCTATTTTCCATCGGTGCCATGGTTGGGAGGCCACCAAAGGCTAAAGGTGGCAAAGTTGGGCGTCCTCCCAGGCCTGGCTGTGGTCGGGCATGTGGGTGCGGAGACCAGGGAGAACAGGGAGTCCAGGGCGGCCAGGGTTGCTACAGGGGGGGAAGAGGCAGGGGTGCCACTCTGGGACGGGATGCCCAGCCATGTGCTGGTGCAGACATGCCACCACCCCCTGTGGCTCCTGGTGATGCAGCTGTTGCATCAAAACCTGGCACCCATATCACCCAACAGCAAATTACATCTGCTGTCACGGGCCCACCGGTGGTGGTAGCTGCAGGTGTAGCTGTGGCTACCTCCCCCCCGGGCTCTGGTTCAGGCAGCGCATCATGCGCTGTGTGACGAGGACTCCCAGGACGATTTCCATCTTGTCCGGAGGTTGGAGTCATGTGTGTCCACTGTGGCTGTGACTGTGGCACACGTATCTGGGGTAGTTATGAAATCTGCTGCCCCAAGCAACCGGGTGGTGGTAACTGCATGTGCAGATGCAGCCAACACCACCCCGGCAGTGAGTCAGACCCAAGCCAGACCTTCTGTCCTCATACCAACACGCACTGCCTTGGTCCAGTGCACCAGCATCACTGCCCCCACTGATCAGGGCCACATTGCCCACTCAGGGTCAGTACCACCGGCCAAAAGGAGGAAGCGTGCTCCTGCACAAAAGGCTGGGTCACCAGACCCGGCTCCGGCCTCTGGCACGTCAAGGAAGAAACATTTCTGCAAGCAGGAACTGGACTTCCTCATGGACTACGTGTCAGAACACCAACGCGATGTGCTTTTGGGCCCTCAGTGCCATACAACATATCACCAGCATTGGGTCCACTGGCAGCATGTTGCGGATGGTCTGACATCCATGAGATTCCAGGTGCGCACAGCTCAGGACTGCTACAAGCACTGGAATGACCTCAGACGCAATACTAAGCAAAAGCTTGCCTCCAATTACTCCATGTCTCTGGTGACTGGTGGTGGGAGGAGGATGAACTCACTCGGCATGAGGAGATCACTTCAGAGTTCATCCCGGAAGAACAAATCCATGGAGTGGGAGAGAGGATGGATTATGATGCATCATCTGGTGAGTATTGATGCGTGTAACTCAATGAGATGTGTGTTTGGCATGTGTGACCCGCCCAGGTACAAGTTGGCACTTTCCTATCTTCAATCTCCCTCTCCACCTGTGTTGTTCACCAGGGGTCTGACCTCTCGGCCTCAATTCACAAAGGGCACCTGGCAGCTCTTGGCTACTGCATTATTCGTTTTTTGTATGGGTTCCGGTGCTATGCTGATGACAACCAACTCATTTCCAGGCTGCCCTTGGCCACCTCTTGTCCCTCCCTTATTTCCAATAGCCTCATTGCCATTTGCTTTTGGTGTACTACCAACGGTCTCTGTCTGAATGCCAGCAAGACTGACATCCTCCTCATCGATACACCTTTGCCGTCCTTTGCCATCAATCTCTGGCCAGCCCCACTTGGCCCTCCTCCTGCCTCCTCCTGCAAGTCCAAGAACCTCAGGGTCACCTTTGACTCAACACATTCCTTTTATACACACATTTGTGATGTATTTTAAGATGGATTAACTTCTTGCTTCACCTCCTCAAGGGTACTGTGCCTTTCCTAACATTCTCCTACATGCTCACAGTCTGCCAACCTCTGGTTTACTCAAGGTTAGGGTACTGTAACAGTGTCTTTCAATATTCGACCTGCCTCCAGACTCCACCCTCCACCACTAGTCCAGTACAGGACTGCAAGACTTGTCCTTGGCCTCAACCCCTGGGATCCTATCTTTCCAGCTCTGTAAACCCTTCATTGGCTACCAGTGGATGCAGGGATGATACGTCAGACTCTCTGCATTGTGCACAAGGATTTTTTGGGACTGGGTACAAAATACTTTCAACAATCCGTCTACCAATTGCTCTTTTTGAATGGACATTCTATCATTGGACTTCATTTTCCTTCTTTGGTCTCATCTGTTTGGCATGTTCCCCTTCTCCCCCTTCCTGGGTATTCAACCCTTTATCCTTTCTCCATGCACTTGCGTGTTCTCAATGTCACTGTGCCCTGTATGATAGTTGTTTTGAATTCCTTTTCTCCCTTGTACCCCTCCCTTTGTTTGTTTGCGCTCTGAGCCACTTGTGTACGAGTGCAATCTTGATGAGATGTCACATCATGTCATACACATCCTTTGTCCTTGGTGCAGTGTGCCTCACTCTGAGTGTGCTTATGGCAGAGGCTCCCCATGCACATATGTGCACGATCCTGTTCCATGTGCATTCCATGTATGCCCCTAGGTGTCCTTGACCACCTGCTCATTGTTGTATTTGTCCAGGATGATCCAAGTGTCATCTCATTTGGACAGCCATGTCGTGCTCACTGTAGGTCTGTGTGTCATCACGCATGACTTTATGCTGTGCACATCTGTATCATGCACATGGCTCCCCCAGTTACAGGCCCACGGCCTCTTTTCAACTGGTGTTGTCTTCTACATTCATGGATGTACTTTGGATGGTTCCCCACCTCTCCTCCATCATGTCCACTTCTCATTGGCTGTAGTGACATTTGAATGACGAAATGCAATAGAAGCACGCCTATATTGTCTGGCAATGCACAGTTCGGCGTGGAACATGTCATTGCCATGCAGGGCCTCCCTGCTATTGGCCAGAGGGTGGGTGTACCTGGTGCATGCCATTTGCACATGATGGCTGCAATTGTTGTTACACTGCCATAATGTTTGATTATTGTCATCACTACATATGTGTTGATGTTGTAATTTAAGCCCTTCAACATGCAATCATAATGGTGCTTTGTGATGTTGACCTGACATGTATGTACCCATGTCCCTCCTTTCACAGTATGGAAAGGCACTAGCGTAGGTTCCTCCTATGACACATGTACTGTGCATAGTTGATAGTAGTTGAGTGCTGCACATCAACATGCATGTTACATGTATCATGGTGTTTTAGGTTAGATTTCTAGCTGTGTCTATTTGTGTGTTCACACATGCTTATGCTAGGTGCCAACTATTTGTTCCCATCTCTCATTTTGGCATTGGATATATGCCTGCTAGAGGTTGTGTGTGATGCTGGTGATGTGCAGCATGCAATACATGTGTTGCCTTCACATTTTGCACACATCCTTTTCAGATTTTGGGATGGCCTTGCATTGCAATGCCACTGGATGCATGTTGGGGTTTGAGTTGCCTGTGACATGGCTGTTTCATTATTTGGCTGTCAATGTTGTGAACTGTATGTGTGTTGTATGTGCTACTGACATGCGTGTCCTTGTTTCTTTTCTTTATGTTGCAGGGGATGATGCACTGGTGGCAGAGGATGAAGATGTCATCCCAGACACGGTGGTCAGTTCACATGACCAACCAAGCACCAGTGGTGGTCATGGGGTGGCAGCCCACAAGAACCCACAGGTGCTCCAGGCCATCGTGTCCAGAGCTGACTCTGAGTCAGGCTCTGATGTATCCTCTGACCACTATGTTGAGCCGGATCTGCATCATGACGTGTCGTCGCCTGTAATTGATCCTGTGTTGGATGATCTTCTGTCTGTGACACCTGCAGTAGGGGGCCAGGCAGGGTTGGAATGTCCGCCTGTGGTGGTTACGGGTGTACAGTCACACTCGACACCAGTTGGCCATGTTCCTGGGGCATCAGGTCGACGGAGGGATGCAGTCCTGCAGCTGCGGGTGGCATCAACCCAGCAAGGACCAAGGCCGTGTGCCACCGGGGTCAACTGAGTGGGAGCGTTCCATGATTGCCGTAGCATAGCAACAAGGGGGAGCAGTTGAGATGATTGCTCAAGGTATGGAAAGTGTGGCCCATTCCATCCTCCCCTCTGTAAGCCAAATGGTGCTCCAGCAGCGGGCTACACAGTCCACATGTCGCTCACTCAGGCTGGGCATGGCGGCTGAAATGGTGGCTCCGCATGAAACACTTAATGCTCAAGCAGAGGCATACCGTGAGGCCCTGAGGGTGTTACAACAAGTCCTCCGATCAACTCTAGCTGACCTCATGATGGATGAGAGTAGGCAGACAGAAGACAGGATGGTACAGCTTGAAAGAACCATCTCGGCTGATCTCCATGCAAGCCGGGAGTCACTCCATTTGTCATGTGAGGCCATGCCGGCAGAACTCTGTCTCACTTGTCAGTCCCTGCAGGAGGAAGTACGCGTGACACGTGAAGTAATACATGCTGACCTCAGTCTCATTGCCAGCCAGGACCTGGCTTACCAGGCCTGCATGCTTGCTGCCATTGAAGGCCAAGGCACGTCTAGGCGTGGTGAGTCAACTGCAGCACGTCCACCTTCTGATTTCCATCCAGAGGGTGACGATGACAACCCATCTCCCACATAGGTCGGGCCGTGCATGAGCTAAGCCCAGTGAGGTTTTTTTTATCACATGTGGGTGTTGAGGTGCACCCTGTACCTCCCCCCTCCTGGGTCCCCCCCACCCCCCAGGTCATATATGGCCATTTCTTTATTTTTTGTCCTGCAATTTTTTTTTTCCAGCAGTTTTTTTTTCTACAAATATTTTTGATTTTTCATCCAAATTGTATGGTTTTTGGTAAGTATGTTATCTTTTTACTTTCATTTTTCATTTTTTTCCCTTTATTGTGTTGTTCTTTTACTATGATTTCACTTTGTTTGCTTTTAATTTTTTATGATTTTTTTTCTGGTTTTCTTACATTTTTTTGATTTTCTTTTTCTTTCTTTTATTACTCTTTTCATTTTTTCATTTCAATTGATTATTTGATTTAATTTGTATTTTCTTTAGAATTCTTTTTTTTCAATTTTATTTTGTCTATTGTGCATACATGTGACAGTGCGGTGCTTTGTGGCATCGGAAGGCATCCACTGTGTGTTCCAGCTGGGCCCATTCAGGCTTTTCTTGTGTATGTTTTTTGCTTGGGTTCCTGACACATATGCTACTCCTGCTTCCCTTTTCCATGGGCTCACAAGGATGGCTCGGTGTAACAGCATATCACACATGGGCATTGGGATTACGTCATATCTGTGGCCAGCCTGCAGTTCTACTTGAGTGTACATCCCTAGTGGGTATTCCAGATGGTTTCTCCAATGCATGTCTGCACTTCACTTTGGTGAGTATTATGCTGACTGTGCATTTCATCATGTTGCTTGAGATGTTTGTTATGTATTGACTATCTATGTTAATGCACTTCCTGCTGTAGCTGGTACCATGCACCCTTTGGCTGTTTACAACACACTGATGGTGGGAGGGGTCCATGTGCTCAGAATGTTGAATTGGGACAGTTTCCCACCAGTGATTTTGATATGCCACATGAAGGCTGCACACTGAGTTACCCCTGTCACCACGCATTTCAACAACCACCCATTCCTTGCTAGCACCACTTTGGCCATTTTGCAGCACTGGCTGGTGTTTTGATGTGCCATTTGAGTTATGACTGCATTGTTCGTGATTTGAATTTCCTGTTTGTGTCCTGGACTTGCTCCCCCCTCCCACTGTTTGTACTTGGCCCTTGTGACAATCGGGCCAACCAGGATGCTTGAGCCTGCCACCACTACCAAAAATACCACAAAGGTGGCCCTGTCTAGACCTGTCCACATGCCTTCTCAGTCACGTGAATGCCCCCTGCCTCCCCTGCCCCTGTCAGTGTCCTTCTGTCTCCCCACCTTCATCATCACATCCCCTACTCTCCTGCACCGTCAGGTTTCCCTCTGCCCCCTGTGTGTGCTTTCTTTCACCATCTTCCCAATTAGGCATTTTGAGCTTGGCCCCCTCATCCCTTCTTTCCTCCCTCTCCCTCTCCACCACCCTTTAACCTCCTCCTTGTACTCTGGCTGTCATTTTCAACCACTACCCCAATTGCCATCAGCCATGGCGATACGTAGGTGCTTGTTCTTTGCAGACATTTGCCCTTCTGCCTCTGTCCTTCCACACCCCACCTTCAACATTTTAAGTATAATTTTGCTAGTTACTTTTATCATTAGTCCCTCCACCACTGATTACAGGTCGTCTCTTCCCCCTTCTGTCTTTCTTCTCCCCCTCCCCAGCACTATCTTGATTCTTTGTGTCACTTGTTTTTACTCTCCTCACCTCTTCCCTCCTCTTCCCTCACTCACCTCCTTATGTGACTCCTGCACTGCGACTATTGCTGTCAGGCATAGGAATGTTGATGCTAGTTATGTCGTCCAACATTCCCTCCCTAGACTCTCCCTGATTGTTCCAGGCACTTGTAATATGTACTTTGCTTTTCCAGTTCATTATCACACTGTGGACTGTTTGAAGGACATGTAGGAATGTACTGTTCTTCTCCCTTGTTCCCTCGCTCATTGATGCGCTTTGATGAACTTTGTGTGTAGGTCATATTATGGATTTCTATGATTCAGTAATGGGTCACTGTCTGCCATTGCCGATGTCGGATACTCTGTACATGATATGTTCGGCTGGTCTGGCTGATGCAATGTTGTGCTTTATTTTGAGGTGTCCGGGATGGGTGTGGTTTGACACACAGGGGGGTCCTTGGTGCTATGTTTACATGTGCTGTGTATGGGACACTGGCACTCACTTCATTTCCAATGCATGTATTCTAGGCATGTCCCTACGGACAAATACACTTAGGCAACGCCCCCCCAACTACATTGACACCATGCAAACACGTGCACCCAGATTGCCTTCTCAAGCATGCTGTGTCACGACAATCCATGTTCACTTCTGAGTCATTGATCATGTGCATGCATGACAGGGTACTAATTGATTGAATGCCATGTCTGTGCTGTCCAGTGTGGGGTGTTTGATATGGCAATTTGCAATTGTCCAATGTGCATGGCAACAGGTATTCTGACTTTTGTTGGTTGCACTACTGGTGGCATGCATTTTGTGCCACCATTTTCATGGTGTGAGGTTTTGGTCAGTCATTTCTTCCTATTCCATGTCAGGTATAAGTGTCTGGTGCCTATTTACATTTCTCATGTGGCACTTCATGACTATTGTGTCATGTGTTGTGCATATGGTTGGATGTTTTGCCATTGCATACCATGGTATGGTGTGGCAGAAGGGGTTCAGGAGTGTTGGGAGGGTTTGGGTGGCATACCAGTCCTTCATGCCCTATTTAGCAGGGGGGGATACCTTGCATGTGTTCCCTTTGGTCACATGGGATTGGTTGTGTTTGGCTAGGGATACACACAATGTGGCACTTCCATGTGCACATTCTCAGGGTGGTAAGCTAGTGACAGTTAACTATCCCTTTTCTCATCATCGATTGTGACCTAGTATGTGCCAGACCTCTGTGTGCACTCCGCAGGGGTTGGAGTTTAGGTGAAAAATGTGGCCACAAGCTGGGTACAGGCTGCCTCGCTACATGCCCTTTCCCCTCCCATGCGCAACGGCCACGCATGTGGTTGGGGATGTGGGGGCACCACCATGTCCACCGGTACGCCATGCCGTGTTGCAACTTTGTGCAGGACACATGCTGCCACAATGATCATGCACACTACTGGGGGGGCATATAGTAGCTGTCCACCAGAGCGGTCAAGGGAGCGGAAGCGTGACTTGAGCACTCCGAATGTGCGCTCCACTATGGCCCTGGTTGCAATTTGGGCTGCGTTGTATCTTACCTCGGGTGGTGTGGTGGGGTTCCGTATGGGCGTCATCATGTAGGTGCTCAGAGGGTAGGCACTGTCCGCTGGTAAGGTGATAATGGTTGTCATTAGTTGGGCTTGTGTATTTGTCTGTGTGTGACATGTATGCATGTGCACAGGCATTTGTACTCACCTAGGAGCCATGTGTCACCATGCTTCTCAGCTTCCAGGGCCCGGCTCAGGGCGGACATTCTGAATATGAAACTATCATGGGTGGACCCAGGATAGTTTGTATAGACAGAGGTGATGATTCCCTTGGCATCACATACCACCTGCACGTTGATGTAATGCCAGTGCTTGTGGTTTCAATAGATGTGCTCAGTGGCCCTAGATGGACGTAGGGCCACATGGGTGCAATCTATGGCACCAAGCACTTTGGGGAAGTGTGCCACCCTGTAGAAGTCCAGGACCACGGCCTGCCTTCCTGCAGGTGTTCTGAGCATGTATATGTGCCTGCGAACTGAGGGGCGCGCAGTGATGATTGCCAACACCTGGTGTAGGCAACGTGACTGCGTGGCCTGTGAGACGCCCCCCACTATGGCAGTTGTCTGCTGAAATGACCCAGTGGCCAAAAAATGCAGTACATTGAGCACCTTCTCCAAGGGGCTCACTGCTTGGGAGCACATGGTGGGTGATGTGAGTTCATCCTCCCACTCCCTGATCAGCTCTAGGATGATACGAGGTGGAAACCTATACCTGGTCATCAGGCATCCCAAAAAGACTGGACCTGGGTAGAGAAAAGCGGGGCCTGGCTGATCTCCTCCTCCTGCGGTGTCCCACAATCACTGCTGCGAGGAATGGGACATTCATCGTAGCTGTATATGCTTGCTTGTTGTTTGTGTGCACTTTTATGCTGCGATGGGAGCGCTTCCACCTGCTTTCGTGTGGCGGACGTAATTGTGCGTGTGCGTGTGTTTTGACGTGCGTGGGTTTTCCCTATTTGATTCCATGAATAGGTGTAGTTTGCGTGCGTGTGGGCGTTCTGTGTACTTCCCAGCGGTACTTCCCCAGTTACGCCCTTATTTTCATGCGTTGTTCCCCATTCCGCATGTTCTGCCCCTTGTTCTGCCCCCGTTTTTGATGTATGCGCTGACGTTGTGCGCTTTCGCTGTGCGCGTCGCGCACGGCGTTTGGGATGTGGAAGTGACATGTGCACCGGTGTGCGCCACGTGCGGATTTGGCGCACATCCCGGAAAATACATGCGCAGGGCCTTCCATGAATCGCACGCGTGCGATTTGCACATGTGCGCCAGTTTTTTCACGCTTGCGCCAGCTTGCGCCAGTAATTTCGGCGCACATTTAGTCCATGAATTACCTCCTAAATCAATCTCCATACTTACCCTGTCAAAATCAGGGTCTCTTGAGACCCATTTTTCTTCCTGAAAGAGAATATTTATTTACCTTCGGGGATCCTTCTCTTTCAAGGGAGATCATTTTGTTTTGTTTCTCCACAAAGTGAGTTATTCTTTGACATCTTCTACTTACCCTTTGTCCTTTGGGTTCTAACTTCCTAGGGGTTGAAGAGTCACTATCAGGCTGATAGGTTTCCAGGGGTTCTGCTCTGGTAAGAAAGAAAGCTTCCTCTAGGGCTTGGTATCTCCCATTCAACCGGGCCCCATCCTCAGGAACCTATTGACTGTCGAGACTTTCCTTCAGTCATTCCACCCCCATACACACGGGCATCAGACCCAGGTTTTGGTTGATTCTGGGAGGCATGGCTAGGTTGATGGGTTGACTGATCCCCCAGGTTGTCAGGCAATTGTTGGACCTGTTACTACAGCTGAACAACTTTCTCTGGGTTGTAGGGAGGTCTCTGCTCATACCTCTGCTGCTCCCTAAAAGGGTAACTGTCCCTTCTCGAGCAGTAGCTCAGGTATTGGAAATGCCCCCCATTATTTTCAGTGCTGACTCTCCCTTCTTCTTGGTTCAGGGATCTATTGTCCTGAAACCGGGGAGAAGGAGGTGAATTGTTTTGGAAGTTCGGATTTTGAGGGTACCTGTTGAAAAAATACAGGTTGGGAGGTGGAGTGGTACTTCTCTCCTGTGGGAAGTTTGGAGGGAAGTTCCCAGGCGAATGGCGTACCTGGTTTGCCCTCCCCCCCTTTGTGCCGGGGGAGTGTACACATATATTGAGGACTTACTTAGGTGAAAGGGTCAGTGGGGTCATTTTGCTGAGACCCTAATTGGCTACCATTCGATTGGTCCTGGGTGGAGGGTCTCCTTTGCCTCTCATTCTGCTTATGAGCTGGAGGAGTATGTGTATGCCCCCCGTCTTCAGGTCCAAAGGAGGGGCAGTTTTTACCTCCACCACCTTCGCAACAGCAGAGCAAACTCCCTAGTCGCCTGATCATCCCACACATTGCAAGTTCTATGCAGCCTTATGGCCCTCTTGTGGGGTACTATGAGTGGAGAAGAGTTTCAAAATGACTGCCTTATAGGTGTTCCATTTATAATGATCCTGGTCCTCCAGTTCTACAAGGAAACTGGAGTACCCAGGAGAAAACATCAATTTTGCAAACTCCATGCAATTGACATCATTTTTTAAAATATCTTTTTATTGATTTTTGAACAAACCAAATAACAACAATACCCCCCATTGACCGCTGGACCCATCCCAGCCCCCACATACTTGGCCCAGTGTTCACTCGTCCCCCCCCCCATTGACTTGGCGAATCCATCACATTCCACAGTCTCCATTCTCAAACACAGTTCGAGTTGCCGTGTCTCACGGAGGGAGATCATCCGGGGATGTCCATAAATCATGTAGGAGGATGTTCCAGGACAATCCCTTGCCCTCAGAACCCCACTTCCTCCACAATGCCTGTACCACTCCCTGCTCCGCTACCACCCTCCTTTGTGCATCCGCCACCCACTGCATCAGGAGTGGACCCCTTAGGCATTTCCATAAGATTGCCAGCCTACGTTTGGCCAACAACAACAAGAAAGCTGTCATTATTTTCCTCTTGTTTCGTCTTAAGCAACCCCCCCCCCCCACCCATGGTATCATCCCCAACAGACACACCTCGGGCAGTCCACCTGACTTCTCAGAAATGCATTCATTTTCGCCATTACCCCCTGCCAGTATACTGGTATTACCGGGCATGCCCAGATCATCTGCCAAAAACCTGCTGAATGTTGTTGCATCTCGGGCATTGGTGTAAGTGGCTGGGGAGTTAGGTATACCCGATGTAGGACATTGAACTGAATCAGTTTAAATCTGGCATTTCTTGAGTTCCTGCATATTTTACACCAGACCGGTTCCTCAAACGTGACTCCCATATCAGGCTCCCATCTGTCCTCACCTTAAGCTGCGGGAGGGTCCTACTGTCTCACATTGCGGCATACAGTCTGGATATAGCATGTCCCTCACTCCCCATGGTTAGGATCACCCGAAGGATAGGAGTGGTGGGGGGCTCTTCTGGTATCTCATCCCACATAGTCACCAGGGCCCTGGTCAGTCTGGCATAATTTAGGAACTGTCACATTGTCACCTGGTACTTCTCCAGCCATGCGCTAAAGGGCAACAGATTCCCCTCCTCAAAAAGGTCTCCCAGGGCTAGGCACCCACCTGTAGCACATATGACATCCCATATATCCCTTATAATTCCCTCCACCTTAATTTCGGACCTCAGATGTATGTCCGGGCTGTATCCCCTCCCCGTTTGCAACTTGAACTGAACCCTCTTCCAGGCCTTTCTAACCACTGCAGTTAAGCATGATTCTTGTGCTTACCCTGCTGTTCACTATAACAGCTTGAGTCCCGAGTGATACTTCCTTGGTTCCCCCATTAATAGCCTGTCTGCTCCTCCTTACCCCGCTCCCCATGCAGTAGCGTGTTGCAACTGGGCTGCCAGCAAGTATTGTTCATAGTCCGGCAGAGCCAATCCCCCCTTCTTCCGCCCTCTACGTAGCATGGCCAACACCACCCTGTGCCATTTCCCGCCACACATCAGGTCCACTCTCTTCTGGTCCAATGACTTGAAAAAGGGTGGTCTGGCCATATATGGGATGTTTGTGAAAAAATAGAGTAACCTGGGAAGGATGATCGTATTACAGATGGCGATTTTGCCCATTAGGGGAACGGGCAGCCGGTTCCAGAATGTTATCCTGTCCTCTATCCCTGTGAGCACCTTCCCTACATTGCATTGAAATGTGTCCATAACTGAGTGGTGGACCTGAATACCTAAGTAGCGGAAAAATTCCACCTCCCACCGCAATCCCACCTCGGGCAAGTCTTGCACTGCTGTCCCCCTCAATGCGCCCAGTGGGAAAACCAGTGATTTATCCTGACTGACTGTATAGCCGTAAGAGTTTCAAATGGTTCAACACCTCCAATATATATGGGACATGCACCCTGGGGTTCTGCACGTACAGCAGAATGCCATCCGTGTACAAGGATATGATGTGGTGCTGCCCCCAACCTCTATATCTGCGTCCCGGAATTCCTAGTGAAATATTCTGGCCACTGGTTCCAGCGCCAATGCAAAAAGGATCAGAGACAGTGGGCAATCCTGGCGCGTGCCTCTGCCCGTATTGCAACTGTCAGAGACTACCTTACCCGTCCTCACACTTCCCGACAGTTCTTGGTATAGCAAGCGGATCCACTGCAGTATATTCAGACCCAGACCATTCGCTTCCCGCACCTGGAAGAGCCATTCCCACTGTACCGAGTTGAAGGCATTCACAGCGTCTAAATGCTAGCTCTGTCCTACTGTCTTGCACCTTGTCTATACCATATTGGGGTCTGCAGAGATTCATCGTGGTGCTCTGTCCCCATACAAAACTCCATTGGTCCCTGTGGAACAGGTGGGAAGCGTCCTTTAGAAGCCGGGCTTCCAGCACCTTACCCAATATCATGGCATCAATTTTCAATAACAAATAGGCCGGTAGGATCTACATTGCTGCGGGTCCTTCCCTGACTTCAATAGAACCACAATGAGTGCCTCCCACATTGATGCAGGTAGCCGACCCTCCTGGAAGGCTTCCTCATAGAGTCTACAAAGTCCGGGGGCTAAGAGGTCGGCATACAGTTTAGAAAATGCGGCTGGTAGGCCGTCTCCCCCTGGCATTTTCCCAGACCCCAATGCTTCTATTGCCACTTTCACAGCCTCCTCTGGCAGGGGCTCCTCTAATTTTGTCACCACCTCCTCAAGCAACCAGGGTAGGGGAGCTTGATCTAACACATCTCCCATATGTTCAGCGTCCACCTGTCCCCCACTCACAAATAGCTGTTGGTAATATTTCCAGAAAACAACATTTATGCCCCCTTGCATCTTGATCAGGTTCCCAACCTCGTCCTTGACATGCGTAATCACTCGCTGTGGCTGTTCCTTTCTGAGCAGCCATGCCAGGAGTTTCCCTGCCTCATCCCCCTCCCTGTGGATCTTGGCTGTGTAATACGCAAAGTTGTGCTTGCCCAGGTGGTCCCGGGCCCGCTGATGGTTCACCCTCGCCCATAGGAGTTCTGCCCCGCATAATGACCTCATTGCTATCTCCCCCTCCAGTTTCCTGATATGTTCCTCCTCTGCCTTCAAAGTGGCCAGTAACGCTGATCGGACCTGTGGGAAGGGACTATGCATTTGCCCCCGGATTGAGAGTTTGAATGCCTCCTATATAATACCCTGTAGTTTCCCATTGTGTCCTCATTAAGCTCGAAGTAGTCCAGTATGGCCTTCCTGAGTTCTTCCGCGTAGGCCCCATCTGTCAGGGCCTCAGCCCGTAGCCACCAAGTGGGAATGGTACTCACCTTCCTACCCCAAAACATTGTCGCTTTCAACAGAGCATGATCTGACAACATCCTACCCATGTAGTCGAAGTCTCGGAACTGGGAGTACTGCTCCCTCCCCATGAACAGGTGGTCTATCCGGGAGTATGTTCCATGTGGATGGGAATAGAAGGTGTATCCCTTTTCATAGCCTTTGATCTCCCTCCAGAGATCTATAAGATCGAGGTCTCCAGCACTCTGCTAAGGGACTTAGAGGTTAGGGGCTTATCATGTTGGTTTGTGTCTGACCTATCCAGCCGAGGCTGAAACGCGCAATTGAAGTTCCTCCTTCACCCCCAGATCTGGTTGTTTTACCCATGTCCTCCCATCATGTCAACCGCCCCAGAAGTATGTGACATTGTGGACATTGGGTGCATAGGAGTTGATTAAGCATATATCCCTGCCTTCCATATCCCCTAACAGGATGTGAGTCCTCCCCTTGTCATCTTGCGTCACCTTGGTGACTTGGAGGGGCAACCCATTCACTATCCAAATTAGGGCCCCCATAGGATATGAGGAATAGGCCGTCCCATAGACCTCCCCACGTCATATACCTTCACCTTACCCAACTCCAGTTTACTGAGATGAGTCTACTGGAGCAGCGGTATCTGTACCCCCATCTCTTCGGGAATCCCAGTACCTCCCGACGTTTAGCGGGGCACCCTAATCCTCTTACATTCCAAGTATGAATTGTTACTGACCTCATTTGTCAGATTGCCTTCCCCCTCCCCTCCTCCTTGGCCATTGGCACCCTTGCCAGACCAACACTTTATATGCCTCACTAAGCTGGAACCATCCCCTCTCCCCAACCCTCCCAACCCCTACCTTTCCCCCTCTCCCGCCACTTCGCGGCCCCCAACTCCCATTTTTAAAAACAAACCAGACTTCAACCAATGAAAACAAACAGACCTCCAACATGAGAGCAACTTCCTGAAATACCTTCAATGTGTTCACGTGTCAGACCGCCAACTCCCCCTTCGCAACATGGGAGCTGTAGCCAACTCATGCATGGAGGTGAGTGGGTCCCCCCGCCACCCCTGGCCAAAGTGGGGGAGAGCTCAGCAGGGAGCAAGACAGTTCCCCAAACAAGACAGAATATCCGTTCCTCCGGTTCCTCCCTTCCTCCCCAGCGCAGCCCCCAGTTCAGCCCATTAGGGCTTCCTGTAATGCCAGAAGGTCTCTTTGATCGGGCCAGGAGTTTAAGTGTCTGCTTTGCGCGAGTCCTCTGGTTGACTGGGGGAATCCATCCCATGGGCCAGCTCATCCAGGTTATCACTTCTGTCCGGCTCCTCCCCAGTTGTGTGTGTCACCCTTAGCCATGTATACTTTGCTCCTTTTGGTTTGCTCCGATCTACGTCCGGTATCCCCCTGCATTGCCTCCCCTGCGGGTCGTCGGGCGCGATTATAGGTTATAGTACCGAATCAAAAGGCTCGAATGACAAAAGGGTAGAGTCAATTCGACCGAAAAAAAGGATCAAACTTTTTTTTTTGGGGGGGGGCCCCCAAACCACTATGTTTGGTGTAAAAACACCCTTTTAAAGCTAAACTAGAGAAAGAAATATATACATTTTTTAAAAAAATGTGGTCGAATGCACTCTCACCTTTGGCATTTGGTCCTTTTGTTTTCGAAAAAACTTTAACAGGACACCGTCGGGCGCACGTGATTTAAAACTTCCTTTGGGTTGGATCTTCCACCGTGGCCCAGCCTTGTTCTGATTCCCATCACTGCCAGGCCTCTTCGGGCAAGTTGCAAAATCATTGCCTGTCTCCTCTTATTATTTTCAGAAGAGTGGGATATAGGAGCATGTATCAGATCCCATTTTCCCTGAAAGTCTGTGTGATTCCCTCGTCGCACTGCTGTTGGTTTTGCACCAGTTTCGTGTAGTCAGGAAATATGAGGGCCGATCCGTGCCCAACGGGTATCGGACTCCACCGCCTCACCAGCAGGAGTATTGCATCACGATCCCTGTAATTGAATATCCGTGCAATTACTAGCCTGGGGTGCGCTCCCGTTTTGGGTCTGTGTGCCGGGAACCAATGGGCCCGTTCCACTGCAAACTACTTTGACAGGCCTTTGGCGCCCAGTTCGTGCTGCAGCCAGTCCTCTAGGAAAAGTTCCATTGACTCGCCTTCTTCCCCCTCTGGCATGCCTAAGACTCGCACATTGTTCCTGCGGGATCGACCTTCTGCATCTTCTGCCCGCGCCGTCAGTGTTTTTGTCACATGTAGCAATTGGGAGACCTGCACTTTGAGAGTTTGTATGTCCATCTCTGCCGAGGCAACTTTGGCATTCGTTTCCTTCTGCCTCTCTGCTACTTTATGGGCATCCACGTGCAGTAGGTTAAGGTACTCCCTTATATGCCCAATATGCTGCTCCAATGCCAATCTAGAGCCTTGTACCACCAGGAGAACCTCCGCAATGTGTGCCTCCAGGGTCGCCGTCTGATCCCCCTTTTCGGTAGAGTGAAGTGTTTGCTGAGGTATGCAGGCACACCGAGGATGTTGTGAAGGAGTCCATCTTTGATTGCCTACCTTTGCCTCCCATCATCCGCTCCCCCCGGACATCCAGCAGAACCGGCCATTTGGGAATCCACTAGTGTGGGCTTCTGTGTTGTATTGTATGAGTATTTATAGAGCGCAAAAGCTGGAGTTGGGGCTGGCAATCCGCTGTCTCCTTGATTGCTTCCTTGAAGCCTCAGAGTTCCTTCTGTATCCATTGTGGGTGGTTGAGGGCGTAGGCGCTACTGTGCAGAATGTATCTGAAACCCCAGTTGTGGATCACCTATCGCTGTTACAGGGGGTCCTCCTGCTCTCACTGTCTGAATCAATCAGCACATTTTGGGAAATTAACAAGAGGGGCTCGTGTTCAAACATCCTTGCAACTGCAGCCTATATCTGGCTCCCTTTGGGAGACTTATATTAGAAATCTCTATTCTTCCCAGTCCACAGCGGTGGTTAGTTCCCCAGGGGGGCGGCGGATTGGCACCCAAGGATATCCAATCTTGGAGGATTTTGGACATAGACATCGAGGGGATTCTTCGGGTCCTTAAAAGGGATCCTCTAATGCCCCAGGTCCTGATGGCCTTACCAACTTAACTTTAAAATCAGCGCCTCAACTGTGGTCGGCTGTCTTGTTACAATTGTGTGAGAACATTTTTGTGACTCATTAGTTTCCTCAGACTTACATGGAGGCTATTTTTGTTGTGATTTTCAAAAAGGGAGATAGATCGGATCCTGCAAACTACCACCCTATCTCCCTTTTGGACGCCTCCTACAGGATTTTCTCAAGCTTCATATTGTGGCCCCTTGAATGTTGGGCCGAAGACTATGGTACATTGGACTATAATCAGTCAGGTTTTCGAAAAAAAGGTACAAGTACGTCTCTCAATTGCTTGTTGATTCAGCTTGTGTCAAATCAAACAGGCCAGTCTAAACATAGCTTATAGTTGGCATTTTTTAGATATTTCTAAGGCCTTTGATTGTGTTGATCGCTTTAGGCTGTGGGAGATGCTAAAGGCGTGGGGGTGCCCTGAGTCTTTGGTCTGTATTCTGAAGCACTTGCATTCAGACACTAGACTGAAAGTTAGGCTGGATCAAAGGGGCTCATACCCTGGTTGGATCTATGCCGAACGCGGTCTATGCCAGGGATGTGTGCTAGCCCTATTCCTTTTTAATCTTTACATTCTTGGAATAGGAGCAGTCTTGGCTGGTATTGTTGTTAACCCCCCTAGATCGGGCTCTTTGAAATTAATTACCTCTTATACGCTGAAGACCTTGTGTTCATGGACTATACTGCAATCGGACTCCAGAGATCATTAAAAGCAGGGGGTTATTACTTTACAGACCTTGGCTTGACATTAATGCACCTAAGTCAAAGATCCTTGTGGTAAATCAACATAGAATTATCTCTGGTAGGCCTAATATTGGTTGGTACATCAACAATATGAGAATGGAGGAGGTGCGTGAATTCAGATATCTTGGGGTTTCGCTCAAAGCCAAAAGGTCATTGGCTCTAGCGAACCAGGCACTTAAGTTGAAAGCAATCACAGCAGTTACTCAACTCTAACTACTTGACAGACAATATGGGCAGTTCTCTTTACTCCTGGCCCTGAAAATGTACAACCAAATCTTGTTCCTTAAATTGATTTATGGGGCTGGGGTACAGGAAGAGGGACTGTCTTAGTCTAAGCTGGAGTCCTTCACCTGGAAGCGAGTCTTGTTGCTCCCTACGGGCAGTCAGTTTTCAGCTGTCTGACATATCCTGGGCCTCGTATCTCTAAAGACAAATGTTACTTGGGGTAGAGTTTTATTATTACTGAGAAGTATCTTGTTTCCTCCTGCTTTTACTCTTTTTGATCTATTGAATGTCCTTTTAAAACAGGTCCCTGAATCTAATGGACGAACAGTGTGTTAAGCATTTTGGAGGAAAATGGTGTATTGATGGAGAATTTAGAGCTCATTCCCGGCAAGCAAGGTTAAGAAGACAATATATGAAAATGATTGGATCGCGAACAGACATTGCCTTGAGTCCTATAAGACTTTTTTGAATTTGTCCCTGGACATAAAGCCCTATAACTCTTTCCAGAAATGTATGAGAAGACATGCATCCACACAATTAGAGAGTTCTGGTTACGGGTACAATTAAATCAGCTTTTAACATATGACATTATAGGTGCAAGGAGTAGAGCATCTAAGGAAAATTGTTTTGGTCGTCTCTGTTTTGCTAAAGAAGCCATAACGCATATAATCGTCGAATTCCCAGCACTTTGTAATCTTCGGGTAGAAATATTTGAGTTATATTTTAAAAATCGGCCATTGTTCTGATGGGAAATGCTGTGGTGGAATTTTCTTTTAGAGCCCACAGATCAATTGGCTATAACTGATGAATTTTGTAAAAAAAGCATTTTAACAGAGACATTTAATTTATTTTTATATAAGGTACCTTTTTGCAGTTTTATGTGGTTTTATTTTTTTATGTGTGTAAAGTTTTCATTGTTGAAAATATGTCACACAATAAAGAATTGAATTGAAATGGCATATTCTCCTCTCACATTTCAGGAAAAAGGACTTTTTCCTTATTTTTCTAAACCCACCATACCATTGTTGGTGTTTGACAAACATAGATGAACGTTCCAAGCAGAAGCATGTCAGACTATAACACACTGAAGATCTCTAATGAGAGTGAAACATCTATGTATAATCATACGCAAATGTCTGCCTACATCCATGTCTATCTTGGATTGATAAATCTGTTAGACAAAGTCAATTTTCTGCAGCAGAAAGCATGTGTGTGGAGCAAATTTGAATTACCCAAAATGCATTATTCAGTGTCTCTGAAGTGGAAGTGAACTTCCAGGAATGGCTATTGGGTGGCGCTTGTAAGCTGATATTATTTATTCTACTCTCACACTTCAACTTGAAGTTTTTTGTTCATGCTTTTTAAACTCACCATAACATTTGTGGTGTAAGATTCTTCTGCCACGAGAGAGGGAAGACGCCTGTTCCCTTTTTGTGCAGAGAAGAAATGACAACTACTACATTTGCACTGTTAACTTTTCTGTGTTTTTGTTTTATTGGCTCCTGTGTGGGGCTGGCACAAAATATCTCGTTTCACTACTCGTTTGCTACTTTTGTTTCTGTGAGATGTCAGCGGACTGTAGAAATGGAAGATCCATAGGGGTCTTAATACACATTACCTGGGCTCCCACAGCAGCCTTCTGCCACGCAATAGTAATTTTCAGGCCTAATACTGTGAATGCTGAGTACTACAATGTGGAAGACTACTCATAACAGTGACGCTGACAAATCTGAAGCCTGCCTTTCTCACCTAATCTTGGCCAAATGCACACACGCATCTTAAGCCTCCTCTTTCCCATACCTGCACTTTGGTCACAGAGAGTGTTCCTACAGAAAGCGCTTTGAGGCCATACAAATGAGGACATGTGCTATGTAAATGACTACTACTGCTACTACTCCCTGATATCACTCTATCAGTATAGCTTTGTTCCTCAGAACTGGGCTCTGAAGTTATGTTCGGTATGTCCTTGCTTTCTAACTCATATTATGTATTCCTGGGGAGTATATGTCCATAGGTTTTCTAATTATTAATACAGGGCTACATATAACAGAATGCAAAGTATTGATATCAAAGGAGCCATGACTGGCTGATCATCTAACATTCTGCAACACCTTAAGTTTTATTATTTTTAGAATCTAAAGACATTATTCAGGTGCCACAATGACACATACTTTTAGCCATTGTTTGACACTGGGAGGGTATTTAGTTGTAGAATAGAACAAGCAAATGCCCTGGAAATTGACTAAACTCCCTTCTGAAAAGTTGTTTCCTTTGTGCTTAAATTAAGATTTCAGCAGGCACTCAGCAAGCAGACAAATGGGAGCTGGGTGGGATTTTGACTTTAGGAAGAAAATGTTGCAAACCTAGTGCTAATAACTGTAGAGCAGATCATATAAATAAATAAATAAATAAATAAATAAAGGCATGTTGGGCAGACAGGATGGGTGTTTCTTTTGCAGGTGGACTCTTTAAAAACCCATATGAACTTTAGTAAAATCGCCCTGCCCATCTGACATTGCATCATCCATATCTCCTTTAGTCCCTCCCTATATTGGCTGCGGACAATGCTTGATCGAACTATGGAACTGTTTACACATGCACACAAGCATGGAGAACGGCAGGCCCTGGACCAGTCAGGGTTACTGAAGCAAGGTCACAAACCAGTTGTTGTAATGGGGGTGGGGAGGTGCGCTTTCCTCATCCGTGTCCGCTTGACCAAAAGGACATCCCTGTACGTCACATCCAGCCATGGACAATGAACAAGGACTAGTAACTCTAAAAAATAGATGTATTGTTTTGGCATAGGAAGGCCTAGCCACAGTATCCTGGAATCTTCTCGAGTCAGGTCACCAGTGGCCTATAAAGGTGAAGGGTCTGGAGGGGAGTTCAGGTCAGGTAGGTGGATACTGGTTAGATGCAGGATGCAGGATGCTCTTTCCTTGACTTGCAAGCCAACAAATAATATCACCCCTGTTTACTATCTACCGAAATTGATGTGTGTGCCAGGTTTCCACAAAATAAATAAAAAATGTCATAGGCTAGGTTTGCTTTGACTGCTTTCATTCTAGATTGATGATAGAGCTACCAGCCCATTGCACGGGCCAAGCTAGAGGTGCTAGGCGGCACGAACTGCTCAAACTGGACGTCATCCCCACTTGCCTCCTGCAGGTTTCTCCTAGCAGAGTCCTCTGCTCCACAGCTGTGGGTCATCTCTGCCTAAGCCTCCTGCAACCTTACAAACCCTTAAAAGAAATCAAGAATGAGGGGGTGTATTCATCCAAACCAAAATCCTCTAACAATAACCAAGGTATTCCCATTTACTCCAAAATCTATGCTAGTGAAACTTCGTGACTGTTTCCCTGTTTTGTTGAAAACCATAAAAGACGAGAGCTCTGACCTTTCATTGGTTCGTGTCTGTGTGCACCAGACCCACTGACAGAGATGTAGGAGAAATTGGTTTGTAGAGGTTTATAATTGGGACAAACACTTCACAGGCACCGTCCCTCAAATTGGCTTGCAATTTTCTGCAAAGCACCCTTGCTCTCTCTGATTCTAAGCACTGTAATAATATTTGATTTTATCAGCAAATTTAATCCTACTCAATGATTAGTGAGTCCCCTCAAATCATCCATTCAGCAGTTAATTCCAGACCACAGCGAGTGCTGCCTATAGCTTGCCTTTATGATGCATCGAATGCAACTTTTAAAACTTTTTGATGAAGGAAAACCAAAAGGCCAACAGTTGGCAAAAATAATCCATCAAGCTTTTTTCTCATCTCTCTGATTTTCATCTTTTTCCACATTAGGCAGCACACCTTGTGTCTGTATCAAGGGTGTTAAGCTCCAGAACTTGAGGACCACAACCATGGCAGGTTTGCAGGATATCCTTCTAAACGTTCACGCGATAAATTTGCCTGAATTTAGAATCCTTGTATAAATGCATCTCATGAATATTAATTAGAGATATCCTGAAAACTTGCCATGTTTGCAGAACTCAAGGCCTGGAGTTTGCACCAGTGATCTGGTAACTCCTTGCTTCATCAATGGGCATATGGGGAATATTGTTATTAGGTCAACACTCTGCTCATTTGAAATTGAAGCTCGTACTGAGTGCCTGTCATTGCTTCTCCACACAAAGGGTATGGCTCTTAACCAAGACGTGGGTGCTTTCATTATCGAGGCATGGTAAAGTATAGTCCAGAATTAAAAGGTCATTGCAAATGTGGAGGTAACTACATCTTTCTACGATTCCTTCCATTGACCCTCAAGAACAATGTTTGTATTGATGAAAGACAAATGTCATAGCTCCACCCAGTTGCCATCCCTGAAAGTTCAGAGCCATTGAGCAACGCATTGTGGGTATGGACATTAGCTGAAAAGCATGCCTTTTATTCCAGAAAATTGCTTCTCTTGAAGTGCAAAGGTATTTTGTGTTGATAAACCATGCGTTTGAGCTAATTTGCATACCCACAATGTGCTGCTCAGTGTCTCTGAACTGGGGGTGAACTTCCAGGGATGGCAACTGGGTGGCGCTGTGGCACGTCTGGCTTGCTATTCTACTTTTGCATTTCAGGTTGAAGGGTTGTTTCATGCTTTTTTTATACCCACTATAACACTGATGTGCATTAATGAAATGAGATGTGAAATGAGATGTTTTAATAATGTTTGATAGGGGTGAGCAGCAAATAACAAAATAGAATAAAACTGTCAATAGAGGCCCTTGTTGCCCCCAGCGACTCTGCTTCTGGGCAAAGTTGCCCAATGTTAAATTAGCATTGTGTAGGACAGATGTTTCCAAACCTGGTCCT
Source organism: Ambystoma mexicanum (assembly GCF_040938575.1). Lineage (NCBI taxonomy): Eukaryota > Metazoa > Chordata > Amphibia > Caudata > Ambystomatidae > Ambystoma > Ambystoma mexicanum. The sequence goes on along the minus strand of NC_090939.1, from coordinate 233,581,349 downwards.
CTAGTACGCCCCCCACAGCCCCACATTACGTTTTTAGAAAAATCCATGATAATGTCAATAACTCCCATTTCACTTTATTGAAATGTATTTTCTGCCGATAGCCTGAAAACATGGAGTGGATTTTGTTCTTGAGGACCGGACTTAAAAGGCCAGTGTAGCTGAAAACATAGAGTGGATTTTGTTTTTGAGGACCGAACTTAGAAACCCCAGTGAAGGCAGCTGTTTCCTTAAGGAAATATGCTGCTACTTAGCACACCACTCCATACCCCCTCTCACGTGCTAATTGTATTTGTCAGCTACTCCTTTTCAATTCCAACTACCACTGTGTGTTGTTTTCAGCTACACTCGTCAGTTTCGCTCCAGGATACCAAATTGTGTGCGTTCATTCTTGTCCACTACAAATGACTTTATTTCAAAGGCTGAATTGTCCCAAGTGCTTGATTTGTGACCGCCTCCTCATTTTATTGGGTCTGCAGCTGTTGGCGTTAGTGACTCTTTCCTTGCTGGCTTTATAAGAGCACCGCAGGCCCTGGAAACCTGCACGGCCGCCTCTGCCAAGGCTTGACTGAACTATGAATCGCTCCTGCTTTACGAGCAATCTGTATCTCTTGAATTATAGGCTGCGTGTGCACATCAAAGCCCATGTTGATGCAATTTTTTGCGTTGTTTGGATGTGCTGTTTCCAAGACTATCCACAAGATGCTAAGAACGGGAGCCCATCGTTTTATGAGCTGGTGAAGACGAAAACAATCCGACATCTTTAGAAGGAAGCCACCAGTGGAATTCACCAGAAACATCTTGCATGCACTTTTTGTCATTTGTTCTTGTTTTTTTTTTTTGCTTTTGATTTTTAGGGCTTTCAAGTTCAAATCTAGACTTTCTGAGGCATGGAGTTTATGCTTGAAAAATAACCTGGTCTAAAGCTCAGCGAGTTTAGCGCTCGCCTCATGGGGCTAGCATAGACTTTAGAGCCCAGCTTTACCAACTAAGCCACTCATCCCTCCATTCATTACCTTTATATTGGCTAATAACAGTAACTATCAGCATTAGCTTGGGGAAGGCATTACTCTATGATAATGGCCCCTCCCTTGGTCTATAAGGCTGAAGTACTGTAGAGTTTAAAAGTGAGTGGTCTCTGGAAGCAAGTGGCTATAAAAACCTGATAATATTAAAAACCATTCCCGTAGTGTCTGCTCACGTTATACACGACCCCTTTGTGCGCCAATGTAATAGTTGGCTGCTGTGTTTAAGAATTTTCAATCATTGTGTTAATGCACATTACATGGCGGCTTCCTTTCTGTAATTTTTCAAACTATGCTGCTTCTGTTTTCAGGTTTCTAAACACTGGTCGGGTGGGATTCTACTCTTTTTTTTGCTAATAATCTTCGGGACCACCATCATTGTTTTGGGGAGCAATTGGGGTTAGTTAGGGATGTTGACATAATTTTCAATGGAAGGATAAAAGTTTCTATTTAATGTGATGGAGATATTAGGCTTTTTTTCGAGTGTTGGCTATAGACTGCTATGGGTTGTTTGGCATAAAATAAATAAATAAATAAATAAAATTGGAAAGGTTGATAATCGTACTTTAGGAATCTAGATTTTTCAAATTCTAATATGGGATGTATTCAGAAATTTTGAAAAAGTATGCCTACCTTTTGTGTACCTTTTCTGTTCATGCCAGTTCGTTCATGTTTCTAAGTGCAGTAATTATGCACGTTATTATCCTCCATGTATCGACCGAAACAAGATGACGGGATATGCCAGTGATGCTAGGAGTCCAACCTTTCACTGCACGCAGATATCTGGAGCGAATGCTTAACACACTGAGCTATCTAAACTGCTGTTAAAGTCAATGCAGCAAGACATGCATGGGCCTCATTACGGGTTTGGTGGTAACCTGCCGGTGCCACCGGTGGATTGCCACCAGCCCTGTATCATCGAATCCGGCACCTGACTTCCCGGTGCCGCTGGGACATTACAATTCCCGGTGGCGCGGGAAATCAAGCGCCGGATTTTGTAACTTCCCATTCCCATAGGGCCTCATTACGAGGAAGGCGGTAGAGGGTTAACGGTGCCGGTAGAGCTGCCGGCCCCGTTAACCCTCGACCACATCATTACGAGGTCTGCCCGTGGGTCCCGCTAAGGACGCCTGGTAAAACCAGCCCTATGGGGGCTGAAATAGGAATGGGGATGTATTCCTTGAATGGGGAAATACCGGGCCCTCCAAAGTCGGAATGGCCCTGTATCTCCCCATTCAGGGAACCTGGATCCGGTACCTGCTATGGGGGAAGCCATGCCGCTAAAAGCGGCATGGTTACCTCCATACTCAGAATGAGGCCCATAGAGTCTCAAAGGACTCTATGGGAGTGGGGAGACAGAAGCGCCGGCACCAGTGCTAACGGTGCCAGTGCTTCCGTGACAAATTCGCCTACCGGTGCCACTGCGCCCCCCAGGGTCAGACCTGTCAGGTGCAGCAGCCCCGGCAGGCAGAATCGTAGTGTGGCAGTCCGGAAACAATGGTGCCAGTGACTTAACCGGCACCCTTGTTTCCAGGCTGCCACACATGTAATGAGGCCCATGGTGCCTGATTCAGAAAAATGTGCTCAAGGGCATTTCATAGGAGCGCGTTGTGGATCAGGTGTGAGGTGGCAAGTGCAGATCTGAGGTGCTATTGAGCGTCACTGGTTGTTAGGAAAGATTTCTTAATTGTGGGTAATTTTCCTTCCATGTGGCAACCCCTAAACTTTTTGCTGTTGTTTTCACCATGATCTAGACTTTGCCAGAGAAGTGCAGCCTTCTGCCGCACTCCTCTGGGCTTTCGCTCCATTCTTACGGGGAAACTGACATGCCCTTAAAACAGTCAGTACCGGGAAACGCTGTTTTCCGTAGTTTCTTTATCATGTTGCAGCTTTCGTGCAACATGACACAAGAGGGCCCTGTAAGCTAAGTTACTGCTCTCTTGGGTCTCTAGCCTTCTACAGGCCCTAGATACTCTTTTTGGATTGTAACTGATCGGTGCAAGTGAATCACGGACGGGAATGGTGGCAGCGATCGTTTCTTGTGTTTTGAGCTCCTTTTGGCGTTTTAAGCGCGTTTCTCGCGCTTAGCCCAAAATGGTGGCCTGGCTCCCAAAATGGCCAGACCACGAGGCTCCTTTGTCCTGTCGGCTGACCGTCTTGCCCCCTTCACCTTCCCCAGGTCTAGCCGACCCGGGGCCTTCCTTATTTGGGCATGTACTTTCCCGCAAAACACGGATGCTTTCGCAGGCTTCTACAGGCCTTGTGTGTACATCCAGAAAGTGGGCTGGGATGTCTGGTCCCAATACACATCCTGGGTGCCAGAGAGTCTAGGGTGGTGTGAATGCCTGGGACCACCGTGGTCCGTGATAGGTCCACGTATGGTGTGAGTGTTGATGAGCGGATCTCCCAATGGGTCCCCTACGTTTTGGCGCGAAGGGAACCGTGGATAAGAGGGGGCTGGAAACGCCACTACCATGTCGATCTCCTGAGTTCTCACGAACAAAGGAATACAGGAGCCAAGTATCCTGCAACCACGAGGCTGAACCGAGGAATCGCTGGTGACCCGCTGAAGGACTGCTCCTCTGCACTGCTGTCGCCTTGTGAAACCCTTTCTACCTATGATCGAACCAGAAGGCCTGTACTGGTACTTCGACCCTTGGAATAGCGGGGACAGCTATTCTCGGCATCTTCACCATCTCCTGCACGTAAGCCTTCGGAAGTGTCTCTGGGCCATCCAGCAGACTGACCAGCCTACCCAGGAGTCTTGCTCTGTAACCGCCGCCGGGTTGTGTTGTATTTCGAGTCCTTGTCACTCTCACACGATTCGTACACTTGGCATTCCCAGGTCTGAAGTGAGTAGTGTACATTTGGCTGAGATACACACGGCCGCTCCGTTGCCCTGCTGTGGTAACAAACTGTGTGGGTTCACTTCGTTTGGGAAATCTTGAACTCAACTCTGCTGCTGCAGAATCTACACGACGACGAGACATCCCCTGCTCCCCTGAACCTGCCAGCACTGAAACTGACGCGGAGAAGCCTGGGTTTGCTTGCATCGGGGACCGGTGAGTAGCATAGCTAGGAAGTGGTCGCCCTCCTGCAGGAGCCCATAGCTTTTCCCTGCTGTGTCAAACAGCACGCCTTTCCGTACTCGCGCTCTGCTTCTGCCCACAGTGGAGGCTGCGCTTGAGTCGCGGAACTCTGTTCTTCTTCATTTGTGCACCCAACTGAACTGCCTTATTCCCTCGAAGAGACTCCCCTTTTTGCCCGTTGGCACCAGCGTGTGCAGGTACTTGTGAGCACAAGGCTCCACTCTTCGTAGGGCTTGGACTTCCTTTTAGTTAGGTGCCTCTGAAGGCGGACTGGGTCTAATCATTATTTCGCACTGCCTGTTTTCCTCCCCTTCTAGGTGGACTACACATTTCGTGCATCTAACGCTTTAGACTCGTTTGTATTTGTATATATATTGTATTGGTTTGGTATGTGTTGGTTTACTAGAGTCTTATTGTGATTTCTCGCTACGGTCATTGTTGCAAAGGCCTTGGAATAAATGTGTATATATTTTTAATATAACACCTGTTTGGAGTAATTTGTAAGTGTCCTTGCTTTGTGTGCTCATTGCGGGCTTTCAGTCACCCTCACCCCTCTTGAGACCTAGTCTTGACCACCGCAATCGCTACGCTGATTGGTCTGGCTTGTCCAGAGGTTACCCTGTTCCAAGTAATTAGGTTGGCATTCTGAACCTCTGCGCCGCCAGGACAGAGTTCAGAAATCCGTCTTAACACTGGTTTGCTCTTGTACAAAGCTTTGTGAATCAGGCACAGAAGAGGGAAATCACCATATGAGTATCTTGTGCAATCACTTCGTACTTGCTCTGCTATCCAATGTCAAATTGCCTCATCTTCCTTACAGATAGCTCGGGGGTGTTAATGTTGCAAGTGCATGGATGTTCTTCTTGCAGTGAGCATTCAGGGAACGGGTGCTCTCTGACTGATAAACACACAGTAAGGGCCGCAAAGATTGAACACATGTTTTACAATCACACATTTTACATAGGCAATATCGGCATAAACATATCCCAAATGGTGAAAATAGAGGGATATTTTACAAAGTTTGTTACACCTCTTGTTTTGTTAAATCTCAGCTGGTGTCAGGACATTCATAGTACTGGAAAATCTTTCTCTTGCAACCACTGCAAACAGTATTTAACAATTCCTAATTAGTGCTGCCAACGTGTGGACTTAGGGTTGCCATCTCTTAGATCTGAGGTCTGCAACCTTGGGGGACCCAGATGCGTTTAACTACAACTCCAAGCAGCCCTAGCCAGCACAGATACTGGTGAGTGGTGATGGGATGTGTAATCTAAACAATCTGGAAAGCCCCTGGGTGCACCCTCCTGCTCTACATTAAAGTGTGGCTGGTCAAAATGCCCTCCCAGGATAAAGATGCACTCATGACATACGGACGGTTGACGGGTAGGAATAGCCCACTGTGAAAGTTGCCCTTGGTAAAGGTGATTCAGCATTTGAGGTCCTGCTGACTCAGGCAAATGAGTTGCACTTTTGCAAGTGGTAATTACTGAGTGATTACAAGTCCTGCAGACCTTTCCCTCATTTCCCATGTGGAGTCCCATAGGTCGCCGCAGGGTCTGGTATTTGCTGCATGCAGAAATTACACCACCCAGTTATTACCACATGAGGTACTGCTTTTGTGTGGCAGTAATTTCAAGCATACTAAAGCAGACGAAAAAAGAGTGCCAGTAACAAAACTGGTAATTAGGCTGAGTGGTACAACACTTGTTAATGTTAATTACTGTGTGTTTTTACCACTAACGTCACATTCGTAATCAGGCCCACAGCCATTTGCATTTTTTAATTAAGTTTAACTGTTTCTATGCTTTAATTTAAAAAAGAACATGTTCCGGAATGATTTCGTTTTAAAATAAAAGTGTAAGACGAAGTTGGCACTTGCACTTCAGTGCGCTGCACTGAACGTTCCCTTAAACAGCAGGCGTGTTTGTTTAGGGGTTTGTATGGCGCGTGCTAGGGGGCCTGGTAATGGGGTTTGTGGAGAGCAGGGACAGGCCAGCAGGGAACATAGTTGTACTAGTGCTTTTCGTACACTTTGACCACTGCTAAAAGGCATTCAAGTAGCCAGTCTTGCCAGGATGTTGAATGGTGTGATAGAGACAGGATGCTGAAAGGTGTGATAGAGACAGGATGCTGAATGATGTGATAGAGCCAGGATGCTGAGTGGTGTGATAGAGCCAAGATGCCGAGTGGTGCGATAGAGCCGGGATGCGGAAAGGTGTGATAGTACCGGGATGCTAAATGGTGTGATAGAGCCAGGATGCTAAATGGTATGATAGAGCCAGGATGCGAAATGGTGTGATAGTGTCAGGATGCTGAAAGGTGTGATAGAGCCAGGATGCTGAAAGGTGTGTTAGAGCCAGGATGCTGAATGGTGTGATAAAGAGAGGATGCTGAAAGGTGTCATAGAGCCAGGATGGTGAATGATGTGATAGAGCCAGGATGCTGAGCGGTGTGATAGAGCCAGGATGCGAAATGGTGTGATAGTGTTGGGATGCTGAAAGGTGTGATAGTGCCAGGATGCTGAAAGGTGTGATAGAGCCAGGATTCTGAATGATGCAATAGAGCCAGGATGCTGAATGGTGTGATAGAGCCAGGATGCTGAACGCTGTGATAGAGCAGAGGTGGAAAAATAACTGAAGAGATTATACAGTCCTACTTCCAAGTGCAACTGTCCGTCGTGCAATGACGGACTGGCCTTTAGGGAACTCCTGATATTTTTCGGTGGGCCTCATTTGTCTGGGTGTCCTGGTGTTCTGCTCCTCCTACCCTCTCTCCCAGTGTCCCCGACCCCCTCCTCCCACTTCTCCTTATTCCCACATCCCCTTAGAACAGATCTGTTCAAAAGCTTCCCGTGTGCAATACCTCAATGTTAACAAACAGCGTATGTCGGTGTTTGTTATACTGAACTGCTTTTTAATCCATACACAGGGACAAATGCAATTGGACCTATTTTTCCAAATATTCATGGTCCAGAACCTCCTCCCACCCCAACACTTACCAAGTGGGGTTTGGATTTGCTCACTGCATTTGCTCACACAGTGCAATATGGGACCACTTTGAAAACAACTGTCCAGAGCCACTTTTGGTTCCCACGCCAAATCCGCTGCTGTGAGCCCTAGTGTGATTTTGTGCAAGTTGGAGTAGAGAGTGATTAACCCGAGAACAACCAGTTAATGTTGTGTCCCCCACAGCCTTGTTCACTATAATGTCAGCAGAGGTTGCAGGGTTGTCCCCCGACCCGACCGCTTAAAGATTTTAAAAATAAAAAAAAGGGGAAAAAAAGAAAAAGGGACCCTGCGGTGTCAGATCCGACCCACGTCAGAGGGACGGATCTGACACCACAGGGGTGCAGGAAAAGCAGCAGCAAAGACCAAAAAGGTAAGTAGGGGAAGGGACTGGGGGGTTTGGTGTATGGCAAGATTTGATTTGTTTTGCCGAAGTAAAAACAGATTTGCGGCGAATTTGACTAGGGTCAATTCCACAGCAAAACTTTTCACTTCGGTCAAACAACCCAAATCTGATATTACCACTGCCCTTACCTTGCTCTAGCCAGTCCCCTTAACCGGGAGAGAGAGTAGGACACAAGGACATGATGATGAAGGCTTACAAATTGAGAACTGCCAGCTCTAACTGGTGCAAGAAAAATCCTAAAACAAAAACTTCACACCTCACATTATTTTTACTGAAACATGTGTTCATACCCACAGTCAACAAAATGCTTAATTGTAATGCTGCTTTCAGGACGCCCAACCCAAAGGGACTGCCTTGCTGATCCAGCAAATGTTATGTCATATTAATAGGGTTTCATACTCTGCCAAATCACTGCAATAGTAGTTTCAGAGAATACAAACATATGTTCACAAGTGCGTGAGCCAAAGCCAAGAAGAAGCCCACAAATGCCCTAAAAGGGTATTCCCAAGAAGCTCTCATGCCTCTTGTGATCCTCCTTAGAATCCCTCCTGGAGGGGAAAGTTGACCGGAAGAACACTATGACAAAGGGGTTGCCCTCCCCTCTATGAATCTGAAGGGTATACAGGAAAAATTCAGTGTACACTAGTTATTTAGACCCTAATGGGAACACATAACATTCTGGGCACCCATTAAGAAAAGCAGCATACTTGCTGGTGCTCAACACAAGACTCAAATAATATAAGAAGAACAAATGTTTAATTTCTCATTTAGCTTTGTATAATTAGCTTTTTTGTAAATACATTTTTGCAGAAAATTCCAGTGGTTTCTTTTCATAACAGTACATGTTATCCATTCATGTAATAACATCCATAGTTTAAAGTTCACACGGAAGAACACGCCATGGAATTAGTTGATCTTATCAACTTCAAAGTAAGTGTGGCAGCCACGTGACCCTACCAGCTACCCACACAACACACACAAAAAAGGACTGACTTGAAAAATGCAACAGATCTGTGTCAACACATTGCTGATAAAGGAGGCAGACAAAAGGCTGGCAGAATCACTCCACAAACAGATAATACGATGCATAAATCTTAGGCTTGAAAGCCAGACTTGAGCTAAACAATAATATACTGGATTAACAAAAATGTTTCATTAAACAACAACATAAAATAAACACTGTGAAAGTAGCACACCTCACCTGCACTGTCTTGCACATGGTTCAAACAAATGTGACTTAAACCCTCCCAACATTAACAGCACTTCCCAAGGGGGTGCTGTCCCTTTGACCGAGGGTAAAGACAAAAGAAGAGGTAACCAAAACCTCTCCCTGTGTAATTGCACCACAGGATTTCCGAAATGCCCTGATCACTAGGCATTGGCTTGTTAGTGTGCAAACAGGAAGCTGCAATGAAAACTGTCTCACAGAAACTTCAATCTCCTCCCCATATACCATGTGTATGGAGAGGATCTAACAAAGAAACGAAATGGCTGAAAGAAAGAGCCCAGCGAAGAACCAATTGTCTTGACAAACAAGTCTGGGAATCTTTAGCAGCTGAATACAGAAATGTTATTTGTCACACTAAAAAAGAGCATTATAGCTCTCGCATTTCATTGGAAGAAAATAATACACAGGAGCTCTTTTCCATTTTAGATTAGTTCAAATGCCCTATAGAAACAGAGGATTCCTTCTCCCCTGACATTCAAGGTTGTATTAAAGTTCAAGATCACTTAAGAAATAAGGCGCAAATAGCTAGAGAATAGAATAATTGCTACGAAATCTGCAGAGCCTATTGGTAATATTACATCTGCGCCCTAGTCCATCCTCATGCTCAAAACCCATTTGTCTTTAAACCCACTGCAGTGCAGGATATGCTCTCCACCCTTAGAAGCATGTGTCCTACCACCGTTATGAATGATGCCTGATCTTGCCAAGATTGTTGTGAAATTTCTGGACATTTTTGCTCCTTTCCTGACTTGCTACCTTCCTGCACTGCTTAGTGCCAACGATCATCAAACACGTCGAAGTTACACTGCGTAAAGAAATGTGGCCTTGATCCATCCGACCCGAATAATTACCGGCCTAAAACAAACGTTCTGGTTTTACCTTAACTGGTAGACAAAATAGCCACATGCCAATTTCAGCAATATATTGAAAAGAATGATATTCTACACCATCGTGAGTCAGAATTTAGTCCTGGATATGATACAGAGCTGGCCTCGCTTCATCTTCCGTCACAGACAGGCCCGGTTCCAGCAGGGGAGCCAGGCCCCCGAAAGAAACTGATCTGACCCCCCTCGAAAGGAGGCTTCTGACCAAGAGTTGTGCACCGTTTTCTTTTCGTTCATTAACAGCAGCGCGCGGTGGTCACCAGCTTATTTTTAATTTCTGTTTTGCCTGGTCTGCAGTGCCGATGTGCTGTGTGCAGCCGCCGGCCTGCAGGTCAGGTCATGGCCTGGGACATCCCGCCCGGTTTTTAAAGTGGTGTGTCAGTGTGCCACCCGTGTCTGTCCGTGCGTGCCAGCCAGGCAGGGGGGCACAGACTCAGTGAGTCTACTCTGAGACCACACCCTGGCGCTGGCTGGTGTGCACGGGCAGGGCCGCAGTGGCTCACTGAGTCTGCAGTTTCAACTTCAACACCATCGGCAAGTCTTTTTTTTTCCCAGACCGGTCCTCCGTGCTTGAAGCAAGCTGAAGGCTGAAGCTGCAGTTTGGTGGAGTGGTGGCTGGGACCAGCCGGCGGGACTGTCACTTCCTCCTTTCTGTCTGGTCCGCCCGGCTCCAGAGAGCTCCCAGGCCAGCATGCGGCTCGAACTTAGGCAGCCTCTGGCCAAGCCAGGCCTTACAGGTGACAGGTCAGGTGAGTGACATTAAGCGTGCCGCGCATTATAAGAAACAGAAGAAGCAACGTGAAAGTAGAGCCATACTGCGTAAAGACAGGCACAGTGACAACCCCCTCTCCTACCCTCGGGAACCCTGGCCATCTGACACACCCAGGTATACTTCGACAGTAGGAAGGGGGAGGTTAGTTACCATTTGTTTTAGCGGCCCAAAGGTTTTGGCAGAAACATAGGCATGATTCGCTCAAGCCACTTGCAGCATGTCATCTTCTGCTCTTTCTGCAGACACAATGGGAAGTCGATGCCACATGACTTTCATTTACAAGGTGCTCAGCTGTTTCAAATGCATGGACTGTCTATAATGTCTCTGTTTTGACTTTTGACAAGGGGGGTCCTGGGAGTCTCTCTGCCAGACTAATTTCCTGGTTACGAGAGACTTACCCAGAGTCTTTAGCTCACTATCTTTTACAGAGAAGAAATATACCAAACATATCAGTCTTTGCCCTGCCCTGGGGTAGTCCAGCACCGAAATGCTAGGCAATTCTCCTCTGAACAAGAGTACCAACAGCATCCCCAGAGACATGTTTCGGTCTGGTTGGACCTCATCAGTAGGGAGGAGCTGTGCCTCTCTAAGACTAGTGAGCAAGGGGTCCACGTCTGGATTCCTCTAGTAATTTAGGGTGAGACCCAAAGTTACTTAAATATGCAAATTGACAAGGGGGGTCCTGGGAGTCTCTCTGACAGACATTAGTCCTGGTTACGAGAGACTTACCCAGAGTCTTTAGCTCACTATCTTTCACAGAGAAGAAATATCCCAAACATATCAGTCTTTGTCCTGCCCTGGGGTAGTCCAGCACCGAAATGCTAGGCAATTCTCCTCTGAACAAGAGTACCAACAGCATCCCCAGACACGTGTTTCGGTCTGGTTGGACCTCATCAGTAGGGAGGAGCTGTGCCTCTCTAAGAATAGTGAGCAAGGGGTCCACGTCTGGATTCCCCTAGTAACTTAGGGTGAGACCCAAAGTTACTTAAATATGCAAATTGACAACGTCCCCATACTGGGTGATATTGTGAGAGTTAGAGCCGTGGTAGGGGCTTCTTTGCACTTCCTTCTAGATACTTCAGTGGGTTTGCCACAATCAATCATGCAGCGGACTTGCCCATTGGTACCCTATCAAGCTGGAATTCGCAGAACCGTCTTGGGGTGATGTTCATACTTTCGTCATTTGAGCCGTGAGAAGTGGTGTGTGTGTTCCTGGGCGAAATTCCCTCTGCCTTGAGGTTCAATGATCACATGACGAAAGCTCCACTGGCAGATCTGCAGACAGGAGCAACATACATATCCATTTATTCAGTACGCTACCATGGTCAAAACGTCTTGTAGTATTGCCTCTATGTGCTGCCCCCTCCTGGTGGGCTGCTCCACCGGGATTGGGGGCTGGATGTCTTTTCAACCTCTTAAATGTAATCTCATAGACTGAGTGGCTCCTATCTTCTGCTTCCTAGTGTCTTCTCAGGCCAGGGTAGCACTTCCACTTTACACCCCTAGCTTCAACCTCTTTCCCAACTTTGATTCAGTCCTGCCCCTTTCATTTTTAAAACAATGTCTGAAAAACCATCACACATGCAGATATATAGAGATGGACACGAGAGTATATTCTTACATGGCCTTCTGGGGCCAGGGTCAGCACTACCTCCAATTCTCTCTTCCAAAATACCTTCCTTCTCAAGCCCTTCGCTCAGCTAACTCCAACTCTCTGAGGGTCAGACGCTTCTCCAGGCAGAGGAGTGGGTGGTAGATCTCTCTCCTCTGCAGGTGCCTACCTCTGGAATGGCCTCCTTGCCCCTCTCAAATTTGAGCCGGACAAAGACTGTGCCCGAAAAGCAATGGAAGTGATTGCCAGTTAACATATTGGAATACACTGTGGCCACAGTCTCCTTCCATCTGTTCCTTTCCTTGGATTCCCGTTAAAACAAGCATTTGCAAAGCAACAACTTTGGCCCTGGCATAAGCATTAGATAAGCATTTTCCAGGCAATGTCATACTGTGCTCATGCACTAAGACGATTTGCCTGCTAGCTGTTGCTATTTTACGAACAGGCGGTACCATTATGGCAGTGCCTGCAAAATGCCTAAGTCATGCCTGCACAAATGCTAAAACTGCTTGCTACTTTGTCAATGCGTGTTCAGACCCAATTGTTTTTTTAATAAGTGCCAGGTATTAAAGGTACATTCTTGTTGCACCAAGGACAGCAGCATCTTCAAGAAGAGGAGGTTGGAAATCCTCTGGTGTCTGTGAATGGGGCGATAGGGCATGGCCTAATATCAATGCGCAATTTAAAAGCTGCCACTGTGGGTACAGCCGATTTAAGGCCCTGGATTCAGAGAGTCTAATCATCGGAGTTGTATTCCTAAACATCTGGAGAGCTACAGGTTACAGCCCTCTTTCAGTGCAAAGTTTCATTCATGCAACAAGGGGTTCCATTTTAAAAACAAAACAAAGGCCACTTAGTTGGGTAAGCAGGAGGAAGGTGTTCATGTAACGCATGGCTCTATTTTAATTGCACCATTTCTTTCGCATAACATTTTCATGATTTTTCCAGGATCTCAAGAGGGCAAAGCGTTTTTTACTTTTTTGCGGTACAAAACAATACTTTAGGCAGTGCTTGCCATAAAAGGGCAGGTGCTGTTGCCTCGAGAGAGAGAGAGTTTCTACTCAGGTCACTCTGGAGTCCATTTTATTGTGCTTATTTCATGACTAATCATCTTTTTAGTATTCTGTAAGCATGGATGATTGATTCGTTTCCCTTGTCATGTGTTTATCACTGGGCAGAATGATCAGGACAGTGGGCCTCTTTACAAGTGTGCCAGTTAGGAAACAACAGTACCTGTAAGCCTACCTGCACCGTTGTTTCCGACTGGCACACTACGGGTTTGCCTGTTGGTGCCACTGTGCCCGACAGGGCTGACCCGCTGAGCACAGCGGCCACGGTAGGCAAGCCACCACTGAAGCACCGGCACTGTTAACAACAGCGCTGGTGCTTCTGTGGTCTCCATTCCCATAGATTCCCTGGGGACTTACAAATTACCGGCGCCAGACTTCCTGGACTGCCGGGGTTGTAATCCCCTGGTCTTCCCAGGAAGTCCCGGGCCAGTAATTCTTTTCGGGTCTGGCGGCAACCCACAGGTATCACAGGCAGGGTTACCGCCAGACCAGTAATGAGGGACATTGGGCCTCATTACAACTTTAGAGGTAGCCAATCCCTGCCTCCAAAATCGTGTCCGGGTCCGGGTTCCCTGAACGGGGAAATACTGGGCCATTTTGACTTTGGAGGGCGCGGTATTTCTTACTTCAGGAAACCCGGACCCGGTCTTTCCCCATAGGGCTCAGTGGGAATGGGGAGGGAGCTAACAAGGGGTCCGTTAATAATGGTAAAACCAGACATCCAGAGCGGGTCCCGCGAGGGAACCTCGTAATAGGGCGGAATGGGATCCCATTCCGCCCACCTCGTAATGAGGCCCATTGTCTTTACTGTAACTGGTTTACGCAATTGGAAACTTGCCTTGGAATCTGGCAAAGGTTTTACAAAACATGTTTTAGGCCAAACACACACCTTTGCTGCTCTTGCTTTGGCAGAGAGTGCAAAAAGAATGGAAAAAGGAGACACAATTTCCTTTTTATCGGATACAAAAGTAATTGAAAACAATAGTTGTTACTTAAAGAGCATTGGAGAAGTGATTCAGTTTCTTTTTGTTAATGAACTTCCTCTTCGCGGGAACCATACCATTACTGCGACAATACTATGGGCCTCATTATAACCTTGCCCTTGCCCATATTACAATCTTTCCGGTCCGGATACAACGGTGCAGGTAAGTTTACCGGCACCGTTGTTTCTGGACTGACAAAGTACAACTCTGCAGGGTATGTGCCCACCGGCCCGGCATGTCTGAACTGCCGGGCGGACCGGCACCTGCCCACAGTTTCACAGAAGCACCGGCACGGTTATTACAGGTGACAGTGTTTTCATGGTCCCCATTCCCATAGAGTCCTATGGGACCCTATAGGAATGGGGAGCAACATTTTACAGGTGCCTGACTTTCCGGCCGCCAGGGTTGTAATACCCCGATGTTACGGCAAGTCAGGCGTCAGTAACTGTTTACGGGTCTGGCGGCTACCTGCCGGTTTTACCGGCACGGTTACCGCCAGACCTGTAATGAGGCCCTATGTCACCTGGTGCAAAACTGCACCTTTGCGCAGTAAAAAATTGCCAACCCCCATTACTGCGACTAAGGGAAGCAAGGGTTGCGGGGTTGTCCCCTGCTCCTCTTGGTCATGGTAATGGGGGTCAGGGGTTGCAGGGGTGTCAACCGCTTCCATTAAAAGGAGAGCAGGGACAAGAAAGTTTTAAGAAAAGGAAAAGAAAGAAAAAAATGTCCCTGTGGTGCCAGCGCTAACCCGCGTAAGTGGTTAGGAACTGACGTTGCACAGGGATCGAGGGAAGTAGGCGGCACACTTCCGTGTGTGCCACCATTAAGGTAAGTGGCCGGGGGTGCAGGGTAAGGGGATGCGGGCCACAGTGATCTATCTGATCACTGCACTGTGCCGTAATGGTCAGTGACATCTTCGTTTCCGGAATTAAGAGTGGCGCAGTGATCACATAGATTCTCTTCGTGGTGACACAGAAGATGTGGTGGATTTCAGTGGTGGGTTGTTTTTAAAGCTGTTTCAATACACTTTGAAAAAAGATAACAATCTGGCTGATAATGCACAATCTCTTCCCAAAAATGCCAGATATACCTCAAAAGATATTCAAAATGAAGTAATAGATACTTTAACAATCGTAGTTCTCTCTAAAATTAAGCAACGGTATGACAATTGTGATTCAAAGAGTTTTTGTATCAAAAGCGATGGTACTCGTGACAAATGCAACATTACAAATGTGTCACTTATAGTACATTTTGTAAGTAAAGCCAAGCCAGAAGAGCATTTGATAAGCCTTTTACAGTTAGAACAGTTCGATGCAGAACACATTGCTGAACAGATATTAAGCCACCTGACAAATGGAATTTCAGACCGGAGCACATTATAGCTCAGTGCTATAAAGGAGCATCAGTGATGAGTGGCTGTAACAGGGGAGTTCAGGCTGTCATACAAAGGAGGTTAAATCGAAGTATAGCCTAGATTCACTGCTATAATCATCAGCTCCATCTTGTTCTACATGCAATTCAGAGTGAACCAAGTGCAAAATGGTCCTTTGATTTATGTAATCTTTTGCATACTTTCTTTCATTGCCATTGCATAAGCCAACGATATAATGGGCCAGCTCTTAAGAAATTGCTTGAAATCAGATGGACTAGCCGTTATGAGGTATCCAAATGTTGTAGTTGAAAACATAGATAACATTTCTGATCTTTTATCAGAAATATATAATGATGAAAGTGCTTCATCTGAATTGCGTGCTGAGTCACGTAGCATATTATCTCACATAAGAAGAGAAAATGTATATATTATTGGTACATTTTTGTTACACCTGCTGTTAATCCTGAAACCAGCCAACTCTGCATTCTAAACTGTGCAAACAAATCTTTCATTTGCTGTAGAAATTTCGCAATCTACACTCAAGGCTCTAAAAAGAATGTGCTCTGATCCAATGTTTTATATTAAATAATGCTCTCCTTCTACCGCTGAAAATATTTCAGCTGATGTCACGCATTTAGACAATGGACGAAAAAGACAAAGAACCCTAAATTGCTGATTTGCAGATTCTGTGGTATGTACCAGAGTTGGACAATCTTGAAATGACAATGATTTTTTCAATTTCAGAACAACAAATACTAAGGAAACCACTGCTGCACATGACAGAACAATTGCTGAAATGGAAACCAGAATCTCCCAGAAAAACTTTGTGCTATTAGAGGCCATCACTACCATGGTTCCCTCATCAGAGCATTTTCTGGATGTTGGTGTATGTTCACCTCTTTTAGACATAAAACAGGTCAGCAAATCCACTTTGGAGGCAGAACTGGCAGTGGGAAAACCATTGCTGCACAGTCACAGCAGGTTCAAATATTGCCACAATTTGTGAAGTGTTTTTTTTTTTAAATGTATTAATGCTTTTAGTTTATATTCAATCAAGAACAAACTTTTGCATTTAAATTCACAAAGTAAAAATCACATTTCCTAAATATAAACAATTAAAATCACTTTCACTAAAAGAAAGATTAAAGAAATTCATCATTATCAGTGGCTACAGATAATGAAAAGAAAAAAAAACTCCATCTATATGTGTAGTTATGGTGGCGTGTGCGTTATAGAGACAAAGTTGTTGACCAAAGTTTTCGAATTGTATCTACGTCATAGGTTTTTTCCATATGTCGTAGGCTACAGCGTTATGAACTATAGATTCGGACCCAATCAAGTCCGACCAGAACTGATCCCTGCTTATGTACTCCATGTTCCTGACTCGCCCTCCATAGCCCTTGACGTAGAGGGGTTTCAAAACTGTACAAGCAGTCAGCAAGTGCCGAGGTGTTTCCACTTCTGTGTCGCAATGCCTGCACATTTTGTCTTCGGCTTGGTGATCAGTCCTGTTCCACATGTTCGTATATTCTTTGGTCCTCAATATATTAACCCTTAATTGCTGTGTAAATCTCCTCAGTGATGGGTTAAACCATTTTGTTAAATAGGTTCTAGGTTTGCTCCTATCAAAACCTTGGTGAGAATACTCTCTGTATCTACTCAGCTTACACAGACTATCTATATCTTTTATCTTGTCTATCTCCCTGGATTTCTTTTTAATGACTGCCTCGTAGTCTGGTCGTTCACATATTGTTTCTACTTTTAAACCCAAAGAACACAGATAGGAGTCCGCAAAATGGCTCTGCTCTTTGCTGAAATAGTTGGAAAAATCACCTTTTGTTGTTTTTCCCACTAACTGAAGGAGAGGATTCGTACCTGCTATCCCTTTACTGATTTTTAAATGGAGGAATGTTTTTTTAATGGACCAGCTTGCGCGTAAGGATTCTAATCCATACTCTAGTCCCAGGGCCTCCACTGGTACTCCGTTAAGCATATTCATTATAGATCGAAGGAATTTCCCTTCCATTTTCGGTAACCACCCAATTTTCTTTTCTGGCAATGTCTCAAGTGCATACAATATCGCCGGGCACATGTGCAGTGGTATATAATTGTGCAGATGATTTTCCAGGACTGCATGAAATGTATGTCTCTGCACTGGTTTTAGGCATTTCAACGGCGTCCTGTGAGAATTCATTGTCTACTATGTCATGTGTAGTCACATGCTTTCGGCGCTCAATGCTTCATGATCGCAAAGCAAATCTGACCATATTAGCACATGAGAAAGAACTGACGGAAAATCTTTGCATGGATGACTTTGTAACAGAGTTTTCAAAGATAAAGAAACAATTACCCCTTTCAACCAGTTGTCAAAGGAATATTCTCATTTGTCAAGAATACACCTTTTTTGCATCAAAGCCTCTGTAAGGGTGTTTTTAAGGGC
Organism: Ambystoma mexicanum; assembly: GCF_040938575.1. Lineage (NCBI taxonomy): Eukaryota > Metazoa > Chordata > Amphibia > Caudata > Ambystomatidae > Ambystoma > Ambystoma mexicanum. Next base: position 233,563,466 of record NC_090939.1, on the reverse strand, counting down.
TATTCTCATTTGTCAATAACATAGATGGCTTTGTAAGGGAGTATCCAAAATTAAAGTGTACATTACACCTTTAAAAATGGACTTTGTAGAGCCCTTACTTTTTACACAAACTGCCTGCCAGCCGAACAACAATGCAGTGCCTAACAATGAATATTGTCCCTAAAGATGTCTGTTTGAATGCCTGCCCTAAAAGAAGAGGCCAAGAATGGGACCTTCAGAATGTCTCTTCTATACTCGGGTGTCAGGCAACCTGCCCTGCCTGAAAATGTGTTGCAGCAAGAATGCTGATTTTTACTCTACAGGTACCTCTCTTAATGATTCCTACCTAATCAGAATGTACTCATTGTACTCAGGGATTTAGCAGCTTGCCCTGCCTGCCAGGGACTAGGGCAAGATGGTCAGGGGCAGGGTTTCAGTGCTTCCTGTCATACGTACTTACTGGAGGCTTTCTCATCAAACGAGTGTGGAAGATTGCCCGGCCAGAGGATGCCATGGTTGGGACTGTTTATTAAGTACTGATCTTCATTAGCTCATGCAGTTTGGGTAACTGTCCATAGTGTCTGAATGGAAACAGAATCTAACCTGTGTATTGTGCCAGAGGCTTGGAAGGCTATATGATGTAGCTCCTAGGTGGTTAGGCTACTCTCACGTCAACTGCCCCCCCCCCAATAACACCTCTGGCATACCTAAATGATACTTTCTGGAGCCAGCCTGGGCACAGATGTTTGACATCATTCACATGGGAGGGATGGGGATCATCACGCTGTTGGATATTTCTGCAGTGTTTAGTCATTTGGACCACAGGATTTAGCTGAATAGATTAAGTGAAAACCCAGGGGTCCCCGCCAACTCTTTATCATGGATTTCATCTTTTTTGTCAAACGGGATATTGGAAACCGCCTGGGGAGGTAAAAAGTCAGACGATAAGGCGCTGACCTGGAGAGTTCCCCAGGGTGCCTTTTTTCGCCATCTCTTTTCAATATATATGTGAAGCCACTTTTTGATTTATTGTCTGAACGTGATATGTTATTTATCAACTTTGCAGGCGATAAGCAACTATTGATTGAACTGTCTGGCAATGTTACTACGGATGAAGATAAGATCAATACCACTTACAGTCCTCCTGTACAGAGGTTAGTGAGGATATAAAAAGATTACAATCAGTTTTGTATTGATGGCTCTGCCATCAATACTCTCCAGAAGGTCAAAACCCTGGGTGTAACATTAGACTCTTCTCTGACTATGGATTGTCCCACCAGTGCACTGGTGAGTTCCTCATGCTTTCATTTAATGCTGCTCCGGCAGATTGGTGCTTATCTGGCTGAATAAACTGTGCCTCCATTGCTAGAGTAGTTGTCCTCACCAAATTGGATTATTGTAACAGCTTCATCATTGGAACTTCTCCTAAAAACATACAAAAATTGCAAGTTGTACAAAATGAAGCAGTTCAAACCATTGCCTGCATTAATCGCAGGCAACATATTTCTGATCATAGGACAGTCTTGCATTGGCTTCCGGTGAAGGCAACAGCTGAATTTAAAGTGCTCTCTATGGTTTATAGATGCTTGAATGTTCCTAGTTATTAGCAGAAGCAATTCAGCCTTATAAATCGACTCATACCCTCTGGTCCAATTCTCAAGCATTGCTCTCCTGTCCCAGAATTCCTCGAGCAGGGGGAAAGGGGACATTTTTCTATTCTCTTGGTCCCACTCTTTGGAATGAACTTCCATTAAATATCTGGCTAACATATAGCTTCTTGGTTTGTAGGAAACGACTCAAAACGTTGCTGTTTGAGAAGTATTGTCAATATAAGAATCTGAATCTGTGCTTGATATGGCCTCCTCTGCTGTCCCTCTGATTTATCGCTTTGTTTTATTTTCCTGTTGTTTGTTGTGTTTTATGTGTGGCACCCTGATGCCCGTGGGCTACGTCGCTTGATGAGTAAATAATAAATAAAATGTCCAGATGGATTTTCAGTGCTCAGAGTAAGCAAACAATGTTGAGTGCCTCATTTGCTGTTGAATATAAGGGGCTAATACTTTATGTATTCCACATCATGTTTTATCCGAGGCTTCAATACAGTTCCACAGGTTCATTTGGATCCAGCGCATGCAATAAAAGTGAGGGGCGTAGGTCTGTTTGGTTTAACTCCTCAGACTGAGAAAATAGGTATTATGTGAGGGCTGCTTCCCCCCTATGTATTTTAGTGAGATGAATATAGTGAGGGTCAAGTTGTTCTATGTGACAGGCCCGTTTCATCCTGGCAGGGATAGATACCCAGGTCCAGTCCTGACAGAGACGTGTGCTCCCGTCTCCAGTTCAAGCTAGAGAGAGCTCGTGAAGGTCTGCAGCCTGCCTACTAACGCCAGTCTGAGCACGTAGGTACAGTCTGACTCTACACAATCATGGACAACGAATCCCTGTATTGAGGTCCTCAAACATCTGTCCCTCTCGGAAAATGAGATCTGAGGATAGGACCCCCTGCAACGACCCATGTGAAGGTCTCAAAAGACAGTGACCGATTCTCCAGTGAGAGCCTCTGGCGAGGATTGCACTGCATAGGACTAACGGGCTGACTGAGAAAGATAATAGGGAAGTCATAATGGCCCCACAGGTTGATCTTAAAAAGGCAACTTATAAATATACTGTCCACAAACCCCACCGATCCACTTCTAAAGCATTAGTGGTTCACGCAATACAGACACTGGGAACAGTACTTAAGACTCTCATTAAAAAGGGAGTCAGGCTGGTTCTTGTTAATACCTGTAGACTAAAGTGCTGTGCTTTAACCAATGTATATATGATCTACAGCACACAGCAGGTCTGTCGAAAATTGCATTTATAAGATAGTTTTAACACAAGTAAGTAAAGGTAATGCAAATACATAAGGACTCTACTACAATAAATAAAGACACTGGCACTTACATAGTTTAGTCTGTGTGGTGTTTGGAGTACACTGTACATAATGGAAGAATAATTCATTCTCAAAGATATTCAAATGAGACTCTATTGGTTGAATTGCTTTGCCCAAAATAGAGTAAGCGGAGGTATTACATGCTTTACATTGAATACAAAGCAGGTGGGGACGAGGTGGACTGCTAAGGGACATTTACAAATCCTTAGCTTGCTGCATTCTCTTCCCTAATTCAGGTCCATATTTTGATGGTGCCATTGAATTTTCATTTGGGCAAAAATTGCTTTTGTAAACCCATATCCTATTTCACAACAAACAAGGGCAGACAGTTCGAAGGGAGAATATGCCCCCTCCTGCAACACTCGATGTGGATGGCCTGGGAGCCTCCAGACTGGAACCACTTCCATCTGACAAACATAGGGAAATTGACCCACGTGGTGCCAAAACAGTGCTACATGATTCCAATTGTGACCCAATGCACTGATGCTAGTTTAGTAGCATGTGGTGAGAAGAAAAGGAGGGAAGGCATGCATCAGCTGGTTGGACCACTGGAGTGACAGTGTGTTCATCTTCCAACCCTGAGGATCTTGAGAACTCAAACAGTATTGATGGACCAATATGTTCCTTTAGTGCCCACAAATGGCTGCCAAATCTGTGGCCTTTTACCTACAAGATCCCTCGTGTCAGAGTGAACTGCACCGAGGAAGAACAATCCTCCTCATCCCGTCAGACTGTTTATCTCTCTTATGGGAACTGATGCTCAGGGAACATGTTCATGCAGTTATATGTAAATGATTACCTAAAGAATGTTGATGGAAAATGTAATTGTGAGCAAACTTAAAAGAAACTGAGAAGAGTATGCTCATTCAAGAAGGATCTAGCACCTAGAGGAGATTAGAGGGAACTCCATCTGGAAATATGCTTGTTGTCACTGGAGAAAAGAAACTTGGCACACCAATGCAGTAATTCCTCACACACTTGTTTTCTGCTTCTTTCGCACAAGTATTCATAGCCCTGCTTAGACCACCAACAGTATATTCATGTAATACTTACAGAGGCTGCTTCAAAGAAATTAGGATATCAGGGTATGAGTGTTCATTGTGTTATTAGTACACACCTGTGTTGGAATTCCACCTGTTGTTAGCTCCCTGTTCCCTTGTTCATCTGCCTCCCTCACCAGGTTCTTCCCTCTAGGAGTGTAAAGCGCTAGGTCTCTGCACAACAAATACTCTAACAATAATAATGTTAACCCTTAAAGATGGGAGGAGTTACCATGGGAGGGAATGCTTGCCTTCCCCCTCCTAGGAGGCTAGTCTACTAATTGGAATGAGTGAAATCTTCCTTAGTGAAGTCATAGAATCTTCCACACATTATATTGAAGTTAATGTATTGAAAACCTATAAATGTTGCTGATAAATGGGTGGAGTAACACAATGTTGAGTTTGCTTGGGGACTGTGTGATTTCCATTCTATTCACCCTGCAGGACCTGCTACCTGCTTGCTATCTTAACCCGGTTGTGAGGGTTGTGCATTTATTGTTTCAACTGCTGTACCATGATACAGCCTCTTCCCTACCTGCCCGCTCCTCCAGTGTCCAAGTTAGCGTTCCTGTTCCCATCTCTGAGCGGTGTTTGTTTCCATGCCCCCATCCTTGGCCTATCCATCGGCCCGGACATCCTTGTAACATCTGGTCTGGGCAAAGCCCAGGCGAATTTAGGCAAAGTCTGCGACTGCTGTCTGCAGTGGTACCGGGGTCTGCTGGACTCCTCCTCTCATCTCAGGACCTGCTACCTGCTTGCTATCTTAGCCCAGTTGTGAGGATTGTCAATTTATTGTTTCAACTGCTGTTCTATGGTACAGCCTCTTACCTGCCTGCCTGCTCCTCCGGTGTCCGAGTTAGCGTTCCTGTTTCCATCGCTGAGCGGTGTTTGTTGCCACACTCCCTGCCTCTGGCTATCCATCGGCCCGGACTTCCTCATAACATCCGGCATAGGCAAAGCCCAGGAGAAGTCAGGCAAAGTCTGCCACTGCTGTCTGCAGCTGTCCACACATGGAAGCAGCTCACTGCAAATACTTCGTCTGATATTTGTGTCACAATCTTTAAGCAGCCCTCATGCGGTGCATGGTAGCTCTACCGGGTCTTTCAGTGGCAGCACATCCAGCATACTCATCTGTTGGCTATTACTTTTTATCATCGTTGTGCTCACACCATTGTTCCTCCTGTTTTCTGTTTATACTGGCATTCCTTATAGCAATGCTATGCCGCCAGCATCTTTTGATTATTTTTCTCACAGTTCTAACTCTCCATCTTCTCGAAACTATTCCAATCTTATTTATCCTTCTTCCACCTCTCACATTCCTTCCATCGACCTGGCTTGATGGAATGCCAGATCTCTCTGTAGCAAGTCTGCTTCTGTATTAGACGTATTCTTCCATCTAATCTTGCATTTTCTTTGCATTACCAAGACCTGATCTTTTAAAACTGCTATCCTTGCTTCTTTTTCTACGTCTCTTACTTCTTTTTGTCACACTCCGCGTGCATCTGCCTGTAGCGGTGGTACTGGTATTTTGTACTGCCCTTCTTTTGTGCTTGCTCCCGCTATTTTGTCTCTTCCAGTCTTCTCTTCATTTGAATGATCGTTTACTTCCTTTTATTAGCCTTATCCCCTATATTTTTTTCTTGTCTACCGTCCTCCTGGTTCTGTTGGATCATTCTGTGAAGATATTGATAAATTGCTTTCTTTTTTGCTCCCCTCTTCTACTCAATTTTTTCTTCTGGGAGATTTTAATCTCCATCTGTCTTCTCTGCATTTAACCCTCCCGTTTCTTGCTTTTGTTGGCTCTAATTTTCTTTCCCCTCTCTCTATTGCTTCTTCCCATGTGTCGGGCTCCTGCTGAGACATTATTTGTACTTCTTCTCCGCGTCTTCTGTCTCTGCACTTCTAGTCTATCTCTCTGACCATCATCTTCTTTCTTTCTAAATGTTTCCATCTTCTCCTGCATCTGATTTCTTCCTGTACCCATTGCTCCTCTTCCATCTTATTCCTCCTTTGCTGCCTTATCATCTGATTATGCCACCTCCACTCCGTCGTCCTCTTTCTTCTTCTCCGGACTCCCTTTATCCAAGCTCGACATTCTATCCTTCTTGCAAAACCCACTGAATCTTGGCTTTCCTCTCATCTTTGTGCTATGTGACATGCTCTGCGTCGCCTTGAAAGGCGCTGGCACAAGACCAGGTCCGGGGGGGGGGAACACCTGTCCTATTCCTCTTATCATGTACTCTATGATGAAATTCTGTTCTCAGCCAAACTCCTTTTTTCTCTGACCTTTTGCAGACTCTGATCTTGCTTTATATTTTTCCTCAAAGGTGGCTTCTCTCTGTGCCACCATTGTCTTCTATCGTGCTTACTACTACCATTTTCTCTGCCTTGCTTCCTAACACTACTATTTCTTTCTTCTCTCCAATTTCTAACGATGAGACCTCTCTCTTGTTCATCCGTGCTCACCCCACTGCTTCCCCGCTCGTCCTATCCCCTATTTACTCACTTCTGAAGTCTATCGCTCTCTTGTCTCCTACCTTACTTCCTTCTTTAACACTTGTCTTTCGACTTCTGTTTTTTCTTGCTCTTACAAGAATGCTTCCTATCCTACGGAAACCTTCATCAGACCCTTCTCTTCCTTCCAATTTTCGTCCTATTTCTCTCCTGCCATTTATTTCTAAATTACTTAAATGTTTAGTTTATTCTTAAATCTCTAATTTTGTCTCGGATAACTGTATTTTTCCTCATTTTTGGGTTTCTGGCCTTTTCATTCTACTGAAACTGCTCTTCTTTCTGTTTCCGACTCTTTACTCTCTGCATGGTATTCTAAACACTCATCTCTTCTTATTCTTTTAGATTTATCTGCAGCTTTTGACAGTGTTGATCACTCTCTTCTACTTACTTTTCTTTCTTCTTTTGGGTTCTCTGGTTCTCTTATTTTCTTGTTCAGGTCATACTTATCTCAAAGGACATTCTCATTGTCTTTGGCTGTGTCCTCTTCTGATACACTCCCACTCGCTCATGGTGTCTCCCAAGGGTCTGTTCTCTACCCTTTTCTTTTCTCTCCATATACTTCTCCTTTGGATGAAGTTATCTCATCTTTTGGTCTATCCAATCACTTTCATGCAGATGACGCCCAACATTTCTTGTATTTTCTTCTTTTATACCTAATGTTCACAATAAACTCTTGTCTTGTCTATTAGCCATCAACTCTTGGATGTCGGAACACTATCTTGTCTTAAATGCTACTATATCTGAGGTTCTCTTCTTTCCTGCAAACTAGGCTCCATCTCCCTTACTCCTTTCTTTATTTTGTTTTCTCCCTCCCAGCTTCCTTTTTCTCCCTTGACTCATAACCTGGGACTTTATCTTGACTTGGATCTATCTTTCTCCCACCAAATTGCTGTCTCCTTACCTGCTTGTTGCTACCATTTTTTATACTATTCGAAAAGCTCCCCCTTTCTTAACTTTAGATGCTACGAAACTTGTGATTTCCTCACTAATCTTTTTGTGACTTTTTTAATGCTCTATTTGTCTCTTTGACCTTCCTGTTTCCTGTCTCGTGCATTTGAAGTCTGTTTTTATTGCCTCTATCTGACTTCTCTATCTTCTCTCTCCACACGATTCTATTGCTTCTTCTCTTTCTGCTCTCGGTTGATTCTCATTTCACTGTCAACTTAAATTCAATTTTCTCTTTCTTGTTTTTAAATCTCTCTATGGCCTTGTACCTGTCTATTTCTCCTCTATTGTATTGTCTATACTCCCTCTCGCTTTCTCTCCGTTCCCAATCTCAATTTCTCCTTTTAGTCCCTCGTCCACCGTGTGCACAGTCACGTTTCCGCTCCTTTACCTTGTTTGCTCCTTTGCATTGGAGTACTCTCCCAATTTCTCTGCATTCTGCCTCTTCATATTCCTTATTTCGTGTTTCTTTGAAGACATACTTTCTTCAATCTTATGTACAACGCTGATTACTATTATGTTGTGACTTGCATTTTCCATTTTATTATACGGTTTTATGATTCTAGGTTCATCGCTTTGGCTTAAAGCACTTTATTAATCCCAAATAAAATACAAATTCAGTGCTGCTATAAAGATTGCTTGAACTAACCTGAATCGAGATTCTAGCCCTGTGCTTGATTTCTGCAACAAAGCTTACAGAATAGAATCAATGCCACTGTGTTGTATTTTCTGGGTAGGCGAGTTGGATCACATACCAATGGAAATACGGAAAAATCCCTACAAGCACCTGACAGGTTCTTCAATTTCTGGGTCGCTTCCAGTTCACTTCTGATCCGAGGACCTTGACACTGGAATGCCAGAGTTGTGCCTTGGCCTAGATCACTGGCCTCTGAGGTGACCAACCTAAGAGTATATGTATTCAAGAGCACCTCTCAATGTGGTTTCTTAGTTCAACTACCATTGTTATGCCAAAAACAAGGCATTGATAGTCTGATATTTAGAGACGCAATAATAATGTAGATTAAACCACAACAGACAAAGATGCAATCTGGCCCAGGGGACAAAAAAAAATAGCAAAGCCTCCATGTGGCCCTGCACCCTGAGAGATAACTTTGCTGTGTCGCTCCTCATGGCAAGAGGGGGGATCAGGATCCATGTTTGTTTTGTGTGCACCCTGAGGCCTTCGGGCGAGTTGGCGCGTTATTAAAAATTATAATAGATAAAGAAATAAATTCATATGTAGGCCTGGAATGCCTGCTCACATGACAGAATAAAACACATCTAGTATGTTTCAAAACTGAGCCCAGATGAAAGGCAGGTCCTGAGGAGGTCCCAGTTATGATTTTTGACCAATTGACAAGAGGATTTTGTGGTTAAAGGAGCACACATACTCCTTGACGTTGTCTTTCATCCTAAGATGAGGGTGGATCACCTATCAGTCAGCCACCCAAATAAAGGACCATGGACATTACCATAATGTGCAGAACACTCACAAAGAGCAACAGAACCTTTAGAAAGACTTGGGAAGCCACACGCATAGCATGAAAAATAAATCTCAGTTGAAAATATTGGTCTCCCAAGGCAAACCTCAGACCGATTTGGTGCTACTTGGGTAGTGGAATATGAAAGCAATAGCTGGCATACTAATGATGCTAGGAAATCCATGTTGGCTGCTAACAAGGCGATTCTGACCAGATTCTGCATCGTGAACTGATTTATATGTACACAGTGGTTCAGCATCTTCAGACACATGGCAGAACAAAAGCAGGTTTTTGACGTCTGCAATTCTTTTTCTCACTATTATTGAATAGACTTTATTATTTAAGGTCAGGCAGTTAGCAAAAACTGTCTACTGGAGGTCTACTCAGGGTTCTCTGATCGTGGTGTTCTTAATCCTCAATTCTGGAAGTATTCTCCTCACATATGTGGCTGAAATGCTGCGGACACCTGCCACACATTGAACCCTGGATTATCAATGTATAGTCACCATCTCTGATTCTTCCAGCTTTGGGAGAATCAGGTTTCCCTGATGCCTCCAACACTGATCTGCTCCGGTTGGTTGCTCTGCACTGAAACCTTCTTCTTAAGGGTTTCTTATTAGATTTATGGGAGGGCATATGTTTCCCAGATGATGAGGTAGAAGTCAAAGAGAGAGGGTATGTTTGTGAAGATTATTTGCAATTTTTTTTCTAATTGATCACCAAAATGTTTGATGCCCTGGTATAGCATTTTCAAATCTACAGTCAGATGTGTCTATTTGTGTCGGTGTACCATTAATTTATATGCATATGCCTCCTGGCCACAATTGTAGCCTTGTGTGTTGAGGCTGATGTTATCATTCAATTAACTTCAAGACACCGGAGTAGTCGATCGTGTTTCTATTTCCTCTCTAGGAGTTTGGAGCACTCCAAGCAATCCCCCACTGCTTGAGAACGGGTTTGGACACCTGCAAGGAGAGGTTCTGAGGCACATTCTGCATAAGCATTAGATCTAAGTGCCAGGTCCAGCACCACATAGAACTTCTGAAGAGCCAATGTCACCTTCTTTTCGACCTTTGGAAATTGCCTTTTCCAAGATCACAGATTAAGGGCCAGTCAGGCTGTGCAGTAGAAAATCCACAGGAAGATATTGTTATGTAGTTGTTCATCCTCTAAAACCACCAATGTTTATAGGTTTACTATGAATCTCAGGGTCCCTCTACTCTGGTCTCCAAGAAACCTCAGGCAGTCTTGACAAAAGCCAACAAGTGTTTTACCAGCACTTTGGCCAACCTTATAAGAAAGGGCAGCAACCAAAGGAGACTCTGGAAAAGAGCTGGGCAAACTCACGTGAGAGGCAGTAAGAAAGCAATCTGGCAAACAATGAAATCCAGCAATAATAATGGGCAACTATTCAAAATATATAATGAACTCATGAAACCAGACCAGGTGCAATGAAACATGGATTTCACCATCCCAAAAAGTAGACATCACTGCACTATTGAACAATAATGTAGAAACTATGAAAGCCATGATCAGTTCTCAAGATTCCTCCCCTGATGCCTTTATATTTGGCTCTCTTTAATCATTTTTGTCACCATAATAAAGACTGCCTTTAAACATCACTGGATCGTAATGGTGAAAGGCTAAACATTTTCACTGCTCACCTGCAAATCTGATGAAAGAGCCGATAACCACCCTAGCCCTAACAATAGTTTCCTGCATCAATACCTCACTAAATGGTCTCTCAATTTGAGATCTCTTAAAAAAATCATAACGGCGCGCCTCAAAAATCTTGACACAAATTGGAATGAAAATTGAAATAGTTGGGGTTGCAACCCAGGCTTAAGTGGCTAATCAGCTAATCAGCTACCGTTACCAAGACCTACCAGGCCTGCTCATCCAGCCTTGACAAAGACTCTAGGTCGAAACACGTGTTGGCATTCTCTTGACATGCAAATGTATCTAAGTTTGTCTGCCAAACCAGGGCAGCATTTGTGCACCCTTAACAACCATTAAAACCAACCAGCTTTCCTGTTCTCCCGCATATTGTTTGCTCTCACGATAGAACCGGTGGCAGCTACTATAAGACAACACCAGGAACAGAGAGGGATCAGGATGGCAGGACTGGTTCAGTCGGTGTCATTATATGCGGATGATACGCTGTTATAAATATGTAAACCTGAATCAAATTTTGGCCCCACTATGGATGTAATGCACGAGTTTGCAGAGTACTCGGGTTATAAAATTAATAAAGCCAAGTCTGAAATGTTCCCTCTTACCCCTGCCACCACGTGCCCCACGAATACACACGGACTGAAATGGTTGCCCATCAAAATCCGATACCTGGGAATTCTTGTATACAAAGATAGGGCCTCTCTATACTCAGACAACGACGAACAACTCTTACAATCTATCACAGCCAAACTCCAATTATGGGCCAGACTCCCTATATCACTGGCAGGCCGGATAGCTATCCTTAAAATGGTGATCATGCCCAAGCTATTGTATATATTTAGTAATATCGCGATCTAGCCCGGCATACCGTTTTTTAATAGCCTACGATCCATGGCTGTGGAGTTCATACGGTATGGAGGTGCAGCCAGAATGAAATGGGAGAAATTGGTTGAATCATATGACACAGGCGGCATAGCCGCGCCAGATTTTAGGTTGTACTACCTAGTTGCACAAGCCCAGTTTGCCAAACACTGGTATGACCCCCTTGACACTGCACCACACCTCCCTATTGAGCGACATGCTGCATCTCCAACAGATCTACGGTCCATCTTGTTTAAGACACAACACAGGGATGAATGCAAATTGACAGAGTTAGTACAACAGTTCTAGCCTGGGCCAAGATTTATAAAAGATTAAAAATTGAGACTCCCTTTACGCTGCAAGCACCTCTATGGAACTTTCCCGGCATCACACCATCGTACGATGTAGGCATACAGAAGTTGTGGGACCCCGAAAAGGAAATTAAAATGCGGGACATGTTCCCCAATGGGAAATTTGTTACCCAAGAAGATTTTGTGGCCACTGTGGGGAGAGGACAGCTTAGATTGCTGCAATACCACCATATGAAGGCAGCATTCAAGAGGAGATGGCCTCTATTCCCAGATGAACCATTACCACATGAATGTTTTGTATCACTGTCCTCACACACCGATACTAATGTTTCCAAATTGTATGCGATTATACAAACACATACGCCTATGGTTAACACAGTTAAGGGATTATGGGAGGTGGATATGGAGATTACAATAGAAGATGAAAAATGGCCTAGATATTGAGCGTTATCCAAGACAGTGTCACTCAATGCTGGGCTTCGGCTAATCCAGTTCAAAGTACTGGCTAAATTCACAGAAAACTATACTGGTGACTGCCAGAAATGTGGGAATCCATCAGCAGATTTGTTCCATATGTATTGGAGTTATCCACCCATTCATAGATTTTGGGGGGGAAGTGGCCGAGTTATTAGAAGCGATAACGTAGATACCAGCTAACCTCACTCCCCAGAAATATCTGTTTGGGGACATAGGGAAAATAACGGAAGTGGCCAGAAGATTATTCAATGTAACTTGCATAATGGCCAAAAAATGCATACTTCGCAAATGGAAAAGTTCTTACGCGCCACGCAAGGAGGACTTATTTAAAGAACTTAAATATGTAAACGTGTTAAACGGGAAATCATATTGTGCCTCCTTCTGATATATATTGGCCTAAGCCTAGTCGCTCTGGGAAGAAAACCGCGTTGCAAAGTTCCTATTTTGGATCGACTTTGCCGACATTTTTAGAATCATCCGCCATTTTGATTTCTGTTCGTATGTGATTCTCTGTTCTAAAATGGTGGACTGTGTTTAACTTGCAACCGAGCCTTCCCGAACTTTGAGCCTTCGTTAATGGTTAGACTGTCCGAGGGCCGACTGTTTAGGCTAGGTAATGCGACCTTGCACCAAGTTTGACTTGTTGTCCTAGGATTGTCTGCACTAACAAGCTTCATCCACGAATACACATCGAGGACAATGTTGTGTAAATGTCGAGCGTGGACACTGGCAGAACTACATTGTGAAGGGATATGTACTAAGGCTCACTGCTAAATCCAGGAATACATTTCGCCATTGTAACTTGTTGGAAACACAAACCTATGTAATCCATGCGCATATTATTGCATGAGCTATATGTGAACTCTGCACGAACTCGAGACCGCAGATTATTAGAGGGGCTGGACAATACTGTAGGAAATGTATAAAAATGTACATGTTAAGATGTCCAGTACCTCTTCCTCCTAACTCTGATGGGCTGGTACTCATTGCGGGGTGTCAAGAGGCAGATAGCTATCTGTATCAGATCTGTGTTTCTTTGTAACTGCGCAGTATTAAAGATCTATGAATCTTTATAGCCCATATTTGGTGTATTTCCTTTATGTGGTACTCAGCCTCGATATTTCCTTGTTTTTACAAACGAGTGTGAGGATAAGTGATAGGTGGGGCAATGGGGGACCCTCTTTTTTGTTTAAGGGGGGCCTGACTCAAGAAAGTGTGTCATATAAGAGAACAAAAAAGGGAGTCAGAAGCTATCCCTGTTTGAAGATGCAATTAAGGGTGGGCCCGAGTTGCAGCAAAATGTTAGGTTTGACAAATACTAGCCAGGAAAGATGGTCAAAATGAAGAGCAAAGTGTATTCAAAATTTATTTTTGGACAAACATCTAAAAGTTGGTAGGCCTGCAACTCAAAAAAAGGGCCTTAAAATAGAAATACAAGAGCCCATGAGAGCAAAAACACACAATGATATGTTAAACTATGCATTGTAGTGAGGGTTAGTAGCAATAATATTTGTGCACAGTTCTGTACTACTTAATGATAGTAGTACGCCATTATTGCCGACACAATATGCAGTTGGTGTTTCTGGTTCAGAGTTTAAATGACCCTCAGCAGATGCTGTATCTTGTCAATTTGTCTGAAGGGACCGAACTGTCATCAGGACGAGGATGTTGGAGGAACGGGTACTGTAGAGTACCTATAGAAATGGATGACATGATGTGTGTCAGCGGTGAGTGACCAGGGGGTTGGTTGATATTAAAAAAGGGGAGCTGCAGATCAAGGGCCTACCTTGATATGTCGTCTTTTGAACTCAGATAAATAGACGTCTGCCGTGCTTGGTACTGGCAAACTTTGAAACGAGCCTTGTTGTCTAGGAAAAAGGGTGAGTGATTACCTTTGCTGTTTGTAGAATATATCATATAGCAATGTAGGTAATCGGTATAGAGTTAAGGTACCTGGTATGATAAGTGAGACCAGTCGAAAAAAGGGGGGCTGGCTGGTGATGCCGCAAAAAAGAGGCAGTACAGATAAGCTGGATCTCCTAAGGAGTGAAAACGAAATACGTTGCTTAGTAAAGTATTAGGTATAGCTATGTTCAATACAAATCTACTTTAAGTGAAACATTTCCCGGTGAATGGTTAAGATATTGGGGCAGTAGATGTGCTTAAATAGAGAGATATTTCATGTGCCGGAGCTGCATGCATTAGTATTAGCAGAATAGTGGCTAAAATTATGGAACGACCTCGGTGAGAGGAAGCAAGCATGATTGCTGATGGCCCTCATTCCGACCCTGGCGCAAAGCGAAAAACGATGGCGGTAAACGATTACCGCCATCGTCTTCCGCTAGGGCCGATTACGACCCGTGACCGTAAACTACGATGTCATTAGCGGCATCGTAGCTAACGCTGCCGCTGACTGTGCCAAGGGCGCGCGCACGCGAACATCCACACCGTACTTCCATGGCGGAAAGGTACGCGAATGCCGACCCAAGCGGACATGCCCCTAACACCATCACCCAGCCCGTTAAGTACCTTACCGCCATGGTGCTAATTACGCCATCGCGAACCAACCGTAAAGGGCCATGTAAAGTTAATGCAGCTGCCACAGGTGCAGAGAAACAGCACAGGTGAAGGCAATACAGACTCAGGAAGTACAAAAAGAGCACACCCCACCCCTTCCCACACCCAGTCACACTCCACAATGATACCAATAGGACTAGCAATGTTGGGGCTGGAGGACCTGATAGCAATGCGAGTGCTACAACAGCAACTACAACAACAACAACAACAACAGGCTGCACAGAGGAGACGCAGGAGGAGAAGGAGGGCAAGGCAGGCCCAGCAAGCCCCACCAGCACAGCCAGTGCCACCACGCAGGCAGCCCCCAATCCCACGCATCAGAGCCAGCCCATTCAACCTCACCGCTGAGCAGATCCACACCCTGTACCGACTGGACCGGGACACCATCACCACCATTGTGGACATGATACACAACAACATCGTCAGCATGATTGAAACACCCACTGCCACCCCCCACCCCTACTGAAGGTAGTGTCCGTGCTCCACTTCCTGGCCACAGGCAGCTACCAGCACACAGTGGGGCACTTGCATGGCATATCACAACCATTATTCTCGCGTACACTGATGCAAGTGCTCGATGCCCTCCTCAAGCACACAGATGACCACATCTCATTACCACGGTCTGCCCAGGAGATTGCCAACACCAAAGTGGGGTTCCATGCACTGGCCGGCATACCTGGTTGCATTGGTGCCATTGACTGCACCCATGTTGAATTGGTGGTCCCACATGCCATGGAGGTACCGTACCGCAACCTTAAACATTTCCACTCAATCAACGTGCAAATGGTCTGTGACTCCAACAGGATCATCACACATTGTTGTGCCAGATTCCCCGGATCAACCCATGATTCAATGGTCCTTCGGAACTCCACAATACCACGCTACATGGAGCGACATGCAGGCCCAAGATCCTACCTACTCGGTGAGTCTAATGTCATGAGCATGGAAATGCAAAGTGGGTGTTGAATGACGTACCAATGCATATTTCATCTGGCAGATACAGGGGGGTGATGCATACGTCACATGGGTGCAACTAGCAGTAGCCAGATCATTCCCTGTGGCAGCACTGACGTCACCAGAGTAGTGTACACATCATGCCTGACCTAAACATCCCAACATGTGAATAAAAGTGCATCCCAAAAACGACACAACCATCTGCAAGTGCATTGTGCAAATTGTGACCGCATTGAGCCTAAAGAAAACCACCAACATGCACGTCACCATGCACCAACTACTGAAAGGCCTGTCCCCCACAACTGCGCACAAAGGAGGCACATGACAGACAGGAACATCAATGCACCACTACAAGACCCACAAACTGTCCCCATTGACACCAGTAATGCTCACTGGGCTCATAATGAGCCAGACATCAATGTTGCTATCATGTGAGCTTCAAGCTCACAGGACACGTGCAAGGTCACATGAATGACGGCCTGAACGGACACAGTGGATGGCCACTCACAAGGCAATCGTCCCCCCTGCATTGTGTTTCAGCATGCAAAACAGTACATGAGAGCCATGAACACATACTGGTTGCACAGTGTAAATCCATTACCACAACTCAAATTGGTGCACAGTAACAGTCAGAATCAAGGCATGGTTGTGCATCATGTTCACAAATCAATCTCGTTCCTGACACATTCTTTTCTCACATTTTACAGGTGATGCGGGCTATCCCCTGAAGAGGTGGCTCCTCACACCAGTGCGGAACCCATCGAACCAGCATGAGGAGGACTACAACTGTGCCCATGCACGTACCCGTGTGGTGATAGAGCATGCTTATGGCCTACTGAAGGCACGTTTCCGCTGCCTCATCAGGTCTGGCGGGGCACTCCTGTACCGCCATGAGAAGGTTGCAAAGATCGTCATGGCATGTGTCATGCTACACAATATGTGCATCAGACGAAACGTGCCTCTGCCCCCTGACGCAGAACCACAACCACCTGATGATGGGGATGATGATGATGGGGATGGGGCAGCACCTCAGGGAGGCAGCGATGCACGGGAGGGGCATATAATGCGTCAGAATGTCATTGACCAATACTTCTAGCACACACAGCGAGTGTGTAACATATGGATGGCACTTGGGGCACTGTGTGTGTCTGGTATGTCAACACTGTGGACTGTAAAACAATAAAGCACACATACGCAATGAGCAATGTCCACACATTTCGTTTGTGAGAAAATAAAAAGTGTATTGTTCTTCTGAATAGGTATAACAGAACCCCTCCCCCTCCCCCCTGAACACTCCAACACACCCAATTCCCCCCTCCCCCCTGAACACTCCTACACACCCAATTCCCCCTTCCCCTCCCCCTGAACACTCCTACACACCCAATTCCCCCCTCCCCCTCCCCCCTGAACACTCCAACACACCCAATTCCCCCCTCCCCCTCCCCCTGAACACTCCAACACACCCAATTCCCCCCTCCCCCTCCCCCTGAACACTCCAACACACCCAATTCCCCCCTCCCCCTCCCCCCTGAACACTCCAAGACACCCAATTCCCCCCTCCCCCTCCCCCTGAACACTCCAACACACCCAATCCCCCCCTCCCCCCTGAACACCCTGCAAACATGTGACAGTGCCCGTGGTGAAGTGTGTATAGTATTGCACACTATTGACTGCCCCCTCTCCCGGAACCTGGGGCCCCCCTGCCTGTGCTCCTCAGGGTCCTGGATGACCTGCGGACGGGAGAGGCTTGTGCTGAACTTGCAGCTGAGGATGTACCGGGCTGCTCAGTACGGCATGTGTCCACAATTGTCTGGATGAGCTGGCTCATCATCTGCCGCACTGCAGCAAGTTCGGTGCATATGTCCCTGCTGGCAGTTTGGATGGCAGACCTGATGCCATCAGCACTCCTCTCCATGGCTGCACTGGCACTTCCACATTCTGCAACATGCTGCGCGAGGAGTGTGCCCAGTGCTTCCTGCCTGTTGGCAATCTGCTCCAGCGACAGCTGGAATTCTGGCCCAATGGAGGGTGCCAATGGGGGACCAATGGGACTACTCCCATCTTCCACAACTCCCACTGGGCTTGGAGTTGCTGGCCATGAATTAGCTGGCAATGGGCCCTCGGTGTCATCTCCATGATGGCTGATTGGGGATAGGTGTGGTGAGTGAAGTTGCGTGTTGTGGCCAAGTCCAGTGTCATCCTCCACATCATTATCGGAGCAGGCAGCGATGGCTGCAGTCTCCCCAACAGTACTGCTCCCTGCTGACACATTGCCCTCAGTGGGCAACAGTGGGTGTTGTTGGGCTGCAGGCGCTGTCACGACCCCTTCCTCGGGGGACTTTGCTGCCCTGGCCTCTTCAGCCTGGCTTGGTTTCTGCCTGGGTCCAGCAGAGGCGGATGCTTGGTTCCCTTCTCCCACTTTCCTGGCCTTCTTGGCTGGGGTGCTGGTGCTGTCGTCCCTGCCAGTGTCCGATTGCGAGCCTGTGGTGGAGCAGAGGAGGGTAACTGTTATTGATGGTTCAGCGGACATTGAGCAGGCATTGTGAAGAGTGTAATGGATAGATGGTGGAGTCAGTAGCCCGTGACATACAGGTTGCCTCCCTTTAGGTTCGGTTTTGCATGCAGGTGTGTGTCTGCCTACTGTACAGTGTACATGCTGCATGTGCGCAGGGTGTGGCTCATCTGCTGATGTGTTGCGTCTGCCACATTGTGATTGTCATGTGCAAGTGTATCAGGGTGTCTTGCAAGGCTGCATATGAGGCACCTACCTGTGTCTCCAGATGTCGGGGCCCCTCTCTCCATCGCGCCGACACCTTCGATGCACTCAATGCCAATCAGAGAGGCACATGTCTCCTCCTATGGCTGCATCTTCAGTGGGGAGTTTGCTCCCCCGCCAGTTCCCAGGGCCAGGTTACGGTTGGCAGACATAATGCCCCGGACCCTGATCCGCAGGTCGTCCCACCTCTTGCGGCACTGTTTGGAGGTGCGTGGGGTGGTTCCAACAGCACTGACACGTTGTGCCACAAGTTCCCACACCTCCTTTTTGCGGCCTATGGCTGTCCGGGTCATCTCAGTGGAGAAGACAACATCGGCCTTCTCCTGGAGCGTGTCTGCAAGCATTTGCAGTTCCTCACGACTGAAGCGCTCCTGCCGCTGCCTGTCACATGCCTTCTCGACAACTTTCGGCATGGTTGGGTGTGGAAATGGGTGGGTTATGGGAATGACAGGGTTTGAGGGTTGGTTGTGGTGTGGTTGGGTAGGATGGCAATGGATTGTGTTTTTTAAGATGGCCGCTGTGCTGTTTCCCGTTCTGCCGCCATTACGCTATTTCCGGTTCCGCCTAATTGCGGTCACCGCTAATTACGGTGACCGCTGACTAAGGTCGGAGCAATGATGGGTGGCGGTAGGTCACCCTGCGCTGTTAACGAGGCCGGTAAGGGCTGTTTACGGCATGGCGTAGTTTACGTTACCGCCATGGCGTAATGCTCGTGCGCGATGGGTCGTAATATGGCGCTCTTATCGCCATCGGACCATGGCGTTAACGCTCAGTACGCCATGGCGGTAATTTCGATTACTTACCGCCTGGGTCGTAATGAGGCCCGATGTATTTATTTTAACATACTGCAGCGATCAAAGGAAATAGACGAGATAGAGACAATTGTGCTTGTTAACGGACCAAAGTTTACTTGGGCTGCGTGCGGTATTATCACAAGTAGAGCTTTCCGATCAAGGTGCTGGCAAAGAGTAACAGTGGGCTCAGCGAGAGCAGATTATCCTTAATGCGGCTTACCTTGTACGGGGGACCGCAGAGCTGTAGCTGTGTCGGCTTCTCGCTAGTGTTTACACTGCGCGCATGCGTGTCGCATTCGCTTGTTCAAGAGGCATTTGAATATGTAATGCTTTATTGAGCCTCCGTAAATAGTAGCGGCCTGGTGGACGGGGCATACATAAGGAAGGTTGCGAATTCTATATGCCAGGGAGCTTAATGTAAAGACCGTGCTATGTGCATGGATGTCAACTAATGTTGTGGCATATTAATGGACATGGGCATGTGGGGTTGTACGTCGTGGTTAGAACTAAATCTGATGCAATACAAACTCATATATTATGGAACATAATGTTCCATCACAATTGGAAAACCGCATAGTATATTGAATTGTGTTAAAAGTCCTTTTGACAAATGTCATTGCTGGTACTTATAATGGCAAACTACTCATCACATCATAGAGCGTTGTACAAACTCATATATTATGGAACATAATGTTTCATCACAATTGAAAAACCACATAGTATATTGAATTGTGTTAAATGTCCTTTTGACAAATGTCATTGTTGGTACTTATAATGGCAAACTTGTTGTAGCTTATCCAACATATATTAGAGCATTGTACATTTTAAGGAGGTGAGGTGATGTCAATCTCATAATTCCACATGATCAGATGTTTTGTGGTGGTTGATTACATTTATGGTATCGGTCATAGTAAGATCGGCATAGTTAGCAAAATCATACGTCAACAAGGTAGACTATGATTTCGGTTGGTCAATGACTGTATAGATAGCAACGAGAAGGGTGTTTACACCGGACCACACTGTTGTTTGGTTCTCTGTCGTGGTGATGACAAATCTAGTGCAATACAAACTCATATATTATGGAACACAATGTTTCATCATAATTGAACAACCGCATAATGTATTGAATTATGTTCAATGTCCTTTTGACAATCATCATTGTTGGTACTTTTCAGTCATTGCAATTGCAAACTTATTGTAGCCTACTCTTCGCTTAATAGAGCGTTCTGATCACAATTTCATAATTCCACATAATCAGATGTTTTGTGGTGGTCAAATACATTTGTGGTATCAGTCTTAATAAGAAAGACCTGGTTAGTAAATTCATAAGACAATATGGTAGACTATCATTTTGGTGGATAAGTGACTGTGTAGACATCAGTGAACCAGGCGCAACACCGGACCATACTGTTGTTTGAGGAGGAAGTGCATGTCTATTCAAGTGTTAAAAATTGGTTAATCCAACTTCTGAACATTCCTCAATGAAGGAAATACGGTAATAGGTCATGTATTTGAAAAACATAATCCTACCGGTATGTGTCTTCCGTGGTCATGTAAGGTGAATATGCAGTGGGTTTGCCCATTGACTACAGTGGTTACTGAAACCACAGTCACTTGAGGGTGAAATTATCTAAAGAAAATATTCCACTCGATGGACACATTCAGGCCTTGTTTTACTGAATCTAGAGGAAAAATGCACTAATGTACAAGTTTCCAAAGAGCAAGATCTCTATTTCCGCCTCTGAAAGGGTTGTTGACTGTTTGGAGAATAAACCAAAAAATGTCATTGTGACTATGCTTTTTTTCTTGGAAATGAGCCACCATTGGTTTGTCGGGTATTGCGTTTTTAATGCATGATCTATGTTTGCAGATCCGCTGTCTTATTTCCTGTTTACTTTTGCCTATGTATAGTAGCTTGCATGGACACAGGTTAGCATAAACTGTCCGTTTGCTTCTGCAATTCATGAAGGTGTTGCATGTCCAGGTTTTTCTGTTCAGGTCAATGGATTTGAGGTCCTTAGTAAGGCAACAGACAGAACAAGCACCGAATCTGTGGTGGCCTATGACTGGAGGTAGGTTCCACAGTGTTGTTGTCGTTTGGGTGGTGCACTTGGTTCGATGTGGGTGTTCACCAAAAGGTCTTTCAAGTTACTACTGCGTTTCAACGCAAATGAGGTTTGGGTGGTTTGAAGGATTGTCTGTAGAGTATCCCAGTGCAGAAGGATGGTATTCTTGATTGAGTTGCTTAGAGGAGTATAGGCAGTCACACAGGTGATCTTATCTTTGCAATTTTCACGTGGCATTGGGCTGAGACATGGTTCTCTGCTGGTATGTTTGCTCTCTTCCGAGCTCTACGGATAATGTGTCCGGGATAGCCCCTTGCCTTTAGTCTGGAGGACAATTCATGACTCGTACTATCATAGTCCTCTCGTGTGGTACAGTTATGCCTTAAGCTCAGAAATTGGCCAAAAGGTAAGTTTTCTTTTAGACCTGCTGGATGAAAACTGTGGAATTCTAGCAGTGCATTTTTGAGGTTGGTTTCCTATATAGGGTGGTTGCCAGGGTGTTAGTAGTTGTTTTATAGATGCTGAGATCAAGAAAAGGTATTGATGTTTGATCATGTTGCATGGTGAATTGGATGCACGTATCTCGGCTATTCAGCCAGGTGAAGAATTGAAATAGCTGTGATTCATGTCCTTTCCATATCATTAGAACGTCATTGATGTAACGCACCCAGCAGCCGATTTGAATCTTGAATGGGTTGGTGGTATCATAGATGGAATTTGTCTCAAAAGAATCCATAAAGAGGTTGGCTATATCGGGAGCAAATGTTGCTTCCATGCTCTTTCCATTGCACTGTTGATAGAATGTTTTTTCAAAGATGAAGTAGATTTCTGTGAGGGCAATCCGGATACATTCGAGGAGGAAAGGTGTTGGTGGTTCCAAAATGGTTCTTTTTCAAGGTATGAGGAGACTACTTCTATGCATTCGCGTTGTGGGATACTTTTATAAAGTGATTCTACGTCAAGAGTGACTAGAAAGTCATTCTGGTTGATGGTTAGTGTGTCTAATTTCTTGATCGTAGATGTAGTATCTTGAACCTGGGAACGCACCTGGCTGATGAAAGGTCGTAGAAAGTGGTCAATGTAGACTGACAGCGGTTCTAAGACTGATCTAATACTGGCCACTATTGGTCTACCAGGAGGGATTTGTGTGTTTTTGTGAATTTTAGGTAGAAGATAGAAGACTGGCAACACTGTGGCATGGTTTATAAGGAAATGATTCTCGTCGTCGTCAATCCATCCTTCCTGCCACGCGTGGCACATTAAGCTTTCTATCTGTGAAAGCAATCTTGTTGTTGGATTGGTTTGGATCTGTCTATAGAATTTTGTATTGGAGAGTTGTCTTTGTACTTCTGTGTCATAGAGGGTCTTACTCCAGAGTAGGATTCCTCCGCCTTTGTCAGCTGGTTTTATAAGAAAATTGCAGTTACTTTCCAGGGTTTTTAGGGCGAGGTGTTTGCTTCTGCTCAAATTGTCAGGGTATCTGATGCGTTTATCAAAAAGTTGGCTGGTTTCCATAAGAATGCGATTTTCAAATATTAAGATTTCTGGGCATATCATATGTGACAATGGAGTGAATGTCGAGGGCGGTTTCAGACCTGAGCATGTTGGGGGGTCTTTTTCAGGACTGTCTCTGAAGAAATATTTTAATCTGATGGTACGAAACAATTTGCGAAGTTCAACTTCTGTTTTGAATCTATCTGCTGGTGTCGTCGGAATGAAACTGAGCCCTTTGCTTAGAATGCTGATTTCATCTGTAGATAAATTGTAGTCACTCAGGTTTTAGATAGGAATTACCAGGTTTGTTTTGCCCGAGGCATCCATTGTCGTGTTCTCATTTGATGCTGCCGTTGTTGTCTTGGTCTGCCTCATTGGCCACGCCCTTGAAAACATTGTTGTTGAAGAGCTTGATTAGAAATAGAGGGTGCAGA
Organism: Ambystoma mexicanum; assembly: GCF_040938575.1. Classification (NCBI taxonomy): domain Eukaryota; kingdom Metazoa; phylum Chordata; class Amphibia; order Caudata; family Ambystomatidae; genus Ambystoma; species Ambystoma mexicanum. The sequence continues at coordinate 233,540,154 of NC_090939.1, read as the reverse complement.
GTTCGTAGAGTCAGAATCACTGCTGTTTGAGCTGTTGAAGAAGGTCACACATTTTCTCTGAAAACGACGTGGATTCTGTATGTTCTGTTGTGCGTTTTGATTAGCTTGGTTGTAGAAGCCAGGTACCAGGTGCGGATATGTTTTTTCTTCTTTATAGTTTTTTATATTGTTCTGGAGTTTCCATAGTTTCTTGTCTATGGTAAATTTATGAAACTTTGTTATCTCTTCGTCGATTTTTTCAAGTTGTGTCTTAATATCTGGAATCACGTTTTCATTTTTAATTTTTCCTTCCAAAGTTTGAAGTTCTGTTTTTTGGGTTTTGGTTTCTTCCTCTGCATTTTCAATGACAAGGATGACCCAGTCATGTGAGCACTTGTTACCTACCCCACTGAATTTGGTCATAAACCTAGGGTTGTCCAAAAAGACACGTGGGATGTTTTTGATTTGTAAACCCTCTGGGATTACTCCCTCTTTAAAATATTCTAGCCATTAGTTGTCCATGCGATTCTTTTCATATAAGTTTTTTTCTCTTTACAAACAGAATGTCAAGGTCGTTGAATGCTGGATTTTGGGTTGGCGTTACTGTTGGTGTTTTGTTACCCAACAGAGATGGTGTATCTAATAGATTTTTATAAAAGTCGTCGGAGAAACTGACGATATTCACGTTCTCCATTAATTGAGCGAGTTAATCGTGCCCAACAACCAATGGGTTGTCCAAGGAATAAGAGATAGGTGGGGCAATGGGGGACCCTCTTTTTTGTTTAAGGGGGCCTCACTCGAGAGTGTGTGTCATATAAGAGAACAAAAAAGGGAGTCAGAAGCTACCCCTGTTTGAAGACGCTATTAAGGGTGGGTCAGAGTTGCAGCAAAAAGCTAGGTTTGACAAATACTAGCCAGGAAACATGGTCAAAACGAAGAGCAAAGTGTATTCAAAATGTATTTTTGGACAAACATCTAAAAGTTGGTAGGCCTGTAACTTAAAAAAAGGACCTTAAAATAGAAATACAAGAGCCCATGAGGACAAAAACACACATGTTAAACTATACATTATAGTGAGGGTTAGTAGCAATAATATTTTTGCAAATTTCTGTATAGTAGTACGCCATTATTGTCGACACAATATGCAGTTGGTGATTTTTGTTCTCTTAAACGAGTGTGAGGAGCAATATGCGAAAACTTTGCCTAGTACGAATAGGCCCAAAGACATATGGACACCGTTTAGGGTATATTTGTGCGAGATGCTGTGCGATGATGAAAGCCCCCAGAGGCCCTGACATGTGTTCGATTCTGTAAAATGTGTAAGGTAATATGTGACTATGGTACCCATCTCTATTGAATTGTAATGTTTATTTTCATGAGTGTTGCTGTGATATTGTGAACCACAACTAATAAACAAAGTTTTTTTAAAAAAAAAAACAACCAGCTTTAACATCTAACTGTGTCCAGCAGTTTTCAGGCTTTTTCTTGGGTATAACCTTACCCTATGGCAATTGCCATATCCAGCACCACTTAAGCCAGGGTTCCAACCCCAACTCTTTCAGTTTTCACGAATATTGGGACTTCAGGAGTTCTGTCCTACTGGAACTCTAAAAACGGCTGCAGGAAGAATAACAATCAATTTATTCAGTAAGCAGCTCAGCGTGGGGTTCCCCTTTTTACTACAAGCTCCTATCTACTCTTGTATCACACACTGTAATGACTTAGCCAACTTTTCTTCAATATCAATTATCGGTATCAGGTAATATTATCCCCACCAATAATATTGTCGTCGGGAACAGCCTTAGGCGATATTATTAGCGGGGATGATTTTTGGGGTAAATGGGCCGAGGGCTTCCGGGGTGTCGCCCGCTCCCTTTAAAATATTATAGGCATTGTGGGGGTGTCCCCCGCAGGTTTAATGGGTTAATATCACTGCAAACATGTGGCGATATTTTTGCAGGGATATTAGCACTACCAAATCAAAAAGCTTGGAAAACAAGGTGAACACAACACTCCAATCCTGCAATTTGAGAAACTCCTTCCTATACCTTTATCAGCTTGCTATCACACTGTTGAGAGGAGTTGAAACAACCTTACTATGAAGTAGGAAGGATGTACTGATTAACCTGGATGACAAAACAGTCAACCTCATTTCACCCAACCTGTCGGTCCTCTACAACAGTCGGCAACAGGAACGTACTCCATTAATTATACTTCCACATTGAAAAGGTAGAATTGCACTGGGTAGCCCCCTTTCATTGCATTGTACACGTATCTCTGGTCCATTTCTTGTCAGACTCACACAGTGAGGAAGTGGGGTCTCACAATGATCAGAACTGTCCCTATGGCTACGTGAGGCCAATTGTGCCATTGACAGAATCTTTTGTAGCACTGTTAAACTACATGCCGATGACACATAAATCTTGATGGGTCCAGAAGGTGAAAACAGAGAAGAGAGTGGGCACCACCATGTATTCAAAAATGTTCAGAATATTCAAGTAAAAATCAAATGTTTCAAAAAAGAATATACATCCAATTGAAAAGGAGCTGGCTGTGACAAGTCTGGAGACACCCGGACTTATAATTGCAACACACGCTGGAGACCAAGTAATAATACTGGGTCACACAACCGCTCTCATATGGGGCCCAAGATGGGCACGTATGGATTGTGGCAACTGCTTCCTCACTAAGGATTATTAGTGATAGCTTTTTGTTTGAACTACTATGGATAAATCATTTTTGATATGAGTCAGAAAGACTCATCTTCCTTTCTCTAAGAAGTATGGTATATTATGGATACTTGAACATATTGTCGTGAATCAGATATAAATACGTGCCCATCTTGGGCCCCATATGAGAGCGGTTGTGTGACCCAGTATTATTACATGGTCTCCAGCGTGTGTTCCAGAAGGTGAAAACCACAACTGTTAATGAGAAATCCAAAACATAAGGAGGATGCACTACTAGATGACAGACAGCAGTCTTTATCTCAATGGGGCAAACCTGACATATCCTAGTGTGTAACACAGAAAAACACATGCCTGCCCAGGACGTCGTCCATCAATCTAACACCCGCACCCATAGATAATGCTAGACATCCTTTTCTATACAGCCTAACCTTCGATGCTTACAGTAGCCACATCAGCCAATACCTATCTGCACATTATGAGGAAAACACTACCCCTTCTTGAAATCTGATACACCATCGAAGTAATGACAGCCTTGGTTCACTCATTCTTGGATTACTGCAACAGCTTGTACAACCCCCCACACCCCAATTCCATAAATCAACTTCCGCTGATCTAGAACATCAGCATGAAGAAACACAAATATATCCACAGTGGCTCTCAGTTCAACAAAGATTTGACTTCAAAATATTGTGCAATATAAACAGAGCCTATTGGATCAAATGCCTGTGCAATCTCATCCAACCCCACAACTCGTAATCTATCTGCTGTGGTGGGACGATAATTACCCATGTAGGCCCCAAGATGTGGAATGCACTCCCTCAGAAATTAATGCAGGAAAAGAACGTTGACCATTTTAAAAAGCCCTTGAAAGCATTGCAACCCCTCCAGGCCTTCCCTCTCCAGCCAGAGTTCAGTGAGCATAGAAACTGCTTGTGGTCTCACAGCAGCCTTGGTTAGTTTGCATAGGCTCATACGCCCACCTTGTCTGACCAACTACGGCAAGCAACGCCTAGCGTAAGGGCTGTGATCATACAGCACCGCTCAGGTGTGACCAAGAACTTCCTTCTGCACCGTCCCTCTCACGTGAATGTTCACTAATTCCATTTGCAGCACTGAGAATCATGTTCTGTGTGATCTCAATTAGAAACGCGACAGACTGCAAAAGGATTTATCACCCACACAACCGCTCTGCCATCTTGCTTGCGCACCTGGATCCACGTCCCCTCTGATTGCAAGAGGGTTGCCCTATATGTGGAGGATAGAACATTAATAGACATTAAAGCCTCACGCTTGAACACCTGGGTGTAGAAGCAGAGCTTACTTCAGGGGGGCCTTGGTATTGAAAAAAGACAGAAGCCGCTGAAGGTCCCTTGAATCTCTGGAGCTGGAAAGTCCATATTATCTCTTTTACAGGACTACATGTCAGGCAAACGTGTAGATGTATTTCCCCTTTAATTTCCTCTCCACCTCCTCTTGGGAAGATAGCGTTCCACCTGTAGATATCGGAGGAGAAAGACATCTTTTATCAATATCTTGCCTTTCCCTATTCATGGCTAGATCTGCTGCATAGTTTCTCTCATGGTCTGCCTAATGCATTTATCAGAAATTCAAGATTCTCAGCTGAAAGGCTTATCCTGTGCCACTATCAAGCAGCCATTGAAAGGACGGGTGATTATTCATTTCAGCACTCCTTATCTGGTCCATCATCAGTCCTGATGGAGTGGCCGTGGACGCTGATCCATTGCATTTCACACTTACCTTCACCTCATCCGGAGCCTGAACCAAGTCTTACCTCACCAACTCACAGTATTCAGTCGTACATGTGCCGGAACTCGTATGTCAGCTTGCTCTCTCCCCGAGCCACTTAACCCCCTTGTTTTGCAGAAACTCAAACCTCATCAATGCAATGCTAAGCCCCATGATTGACCATCTCCCCTTGCCTTGGAGAGCTTGGGCCTCCATGTGTCAAAATAACAATCAGGCCCAATTCCAGAAGCCCTGTACATCAGAACAAAGACCTGATACCCAAGTAGAAAAGATGCATAAAACATATTTTGTCCCGTTCCTCTTTGCCCCAATAGGAAGGGGAGTGGGGAGAAATCGCTGTTTATATGTAGGGAATATTGTTTTTTAATAACCAGCAAACAGGCTTTTGCTTTTGGTTGGCGGGATTCACATGTGGACTATCAGAAATTCTTTAAAGGGACTTGTGGGTGTCAGACGTTGTGTAGACTAAGTAGGCTACTGATGTAGCCAGGCTGGGTCTCAAAAGACTTCCCTTTGCTGCTCTTTCATTAGCAGTGATCAAGCATCAGGGCCAAGCTCTCTGGAGGGAGGTGAGGCAAAAGAGAATGCAGGGTAGCTCCTTACCAAGATGAAAAAATCAATGTTCACCCAGAACATCAAAACATATTTCACCAATGATATTACTATTGGTACAAATTCATCAGGCCTTGTCCTGTCTCTGGGCCAACCCCTACTCAGCTATGGTGCAAATATTTCTCAAGAAACAGGGGGAGGAGGAGACGGATGTATCTTTCATCAAGCGGGATATGGTCTGGGCCCAGTGATTATTATTTAGTTGTCACCACTAGGCAGCCTCCAGAAGACTTCTACAGTGCATGAGTACTAAGAGCACAGAAAGGTTACCTGCCAGATTGGGTACCCCATGGTTGGTCAACTTTGCAGTCATCGATAAAAGGTGTGGGATGATGAGCCCCAGGAGGGTCAGAGGTTGCAAGTATGGTGTCCTGAGGCACAGAGAGGTCCCCTGGAAAACAGCTACTGGTAGCTCTTCTGGGTGATGGACTTTCTGGGAGACATAGGGGTTGAGGTACAGCTGCAGGAGTAGGCTGAAGGTCTACTCAGTCCCTTGGAGGCAGGGATATGTATTGTAAGGCGGCATATGGGCTCTACTGATAGCTTTTCAGTTAAGGTGACATTCTTCAGCGTGGGATACACCAAGGGTGTGTAGTCAGTTTCAAAGTGTTGTGCAGATGCAGGAGACTAGACTCTAACAACTGCAGGTGCATCTCGATGCCAGAGGGCTGATCGCACCCTGGCTGGGATCCGCACAGTGATCGATGCCAGCAAGGCTTTCGTAGAGCGGAATGATTGATTCTTGCTGCAAGGCCGGCCCCACATTACGGGGGAAGTGAACACCATTAAGGTTTCACTGTGGTAGGCACCCGATGTTCACAAGGGTAGGAGAGCACTGCACTGTAAGCAGTGTCGTGAATTTTTGTAGGTTCATGAAAAGTACAAGTGGCCTAGGGCAACCAGTATCCGTAAAGAAAAGCCATGTGTCTCAGCAATGACCCAAAAACAGATTTCATCAAAATCTTAATTTATTTAATATTCTTTTTCTTTTAGTTTATTACAAACTTTAAAAAAATCTTACATATGTATACTTAAAAACATTCAAAGGGTATCATTCTAAAAGGCTATCTAGTATGCTTCTATAATTCAGAGTGTTGGCCTTATTTTTTAATAAAAGATTCACTTAGCAATTTTTTTCCCCAAGTCATCAAGAAAGAAGGAAAGAGCAAAGGTCAGTTTGTTGTTCTCCCCTTCATGCAATATCGACCACCAATGCTCAGCTGTTCGTGATGGATGATTTGCAATTTCGGACCCAATGTGCTTAGATCTTTCTTTATCTAAGTTCGGGCCTTTACAGAATCTACATGATCGATCTGCCTCTCTGTCTTCTTTTTTTGCATAATCAGTTTCTTTGGTCTTAAATAAATTTAATCTAAACTTTAAGAATGTACTTCTTTGTTTGATGCACGGAAATCTTATCATGTATTTGGGCACTGCATTTCGTTTTTTTGCTTCCGGAGGAGCTTCCTTCATGCGTTTATATTGCATTCTTGAGTCGTATGTTTCTATCCAGTCTAGTTCTAGGAGTTTCTGCTTTACTGCATTTGGATTTTTTAGGAGTGTATCTCTGTCAGTGTTTAACTGTTCTAGAATCACCTCACAGTTTTGTCTCCATATGGTTAGGAGAGTATCAATCCTGCATTTGCTCGGGTTGTTTAAAATCTTGAATTGTGGTAGATTGTCCACGCCAGTCACCTTTCTGTATAAGGCCAACGTATTCCATATCACTATGGCGTTAATGGAAGTCAAAATCATCTACAGACAGTTAGAAATCCACTTGGCAGTTGGAGAATTCTCTTCCAAATAATGTGTTCACATTGTGTCGAAATCTTCTACGAGCAGCCAAACAATGCTTCCGCTCCTTTTGTGAGCGCGGGGTTAACTTTGTTTCTATAGAAGCATATAACTGGTTTTAATGAATATTTCCCATATTTTTTGTGTATCGTGACAGCCTGGGCGGCAAGTTGTCTACATTTTGATGTGATTTTTCTTGTCATTAACTCGTCATTAAGGCTCGAGTTCAGTATAGTTCATAAATATTGTGCTTCAGGTACACATTTCAGAATGTCTTTTCCTAGCTTAGATTGAAAGCTGTCTATTTTTTTTCTTCTGTTTGATCCTTGTAAGTTGTTAAGTATGATTGATTTCCAGGCCATTAGCGTCTATGTATTCTTTTAGCGCTGAGATCTTTCTCTGTAGGCCAATAGGAGTTAAGTCTAGAAGCACAATATCATCCACATATAACATCCAATTGATGCAATTTCCATTGATCTTAGGCGGAAATGATTGTGCTTCTTCCAGAGCCGGGCCTACGTCTGATATAAACAAGTTGAAAAGGGTTGATCCTAAAGGGCATCCCTGCTTCAAGCCCCGAGATGTACTTATGGGAGATGTCAATTCACCATTTTTGTCCAGGTGGATTTGTATTTGGGTGTCAGAATATAGCTCTTTTATTGTGCTGATTAGGCTAATTGGACAACCCCTTTTCACCATTTTCATCCAAAGCATCTCTCGATCAACACCATCAAAGGCGTGAGCCAAGTCTATGAAGGCAAGATATATAGGTCTCTTTTTTCTAATTGCCTCCATTTTTAGTATGTTTAACATAAAAAGGTTCAGACTACACCCCACGCCTTTGACGAAGCCCGTCTGCCGCAGATCAACCACACCAGCTTGTTTTATCCATGATGTTAAATGGGATAGCAACTGGGTGGCAAAGATTTTTCCTACTACATCTAGTAGCGCTTTTGGGCGATACTTTTTTGGGCTCTAGCCTTGACCCTTTTTTGAAGATTGGCACAATTATCGCACGTTTCCACAAGCTTGGCATTCTGCCCTCCTTTATTATGTTCTTAAACAGTTTATCACAAAAGTCGGCCCATTCCTCTGCATTCCTTTTTAGGATGTAATTCATTAGGCCGTCAGGCCCCTGTGCTCTGGATGAGCTTAGCTTCTTAATGTTGTTATTTATATCGTCTCTCAGAATTACAATGTTCCACTGCCTTTGCGTTGTCAGATCAGTTTCAGTTCCTGTACTTTGCTTTCTGGAAGAAGTTGGTGTAATGTTGAATCCATTGTTCTTCAGTCACGCTATTACTTTGGCTCGCATTTTGTGGCCTTTCCATTTCATTGATAATGGCCCAGAAATCCCTGGAGTTTCTCTGTAAAAAGACTTGTAGCATAGTTTACACATCATTTTGCTCCATGGTACTTTTATGCCATAAAATCCAATTTTTATATTGCATTTTCAATTTCTTTTTTTCTTTTTCCTGATTTAGCTCTTGATTTTTTGTGATGTTTCTCAAATTCTTACGTAGTTCTTGTTTTTTGTTGACAACTTCTGGATCAAAGATGTGTTTTCCTAATGTTGGCTTTGTAGTTCTATTATTTCTTTCTTTATATATTTGGAGTAGGGTATCATATTCCATGGAATTACTTCCTTGCTCCCTATCATTGTCCTACAGCGCCTTTGTCAGCGTCCTGATTTTAGTGCCATTCAATCTCAATCGATTGCCACCCGATTCTATATTTACAGGACGGCACCAAGTTGATGTTGCTTTTGTTGTCTTAGTATTTAAGAAGATTTTAACTAGGTTATGGTCACTTTGTTGTGTTCTAGTTACTCTTAGCTCTTTAATGTTTTTTATCATGTTTGTTGAGGTGACAAAATAATCCAAGATCAATTTCTGGACCCTCCTTTCCCACGTTGCCTTCGGAGGGATGTCACCCTGGATGTTTCCATTCAATATGACCATACTTCTAGAATCTAATTCTTCTAACCAGGTTGTTTTCAGGATATTGTTCATGTTCTTTTTTAGGCTTTCATCATTATCTGTTGATTCTATGGATGCTATGTCCATATTGAGGTCACCGCACAAGATGGTATATGCATCGGGTTGCGCAGCTACAATATTGTCCAACAAGTCACATATCTCATCAATGAACGCCATCTTTCCTGTGGCTTGATGGTGCCAATAGACGTTGAGTATGTGGATTTTCATATTGTTTTCGCTCACACTGTTGTTGACTCAACTGTCGCCAGCTGAATATAAGACAATGGGCCTCATTCTGAGGTGGGCGCAAAGGGATACCAGGCACCGGTAATGACACCGGTGCCGGTAATCCCCTTGCGCCCTATTCCGAGGTCCCTTAGCCGGTCCCTCCCTTTTACCAGCCGTTATGGACGGGACCCGTTAAGGGATACCGGGGTCAATAACGGTACCGTAATTTGCGGTACCGTTATTGACGCCTTCCCCCTTCCCATTCAGCCCTATGGGGGCTCAAATGGGAATGGGGAATGGCTTTCACAATGGGTACTTACCAGTCCCACCAAGGTTGGACTGGACTGGTAAATCCCCATTGAACGAGGGCGGATACGGTCCCGTTATTGCTGCTAGTCATGGCGCTAATAGCGCCATGACTAGCACCAACCTCGTAATGAGGCCCAATGGGTTGCTGGTGCTCAATATTCGAAGACCGCTCTTCCATTTTATTAGGGTCAGTAAACCCGACATTGGTTATCCTTTTGTTTGTATGATTGCAGGAATAAAGGCCATTTCATATCCGTCTACACATGGTGGTTTAGCTAGCCACGTTTCCTGCAGGCATAAACAGCCTGATTCATGGAATTATTTGCGGCGAAAACTGAGATTTGTGCGCCATCCTGCCCACAAATCCCTATTTGTGAAACAGGGATTTGCGGGCAGAATGGCGTACAAATCCCCATTTTCGGCGCAAATAATTTCATGAATCAGGCAGATAATGTCTAAAGGTTCCAGAATCTTATACGATTTTTAAATTAGATGGGAAAAGCCATGGGTGTTCCACGAACCCGTCTGTTTTTGTTATTTTTTTTTTTTCTGGGCATTAGCTGACATTTTTCGAATTGAATGCTTCAGCCAGCCAGCTCCAGTTTCCATCTTTATTATTCTGAATTGTTTTTTCATCATTATTGAGGTTTGCGCCAGTTGATTATCACTCACAAATGTAATTTTTATTAGTTTTTTCAGTCTTGTGATTTCTAACGATGTGTTTTCTTCTGCCTCTATGTCAGTTTCGTCTGTCTCCACCTCCATATTTACAGTTTCCTCTTTCTTATTATCCTTGACTTTTCTTTTCCTTTTGTTGGATGTGTGCTCTTGGTCTTTTTTTTCAGCGTTTTTTATTTTGATATGAATAGTGGATGTGGAGATTTTTGACTCTACTTCTTTTATTGTAAATCCCAATTCCCATAGATCATATGCACAATCTAGGATGATGTGTATCATCAATAGATGTGTATCAGTACTCGATCAAAGGAGGACTCCGAAATAAATTCCACGGTCTTGATATCATTGTAAGGAATGACATTAAGAGCTGGCAGATGATGGAATAACTGTAAAACGTTGTAAGATGATGGAATAACTGTAAAACGTTGTATCTATTCAAAATCAAGCCGTCTCTACTTGGTGTATTTCTTTCAAATAGCAAACAGAAGATTTTGGGCCTCATTACGACCCAGGCGGTAAGTTACCGCCTGGGCCGTGACTTTACCACCATGGCGTAAACTACGTTTACGCCATGGTGGTTGGCGGATTTACCGCCCCATTCCAACCTTGGCGGGGCGGTAAATCCCCATTTTCCCATTTACCCTTCCCCATTCCCATTTTGCCCCATAGGGCTTAATGGGAGTGGGGAAGGCGTTAATTACGCCACCGTAAATTATGGTGGCGTAATTAACTCCATGGTCCCTTAGCGCCATGGATTTTAACACCTGCTAAAAGCATGGCGCTAAGGGACGAGGTCCCTTAGCGCCATGGAGGTTTTAACACCTGCTAAAAGCAGGTGTTAAAACCTCCATGGCGCTAAGGGACCTCGTACTCAGGCGGTAAGGGTCGGCGCTGTTTACGCCGCCGTAAAACCCTTACCGCCTGAGTCGTAATGAGGCCCTTTGTCTTTTTTTTGTTGTATCTTCTCGCTGTCCTTTTCCACCGAGATTTTAGGCCGTTTATCCATTCTCCAGGCCTCCTCTTCTTTACTTTTACTTGTCATCTTCCTTTTATTACTCTCATTTGCAGACGGTGCTGTTGTTAATTTTTTCTCACTGGCTTTATCTTGACTGCAGCTTTGCAAATTCTGTTTGCTGGAATTTTTCTGAGTTTTTGATAACAATTCACTTATGATGGTTTTTCTTCTATCTTCAATTGTGACAAACTCAACTCTTTCTGGGGTCAGTTCTCCCACCTCCGATTTGCTAATTCTTTGGCAGGGGAAGGCATGAAGACCACTCTTTTTGGTTGCTTTTGTTTGTCTGGATGTGCTCTGGACTCCTGATGCGGCTCTACCTCCGCCTCTACGTCCGATTCTGCATATACAATGGTTCTCGCTTTCTCTATCGCATTAGGTGGCTCTTCTCCCTCATCCTCAGTAGCATCATATGTTGAAAGATTTAATATTTCTTCCAAAAGTATGACATCTTCTTTTTCTTCCTCTGATAGGTTTTTAGCTTTCTCACATTCTTCTGCACTTTTTTGATTTATTTAATCAGTAAACATTTCATCTTTTTCTTTGCCTTTTTGGTTAAATTCCTTAGTTGTTTGTATTGTTACATTTAATGCTTTGATGTTTCTCAAGAATTTGGATGAGTTTTTTGCATTTATGTTCTTTTCTTTTGCCATTTTTTATATTTATTTCATGTGTGCTTCACTGGTTGACTTTTTTGCGTACTTGCTAGTCCCTTTTTCGATTTGCAAAAATCGCATAAGTAACATTTATTTGTTTGACTGCTACTTCCGGCTCCGCTGGCCAGTTTGAAGGCTTTACACTTGTTCCTTCTGCATTTGCAGATGTCGATGGTAAGACCTCCACCTCAACAACCAATGGCACGTTCCGATTGAATCAGATCCCTTTTTCGTTCTGTTCTCCATTTCTTCCTTCGACGTTTTCATCAGTTCAGTCTGGACCTTTCTTTGACAGTTAGGGGTCCTGAACATGGAGCAGTTTTCGGGAGTTGCATTTTCACCTGTCATTTCTCGAAATTGGGTTCCACTGCACAATATTGGCACATGCGATGCTGTCGAAACTTTCACGGCAAACCTCATCCCTGATGCGGATTGCTTCCACATTTGTGGATAACAGCGCATCTCTTGCTGTATGATTTCTTTTAAGTATCGTTAGGGCAGCGACCTCCGCTAGTAGTCTTTTATCATCGCCATTATTTCTTATTGATTCCTTTAGGATGTTCGTTGTTAACTCATTTTTATTTTTATCATTCTTGATGTTTTTGATGTTTCAAGTCTTGTAGGTCCATCTCCAGCTTGGTCATTTTTGAGTTGACCAAGGCTATGAGCGTGTTCTGATATCTATGTTCCTTGTTAAACTGTTCATACATTTTAGACAAAGGAGCAATAGCGATGGACATTGCAGACATGGTGTTCGGCCTCAAGTTTTCCACCACTTTTTCTATAACGTCCTGCAAGAATTTACTCTTTTCCTCCGCCTGTTTGGCGATTACTTGTCTTTTTAGGACACATCACCTAGATTTGATGTAATCTCTGTCGGCAAGCGACGTGCAGGTTGACACTTTGTCAGACGATGAACTCCCACTCATGTCACTTGATTGCAACATTCTCGCTCTTCCACCGACCTTCTTTGTGAGTGCCCTTTACTATTTTCAATCCTTTCCTTTCCTTGGATGTGTCTTTTTTTAGAGCAACAGATCATAGGGATTGGACTGGAATCCATCTGTCTTCTTTTAGCTGGATGTCTTTTGTCTTGAGAACATTTTCAGTTATTTCCAGTTCTATTTCAGTTCTAAGTCCATCATGAATTATGACTTTTCAGTTGATTTTTCTGCTAGAAGTGCTTCATTTTGTTTTTGTGTCATCGTTTCTCCATTGATACAACTTAGTTTGGCATTCAAGAATATTAAGTCTTTAATTATCTTTTAGGCCACAGCGATGGAGTCGTGCCACAAGTTTCTCTCGATCGGGATCTGTTTCTCATTGTAGTCCTCAGTCTCTCCAAGGGATGCTATTTGTGGTTCTTTTGGATCTACGGCGGGTGAGAACGTGAACCAGTCTACTTCCTTACTTGATGATCTCTGTTCAATATTTGTACCCTCATATTTATCATGCTGCTACTTGTCATTGTCTTCTAGAGCCATCGTGTTTTTTTTGTTTTGCTCACTTTCGAATGGTCACTTTCTTCACTGACTCTTTGTTTTGTTATCCAAACCCACTTTTCGTTCAAACGTGGGAGCTGGCGCATGACTTGCGCCTCGATGCTCTGTTCAAGACCATTTACGAGGTTACACAGACTCGCTCTTGATGGATCCATTATCCCTGTCGACTTAGCTGAGCTAATCGTAATTTCACCTCGTGCGAGCTGCGAGCTGCTCTTTGACGCTGCTAGGACATTAGATAGACAAGTATTTTCCTTTGCCCTCAATGCTAATTAATGCTATTTAATATTGATGCATGTAGGACCTCATGAATTTTCAAAATATACTCTAAGCTAGTAGGCAGCAGCTGAGTGTCTAATCGGGCAGGGACATGCCCATACATGTGAGCAGGATTTAGTATGATGCTGTTATTGCAGACAGTACTAAAACCATTCTTGCGTGAGGAGTTGGCGGATTAGCTGGGATGCATTAAACATTTGCAAACATGAGGACATCCTTTGCTCAAATAACAGGGTTGGAATGAGGAGAACGAATTCACATTTGGCTCTCCGACAAACACATGTTTATGCAAACAGCTGGGTGGAGGTGAAAGGTCTGAAAGAATGGCAGCTCACGTCAATTGCAATTCTCAATTAGAATTCATGTTTACTTTTGTGTTTTCTCTTTTTTAAGTGTTTGGCCTGAGGGCACTGAGAGAAAGTTGCCAATTTGTACGATAAACCTTGTGAAGTCTCGACGGGGTCTCCGGTCAATGTGGGCCTGCAATGCTGGTCCTTTGCTTTGTAATACCCTGGTATCATGGGGTCTTCAGGTCCCTTAGGGATGGGCAGTAGACATCTTGAGGAACAGGCGTGGTTCAGAACTCAGGGTTCCAGATAAGTTCCATCTCAGCCTCTTTTACTGACTAAAATCGGGCAATACCCACAACAAAGAAAATGGGGATTAACCAATGTGTATGTGGCTGACACTTTTTAAAATACTACTTTACATGTATGTAAATAGCTACATCGAACCCTTGGATTACAAGGAAAATTCCTAATTCGTAAAAAGAACATTTATTTGTACTTGACTGAGAATAGTCAAATCGAGAATAGGAATTACATTTCACTCCATAATTTCTCTTGACTTTCCAAAATGGGGAGTAAATAGTAAACAGGGAGTAAAATCGTTTTAGCTGAAATTGCCATCTGGAGTGCTGGTTGTCATATTGGGAAGAGTTACACATGCGTGTAAATAGTGCTGAACTTTAAACGAGTCTGCTGGAGATCACGACCTGCTGCCAAATCTGACATTCTATGGGACATTGGGCAAGTATTTACACAGAGGCTACACATCTGTAGTTCCCGAAAAAGCTGTTGCAATATTTATGCCAGACTGTTTTGTAGAAAATGGAAAATAAGGGCCTTACTCATAAAAACAGTGCTAAGTCCCCGCAAACTACTTAGCGCCATAAACAACATTGTGCCTACTTTGCGCATGCAAAATATTTTGCACAGTCCGCATATTCATTTATTTTAAAGTGCAAAGTAGCCTGCTGCACAAACAATGAGTTGCGTACGGAGCACCCACAACATGCCCCCCACGCAAACAAAAACTACCATCAACAAACAACCTTTGGACCTGCCTTTTCACCACCATCCAGCACCCTGGAGAAACTGCGTACTGTCGCTCGTAACTCAAGGCAGTACCCTGACGAATCTGCATCCTATCCCCTGTAACTCAAGGCAGCACCCAGTGAAACTGCAGGCTGTCACCCCTAAGTTCAAGCGCCACCCAAACTACTTACCGTCATGCCCACGTTCAAGATGCATCCTGGCAAAACTGCGTCCCATCACCCCTTAGTCATAGCAGTCCTCACACCACCCACCAACGCAACTGACCTCTGCTCCAACCCCCAGGCAGCCCCCTGCTAGTCCACACTACTCCCATTACCCCCACTCACCTCCGCCCCAACTCCAACACCATGCAGCCGCATGCTAGTCTGCAATCTGCCCATCACCCCTGGAAGACCCCTGCTAGCCCACCCTCCTCCCACCACCCCCACTCACCTCTGCCCTAACCCCAGGCAGCCCCCTGCTAGTTCGGCATACTCCCACCAACCCACTCCCCTCCACACCACCCCAGGCAGCTCCCTGCCAGCTTGGCCTACTCCCACCACCCCACTCACCTCTGCATCAAACCCAGGCATCGCTCCGCTAGTCTGGCCTACTCCCATCACCCCCACTCACCTCCACCCCATCCCCAGGCAGCCCCCTCAAGTCCTGATACATTCCACTACCCTGAATCACCCCTGCCCATCACCACTAGCAGCCCCCGGCTTGTCTGCACTACTCCCACTGCCCCCACCCATCTCTGCTCCAAACGGAGGCAGCCCCTTTTAGTCTGCACTACTTCCACTACCCCCACTGACCTCTACCCCAAACCCAGTCAGCCCCCTGCTAGTCCCCACTGCTCCCACCCATCTCTGCTCCAAACGGAGGCAGCCCCTTTTAGTCTGCACTACTTCCACTACCCCCACTGACCTCTACCCCAAACCCAGTCAGCCCCCTGCTAGTCCCCACTGCTCCCACCCCCCCACTCACCTCTGCCCCAGCTGGGAGGCCAATGGCTTATAGGTAATATGAATAAACTGGTATCTAAGCATCTGATGTGTTCAGGGGGGCTGAGGTGGGGTACCGGAGGGTGGGGCCTTGACGGGTTTTTCCCATGCCAGGCTGCGCACCCGCCCGCTGGACTACATTTAAAGGGAATCTCTTTTTTTCGCTAGCAGGGTTTCTGGTGCCATCCCCATGTCGGGGGACGCCCACGGGGATGGAGGAAAGGGGACTATGGACTGAGTCCTCTAGTCACTACAGTGAATAACTTTCATTTGTCGCTATATCTGAAGCTGAGGCCGTGTGGGAGTTGAAGGACAAATTCAGGCTTAGAGAAAGAGCTGGAGCTTAATGTAGCAAAGCTTGAGTTTGATAGGGGAGAGACACAAAAAGATGGAGATCATCAGTTGGAGCTTGTCAGGATACAGGCATCCAACATCTCCCCCGGGGGTGTGTGGTAATGGTACTGGCCCCTCCACTCATCCTAGGTTCCCTAAGGATCTGCCCAGAACATGTTAGGAGAAGAATGACCTCATGGACTGGCTGACTACATTTGAGTATGCATGTGAGGTGCAAGAAGTGAGTGATGCTGTTTGGATTGATTGGGTACTCGGCAGGCTACCCCATTCTGGCTTCAGTGCCATTATGGAAATGTAAAAGGCTGAGGGGAGACAATGCAAAAGTGAAGCAAATGCATCTCCAAGTTTGGGTAGACTCCTGCCCAAAATTTGGAGCACAAGAAAAAATAAGATAATACTTGGGACACTTATGTGACACTTTTGAAGAACCTGAAGGCTACACAGTAACCTCCTTTTGAGGGCATGACTCACTTTGTCATGCTGGTATATATTTTTACTTCCTGCTCCCCTGAGCTGAAGCAGAATTTGGCTGACTCACAGGAGATGGATCCTAAAAAGTTGGACATTGGCACAGTGTGCAAGTCAGTGTGTCCTGTGATACCTGCGGTGGAGGATATACTTCATTTTATTCGTGACTACATTGATTTGGAAAAAGCTCTACGCAGTCCCATTTCTATTTCCTTGGATTTCTATCACCCAGCCATAAAAACACTGCGCATGCGCGGAGTACTGCACGGTGTGCAAGTCAGTGTGTCCTGTGTCCTGTGTCATGTGGCAGGTGGTTGGTGTTTGGAGTTCATAGACCTCTACTAGGTAATCGTAACAAGTACCAACTGATTCATCTGCTTGTGCTCTTGAGTATGAAGTACGAACTCTGAACTACGGGCTAGGAACTCACTCCTGTATGACTCTATAAAACACTGACTAATAATTGTATAACGCTGACCTGGTGACCAATAGCCAAACTGCTGCCGCGGCCTCTGTGGAGCGAACATAGTTCTTTGAGCTGTGACAATTAAAATACGTTGGTCTTTGCCTTGCGACCCTAGTGACTGCGGGGCGATTTCAGCTCTTTGAGCTGCGGCGCCGAAATAAACGGGTGGTTGATTCGTGAGCACGGTGACTGTGGGGCAACTTTAGCCCTTTGAGCTGCGACTGCATCAAAAGTTGGCTATTGACTACGGATTAGTCTTATAAGACTGCTGGCTATGTGCAGCTACTCTCTGGCACGCATTTGTCCGATGTTCGAATGGTGGCTGTGGTGACTGCGGAGTGAATTCAAGATGAATTCTGATCTTTGAACTGCAGCCGTACTAATAAGCCGTTTTTGACCTACAGAGCCTTGGTCTCTCCAAAACTGCAGATTGTGACCTCAAGAAAATACTTGGGGTGCTGGGAGTTTTTCTGCAGCTCTGGCTGTGTTAACAGAGGAATCTTGTGAGATGTTTTGATGTAAATTAGCACTGCTAAACAATGTATTTTATTTGCACTTTGGTTACCTTTGGCTCTGCCTGATTATTGTGGTCTGTCATTGGTCTTCTAAGTACTGCAGTCCTGGTAGAGATCTTTAATCTCCTTTAGCCGTGGAGAAACGTGAAAAAAAGTTGTGTGGTGGGGATATACAAGATTTCTGTCAACCGCGTCTTAGTGAGTCTGATATGCTGAAAACAATTGTAATTGATGAAATGGCTAATTCTTTCCCTATAACATCCAATATTGCCCTAAATGAGGCAGTGAACTCACCATCAGACTTCTCTATTACTGATACCCAGATTTTGAATGCTGGTACACAACAGATTCTTTTGGGTAATCAGAATCCTTTGGAATCTAATGAAAAACACCAAATGAATGTAGAACAGAAACTAACTAATGCTGTGGTTGTGATATCGGAGAAAATTACTGATGTTAGAGTTGAACCTGCTGAAAAAAACAATATTAACCTTGGACCAGTCTGTTGGTAATATATCCATAATAGCTTCTTCCTCCTTAATTGAATCTGAATCTAATAGCTTATATCAATCTGTAAGCTTGTTTAACAAGTCAAATGTAGTATCATCAACTGTAAATACAACACTAAGCCAATCAGATTCAATTAAGCAACATGCGACAACTAATGTTTCGCATATAGTCCATTTAGGTTTGCAGGCTTCCTTGTTAGAAATTACTTTGAACTCGATACACCTGACCATTGTAACTCTAAGAAAGTTGTTTAAAACATTAGATACCAAAATGGTGTTAGAAACGAAGCACATTGGTCGGATTGAAAATTGGATGCAAGCCTTGATGAAAGTAAGAGAAATAAGCGTATTCAAAGTCAAGCTAGATTGTATAATGACTAGTTGTGAGATTGTTGATGCAGGGATGATTGATGAGTGTGATCCTAAACCTCTTTCTAATCCTGTCCCAACGATTCTGGGAGTAATTGGTTCAGTTGATGAAAAACAAAATGATTCAATAACAACGCAGCTAAGTATAGCTGTTATTGAGCCTGAAGAGATACAGAACCCGATTAGTTCAATTCCAACAAATTATAACCTATTTAACCAAAAGAAGAAAAGAAAACAAAGCAACATTCCTAATATTTTAAAGAAAACAAAACATCAGAAAAGCATATCTGGTCGTTCACGGATTAATGTGAGACCATTTATTAAGCATATGTCTGTAAAGAGAACTTTAGCAAAGACAACTCATGCCTTGATGACAAATTGTAAAGATATAGTAGATGTCCAAAAGGACACAGCAGCCAGACAAACTAAAGAAATGAATGATTATCCCCAACTAAATGACTTGATCACTGCAATAAGTGCGATACATACCTGCGACAAGGATGAGGCGGATGGTATTATTGACTTAAATCCAATCCTAGGGCCTGCTGATAATACTTAAAATTCGATCTCTACAATTGAAAAGCAAGTTTCATCCCATGATTCAATTTTGGCCGATATTAAAATACAGATTGAAAACTCTATCGAAAAATACATAAAATTACACCAAGCGAGTTTGCCATCTGCAACAGCGCTGCCGAACATGACGGAAAACCCTGTAAAATCAGATGATAAAAGAATGACTAGTTCACCTGAATTGTGCAAACCAGAAAGCTCAAGAGTTGTGATTGACTCTCAATTGAGTAAAGGACCAACAAAATCAATAGAGGCCACTCCTGTGCAACTGATTGAGATCTCACAGAGAAATATTATTGAGAGAGAGCTTGATTCATATGCTAGTGAAGTAGTTAGCTTGAAGGAACAAATAGGCAACCAAGTTCGGAATTCTCTGATAACTAATAGACACCCACCTTTAACTCTTAAAGAGAATAGAATAAACTCTGAGAAAAATCTGATGTTACCTTTGACATTGAAAGAAGGAATCCCTGCGAGTTTACTATGTGGCCGAATTAATCACTACAGAGAACAAGAAGCTGTAAATGATTTTGAGACACAAATTTCTAGAGCAGTGGAGAACTATATGTTATCAGCCAGAATGGAAGGCTTAGACGAAACGAGGAAAGTTCAATCTAATCAACTAGCTCCTCATAGTCATAATAAACTTGGCACATCAATTGGAAATCCAAACCTTCCAAACAGAGCAAATGCCTTAATTGATAAAAAGAAAAGTGATTCTCCAGCTACCCTGCCAAATGCAGTGTCAAAGCAACAGGCGAGACTGTTCAAATCCCATCGCCTGATTCTTAAATGTTGTGCAGCTCCATACACAATGTACAACTTAAATAGAGCAAGTGTGTTGTAATATTCGAGGATGTGTCTATCTAGCCTACAAGATATCTCTACCCTTGATATTGATCAAGTGGAGTTTCTAAATGATAAGGATCTCTCGGTGGTTCGATTGTGGGTGGCTTCTAATGTTGTAAGGAACGTGTTGTGGCAGGCTCGGATGGAGCTATTTGCACTGAGGTTTGTTCTTGCTATTGATCCCACCACCCTTAACATTGTAGAAGAGATAAAGAGTGTGGCTAAAGCTAAGCCCTATAATTGAAACAATTCAAGATCTGAATATATTGGCAACAATACACACAAATGGAGAGTGGAATCATAACTACCCTGTGAAGATGCTCTGCAAACTATATCAATAATCATTTGGAATACATGTGGGATTTCGCACCTGATAAGTAAGAGATCTAATTTTCTTAATAGCTATGACATTGTAATGATGCAGGAGACTTGGTTGTCTACCAAACCAGTTTGGGAGAATCACAGCATCATATTAAATCCTGCTAGAAGATCATCAAGAGGGAGACCAGTGGCAGGTCTCCTGATTGCTCTTAAAAACAATGGGATTTTTAAAAGTTCAGCTTATTAGGCTCCAAATCCCTACCTCCAGATGGTGAAAATAGATTACTTAGATGATGCGATCGCCGTAATCAATATTTGTTGCAACCCATTGGGATTGGCTGATAAAACGTTTTTTGAGGACCTGGAACATTTGCTGAATTTAACCTCTTAAGCCCCTCATAATACAAATGTTATATTAGCAGGTAGCCTGAATATACACTTGCTAACTCCGGGAAAGCAAACACAGAGACAGGCTAAAGATAAATGGGTAGCTTTAATGAGTGAGAGAAATATGGTGATGTGTAATGGGTCCCTCACAGGTGACATTCCGCCCCATCATACATGGCAACGTGGTTCGAGTAATTCCATAATTGATTACATGTTTGTTGATGGAAACACCTTCCAATGTGCCACAGAGTTTAAAGTGTTTAATTGCTTTAGTAGCAACCATGATGCGTTGTCACTTCACCTAAATCTTGGTGGTGGGCTTGACAAAGTAGGCCAACAGAAATATTCACAAATATTAACAGTTAATAATGCACAGACTAGATTTCGTTGGAGTGAACAAATGCTACAGTCATTCTATGCCAACATTGAGGAGATTGACACCTCTGAGATGTGGCCAAAGCAATCATATACTGCTATTTACATTTGTATAAAAGGCAGCCTGCAATGTCATCATGTGCAGCATATAAACCTAGACATGATTATGACCATGAGGTTCAAGTAAGGAAAGCAATGTTTCGCAGTGAAAAAAGATTAATTCTTGCGTCATCTGTTCCTGGGAAAAATACATTGATCAAGAACGCCAAATGTAAATATAGGAATTGGTTAAGATCGTACAGATTCCAGCTCCAGCAAGCCTATAGAAAGGCAATGATATGTGCATTAGGATCTAAAAACACAGCCCAGATTTGGTCTTTAATTAATAGTTCAACGCACATGAAACAAACACCTGTACAAATAAATGGAGTCAGCGACTCAGATTGGATTGGACATTACACTAATTTGTATGCATCCCCATCGGCTAGTAATAGCAGTTTGGATCTTGGTTCATCGTGCTATCATGGGTTACACATTCTTGAGGAAGATGTATTGTATTTCATTAATAAAGCCAGTGGATCGAGGGCTCCTGGTCAGGATGGACTGAATAATAGTATGTTTAAAGCCCATCCGGTCTTATGGGCAAAGAAGTTATGTACTATATTTAATCAAATTATAACAACAAATGTTATCCCTGATTCATGGCATAGATCAATAATAGTCCCAATTTTCAAAAGAGTCGATTGATCATGTGCTACCAACTATAGGTCGATCGCCCTCTTGGACACGCCGGGGAAGATCTTTTCTAGATTTATCATATAGGGCTTTAATCAATGGACAGCTAACCAGGCTCAGTGTGATGTGTTTCAAACAGGCTTTGTCCGTTGATTGGGTACATCAATTAATTTGTTAACTTTTAATTCTATCATAACACATCATGTAATTAGAAAGCAACCACTGTCCATGGTCTTTGTAGACCTAAAAGCGGTGTTCGATTCAGTGTCGAAGGACCTATTGATCAGGAAATTGGTAAATCAAAATTGCTCATCTTATTTAAAATCTCTGATCAATGATATACACTCTCATAACACGATTCAAGTTACATTGACTCTTGAAGGAAATCTAACATCACTAATTAATACCTAGAGAGGAATGCGACAAGGCTGCAAACTTGCGACAGTACTGTTTAATTTCTTTATTTCTGATGTGGGCAAAGCCTTTTTGAACATGAACATTGATGCACCCAGACTGGCAAATAAGATCATCTCCTATTTATTATATGCTGATGATCTTGTTATTATGTCAAAAACTCCTCAAGGCCTACAAAAGCAATTGAATGCTTTGTCTAATTATGTCTGTGATAATCATCTGACTATAAATCTAAGCAAAACAAAGGTCATGCAGTTCAATTTTAGTAGAAAAAACAAATGTAATAAGTGGTATCTTGATGGGTGTTGGAATGTGTCTATACCTACACTTATTTGGGAGTTGGTGTTGCTAATTCGTACGATGTAAAAAATGGCATTGATATGTTAAAAAATAAACTAATTACCGGGATATCACAAGCAAGAATAATTCAGTCTAAATACAGGACATTTTCAACTAAACACGCTTTCATTCATTACATGCAAAGACTCACTCCATTACTTCTATATGGGGCAGATACAAAACCTGTTATATCTGAAAAGATATGGACTGCATTTGAAGGGAAGTACTGGCGACAAATACTGCAGCTTCCTAATTTTGTTCCAACTGTATGGCTGAGAGCCGAACTTGGGTTGATCTCACTTTATGCCAGATATGTTTGGCAGATTATGGCGCTATTCAGGAAATGCCTCTTGGCTTTGCAGTCATGCTTGGTTGATGGAATTTTAGCCAATTATGTGTTCACTTCCAAGGATGAATGTATATCAAGATTGCGAAAATTGGTTGTGCTTACTATGCCCAACATACAGTTTACTTTGTCAATCTTGATCCAGAATCCGATTAGGGCCAAGGTCAAATTGTTCCAATGGGATTGGTGCCAAACTGTAACCAAATGTAATAAATACCCTGATTTTGCTAAAAACTTCTTACAAGCAAAAGAATATGGAATTGCAGAATGTTATATACTAAGATACCGTACTGTTAGCCATAGGAATTAATGTATGCAAATCCAATTCAACCTGTGACCGACGAGAGACATAATGGGCAAACATAAAATAATTAATCAGAATGCAAATAAATATAGGTTTTGTCATCTCTGACTCAAAAAGAGACATTGAAACATTTACTGGCAGAATGTGTTAATCTACATGATTTGAGGGTTCATTATTTCAAACACATTCTAAAAGCCTACAGAGATATTGATTCTGATTTACTATGGTGATGATTCACAGCGGTTATCTCACTCAAGTGGGAATTGCTGCAGTAGGGTTCTTACATGTTCTGAAATTGGAAGAGTCATGATTCTGTTGAAGATGAAGGCCCAATGTACAGTGATAGAATTGATTGATTTTCTTTTTAATTTCTTTAAATTGTATGACATACTTAATTTGTGTAATGAAATGTGTTATATGTTCTATATGTTGTTTGGATAAATATGTGCTTCGAAGTATATTATACTGATTGATCTTAAAGTGTAAATAATTTTTATTGTATTTCTGTTTGTATTAAATATTGTAAAGTTGGAAATAATTCAGCTAAAACAATAAAAAAAAAGAATAAAAAAGAAAGTTGGACATTACTGCTGATTTAGGGGTATCCCACATGGTGTCCCATATCGACAAGCCTATTTCTTGTAAGCAGGAGGACGGGGAAGAAGCAGAAAGAAGGTGCGTCATCTGATAAATCTTCCTCCCAGAAGGACCACAAAGTTCAGGAAAGGTAAGTCATGTGACACTGAACAGGATAGTGGGCTCATCAGCCCAAGCAGAACTTGGGTTATTCTAAGCCTCCCTATGTCTCCAGATCCAGTGGATCTTGTGTGGCTTGTGGAGCAAGTGACCATGTGAAGGGGGACCCCAGATCTAAGGTTAAGACCTTGGGGGTCCACTGTGAATCTGACCTTCCCTCATGTGGAAGATGTAATCACAGGGGCATCCTTCTATGATGCCTTATCATGTGGGATAGGATCTGATGTGTTACCCTGGCATCCTGGGAATCTAGTTTGAGGCGTATGCCTCGATTCCAGACAATACCAAGCATTATATCAAGAGTAGAGTACTGGTGGATGGTCTAGACCCCTCTGCCATCCGGGACACTGGAGCCAGCGGAACTGTGATGGATTCCACTTTGGTAAACACAGAAGAGCTTGCCAGAGCTGCTCTGGTGCCCACCAAGTTAGCTGATGGACCCCTTCTCAGGTTCCCAGTTATGCTTGTTACTCTAGCTGTTAATGAGGGCTCAGTTAGGATACCTGTGAGTGTTCAGAGGCAAGTCCCTGCAAAGGTTCTGCTGGGGAATGATCTCAGAGACTTGAGTCTTGTGGGTGACTCTCTCATCTCTGGCATACTTTCTGAAGCCTTTAAAATAGCGCATGTCAAACCACTTCTAAAAAAGGCATCTCTGGACCCCCTTGACCCTAAGAATCACAGGCTGATCTCCAACACCTGATTCCTGGTGAAACTCATTGACTGCGCTGTGTACTCCCAACTCAACCGTTTCCATAGGGATCCGTGACTTGGCACTCAAATGGATTGCCTCCTTCCTCCGCAACAGAAAACAAATCGGTTTCTGCTCCCCTTTTGTCTCAATTGCTCACAGTGTGAACACTGGGGTACCCCAAGCAGCATGCCTCTCTGCTCTCATTTTCAATCTCTATCTGACCTCTCTCCCAGGAATCATCCACACGCACAACCTCACCTGCTACAACTACGCTGACGATACCCAAATATCCTAAGAATTCCCGAAGCAAGCTCCAACCCACATCCCGACCTTGAAGCTTGCCTCGGAGATATTGACCGATGGATGACAAGAAACTAGATAAACCGAGATCATGGTGTGCAGCAATACTGCGCTTCTCCCACAACCACTGCCATGGCCCCCATACATTGGTACCCCCCTTCCTCCCTCCAAAATAGTAAAAAACCTTGGCTGCACTATGGACTCTTGCCTACCCCTCTCCCATTTTCCCTTACCTCACCTACCCCAACAGACTCGCCGCTATTATGTCCACTGTTATGTCGAGACTGGACTATGCCAACTCCCTATACCTGGGTGCACCAGCATACCAATTTAACAAAGTCCAGAGAGCACAAAACGCTGCCGCCAGACTCCTCCTTGCTCTGGGACACAGGGATCACATCACCCCCGCTCTCCACATCCTTCACTGGCTCCCTGTAGGACAAAGGGACATTTTCAAAACCCTCTGCATTACCCACCGAGCAGTGCACAAGACCAGCCCAGCTTACCTACAAGAGAAGGTAAAATCCTACCGCCCATCACACACCCTAAGATCAAGCTCTGCCCTCTTGCTAGTGATTCCAGCCTTCAATTGAGCCAGGATTGGAAGGTCCGCCTTCTCTACCTTGGCCCCAAATATGTGGAACTCACTCCCTCCGCACATTCGACACAACCAAGACTACATGGCAATCCACAAAGCACTAAAAACCTGTCTCTTTCCGTAAACCTGATTAGGATCAACATGGCCTCTTTCCAGCCTACGCCTCAACATGACTGCCTCGATGTTACCACATTACTATGTGACACTCCTGTTCTATAATCTAATATCCTGCCTAGACCCACCCTGCAACCCACCATAAACCACAACCAGAGACCTGAACCTGGGCTTGGTGTGACTATGTTGGTGCGAGATATTTCCTACCACTTAACCAAATATCCTCACTAATACTACCTGGCAACCCATCATAAAACAAAATCAGCGACCCAGAACCTGGACCCTGAGATGCTTAGAGCTGAGCATAAGAATAATGACCGTCTGTCAGAACAAACATATCCTACTCTGCTCCTAGCAATAAATTCACTTCAGAGGGTCACTACAACGAAACACGAGGACAACCGCCACCAACTTATCCATGTCCAGAGTGTAATCCTGGAACAGTGGGCCCATAAGAATATAACACCCACTCCAGACACTCACCTCTCTTACCACTATGCTCACTCTCTACTTTACACCAACACACAATAGAGCGCAGCTATACCCCTCAATCAATTTCGGCCTAGTTGCTCACATACGAACATTACTCTATGAACACCTCAACAGCCTGCTAGAATGCAGATTTACCCCTCAAATAAATTGGCCTAGCTGCACACATATACGTCCTACACAGGCCTAATGCCGCCAGAATGCAGTCTCGAAAAACAATCACCTGACTGCACACATTCAACTGATCTCTCACTACCACCACACCTAATGTTAGGACGCAGCTTCCATCTGGTATTTCATACTAGCAGCAAATATACTGAGTGCACCCAAGCATTCTATACTACCCTACTATCTCAAATGGCTTGGACTAAGGTCCCCAAGGGTGTTCAACCCACAAGTGATTTGAGGTCATACCAATGATATATAGAGCGCTATATAAATGCCAAAAAATATAACATAACAGTAAGAACATGACGCACACAGTGAGGCTCAAACCCACATGACTGACACAGAACATATGCACTGGGAGAACATGAAAAAAGTAAATGTGCACACAGACAAACAAACTGCAAGAAGCATAGAATGAACAGAATTAAAACTTGTTTTAAAAATGAACTATGTACAATAAAATGATGGGAAGGTTAAAACTGTCCAGAGATAAACAATAAAAGAGCCCAAAATTAAACCTAATCCTAAGTAACTATATACATTGGGAGCAGGCTATTCCTCTCCAATCTCTGACAATGCCTCAACCAGGGCTGAGTCACAATCCAGGTCCTTCGACTGTAAGTGTGCCTCTGTTGTTGCCTGTAGGGCTTGCATGATGGCCACCATCTGTCACTCCGATTCCCCTGCCGACCTGCAAGCATCCTCCAGGATAGCAGCCCATCTCCTCGCCTGCCTATGCGCCACCTCAGCCATGGCCACCATGTCTCGGGAGGATAGCTCAGTGGCAATGTGCTTGCCGTGGAAGCAAGACGACACGGAGCAACACAGGTTCGATCCCCAAGTCCGGACTTAGAAAGCTCTGGGTATTAAGCGTGTTATAAATAACCTATCATATCATATCATCACTGTAGCCTCCCTCGCCCGCTGCCTCTCTGCCACCATCTGCCTCTATAAGTGACCAAACACAGAGTACATGGCCAGTAGGGCTCCCCCGTGGTCCTCCCACCTCATGTGTGCCAAGTGCCTCCTCCAGGTGAAATCACCGGCAGAAATCTGCCTTCTTACAGTCCCCATCTGCTGCTGCCGGGCAGAGTGCAAACTCTGGAGGTACGGCCTCCAACCAGATGACAATCATCGGGGTTGTACGGCATCTGCACTGCCCTGAAGTGCCAGCTGTGACCACCTCATGTGGGGTTCTTGGGACTTCCACCTCGGGCATGGACATAGGGGTAACCAGACTGGCCGGTGTTGGTAGGACTGGTGCACAGGGGGCCATGGTGGTATGTAGCATGGAAGGCTCTCTGGAGGATGACTGGAGAATAGAGGAGAAGATGGGCGAAGGGGCCATTCCACTGGACAGCCCACAGAGTCCACCCGAAAGAAGTGCAGTTGCCATCTGGGCCAGAAAACAGCACATCTCACTGTGATGCTGGACAAGCTCCTGACGAAAAGCTTGAACCGCATCATGAATCTATGCAGTCCACCTCATGACCCCAGCCAGCAGTGGCATCACACCAACTCAGATGGACACATTAGCTGCAAGCAGGGCATCGGTCTGGGTGGAGGCATCCAGAAAGGTGGTCATTCCCACAGCAGATGGCCCAGTGATAGGAGGTTGTAAGAACTCTCCACAATGGACTGCACATCCTCATGTAACACAGCAGAAGATTCAATGCCACACCCACTTAGTTGGTGTGATTCAGGAGGCCACATTTGCAAAGCAAGCCCTTGCTTCCACTCGCACTGGGATTGCAACACCTCATGTCTACAATACCCAGAGGAATAAACACAGCAAAACATTAAGGAATCACTCCACCTTCGGGTTGCAGAACAGGAATCCACCACAGCTGACACAGGACGTCCCTTGATGCACAACAACAATTGCACGCAATGTCCAGCTTGCACATCCTTAGTAAGAGAAAAAGGACCAAACACTCAGAGGGCAGGGCCTAGTTCCACGCAACCACACAAAGAAAAACAATGTAGGACAGGCCATGAAGCTGTAGAGAAGATAACAGCAGACAACGGGGGAGCACGCACGCTTGGAAGGAAGAATGTCCCAGCAGACACTACACACACACACTGGTGCCAGTCCAAAGGACAAGCCCTTGAGCTTGCAAATAGCAGCGCACACCGGCATCCACTACACACTAGTAAATATACCAGACCCAGCAACATGAAGCTGCACACAAAAGAAGCAGACCTCAGACACCACAGACAAAACTCGCTGGGCTGACAGTCATGTCGACAGTCAACTCCCCAGCAGTAGGCCTGCTGCCAGTCATGTCAACAGTCAACGCCCCAGCAGTAGGCCTGCTGCCAGTCATATCAACAGTCAACGCCCCAGCAGTAGGCATGCTGCCAGTCATGTCAACAGTCAACTCCCCAGCAGTAGGCCTGCTGCCAGTCATGTCAACAGTCAACGCCCCAGCAGTAGGCATGCTGCCAGTCATGTCAACAGTCAACGCCCCAGCAGTAGGCATGCTACCAGTCATATCAACAGTCAACTCAGCAGTAGGCATGAGGCTAGTCCTTACTACCTACCCATTGAAACATCCCTGACATTCTTTTTGGTTCAAACTACATATGTGCAGTCATAAACATTATACGTTGTATTCAGAAAGGGTTGGTGGTCACAACACGTCAGCACCCAACCAAGGCAATGGCCCAGACACGTAAAGTAGGCGATCTTCCTAAACCCGCTAACACTAGCAACAAAATAAACCCTGTGAAAAGCCATGATGCCCTCCCATGCCAGTCGCACACCCACAGTTCCATAAATGGGTCCTTCTACGCTAAGGAGTGCTGGAAGCACAACCCTAAATAAATGTAATAGAGAACCTGGTGGATGCAAAAAAGAATCTCAAGTCAGAACCAACTTCACTAAAGTTCTTATGATGCTTATGTTCAGCTGGTCAATGTCAGAAAGAAGAGGGGCCCAGTTTATAAGGCAGTACCCACATCAGAGCTCCGGAAGCTCCAACATAGCGTCCTGCATGCCACAAGATAAAGCATAGCAGGACATCTGTGTGTGTCCTGACCTGCGCCATAGGGAGCAAAGAAGTCGTGAAGCAGAGTTCAATCATCGAGCCATTCCACAGATTTGTTTCCCCAGATTGAGGGGAACACAGAATCACGACACACCAGGTTCATAAGTGTAGAGAGAGCCGTAGCTCCACACATGACAAGCCCTCACACTGAAGGCAACAGATCAAGTGCAGAAGTGCATCTGTTGTTAAAGTGCCACATTGGCAGAGTGGGTGAAACACAATCAGACTCAGATATACTATCGAGCGCTGTTACCATTACCGCCACTCAGGTCACATATCAAGTTGGCTGGTGAATGGTAAAAGTGCTGGTATTAACGTATACCAGCACTTTTACTGGGCCAGCCAACGACAACTTTGCCAGTAAGGGTAAAAGCTGGTGGTAAATCCGCCCCCTACTGGCAAAAAACTGCCTATATTACTGGCATGGCTGGTAATAGCGGCAAAATCCCCAGGGAATGGGGATTTACCGCCCTTACCAGCATTTGTAAGCTGCTGGACATTACGAAAGACCAAGTGCCGGTAAAGGCAATTCCGTTTGCCAGTATTCTGGCAAATGTACCGCCTGAATACCAACAACATTTGTATTGAGGCCCTCAGTCCTTTGCATGTACCACCAGATTCTAACAGGACTATTTTGGGGATGTGGTGGCTTTACGGCTGGTGGTAATTCTACCCATGGTAAATCTGCCACTATTTGGAGCTGAAGTGGAGGATTTACCTCCAGCAAAAAGCCAAAGGCAAATCCTTCACTTCGAGGTCAAAGTCGTTTTAGGTGGTACAGTAAAACTAGCAATCATTCCAATACAGTTAAAAAAAAGTGGCAGTAATGGAATTGCCTCCAAAAATGTACTGCACTGCTGAAATTGTAATGAGGCCCAAAACGTACACACTGAATCCTAGAAGGTGAGCTCGAAGCGCGAGTGCAGGCTTAGAATCAGTGGTTTATAACTCACCAAATAGGGTAACAGACGCATCAGTGCTAGACGTTAAGTCTTGAGGACAGTGTTTGTATGTCATGCCGCTGTCAAACGCCATAAAGCCTAAGGCAAAGTTCACTAATGGGTTCAGAGTGGGGGTCTCATTGCACATGAAATGAAAGTCAAACTAAAAGCATACTTCCTCGCCTCCTAATTGCCCTCTTAAACTGCCGATCATCTGCCTTCTAGCTAACGTTTTTCCCTCATCTCTAACCTGCCTCTGTCCCTCACTTTCTCTGCATTGACTCTAGCACTTCATCCATCATGGTCACATCCCTAACGCAGCTAGCCGTACCGCCTACCTGCATTTTAAAATGTCCATCCATGTATTGTCTGTTCCTTTTACTCTCCTCCACAACCTGGACAGAATGTCACTCAAACTCACACAATTGTAAGAAGCTCACTGCTTCCCTGTCAAATCTATCAAATCTGATTTCTTATCAATTGCATGTTATTTGGTTATCAAAAGAGCACTATTCCTCGCTGTATATAAATAAATAAATAAATAACGTGTTGGAGGGAATGGGAATCAGGGGCGGCTCATCCATGATGGGAGAGGGGTTGTCGACCCACTCGGTATTGGCCCCCTGTCACCCATTATGAAGGCACCAGCCCAGTGAAATACCAGCACTCCCTCAGCAGTTTTTTTAAGCTGAGGGAGTGCTCTTAACTGTCAAAGGGAAACAGTATTTCCCCTTGACAGTTAAAGTTCCCTAGCTGTGCAAGCTCAATGAGCCTTGCAAAGCTGGGGGTGTTTGCTTCCCTAGCCTCGCATGGCTCATTGGAAATGTTGGCTGGGAAACTGCATCTCTGTATGTGCAAGGGGTTGCTCCTGCGCCTCCTCACACATACAGTCAGAGCAGGCTGGAATGGGGAGTCTCGTCACCCACGCTCAGTATCCTCTACGGATGAGCAGAAACCAGGAAGCTTCCTGATTCCTGTTCATGCTAGCAGAGACCTGAGCGCTGGTAAGGAAAGACCCACGCAGAAGATAAGTTTATGTTCTGTTTATTTAATTTAAATTATGTTTATGGATGCGTGCATGCTTGTGTTTTTAGGTGAATTAATGTATGATAATGGATGCTGGTGTGCATGAGAGCGTGATTGCTGTGTGCATGTTGTGTAAATGTGTGTGTGTCTATGTCCATTTATTATTTAAATATGCGTACTGGATGCATGTATGCCTGTGTTATGAGGGAGCGCATGATGGATGTTCGTGTGAATGAAACAGAGAGTGTTTTCTGTGTGTATGTTGTGTAAATGTGTGTGTGTGTGTATGTTTATTCATTTAAATATGTCTATGGATGCGTGTATGCTTGTGTTATGAGTGAGTGCATGAGGGGTGCGTGTGTGAATGAGAAAGAAACCGGTGTCCACTGCACAACTAGTGTGTTTGTAATACAAACAGTAGTTATCATGTATTTAAATCATCAAGTTAGGAAATAAGTTCAGTCATAGAGTTTTGTACAAAGGAATGCTATTATAAAGATAGAGATAACATCAAATGAATACATGCATATTCAAATCACATTACAATTAATCAATATTTATCAGGTACATATATTTTACATAGATAAATTACTGCTCTACACATGTCAGAAGCACAAGTTCCACTGTGTTTTTTTAATCAACCTTCACTGTGATCTACATTTCAAAATAGAGAGTGGAGAATCGAGTTCAGTAGCTCTTCTATACTAATTTGGTAATATATACTGTACTTGAATAAATACTGTTTCTATCATATCCCCTCCCTAGTCATTCATCTGGTGGTGATCTGGAGAGGATATTCGGGGAGGGAGTCCTACTTTCTAGGTTGCTTGGAAGATCAGAAAAAGAACTTATAGTATAAGCAAGGACTGAGTTAAGGTCTGTCATATGCCTGGGAATGTTCGATATTATGCATCTCATTATAAGGGGTCAGTGGGTCCTCTTTCCTTCCTAGAGGTGTCCGGGATGGAACTCTATTTGGTCTGGTTCTTCCTGCTACCTACGGACAATAATACTCAGTCAAAGGATGCAAGTCCTTAGAACAGAATTCTGCAAATTCAGAGATTCTTATAACTAAAAAACAGTGAGTCAAAATGTAGCATTCCTGTACGTTAGTTCCGAAAATGCCTTCCTCTAACGTCAGTTGAAGAAAGTCACGACCTCTCATGGTGATGTAATGACTGGGGGTTCCTAGTGACTTTTGATTTCTGTACCTTGGTTCCAAAAATGTGGGAGTGACACTCTAAAGAAGCCTTCCGCTAAGGTCGAGTGAAGAAAGTCGCGACCGCTGGTTTCAATCTAGTCCTCTGTGAAAAAGGATGAAGGGTTAATGTTACGCTGCTGCGCCTACTGAATCGTACATGTGAAGCAGGTGTTGCCGCAGAAGCTTACCTTCGTAAAGCTCCTCACGGTGATGTAATTAGTGGGGGATTCCTAGTGACTTTGCAATTGTCTGCTCTTTTAACTCAGGTTGTAGCATTTGAGTCCATCCGTAGGCGCGGAATCCATGGAATGACCGCTTTTATCTGTTGGTCAGAATGGTGTGCCGCATGATGACGTTGCATGTAAATAGATGAAATCATCGCACAGGGACGTCATTACACACTGAAGTCCGGAAGTTAGTGTCAGTGCGAGATAAGGTTCCTTCATGAGCAAAGGGAATTGGACAATAAAACATGAGTCATAATATGAGTGAATAAATATCTGTGGTCACAGTTTAACCAGAGGAGCTCGCACAAAGATAACGTGTGAAGGGAATTATTCATAAGTCTTTTCATAAAGAGTAAAACAGGTGATGATGAATCATCAAATATGTAGGTATGAGTGAATGTATGGCTAATATGGGATAATATCTGATGGGTGGCTCAGGAAAGGGGAAGTGGCTAACAAACAGTGTGTACGGATAACTCCAGGTGAATGACTAGAAATGATGTACATGCTCACAATCTGTTAGTTGTTCGCCTAAAGATATTGTACGTGGCTCTATGAGTGAAGTTGGCCATTAGCACAGTTCAAAATCACATATACACCTTGTGATATTGTGAGTTGCTCTATGGGACAAGTGGGCCCTTATAACAGTTCAAAATTACATATGAACATTTCAGAGAGGTATTATAAGAAGGCACCCAGGTGAAAGTCCTTGTTCATTCCGTTTGGGCTCAAGCTGTCTAACATATCAATCCAATAGAGTTCTCTCTGATTTAACTTCTTTGTGAGATCTCCTCCTGTGTGGGATTTGTGGACTACTTCCAGAACCATAAACCTTAATTGCACCACTGAATGTCTTTTTTCAGTAAAGTGTCTGGTGACTGGTGAGCGTACATTCCTTGTCTCACATAGCTGCCTTTCATAATATTGTTGCAGATATTGCAGTGAAGACATGAAAATGTGCCACTTTTCTTCTTTTGTCGTGTGGTTTCACTATTGGGTTTTATTCTGTCCGCTCTGACTAATTGATCCCTACAGTTCTTGCCTCTCTTGTAGGATATGAGACAGGGTCTAGGACATCGTTTTTGGAGCTGTGTGTCGAGTTGAATCAACTTCCAATTCTTCTTGATAAGCCTGGTTATATGATGGCTTTGACTGGCGTATTTAAGAGTGTAGAGAAAAGGGATCTCCTTGGTGTTAGGGTTATTTTTCAGGAGATCTCACGAGTCACCTGACTGGCTCTGCTTCTAGCTGCCTCGATTAACGTGTTAGAGTAACCCTTCTGTGTGTATTTGGCCGTCATCTTCCCATTCTCCAATTCAGATGTGCACTTAAGCCTTAAGAACTGGCTATATGGGAGGTTATCCTTAAGATGCCTAGGATGTTGACTCAGCTAGTGTAGGGTGTTATTCATATCTGTGGGTTTATGGAAAATGTTGGTTACCATTCAGCCTTCTTTAAGTTCTAGTTCAACATCTAGGTAGTGTAATTTGGGCGTTATTACTTCCATCGTAAATTTGATACGATCATTGATTGAGTTCTGGTATTTGAGGAACTCATCTAGTTCTCCCCACTTACCTCTCCAGATTATGAACACATCATCAATATATCTTTTCCAAGTCAGTAGTTTAGGGCTCCAATGTGGATGATTCAGAATGGACTGTGTTTCCAAATAGTGCATATACACTGGTGCCATGGCCATCCCCATGGATGTGCCCGCTGCTTGTAGAACAAATTGCTTGTCAAACCTGAAGAAATTATTATATAGAATGATTTGGTAAGTTCCAATGTGAACACTTTTGCTGCTATGCAGTTGTCTTCCCTCAGAAGGGACCATTCAAGCAGCTCCAGGCAGGGCCGGTCTTTGTGTCAGGCAGCTCAGGTGGCTGCCTGATGTCATTCAGCCTCTAGGGGGCTCTCGGCTGCGCCTCAAGCCAGTGCTGCTCCTCCTGCAATTTGCAAAGCCAGGGCCAGGTCGCACGCACCAGCCAAAGCCAGCCAGCCAAATGCATCATTTAAAGTGTTAACTTACGTTCCTATTGCTACCACACTGCAGCGAGTTGCAACCTCGTCCCTCAGGCAGGGCAGCAATTGGCAGGCCAATTTGCAACATTTGTTGCTTTATTGACTTCCCCCCGGGTGGCATTGGTGCCAGCCAGGCCCATGGGCGCACGTGCTCTCCTCCAGGCCATGCACGCGCACAGAGTGCACTGCTACTGAGACGGATTGATTGGGGCTACTGGTCGACAGCGTTGCAGTTGAAAAGAACCCTCTTTTTGCAAAAGAGGAGTGGCTGGTGCAATGTGCAACCGTGCGCAGGTAAGTGTTTGGGGCCGGGGGGCACTGCTGGTGATGGCCCGCACCCGCCCGTTGCAGCTCCTTTGGCTGCTGGCCCTAATGCTTGTTGGTGGTAACAGGCGGGCCGCGGGTGGGAAGGGGTGTGCTGCGCTGTATGCTCTGTGTTCTCCCGGGCTGAGGGGAGGGCCGGGGGCAGGTGTGGGGAGAGTGGGGGGCTGCCGGTCCCCATCGCTGCATCGCAGCAATTCACTGACAAGTGTCATTTATCACAATGGACGGGACGGCAGTGCTGCTGGCCCGCCCGTGGCAGCTCCATTGGCTGCCACTGGCCCTAATGTTTGTTGGTGGTGACAGGCGGGCCGTGAGCGGGTAGGGCGGGGTGTAGATTAAAACATTGACAGTAGTGTTGCAAACCACTAATGCACATTTGCAGAGTAGGTTTGATTAGAGATGCAGAGAGCATATTAGATATGGGCGCTTGAGGTACATGCTGGAGTAGAGTTATGTTAGCCGGTAAGGACGATATGTATCTGCTAATCTGGGCATCCTTCAGTGAATGTGTGATGCCCAATCTGGAAGAAGATAAATATGGGTTTGGTATTGCACACCACTCTCTGACCACCCCAGCAGTATACAACCATATTTACGTTTTAAGTCATCGTCCTTTCAAATCATATATGTGGGCATGCGCATGTGTGTACTCGCTCATCTTGTGTTGGATATCTGCTTGCTCTTTGATTAGGTGTCTTCTCTGGCAGTGCTGATGGCTCGGGGCAGGAGTTTTTAGAGTTGTATTTCGTTAACACACATGTTGTGAACGGGAGGGTCTATTGTATTCTTGATCTGTTTCTGATATGTTTTGAAGTATCCAAATCCTTCTACGATTTACTCCTTGATGTCCAGTCTAGGCACCTTTCTTTTATTGATTCCAAAAATATTGTTAAAAAATCTGGCATGCGCCCCTCCAGGACTGAAGTTGGGTGCCCTTATGCATTGCTTTGAGAGTCATTGCAGCCCCCTTGCCAACCTGCCCTTGTAAGTTTGGGCAACTTTCAATTGAAGTATTTCATCCTTCACCACTTTACTAGGTAGTCACCTCTTCATGCAGAGGACACGTGTATTTATTATTCTGGGCAGAGAAACACATAGGGTGAGTAGTTTAGCCAGCACACATGTAGCACCTGTGAAATGCAATGTTTCTGCCATGAAATCATGACCAGTGCATTGCTTTCGCTCACAAGTCCCAGACCTGTGCATGCGCTCTGTGTTCTCCCGGGGAGGGCCGGGGGCAGGTGGGGGTGGAGAGTGGGGGGCTGCCGGTCCCCATCGCTGCATCGCAGCAATTCACTAGTGTCATTTTTCACAACGGACAGCACGGCAGTGCTGCATGCGATGCATTGTGCTAAAAAGTAAAACTTGTCATCTGGAAGTAAATCAGCTTCTGTTAAATGCAGCCTTTAAATTAACTCGAATGTAACATAATACATATGGCGACCATTTTCCCCAGTAATACATGTTCTTGGAATTCATTGGGAGGGAGTAATCAAGCATATAGAAAGCCTTGGGAGAAATCTTCTTAAAATGACCCACGCATGTTGGCGGGCCTCCTACAGGTACTTCGAGTGACCTGTAAATGTCACCCAAATGGGATTCGCGATGGCAGTGCTGCACTGGCCTACAGGAAGCTCTGGAGATGTCTTAGAGGGCCTCTCCGCCATGGGCCTCTTTTTTTTCAGATATGTTTGTATTTATGCATGCTAAACACGCAATTAAAATGCTATTTACGTGTGCAAAATGAAAAATGTGCCAACTTTGACGAAAAAAAACCCATCAAGGGGCTCTTATGGTTCCTAGTCCACTCCTGGCGATGTGATCTGAATTTTAATTCTTTCTTCCATGTTTGAAGCCCTGTGTGGAAGGAATTACTTATTACTGCTTTTCTTGAAGCTTTTTACAGCTTGAGGGAATGGAGGGGATGGGGCGGACGGGACAGTGATATATTCTGAAGGCATGCAGAGGGGGGAAGGGCGCCTCAGGGCAGTGCTTTATTTTATTTAAAAAGCAAAGATGCCTGTCTCGGTCTCAACCACTTGTAGACAGTTCCTATGGCAGAGCCACGCTCTCAATGCCAGAGTCATAGCAGGGGAATTATCATTGTCTCTGTCCAGAGCATGGACAGTGAAAGGTAGTCTACCTGCTATTTCTACAAACGTAGAGGAATATACAACATCTGCTATCTCTACAGCAGTTTGGGAAACATACCACTGGCGGCACAATCCTTCCGAAAACTGCCCTCTCCATAGGTCTTAACTGAAAAAGGAGAAATCCACGATGTGTCTGAGCCCGAGTCAGCCCTGTGTGTCTGATGGTTATCTCTCACAAGGAAGGACAGGTGATATCCCTCATTGCACGTTTTCCAGGGCCACTTTTGGTTCCCAGTCGATCCCTGGGTGTGATATTTATTTATTTTGCATCTTAAAATGTGCTAGTTACTGAAAGTCGCTTCAAAGGACCAAGCAGGGTGAAGAGGTGGGGGCAGTTTTTATCATTTCACAAGCTAAAACAACCTAAATGTGTGCTTTCAGCTTGCGTCTGTTTTTGCATTTTGCCTCATTGTATGCATTAAACGCCCTGTTCGTCTGTGAGCCATTGTCAAGTCACGCTTAGGAGAAGCAATGGTGGTGGTGGAGGTGGGGAGATTAGTGCCAGGAAACAATGTCTCTCGAAGTTACTCTTTAGAATGGATTATAGCTCTGCCAGGAAGCAAACGCTCTCATCCACCCTAAAAAGTGGCAGGCATTTGCACCACGCCACCACCTGTCCAATAATCCACCTGTTCCAGTGGTCCTCATACCTGCCTAACCTCTGGATCTTTCCCGCAGACTCAGGAATTTTAACCATTTCTCCCGGTCTGCAGGAAAGATCCTGGAATCTCAG
Organism: Ambystoma mexicanum; assembly: GCF_040938575.1. Classification (NCBI taxonomy): domain Eukaryota; kingdom Metazoa; phylum Chordata; class Amphibia; order Caudata; family Ambystomatidae; genus Ambystoma; species Ambystoma mexicanum. Next base: position 233,502,229 of record NC_090939.1, on the reverse strand, counting down.
GAATTTTGGTGGGGGACAGCTTTCACTGATTGCTTTTTTTTTGTTGTTGTTGTGTTATGCTTGCAAGACTGCGCCGCCTCGGACTCCCTGCCTGAGTGTGGCTTTGTCTCTGCAGCAATGACTGTAACGCTTCCAGCACATTGACAAAAAGAATGCAGGTGAAGTATAACGCGCGTTTATTTTGCTTCACCTTTCATTCTTTTTTGCCGACGTTCAGTGCTAACGTGTGTTTCTTTTGCTTTCGTTCTTTTTGCCCAGGTTAGGGTGGACTCAGCCCCATTGAACCACAGCCATCAGGTTTGCAGGCTGGACAACTCACTAATGCACTACATAACCTTATGAAAAACAACTAAGGTGACATGTCCAATTTCGGTACTGCACAATTCAGGGAAAACCTTTGTATTCGTTCTTGGAGTTTACATGTGCACTTTTTAACGTGTTGATTTTATGGAAGGCAAATGCCTTTTGTCCTATGCAATGTGGGTGGTTGTGAAAAGACAATTTAATGAAATCTACATATTTCAATTTGAACTGCAAATTTCTGACGCCACATCACATTACAACAGAGTTTACCTTTTTGACTTGTGGGCGGAGTCATGTGAAAATGGGCAGAGTTTTGTGTGACTATGGGGGGGCATACATCTAAGGAATTTAGATATTCAAATGTAGGCAGGTATGGTGGTCCTTGACCTCGATGCATCGGAGCACCTCTTCTACAGACTAGAAGATGGTCTCATTATGGGGAAGTGCTTCATGAGTCGGGGTCGGGGGGGGCGCCAACGTTGCTTCCCGCCTGGGGTGCTATGTGGTGTAAGACCGCCCCTGCCTCCAGGACCCTCCAGGACCCTTCATGGAGAATGGATGTGCATAGGCTCTGCATATTAAACAATGCCAGTATATCCTCTGTTTGTAAGCTGCTAATGTCCTTCAAGGTGTTCAAAAAATGCATAGTCTCAGGTATGTTCCTGTCTTTTGTACTATTGGCTGTAGTATCTGATCCACCTATGTGTCCAGGGAGTCAGAGATACTCTCTGTGCCAGCCGCGATAAGCCTCAATGGTGGGTTTCGGAGGTACTTATGAATTTTTGGTAATTCGTAGAAACAGGGGTAACAGCAAACTCTTTTGTGAGAAATCTTTGTGTTTTGCAATTAATCCAACCATTCTCCAGGGCTTTCTTCAATTTTGCTTGAATAAGTGCCACTATCATTGGTGTAGGGTCTTGTTCTATGGGTATGTAGGTGTTGGTGTCATTCAGTAAGGCCAAGCATTGTGAATTATTATAACTGGTATCCATAATGACTATTGTGTCCCTTTTGTCAGACGGTTTCAGTGTAAGTGTGTAGACATCTGCGAGATCCCTGATCAATTGGCTGATATTTTGTGATGTTATATTTTTAGGTCTTCCTGAATTTGATCTTTTTCATATCTATTAGCATTTGGGTTTCAAAGAGCTTCAGGGCCACATTGCTAATTTGTGGATCAAATGTGCTTTTGGGTTTCATCTCTAGATAGTGAAATGTGACTGAAGGTTCCTCTTGTGGAGGCTGCAGGTCAAAGAATACTTTGAGTCTCATCTTTCTTATTAGTCTAAAGAGATTAGTTATCTCTTCCTAATGTGTGGAGTTTTGAGATGATGTAAATGATAACCCTAGGTTGAGGACTCCTTGTTGACTCTTTGACAAGTGTTTACATGATATATTCACCACTAGTTGTTCTCCTGTTTGTTCCTCAATCTTAGATTTCTTGTTGCCTCGTCTTGTCTTTTTCTTTCTAAAAAAGAGGCCAGGGTTGCATATGATGTGGGCGCAGGTTGTGAACTATGGAATGTTGTGCTGTGTGCGGTTGTTTCCCTGGCTGCTCCTTTATTGTTTGTGTTTGGTAATCCGTTATCGTCTCCACTAGTTGCTGTTTTGCTGCTAATGTCGCTGCTTTCTTGCCTGGGCGCCCTCAGCTGTGGTCTGTAGTTACGGGTAGGTTGGATGTTCTGATAGTATTCATGCCAGGTATACACAATATCCTGAGAGTAGTCTAAGGTATCCCTTCTGAATTGTTGTACATTTCACTGTTCTATATCTTTCTTATTACCCTCCAGGGAGGTGTTTATATCTATGAGGATAGTCTGATGTCCCTCTCTGCTCTTCAAGATAGACAATTGATTGCTTAGATCGTTAATCTCTGTGTCAATGTTTGTGACAGATTTTGATAATTCTTCTATAGTAAATAGAATAAAATTGAGCAAACACTTGTTAAGGATTTGTTCCCACTTCTTGGTTATCTTTACATAGAGTGGGTCGTAGGTAAACTCTAAGGCCCATAGGGATTCTCTGGGCTTAGTCGTACTGTGCTAGAGTCGTGGCATGTAGTTTTTGTGAAATCTCCCTAGGTACGAACTTCTCTAGCTGATGTATGATACAATAAGGATTGGTTGTTGTTGGTGTTCAATATCTTTAATTAATCCCACTATGTGGGTTGCCTCTTGTTCTTCAAATGCAAAAGTGGTTGCATGTTTTTCAGTAATGGTATTGATGTTAAAGAATAACATAGGCTTTCTTATACTGATACAGGCTGGGTGCCCCCAATAGAATCATGCCACACACTCAAAGAGCGGAAGAACAAACAAAGTCTGGAACTAACTTCTGGACTTCTGTGTGTAATGATGTCCCCGCGTGATGACGTCATCTGTTTACAAGCAACGTCATCAGGCGGACATGCCATTCTGACCAACAGATAACAGTGTTCATCCTATGGTTTCCGCGCCTATGGGAGGATTCAAATGCTGCAACCTGAGTTACAAGAGCGGAGCATTGCAAAGTCACTAGGAACCACCACTCATTACATCACCGTGAGTGGCTTTATGAAGGTCTGGGTCTGTGGCCACGCCCATATCACATTTACGATTTAGTAGGCGCAACAGCCTAACACTAGCCCTTCATCCTTTTTCACAGAGGATCAGGGTGACACCAGTGGTCGCGACTTTCTTCAACTGACCTCAGAGGAAGGCATTTTTGGAACTAATGTACAAGAATGCCACATTATGACTCACCGTTTGTTTTGTTAAAAGAATCTCTGGATTTGCAGAATTTTGTTCTAAGGACTTCTATCTTTTGACTGAGTATTATTGTCCCTAGGTAGCAGGAAGAACCTGACCAAATAGAGTTCCATCCCCGACACCTCTAGGAAGGTAAGAGGACTGACAGATCCCTTATTCTGAGATGCATAATATCCAACATTCCCAGGCATACGACAGACCTTAACTCAGTCCTTGCTTATAATATTGGTCCTATAGGTTCTATTTCCAACCTTCCGAGCATTCTAGAACGGAGGACTCCCTCCTCGAATATCCTCTCCAAATCTCCACCAGGTGAATGACTAGGGAGGGGACATGATAGAAACAATATATATTCAAATACAGTATACATTACCAAATGAGTACATAAAAGCTAATGAACTCTAGTCTCCACTCTCTACTTTGAAATGTAGATCACAGTGAGGTTTGATTAAAGAAACACAGTGGAACTTGTGCTCCTGATGAAGGGACTGTTGTCCCAAAACGCATAGAGCAGTAATTTGTTTATATAAAATATATGTACCTGATAAATATTGATGAGTTAATTGTAATGTTATTTGAATATGCATGTATACATTTATGTTATCTCTATCTTCATAATAACAATCTTTTGTACAAAACTCTATGACTGAACTTATTTCCTAACTTGTTGATTTAAATACATCATAACTACTGTTTGTATTACAAACACACTAGGTGTGCAGGGGACGCTGGTTTCTTTCTCATTGTGAATCTACTGCCCAGAACCAGGGCTGCGATCTTTTCCCCCACACCCTCTTACACGGTAAGACCATTTTGACTTTATTGTCTAAAAACTCTGGAGTGCACCTATATACCGTCTGTGTCTATTGCTTGTGTGAATGAGACAGAGAGTGCTTGCTGTGTGTATGTTATGTAAATGTGTGTGTTTGTATGTTCATTTATTTATTATTTGAATATATGTATGGATGCACGTATGCTTGTGTTATGAGTGAGTGCATGATGGATGCTTGTGACTGTGAATGAGACAGCGAGTGCTGTGTGTGTGTGTGTGTGTGTGTGTGTGTGTGTGTGTGTGTGTGTGTGTGTGTGTGTGTGTGTGTGTGTGTGTGTGTGTGTGTGTGTGTGTGTGTGTGTGTGTGTGTGTGTGTGTGTGTGTGTGTGTGTGTGTGTGTGTGTGTGTGTGTGTGTGTGTGTGTGTGTGTTTGGCGCTGTGGGGCCCAGGAGACAGGCATGGTATTTATTTACTGGACATCTATGACAGATGACCAGTAAACAATACCATCCCCCCCCCTGCCCCCCCCCCAGCACCTGGCATACAGGTATAACCACATTGATTGTGTGCATGTGTGAGGAGCTCGGGACCCAAGGGACAGGTGTGTCATTTATTTTACTTGGCATCTATGATAGACACCTAGTAAAATAAAAACATGCCTTACCCCATTGCCCCCCAATTTCTCGCATACACACAATTACATTTATCGTGTGAGGCACTGGGGCTCAGGGGGCAGGCATGGCATTTTCTACTGGGAATGCCCATTAAAGAATGCCAGCCCAGTCTTTAGGGTTTCCTAGCGCCTCACATGCAAAGTCAAGCCTGACCCCTATGGCCTCCAGTGCCTCGCATGTGCACACAATTGATTATCTGTGCATGTGAGGCGCTGGAGGGCAACAAGGGAAGGAATGTCATTTATTAATGGGCATCTGATAGATGCCCAGTAAAGAATACCATGTCTCGGGACCCCCAGCACCTCTCATGTACACAATTGATATGTACCTGTGAGGCACCGAGGGCCTCAGGGGGTGGGCATGGCAGTTTTCCCTTTGCATCTATATCCAATAAAAAATGCCATGAATGTACGCTGGGACCCCAGCTCCTGACATGCATCTGTCTCCTGGGCCCTCCAGCACCTCACAATCACACATAATCACATTCATCATTAATGCGATTATGTTTGACTGCAAGGCGCTGGAACACCATGGAGCAGGCATTGCATTTTTTACTGTGCACGGTTGATAAAGCAAGCATGATAAGTGTTATTATGTAGCTAGACTTGCCTGTTAATGCAGCCAGTCTAGCCATTTCTTATTGTGGTATAACATTTTATATTGGGCAGCTTTGATGATGCAAGCATGACAGTGGAATTATTCTTTCTGTGGCATACAATTGTGTATTGGGCATCTTTGATAACACAAGCATGATAAGTGTTAATATGTAGCTAGATTGGCATTTCAATGCAGCCAGTGTAGCCATTTCTTATTGTGGTATGACATTTGGTATTGGGCATCTTTGGTAAAGCAAGCATGATAAGTGTTATTACGAAGCAAGACTGGAATTTTTCATGCAACCAGTATAGCCTTTTCTTACTGAGGCATGACATTTTGTATTGGTCATGTTTGATAAAGCAAGCAGGATTAGTAGTGTTATTCTTTTTATTTTTTATTTTTAACTTTTTTTAAATTTCACAATCAAATATCCCCTGAGACACAAGGTGTAGGAACCCTGAATGAAGTCTCTTCTAGCAATGAGGGACAGCACAGTGCACCAACCACACATTATCTACATCAGTCATGAATAGCGTTGGCCAAATAGGAGCGAATGTCTTGCCATCTATCCTTTGGGCAGTGAGTCTCTGGCATGGATGACATATAAAGTTCTTCTGTGTTGTTAGCCCAGATCCTCTCATGCAGCCAAACCTGCCCCCTGGGGGGACACCTTCTTGTTCAATGTTGCAAGATTGTTCTTTTAGCCATTGGTAAGCCCATATTTAAGAGTTTACTCTGTACCTTCTCTCAGTAGAACCCAGTATACACTGTAACCGTGTAAGATGCAATTTCTGCCCCACTATATCATCCAATAATTTTGGGGCAGTCGCTTAACATTTGTACTATGTCAGCCCCTGGGTTACAGCATCAGGAACACTTCTTAACTTCAGAGGAGCCAAAATTCGACAGTGTGGCCGGAGTGTAGTGCAGCCGGTTTACACTTTTAAAATGGATGAGGTGGTGTCTAGGGTTCATTGACACCCCTTTAATCAGTTGGCATTGACGTTTCCGCAACCCCCAAATTAACTGACCATTTTACCCTGTGGTCCGGCGCATCGCTACTGAACATTGTTTGCGCTAGCTTGTATAGAGTCAAAATGCGTTTCTTGCCACCCCCTTGTGACAATATGTACTTCAGACATGCATGCGAGATGAGAACTGCGGCCAGCACCCAGCAAAAGCTGATCTAATGCGCAAGTAGTGCAATCTCTGGAGTGTCGCAACTCCGACTGACGAGTTCACCTCATCACATTCAACAAACATTCCTGCAGTGAACAGGTTTCCCATTACCCGAATCCCCGCCCCTCTCCATGCTCTCTCTATGGATTTGTAAGTGGTGGGTTTTACTGCTGTCATGCCCCAGATCGGTAGATTGCTATCGTATGGATGCAGTGTCTTCGTCTTCTTGTTCAGCCTCCCCCAGGCGTGACTTGTTGCACCAATAGGATCTAGTGTGTGTGTGTTACAGTATGCGTTCCCGGCAAGCAATAGTATTGCAGGGGAGGAGCTTATCTGCAGTCACTCTAATCGAGCATGAGGCGCATCTAAATCACCCTCTGACCAATAAGTAGCATAATGCAGCTGTGCCACTAGGTGATATTGTTCGAAGTCAGGGGCTGCTACACCGCCATTCTCATATGGTTGAGTCAAACCTGTCCACCTCAAGCGCACTGCTCCCCCTGCCCAAACGAACACTAAGCACATCCCCTGGAGTTTGGAGAAGAATGTTCTATGTGGCCACAGAAGAATATTATGGAAGTAATACAACAGTTTGGGAAAAACAAACCTCTTTATCAAGGCCAGTTTCCCAGCGAGTGACAATGGTGTATGGCCCCATTGTGCCAATTTAGTCTTCAGCTTAGTCAAATAATCACCATAATTCAACTCCTAGGTCACAGCTCTAGATTGAGCTACTCTGATTCCCAGTTACCGAAAATGCGATGCTGCCCATGATAGGCCTGCCGCATCCAACGGTGTATGTGTGACCTGCGTCAGTGGAAATAATTTATATTTAGAAGAGTTCAGATGCAAGCCAGAATGTCGGACAACTCCACAACCGCTGCTAATACCTTGGAAAAGCTTATTTAGGGGTCCTTGATGCACAAAAGTATATCATCCGCATACAATGAGATGACTTCAGCTCTCCCACCATTTGATAATCTGGCCCCTCAGTACTGATCCCGGATCAGGTCAGCCAATAATTCGATCACCAATGCAAACAGTGGTATTATTCTTACTGTGGCGTGACATTTTGATTAGGCATCTTTGGTAAAACAAGCATAAGTGTTATTATGTAGCTAGAATGGCATTCCAATACAACCAGTCTAGTCATTTCTTATTGTGGTATGACATTTTGTATTGGCCATCTTTGATAAAGCAAGCATGATAAGTGTTGTTTTGGAGCTTGACTGGCATTTTAGTACAGCCAGTTTGGACATGTTTTCCTACTTTGGCATGTACTTTTAATGGTAAAGCCAACTGGAGTTTGTTCTTACGTGGGGATACTGACGTATATTGGCTGAACAAACATGGACATGCTTTCTTATAGTATCATTACTGGCATTATGCACAAAGCAAACAAGAGTATGTTTTTATATGGAAGTAATAGGGTATAACGGTGCAGTCAGCATGGAAATGTATGGGCGCAGCCATTGTGAAAATGTTTTATACTGGCACATATTGTGAGAAAAGGCATCATGAAAATGTGCTGGAGAAATGCTCCTGTGCACTGTTAGTGACTTGCATCTATTGGATGTTTTCATTAGTTACTCTGCAAAAAGCAATTGAAAACTGTTTGGCTTTTTACCCAATATTTCTAAAAAGTGTGCTGTAAAATGCACCATTGTCACCCATTATTTAAAAAAGAATCTCGGGGGTAGAACCGCCCCGAACCCACCTTGAGTGGTGTGGGCTCCATTGCTACGCTTAACCACTCTGGCATATCTAGAACAAATATTTACGCCCCTCCAGTTAAATAAATCACCAGCCGCCACTGACAGGAATGTTTTTTTTAATCATCTTTATTTACCATTTGCTTGTTGACAACAAAAAAGCAGAAGTAGCACAACATTCTGAGAAAAAACAACAGTATTGCGAACCATATTACATGAACACCATTATACATTAGAGGTGCTCGCCGAAGGCGACGACCGAAGGCATTGCTAGGAGGGGCCTGAAGGGGCTATTGCCCTGGGTCTTTTGGTTGTAGCCCCGGATAGAAGCTCAGGGATTACATCCAAAAGGCATAGCTAGCTGCGAATCCCGCCAGTCCTGACATTACCTTAGGCCCTGATCTTTTCCAGGCCTAGCAACACCCCTGGCGACGACCCAAACTCAGAGCATGTAGTATCAGAGAAAGCAAGAAAGTCCGACCAGATGTCTTTGGGTCTGGCAAGAGGATGAACCACTGTTCCATATAACTCTTCCATATCATTCGCCTATGTAAGGTCACGTAACCAGTCTTGCACTGAGGAAGCACCAGATTGCTTCCAGCCAATCACAGTCCGCTTTTTGGCCATGATGCCCAGCAGTATGGTCACTGGAGGGAATGACTCTGCATAGCCTGTCACCTCTTTCAAAATCTCACACACCCCATCCCAGTATGATTGAAAACAGGGGCAGGCGTAAAGCATGTGTAGTAAATTGGCCTCCTCACCTGCGCACCTGGGGCATTTACTAGAACAACTGGATCCAAACTGTTGAATCCTCTGCATAGAATAATGTAATCTATTCAGGACCATGAACTGAATCAGCCAGAATTTAGAGTAATAGGAGACTTTTTTTGGTAAGCCTGCATATCACAGCCTATTGTATGTCCGTAAAGGTATTACACAGATCACGCTCCCAATTTCCTCTAACATCTGGACCCTTATGCACTACTGTGCTTAACAATCGATCGTATAACACTGATACCCACTTCATAGAGCCTCCCACCGTGGTGTCATGTATATACCATTCCCCCGGGCTTACCTTGGGCTCGGAAGGGTACTAGTCCCTTTGCAGCCTAAAAGCAGTCCTAATCTGCCAATAATATAGCCGCTGTACCGGGGATTCCCCATCATAGTTCCTGAAGTTTTCCCAGTCTATGAAATTTCCTTGCAAATACATGCACCCCAGAGTGGTGACGCCAGCAGCACTCCAGCTTCTATTGAAAAGTGGCATCTACCACATGCAGCCCATGCTCCTACCACTGTTTTTGCTGAGATGGAGCTAGCAGGAATATCCCTGATTCATCTGTGTTGAGATGTAGCCCCAAAAAACCCTACTGAATTCCTCAACCATTTGAAGGACCGCCCATGCATCTCTAGCGAGGATCTTAATATAGAGAAGGATATTGTATAGTGATATCACTGGTGCCGGGCCACCCATGCATAAACCACATTTAGCATGCCGAGATCGAATCAGGTCATCAAGGGGTTCGATAACAAGTGCAAAAAAAAAGAGGTGACAGCAGGCACCCTTGCCGGGTGCCGCCACCCAGTTTGACAGGGAAAGTTTGACTGCATCTGAATCAGGAAACACCTGTGCCATCACGTTGTGAAACTGATGGAGATTAAATGCAGTGGTATAAACCCTGACTGGTCATTGTGAATGAGGTTGGGCATCAGAGGCTGCAGTCGATTCGCTATCACCTTTGTGAATATCTTGGCATCAACATTGATTAATGACAGGGGGTGATCTGAGGCGCATGCTCCGGCCTCCTTGCCCGGCTTCAGCATAATCGTAATCACAGCCTCACGTACCATCTCTGGGAGATTTCCTCTGTCCAGCACCTCCTCCCACATCCAGAGCAATAGAGGACCAAAATGTCCTGGAACTCTTTTTTAAAATTCTGCAACTAGCCCATCAGGGCCAGGCGCTTTACCTCAGGGGAGTTCTTTAATTGCTCTTTTTATCTCCTCCACAGAGGAATCTCCAGAGATTTCAGAAGCCTCCATAGATAACAAAGAAGCTGGGATTACGCCAAGATATTCCCAGATTCTGGCCTTGGATGTCTTACCTTTGGGTGGATACAAACTTTCATAAAAGGAGCAAAATGTCTCATTTATGCAATTTTCAGAACAGACCCTAGTACCGACATCATTGTCGAAGTGTGTGATCAGGCTTCTGCCCGCCTCTCTGTGAATCAACCGGGACAGGAATTGTCCTGGTCTGTCTGTCTCCCCGTATATGCCCACCCTTCCAGGCCTGTCCAGGAATTTTACCTCTCTCTGAGCAAAGTCTCGGAATTAATCCAATTTACATTTAGATTCAGAGAGCACTGCAGAAACGGATCCCCAGCATAATAATCCTGGTGGCCCTTTAGCCGGGCCTCCACCGTGGCCATATCCCACCTAATCCCCTTCAGGACCCCATGTTCAGTCGACATTGTGACCTGGCACGTAGGCTTTAAACGCCTGCCATAAAACTGCTGTCATCACCACCGACCTCACATCCTGCATAAAATAAATGTCTATACCATCCTGCAGTCCCTGCACGAATGCAGTGTCCCTCAATGCATCAGATTTAAAGCACCACAAGGGCTTAGGACGACCCTACACAAACCAATTAACAACATGCATTAAGGGCGAATGGTCTGAGAAAGTTCTGGGCTACATGACGCAATCCACCACATCAGGGAGAGTAGATTCTGAAAGAAACCACATGTCTATGCAGGAGTGCATATCATGGACTGCAGAGTAATAAGTGAGGCCCCCGTTTGGTGCTGTGGTACAACCGCCAGACATCTACAATATTGAGGTCCGGTACCCCGGACCATAGGCCCGAGCCACCTTGGTCAAGTCACGGGGGCCAGTGGTCGATCTATCTACTGCCACATCCATGATGGTGTTAAAATGGCCCCCCACATAAGGGCAGCCGTCGACAATCGTGACAGTAGGTCTCTCAATCCAATGTAAAAGTCAATGTTAGGGTCATAGTAGTTCAACAAGACCACTTCCCTTCTGCAAAGCAGCCCGTGAACCAGCACATTCCTGCCCCTCTCATCCACAATCAGATCTTGACAGGAGAATGAAACATTTTATCAATCAATGTCATCACCCCCAAGCCCTGGTGGAGTATGATGTGTAATATTGTTGCACACCCCAGGACTGAGCAACCCGTTGAGCAACTAACTCAACTATATCTTAACAAAAACTGTCTTGACTTAGCCAGGGCCAACATTGGTGCCAAGCTGGATTATTGCAATATCCTGTTTATAGGCGCTTCATCTTAAAACCTCAACAAACTGCAAATTACACAAAACAACGGCTCAGAGCGGCACTCAGCATTCCTAGGAGAGAGCATATCTCCTAGGCCAGACGAGACGCCCACTGGCTCCCAGTCAAAGAGCGTATATTGTTCAAGACCCTCACCATCACTCACAGATGCCTCTCGCGATCTGCAACCTGTATCTGTCAGAACTAATTCAACAGGCGCCCGTAAACAGACCTAAATGGGCCCAATACTCACACCAGCTCACAGTCCCAGCCTTCAAAGGAATCAAAGCCCGAGGTGCCAGCTTCTCGGTGTTAGCTCCAAAAAATTGGAACGCACTACCACACAAGCTCAGAAATGAAACGTCCTTTATTGTGCTCAGAAAAGCCATGAAAACACTGCTCTTCAACTAGACTGTACCTGTGGGAGTTTCCATGGAACAAACCAACTGTATTGCTGCAATGAACCATGTAAATGTTTCTTTTCCCTGCTTTTCTTATGCAACTTGTATCCAAGTGAATCCTCTGTAACAGCACCACGGTGCCTCAGGGCAGTTGCGCACTTTATAAATTCAAATAAATAAATAAAATAAATGTGAATTTCTTGTAAATAAAAAGTATATTAGCACCCTACCTATTGTCTTGGGTAATGATTTTCCGAGACTTCACACAGTTGACCAGCCCATGGGCATTCCAGCTCAGTAATTTAATCTGGGTCGAGCCAGGTGTCATACCGACATATACATAGTTGCTCCAAAAACTGGCCCCAAAACAGCTCTGTGCTGCCTGCCAAGTTGTACATAGTATATATTACACCAAGCCTTTTTAAATTTACACCCACCCAACATTCCCAACCCTTCCCCACCAACCCTCTCTCACTGCCTCGCCCCAACCAACAGTGTAAACCCACCCCACCCCACAACCCACAACTGTGCAGCCTCAACCACTGTGCTGATCCCCAACCATAACAACCAAAATGCTATCGCAACAAGGGTGAACCGTCGCTGTTCCAGGCATTTCAGTACAAGTTACTGATCAAATATACCTTTCACGTTGACAATAATACGTAACCATAATGCTTTCAGCACATCTTTGATAACAACCCTCCCAATGAAGAGTCACCTATGATGATCTCATGTTGTGGGAAAGGTCTCAGAGGGTGCAGTGGGCAGTTGCAGGATAGGTACTTTTCCCTCAATAAACTTTACTGCCTCTTCCGGGACAGTGAAGAAATACTATTTACCCTGGAATTGAAAACGCAATCTTGGCCTGGAAGAGCATTGCGTACTGAATATTGCACTCCTTCCTCATCTTTTTACCCCCCAGGAACTGGTGACGCTCCTGCTGGACCGCCACAGAAAAATATGAAAAAAACAAATCACTTGCGAACCTAGAACCTTGAGGAGCAGGTCTCTATCGCAGTGGCTCCGAATTTTAGCTATTATTGGTCTTGGAAAGTCACCCTGCCACACATGTCCTTGCACTGTATGGCCCTCATTACGAGTCCGGCGGTCGCCAAGCCGGTAAATCCAGCAGGCTACTGCCGGACCCGTCAACAGTTACCAGCACCTGGCTTGCCGGTAACACCGGGGTATTACAACCCTGGCTGCTGGTAAGTCAGGCGCTGTAACTATGTTGTTCCCCATTCCCATAGAATCCCATAGGACTCTATGGAAGTGGGGACCACTGAAACACCGGCACCTTCATTGATGCTGCCGGTGTTTCAGTGAAAGTCTGCAGGTGGGTGCCGTTCCACACGCCAGGGCAGACCTGGCGGACGGGAAGGCAACCCACCCTCAGACTCGTAGTTTGCCGGTCCGGAAACAACGGTGCCGGTAAGCTTACCGGCACCGTTGTTTCCAGACAGGCAAACATGTAATGAGGGCCATGGTGTGCCTGTCAAGTAGTGTAATTCCCCCAGGGGTCCAACCAGAAACGAAGACTGTGGCCGTAGAAGCACCTTCGACTTGATAGGTCCAGAGAAATGTGCAGTTAAAAGGATACAGTTCCATTCACTTCAATAGTGGACAAGAGGGAAAGAAAAAAAAACACAACAAAAAACAATGGCAGATATGCAATTCCTAAGGCCATTTCAGCACCAGCTCAACTTATATAGGGGGGCAGAGGTCCACAGCAGGGCCAAAGCAGACCCCGCCTGGCGAGGAGCATTGAAGAAAGTGTAGTGGCACACACCACCTCCTTGCACTGAATGTAAGGTCTCTCCTCACCTAAGTGTGCCAGCAGTTTATCCGGGAGCAGTCATGATGCTCCTCAAGTCTCTGAGGTTAACGAGGTGGGTGGTTGTTGTGTGTGAGCAATCGCCGGCCCCAGCTCTGCAAGCATTCGTGCCCTCACTGTGGTGCTGGGATAATTCAGGTCCCCCCACCCGCTCCGACCCGCAGCTGTTACAACAAGGGGCCGGCGCAATGGTCCAAGTCCTGGAGACCCCCTCAGGCTTTCGCTCCCGGCCGCACCACATCTATAGGGCTTCAGCCGAAGAGCAATGAAGGATGAATCAGCGCTGCTGGGTGTGTACGGTTGCGGGCCGCTGGGCTGTGACTGTGGGTAGCACTCAGCACAGTCCCCGGATCCTTTAAGCATCGCAGTGAGATGGGGAGAGCATGTCCAAAGCGCAGCCCGATCTGGGAGCCCTCCACGGGCAGTACAGAGCAGAGAAGTATATGGGGTGAAGTAATGTTTTACCAGGGAATTTAAAATATATTGCGTGCTGTGGAACAGAGTTTAAGAGCTAAGCAGTCATCTTGCTTGGCTGCTCCGCAGCGTCCCTAGGGACAGGAATGTTAACTTCTCTGTGCACCGTATGCAGAATGCTTATGGTTCTTCTCTAGACTAGCTCATTGCCAAAGTTGGAAGGATGAAAGTTGACACTGTAGGCACAGATAATGCAGGAGCAGGCATGTTAAAAACATGTAGCACTATTGTTCACCTAATTGCAGGTTCGAGTTACTTGCATTGTAAAGAGCACACCCACTGTCCATCCTCCGCCATAAACAGCTCAGGCCCCAAATGACCTTCAGAGAACATTGATGCAACTTCACGCATCCAATATTCCTTTGGCTGTCATTCACACAGAGACACCAACATTCCAACAGCATGAATCGAGGACCAACAGGGTAGGGACATTAGAAGACTCATCCATGCATCTCACACAACTCAAGACCCAATGCTACATCTGGCTGTATTTAACCTTGAGTTCCACAACATTCCAAGGAGCCTGGGTCTGTGTGTAGACATGCCCATGAATGCCTTTTTAGGTCTTCTTCTGTAGCTGAGAGTTGTTTATTTCTAAATTGGCAGAATCATGTGACATCTAGTTGCACATCTTGGGCCAGTATCAGCATTTTAGCTGTGCTGAAATCTGTCAATTTCTAGAGCCTCATTGAGCGGGCGCGCTGCTGTGCTGAAATCTGTCAATTTCTAGAGCCTCATTGAGCGGGCGCGCTGATGCATCTCGAGATGTCCTTATAGTAGACTGCTTTCGGTGGTGTCCTCTGTGGCAGTTGTGGATGTATTGTCTCCTGCGGCAGTCATGGCTTGGCTCAGAAAGCTGATGTTCTGATCTGCTCGGTGTTGATAAGGCTTTTCACATCACTTCATTGGTACAAGAAATGCGGATCTAGATGGGCATGTTCTGTTCTAACAAGTTTCTTTGCATGTTCTGGGGCATGTGCAGTGCATTGGGGAAGAATAAAATAGTGTACAGGCATTGCTGGACTTGGATGCTGTCCTCACAGCACTGGAGGGGGGTGGTTCTGGCACCACTGGGCAGGCCTGTTTGGTGTGGCAGGGGTTTTAGGTGGAACGTTTCAGGAGCTACGTGTGGGCAGGACCAGCCTTAGCGACAGCAGCACCGTGAACAAATTGGCGCCCCCCCTCATCCTTGGTCAACAGTGCATGATGCGCCCCATTTGTTTTCTACCTCCTTTCTCCAGCCCCTCGCAGGGAACTAATCACTGGAATAGGACACTCATGCTGGTGCATGAGCGCCCTATTCCAATGCAAACCACCTCGCTCCCGCATCGGAGCGAGGAGGTAATCATGTAAATAGGGTGCACCCTATTGTTCTTAAATGCCCCCCGTCGCCGCGGGCGCATTTAATAACAAAAGGGCGCCTGCCACGGTTTCTCCCACTATGCCAGCCCTGGGGAGCCATTGAAAGACTCCCTCGAGCTGGCGTGGCGGGGGGCTAATGGCGCCCTGGTGGCATGGCGCAGCGGGTGGTCACCCGGCCCGCCCTGCCCTAAGCCAGCCCTGCGTGTGGGCATGCATTCAAGTGTTTGTTCATTTGCAGGGCCCATTCTGATAGCAAGTGTTGAATGTCTGATACACCATGGATTTCATTGTGGCTTGAGCACAATAGTATACCATCAGTGTTGGCTGATGACCTCTTTTGGCTTGTGGTGCTGGCTGCATAATGATCCCAGCAGCTATGCGGGATATGGCAATGTGTTATATGACCAAGGCAGCATGCCCTGTGGGCCTGTCATTGGGGGATGAACGGTGGCTGGCAAGTGTGTGAAGGGTGCATGGTACAGTTGACCAGAGCAGTGTCTATTTGCAAATCGATGATAAGTGTGGTGGGTGTCCAGATGAGGGTGAGGCATGGACCGTTGGGGATGTGAAGTGTGTTCATAGAAGCTGACATGGTTCCAGTGGACCTTGGTCTGGCTGATGGAACATGGCCTGCATGTGACCGGATCCACCGCAGCACAATGGTATAGGATGCACATTCAGAGGCCCTTTGTGAATCAGGTGCATCTAATTCTGTTGCAAGTGATGCTCACGTGCATCCTTTCACATGAACCGAAAAAATGTTTAGGACTGCACACGTTATGTTCCTCCTTATTTATCCTACTGAATATTGGGGAAATGTTGCTTGATTGCCACTCAGGGTTCTACCCATATTGGGTGAAGATGTGCTTGTCAAATCCATCTTCGCCGAATATGGGTAGCCGAACGCACGGGCCACTGACTGGTCTGCACACTGAACACAGAATGAGCAAAAACCTAGTCTGCTGTCTTTATCCAATTTCTCTGCACAGCGCCAGGAGGTGAAGCATGGAGTGCTGAGGAAGAGCAGGTAAGGAGTTTGGCTGGGAGGAGCTCGGCTTGGGTCCATTCAGTGTGGTTCGAGGGAGCGGAGGAATGGAGTGTGGTGAGGTGGCATCATGCCAGCTGGGTCTCAGGGCGGAGGGACATGGGCGCCAGAGCTCCCCATTAAGTATACAGCTGAGGAGAAGTAAGTTGGTGGGGGAAGGTGGGAGTCATGTGGGGGAGGAGCCCCCATTAGAGAGGGCAGGTAGAAATAGGGGATTCAAGGAAATATGATTGGATAGGTGGGTGTGCCGAAGAAGGGGTTCAGTGGGAAGGATTTGGTGGTGGAGCATCGAAGATCTGTGATTCGACCTGGTTTGGTTCGGTCAAATCACAAAGAACCCCATTCAGTCAGTAGTGCTTCTACAGAGCTGTGCAGTGCAATGCAGCATTATTGGCAAATACGCTCATGTTAAGTTGTAGGGAAAGGGCAGAACCAAGAGACATGTTTAGATAAAATGTAGGTAGTAACAAAAAAAGGGGGGTACCCCTGGTGATACAGCTTTTGGTGGGGTTCTATAATATACATACATTAGGTTTCCAAAAGACTGCTAGCAAAAAATTATTTTACCCAAGTGGTGAAATAAATTCAATTAATTTTTGTGTTGAGTATCGTTTGATATCTCAATTGTTTTAATACCTTTGTAGTTGAAGTGATCAGTCAGCCGTAAAAAGATGAAGGAAGAAGAATATGTTTTACATTTAATTTATTTCATACTGATAAAAAATTGTAGAAGAGACTTTTTTTTAGAAAAATATAATACAAGTGATTTAACAACAACAAGACAGTTGTGTAAAATTACAAAAAATAAATAAAACTGTTGAAAAATAAACAGAAACATTACATGTTTGCATAGCGAAAAACATTAACAACAAAAAACAATGTATGATGCTGTTTGTACAAATTGGATTATTTGAAAATGTTCAAAGTGCTTCAGAATCAAAGTATTCAAAGTCTTTCATAGTCCTAAATACTGAGGCTCAACTATGTGAACACTCATATAGCCTGATTCACAAAGATGTGCATTGGAGCAAATCAGGAGGTGCCCCTACTAGGTAACACCTGCAACTAAAAGTGCAACATTTCAGACAATCTGGAGATGCCTCAAGCAATTCTGAGATTCCCTTGAGAGAATCTTTGTTAAATTCCATTTGCACATGGGCAGCTGGGCAGCTCAGAGCTCAGAGATTCTTCTGGAACCACCAGATACACTGCAGTTTTAGGTGTTGTGAATGAGGTATCAGGTTGCAGTTGCTCATTTGAGATGTTCACAGTAAACTCCTCATTTGCTCCAGTGAAATGCTTTACAAATCAGGCCCGTGCATGTTTGATAGAAGAAAATGCAGCACATAAATTTGAGTGAGCCTAGAAATCTATAGAGCAGACTCTGTAAACGAAAACTCCTATAAACCATAGAGCTGGAACCTGTGGTTTGACAGATAACTTGGACTATGACTTCCATGACCTCTCACCACTGACTATGCTTGTCGGCTCCCCTACCTCAAACTTCACCCAGACAAGACCCTGGGTCCGCCTGCTTAAGAACAAGTTGTCCAACAGCGGCGCACTGATGTGCCTAGAAGGATTTTATATGCAATTGTCCTTCCAGAAACACATAGCCAAGAAGAAGGCCCAAATAGCCTGGCTCCGAATCACCACCCATGACAAAATCAAACCCTTCATCCCACCAAAGGACTTCCTCACCATAGTGCCGGCCCTTCTCGTCTTGCATATCAGTGGCGGAAAATCTCTCCTAACAGGGTAACCAGCCACTCATTTGGCTCCCCTATAAGCAGTCCACCACACAACAGCACGTCTTGTTACGGGGTGCACAACCATTTGACTGAATCAGCCACGGCCTATGCAAACAACACTGGCTTTCTCTCCTGGCCAGGAAACTGTTCAAGGCTGCATGTACCATCTACAAACCCCTCCCTATCAGCACACCAGCATTCCTGGCAGCTAAGCTGCACATATCTGGTGGTGCACACTCCTTGAGCCGAAAATCGACAAACTGACTTGAATCACACCTAGTGTGCAGAGAGTGGACCCGCAAGGAATCCTTCTCTTTTCTCTGTAACTCGATCCCAGTATCGACTCGGGATGCCTTGACAATTCTCCATTTTCACAAACCGCTCAAAACCTGGCTTTTTGAAAAGCACCTAACCATGGACTAACCATAATGGATGCACAGAACGCAACTGCCAGCGCTGCGCTACTGTTAAGATATGCCAGCCCAAACCTTGCTCAGCGCTCCACTGCTCTCGAGCTAGGTTCGCGTTTTAAACAATAAAATAAAATATGCTGGCAAGGACTGATGGGAGTTGTAGTCCAAAAATCCGGGGAACCAAATGTTGCAGACATATACACTGTTGACAACTGAACGTCAAACCTAAAAGGCAGGAACTGCTACCATAAGAGATAACAAAGGATAGGATTTAGGATCATTTCTCAGTCCTCAGTTTCATTTGTTGTTGCAGGGACAGGGGGTAGGGCAGGAGGTTGGTTCTATATTTTGTTAAAAACAGATAGTAAAAACTCCTGCCTTATTTGCCCTCAAAGCTCTCAGGAAATGCAAGCCTCAGTATTTAGTTCAGAAATTCTGCAGATGAAGATTATGTGTGAAAATAGTTTTAACCCCATGAGTGCAAGTGAGTCTTGAGTGAAACCTCTGTAAGGGGTGCATATATATTCATCCACAAAATTGGGTTAAGCTGCGCAGAGAGGTGCTTTTCACAAGTAGTTGGAATTCGCAGAGCAGTGAAGCGTGGATGCCCTCTGTTTTTGCACCCAACTTTTCAGTGACAAGATCACAATTTATCAGTGATGCATAAGGTTCCCACATATTTACCTGTCCATCAGAAGGAAACAGCAGGCAAACAGAATGATGTTAGTACCTCAGCGCATTATGGTGGTGCTCATCAGATGCCATTTTAGTGCCTATGCAAGAGCCACAGTTGTTGGGTTTGCTAATGTTTGTTTTTGCCAGATTGTAATGTAAGGGCCAGGTTTAAGGACACGCATTTCGCTAATAATAAATAAATAAACCTGGAATCCACACACCAACTTCCAACAAGCACTGTTGGAGAATGGGCCCATGTAGAACATATTCCACAACAAACAGGAAATGTAACGAATACCTTTGTCACATCCAACTGCCCTAATTCTCGACTAGAATGTCACACAATTTCCCCATCCCCAGATGGCACCCAATGATTTCTGTCCCCGACTACATGAACTCCTCGTATTTGCGACCCCACCGCTCCTTAATAACCACTGCACTCTCTGAAATCTCCAACCACCTTACATTAGCCTCTCCCTTTTCCCCCTACCACTTCAGGGTTACCATCTACAAACGCCAGATGCAATGAGCTGAGACAAAGGTTTCCTGTCTAGTTCTATGGCCTGCATCCCACATCAGCGACTAACGCAGAGCCAGAGTGTTCTAGGTTTTAACCAGACCTTATACTCTCCTTTCAGGATAAACACTGTCCCAAGCGTCATCGCTGACCACATAGAACCAGAACAGATCCAAGGACTCGGGCACCTCCATCCTGCACCCATCAATACCACAGGTTTCACATCTGCCATTCCCACAAGCCTACCAGCCTCAACCTCCACCACCGTCCCTTACAGTTACAGGGTCGCCCGCGGCAAGGCCGGAAAGGCACTCTGTACATTACATTACAAATCAATACAGTGGCGGAAGTCACACTTGGTTACAAGATTTGAATTACATGAGGAGCAGGTGTACACCTGCAATAAACAAAGCTAGCTCAATGGGATTCCAGTGTGTTGGATTTAGATGGGGAGGGCAGGATGTGAGTGGGAATGGCCATACCACAGGTGACCACAGATTGATGAGAAGCCTAACAACAGCCACAGGCTGTGTATACCTACAGCGTACAACAGCCACGCCGTCTTTCACACAATCGAATGAACTCGGTCTGCATAGGTAGCTCGTGATATAACGTCTCCCCACAGATGGCTCTGTATTGCTACTAATACAAAATATGTGTTTTCATTACATTCAACAGTGAAACACAATATGAATATCCAATATAAAAAAGCTCCTGAAATATGTGCCTAAGGAGTGCAGCAATATATGCAATATAAAACATTTCTACTGCATTACCTCAATGCTACAGACAAGTGTCCATGCATCTGCAACTTATCTGACAAATGTGCATGTAATTTGCATGTGACTGCATGTTATTCCGTGTGCATGTATTCTGCATCTAAAGAATAGCAGCACCCTCAACTGTGCTCTTGGGTTGAGAGACTGATCTGTAATAGCCCTTCCACTTTTAGTGCTGTGACCCACAGGATGCATGAAAATTGTGGGCCACTTGTCACATAGTAACTGACCTCTCTGCACCTGAACACATTACATTGAATGGCTAGTATAATGTCTTTAGACTAGTCCTCTCTGCTGGAAATGTAACATGCACTTGAATTCTACATACCATTTGCATTCAATGTAATGCTCTTTATTTTCATGTTTGTTCATACTATAGACTGCCGAAGGGCCTTTCATCCTTTTTATGTCTTATGTCTTGTATGTAACTATGTGCGCTTTGAAGTCCATGGGCGAGTTAGCATGTTACAAAAATTATAAATAAATAAATACAGTGCTTAGAGGCCATAACGTTGGCAGTATTCAAATATCAAGTAACATTACATAACATACAATCGCAGAACTTGTTCTCTCTTTGCCATCTAAGACCAGTCTAGTATGGCTCATAGGGGGTGGGGGCTGTTTTTAACATACTGTCCTTTTGTGTCCCTTGCACTGATTCTGCACACAGCCAATTCCTGGCTTTGACACCTCCATCAGAAGCCTCTGCTTCACCAGAACACCCTCTGGCCATCTAAAGGTGGAGAACCCATTGATTATCTGACTAATAGCCCCCACAGCTCCCAGGAACTCTGGAGCTCACCACAAGACAATCGTGCTTTCCATACCATGAATACACATAATAGTGCCAGCACACTAGTTTCGACTTTTCTTTGATTATATTTTCTCATGGTCAAAACACTGTAAACTATACACTCAGCACAATTGCTATCTCTAACCCTTATAATTTAATGTCCTTGCATGCTGTGAATTACGTCTATACATTTCTGTCTCCCTGACTTTTCCCCACTCTTCCCCATTCCCTCTATCTTTCGCCGCGTTCCCTTTTCACCCCCCACAGACCATGGCCTGGCTGCCGCCCTGGGCGAGGTCGTAATTTGCCTCTTTACAGACAAGGCTAGGTTCTTTAAAACAGAATAAAAGACAGATAACACAGCATCTCTCATGCTTCACTTCCTAGGCTACTAGTTTCAGCTTATAAGAGGCATGAACAGCAACGTCTAGTACCCAAAACTAAAAAACAGATGGTAGTGGCCTCCTGCAACACCTGTTAATCTGAACAAGAGAAAAGTGGTTTACAAATCAGAAAGCATATTCGAACTCTGGCTACCGCCTGTCCTCAGTGTGAGAATCCCAAATGCAGAACCAGCAACCGGGTTAGCAATTATTGACATCCGGGTGTGTACACGCCCGAGGTGTGTATAAAGCCGCCTTCGAGATGTATTAAAATTTGCAGCCTAAATATCCCAGAGCTCTTTCCATTAGCTATGCTTCGGCAAACATTCGAGGCAAAACCACACGTTTGGCCCAGATCACTGCAAAAGATGGCGTCCTCTGTTTACATTGTGATCTCTCTCTCTCTCTCTCTATATATATATATATATCTCTCTCTCTCTCTCTCTGTGACGAAGTTGTAAGGACTTATTGTGTATTGATCAGTCTCCACTCAGCTGTGCGCAAAGCGCCCCCTACTGACATGCAGGATACTACAGTACAGGTCATTTCGGAATACACACACTGGTCATTTTCTTGCATTCACCACAGCTGCACGGGGTGCCAGTGTAGACATAAAATGAAACACCCCCGAATCAAGACGTAGCGATTTAGCGAGAAAAAAAAAATTTGGGTCGCCATCACAGCTATTTAGTTATGTGCCAGAATATTTCACATTCCATACTTGTTTTTTGGTGAAAAAAATAAATACAATCGTCCTCATTCCAAGTTTGGCAGAGCAGTAAAAGAGTGGCGGTAATTCAGCTACCACCACTTTTTTGTGTGGCAACAGAATTACGGCAATTTTTACCACTCCCCCAAATCCTGAGTTTGGCAGTCGATGCTGGAGGTAAATCCTCCCCTTTAAAGCCAAAACTCAGTGGAATTACTGTGACAGTGGTAATTGCACCAAGCACTCCCTGGAGTCCTATGGATTCCAAAAATAGGGACTAGCACCAACCCACCACCACTTGTAATCCTATGGAAAACCCAGGGGACCAAGTGACGGTAAAGCAACCGATGTTGCCAGTAATTTGGCAGAGTTACCACTGAATTACCACCAAACTCGGAATGAGGCCAAATGTGCTTTTCTCCAGTTACAGTACAAATCTGAAATGCATTTGCTGGCCATTAGACAACATATTATGAAGGTTGAATTGGCACACATTTATGATTTGTGGGTTTCAATATCAACAACAAGGCTTCAACTTGAGTTACTTAGAAAATGGTGGGGGGACTTGAGGGCAAATTATACAGAATATTTCAAGTGGGCCTCATTATAAGCATGGCGGTCCAGGAACTACGGTACCGGTAAGCATGCCGGTACCGTAGTTCCCGGACCGCCATACTACGAGCTGTGCTCGCGGGCGCCTGTCAGCACGCCAGGTTTGGCCTGGCGGGCAGAGCGATACCTGCGAGCACAGCATGTCAGATGCACAGGTTCCGTTTACAACGGTGGCTGTGCATCCGGCTTCCCCATTCCTATTGAGCCCTATAGGGCTCAAATGAGAATGGGGGCGGACAGGCACCGGCACCTGGCAATGCAGGAATTACTGGGTCCAGCAATGTCGGAATTACCCAGTAATTCCTCATTTACGGGTGCCGGTAAAAATGCAACTCCGGCGGCAGCCGTGTCTCTTTTACAGCCATGGCTATCGCACTTGTAACGTAGGAGGACGATTTCCCCTGAATAAGATATGTCCCCACTGGATTTCTTTGCCATCCTTTTGAGTCTTGGACCAAAGAACTTACTTCTGCTAAGATAACTTGATAGTCTATTTTTAGCTGTTTTTGAAGAAATTGAGAAAGCCTTACGGAGAACTTTGCGATTAAGTTCATGTGACCTCCACCCAATCCCATGCTGGTGTCCCTTTGATTGGCATTCAAGCCCTACAAACGCTCCGTAAACTCTGACCCCTTCTGGCATATTCATCAGGTGTACAAGTCATGTATATTCCCCTATCCCCATCCAGGTCCACCCAGACCTCTGTATACCAATGTAATTCTCGTGGCTCTATGATTGTGGTGTGGTACAAGTTATCCACCCTATCCCAAAGGTGGCGGTATACTGCAGTCATGCAGTACTTAGAGGGACCTGACTCCCCAGTTTGGATCTGTGCATCTTTCATATTTTGTACCATTGTCGATTTGCACATTGTTACCATCATTATTGCAGAACTAGGCATTGATTTAGCACAACATCGAATGCCCACTTGGCACAAACAGAAAAATAGCAAAAGAAAAACGATGAGTGGGACAAAAATGTTCATCATCACACTGAACCAGAATGGTATCCAATTGAAAATGTTGTCGAACCAGTTGCTTGGCTCTATCCCTCCTTCCTTCCGCATTCTTTCCCCCAAACTATGCATGGCCAAGATGACGTGGGACAGTGTCCCATTGTCCGTGTCTTCAGAAGGTACGAATGTACAGCTGGCACTCCCTATTTTTCAGCAAACACTGCCGTCCATTGCTGTGAGGAGATCCAGGACGTACTGGTTCTGCATTGTCATTAACCACAGGGCACGGAGTTCCACCTTGAACACGTTGAATCCTTCTTCAGTGTCATTAGCCAGTTGGATCAGCTCCCAGCCAAAGCACGATCTGCAGCCATTTGGCATTTGTCCGTGCCTGAAGTCCTGGCACTATGACGGAAGCAAAAAAAATTTTCGGCAGAGTTGAAGAGCTTGTATTTATCTGGAATCTCAGCCAGGAGTTCTGATGATTTGCTGGAGATGTAGTTGGACGACCTTCTTTTGCGGGACACTCTGTCTTGTAGTTTGTTTTCAGACAGGGGGTCATATGCAGAAGGCTCTGTTGTTGCTGGCTGGGGTGTTGCCGATATGTCAGCCAAATCTTTCCCCCCGTGTATATGGTTTTCTGGAATTACCATTAGTGCCGAATGCAGTACCCACTTGGCACACACAGAAAAATAGCAAAAGAAAAACGATGAGTGGGACAAAAATGTTCATCATCACACTGAACCAGAATGATATCCAATTGAAAATGTTGTCGAACCAGTTGCTTGGCTCTATCCCTCCTTCCTTCCGCATTCTTTCCCCCAAACTATGCATGGCCAAGATGACGTGGGACAGTGTCCCATTGTCCGCCTCTTCAGAAGGTACAAATGTACAGCAGGCGCTCCCTATTTTTCGGCAAACACTGCCATCCATTGCTGTGAGGAGATCCAGGATGTACTGGTTCTGCTTTGTTATTAACCGCAGGGCACGGAGTTCCACCTTGATCACGTTGAATCCTTCTTCAGTGTCATTAGCCAGTTGGATCAGCTCCCAACCAAATCACGATCTGCAGCCATTTGGCATTTGTCCATGCCTTAAGTCCTGGCACTAGGAGGGAAGCAAAAAATGTTTCCGCAGAGTTGATGAGCTTGTATTTATCTGGAATCTCAGCCAGGAGTTCTGATGATTTGCTGGAGATGTAGTTGGACGACCTTCTTTTGTGGGACACTCTGGCAGGTGTTAAGGGGTTAACGGCGCCGTAAAGAGCGTTGGCGCCGTTAAACCCTTAACGCCTGATTACAAGTGTCCCTTTGCGGGTTGATGTTTAACGCCTGCTTTTAGCAGACGTTAAAAATCGAACCCGCAAAGGGACTTTGGAGCTAATTACGGCACCGTAATTTACGGTGCCGTAATTAGCGCCTTCCCCATTCCCATTATGCCCTATGGCAAGTGTCCCTTTGCAGGTTGGTGTTTAACGCCTGCTTTTAGCAGACGTTAAAAATCCAACCCGCAAAGGGACTTTGGAGCTAATTACGGCACCGTAATTTACGGTGCCGTAATTAGCGCCTTCCCCATTCCCATTATGCCCTATGGGGGCAAAAATGGGAATGGGGAAGGGGCCATGGTGAATGGGGAATTACCGCCCCGCCAACCTTGGAATGGGGCGGTAATTCCGCCATCCACCATGGCGGAGTCGGTGAGTTACCGGCATGGACCATGGTGCTAATAGCTGACTCGTAATGAGGGCCTCTGTCTTGTAGTTCATTTTCAGACAGGGGGTCGTATGCAGAGGGCTCTGTTGTTGCTCGCTGGGGTGCTGCCGATATGTCAGCTGAATCTTTTCTCCCTTGGGTATGGTTTTCTGGAATTAGCATTAGTTCCGAATGCAGTGTGGCCATGGCACAGGTACCCCTCATGATGGCGGAAGATGCAGGTATGCTTGTTTGCCACATACTCAATACGTGCCCATGAGTGCGGCTGTACCCTTTTTCATATCTGGGATGATGATTGTTTTGTTGCATTGTCTGTTAGAGCCCATCTGTACCTTCCCTTCGCCATGGAAACAAAGTCATGTGCAATTTCTTTCTGTGTTTTGATGGGTTTCTCGAGAGCTGTAACCCACGTTAGTTTTGCGATGTGCTGGGACCAGACCGGAGTGCATGTCTCTTTGACCCATTGAAAGTTCTCTTCCGTTAGACCTCGCAATGCCTCTGCTTTGCACGTGATCGTCTAGTCATGCCTCTTGTTTTCTGTGAACCGTGTCCCTTTGATAACAAAAAATTGTTCCTTGATGCAAATCACTCCTTGAGGATTACTTGTGCAGGTTTTTTCATTCTGCAGCAATTCTATTGTAACTGTGTGTGACTGGAAGGTGCTTTGAATCCTACACAATACGAGATGAACTAAACATTGGGCATCCAACAAGGGCACTTCTTGAGGTATAAGAACTTTAGGTGTGCCAGAGGCATGAGGTATGAGAGAGCCGACATAGCAGCTCTCATTCGTTGCTTGTTTGGCTGTTGCGCTCATGTCTTTGTACCATTTATTAGATTGATCCGGATGGTGGGGGTCTTCAATCTCATCTAATCCCAGGCCATGGTATGCGTCATAATTTTTCTCTCTTGCCCCCCTTTTTTACCTTCTACTCCCCCCTTGGTCATTATACAGCATTTTTACCCTCTGATACTTTATAGGAAAAATGTTGGCCCAAGTTCCTTCACTTCGTTCATTAGCACTTTGCCAGGACTGTGGTACTGGAGGATCTTTGGTTGTTGGGGCGTTGGGGCTAAAGTGGTTGCATGTGCGTTTGTATATGTCATGTCAGGTGTACCAAATAGGGAATAATCACCATCATATTCATTGGTTTCATCATCACCATCAAAGCCCATAGCAGCATATGTAAGAACAGGTGTTTTGACGGTTCGGTTTTTATGCAACATTGTAAGATTTATATTTAGGGATACATTATGAGACCAGATTGTCTTAACTCCAGCCCATATAAGGCTTGATCCTTCTTGTACCCAGGTGTACCCCACTCCCCCTCTTTCATATCTCCAAGTATGAAGGTCAAACTCCAGTAAATACCAAGACAAAACAACATTACACAAAATACTATGGCTACAAAATATAACCGTAATCGTAACTATAATATTTATTCACTCTATTATCTACCATATCTAAATTGGAGTCGGGGTTAATGAGGGCCCTCCTCACCATCATATTTCCACCTGAAGGGGCGATATAAACGGGTTAAGTACACCAAAAATACTTTATATTTATATACATATTCTCTTTTCCATTAAATGAATATTAGTTTTTACATATTTTTACTGACACCTTTAAGTTACTTCAATTAATCAAAAATCTTTTTAGTAAGTCATGACCTAATTTTTCTGACATTAATGTTTTGACTTTTATTTCTTTAACTCTCATTAGAGTGCAGAAAGATAATCAGAAAAGGTAAACCGAAAGAAAGACATGGGTTGTTGTACTATTGTGTGCCCTTCTGTCATGTCTCGCTGGCGCCGCGGCTCCCTTTGGCGGCGCTGGAGAATGCGGACTTTGTCCTTGTTTCCTTCTCCCAGCATGGCTCCTGTTACTACGGGTAGCGTTGCAGTGTTCCTGTCTTCAGTCAGACGTCCTCTGACGTCACCGCGCTGTTCCAAGGATCCCGGATATGGTGCAGCAGAACCACAGCTCAGCGCGTCGCTTCTCTCCTCAGACGCTCCGTAAGTTCGCAGCTAGGGTGCATGTTACCTACATCCTTGTCCTTAAACTTACCTTGTCTCTTTACCTACCTATCTACATATCTACAGACTTGTGTCCGTATCCAGCCTCCTTCTCCCGACCTCCGAGACTCCTCAAGACTCCTCCTCCATCCAACTCGCTCGGTACTGCTCTTTTCTCACTTCTGTCTGTTTTTTCCATGATTATATTTTCAGCTCATACCCTGTTTGTTTAAATTAGAATACAGAAGCAGACAGAGTCCTGCAAATAGAATCCTTCCCACGTTGAAGATCGACGTACCGAGGACGATTGGATCCATCTCCGTTCCGGCAGGGTTTTCTCCCCCAGGAGGGTTTCCCTGGGATCCCTTACACCACCACTTGTTTCCTAATCAGGAGAGGGGAGGTGTCAGGGTCCCTAGGGGGCTCCCCAACTGCCTCGTTGATTGCTGCACCATCAGGTTAGTGTTTGAAATTCCTTACAGCAAGCGACGCCCGTAAAAAAGAAATCTAATTATGACAACGCTGCAAGCAGCGTTAGACCAGGTGCAGCAATTAACAACTGTGGTACAAGGTTTGTCCCATGAGGTACAAGCCTTGAAACATGAAAACGCTTATCTGAAACAGCAAATGTCAGTGAAGCCTCCCACAAGTTCGGAAATCCCTCCGGGTCCATTACCAGGAGGGAAATATGACGGGAATCCTCAATCACTAAGGGAATTTCTGGACGCATGCACAGTGCAATTTGCATTTAAACATCTTTTTTCCCCTCAGATAGAGATAGAGTAGGATACATGATTACCCATCTAACAGGACCTGCTCTAGCCTGGGCCACCCCTATTGTAACTTCTAATAACGCCATTCTTGATTCAGTGCCCGCTTTTACTGCCAGCCTGAAGGCTATGTTTTCAAGAAAAGAGTACCATGTCTCCACTCAGGAGAAACTGCTAGATATCAAGCAAGGATCCTTAGGTATCCTAGAATACATCACTCGATTCAAACAAATGGCGGCCGGCACCTCGTGGGCTGATGACGCTCTGATAACTTTGTTCAGAAGGGGGCTTCATGATGAGTTAAAAGACGAACTCGCGCGGGTCTCTAGGCCCAATACTCTTGCGGAATTGGTCTCCCTCACCATGCAGTTAGACTATCGGCTACAAGAACGACAAGCGGAAAGGAAGAAAGGGAGAAGTCACCGCTTTGGGCCAGACATAGTTTCAGTTCCCAAAACCACTAATTCAGATGAACCTATGCAAGTGGGAATTACTCGGGGACCTCTTACTCCAGAGGAACGGGCTCGCAGGAAAAGCCAAGGGCTATGTATGTACTGCGGCTCTTCCTCTCATACAGTACAAGAATGCCCTATTGCTCCTCTTAGATGGCAATCACGTTCGGGAAACGCCAGACCCCAACCGCAAAGGGAACAACGGTCGGGGCAGCGGGTGCTGGTTCCCACTCTCCAACCCTGATTCCTCCATCATTGGACATGGTAGTTTTACGGGTCTCTCTTTCCTTACCAGATAGAACCGTAGTAACGGTACCCGCCTTGATAGATTGCGGTGCAGCGGGATTGTTCATAGACGATTTGTGGGCTAAATCACAGAATCTACCTCGCTCTCCCAAAGCCTTTGCCATACCAGTTGAAGGGGTGGATGGCACGCCTCTAGTTTCAGGACCTATACGGGAACAAACGTTCGCCTTAAAGATGTCTATCGGTTCCCACAGAGAAGAGATCATATTCGACATTATTAAGGCCGCCCACTATCCCGTCATTTTGGGGTTACCCTGGTTAAAGCTACACAATCCATTCATAAATTGGTCAGCTGGTTCTATCTTCTTGGGGTCAGAACACTGTGTTCAACACTGTCTTGCAGACAGCTCTGTAGGATTCTTTACTCCTCCTTCACCTCCTGACAGATCCCATAAAATAGTGGACCAGATCAGTCTTCTTCCTCCCGAATATGAGGAGTTCCAGGACATTTTTTCTTCTCCTCAGTTCTCGGACCTTCCGCCTCATAGAAGAGACGATTGTTCGATTCGACTTGAATCTTCACAACCCATACCCTTCGGTAAAATGTACATCCTTTCGGAGAAGGAAAAATCCGTCTTAAGACAGTATCTGGATACCAACCTCAAGAACGGTCTGATAACGGAATCAATCTCTCCGGCAGGGGCATCACTGTTTTTCATAGCGAAGAAGGACACAGACGAATTAAGGCCCTGCATAGATTATCGGGGTCTTAACAAAATCACCATTCCGGATCGTTATCCGATGCCACTCATCCCTGATATTTTGGAGGCCGTAAAGGGAGCCACAATCTACACTAAACTAGATCTCAGAGGAGCCTATCACCTCATCAGGATTAAGGAGGGGGATGAGTGGAAAACAGCCTTTCGCACCCCTTTTGGTCATTTCGAGTACCGGGTGATGCCCTTTGGTTTATCAAATGCTCCTGCTGTTTTCCAGAGATTTATCGACCATATATTTTCTGATCTCCTTCTCCACACAACAGTCGTATATCTCGATGACATCCTGGTGTACTCCAAGGACCCAAAAGAACATCACCAACATGTGAGTCAAGTTTTACACAGATTACGGAACAACCACCTATTCTGTAAACCCGAAAAGTGCAAATTTCATCAGACTACAGTTACTTATCTAGGGTTCGTCCTGTCCTCCTCTGGGATTTCAATGGATCCCAGCAAAGTAACAGCAATTCTAGAATGGTCTCCACCTCGTACCGTCAGAGAACTCCAAAGTTTTCTGGGATTCTCAAACTTTTACAGGAAGTTTATTGCAGGGTTTTCTTCTGTTGTTCTACCACTAACAAGGCTGCTTAAGAAGGGGAAGACTTTCGAATGGACAATAGAAGCTCAGTCCGCCTTTGACACTTTGAAAACTCTTTTTACGTCAGCCCCAATCTTACGAACACCAGACCAGAGCCTACCCTTTATTGTAGAAACAGACGCCTCTCACTTCGCCTTGGGAGCCGTGTTGAAACAGACTCAGGCACTTGGATTAGAACATCCTGTGGCCTATCTTTCTAAAACCTTCTCTCCCTCGGAAATCAACTACACAGTATTAGAGAAGGAACTATTGGCCATAAAACGAGCATTTCAGGAATGGAGACATCTCCTATTGGGTTCCCAACATCCTATCGAAGTACGCACAGATCATCAAAATCTTAAAAGCCTCCAGTACGCAGAAACACGTAACAGTCGGCAAGCTAGATGGGCACATTTCTTTTCTCCCTACAACATAACATTCACAATCATTCCGGGTAACACCAATCTACAAGCCGATGCATTATCACGCAGAGATCCAACATGCAAACCTGGTTTTCAGACCGAAAAACTGTTTCCTCGGGCTACATTTATTGCTGTAGTCCAAGATTTCCTTCACTCAATTGCATCCCAAACCTGTCTCATCAAGGATTCTATCAGTCTTCAAATGGGAAAGTGGGGTCTCTCCTTTGAAGACGGATGCTATTATCAGCACCATCGAGTCTATGTCCCTACTCTCCAACTCCGTACTGAAGTGATGCATATGTGTCATGATTCTGTCATGGCCGGACATCGCGGTATAGCCAGTACTCGGGAGCTTGTTTTAAGGCATTTTTGGTGGGAAACCCTGGGTAAGGACGTGAAAAACTATGTTTCATCGTGCATGGTTTGCCTCCAAGCCAAAACCCCTCGCAGCAAACCTTTTGGGAAATTGGCAATGGTACAAATACCTACCCGTCCCTGGCAACTGATCTCTACGGACTTCATTGTCGACTTGCCTACGTCTAAAGGTTGTACCACCATTATGGTAACGGTCGATTATTTTACCAAATTGGCCCATTTTCTGGCTTTGCCCTCCATACCAACTGCCTCACAAATGGCCAGACGCTTCATCAATACCATATTTTCTCAGCATGGTCTTCCAGACAGTATAGTGTCCGATCGAGGTTCGCAGTATATCTCCCGATACTGGAAGCAGGTCTGTTCCGCTTTGGGGATTAAAAGAGCTTTAAGTTCAGGCTACCATCCTCAAACTAACGGACAGACCGAACGTTTGAATCAAACCCTGGAAATTTATCTGCGTTGCTTTGTGTCTGCGGCTCAAGATAACTGGATGGAACTGTTACCCTTGGCAGAGTTTGCCTATAACAACGCTCCTCATGCATCCATTAAGACAAGTCCATTCCATTGTACCTATGGATACCATCCCTCCTGTTCTCCTTCCTCCCTTCTCAAAACTTCGGCATTTCCAGATGCCGACGCCCTTATGGGGGACATCCAACAGGGACATCTTTTGGCCAGGACTGCTTTGCTAGAAGCTCAGGAAAGCTCCAAACGCTTTGCGGATTTGCATCGTTCACCATCACCCAAGATTACTCCGGGGGATTTGGTTTGGCTCTCGGCAAGATTCCTTCCTAGACACTTGATTCCGTCTAAATTGTCTCCTAAATTCTTTGGACCTTTCACTGTTTTAAGGTCGAAGGGCTCTCTAGCCTTTGAATTGCAACTTCCTCCATCTTGGTCCCGAATTCACCCAGTATTTCATGTGTCCCAACTCAAGCTCCACGTTCCAGATCGATTCGGTCGTTCTAAGGACTGTCCTCCACCTGTGTCAACTGAAGATGGTCCCGAATTCGAAGTCTCCGGTGTTTGTGATTCTCGTTATCATCATGGTCGACTTCAATATCTGATCCACTGGAAGGGGTATACTATAGCGGACCGTTCGTGGGAACCAGCCTCTGCTGTCCACGCACCTTTGCTTGTTCGCCGCTTTCATAGGTTGCACCCCGACAAACCCGGTGGGGGGACCCTTGGAGGGGGGCATACTGTCATGTCTCGCTGGCGCCGCGGCTCCCTTTGGCGGCGCTGGAGAATGCGGACTTTGTCCTTGTTTCCTTCTCCCAGCATGGCTCCTGTTACTACGGGTAGCGTTGCAGTGTTCCCGTCTTCAGTCAGACGTCCTCTGACGTCACCGCGCTGTTCCAAGGATCCCGGATATGGTGCAGCAGAACCACAGCTCAGCGCGTCGCTTCTCTCCTCAGACGCTCCGTAAGTTCGCAGCTAGGGTGCATGTTACCTACATCCTTGTCCTTAAACTTACCTTGTCTCTTTACCTACCTATCTACATATCTACAGACTTGTGTCCGTATCCAGCCTCCTTCTCCCGACCTCCGAGACTCCTCAAGACTCCTCCTCCATCCAACTCGCTCGGTACTGCTCTTTTCTCACTTCTGTCTGTTTTTTCCATGATTATATTTTCAGCTCATACCCTGTTTGTTTAAATTAGAATACAGAAGCAGACAGAGTCCTGCAAATAGAATCCTTCCCACGTTGAAGATCGACGTACCGAGGACGATTGGATCCATCTCCGTTCCGGCAGGGTTTTCTCCCCCAGGAGGGTTTCCCTGGGATCCCTTACACCACCACTTGTTTCCTAATCAGGAGAGGGGAGGTGTCAGGGTCCCTAGGGGGCTCCCCAACTGCCTCGTTGATTGCTGCACCATCAGGTTAGTGTTTGAAATTCCTTACACCTTCTCACATCTGAGAATTGCACCCAATACTTTAACCCCTTAACTTTTACTACAGTGGGAGTGCAGTAAACTACCTCGTAGGGGCCATGAAATCGCGGGGAGTTCCATCTCCACACAAAACTGCATACATATACATTTTCTCCTGGCATTAGCTGTCCTGTGGGGCTGTCTTGTGCTGGCATTGTTGTATCTGTTTCATTATTCTGTATAAATGTGGGTGCTATTTGCTTTGCTATACTTCGCACTGCTCGTGTCAGTTGGGTAATGTATTCCTTAAATTCATCCCCTAGCACTGTGGCAGCTCTGTGAGCATCTGATGCTCTTCTCACTGGGGATAGTGGCCTATGTATGCGCCGTCCCGTCACTATTTTGTGCAGGCTCAAATGATGGTCCTTACTAGGTTACGTTCTGAGTTGGAACAGTGCTAGGGGCAAGCAATACACCCAGTTCTTTTTAAGCGTGTTGCATAACTTGGACAATTTACTTTTAAGCAGGCCTTTGATTTTTCTACCAGTCCATTAGTTTGCAGGTGATAAACCGAACACAATTTGTATTTTACTCCTAACAATGTGGTCACCTCCTTGAAGAGGTCATTTACAAAATGGGTGCCGTTATCTGACCTGATCACATGGCATATACCCCACCTGTAGAAAACTTCACGTACCAAAAACGTCACTGCGCACTTTCCATCAGGGTAGGCACATGGCCCAGCTTCAACCCACCTTGAGAAGGGGCACACTATCACAATGAGGTAACCTGCCCAGTTACATCTTTCTCCCATATCTGCATGGTCATGTGGAGCTCCCTGAAATGTCTTACAGGGCATGGCAGTGGTCCTCGTAATGTCCTGAGTGTCAGTGAATTGTATGTTTGGCATGCCGTGCATTCTATTGTTAATTTTGCTAAGTGCTCCTGTAAATTGGGGACAAACCATTCTTCCTGAATGTCTGCTGCAATATGTTGTTTTGTTACATGCATTGGACAATGTAGTTGTTGAAAGGCTATTTGTAATAATTCCACAGGCATCGCTACCTTTCCAGTCATTTCCTGCCGCCATATTAAATCTGTGGGCGACTGTTTGCATCCTCTCTTTCCCCATAATTCTTGCTCTTCTGGGGGTGCACCTCCTTGTAACTCAATTATTTGCAGTATGGGGGTGCAGTTGTACCCCGGCTCTTGCGCTTCTTCGTTCTGTGTTTTACAATGCATTCTAGTGGTTGGGGGACATTAAAGTAGGCTGCTTCTTTTGCGGCGGCACTCGCCGTTGCTTTCCGGAGCGAGATCGCGTCCATGTTGTTGGTTTGTGCCTGGCACTTTACCAACGCTACCACTGACGGTTCCGCTAGTGCTTCTATCAAATCGTTCAGTAGTTCTGCATGTTGTACTGGCGAACCATCTGCCCTCCTGAACCCTCTTCTTCACCATCGTGACAACCCCGAATGTACCATTGTTGTCACGTATATAGTGTCAGAATAGATTGTCACTGCACATCCTTTGGCTGTATGTAATGCTTCAATTAGCACAATCAATTCTGCTGCTTGTGCTGAATAGTGTGATGGGAGGCGTGTCTACACTATAACTTTGTACTCTTCCCCTTCTATTCTCACTACTGCTGCCCCTACATGTTTTTCTCCTGTCTCACTGTCAATTGATGCTGACCCATCCACGAAGTATACCTCCCCTTCATCGAGGGCATTTTTATTTTCTTTTGGAATGTCATTTTCTCCCTCATATGTGGCACAATCATGTGCTTGCATGTCTTCTACAGTGCATGGCTCTGTGATAAATGTAGCAGGGTTTACACTTTTACATCTAACTACATGGGCGTTTGGGCTTGATATTATAATTTCATATGCTGTTGCTCTTTGTGTGGTGAGTGTCCATTTTGATCTCTCCACAATAGTGAATAGTGAATGCTCTGCATATAGTGTCACTGAGCATTCCATTACATTTGTGGCGCTTTTCTCTATCGCGAAGTCCGCTGCTGCGAGAGCATGTTTGCACGCAAAGTGGCCCTGCATCACTGAGTCTAATGTGCTGCTTTAATAGGCCAATGGCTTGTTGCCTAGCGATGTTTTCTGTGTTAGGACTGCTGTCATCAATATTCCTTTGCAGTGAGTGCGAAAAGAGGTAGAATTCCCAGTCATAATCGGGGCTCGCTAAAACTGGGGCATGTGTGATGAGGTCTTTTAATTTAAAGTATTGTGTCATCATTTCCTGTGTCCATTTTATTGGGGCGCTGTTCTTTTGTGTTTCTTTTAATGCTTGCAATAACGGGCGTGTATAGGCCGCATAGTCTAGAATCCATGCACGGCAATAATTACATATGCCAAGAAATGTCTGCATGTCCTTCACTGTCTTGGGGATTATTGCGTGACGTATTGCTGCTGCTCTGTCAGGATAATTCTTTTACCATCTTTTGAAATCAACTGTCCCAAGTACAACACTTCTGCTAGGCAATATTGGAGCTTGCCCTTATCCACCTTGTACCCCTTTGTAGCTAGTAAATTTAGCAATGTAATGGAATCTGCTCTGCACTGTTCTTCACCCTTACTGCAGATGAGGAGATCATCCACGTATTGGATTATCGTGCTCTCCACATCCACATTACCAAGGTCTTCATGCTAAATCCTATTGAAGATGCTGGGGCTCTCACAGTACCCTTGTGGCAATCTACAATGTTCATATCTATTTCCCCCCAGAGTGAAGGCTGTGAGATACTGACAACGGGGGTCAAGTGGCACTGAGAAAAAGGCGTTTTTCAAATCCACAACTGTGAAACATGTGGCTTCCTTTGGGATGCTACACAAAATGGACGCTGGGTTAGGCACTAGAGGAAATTCCTTCTGTATGACGTCATTGAGTGGACGGAGGTCCTGCATCATCCTCAAAGCCCTGCCCCTTGCCTTCTTGATTGGGTAAATCACTGTTTTACGAGGTGAATTTTATGGCACTTTTATACCTTGCTGTAATAATGCATTTATTGTTTCTTTTATTCCTTCCTCTATCTCTCTTGATAACGGGTACTGCTTTACTCTAAGCTGAAGTGCACCTGGTTTCAATTTTATTTTTATGGGCTTGACCTCTTACAAAAGCCCTACATCGTATGGTCCTGTTGTCCATAATTCTGGCAGCACCTTTTTCATATCCTCATCAAATATAGTGGGTGGTGCATTAACGCTAGCCATGAGGGGGTTGTGTATTTCTCTATGCTGGATCATTATATCACATGGTACACTTATTTCCATTATAATCTCCCCATCTGTATCATTGTCAGTGAACAATTCTTCATCAGTCAAATCACACAAAGCTATGTTTCGATCTCTGCACAGCACTGTTCTCCATTCGCATCCATGCCTGTACAGTCCTATCACTTCAATACGTTTGCTTGAAACTTGTACCCCTACTAAATCAACTGACATAATTGTACCTGGCACAACATCTGTATTCACAATGGGGCGGAACACAAAATCAGATGGCACTCTCCATTCTTTTCGCGTTATCTCGGGCACCACCCTAGCAAGCACCCATATTCCATAGATGAACATGTGGATGTCTATGGGCACTCCTCTCACTGCTATTTCATTTGTCATAGTACTTATCAGTAACATAGCTCTTACAGGGCATACCCCTGGAGTGGAGTACACTATCCCTCATTCTGTAAAGGAGATTGTCATATTCAATTTGCTCAAGATGTCTCTTCCCAACAAATTTATTGGGGAGTCTTCATGGTACAATGGGGTGCCTGCACTGTCTTTCCCCCACCCATATGTCTAAATCTGTTGTGTAAGGAACTTTTAAAATAGCCCCAGAGAACCCATGTGTTTCCAAATGTTTTCCTGAAAACGGGAACCGGCCTTCCATGAGGCACGATTTTTCAGCTCCCGAATCCACCATAAAGATGAACTGTTTGTTGCCTATCCCCGCACCCACGAGTGGTTCCTCTTCTGCACGTAGGGTAGTTGATAGGACTGGACACGCAAGTGCTTTCTGTGGGCTGTCCTAGTCTGGGTATGTTTCTGTTCCAGGAACTGAGAAGACATTTCGCCTCATTACGAGTAGCGCGGTAAGAACGGGGTCATTACCGGCATGGAGGAACGAGCGGGTCCGTGCTCGTATGACGCCGCTAAAAGCAGGTGATTACGAGTGCGCGAGCACGCGCAAACCCCCATGCCAGTAATGGCCATCCCGGCATGCCGCTAAAGGCCCTCCAACCCCCCGATAGCACCATCACGGGACCCACCGATACCGGCACCGCCTAGGAGGAACCCCTTAATACCGACCCGGTAATAACAACATGCTAAACCGGGCTCGTAATACCGGACCCGGAAGTAAAGTCATCGCGTCGGAACGGGAAATGGGCCGGTGGCCATCTTTAAAAACACAATCCATTGCAATCCTCCCAAACCACCAGTTGTTACCAGGAGAGCTCAGTGGCAATACTTTCGTAATATCAAAGGCAACCCGGAAGACCACCCCCCGGCTGCGGAAACAGCGCTTTTCAGATGCTGAATTGAACATGCTTGCGGACACCCTTGCTGCACATGTTCATGTCATCAAATCCCAGAACCTGAAGCGGGAGGTGCAGCACCGCAAGAAGGAGATCTGACTGGAGGTAGCCCGCAAGGTCTCCGCTGTTGGAACCTGCCTCGGACTGTTAGTGATTGCAAGAAGAGGTGGGACGACCTCCACCTCAGGGTCCGTAACATCCTTGCAAGCAACAGGAGGGAGGCCATGGTCACAGGCGGGGGTCCCCACTCTCCTGCCAAACTGACCACCTGGGAGGAGACAGCAAGCACCTTCATCAGTCCGGAGTAAATCGAGGGATTTGGGGAGATGGAGACGGGTGCGGCAACATCACCAGAAGGAGGTGAGTGACCCTGCACATCCCTGTAGGGGAAACCATGACGTAGAACAAGTGATGTGGAAGAGAGTCTAGGCAAGGCAATGCATGCCGCAACACCCACATAAACATATCCAAGTCCAGATGGAGGGCCAAACCCTGCCACACAGAAATGCATGCTGAGTGCCAATCCCATTACCAACACACAGCCAACACACATGGACCGTGCCCATGTATTACATCACACAAACCCCAATACAACGGGATGCCACCTGCCATGCAGCAAATGCCAAAATGCCCACTCAGACTACCCTGTGCGACACACCCGTAAGACATGAAAGCATGATGAAATAAATAATGAACAGCACCATAGTATGCTTCTGGCATGTAACACCATCACTGATGCCCTGCATTTCTTCTACCCCCCCCCAGGCACCAATGGAGAAGATGCCAGCCAAGATACCACTGCGAGAGCATCCACGTTCCGCCCACAGAAAAGGGCTACTGACACCACCACCTCCAGGGCAGGCTCACAGCCCACACCTACAGCCAGTGTGCCTGACACAGTCGAGACCCAGCTGCCCACACCCACACCAGTGCAAGGGGAGTGCCTAGAAGCACTGGCCCCCACCGAAGATGACTTTGAGGAAAATGTGGACCAGGAAGTGACATGTACACCCACTCCAAGCCCCGTGTCCACCGTTTAAACCAATACACCCATTGTGAGAAAAAACATAATGCCTGGACATTTTTCATTTTGTGTGTATCCATTTAATGTATGACGGTGTTCCGTGCCCAAATCCAAACATTCCCTGTGTGTATGTCCACATGGACCCGGTGTGTCACTGACACATGTCTATCAAAGTCCCTGTGGTTCAGAAGTATTTGTGAATCAGTGATTGGTGTACTGCATGGCCATCCTGTACATCACGTACTGGCAGGGGTGCTGCCTCACCTCCGTCTCCATCCTCATCATCCTCACCCGGTGCATGCCTGTCAATGTCAGGTGGCAGTGGTACATTTCTCCGGACACACATTTTGTGCAGCATGACACAGGCCATGGTGATCTTTGCCACCTTCTCAGGCCTATAAAGGAGTGCTCCACCAGACCTGCTTAGGCAGCGGAACCGCGCCTTCAACAGGCCAAAGGTCTGCTCAATCACAACATGGCTACGGGTGTGTACACGATTGTACTCCTCTTCATGGCTGTTCTGCGGGTTCTGCACAGGGCTAAGTAGCCACGGCTTCAAGGGATATCCTCCATCACCTGCAAGCAAATACAAATAGCTGTGTGTCACTCTGAGCTGCCACCTTCTGAAATCACAGTCATGGCCGCAGCAATTTGGTGTGGACATGCACATGTCCCTGTACGTATGCACGAATGTCATCTAGATGCATACTATACTGCTATGAGGTGTGGTAGTCTGGATGGCGTTCAATAGATGATGCAGGGTGAAATAATGCATGCTGAGGCGGATGTACTGTGGTTGTACGACAATGTTTAGCCTCAAATTTATGCTGTGTATACTACACTGTGCATGGACACACTAGCCACATTGGCACAGTTGCAATCCTGTTTAGTTATGCATTGCTTGACATACACATGGTGGTCAGGTTGTGCGTCTTACATGTGGTCATTGATATGCGTTAATGGTCAGATGTGTGGCAATGATGTGTCCTGTTGGGGTTTTGGGGTTCAGGTCAGGTATCATTAGCTCTGCGTACATTCTCCACTCACCGTCCATTCCCACCCAGGTGGTGTATGCATCCCCCCCATTCCCACCCAGGTTGGGTATGCACCCCCCCAATTCCCACCCAGGTGGGGTATGCATCCCCCCATTCCCACCCAGGTGGGGTATGAATCGCAACACATCCCTACCCTGATGCACTGCCATGGGTCAGTCAGGCAACTCACCAAGCAGCCAGGCACGTGGTCAAGCATGTCGCTCCATGTGACGGGGTAGCGTGGAGTTACTCAGCACCATGGCATCATGTGTTGGTCCGGGAAATCGGGCGCAGCAATGTGTGATGATCTTGCTGGAATCACATACCATCTGCACATTGATGGAGTGGTACAGCTTGCGATTGCGGTACACTGCCTCTACCGCATGGGGGACTACCAATTCTACATGGGTGCAGTCCAGGGCACCAACACAATTGGGCATGCCTTCCAGTGCATGGAAGCCTACTTTGGTGTCGGCTATCTCCTAGGCAGTCTGTGGTAGGGATATGTGGGTGCTAACGTTCTTCAGGAGTGCATCCAGCACTTGGTTCAGCATGCGTGAAAATAGTGGTTGAGAAATGCCATGCAGCTGGCCCACTGTGTGCTGGTAGGTGCCTGTGGCCAAGAAGTGGATCACAGACACCACCTTTAGTAGTGGGGGGGTGGCAGTGTGTATTTCTATCAGGCTGTCAATGTCGTTGTGTATCATGTCCACTATGGTGGTGATGGTGTCCCGGTCCAACCGGTACAGGGTGTGGATTTGGGGTTAGATTGAATGGACGGGGTCTGATGCGAGGGATAGGTGGCTGCCTACGTGGAACTACTGGCTGCACTGGTGGTAATTGCTGGGCCTGTCTCTCCCTCCTTCTCCTCCTGTGTCTCCTCTCTGCTGCCTGTTGTTGCTGCTGTTGTTGTTGTTGTTGTTGTAGTTGCTGTTGTTGCTGTAGTTGTAGCAGTATAGGCATGTCCTCCAGCGCCATGATTGCAACAGCTAGTGGTAGCATTTTGGTGTCGGAAGGGGTGTGGTGTGCGGGTGTACTCCTTTTACACTGGGCCAGACTCTATTGAGTCCTCCTGTGGTTATTGTGTGCACCTGTGCCAGTTGCCTTGATAGCTGATTGCTGTGTATGGGTGGTCCGCGATGCCTGCATGGCCGCCATCGTGCAGCCCCTAATTGCCGCCTTCGGGATGCCGGTATTTGCATGCCCGCGTGGGTTGTGATGTCCTCCAATTACCGGCATGCTGGTATTTGCTCCCCGAAGGGGAGCGTGTACACGCCCATGCCGGTATGAGGGGGCACAGTACCAGTGGTGCTGGTATTGGTGGGTTGTCGGGTCGTAATGACCCGGACCCGTTAACGATGCTGCTATTACCATTCCGCCTTCCTTTTTTCATTATCTCCATTCTCGTAATGAGGCCCATTGTCTGCTATTACTGCTGCGCTGCGGAACGGTGCCAGTGCACCGTTGGCAGCTGTTGCAAAAATGTTAGTGTGTGCATTTCCCATCGTGTTCTGACGTGCTGTCTGTTGTTGTATGCCTTGCTGCTGGGGCTGCTGTCTGGGTTGCGGATACTCATTATAGCACTGGTTGTGTTGCCCACCCCCACCCATTAGTAACCCATGAGGACTACCTGGATGTGGGTGGCTAAATTGCTGTTCGTTTCCCATTGGAGGTGGCCCTTGGTAGTATCCCGTTGGTCGCATCCGGCATTCTCTAGAAAAATGTCCCCACCTCAATTCCAACACAATCCTGGTCCTCCCCTCATTCCTTGCCCTCCAAACCCTCCATTTTCCACTCCCCCAAATCCTCCTCTCTGTCCCCAATACCCACCTCGTCCTCTTGCGGGTCTGCTGTGCCATTGCGGCCCTTCGTATTGCTCCTCTCCTGCCCATTGCTATTGTCCTTTTGCAGCCCAAGTTGCTGCCATCCTCGCTGGCGTATTTCCTGAATAGTAGGGCTGAATTTATTGCCATGACGTTCACTAGTTTTTTCTGAACCAACTTTGCTTCGTCTGCCAACCTTCTCTCTGCTATCTCCTTTTCTCTTTCTTTGATCCTCCTACAATGGTGCACTATTGTGCTCTGAATCTCCGGCCAGCCTTTGGCTTCAATCCCAGCTATTATATCCAAGGCCTTCTGTACCCCCAGGGGGAGCCCCTGCTTAATTATAAAATAGAACAGGGCTCTGAATTGGTCCCATGCCGTGCCAGTTTCTGATCTCCACATGTCCTGCACCCGAAGGATGAATTGCGCAGCCTCTTCCTCTTCTCCCATAGTGCATTGCATCACTAAATGCAAGTCTGGGGTGTCTGTGAAGGCTTTCCCCAATGCATCCCACACCTGCACCCTCACATTGCTGAACGATGACCCATCATGGCGGTCACAGTTTATTGTTATTCCCGGGAAACCGGCCTTCACCCACACCCTGTCTGCTTGATCTCCAACTGCCGACACCAATAAACTCTTTAAATCTCCTATAGCCAAGGGCACCCTTGCTGTGTGCTTTTCAAATGCGTGTATCCACTTCCCCGCCCCACCTGAAAGTGGAGGGAGCAATTTCAACAAATAGTTTTTGTCCATCCGTGCCATGCTATATAGTGGGGTCTACCTGCTCCCTTATGTATCAGAGGCATCTGTAGTTTGGCCTTACCTCCTTTTTTACTTACCGTTCCCTTCTTCACTTTGCTTACCAACATGTTTCCTACTCTTTGCCTCAGTCTCCCTTGCCATCTTGGGAACCCTCCCCCATCCTCTGGGTCCTCCGTAATGGGAGCGAAAATCCTGCCGCTGCTAACCCCTCTTCGTACTCATCTAGATCACTCCAGACTTCATCTATTTCCCTTTCCGAATCTCTCTCTCCTTGTCTCTCTCCTGCCTGGTCACCTGTTGTTTTTGCTCGCACTATCCTTATTGGCTTGTCATTTAAATGTAAGAAGAACTCTCCTAATCTCCACTCATGTTCTTGTCCCTTAGTTCCATTCCCCTGTGGTGGAGGGGAGGGTGTAGACCCCCCACACTGGGTGGAGGTGTCAAATCACTAGCTACACTGGGTGGTACCTCTCCTCCTCCAGGTAGCATCTGTCTTCTATCACACAGTGCTCTTAATCGTGTTATCTCCATTTGTGTGCTGGCAAGTTGTCTTTCTAAATCCCCAGTAAGCCGTGCTATGTCTACAGGAGGGGCACTAGTGGGCCAGTATAGGTCTCTCAGGTCATAAGGTGGCAGGGCCGTGGCAGCTGGGGTTGTCGGGACACTGGGCGCTGGCACGTACAGGGGATCACTGTATCCTGCAGCG
The DNA here is from genome assembly GCF_040938575.1 of Ambystoma mexicanum. NCBI lineage: Eukaryota > Metazoa > Chordata > Amphibia > Caudata > Ambystomatidae > Ambystoma > Ambystoma mexicanum. The sequence goes on along the minus strand of NC_090939.1, from coordinate 233,459,115 downwards.
GGCCTCGTTAGTAGTGGGTAAAGCTTTGTGAGATTATTTTCTCCTATGTTTACTGTACATCCTTCTGCAATTATTCCCTCATCTGCCGTCGGGTCTGTTGGCCCTTCCGAGGACACTTTATTTGCGTTGCTGCTCTGGGATGTTTCTTCAAACATCCTCCATAAATCTAGTATTTCACATCTCTTTTGCAATTGTTTACCTCAGTACTTTGCTAACAAATGGGTTGATTCAAGATCTAACACTCTTTTCTCAAAGGACCATCCTTCTGGCGATATTTGGGACGAGCCCTCTCCTTTTATTTCGGTGAGCCATGGGTCATGATACTTCTGTATTTTTTCACTGTATAAGGGGAGGTGTTGACAAATATGCGCTAAAGGTGTACTCCCTCCCATGACTTCTTGTCCCAATTTTTTCTGTATTTTTCACTCTTATACTTGGTGTATCATACAATGTGACTTAAAAAAGGAATCACTTTCCAGTACTCTTTTAAATACCTATTGACCCACACGAGGTTAAATGTCAATAACTTTTTATTTACACCTTATTTCAGGAACCACAAAACACACTTTTCATCAATGCTCATTTCATAGATAACATGAACACACACACATGTTTTATCGACGGACCAACATAATTGACTTCAACAACATTAAACATGTAACATGTACTACCTTCCGATGTGAATCCCCCCTGTTTTGTTCTAGTCTTTTGTTTCTTGTTCTTATTTTCTCATTCACTCCCACCTCTGAGCCCCCTTCGGCTACCTCCTTCAAGAATTCTGCTCACACGCAAAAAGAATATTCTAAATTACTACTCCGAGTCTACTAAATATATGAGACTCCTACGTTTTCTCTTTGTCTGCACTTATATCCTGCACTGGTCGAGACAATACTATGATGCGCCGCCTTCTACCCCCCTTCGGAGCTAGGATCCCGTATTCCTTTTTATCTCTTTGTCCACAACAACCTAATGGCCATATAAAGGATAGATAAGAAAAGCCTATCCTTATATTTTCACTCACACAGTCCCTAAAACCCAAATTTCAATTTGCCCTATTCTCCCGCTCTTATCCTTACACCAATTTTTTCGCAATTTTGCCCCTCATTTGAGAATCTTGCAACCAGTACTCACGTGTGTGGGGTGGTCTGAGAGCCTCCGTTCACGGTCTATCCACAATCGGGCCGCACCCCAACCAAGCCGTGACCCACCATGGCGCGCAGTTGGGTATTTGCAAAGATGACGGGGACCCTTGGAACCTTTCTGTTTGTGCGCACACTGTTCGACTGCGGAGGCAATGATTTTGCTGGGGGCATCCTGGATCTCGCTGCACGGCACAGGGGCCTCTCTCGGCGCACCTTTCTTGAATCACATCAACGGGGTCACCAATTGTAAAGGCTCACTCCCCAACTAACCAATACAAACTTGTTTAATATAACACATCCCAGTAGGGAATGAAACTAGGAGAACAGGTTGCAAGATTAATAAGTCTTTATATAAAGTTGGCATCCAAAGAACTCTGCTGCCTCGAGAGCGCTCTGGCAAACAATACACTTACATGGAATTATAAAGCAAAACAGCATCATCAATGACATCATTAATATAGGGTATTACATTAGTACAGGATTGGTTGGGGAGTGATGTCACATATGGTCATGCAGGCGCTGCTTCTTCCGGATAGGCTGCCCAGTTGGCGGGAGGGTGAGCGTCACAAGGTCCAGCTGCGTGTGTCCAGGAGGGGTGAGGGTTGGGTCACGACGAGATAGGGTTGACACTAACTAAGCTTGCATGAGAAACTACCACTAGATATATAATAAATGATAATCATTACTACACCTTTGGGTAAATCTTTGCAAACCTATAAATTGCATTCACATGATTACATCGTCTTTCATTGAGACTTTTATGAGATCTGGGGCTTAGGGGTCTTGTCCCTCAGGATAACCTGGGTGACTGTGTGGGTCTTAAAACATCAAGGCGAGCGGGGAGTATAATTGACATATGTTTGTTTTAAGACAGAATATACTGCAACAGAGGTCTGAATTTAATAGGGGCACTCTGGGGTGGGCTGCACAGCAGGGTCACACTTCTGGCACATCAAGTTAATACCTTAGGAGGGCACAGGGTTATGTTGGCAGTAATTTTCCAACAGCTGGGGCAAGAGGGTAGGAGCAGATTTTGTGGAGATGGATGAGCTACAAGTCATGGTTCGAGCCGGTTCACACACAGGACAGTGATCACAGAGGAAGAGTGAGATGTTACATTTTACTATTTGTTTCAATTATCCCCGGTGCATCCGTGAGAAAGGGATTTGTGAGGCTTTCAGACAGAGGAAGAAAAGGTGGGGGCTATGAGCGCGCTGTGCGCGGCACTGCAGAGGGGAGAGAAGCCTTTTTGTAGTATCAGAATGAGGCCTAGTCCAAAGATGAAGTGGTCGGCACACAAAATGGAAGCCAAGTGTATCCCTCAATTTCCCCACCTATGCTGATGTTAGGATAAGGGCAATGGAGACGTCCCCCGCTAGTGCGTGAGCAAGTGGTCCATATCATGCAGAATGTATGAGGGGGGCCCAAACAGCCCGTCACTCCCACACAATAGGCAACCTATATTGCAATCTTCCCTTCTGGTCATAAATAAAATGCTCATGGCTCCTAGGGAAGAAAATCAATCTAATTATCTAGCCTGCAAAAGGCTATGTCAGGAACTCCAAAATGCAGTCACGTCATCAGATGCGCGTTCACAGATGACTAAAGAGCACATCAACGAGCTTGAGGCATGGATTGCCAAGATGGAGGTCTGCCGCTTAACGTTTATGTCTTCTCTAGACAATATCAGCAACAGCTGACCCATTTAAAGTATGAGGAATTAGAAAACCATGTGCATCGCAATAACCTCTGTGTTCTTAGCTCAATGGAGAGGATACAAAGATGGTCATTGCAGAATTCTTTGCCTGGACTGTCTTAGACAGGATGAATTTGAAGTTTTGGAATGAGATGTAGCAGATGCATTAGTTCTCCTTTAGGTGACCTCACTCTTGTAATAAGACATAACCCATGATGATTTATTCAGGAAATGTCCTTTTGCTGGAACAAATACCCAGGCAACGCTATGATTCTACTCCGAAGAAAGATATGGAGGGTTAAGAACATGGAGATTACAGACAGCAGGGCACTGCTTTGTGAGAGAATTCAGCACTCACACTAAAGAGTAGAAGACAACTTAAAAGAAAAACCACCGTTAAGACGGACAAAATCATACGGAATCCGAAGACATGGTTTAATAAGAGAAGGGTGAAAATCGGCAGTCGTTTTAAGATCAAAAGATCAAAGGACAATTTATTGTAATGCTACTGGCAAGTCGTCAGCCATGTGAAGAACTTCATGCAAACTTCCAAGATAAGAATGAGAGCTAACTCAACAGATGAAAAAAAGCCTTTTGTAATGTAAACAAAGGAGAGAAAAAAAGACAAAGACAAATAGATGCAAGTGCTATGGAGGAAACTCGGCACATGAACATTTAAGACTAGTCACACCTACCATCCAAACACTGCTCCAATGCGGTACAGACTCAAGTCTTCAATTATACTGCTCATTTCATTCATCTGAACTCTTTTGTTGTTGTAGCCACGTCTACCATCTTCTGACGACTATAAATTGAGCTGCCACGCGCACCAGCACACGCACCAAGTGAGAGTACCAGCTGAGTACTGAATGCTCGTCTTCTCCAAACGCTGCTGCAACGCGCTACTGACTCAAGTCTTCAATTATACTGCTCATTTCATTCATCTGAACTCTTTTGTTGTTGTAGCCATGCCTAGCATCTTCTGACGACTACAAATTGAGCCACCACGTGCACCAGCGCACGTGCACCTAGCGAGAGTACCAGCTGAGTACTGTCTGCTCCAAACGCTGTTCCAACGCGCTACGGCCTCAAGTCTTCAATTGTACTGCTCATTTCATTCATCTGAACTCTTTTGTTGTTGTACCCTCGCCTACCATCTTCTGACGACTACAAATTGAGCTGCCACGCGCACCAGCGCACGCACCTAGCGAGAGTACCAGCTGAGTACTGACTGCTCGTCTGCTCCAAATGCTGCTCCAATGCGCTACAGACTCAAGTTTTCAATTATACTGCTCATTTCATTCATCCAAACTCTTTTGGTATACTATCCAACATACTGGACCCTACTTATCATTTTCAACCAACTATTGAACGACTTGAAACACTGATATTGCCCTTTTTTCATTTAGTTGTTGTAGCCACGCCTACCATCTTCTGACGGCTACCAATTGAGTCGCCACGCTCACCAGCATTCGCACACCTAGCGAGAGTACCAGCTGAGTACTGACTGGCTCCTCGACTAACTGTTGCGCTCAGCTTTCCATTAAGCTGCTTGCTCTGAAATCACCCGTGACCCGTAGCATGCCCGCCCTTGCGGAACATGTTTCGTCTCACATCAGGTATGAAACAACCCCCCCCATTTCGGCCAACATTTACCACCAGAGAAAACCACGAGGGCGCAATTCACCCCCCTGACCCCTACCTCATCTAAACTCTCAGCTCCCAAACCAGACATTTGAAACCCTACTCACACTAGAGGCAGAACACTGGATTGGTTTACAGACCTTAATTGTAATACCAAGATCCTCTCCAACATACATTGCCCTTGGTCAGACCATCACGTTATTTCCTTCACCATCCAGCAAAAGCCTCTCCCAGAACCCCCCGCTACTATAGCACCTTCAGCCTTCACGAGAAACAAACGGAACATAACTGCTGAGAAACTACTGCCATTATTGCTCCCTATCACTAACTGCACAAATAATGCTAATCTGGACCCATCCCTGATGGTTGAGCTCTACAATCAAACCTTACTAGATGCTGTAGACAAAGTACCACCATTATGTTTGAGAAAAGCCAAACCACTAGCCTACCTGAACACATGGTATACTACTAATCTTAAAGCCATGCACAGTACCAAAAGAGCAGCAGAATCTAACTGGAAAAAACAACCCAGTGAATTGAATAAAGAGAGTTTTAATAGCGCTTCTAATAAATACAAATAAGCTATCCTCCAAACTAAAAGTGACATTTACAACGAGAGAATCATGAAAGTAACTCCAGTACTAAAGAGTTATTTGCTATCCTTCGAGAATTAGAATCTCCTGTGCCACCTCAAGAATCGTGACTCAAAGACACAACATGGTGCACTAACATTCAAAAAGCCCTCTTGGACAAAATGTCTTTACTACAAATTAAAACTGAAACCAAAATGCAATTTGATTTTGCACTAGTCTCCGTAACGGAAGTGACCAAAATCATTTCGAGTCTTAAACTGTCTAGATGCCAGGGGGACATCAGTCAAGCCACAGTTAACAAAGATTTGGGGGAGGAGCTCGCTCCTTTCATCACCTCACTAATAAATGCCTCCTTCGAAACAAGTACCGTCCTGACTAACCTCAAAGATGCTTGGGTCCTCGAACTACTTGAAAAACCTACGCTAGATCCTAACAACCCAACCAAATACCGGCCTATAACAACAGCTCCATTCTTACTTAAAACTCAAAAACTAAAACTCAAAACCACCTAGAATCTAATAACCTCTTAGGCTTTCGCCAGTCAGGTTTCAGACCCGGACACGGCACAGCATCATCTCTCATAGACCTTAACATACAAATGGACGAGCTTAAAGACAAGGGTAATTTAGCACTCCTCCTCCTACTAGATCTATCAGCAGATTTTGACCTGGTCATTCATAAAGTACTCTGCAAACACCTCGCCTCGGTGGCCCATTTCACAGCTAAAGCTACAAAATGGATATAATCTTTCCTCTCAAATACAGTAGAGTATTCGCCCTGACTGCAGCTGCTGAGCCTGCCCCAGGCTCCTTGCGTTTCACCTATGCTATACAACATCTTTACTAAGCCACTTTTTGACCATCTGGAAGCTTTGGGTGTCATCTATACTAACTATGCGGATAACACCCAAAGTCTCATCCCTATCACAGGCTCATATGACACTGACTCCAAACTACTAAATGAAGTCCACCAAACTATCCAGGCTTGGATGGCTATCCACGGCTTATGCCTAAATGACGACAAAACCAAGCTACTCCTTATTAGCTCACAAAACAGGCTGAACAAACTAGACAACCAATTTAAATCCTTCGACATGACAGCAACACCATAACAGTATCTAAAAAAGTCAAACCCCTTGGTGTTTACCTCAACTCTGCCCTTACACTAACGACACAAGTTAAGGTGACAGCCTCTGCGGCTGCCTACACCTCAAAACTCATTACTGCCTGCAGACCTTTTCTCTCAACAGACAATTGTATCACCTTAGCCAGAGCCCTCATATTATCTAGACTAGACTTCTGTAATGCCTTATATGTTGTCACAAACAGCTGCAACCTGAAAAAACTCCAGGTGCTACAAAACAATGCCTTAAGAGCAGCATTGAACATCCCTAGGAAGAATCACATTACCTTGGCAAGACGTAACGTCCACTGGCTCCCAGTGCAGGATTGAATTTCCTTCAAAACATTATCACTGACGCACAAGTGCCTCTCAAATGTAGCCCCAAAATATCTAACGAACAAATTCACAAAAAACCAAACCAACATACCCACGCGGTCTATACATGCACACCTCTCAACTATCCCCAGATTCAAACGTCAGAAAGCAGGCGGTAATAGCTTCCCAGTGCTTGCGTCCAAATTCTGGAACAATTTGCCACTGGCATTAAGAGCTGAACCATCCTTTTCGACCTGTAGAAAAAGATTGAAAACCTGGCTTTTTGCACATGAGCAGTAATGTGCCACTGCTGTCACTCACAATCATACGCTATTACCGAAAGTCTCCTATATAACATCTGTTTTTGCATTCTATGTTAACCTGCCCCTGTAATTATGAACTGTACACCTTGAAATGGTTAACCATCTACTCTGCTGTCTAACTCTAATGCAATGTCTTTTCTTAATGTAACCTCAAAGTATTCTTAACAACTGCGGCTAGTTACCTTCTGGTTATGTGCGCAATATAAATTCATAAATAAATAAATAAAATGCACATTTTTGTCCTCATGAATATTAATAAGGGATATCCTGAAAACCTGTCAGGATCCCGGCCCTCAAGGCCTGGAGTTGGTCAACCCACGTTTGGTCTGTCAGCACTGGTTCCCTCTTCCTAGAATGCATTTCCGAAGTTCATCAATTGCACTCTTTTTGCTGCATATTTTCTCCCTTTACCACACTCTCCTTAACAACCACCAATGTTCTGTAGATGTCATCTATTTTTTGGGCTCATGGCTCCACTACTGTGGTCACGTGACCATAAACATGAAATAAAGGTTCATCTTATTCCAGATTTTGTGCAATAAATGGGGCTACTTCCCCACATGGTGCATTCTCCAAATCCTGTAACAGCAAAACTTAGGGATGTAGTGGTAAATCCCAAAATAACTATTATTAAACACATATGGTATCTTATTCGCAACAAGGTAGCCAAGCAAGCTAAAAAAGCAAATACATTTATGGATTTAGCTAGATTTTGGGTTATAAAGTGAACTAGCGTAAAACTAAGAAGAGCTTGTTCATGGTTTGTTTAGTGTTGATGTACTGATGGCTCCGTCTGTGGGGTTTATGTGTTTGTAGTGTGAGACCGTTAAAAGATCTTAGAGGTGGTATTGTACCAAAATGTCGCCCTCATTAGTTCACCACCGCAGTCACTGCGACTTTGGAGGCGCACAAAATCAGGGCGACATTTACTGCGCCCAAGCAGAGCGGGGGTTGCGGACGTGTCCCCCGCTCTACTTGGGAGCAGTAACGGGAGTCGGGGGTTGCGGGGTTGTCCCCCGCTTACCATTTTGGAAAGCGGGGGACACGCAAGAAAAAAAAAAAGAATAGCACCATGCAGCGTCAGCTCTAACCCACGTTAGTGGGAAGAGCTGACGCTGCAGGGATTGCAGAGTGCTGACGGAACACGCAGAAGTGTGCCGCCCTAAAGGTAAGTGGGGTGGGGGTTTGGGAGAGGTAATGCAGTCTGGGGGAAGCAGGCATAGTGATAGATGTGATCACTGCGCCGCGCCGTAACTGACGTCGATATTTTCCGCCGTCACAGTTACATCGGCGCAGTGATGACATAGATCCTTAGAGGTGAGTCGGTTAGTCAGATAAAAGAGAGTGTAGGCCTTGCAGGGCAAAACAACTTGTATCGCTACCCTCCTCCCACTGGCCTCTTGCAGACAAGTCTCGTTTCACCAGCTCACACTGCCACTGTCATTCTCTCTCTCTCCGTCTCAAATCGATACATTGCATGAAATGTGCACCAAACCATGCATCTGTGAGTTGGTAGATGAGGGGGAGGGGCAGTCTGGAAACTCCACTGAATTATCATAAACTACATGCTAAGGGTCATGGGATGCAAGAACCTTTGGTTCACAGCAAGGGCTACTTGAAATTTGAGAGCCACAGTCATCTATTTCAACTTCCTTGATATGCTGGTTGTCATGCTGAGAGGCTCCTCAAAACTCGCTCTAGTATGATAAAGTATTGTGCTGGCTGGCCTCCTGGGAATTTTGCCTGTAATGGGCAGGGCCCATCTTGGGAAGAGTGAGAATGTGTTGGTTGGGACAGGGGCCAGTATCCCTGCTCGCTCCTTGTAGAGGTCTAGCCTGCTGTCTTCCATAAGCACTGAAACTGTTCTCACACCCACCAGAATGATATTCCTCCCACCCCGAATGGCCTCAACTCACCATGTTTTCAGCGGCATCATGGCTTTGGTATCAGAGTGATGCTGCAACCCTGCAAGGAGTCCTTTCTTCACGATGCAATGAGGAGCATAAGAGATAGACGGTGGAGTATAGAGTCCTAGAATGTTCAGCACCTTGGGATAAATGGAGTGCGGTGGCTGCAGGTAGGTTAATAGCAGCATGCTGGTAGTGACAGAAAGGGGATTTGGGTGGACGCATAGGATGAGCATTATAATAACACTTCAATCTCGAGTTTGCAGTCCCTCTGGCATCTCGTTAGGTAAGGGCCTCTGGTCGATGTCACTGCAAGGCTTTGTGGCACAGGTAAAGGAACATTCAGGGAGGTTGTTTTCGGTGGAAGGACTGGCAGGCAAGAGGAATTGACACCCTAAAAGATTCAAAATGTGTCAATTCTATAATAAAATAGAACAAAGGCTAGAATAGTCTTCTGGGCTCTAAGCTACTCAGGGGGATCGCAGTCATAGTTTAGCTCCAAGTGCCATACCAGAGGAAAATATATATTTTCATATCAATTTAATTCTGCCGATCAGGGACATACAGCCTGAAATGACATGCAAATCTCCTCTGCAAGATTATCAATGGCACTCTGGACACATGTTTCAGTTCACTTGGGACTAATCAGTGCGGTGCATCTGCCTGTCTAAACACAAAGAGCAAATGGTGCACACCTGGATTCCCCCAGTCACTTTGGGTGAAACCCTAAGGCATTTCAAGTTAGAGCAGTTTGACAAATCCTGCCTGTGTCTCATGAACATATACCTAATAAAGGTTAAAAGTACTCAGGGTATATTATGAAAGGAAACAAAATGATGGCATTTGTACAGAAAGCTAATATCAAAATGATAAGGAACAGTAATATAATTGGCACCAGACAGGGATTGAGGGGAGTGTGCGTCAAAGGCTTATCAGTGGACAGATGAAGGAACTTGATGAAAATTTGATAGGAGCACCTTGATACAAAGTCATTCCCTGTGCCAAGTTGTTAGCATGCAAAGCCATGAGCAACCTGCCACCTGGACGTAGACGGGGCCTTGTAGAGGGAGAATAGAGCTTCCTGTTCTAAAAGGGGAACATCATTTCAAGTGATCTGCAGCACAATCGTTCATTAGTCTGCTTTCTTGAATGACAACTTTTAGACCAGTTTCAGGTGCTCTTCTCTCATATACTCATGTCCTATTTTTATCCCATAAGAAACAAGGAAATGTCCTGTCAGGAAAGACATTTCTCAAAGAAAATGAATTCATTTACTTTGAGAAATTGCTTTCCTGACAGGACATTTCCTTGTTTCTTATCTTACAATTCCCTGATCCTGGACAGAATAGAGGGTGACCCTTATGTGTATAGTATTTTTAACCAATGTCATGGAACGCATTCATTCTGCAAAGACTTCCTTGTTTCTCTTTTGCAGATATCTAGGTGATTGGCAGTTACAAATTTTCTCCTGTCACTGATCAAGCATGAATTGTGGTGATTTTGGCCCAGAGTCATTCCTCACAATGTCTCCTTTGGCTTTGTTCATCGGGTGATATGGCTCACATCTGCTCTCCTTTGGGATCATATTTCCTCCTGGATTAATGGTGGCTAGTAATGATGGAGATCCTCATTGGTGGGGAGCAGTGTGTCTCTGCGGCCTTGCCAATGTGGATAAGGAGCATATTTTTTTCAATTTGTCTAGTGCAGACCCTGGGGCAGGAATAATAGATGATAATCAAGATTGCAGATTGGCCTGTAGCGTGGTTTCGCTTTCCATATTTCTGGGGTTGTCTGTTATTTTTGCAGTCTTTTCTTTGCTTCCATATCTTTCAATGTCATTTTAGAGGATTTATCAATACACATTTTTGCTGCAAGGAGACCCTCTTTAGACTGCGTTATGGATGTGATTCTTGACTATTCATGCTATAGGAGAAAAGTCCTTTCCATTAGTAGACAATGGTCCATAGCCATACAGTGGATTCTGCAACTGTCAGTAATGTTGTGGGTCAAGCAATTTAAGTGAGCATGATGTCACAACTGACATGTTCATCAGGTGATATAGCACATGTCTGCCTGCTTTCAGGATTTTGTCTGCTACTAGGCTAATGGTGGCTAGTAATGATGGGACACCTCCTAAGGGGACATGTACTCTGGGTGACCTTGTGGATTTGGATACGTTTCTGGTGTCTGGTTTTGTCCAAATCAAGCCCCATTGGCAAAAATGCTTCTGAGGACTCGTCTGGATGGAGTGGTTTTGGACCTCGCTGATCTAGTTGCCGGCTCCAGGCACGATTTGTGGGTAGAGGCTCCTCACCCTAACTGTGTAAGTGCAGCCCTCTTCTGTTCTCTAAGGCCACTCCTGTTGAAATATTCCATAATCTGGTGCTATCTCTGCCAGAATTGGTGGTTTTCCAGAGGGTTATTTGATGGCATCTGGCGTATTCAGGGGACCCTTGAGTGCAAATGTATTGTGTTTTCAGTAGGACCCTCTAGGAGGCCTCAGGGACGTCTGAGTATTTCTTGCTCTCTATATATCTCTTGTACCCAGTCCTCCTTGTGCTTCTATTAAGAACTGATGGCAAGGAGTTGGGAGTTTTAGGGTTCATTGCCCAGAGACCCTCTGACATAGATTTCGTTTGCACTAGGGGGCGCTCTTCCTCCAGTGGGAGTGGTTAGTACTTTTCTAAATGTCAGCACTTGGCAGGTCGATTCCTGTGGCAGCAAATCATTGGGAGAGAGAGGGGGTGGGCTAACTCTCTCTAGGTGCCTGTGCATCTGTGTGTAATTTGCATACCTGGGTGCTGTTTTGTGTGAGTTTGTATGTGTGTGTGTATGTGTGTATCGCTCAGCAAAATCGAACTATTGGCTTTTATGGATCTCTCATTATTATTTGTTTTACATAAAACCTTGTTAAGGGGACGTTATGGTTAAGTTGCGCTACTAAAAACCTGTGAAATTCTGTAAAAAAACTTTAGAAACGTCACATTATGGTTCCAAGTTAAACCGAAAAACCCCTGAAATTCGCCAGTTATGGTAGCCTAGGCAACCATAACTGCCCGCACCACTGTGCACTGCTAACACTGACACCCAGGACATCAAAGATGACATCACAAATGTCATTGATGACATCACTGATGACATCACATGTGTAGCCCCTTCGTTTTTCTTCACTGCCATATATAGGCAAGGTGGATTCATTTACTGACAGTCAGAAACTTAACTTTCAAAAGGTATTACATTTATACATATTGCTATTCTCACATGTTCTTACAATACTTTCCTTACATTTTAATCCCATCTTATGATGTACATATATAGGGGAAGAAGCAGGCCTGCAACACAGCCATCATTTATGAGCGTGAATACAACCATGTACATTATACACAGTTGCTTATGATACTGTCTCCTGTTTGCTTACTTTTCTCTCCACATTTAAGCCTCATATTTGTATGAATTGTAGTCTATGTTTTGTGGGTATTACTAGAAATATGTATGTAGCATGTGATGAATTATTAGCCACTTAGTACATGTTTCACAGACCAGAAAGGTCTCCAAGAGAAGCATTCACCGTTTTATTATACAACTTTGTAAAATACAAATATAGCACCTCTGTGGTGTATGCTGCAGCCTATACCTACATTTCTGTATGAGTAAGTTCCTGTACTAGAAAGAACACTGTAATGGAATTTTCTTTAGAACACTACATTGCGTGATGAAGTGTACAGTTTATTACACATGTCCCGATAACCCCTGATACTGTTTTGCCAAAATTACATTCACAACCCCTTGTCTGAAAAGTAAATACACATGTGATGTTATCAGTGATGTCATCAATGACATTTGTGATGTCATCTTTGATATCCTGGGTGTTAGTGTTAGTCATTTATGTGATCCAATGCCCCTGCGGCCTACGCTACGTAGGCCAAACTTCAAGACCTGTTCACAAATATATTAGTGAAAACAGATCCAGGATACGTTGTAAAACCCTCGCTTTCCCTCTGGTCCACCATTTCAATGAATACCAACATGATCCAGATTCCTTCTCCTGGTGGGTGGTGGATAAAGTTCAGAACAAAACCAACATTGCCAACGCCCTGAATTTCAAAGAAGCTTGGTGGATGCACAAACTCAAATCCACCTCCACTGGCCTTAATGAGGCCCAACCAGGACCATTCAACACTTAATTCTTCCAGCCCTTGTATACCGTAGTCCCCCCTGGATCCCTTTGTACCCATCGAACGTGTTATCTACTTCATGCTGTCCCCGAGCTCCCTCTACCCATAACGGAACTCACAGACACATTACCTCTTCTAGGATTACCCTGAGCACTATAACAACATGATGATAGCCGTGGGTCTCCACCCTTGAACCTGAGACTCAGCCACATGTTTTCTACTGTGACTCAGACCTATCTCACAACAGCGGTCCACTTATGGAAAATTGTTGAGTCCACACTTGTGCTGTCTACGACTCCAGTATCTACACAATTGTACACTAGCTGGGATAGGAATCATAATGGTTGTTGTTATAGACATATGCTCATGTATATCTCAACTTGCTCCGGACTTCTACATATTGCATTGATATAATCCTCCTACTATTCCATTACCAATGCATTTGTACACCACACGGGATAGCAATCTCAATGTTTCCAGTTATAGATGCATGCATGCGTGTATCTTGACTTGCTTCTGACTTCTGCACGTTCATTTATACTACTCCTGACCTGTGTCCAATTTTTGCATTTGCAATGATGTGATTGCCTATTACACTGTGTCATATTTATTGGTTTGTATGTTTGCCTGTCATTTTTTAACTCTGAACCTGATCGGGTGCGTCCCTGCCTAGGTTCTTGAGCATCCGTTTCACTCACAGACTCTTTATTTAGCGAGATCCATCAATCCCTCATGCCTCGCTCTTGAAATCAGAAGCACTGTCATGCTTGCTACTTGCGGTTCATTTTGACTTCTCACAGGGCTGCTGCCGATTTTATTTCATGCAGTTGCTACTTTTGGCACTCCACCTTGGGCAGTGATTTCTCCCCTGCTCACCTTCGTTCTAGATGTACCGACCTTACATGCTCTCTAACATCATATTGCATGGCAGGCTTTCGGGTACACCCACGCACTCCTTCTTCCAAGGCCCTATCCCATGGTCCCGCGGAGTTGCTGATGCAGCGAGCCACTACTCTTTGGAGCCCGCGCAGCATGGGCGCTAGACACTTTTCTCCAAGCCAGCACTAATGAGACACTATCCCCATGCGCATACGCAGTGGTGTCCTATACGAACGCGCACATATGCAGCTCATTTTTGCAGAGCCAGCACAGGCGCCATTACCAGACTCCGGTCCTGCTCCTGTTTGTCTCGACTGTTGCAGGTATGCTTCCAACATACTGGTGTATGCCGAACTACATCCACTTCCTTTTTTGTGTCCCTGCTGGTCACCAGGCCCCTCACTTACCAGCCCTCTCCCCCTTTTTCTCCCTTTTTTTTCTACACAGGGCGAACTAGACAGAATATATATCTGCTACCCAGCCTTGAAGACTTCACCTCTGGCTCATTTTGCTACAGCCCTCCCCTTGGGCTCTCCATATCAGTAATCTTCTGGTATATTTGGTACCCGCATCATGGTCACTGTTTTTATACAGTTTTTCTGCCTTGTTCTGCTTCGAGGGACTCCCAATGACCAGTGTGTCCCCCTCTCTGTGTGTGCACCCCAGGTTCGTCACACCCTGCTTCCAGCCGGATCTCGCTCTAATACCAGGGTTTTCCTTGCCTGCTCCCCACGGGCCTTCCGCCCGCACTCCGGCTGCCTTCACTACCAATGCCCACTTTGGCGACTCTCGCTCGCCCTCCTGCTCTGCGATGAAACCTTGTGTGTTCATCTACTCCTACTCACAGCACGAACAGTGGTGAGTGGAGTGCTCTTCTGGAACCATATAGGACATGTTCTTATGTATTTGATACATCATATTGACCAGCTCCAGCACTCTGTTGCTGTTTTAACACTGTTCTCCTATTTTTCTACTATTTTATGTTTTCCTAACACAGAGTTCCCTGACTTTTTTGGCCCCAGAAGAAGGCTTCCATCTATTCTGCCGAAACGTCAGCAGCACACAGACTCAGAACTCCCACGGGCTGTATTCAGTGCTGCTTCTTTATTCCTAACATCTCACCCAGACGTAGACCAAATATGAGGTCAGACTTTAGCCGGGCATAGGAGACCTACAATCAATGTCTCCTCCATTTGTACTTTCATCCTGTGTTTTAGCTACCTAATCACTTGGGTCATTTTACTTATGAACAAGTTGTCTGTTAATGTATAAGTGGATGGTTTACACCTTACGACATCTGTAAACATGTTACATTGGATTTCTAATATAACCATGTGTTTGTTCACTACAATGGTCATCATGTACTGTTGTGTATATGTAAAAACTTAAATATTTTGCAAAAGAAAAAGCATCAGCCAACAAATAATAAAAAGCTGAAATGTTGATATGAGTAAGAGATATGTGTTTATCAGCAGCAGGTGTGTTGTTTCCAACAATGGTTGCCCCAGTTGTATGGGCACCCATAAGGGTCTAAAAACAAGTTTGCACTTGAATTACTGTTTGCATCCTTTTGATTCATAGAGGGTAGGACATCCCCCTTGTTATAGCTGGGTGTTAGTGTTAGCAGTGCACAGTGGTGCGGGCAGTTATGGTTGCCTAGGCTACCATAACTGGCGAATTTCAGGGGTTTTTCGGTTTTACTTGGAACCATAATGTGACGTTTATAAAGTTTATTTTACGGAATTTCACAGGTTTTTAGTAGCACAACTTAACCATAACGTCCCCTTAAAAGGGTTTTTTTGTGTGAATTTCACAGGTTTTTTGAAGGGGAACCTAATCATAACAACTGGTTAATGAAGTTTTTTTGCTCAATATACACTATCATCATGTAATCATGGGAGATATATTGTATAATCTGCTTACTTTATATACATGTAACATAGAACATTCAGAACCCCCTCGCTATTCATATTTAAAAGGCACGGACTGAGCGCCTGTCTGGAGACAGGCGCGGACGAGACAAACAGTACCCAAACAGTCAGGGGGTATCTGAAATTGTACTAATGTCTTACATCAAAAAATGCGCAACTTAGAAAAAGGACACACAAAGACATTATAAGTACTAGTAAATAAATAGGGAAACCTAAACGTCTGAAACAAAAAACATGCATTTAATGACCATGTGGAATGAAATGGATTATACCATAAAAAAAATTATGCCTCCAACGTAATTACCTCACAGAAACTCTGCAGCCAGGACCGACAGTAGACGCACGCACTACAACGAACACAAATTACAAGAAAATAGTAAGTGAACTTCTTATATGTGTGTGTACTTTTTTTGCTATGAGGGACAGAAAAAATAATTTTGTTTTGTTATTTTGACACAGAAATGTGCAGTACTTTGGAGTGGTTCGAGGAGAATTTCCTACAGGGGGAAATGTCCAAAGATAGTGATAATAATGGTACACAGTGCTCTGCATATGCAAATTAATGGTGAATATTGTATGGTCATTTAACATATATATATTTATTTTTAACAGACCAGGAAAAAAAAGAAGAAAGGCCAACAAACGACACAGAGGAAGACAGGCTGAAAAGAATAGAACTGAAAATGGAGACACTGAATAACAATTTTAATAGTTTAAGGCAATTTGTGGAAGAATTTGTTAGAGGAAAAATACATTATCACTGTCTCACCTGTACCTGTCCCCCTTCTCCATTTCCTAGTGAACCATCCCCAAACCTTCAAGGAGAAAATAGACGTTTTGATGAAACATCCATTCCTTCTTCCCCTCACAAATCATCTCCTGACAATCAGCCCGTGTTGAACCCTAATTCCCCAATATTCGTGTCAGTATCTGCTTCCCCCGGTATTTCTGTTGATTGAAGTGTGTATGTGTTTTTAGAAAGTTTTTGTATGTTTAGTGTGGTCAAACTGGTTGAGGATTTTTTTTTTTAAAAAGACTTAAAATGTTTGCGAACAGCGTGCCTGTTCGAACTAGCTGTAAGCAATATAATATGGATGTTCTAACGCCAATACAGCTACCCGTACCAATGCCACCTAAGATGAAACTGAGCTTAGAAAGCACCATCTGTGCAAGTTATGTGTAAATGAACAGAATGGGACGTCCTAAGGACTTTGTACCTCTCCGTACCACTCACAAACGAGATAAAACATGTTCCTAGAACACACCAGGAGGCGGGAATGTCTGTAAAAGAGCAAAGTGGTAGTGTCCTAAGGACACTATAACCATCCGTATCGTCCGCAGCCAAAATGAAACCGTCCGTAGAACAGGCGCGGTGGCCGGCATGTTCGTACTCAAACAAAATGGAGGTATCCTAAGGACCCTGGACCTGTCCGTACAGTCATCAGATCATGTACGCACATGCGCAGTACACCCATAAGTACTTCGAACATTGCGTCTGTCCCTAACTGTCCGTCTCACTTGTGTCGCACTTTTAATTAGTTTCAGGACCTGAACACTGTCTGTAGAACACTGGCGCGCATGCGCCCGTTTGTTACTCTGCATTTGCTGTCCAGCGGATGGGGATTTCCCGCGCGGATGTGTTCAGGACGTCATCATGTGACCGCACCCACGCCTAATTTGCGCAGTTTGTCTGCTTCCGCGACATTGCTAAAGAAGTTATACATACATAAGAAAATATTTTACAGTATAAAATCACCATTTCACATGTCGCATGCAGTAGATCTACCTGAGACCGTGTCATTTAGAATTTTTACACGGCTTTTGAGTGATCAATATTGGTCACGAGGTGCGCCCCTCCACCCCTATAAATGGCCACACTTCCGAGCTCAGCTCATCTTCATTGTGCTTCTGGCTATAGCTGTTAGAGGTTTGCTACAGCTGTAGCGACCATTAGGTAAGTAATCCTTATGGCATCCATGACTATTGTTGCTTCATTACCCTCAGCACCACCCCAAACCTTCCACCGCCACCACCTCCCCAGGGGCCTGCAGAGGGATATACGGGTGAAGATGTAGAGATGAAGGAAGAAGAGGAAGAGAGAATGAGATGGAGGAACTCTGCACTACTAACACTCGGCGAGAGTCGTGGGTGTGGCGGTTGTTTTCCATTTTAGGGAACGTACCGAAAGCACATGTGAACTTTGTCAGGTGTAACCGATGCCAGTTGGTGCTTGGTCACGGGAGACCTGTTGCGTACAGCTTTGGTACGACAACCATGAAGCGACACCTAACTTCGTTCCACAGTGCGGACATTCGCAAGGTGGTGCCATGCGAAGGACATAGTCGATTGAGTTCCTCCACGGCATCCTACGTGTCCGATCCTCTCACCACAAGAGACACTCCTGTGGGGGACCGCATCCCTCCAGCTGCCTCACAAGCCATTCGCAATGTTGTTGACCCTTACCTTTCGAGAGGTCACAATATTGTGTGTGTATTGTGACGCAGTACTCTGCAGGGTGGAGAGTCGTCGAAGTGCTTTTGAGGCTACGGTCACGGAGCACCAGAAGAACTGCTCCCTACCTAAGTGAAGGCCACCCTATATCTTTCTCTCTCCACCAGCCTATTCTTATCCCCGTGGTTGGTGTCCCTTCCTTACCCTACTTCCTCTCCTAGTGTCTCATGTCGTCAAAAGTAGTAAACTGGAAAATTACAAAAATTCATAAAAAGGCTCTTTTCAGAGCCACCTTTCTCAGTTAAAGAATAGAACTATCAAGTGACCGTTGTAGGCCCCCGTGCATTTTTGGAAAAATCCGTGGACAGTCGTAGGACACACAGAGTAAGCATAACAAAACCAATTGACTTTTTGCTGCGAGTAAGTGGTGGCTCTGAAAAGAGCCTTTCGGTGGTGGTGTGTGTCTTTTAAAAAATGTAGGTAAGAAAAAACGGATTGTCAAATAGGTGACTATGATGTCAAAAAAGTCGCAAAGCATTTTGTACATTGCGAAGAAAGATCTGATTGCCAGCATACGTGAGATGGACTCCATCTCTACGAAAAATTAAAGAACTACGAAACAAAATGTTTTCATTGTGGAATGAAGACATGCATATAAAGTACAGGTATGCATATATTAATAGAGAACATGTACAACCCATGTAATTTCATTTAAACAAATTAATGCCACTAAATCTGCATAACCAATACATACCAACGCTCCCCCTTTAAGTGCAAGATGTCTGTCATGATGCCCGCTCCCGGGGAGCCGGTTCAAGCCCGGCATCCCCGAAAGCGGACATCCAGTCCCCAAGGAAGGACCCAGCAACCCCATATAGGGGCCCTTTGGACAGTGTCCTGGCGCCTATGGAGCCAGGCTCATAAAAAACATCAGTCCTGGCGCCATAGGCGCCAGGCTCATTATGGGAATGCTTGGGTGCACTTACCTGATGCAGACCATGCTACAGGATCCCGGCCTCCTTGAGGCCTGAAAGGAACTACTTTACCTGTGGGACTATTTACCATCCGGGCGTGGTCGGGGAAGGATACATACATGATTGGAGGAAGGATACATACCTGGAACTTCTTCCAAGGCTATTTAAACCCCACTTGAACAGCCACACGTGCTTCGCGTTGTTCTGCATCTAGCAGCTGGACGCTCACCGTGTCTGCTCCTGCATCCTGACTTCTGCCACGCCTGCCACCATCCTGGATCACCTGCAAAGGAAGAGAAGAAGAGAACAGAAGAAGGAAAAGTCCTTACCTGCTAAATCCGCATCCCGGAGACATCTCGCCGACAATCCTGTAAAAGGAAGACTTTAATTTAAAAGCTCATTGCGTCGATCGCTGCAGCGCCGCATTCCACTCACCTTTACAGGGCGCCTCCATGTTCAGCAGCGATCATCCGGATTCGCAGTCACGCCCCAGCGCCTAGGGAGAAAAAGACCAGAACAAAAGGTGAGAGAGAGAAGGGAATAAGGAAAGCTAAATCTCCATGTTAAGACTTACCTGTTGATTCATTCCCTCTTCATTTCGGGTCCGTGCCGCATCCTGGCATTTCCGGATCCCGGCCCCTAAGGGGAAAAAGAGACATCAGCGTTAATGAGCGAATGAAAAGACATTACCAAAAAACGCTCATTAAAGACTTACCTGATTTTTACAAGGATTTCACCTCTCATCTCGGGTCGGTGCCTTTTCCCCGGCATTCCGTACCCCGGCCCCTATGGGGAAAAAGACACTAGCATTAGTACATTAATGCATGGACACAAGGGGAACCTCTTATCAAAAAACTTACCTGGAAGCCAAGCAAGTTTGGTTCTCACCAATCCGAAAATCCAGTGAAGTAACTGGATACCAACGCGCCCCTGCATCAGAAGCAGGATGGAGAGCTCGTCCTTCCAGACCCTAAGGTGAGACGCTACGAGAAATCACAGAAGGGTTTCAAGGAGGGTGAGAGGGGAAAGTGGGAGGCCGATTGCATTACCCCGCAGACAGAGGATACTTCTGCGAGCCAGACAAGCCAGATTTGGGGGCCCGGTCCAGTCCGTCTTCCGAACCCTGCGCATCACCTTAGGAGAGGTCACAGCAGCGCGAACCAGGCCAGCGCCTCCGTGGGAGTCAGGTGAGCGTAACAGAATGCAAAGCCTTCCTACAAATTCCCACCCAGGCGCTATGTAAAGTTCTGAGACTGATCAGTTGGCCCAATTACTGGGGGAATTACGGGACGAAGTACATGCCGCTCGTCAAGAGACTAATGCCCTCAGGAGGGAATTAATAATATCAAAGGAGAGAACTGATGACCTGGCCAGACAGCTTTTGCAAGGTCAAGCTGGGCAAACTCCTCTACCCGGTTCCGGAGGGAACCCCGCTCCTGTGGTTTCCAGTAACCCTGTGCAGATTAATCTACCTGGAAACATGCCGCTGGCCCCACCCGAACGCTTGCTGGGGACCCCAAACGATTCGCCGTATTCATGAATCAGTGTCGTTTGCACTTCCTATGCAGACCTGGGGCCTTCCCTAATGATCAGACCAAGGTAGCCTTTGTATTGTCATATCTCAGCGGCTGCACTGCCGATTGGTCAGTTCCACTGGTTACTCAAGATGACCCGATTCTCCGTGATTTTCAAAGGTTTCAAGCAAGCATGGAAAGGTTATTTGCTCGACACTCTCAGGGGCAGGCTCTGGATGACGAACTTCTATCCCTGCGACAGGGCAATCAGGACCTCCTATCCTATATTGCAAACTTTAATA
The DNA here is from genome assembly GCF_040938575.1 of Ambystoma mexicanum. Classification (NCBI taxonomy): domain Eukaryota; kingdom Metazoa; phylum Chordata; class Amphibia; order Caudata; family Ambystomatidae; genus Ambystoma; species Ambystoma mexicanum. The sequence goes on along the minus strand of NC_090939.1, from coordinate 233,438,147 downwards.
GACTAATTGTGGAAACGGGATGGCCAGAGGATAAAAGAGTCACGTTGTTTTATCGAGGCCTTCGCGGAGAACTTAAAGATGTCTTGGCCCAAGTTGTAAATCCGCCCCAAGAATGCACAGAGTATATAGACTTAGTGGTCCAATTGGATCACAGACTTCAAAACAGAAAGGCAGATCGGTCCAGGTTTGAGACCCGGGTGTTGGTCAAGACCCATGCTAATCCTAAGGGAGTTGATGTCTCTGAGCCTATGTAAATTGGAGGGGTTAAATGACCCTTAACTCAAAAGGAACGTGAAAGGAGGCGGCAGTTAAAATCATGTCTTTATTGTGGGTATTCTGGACATTTTCTACGAGATTGCCCGGCAAAACCGCCCCGAAAGGCGGTAGGAGCCGCTGATAAAAACCATGAAGACTCTGTTTCGGGAAACGACTCCGCCCGACAAGTGTAGGGGTCCGCTTGCCGAGCTTGAAAACTAACTCTCAGACCTCGCATTTCATTGTGCCAATGGTTCTCGTAGATCCAAAACAGCCTAAGCGGTTGCATGCAATAAAGGCATACATCGATAGTGGGGCTATTGGAAACTATGTGGATCGTGAATTGGTCTCTAGGATTAACCTCCCTCTCCGTCCTAAAACCAGCAAAGATGTCATCACCACAGTCGATGGAACTGAAATTGCCTCTGGACCGGTAACACATTCCACTACTGAGGTGACTCTTATTGGTCCCGACGGCCATCGGGAGGGTGTTGTGTTTGATGTAATCAAGGCTCCACAGTTTCAGGTTATTCTTGGAATCCCTTGGTTAGAGACACATAATCCTCGAATTGATTGGCGAGCTAAGAGAATAACCTTCCCCGATTGTACACAAACCTGCTACCCAGAAAACCTGAAGATTAATCTAGCATCTGTAACCTCTGCCTCCATGCAACTACCTCTGGAATACCAAGACTTTCAGGACGTCTTCCAAAAGGAACAGGCCAACACGTTACCTCCTCACAGATCGTACGATTGCCAAATCGATCTGGTGCCCGGTGCACAACCCCCTTGTAGCAGGATTTATGCCCTTACCGAACCTGAGAATCTGCATTTGAGACAATATTTGGATCAATACCTAGCTAATGGTTTTATTCGCCCGTCAAAGTCCCCGGCATCCTCGGCTTTGTTCTTCGTGCCCAAAAAAGAAGGCGACCTTAGAACTTGTATCGATTACCGCGCATTGAACCAGATAACGGTTAAAAACCGTTATCCTCTGCCTCTGATCCCTGAACTCCTTGACCAGGTGAAGGACGCTTGCATATACACCAAGTTAGATCCTCGGGGGGCTTATCATCGGGTACGAGTTAAAGAAGGCGACAAATGGAAAACTGCCTTCCGTACTAAATACGGATTATTCGAGTACCAAGTGATGCCTTTCGGATTGTGTAACGCGCCGGCTGCCTTCCAATACTTCATGAATGATGTCCTTCGGGAACTCATCGATGTTTGTGTTGTCGTATATATCGATGACATTCTGGTGTACTCCTCTTCGGAATCTGATCACAGAAAACACGTCAGGGCAGTACTTGAAAAACTGCGCCAACACAAACTATTTGCTAAATTGGAGAAATGTGTTTTCCATACCACAGAAGTCGAGTTTCTAGGTTTCATCCTGACACCCAAAGGAGTCCGAATGGACTCAAGAAAAGTGGATGCCATCCTCAAATGGCCATCACCTAGCTCTGTAAAAGGGGTTCAAAGCATGCTCGGCTTTGCCAATTTCTATCGCAGGTTTATCCCGGAATTTTCACGCGTGGTACAACCCAATACTGCACTCTTGAGGAAAAATAAACGTTTTGAATGGTCTGAAGAAGCCGAGCAGGCCTTTCAGGATTTAAAAGCTAAGTTTACCTCCGCACCTATATTGAAACACCCACGTCCAGATCTCCCTTATGTCGTCGAGACTGACGCATCCAGCCTAGCCATGGGAGCTGTCCTGTCCCAAAGAGATCCCGAAACCAACCAACTGCATCCCGTAGCATTTTGGTCCAGAAAATTCTCGGCACCCGAGGTTAATTATGCAATCACGGACAAAGAACTGTTAGCCATTAAGTCCGCTTTTAAAGCCTGGCGGCATTATCTGCTTGGCGCTCGACATACCATCACAGTGATCACTGATCACCGGAATTTACAGTATTTGAAAACCGCCAAGGCTCAGTCATCACGGCAGCTCCGATGGGCTTTGTTTTTCGCTGAATTTGATTTCGTGATTACCTATCGACCTGGCTGCAAGAATGGCAAAGCAGACGCCTTATCGCGAATTGGAATGGGAGAATCTGATACAAACTCAGACCCAGTACCAATAATTCCCGAACAGAGGATTCTAGGCATGACTTCGTTACAGACGCTTGAAGACATTCAAGCCAGAGTGAAACAACTCTTGGACCCTACAACCTTACAGGAATGGATACAAAAGGGATCAGACTTTACCATAGATAATGGTTTACCTTATTTCCAAGGACTCTTATTCCTGCCACATAAGGAATTACACGAACTAGTTATTTCCAGTTATCATGATACATTAATAGAGGGACACCCCGGTATTGCCAAGACAGAGGAAAAGGTGAAACGACAATTTTGGTGGCCCTCTTGGCGAAAAGATGTTAAATCTTTTGTGATGTCCTGTGGTGTTTGCGCCCAAAATAAAAGTCAAAAGAAAAGACCAGCCGGTCTCCTTCAACCTCTAGACATACCACCAGCACCCTGGCACACCCTATCAATGGATTTTATTACGGACCTGCCTCCTTGTTCGGGGTCCAATACTATTCTGGTAATTGTGGATTTGTTTTCCAAAATGGCCCACTTTATTCCTTTGAAAGGTTTACCTTCAGCTTCTGTCCTAGCCAAAGAATTCCTCGAAAATATTGTTCGGCTACATGGATTCCCATCTATACTAACCTCTGACCGGGGAAGCCAATTCATTTACCACTTCTGGCACAAATGTTGTCAAATGGTGCAGATCGACGTAAGATTATCGACCAGTCACCACCCCCAGACCAATAGTCAGACCGAGAGGACAAATCAGACCCTTGAACAGTACTTACGGTGTATGTTACAGCAATCTGAAAGCAACTGGAAAGACATTCTTTGGATAGCCGAATACGCATATAATAATTCGGTACACTCTGGAACTGGCCACAGTCCTTTTTATACTTTGTTTGGGCATCACCCTCGAACCTCAAACCTTGACTCACCTCACAACCTCGGAATGCCTGCAGTAGAACATCTGCATTCTACAATTACCCAAGCCTTCAAAGAGGCAACTACGCATTTACAACAAGCCAAGAGAAAATACAAGGAGAATGCTGATCTACATCGGAGTGAAGCACCTCCGTATCAGATTGGGGATCAAGTGTGGTTAGCTACCAGACATTTACCACTCAAAGGGCCTCGAACTTTTAACCCAAAATATCTGGGACCTTATTCTATTACGGCAATAATTAACCCAGTGGCTGTTAAACTTGATTTACCAGCTAGTATGCGAATTCACCCTGTTTTTCATGTGTCACTTCTGAAACCAGTGTTACCCGGAACCCGGCTACTCAAACCTCCAGAACCTATTCTAATAGATGGGGAGCCCGAATTCGAAGTGAAGAACATTTTAGACTCAAAAATGTTTAGGTCAAAACTGTTCTACCTAATTGATTGGAAGGGGTACGGACCTCAGGAAAGGTCGTGGGAACCCAGCGACCATGTGCATGCACCTCGAATAGTCAGGAAATTCCACCGACTCTTCCCAGACAAACCAAAACCCCCGGAGGGAACAACCTTGGGAGGGGCCTTGGGGGGGAGTGGTGTCATGATGCCCGCTCCCGGGGAGCCGGTTCAAGCCCGGCGTCCCCGAAAGCGGACATCCAGTCCCCAAGGAAGGACCTAGCAACCCCATATAGGGGCCCTTTGGACAGTGTCCTGGCGCCTATGGAGCCAGGCTCATAAAAAACATCAGTCCTGGCGCCATAGGCGGCAGGCTCATTATGGGAATGCTTGGGTGCACTTACCTGATGCAGACCATGCTGCAGGATCCCGGCCTCCTTGAGGCCTGAAAGGAACTACTTTACCTGTGGGACTATTTACCATCCGGGCGTGGTTGGGGAAGGATACATACATGATTGGAGGAAGGATACATACCTGGAACTTCTTCCAAGGCTATTTAAACCCCACTTGAACAGCCACACGTGCTTCGCGTTGTTCTGCATCTAGTAGCTGGACGCTCACCGTGTCTGCTCCTGCATCCTGACTTCTGCCACGCCTGCCAGCATCCTGGATCACCTGCAAAGGAAGAGAAGAAGAGAACAGAAGAAGGAAAAGTCCTTACCTGCTAAATCCGCATCCCGGAGACATCTCGCCGACAATCCTGAAAAGGAAGACTTTAATTTAAAAGCTCATCGTGTCGATCGCTGCAGCGCCGCATTCCACTCACCTTTACAGGGCGCCTTCATGTTCAGCAGCGATCATCCGGATTCGCAGTCACGCCCCAGCGCCTAGGGAGAAAAAGACCAAAACAAAAGGTGAGAGAGAGAAGGGAATAAGGAAAGCTAAATCTCCATGTTAAGACTTACCTGTTGATTCATTCCCTCTTCATTTCGGGTCCGCGCCGCATCCTGGCATTTCCGGACCCCGGCCCCTTAGGGGAAAAAGAGACATCAGCGTTAATGAGCGAATGAAAAGACATTACCAAAAAACGCTCATTAAAGACTTACCTGATTTCTACAAGGATTTCACCTCTCATCTCGGGTCGGTGCCTGTTCCCCGGCATTCCGTACCCCGGCCCCTATGGGGAAAAGACACTAGCATTAGTACATTAATGCATGGACACAAGGGGAACCTCTTATCAAAAAACTTACCTGGAAGCCAAGCAAGTTTGGTTCTCACCAATCCGAAAATCCAGTGAAGTAACTGGATACCAACGCGCCCCTGCATCAGAAGCAAGATGGAGAGCTCGTCCTTCCAGACCCTAAGGTGAGACGCTACGAGAAATCACAGAAGGGTTTCAAGGAGGGTGAGAGGGGAAAGTGGGAGGCCGATTGCATTACCCCGCAGACAGTTAATCCCCTATTTTCGCCTACAGGAGGATACTTCTGCGAGCCAGACAAGCCAGATTTCGGGGCCCGGTCCAGTCCGTCTTCCGAACCCTGCGCATCACCTTAGGAGAGGTCACAGCAGCGCGAACCAGGCCAGCGCCTCCGTGGGAGTCAGGTGAGCGTAACAATGTCCGATTGTTCATTAACAAACTGCACTACTTCTTACTGTCTCCCGCATAACCTATACATATGTTACAACCTTCCCTATTTAGTGCGAAAGTCGATTTTCCATTTTTTTTACTGTATACCGCCTGCATGAATGTTACTTCCAATACGATCGTATGAGAAAAATAAACGCTCCCGATTGCTGTGGTGACATGGCCCTCTGAGGGTCTCCCAATTTTTTGAAATCGTACTTATAATAAGAAAGTACTGACATTTTTCCCAGCAACTATAATGAGCTATCGCTTACAAACCTCTCTGCTATAGATAACACAGCTTAAAAGAAACAAGGCATTTTCATAATCTAAAAATTGTACTAATTTCTGAAGCAATTGCAACCAACATACTGCAAGTCACATACAAAGGCAGCACATAGTGAAGTGAAATGCACACATGCACTGTGTGAAATATCAAAGGAGAATACTCCGACGACAGATGCAAAATTAACGTGTACAGTAACATCACTACTATAAACACACAAAGTTACTAACTTCTTCTTTTTACAATCGCAGTGAAGACTACTGTCTTGAAAATCAACAGCATCTACATTGCAAACAACATATCCGAAGAAACCTGGTCATTCTGCAAAAAAAAGTAAGTACAGGACGACCTTTATATTCTAACTATTCCTGAAACAGAGTGTGTGGGTTATGTATTTAATTTGCCCACCAAAGCAAACAGTGATTTCTGAACCATTCTACCCACAAATCCCCATTTATTAAACAAAGATTAACAGGCAGAATGGCTCACAAATCCCCGTATGTTGGAACCCAAATAACATACAAACGCCTTACAATGTTAGTACTAGAAAAGAAATACCTGTTTCAATTTAATGCCATTACGTTTACTATTAATGCGTCTCCTCACCACTAGGCCTTTTTGTACTCTCATCTGAAGCACATTGTAGTAGTATACAAACTGAAAAATATCCTGCCCAAATCATTGTAAGAGACCAATGCACATTCACACACCACCACAAAGAGCTTCCCCATCAAACTCATGCACGCATGGACAAAGCACACATACATTGTACAACAGACCAAACCATGCCTTCTTTTTTTCAACAGACTCCAAAGAATGCCTACCAAAAAGCAAGTCCGTAGAAAGGAACGCAGAAGTAGAGTCAATAAAAATAAAAGTGTCCAACATAACCATCCATCTGTAACAGAGTTTGTAGAGAACGTTGGAACAATACAACTAACACAGTCATTTAACAAAACAAAGGAAGCTTCAACTACCAAAACTTTACCTCCTCCAACAAAATGTGGCACAAAAGACAAAACTCTTTACAAAAAATTGGCTACCAGTACTCCTAACAATGCTACTATTAATCCTGATATAGTGACAAGAACCTATAGTAAAAAAAGTATTTTAGCCAAAATGTTTCACCATAGAGTCCTTCAGAATCTAATAAGAAAAGGACCGAAATCATCCTCAACCCTTAAAACCTACCGTAGAAAATTAATCTTACAAGCTCTCGCGGACAGTGCAATCCTTCTGAAAAGGAAGTTGTTTATATTAGTATTAAATAGGATGAAACCACTAACAAAACTAAGTACCAAACTACAAAAGAAACTTATCAATAAACGGAATGGGAACAAAATAACTTGTTACATATTTGTGGAGGTGAATGGAGTCACAGAACCATATTTTAATGAAGAAGCATACAAACAAAATCAAACAAACACAATTGCCATCCATAGCAGTGGACGAAGGTATGAAAAAATCAATCATAGCATCATATCATCATGGAACAAGAAACACTGCTTAGAAAAATATTCCCTGAAAACTCAGAATTACCTCTCGATTTGACTGAACCAGACCATCCAGTGTACAAATGGCCGTGCACATATTGAAGAAAGCTTAAGGGAAACAACTGAAATAATTGAAGAGTCAACAGAAACTGGACAATTTGAACTTCTGGATCCTGCTGCAGTATCCACTTTTTTGGACCAGTACACAATTCATCCATTGCATTCCAATGAAAGAAAGAAGTATAGAAAGAAGTATAGAAGCACGTGCTTTTCCAATGCTATTTCCTACTGGCAAAGGTGGAAGATATGATGATAGACCCACTCAAATTACAGCATCAGAATACCGCTCATTGCGAATGTATTCGCATGATCCCAGGTTTAGACAAAATGTAGAATACATATTCCACCTACTCTTTGAAAGTGAACTAGCAACCCTATGTTACAGAGTTGCACACATTTTGAAATCTGGAACCCACTTTTAAAATATGTTAGCTACACAATTAATACAAAAAGTACAAGAAAAAGATGGGGTTTTACAATCAAATAAAACAAATTTGTTTGCAAACATGCGTGGTACAAAAGAATACTGATTCCGACGACACAGAGACGTATGTTGTATGATCAGAAACCTTGGACCACCGACTTGGTTTGTTATACTAAGTTGTGCAGAATATGCATGGGAAGATTTACATGAGTTCCTACGCATATCAAACAATAACAAAACCGACATACATTTATTAACACCTGGAGAACTTTGCTCTCTAGATCCAGTTAATGTTTCAAGATATTTCCATCATCGTTTCATTGCTCTACTACACTTTATTTGCAATAAAACTGTTCCTCCCCTCGGAGAAGTGCAACACTTTTTTGGGAGAAAAGAATAACAAGCGAGAGGAGCACCACATATTCACATGCAGTTATGGATCAAAAGTGCACCTACATTTGGGCACGACACTGATGCCACTGTTTTGCAGTTCATCCAAAAATATGTCACTTAGTGACCTGCATGGGCAGATTTTACAATTTCAAAGACAAATATTGTCATCGCAAATACAAAAACAAAGGGAAATACTACACCAAATGCCACTTTGGTTTCCCTAGACCAGGTACAGAAACAGGTAAAGTCAACAACTTCATGTCTTCAGTTCGACATAGTGTTAAAGGTAAATCACCTAAGAACACGTATTACATAAAAAGAAAAGACGAATCAAAATACATCAATGATTACAATGAAATCATTGCCCTCTTATGGAATGCAAACATAGATGTGCAGTACATTGCAGATAATTCCACTGCTGTTGCACGATATGTTACAGCCTACTTAACAAAAGCAGAAAAAACAGAGCTTCAAGACCTCTGGGATGACCTATCATCAGACAAAACACTATCTCAGAAATTGTACAGCCTAGGAATAAAAATGCTCTCTCATAGAGAATGTGGTGCCTATAAAGCGGCAGATCGTTTAACCGGTACTGCTTTGTATGGAAAATCAGAAAACATAGTATGGCTAAGTCTTGGTCCTGCTAAATGTAGATAAAGAGTTCTGAAATCATATGAGGACATAGGATCAATTGCCAGAAATGATCCCAACAGCGAAGACATTTTAAAAAAAAACAATTTACTGGACACATACTATCCGAACAGGAGTAGCACTTTGGAAACCATGTGTCTATACCACATAGCTCAGAACTTTGCACACAAAAATAAAATAAACCCTGATGAAAAAAAAGGCAGATATAGAGTCACAGATTGTGAAGGCAGCTTAGTGAAACTTACCAAAAGAATCTTAATTAATCATGTTAAATTGTCATTAAAAACTCCTCAACAGAAAGAACTATATTACATGTCTCTGTTACAACTTTTTCAACCATGGAGAAAAGAGGAAGAGATACTAGATCACTATGACTGCTATAAAGATGCTTTCAAAGCAAATGCAAGTGCTATCACTGATGTGAACTTTACACAGTACAAAACAATGTTGAACAATGAACAGCAACACGAAGAAGAACTTCAGGCCCAGCTAGATAAGGACTCTTCCGACAGTAGTCAACCTTCTGTAACAGGAAGCCAAGAACCACTATCACAGCCACTAATAGCAAATGAGGCCGAATTAGCTATGACAGAAGTGGAAAACACCATGTGTCCCTATCAAGAAAATATAGAAGACTTAACTGTACAACAAGCAAAACTTAACAAAGATCAGAGCACCATTTTTGAAGACATAACAAAACAAATAGCACATGGTGTACAGCACGAAAATAAAGAATGTACCTGCCAAAATTACAAACCAATACTACTGTACATCAGTGGTGAAGCTGGGCCAGGAAAAACATTCTTAATCAAAATCATCAACAAGTTCCTTCAGCAATTGACAAACAACAAACTGTCAGCTGTTGTTACTGCCCTCACAGGTTTAGCTTCCTACAACATAGGCAGTGTCACTTTACACTGATTACTACTTCTTCCAGTAGAACACCAAAACAAATTAGACTATTGCAAACTTTCTGCAGAAGCTGCAATTGAACTACACAGAGTATTAGAGCAAATGAAAATGCTACTAATAGATGAAGTGAGCATGGTCTCCAACCTAATCTTGGCTTTGATTCACCTCAGATTACAAGAAGTACTTAAAACAAAATATGAAGAACCCTTTGCAGGGAAACACATTGTCGCTTTCGGAGATCTTCTACAATTGACACCAGTGAAAGGTGAACCTATTTTTAAAACCTTAGGACAAAAACGCTGCCGCAAAACTGTTGGCAGCATAGGAAATGTCAACCTTAGGCAACATTTCCAATACAAAATTAACAGAAAACATGCAGCAATCTGCAGATCTCACTTATGCCAACAGCTTAAAAAGTATTAGAGTTGGTGTATTATCGCAAGAAGCACAAGCAATATTGAAAAACCAGCACATTCATGCACTTTATGGAGATAATGCATGTGCTACTGATGTTATGGAACAATTAGCGCACAGAAATTTCAATTGTATGGCCTTAATGCCAACTCTTTCGAGCTGTTTCAAATTCAATGAAACAATATTAAATAAAGAAATTAAACCAATAATGGAAATTTGCGCCACAGACAAACTAGAAGTACATGGTATGACACTACCCATGTGTCAGCAAGCCACAACAAGACTAAATAGCTTAGAAAATTCAATCTCCAACCCAGCTGGGTTGGAAAAAATATTAAAATTATCCTTAAATTGTAGAGTAATGCTTAAACGTAACCTTGACGTAGAGCAAGGGCTAGTTAATGGAGCACTGGGTACAGTTGTTGGCTTTCAATCATACCCACATGACACCAACATTCAGTTTGTCAATATTCGCTTTGACAAACTTTCAGAAGTGAAAAGAATAGGGCGCTCAATTGCTCGATTCCTTCTGTTCAAAGACATGTATGTACATAGAGAACAATTTTCTCGACCTCTTGCATATGCAATCACCATTCATAAATCCCAAGGTCTTACCCTAGACAAAGCATTGATAGATATAGGAAACACAGTCTTTAAAGAAGGCATGAGCTACGTAGCACTATCACGCTTATGTACACGTGATGCTCTATTTCTAATCAACTTTGATGCAAGTAAAGTGAACGCTGATATTGCTTGCATTTTAGAATACAATAGACTACGTTCACTGTACACCCCCCACCTTCAACAATATCCTGTTCCAGAAAAAGTAAAACGTGGTAAAAGAAAACTAATTGAAACAGTAATGCAACAGAATCTCACAGCAAATCCTTCAAAAAAACAAAGGAAGGTAATGGTTCCTCAAGTACCACAAGCAAAGAAGAACCTATTAGGGAAAGTAAACCAGGTACTTCTTCAAAGAAGGAAGACAAACTCTGAAAAAAGCACTCAGATACAGAACTAGCTGGTCCATTCAAATTTTCAAATGAAACTGGTGTAAGTTGCTATGCAAATGTAGCAATAAATATTCTATTGCAATTGCCACCAATTGTTAACAATATTTACGTACACAGTACAGACCAATTGTGTTTACAGATGTTAGTCCTTCATAGAAACGCAACAAACAATCCTGACAACATGTACAGTGTTCACGGAATAGGACAAGAATTGGGCTACTGTGCTGGAATAGTGAAATTCACTATAACCTCACAAGAAGATCCACACGAATTTCTAATGTACTTACTACAAGTACTGGAAAACAAAAGCATACCTATAAATGAAATCTTCCAGATTTCAAAAACGTGGAAACATACATGCACTCTCTGTAGCAATGTGATACAGGAACAAATCCCAAATGAGTGATTTTTGTATGTATCCATACCTAATTGTGAATCCATTCCATTTCAGCATCTTGTACAGAATGCAAGTTGTTGTGGCAGGTTATGTACTATGTGTAATTCAGACAATCACTCCAGCTTACTAATACAAACACGTAGTAAATACATAATACTTATGCTGATATGTTATAAAGCAGATGGTACCAAAAGCAACTGCAAGCTGACTGGATTCACACACGGTCAAGTGTCACTTGGAAAGAAAACCTTTACAACAATAGGTATAATCTACCATGCAGGAGCCACAACCAATGCAGGTCACTACACTGCATGCATTAAAAAGAAATGTGGATGGGTGGAATGTAATGATAGCACCATTACTCTAAAGCAGAGATTACCAGCTAATCTTACAAATGCGTTTTTAATCTTTTTGAAGGCAAAATTTTATAACTAATGTGTACTTCTACATTACCAAAAAACAAAGTGAAAGACTACAAACAGTTAGAATACGCCATCAGGTATCTAACTGCCCAAGACTGTATAACAACGACACAGGTAAATGAATACCACAGAACCGTAACAATAAATGCACAGTTAGAATACGCCAACAGGTATCTAGCTGTTGTTAAAAATCGGCAACAAGGCAACAAACATAACATTAAGCAGAAAGAACAAGGAAACACTCAAAGAAAAAAAAGAAATAGTTTGTAGCATAACAAATTAAGGTTTTTTTTAATCCGACAAGGATTTTTTCCCGCAGACCCAAGGATTAGAAAAACAAACACAGAAACTGAGCACAATGCACAGTACACTGGTTTGTGAACTAAATATGAGGGTAAAAAAAAACTGAACTGTCTATTATACTTTGTAAAAAATCTTTATAAAATGCAAACACTAACATGCTTTTTTCTTTTATCACAGAAATTAAAAAATCTACTTTCACCAAGTACTGCAATCATGTAACACATGTATGGATTCTCAACAAATTAAAGAATAAGTATAATAACAGTCATTTCATACTTATGGGAATATGCACGGCTAATCTATGGCAGTAATATGGTGCAGTGCCTGTAGGCTGTGCCTAGCATCTTTGATGTACAACCTACCACCTACACCCTACAGCCAAGCAAGCAAGACTATAGGTCCTACCCACAACCATCACTCCATTTGAAAACCATGGTGCTTCTATTTTACTACTTCTAAGTTTAGTTTTCGGTGCATGGTCTGCAGCCATGCAGCCAAGACACTACAACATGCACACAACCACCGCACCACACCATGCCCATGTTCACTTATAACCTCACTGCTTTTGACTTCAGTGTTGGGTGCAAGACTCTGGGTGCTGCCAAGAACCACCAAAGTATATCACAACCATCATTGTGGCATCTAATTTCAGTACGTATAAACTTGGTTTTGGGAGCATAGCCTTCGGCCATGCTCCCTAAACGGTACGCCCTCCCCACAACCACCTGAATAATGTTTCATAGTACAAGTGTACCTATACCTGTGATATGCTGCAATAGTGTGGCCACGGGCTACAGACTTGGCTGTAAGTCAATAGATTTCTCAATGTATGGTTATGCAGTATATAAAATCCATAGTGGGTTACAACTGCAGTGCTTATAACTTTGTTCTTGGCTGCATGCCCTTCGGCCATGCACCAAACACTCTACGTCTGGGCCACAACTACCACACCATATCATACCCATTGTGCTTTTAACAACACTACGTATGAATGTGCTGTTGGGTGCATGACTGCAGGCCCTCCCCACAGCCACCTGAGTGATGGTCAATACTACGGGTGTATCTATAGCTGTGATATGCTGCAGTGGTCCATACATATTTCAATGTGTGGGTATGAAGTGGCTTATAGCTCCAGTGTTTACAACTTTGTTCTTGGGTGCATGGCCTTTGGCCATGCACCCAAGACTCTACACACTCCCCACAACCATATGAGCGATAACGAATACTACCGGTGTACCCATTGCTGTGACATACTGCGGTGGTTGTGGGCTGGGCCTAAAGCTTTGGAAGTATGGCCTACGGCCTACAGCCTACAGCCATGCACCCTTGGACAAGCGTTGCAAAAAGATTCAGAGTGGCCAATATACTTTTTTGCAAAGTTTGGTGAGGATTCGTCCACGGGGAGCGGAATTATAGGCCGCCCAAAAAGTGCTCTTCCTATGGAAACAGCAACTTAACCATAAATACACGGCCACTACCGTGGCCATGTAATATGCATATGTTTTTTTTATGGCTATGATTTAACAGTGGCTATAATTCAGTTCCTGATGTAATATAAATGCCTTACCCAAGTGTGCCTTCAGACGCTTGATTTATTTGCGATAAAAGTGTCCTTACGTATGTTCCTTGGGCTGAACTCCTGTTAAAAATATGTCTGGGCAAAAGCAACAGTGTTGGGTGTTTTATAGGCCATAGATAGACACTTGCCAGGCATTGTCATCATATGGCACTGTCACAAGCTCCTCATACCATTTTCTTTTATGGCAATGCCTGGCCCATCCCTATCCCATGTCTACACTAATGTCATAAACTGTTGGCTTACCAATTCTCATGTTCATCCATTGGTTCCATTTATATGTATCCAACTACCCTCCTCAAGTCGTAGCCAAGTCCTTTACAGAGAACAATGAAGGGGGTATAAGAGCTGTCCCGATTACAATGCTTAAGAGGTTACAAGGGATGGGATAAGGATGTACAGATTAGATAAGGTAATATAAGCGTGGGGGTCGTGGGGCATGGACAAAGGAGTATTAAATTTGTAAGGCGGGAGTGGGTCTCTGGTATAATGTTAGAGAGTCCCAGAGTGCAAGAGGGTAAACTAAGCAGGCCTGTTTCTTGGTCTTTTTTTGAAGGTCATGTTGGAGCCTAGCAACTGATGGTTGTTTGGGTTTGTCCAGTGAGGTACAGCTTCTCCCTCAGGTCCTCATGTTTTATGGTATGTAGAACATTAAAGATGACCCATAGAGGCTTGAATCGTATGCAGGCCTGGAGGGAGAGCCTGCAGCCATCTACGAGCTTTGGGGTAACATGATTGGATGTACAATGACCTGAGAGTAAACATGCTGAGGCATGAAAGACAGCCTTGAGGTGGGGAGCAAGGGCGGAGTTGGGGAAGTCAGTGAGAACAGCATTTCTGCCATCAATGTGAGAGAGGACTAGGGCTTTAACAATGGAGTGATGATTTCTATGGAGGGGACTAAGCGGTCCAGGTTTTCGTTTTCATTGGTATCTGTTATGTATTTACATTATTGTTGCTAGAGTTATGATAGTGTTTAGTAAAATAGAATACAGAACATTAGGAAAAGGAACTTCTATAATGAGAAGGTTTAGGGAGTCAGTTGATGTTAGAATAAAGTTGGGTTAAGTAATGCCACAGTGTTGGTGTGTTCATTTATGAATAAGGATTTATATAAGGTATAACAGTACCAAGGAGGACAGAGTCTGTCTGGAGGCCCGTGGAATTGGCAGTAGTGGGGAAAGTGGAGGAAAAGCTTTTGAAATATATCTTTGAGAGTCATTCATGTGTCAGAGGCATTGATTTGTTTCCATTGATGAGGATGAATCTAGTTTTAGCTTAATTCGGTTTATTAAGGATTTCAATCAGGCACACACCCAGGTCTCGCCTATCATGTAGTGCGCAATGAAATACTTATTTATTTGTGTCTATAAATTCAATATTCTGAATGATATACAACTCACATCACACCCGTCTCAAAATACCCCCCCAGGTCACACTGGATCAGGAATCATGCTGGTTTGTAAAGGTAAATATTTATTTATTTATTATGCAAATCACACATAGGTTTAACATATATATATTCAGTAAAAAAAACTTGTTAGCGGGACTTTATGGTTAAGTTGCCCTACTAAAAACCTGTGAAATTCAGTAAAAAAAACGTTGTTGATGGGACGTTATGGTTCCAAGTAAAACCGAAAAACCCTTGAAATTCGCCAGATATGGTAAACTAAGCAACCGTAACTCGCGCCACCGCTGTGCACTGCTAAGACTAACACCCAGGACATCAAAGATGACATCACAAATGTCATTGATGACATCACCGATGATGTAGGCCACATGGTTTTCTTCAGTAACAGTCAGGAATTAAAAATATAAAAGGTACTATATTTGTAGACCTATCCTTCAAGTATGTTCTTACAGTAATTCCCTTCGGGTCCAGTTAAATCATGTTATGCATATGCATAGGGTAAGTATCACCTTTGAAACAGGGCAATCATTTCTCTGCATAAAGATAATCAGTTAGGTTATGAACACTTAGTGCTACTACCGCTGTTTTTTTCTTACTTCAATTTTTGTGTAGATACTCATATTTGTATGTGATGACACCAATGCGAAATAGGTGACTATAATGACAGCCAAAACGCTAATAAGAAAACAGTTACAAATTCACTGTTCAACATGGCAAGCTTATGAATATTGCACCTCCATCATGTATGCTGCACACAATGCTTATCTTTCTACAGGAGTACCTTAGTATACTGCATAGAACTTCATAATAGAATGCTATGTATAGCAACACATTGCTTAATGCACTAATTAGCACTTGATAGTTATTCCAATGATCCTTGACACTTTTTGGTCAACATTATAATAAGAATACCTTCTACAGAGTGTTCATTCAATCATTCAAAGTAAATGTGCATGTGATGTCATCAGTGATGTCATCAATGACATTTCTGATGTCATCTTTGATGTCCTGTGTGTTAGTGTTAGCAGTGCACAGTGGTGGCGCGAGTTATGGTTGCTTAGCTTACCATAAGTGGCGAATTTCAAGGGTTTTTCGGTTTTACTTGGAACCATAACGTCCCGTTACCAAAGTTTTTTTTTTACTGAATTTCACAGGTTTTTAGTAGGGCAACTTAACAATAACATCCCATTAACAAAGTTGTTTTACTGAATTTCATAGTTTTTTAGTAGGGCAACTTAATCATAACATCCCTTTAACCTAGTTTTTTTACGGATATACACATTCATCATGTGAAATTGTGAGATAATTGCTAGGATTCCCTTACTTTGTGTACCTGTAACGTAAAACATACTGAACCTCCTTTGCTAATGATATTTGAAGGGCACGGACTGAGCGTCTGTCCGTGGACGGGCACGGACAAGAGCAACACTACCCAAACAGTCAGGGGGTATTTGAAATTGTTCTATCATGCCATATAAAAACTGCACAAGGTTAAAAAGCAGCACATAAACACATTGTAAGTAGTAATAAATAACCATTGGATCCTACATGTCTCACACATAACCCATGCATGTAAATACCATGTGTAATGAAATGGATTATACCATACCAAAAAAAGAGATGCCTCCAGCGGAATTACCTTAAAGAAACTGTACAGCTAGGAGCGACAGTAGACGAACACAACACAACGAATACAAAGTACAAGAAAGTAGTAAGTGAACTTCATTTTTCGTGTATGTTGGTACACTTTTTGTATGAGGTGCAGAACAAATAATCTATTTCTGTTGTTTTCACACAGAAATGTGCAGTACTTTGGACTGGCTGGAGGAGAATTTTCCGCATGGTGAAATGTTGGAAGATAGCGATAATCATGGTACACACTTCTCTGCATAAGCAAATTAGTAGTCAGTACTTTATGCATACTTAACATATATATATTTATTTTTAATAGACCAGGTAAAAAATGAACAAAGTCCACCAAAAGACACAGTACAAGACACCTTGAAATGGATAGAGGGCAAAGTGGACGTGCTAAAAGAGAATTTTAACGGGTTAAGGCAATTTGTGGAGGACCACGTCAAAGGAAAAATAAGATACCACTGTCCTACCTGTACCTGTCTCCCTTCTCCATTTCCCAGTGAACTACCCCCAAACCCTGAAGAACAATATAAACGTTTCAACAAAACTTCCATCCCTTCATCCCATCACAACAAGCCTTTGGAAACCCCTAATTCCCCTATATTTGTTTCAGTGTCTGCCTCCCGCTCTCTGTCTTAATTGCTGTATATGTGTTTAATAAAAAAAATGTATATTATTTTTAATGGAATTTTGTGCATCACATTTTTTTTTTAAAAGAGTTAAAATGAACGCGGACAGAGCGCCTGTTCTGCCTGTCCGTAATTAATAAAATATGGATGTCCTAAGGACACTATACCTGTCCGTACCGTCCGCAGCGAAGATGGAACTGTCCGTAGAACAGGCGCAGTGTCCGGCATGTCCGTAGTCAAACAAAATGGAGGTCTCCTAAGGACACTGTACCTGGCCGTGCAGTGAGCAGAACATCTACGCACATGCGCACCACACCCGTAAATCCTGTGAACATCGCCCCTGTCCGTAACTGTCCTTCTCACTTGTGTCGCACTTTTAATTAGTTTTAGGACCCAAACATTGTACGTAGAACACCCGCGCGCATGCGCACCACCGTTCCTGTGCATTTGGTGTCCTGCGGGCACCCATTTCCTCCGCGGATGTGTTTACTACATCATCATGTGACCGCACCCATGCTGAGTGTGTGCCCTAATTTGAGCACTTTATCTGCTTCCGCAACATTCCAAAAGAACTTATGTAGACAAGCCAAAGTTATTTTACAATACAAAATCACCATTTCATATGTCCCATACAATAGCCCTAGCTTTCCACCTATTGTTTGGAACTTTTTCAAAGCTTTTGAGTGATCGATGTGGTCATGAGGCGCACCCCTCCACCCCTATAAAAGGCCACATCCCCGAGCTTATCTTCATTGTACTTCTGGCGATTGTAGATTGAGTTTTGCTGCCTTTAGTGCTCTAGTGGAGATTATCTCACCAACCCTAATGGCATCTCTGGCTGCTGTTGCTACATCAGCCCCAGCACCACCTCCAAACCCTCCACCGCCACCACCTCCTCAAGGGCCTGCAGAGGGAAATACACGTGAGGATGTAGAGAGCGAGGAAGAAGAGGATGAAGAGAATGAGGTGGGGGAACTCCCTAATACCACCAGAGTCGTGGGTGTGGCGGTTGTTTACCGTTTTTGGTAACATCCCAAAAGCATGTGCCAACCTGGTCGCTTGTAAAAAGTGCAATTTGGTGCTGAGTCGTGGGAGACCTGGTGCGTACAGCTTTCGTACGACAACCATGAAGCGACACCTAACTTCGTTTCACGGTGCGGACATTCGCAAAGTGGTACCATGTAAAGAACGTAGTAGGTTGAGTTCCTCCACAGCATCCTCCGTGTCCGATCCTCTCTCCACAAGAGACACTCCTGTGAGAGAGCAAATCCCTCCAGCTGCATCACAGGCCATTTGCGATGCTGTTGACCCTTACCTTTCAAAGGTCACAATATTGTGTATGTACTGCGACGCAGTACTCTGCAGGGGGGAGAGTCTTCAAAGTGCTTTTGAGACTTCGGTCTTGGAGCACCAGAAGACCTGCTACCTACCTAAATAAGGGCCACCCTACATCTTTCTCTCTCCACCTGCCCTTTCTTATCCCTGTGGTTGGTGTCCCTTCCTTACCCTCCTTTCCCCTCCTCTCCTAGTGTGTCGTGTGTAAAAAATCCAAAAAAAAGATAAAACAACAAAACATTTAAAAAAAAGGCTCTTTTCAGAGCTGCCTTTCTCAGTTTAAAAAAGGAACTATCAAGTAAACGGTGTAGGCCTTTGCGCATTTTTTAAAAAGTCTGCGGACAGTCCTAGGACAGACAAAATTTTAGGGTGCAAGCGTAGCAAAACCAATGCACTTTTCTGTGGCAGTAAGTGGTGGCTCTGAAAAGAGCCTTTTGGTGGTGTTGTGTGTGTTTGAAAAACTTGGATTCCTCAACATGAAATGCGAAATAGGTGACTATAACGACAAAAAAGGTTGCAATGCATTTTGTACATTTCGAAAAGAAATCTGATTGCCAGCATATGTAAGATGGACTCCATCTCTGCGAAAAATAATGTGCTACGAAATATTTCCATTGTGAAAAGAGGACATACCAACATCTCTTAGAAAGGCACAAACAACCTTATTGACATTGCGCCTGGCCTGGCTTTCTCCATTTGTGGAAGCAAAATATGGGGGTGGGAGTGCACTGCCGTGTAATTAGAAGTTCAACAGGAAGTACATTTGTTAGAAATCCAGATTAGGATTGAGTAAAGGTATTTTAATGTTGTTTCAGGTGCAGGCGGGCTATTGTCACAAGACCACTTGGGACACAACATAAGACTAAAACCAGAACTGCCTATTACTAAGCAGTAAGCCCAAATGCACTCCTTTAGAACCTAAGTTCTATATTTCATTTACCATGTTAGTGATATAGGTTTAATGAATCATATCAAACTCAATATTGATGTATATTACCACATAAACATCAATCAATTAAATAGTACTTCTTCCATCCATGTAAAGGATTATTATCCATAAAGCTTTTGAACAGGTGGACCAGAAATATCGAAAAAAGCATTAGTAACAATTTTAAGTGATAAGGTTTGTTTTAATTAACCCATCATCTCTTTTACTTTTCAAAATAAAATGTTCAAACAAGGATGTATCAACAAACAAAAAGTTATACACATTTGTGACACATAGCATGAACCTTCATTTAGTCATGAAATCATTACTGTGCATCGTAGCCAAACAAACAAATTCCAGTGTAACAGTTAAACTTTTCATCTGTGTGACAATCCCCATCAGGGAAAGGTGTGTAGGAGCTCTTGTACATAAAGACAGCTCCCTCCAGGGAAGCCCTTTTGTGAATGTTGCAAAAATAACCAACGTGTTTCGGATCCTATAGATCCATCTTCAGGATGGGGCTTCACTGTTCTTGCGTTCATATAGGGCAAAAGTAGCTTATAATTCTTTCTGAATCTTCCTCTCTAACGGAGGATAGCTGTGGTCCGGGATCAGGACCCAGTCTTCAGAATGTAACTTCCAGGAGACTGAGGCGGCAGAAGGTGACACCAGAAACCCCGCTTGTGTTGAGCATCGATCCTAGACTGCCCCCCTCCTAGCAGCGCTTCGTCCCGCTTCTGCTCAATCCTCTCGGGGACCGTCAATTGGCTCAGAGAGTAAAGGCGCCCGAGTTTTCTCCATTTGTGGACCATATAAAGAAGAATGCAGCCACATTTGTCTTTGTGCAATACGTGAAAAAATTACTTGACAATTTGGGAACATGTCCATGACCTTCTCAAGTCCCTCCTTCATTGCAAATTGCAAAGAAATTCCAGACACATGCCCTAAGCTGTTTCCTCCACAATGAATGATAATTATATCAGGATGACGCTCTGTCTGTAAAGTAGCACAGAGAGATACCAGGTCCAGCCACTCATTCCACGCACTCCATGCCAGTGCACTTCCACATGAGGGAATCCAAGATCTGCAGATATACCGCAACGTTCTGCATGCACCTTCAACCAATGTATCCATGAGTCTCCCAAAATCCAGATAATCTGTTTTCGAGCACACACAGCCATAGCTGTCTGTTCTCCTCTCAGGGAAAAGATGTTCTCACTAAATCTCTCCGTTCACAACACACCCACTGGACTTTACTGACCAATCCCTAGCTCCGCTCATTCTCATTTGCATGCCTCTTCACCTCGGAATGCCCATATGTAATACGTGCTGCCTGAAAACTACCTCAATGTCCGCGGACATGTAGAGGATCTGAGCGTGATGACTGTACATTTAAATAGTGTTCCCCTTTTCCCCTTTAAGGTGGGCTCTGAAAAGAGTCGTTTTTTTTGTTTTTTTTGCAGATGCCTGACAACATGTTATTTTGTATTTTTTGAGGTTTTTGTTCTTATTAGTTTACTCCTACAATCATTACATAACCTTCTCCAAAGCAAGCCTTACATTCCAAAAGAACATGGCATTTCCCAAAAAAGATACAGAAACACCATATGCTTCAAAATAAGCCGCATTACTGGAAACAATGTTCTCGTGGCTGCAGAAAAGCATACGAGCTCTTAATATAAAAGCATGCATGCCGCGATTGATTCCAAACCTAGCAATACTTTGATCAGGACAAAACACAGAACTGTTGTCCCATTTTGCTCTATGGAGTAAGCCAGAAAAAATTACTTTCACAGTTGGAAAGATGGTGATGACTGCTTGAACCAACTGTTCCAAATCTCCCAACATGAACTCACGTAGCCCAAATGGCAAGCACCATAGTGCAAAACTACCACATGGGGACTGTTCATCGTACACATATCTCTGCAAACTTGGAGAATTGCCTCTACATTGCAATCCGTCGCAGCGCTCCACACCACCTCCACTCCTCTCAGATCAAAATTCTTTGCCACATGCCTACATTCAGAATAGTCCTGTAAACCATGGACAAAAATGTCTCCGAGCCCCAACACCCTGACTGTCTCCACCTCTGCCATCTGCACTACACACACTCTCTTTCTACACAAATCAGCAATGTCAACATCTGATTGGCTGATGCCAACGGTACCCTTTCCATGCTGGATTTGCTGTAAAACCCTGTATGTGGCACGCCCTACCCGCGGACAAGGCGGTGTCCGTGCGGCACGTAACTGTTAGCCAGTCCTTCTACACTTTCCACATCACTTGCGAATCCATTCCCTCATTGGACACAGCTAAGCACTCACCAACCATCCACCAATCACATCCAAGACCTCCACATCTAACTCTGTCATCAAAGTTCCGCACTTCAAATGTACTGTTGATCACTCTGAATACAAGTCTCATATCATTGCAAAGCACCTACTACAAAAAATACTGTGTAAGTGTCGCGGATTTCTACTTACAGCTCCATGCATACCCACATGCATGATTACAAAGTACAGGTGTGCATATTTTATTCAGAGTACATGTGCAACTCTTATGATTCAATCTAAACAAATGAATGCCACTAAATCTGCATAGTCAATACATACATACCAACGCTCCCGCTTTAAGCGCGAGACTTCCGATTTTTGATTGAAAAATCGCACTACTTCTTACTATCTGCCGCATAACCTATACATACATACCAAGCCTCCCGATTTAGGTGCGAAACTCCATTTTCCATTAAAAAAGGTCACAATTTTTTACTGTCTTCCGCCTAAATTAATGCTACTTCCAATGCGATCGTATATGAGAAATAAACGTTCCCGATTGCTGTGGCGACATCTCCCTCTCAGGTGCTCCTGATTTTTCACATTCCTACTTATAATATGAAAGTATGCACATTTTTCCAATCTACTACAATGACCTACCACTTCCAAACCTCTCTGCTATGTACAACACAGCTGAAAAAAAACAAGGGAATTTCATTAACTGAAAATTGTACTCATTTGCAAAGCAAGTTCAATTAACAAACTGCAAATAACATATAAAGTCTGCACATAGTGAAATGAAATGCATGCATACACTGTGTTGAGATATCAAACGAGAATACTCCCACGAAGGCTGAAAAATGAACGTGTACATTAACATCACTGCTATAAACACACAAAATTACTAACTTCTTCCTTTTACAATTGAAGTGAAGACCACGCTCATGAAAATAAACAGTCTATACTGCAAACAACATATCCGAAGAAACCTGGTCAATCCATAAAAAAAAGTAAGTACAGTACTACCTTTATATTCTTACTGTTCCCCAAAGAGACTGTGTGGGTTATTTAAGTAATTTGCGCACCAAAAAAATATCGATTTCTGAACCATTCTGCCCACAAATCCCCATTTATTAAACAAAGATTAACAGGCAGAATGGCACACAAATCCCTGTGTTTTTGAAAAACAAAGAACATACACAAACCTTAGAATGTTAGTACTACAAAAGAAATAGCTGTTTTAATTATATACCATTACGTTTACTATTAATGCTTCACCTCACCACTAGCTCAC
This sequence comes from Ambystoma mexicanum, assembly GCF_040938575.1. Lineage (NCBI taxonomy): Eukaryota > Metazoa > Chordata > Amphibia > Caudata > Ambystomatidae > Ambystoma > Ambystoma mexicanum. The sequence goes on along the minus strand of NC_090939.1, from coordinate 233,415,038 downwards.
TTGCTACTCTCATCAGAAGCACAGTGCAGTAATATACAAATAGAAAAATAGCCTTCCCAACTCATTGTAACTGCCCAATGCACATTCACACAACAGCACAAACATCTTCCCCATCAAACTCATACACGCATGCACACAGCACACATACATTGTAAAACAGACCAACCCATACCTTTTTTTTTCAACCGACCTCAAAGAATGCCTACCAAAAAGCAAGTCCATAGAAAGGAATGCAGAAATAGAGCAAATGAAAATAAAAGTGTCCAAAGTAAGGATCCATCTCTAGCAGAGTTTGTACAAAATGTTGAAACAAAACAGCTAACACAGTCATTTAGCGAAACAAAGGAACCTTCAACTACACAAACTTTGCCTCTTCGATCAAAATGTGGCACAAAACTGAAAATGCTTTACAAGAATTCAGCTACCACTACTGCTATCAATGCTTCTATAAATCCTGATATACTAGCAAGAACCCATAGTAAAAACAAGTATTTTAGCAAAAATGTTCCACCATAGAGTCCTTCAGAATCTAATAAGAAGAGGAGCAAAATCATCCTCAACCCTTAAAACCTACCATATAAAATTAATCCTACAAGCTCTCATAGACAGTGCAATCCTTCTCAAAAGGAAGTTATTTATTTTAGTATTAAATAGGATGAAACCACTAACAAAACTACAAAAAAGTTAGCAGGCGCCCCTCTCTCGAAAGAACAAGGCATGATAACCTGTTCAGTGGTTATTAACCACATTGAGAGTTCGCAGCCATTGCTTTTTGCTCACTGTACCTTCACAGATGGGAAATATCCATTTGCATATCAGTCTTTGTCCCGCCCACAAGGGCAGTCCAGGGCATGCTACTGATGTTATGGAACAATTAGCGCAGAAAAATGTCAATTGTATAGCCTTAATGCCAACTCTTGCAAGCTGTTTCAAATTCAATGAAACAATGTTAAAAAAAGAAATGCAACCAATAATTGAAATTTGCTCCACAGACAAACTGGACGTACATGGTATGACACTACCCATGTGTCAGCAAGCCACAACAAGACTAAATACCTTAGAAAATTCAATCTCCAACTCACTTGGGTTGGAAAAAATATTAAACTTATCCTAAAATTGTAGAGTAATGCTTAAACGTAACCTTGACGTGGAGCAAGGACTAGTTAATGGAGCACTGGGTAAAGTTGTTGTCTTTCAAACATGCCCACGTGACAACAACATTCAGTTTGTCAATATTCTCTTTGACAAACTTTCAGAAGTAAAAAGGATAGGACGCTCAACAGCTCGATTCCTTCTCTTCAAAGACATGTATGTACGTAGAGAACAATTTTCTCTAACTCTTGCATATGCAGTCACCATTCATAAATCCCAAGGTTTTACCCTAGACAAAGCATTGATAGATATAGGAAACACAGTCTTTAAGGAAGGCATGAGCTACGTAGCACTATCATTCTTATGTACACTTGACGGTCTATTTCTAATCAACTTTGATGCAAGTAAAGTGAACGCTGATATTCCTTGCATTTTAGAATACAATCGACTGCGTTCACTGTACACCCCCCATCTGAAATCATATCCTGTTCCATAAAAAGGAAAACGTTATAAAAGAAAACTAAGTCTAATAGAAATGCAACAGGATCTGACTGCAAATCCTTCAAAGAAAACAAAAGAAGCTAATACTTCATCAATTACCACAAGCAAACAAGAACCTATTAGGGAAAGTAAATCAGGTACTTCTTCAAAGAAGGAACAGAAACTCGGAAAAAATCACTCGGAGACAGAACTATCTGGCCCATTCAAATTTTCAAATGAAACTGGTGTAAGTTGCTACGCAAATGTAACAATGAATATTCTATTTCAATTGCCACCAATTGTTAACAACATTTACTTACACAGTACAGACCAATTGTGTTTGCAAATGTTAGTCCTTCATAGAAATGCAACAAACAATCCTGACAACACGTATTGTGTTCACGGAATAAGACAAGAATTGGACTACTGTGCTGGAATGGGGAGATTCACTATAAACTCACAAGAAGATCCACAAGCATTTCTAATGTACTTACTACAAGTACTCGAAAACAAAAACATACCTATGAATGAAATCTTGCAGATTTCATACATGTGGAAAGATACATGCACTCTCTGTAACAATGTGACACAGGAACAAATACCTAATGAACGAGATGTGTATGTATCCATACCTAATTGTGAATCCATTCCATTTCAGCAACTTCTATAAAATGCAAACCATGGCAGATTATGTACTATCTGCAATTCAGATAATCGCTCCACCTTACTGATACAAACACATAGTAACTGCATAATACTAATGCTTCTATGTTACAATGCAGATGGTACCAAAAACAACTGCAAGCTGACTGGATTCACACACGGTCAAGTGTCACTTGGTAATAAAACCTTCACAGCAATAGGTATAATCTACCACGCAGGAGCCACAACCAATGCAGGTCACTACACTGCATATATCAAAAAGAAATGTGGATGGTTCGAATGTAATGATAGTAGCATTACTCTAAAGAAGAGATTACCAGCAAATCTCACAAACACGTATTTAATCTTCTTAAAGCCAAAATTTAATATCTAATGTGTACTTCAAAATTAAGAAACATTCAAGTAAAAGATTATAAACAGTTAGAATACGCCAACAGGTATCTAACTGCCCAAGATTGCATTACAACCAGACAGATAAATGAATACCACAGATTCGTAACTAAAAATACACAGTTAGAATACGCCAACAGGTATCTAACGGTTTAAAAAATCTGTAACATGTCAACATACTGAACATTAATCAGAAACAACAAGTGAACACTCAAAGGAAACAAAGAAATAGTTTGTAGCATAGCAAAGAAAGGTTTTTCCTAATCCGGCAAGGATTTTTTTCCCCCAGACCCAATGATTTCAAAAACAAACACAGAAACTTGGCAAAATGCACAGTACACTGGTTTGTAAAGTAAATATGAGGGTAAAAAAAAAGCTAAAATGTCTATTATACAATGTAATAAGTCTTTATAAAATCCAAACACTAACATGCTCTTTTTTTTATCACAGAAATTGGAAAAGCATATTTCCTCCAAGTACTAAAGTCATGTAAGATATATATCGAATCTCAACAAATTAAACAGTAGGTATAATTTCACACATTTCATACATATTCGAATCTATACGTCTGATCTATGGCAGTAATATGGTGCAGTGGCTGTAGGCAGGGCCTGGCGTCTTGGATGTATAACCTACGACCTACACCCTATGACCATGCAACCAAGACTGTAGGTCCTACCCACAACCATTGCAGCATATCAAAACCAATATTTTCCCCTGCCAAGTTCTGAATGTACAAATGAGCAATCCTAAACAAATGTCAGTAATCAACAGGTATTCAGGAAAGAAAGACAATGTCTAGTGTTTAAATGCAATCTTCTCTTCAGGAAAAAGAAACACTTTAAACTGGGTTTGACATCTTGACATCTAGTTTTCTTATGCAGCTGTCAGGCAGTGAGGCCTGGATTCCTCTGACTGCACTGGAATGACTGAAATTAGCAACAAAACACTACTCTGAAGGTTTGCAATTGATAAGAAAACTGAATTTTAAAAGCATTTTCGGATTTTAGCCCTTCTGTGGCCTTGCTTCTTGTGACAGGTGACAGGTGGCAGGTGACAGGTGACGGCACCCACTGGCATTCTCCTGCAGGGAGTTCTGTTTTGACATCAACTTTGCCTGTGTATGGCAGGGTGATGCCGGCTTTTTGTGATTCATGAACCATGCACAGTGTTGCAGATTTGACGCGCACATGTCTTAGTGCCTCCATTTTTGGCAGTTTCTTTCCTTCATTGGCAAAGGGGTTCAGTGGCATGGGTAAAAATATTCCACAGGTTTGTTGTATAATGAGGAAATGTAGGTCTGACAGGTCTAGAGAGTATCAATTCCATGGAATGTCACCAACCAGAAGCTCTTTGTGGCATGGCATGGTTGTTGTCTGGGATGAAGCGCTTGAGTTTCCACACGAGAGACAGTTGGCACCAAGCTATGTGTGTCTTCCTTGCTATATGATGTTTGAAGGTGAGGTGGTTATTGATGTCGAACCCAAGGGACCTGGCAGAGGTGGCCAGCTGGGGTGTGGAGCCCTTGAGGTTCATAGCAGAGAGCCAGGTCTAGGTGTTCGCTGTTGTTGGTCAGCAGTAAGAATTCAGTCTTGGAGGGATTGAGCTTCAGGTAAGCACTGGGCATCCAGGACTGGATCAATGTCAGGCAGGCCTTGAGCCTGTAGATGTCTTCAATGGAGGATATCTTGAAGTAGATCTGCGTGTCATCTGTGTATTGGTGGATGAGGATGTTGTGTGAAGTGAGGAGGATTCTGACGTGGCCCCGTTTCTGAATGGTGATGAATGGATTCTTTGCTTTTAATGTAACAGAGGTAGCTCCAGCTGAAACCCTTGGACTTCATCGACTCTATTCAACATGAAATAGACAAAAATTAGCAAAGCAAATAGTTGTGGCTTTTCTAAAAGCATTGCATATGCCAGGAATTCACATTTTTCAGCTATTGCCTTATTTTATCCATGAACAGAATTAGCCATGATACTTACATCATGTGACTGAGATTGCTATCATCAAGCAAACCAATAATATCAAAAGTCTGGGTACTCACATCATTGGCAGGCATTTCCATGGAACCCACAGATGATCACTCCACGCCCCCGGAATGCCATCAAATTCCCGGGTACTCCTTGAGCAGGTGTGGTGAAGCTGATGTGGGAAGCAAAACCATGCCTTAACGCCTGCAACACACCTCCAGCGTGTGACCTGTAAATGCACACACTATATCTGTGTATATGTGTTTGATTTACAAAGCGCAAACCTAGCTGGTAAGCAACAGACTGCTGAACCAGAGAACACTGCTCTGCTCCTGCCCCGACCATTCCGTGCTGTATGGATCATTTTGCAACCAACTGCTTTGCATGACAAATGAGACACACAGCAACAGGTGTTTGGTACGCAATAATAAGACAAGTCCACCTTCTCAGCCCTTTAGTATGTAAATGCCAATATGTGATAATGTGTGTCTTCATAACCAATCAGCCAAAATTAAGAAGACACTATTTCTTCTGGTGTAGGCACGCAATGTACAACATTCATTTTCATTTTCCCCTATTAGAAAGCAGAGATTCCGTTGACCAATCCGAATGCAAAGTCCAAGATCCACAGAGTCAATTAGAACAAGCATTGGCAATAGCGACAGTTTGGGTTTTTGTGAATGTATGCAGGAACCACTTGTTAGGCACTGCCGTACTGGCATTAACTGGTGCTTCCGGAACCATCTCCGGTTCGGAAGCACCTCAAGACCCTCCTCTTTGCTTCTGCTTTCTCTCCTCCTCTTCCCTGCTGAACTCCTGGCTGAAACTGCACTGGTCACCTGGCTACCCTCTGTTCTTGGGCCAAGGTCCTCTGCCTTCCAGTTGCACATCTGCACTGCCCCCTAGCAACCAGTGCACTGTGGAGCTGTTTCTGTATCCCCACAGCCCCTACCAGCACTTGACACTCGATGTCTGCACTTACCCTGCACCTGCCACCAGCTGGTCGCACTTCTCATTTATTGTTCTTATTATTGTTCTTATTTATTTACTGTTATCCTATGTACTGCACTTCCCTCCCCCGTTCCCCTTGCACTTTTTCCCCTACCCCCTCCCTTGCGCGATCTCAATGTCACCTGACCTAGTAAGATTGCTATGTCTTCCCTCTGTTCCCCCTCCCTTGCCTCGTTGCGCCTTGAAACACTTGTGTATAGGCACGTTATAGATTCCTTATCATATCATAAGGCCATTGGCAGGTGCAAAATGGTGCAAAATGGTGTGAGTACCTTGGCATCTAATAGCTGTGGCTTGAAAATGCCCAATGCTTGTACACAAGCCAAAACTGTTGGCTTTGCCAAGGCTTGTTTTTAACACGATTTCAGTGAAGGACTTGCATAAGTCGAGTGACTGAAGCCACACCTGTTTTAGACATTGTTATTACACCAGTAGCTGCTTACAGCTCCAATTATTTCATTAACTCTCCAAAGACTGCTTTGAACAAATACTGACATGCACTTAGAATCCAAAGTTTGATGGTAAGGCTTGATTAAAGTGAGCTGAAAGAGTTCCCAAGAGAAACTGAGTGGAATTGCCATAGGGATTACCATGTGCAGTCAATGGGTGGGCAAATAACCAAACAATGCCTTCAAGGTTTGTGTCCCTCCTCATATGCCATTTCCCCTTGTCGGTACTTTAATGCAATATTTGTGGCTTATAGTTGGCTTTACCACCTAGTAGCCAAAACTAAAACCTCTGCTTCACTTAGCTGGACGAAAAACTAAAAAGCCAGAGACGGGCATAAGGGGGTGGGAGCAGCAACAAAGCAACAATAACCCATGAGGATTAGGAGTGGTACTATTGGTCGACATGAGGAAGTGCAAATTTGCTATCACAGGCAATTTTCCTGTCTGTGTGTGTTTTTTTAAAGATCATTTCCCAGTTGCAAAACCTGTCTGGCCGGAGTTTAGTGTTAATCTGCCGTTGTTGACTTTTTCTTCTAAAGATTCTTTGGGTCGTGGCTGGCATTGCATTTGTAAAGAGAAGTTCTGTTGTTGTGTTCGAGCGCCACAGTTTTCTTTCTCCTGAGACCTGAAAACAAGTTAGGTAATTTTTTAGCATGTCTCTGCCTCTTTTTATTGTGTAAATACGAAAAAATTTGTTCTGGCAAAGTTCAAATTTGCATGCCGACTCCGAGCACGCCATTAATTCATTTTAGGAACTGACAGCTCTCATGCTGCTCTGTTCTTCAATCTGTCACACTCACACTCTACCTAACAAAGAATCGCTGAATGCATACGTCGCCGTTTATAATGAAAAGAGGGCAGCATTTATTTTGTTCTGATTACTGATCATGCTGATTTCTTTTACATGTGCTTAATCACAGGGGTTTCTTGGAATATGGGAACCTTTCGGACAAATCTTTCTTTTGGGGAATCTAAACAACAGTGTAAACTGACAACAGCTGGGCAAGCAGAGCCTGTGAAAAGGCCACACCCAATGCTGGAGGCTCGGGGAGCTGCAGTCTCTCCTGGAATGCTCCACAGACGAAGGATCGGGGCGGCAGAACACATTATGGTCACGTATGGCAATTCACTTTGATCAGTGGTAGGCAGTGAATTTTTTAAATGAAGGGGCGTAAATATTCCCTCAAATATGCCAAAGCGACCGAGAATAGGGTCGGAGCCCGAACTAACCAAGTGGGCTTCCGCGGAAGTTCTTCTCCTGAGAAATGTTTTGACTAATGGTTAAAAATAGTGCATTTTGTAGCACACTAAGTGAAAATTGGGTAAAAAGCCAGTTGCCATTTTTTTGTAGGCTAATTTATGAAAGAAATCCAATAAATGCAAGTCACCAACAGTGCCCAGGAGAATTTTCCAACGGATGTTCATGTTGCCTTTGCCCGCAATACATGCCAGGATAAAGATATATGGGCACGCTGGCTGTGCCCATACATTCCCATGCTGGCTGCACCAAGTACTCCAGTATTGTCGTATAGGAACCCACTTGTGTTTGCTTTGTGCATAAAGCCAGTAATTAAACCATGTCCATGATGTATCTGCCAATACATGGCAGACCCCCATTTAGGAGTATACATACTCCAGTTTGCGTTTCCATTATAAATGGCATGACACAATATGAAAACATGTCCAAACTGGCTGGACCAAATTGCCAGTCTAGCCACATAAAAACACACCATGCTTGCTTTATCGTAGATGCTCTGTAACAAATGTCATGTCAAAGAAATAGCTAGACTGGCTGCACCAAATTGGCAGTCTTGAAAGGTAATAACTCTTATTATGCTTGCTTTTCCAAAGATGTCCAGTAAAAAATGTCATTCCACAGTAAGAAATGGACATAGTTGTTGCACCAAAATGCTAGTTTAGCCACATAATAACATTTATCATGCCGACTTTATCAAAGATGGGCAATACAAAATGTCATATCAAAGTAAGAAATTGTTAGGCTGGCTGCCCCAAAATGTCATTCTAGCCACCTATTAACACTTATCATGTTTGCTCAATCATAGATACCCAGTAAATAATGTCATGCCACAGTAAGAAATGGCTAGACTGGCTGCCCCCAAAATGCCAGTTTAGCCATATGGATCTTCAGGCTCTCTATCTCTCCTGGCCTTTCTCTCACTGTGGCCACTATTTTCAGGCCGCCTGGCCAGATCCCCCTCTTCCTCTTTGTGTGGGCTGACCTCTCCTCCTTGGAGACCTGAACATCCACCTGGATGCTACGTGCCCTTCTTCAGGACTCTTTTGCAGCCTCTGCGACTCTCTCTCTCTCTATTCTTCCCTCTGAAGCGTGTGTCAGTTGGGGCTTTCAATGCTACTTTCTCTCCTCTTTCTGCACCTCTGGCTGACTCACACCGTGACACATCCCTATCTAACGTCATCTCTCTATCTCTAACACTCTTGATGTCCTTGCCCCTGTCATGAGGATCTGTTTGAAGCCCAAATCCAAGTGCAACTCTTGGTACGAATCCGACCTCGTCACCCTTAAGCGCAAGTGTAGGGTGGCTGAGAGGAAGTGGAGGGCATCAGGCACACCCCCTGACAAAGTGGCCTGCCACCTGCTCCAAAGGCAATACAGACTCTGTGTCCTCGCTAAGAAGAGAGCACACATCGAAGCCCGCGTCTCTGTGCCATCTAACAACTCGGTTGAACTCTTCAGAATCTGCAAGGAGCTGGCCAATCCTACTGCAGTCTCTACCTCTCCTTGTCCCTTCCCATGCCCTTTGCACAGCCTTGGATTCTCATTTCATCACTAAACCTTAGGACTCTCTCCTCCTCTAACTCCTCCTCCTCCACTCCTGGCCTGCCTGTGGCCGTCTCTCCTCCTCCTTTCTCCCCCTTTCCCTTATTCACCCCTCATGGTGTTTCTTGACAAGTCTGATCTATGAAAGTCTTGTCAAAGCAGGCTCTCCCCTGCTCATCCAGAACCATCAAGGAACACATTGACATCCTGGTTCCAGCAGTGGCCGATTTCTGCAATCACTAGTTTGCCACTGGAACCTTCCATTGTGCACCCCGTTCTAAAGAAGTCCTCTGCTAATCCTTCCTCTCAGGCTAACTATCATCCGATCTCCATCACTCCTTTCCTGGGCAAACTCCTGGAAAGACTGGACCACTCCCAGCTTAATCTGCACACTGAATCTGTTAGTTGTCTCCATGACCACCAGTCTGGCTTCAGAGCTGCCAGAAGCATGCAATCTGTGAAGACCTCCTCTCTAACCTCAACTCTAACCTTCCTTCTGTTCCTCTCAATCTTTCTTCTGCTTTTGACACAGTCAGCCATACTATCCTGCTCAATCGCCTCCGTGGTAACCTGGGTATCACTGATCAGGCCCTGGTCTGGCTGACCTCCTTTCTCACTGACTGACCCTCTCAGGTCCAGCTGGGGTCTTTATTCTCTTCTATGGCTCTTTCTACTTGTAGTGTTCCCCAGGGGTCTAACCTTTCTCCCTGGCTTTTTAACCACTACCTGGCACCCCTTGCCCACCACATTGATATTTTCTGCTCCAACTTTCAGTGTTATGCAGATGACACCCAGATGTCTTTCAGGCTTCCTCAGCCGCCTCTTCCCCTTCTCTCATACCAGACTGTCTGGCCACAATTCAGGAATGGTGTGCCGCCAATGATCTCTGCCTTAATGCCATTAAGACTGAGATTCTCCTCATCGGAACACCAGATCCCTCCTTTCCTCTCGCTCTCCCTGGCCGCCCACTCTGGGCCCTCTTCCTGCTCCTACCTGCGAGCTAAGAACCTTGGTGTCATCTTTGACTCAACCATCTCCTTCTCTCCTGACTTCTCTGAAATCTCTATTCTTCCTTTCCTCACTTTCCCCCAGAAGCTCACTGTCTCAGGAGCTCTGGTCCTCTCTAGGCTGGACTACTGCAACAGCTTCTTTCTAATTCTGCCTGCCTCTACTTTCCAACCACTACAACTTATCCAGAACAAGACTGCAAGACTTGTCCATGGCCTCAAGCCCAGGGATCGTATCTCTCCAGCTCTGAAATCTCTTCACTAGATCCTTGTGGCAGCAAGGATCAAGTTCAAGATCTTTTGCATCATTCACAAGGCTTTCTGTGGCGTGGGACCACACTACCTCCAACTCTCGCTTACGAACAATCTCCCTTCTCGAGCTCTCCGCTCATCCACTTCCAACTCTCTGAGGGTCAGATGCTTTTCCAAGCAGAGAGTTGGGGGTAGATCTATCTCTTCGGCTTGGGCCTCCCTCTGGATCAGCCTCCCTGCTTCTCTTAAACCTGAGCAGAACCACCTCGGGTTCTGAAAGCAACCCAAGACCTTCCTTGTCACTTCCGCTTTCTCTTTTCCTCTCCCCTGCTGATGTCCCGAATGCTCCACGCACTGGTCACATGGCTACCCTCTGAACTCGGGCCCAGGCTTCTGCATGTCCAGTTGCCCTCGCACTGCCTCTGGGCCCCTCTGCACTTATTGTCTGTATCTGCAACCCTACAGTCCCTTCCCTCTGCACTTATGAGCCACCCACTGGCTGCACTTATTGAGGTATCTGCGCTTCTGCCCTCTCCCTGTCCCCTCAGCACTTCTCCTCTTCCACTTCCCTGCACTTGTGTGATCTAAATGACACAAGGCATAGTAAGATCATTGTTTTTGTCCTGCCTCTGTTCCCCCTCCTTGTCTTATTGCGCCTAAAAACACTTGTGTACAGGCACGTTTTAAATGCCATATCATATCATATCACGTAACAACACATCATCATGTCTTTTGTTAACCACATTTCATTTCTATGATCGATGTCCAGTAAATAATACTGTTGTTGCTGGGACCCTACACCCACTCACCATCCCCCACCTGCTCCTTAGCCCTGCTCAAACACACATGGACACACATTCACACAACATTAATTTGCTCATTTACACACAGCTTTCATCCACTCATTCACATGTGCACCCATACATCATACACACACTCATTCACACACACATTATAATAAATACAAAATAAACATCTTACCTGTACGCAGTGCTTGTCCAGATTCAGCTCTGCCGCCACCTCAGAGAACCCTGCAGGACTCATACTGTGCAAACAGGACCAGAAAACAAAGAGTGCTTCCTGGTCTTGGATGTGCACGTGCAGAGTGTCCTGATCGTTTAGATGTTCAAGGAGGAATAGGAATTGTAGGGAAATCTAAACCAAAGAAAAGTATGCAAAGAAAGAAAAGCCCCAGTTTGAAGAAAACAAACAAGTGAGTTGCAGTCTATGCACAGCATCTGGAAAATGGCACATGGAAGGGAATGTGTGACGTTAGCAGCCCAGCAACAATACGTTTTTATGACCAAAGTACCAGATAAAGCCAAGAAAATAAGTGTTTCCAGTGACCAGAAAGTATCCAGCAACTTTTATTGAAATGGGAAAAAAATCCAATCTGGGATGGAAAGCACTGAATTTCATAGAGGAGCTGAACATAAAGAGGCCTGCTTCAGTGGGAAGGACACCAGACAGGCTCAAATACAGAACAAAGCGAACCAGACTGTGGAGGGAAGCTTGCTGACTGATGCCCACCTGTTCCAGAGGGGTAGAATCAAACCGGTATTTAAGAAGGTGCCCACCTGTCTGTGAGACAGACAAAAGAAACTCATATGTGAGTATAATATTAAGGAGGTGCAATACTCTGAAGGGGAATAGATCACATTCCAGCCCTTTTTAATACTGAATGTACTGAGGGGGTGTGGGGGAGTAGATAAATTGACCATAGATCTTGAGAAATTAAAAAATATCTCAGAAATGTATGGGTTTCTGTAACGCTCACCTGATATCCACGGGGATGCCACCCAGTCTCTGTGGACTGCTTCCGACCCTGGACTCACTCCCTTGGACTCTTGTTCTGCTGAGGACCAGGTCTGAAAACACAGGAGTTTGGATTTAGCTTTATTGTCTCTCCTAGCCCAGAGCCCACCTCCCTTGTGGACCTCAACCCCTTAGTGCTCTCCTCTCCTTGCTTTTTGGTAGCTCTCCGTCCTGCTGTTCTGTGCATGGGCGCGTTGTGGATGGGCGCATCGCAACTTAGTTGCTTCACTGGTGCGGGCCCCTCAGAGTCCAGGCCTGCTGTGACTCCGTTTGCCAGGTAAGTTTGCTGTTTTGGTAGTTTGTCCTTTATTTTGCAATTGCCCCTATTAATGTCTTTCCTTCTTTCTTAGGTGTGGAAGGAGTTCTGGTGATGCCGTGCTGCCTGGAGCTGTGCACCAGATGGTAAGCGAAAGAGCGAAGCGCAGCGCTATGTGCCTTTCTTGTGCTAACCTGTTAGTTTTCCCTTTCTTGCAGGCCACCGCGATGTTCCGGACTGTATGTTGCCGAGAAGATGGAGAGCAGTGAGTAAAGCACTGCACGAGCCGCTTCCTAGAACTTCTGCGTGTTAGTTGGCCTTTTCTTTCTTCTTGCAGGTCGTTAAATGGCCCTGAATGGACGTGGACCAAGAGCAAGTCAATTTCAGGTAAGCGTGTGCCTTTTTGATTGTTTTCCAATGTTGAAGAATAAAGGCTTACTAATGCTGCTTCTGCGTTCTCTTTCTTCCCAGGTTGCGGTTTTCACGATTGAGCGAGCGGTCGCCGAGATGCTGGATGTTCGGGATTCTGGAGCGGAGGACAGAAGCAGGGCTCACTCGTAGGTAAGCGAATACTAACGGTGCTCTTGTTTTTGTTCTTGCAGGTAATCGGGCCAGGAATGCAGATGAGGATTCCAACAGACCGTGGTGACTGTCACGTTGCCACCAGCAGAGTAACGCGAAGCGTGTTCCCCAGCTTTGGCGTGGCTTATATAGCCTGCAGGTATCCCAGGTGCCCCCAGGCCTGACCACACCCTAAGTGCTAGACCGCATGGCTCAGTTCTGGAACTGAGCCATGCAGGGGCATCCATGTTGTGTAAATGCTATTGTAAGTTCCAGTTCTCTGACTTCCCACATGAGCCTGGTGCCAAAGGCGCCAGGACTGACTCCAAGAGAGTCGTGGGGAACATGATGGGGCCCTTGAGGTTCATGATGGAAGACTGTAGTGCAGCCCAGATGGCCTTTCTGCCAAGGCCAGGGGCAGGGGTCATGACAGTTTCTGTAATTATATGTTTGTTTTAATGGTTCAGCTGGCGTATATAGAGAGAGATACCCTGACTCTGCCTTTGTGTAATGCACAAATACTAAAGAAATATTCTGGGAAACAAAAGGACATCTGACTGTGTGCATACCTATAAAAAATAAGGTAATTGAAGTAATTCCTGGTTACATCACCAAGCAGAGACATGTTACTAGTGCTGATCCACTCAAGAATAGGGGGCCAAGGTTATTACATGGCACCCATTTTCCCACCTTCAAGGTTTCAATTGAAAATGACAAATGTACGTGTTAACACATTAATGCGATTGAAACACCACTAAAGCAAATTTAGCAAGCAGGCACATTGAACATATATTTTCCTTTTTATAAGCAATTTACATGCAGGATGCCAAATAGCCGTTTTTTAAATCGAGCTTTCTAGAACACTATTTGAAATTCCTACATATCCATTGAGTAAGGATGAAGTATCTATTTGCAATAAAGGGCAATTAGATAGGCAGGCATGTTCTGATTTAAATTGTTTTTAAGAAATGAAGGCTTTATCCTGTACCCTCATGCATATTTCAATCCATGGTACATGTGTGTTGAAGGTAAATAAGTTACATATGGTTTTGTTTGTGTTACAAAAGTCTCCATTCCTATAATTTGAGCATTGAAAACTGAGGTGACTTGTGTATTGATCATTCTTCATCAAAGTCACTAATGTTATTTGAATTTCATAGATGCATAACGATTTATTGATTTCTATGTTATTAATGAATAGAACTGTGCAACACTGTGTGTTTCGTGTATCAAAATGAGAGGGATACTGTAGGCAATCAATATTGTTAAATTGGGGCTCACCCCCTTCGTCCATGTGCTTCCTCTCGTTCTTCCTCTCTTGTTTCTCCACTTGCTTGGAATGTTCTTGCCGCGAACATCCGAGAACTAGTCCACATTGATTTGTTCAAAACCAAGCTAAGAGCATATCTCCTGACCTCAAAGTTGTTCTCTTGGCCTGCCTCTCATCTGCCTTCTAGCTAACATGTTTACCATGCTTCGAACTTGCCTCTTTTCCCCACTTTCTCTGCCTCCACTCTAGCACTTCAGCCACCATGGTTGCATCCCTTACACATGTGGCTGTACCATCTACCTGCACTTAAAAATGTTTAATGTTGGTTATCCTTAATCTATGCCTGTCCACCCGTGATTTGAACCCGGTGACTGTTCCATTTACTCACCTCCACAACCTGCTCATAGTGTCACTCAAACTCATCCCATTTTAAGAAACTCACTGCTTCCTGTCAAATCTGATTGCTTATCTATTGTACATTATTTTGTGATCAAAAGAGCATTCTTCCTCCCTTTAAATAAATAAATAAATGAATTATAGAAAGAACTGTCTTAACAAAATTTAAATTGTGCGTGCCTGATTTGGGGAGCATGAAAAAGTCCCTCAAATGAATTGTCGCCTGATTAAAATGTCCTACAGAGAGCCCCCTTGCACATTGAAACATGCAGTATCTCAGCCTTCACCCCTGAATAGGCCATGCAAGGCTGGGGAGGCAAAATGCCTCTGGCCTTGCATGGTCCATTGGACGAAGGGAAACCGGGTTTCCCTTTCAATTTCAAGACAGGCCAAGAGGGATCCCTCATCTGCAACAAGCAGCAGGGGAGTGCTCGTGGGCTGGCACAGCTCCTCTATGATGGGTGAAGGTACAGGCGTGTCGGCACACCCTCGTCTATTATGGACTAGCTGTCCCTGACTTTAATTTGCATCTTCAAGAGGTTTGGTATTAAAATCATGCCAACATGCCCATTTCCATTCAGGTGCTGGTAGTGCAGGCATGATTTTTTATTTGCATTATGGGACTTGGAGTCCAGGATTTCCTTATTAAGGTAATCTACAGGTATAGGCCCTCATTACAACACTGGCGGTAACCCATGGCGCTTTTAGCACCATGGTTGCTGCCTGTGTTGTAACGAGTCCGCCAATGTTCAATGGGGAATTACCACCCCATTCCAAGGTTGGCGGGGCGGTAATTCCCCATTGAACTTTGGTCCTTCCCCATTCCCATGTTTGCCCCATAGGGCTCAATGGGACTGGGGAAGGCGGTAATTACGGTACTGCAAATTGCGGTACCGTAATTACCTCAAAGGTCCCTTTGCGGGTCCCTACTCTAACCAGCCGTTCAGGTCAGGTCCCGCAATGAGACCTCGTAATTTGGCGCTAAGGGGTTAATTGGCCGCAGCCTTTTACGGGCCGTTAACCCCTTAGCGGCAGGGTCGTAATGACCCCCAGTCCCAGATCATACCCATTCATCATGTTCTTCTTCTTCCATTTCTCTTATTTAAAGCTCTCCGAGGCTGCCTGTGTGGTATGTTGGTGGTATACAAAATTCTCAAACAAACAGATGCAGACATCTAAGCGTCTCGATGTGGGTCAGGCTTGGATAGACACTTGTTGCAGTTTGCAGAAAGCAGCTTCAGGCAGGCTTCCATTTTTAGCAGTTATTTTTTATAATAGTCCAGCGGCTCATATCTTGAGTATCCACCTTTTACATGGGAGATTCCTGAACTTCACAAGTTTGAATTCGGCCTACTCAGACTTTCCTCCTTCCAAGGTCATACGATTAATAACAGATATCATTACAGGGCATAGAAGTGGGAGGATTCTGACATGAAGCACAATTTAAAAACCTGTTATTATGATCGCTATGAGATATAGCAGATGAGCGACTTCACTGTTGAAAAGTACTTATTCAATGGTGTAATATCAGTCATTTCGGATGTGAAAGGTCCGAACGATGTGACAGAGGAGCGTAAAATGCTGTCTCACATTTGCATAAGCTACAGCATGGCAGGGGAAATTCTATTACATAAAAATATGGGTGCAAACATGAACTTCAGTAAAACCTAAGAACTCGCGGAAGTGACATCATAGAAAGTAACGTAATTGTACCACTTCACTGACCCCCCACCCCCAGTCAATATTTTAATTGAAACTGTGGCACGCTACTAGGTGACAACCTAAAACAGACCTAAATATCCAGGCAATAGTCCTTTCTTATTCTTGCTAACAGATTTTATCCATCAGCAGTGATTATTGGATACCAAGACTTGAGCCTCACTACTCCATCCTTTCGGCTTGAGTGTGTAGTCTTGGGTTGGATTTCTTCATGGTCTGTGTGGACTTGTCACTGTAGGGCTAGTTTCAAAGGGTCTTCGCCGTGATGGGGATCCAGGCAATAGTATTCACTATTCAGAACATTGCATTGGCTACCAGTGTAAGACCACATTAAGTTCAAGGTGGCCTGTTAATGATCTGGGCCCTGCTTATCTGAGCGATAAAACCTGTCGCCACCAACCTCAAGGACACTCCGATCTAAGGACTAGCTCCTGCTGAGCGTTCCCCGATTGGCATTTGTTTGTAGAGGAGATAGACGATTCGAGTTGCAGGTCCGAAACTTTGGAACTGTATCCCTTTGGAGACCAGGGCTTAATACGCTTCTCCAGTTTCACAAGGTCCTCAAGACCTTTCTGTTTAAGTAACAGAAGGGGTTTTACTGGTGGGATTATCCTCTGCTGCCTGTTATAGAACGTCTGGATGCCCTTCTATTTGACTATTTGAGTTGTTTTGTCTTGTTACTACCAACTGCGCCTTCATACGGTTGAATCCATCCCTAGCGCATTATAAATAATCAAATTAAATCAAATCCAAAGGCATACTTATGTTTAGAAGACACCCTCACTGTTATGGTGTGTTTAACAAATGTATGAAAAAACCCTTCCAACTAAAATATGAGAGCAGAATAGGTAATTTCCTCTTGCAAGCTACACTCCCGCCCATGAACCATCCGCAAAAGTTCACCTTCAGTCCAAAGCCACTGGGCAATGCATTGTGTGCAGCAACATTTGCGTAAAAGCTTGCATTTTTGCTTCAGAAATGTGTCTTTACCCTATAAGGCAGTGCTAATTCATACACAGATTTATCAACCCAAGGCAGATTGTTCTCCAGGTTGCGACAACCATATACACACTTCTCCCCCAGTATCGATCCCCAATACTGTGATCTTACTTCTGTGCATACATCATAAAACAGTCTGACATGCGTCTCCTTAAGATTGTGTCTGGTTTCTTGTCCAGGATATTGAGGATGTTCACCCCCTTCTTGATAATTCGGTCCACAATTACAGCTTTCCCTACTTTTCCATATCAAAATGATCTGTTTTTTTCTTGTGATTTGAGCATTGAGGTATGTTTACACAACAAAACCTTCTACCTGGATGGGGAGAGAAGAATGGCCAAATGCCACTAGCAAGCCCCGCGTGCTGCAGTGTCACCTACTAGCCACTCATGGAACTTCACCCCAGCTCAAAGCCATTGATCAATGCATTTGGGGTATGCAAATTAAAGATGCAAACAGGAACATCCACCCGTCCCCCTCAGGGACCATATCACTGTGCAACAGTCCAGCATCCTCGTGATCCCAGTATTGGTGTATGGTTAGCAAACACCAACAATGTTATGGAGGAGTTAAAAAAAATGCAAAGTTTTACAAAATATATTCTTCCGTTTAGAAACAATTATTCGTAAACATTCACTCTAATTATAATCGAGGTTGACGAGTTGGCGCACAGGGAATAGGCCAAAAAATGCGATTCTGTCCGCTTGGATTTTGAATTGTTAAGTGCTGATTTTTCACTGTCCTTTGCAAATATCTGATAGGATCTTTTAAGAGGCAGCCAGTAATGGAAGCTTGCTGCGCACTCCTGTTCCAGGCTGACCTCTCTCTGGCGGCCTTCCACCTGCGGCGACGCCCTGCACGGTCCAGCGGAGACACGCTTGGCGGGCAGTTACTTCACAGCAGCAATGCTAACAGAAACATTTCTCTAAACCGCACTTGGCAGCCAGCTCATTTCACAACTCTCTTCCTCTTTGCATAGCTCAGGGAGGCTGCGGGCTGGGAGGCTCTTAATGAGGCACTCCCGCCGTTACTAATCTGGACACTGCGCAGGCCCCCCTTGTCTGGGAGAGAACAGTGCCTGCAGCAAACCAGTGTAAACATCTATGGGGAGGTATGCGTGAGTCTACTGGATTCCTGAAGGCTGCTTTAAGAAGAGGTTCCAAAAGACTCTCATACTTTAGAATACTTCAGTCTAATTTCTGCAGGGATCTGCTTGCAAGGTTTTGGACTTGGTTCACTGAATAGGCCGCCACCTTTAGTTTCGTGATTATGTCCAGGTGGCAACAGTTTATTGGTCGCGTTGGCCTAAGCAGGTCTCGCTGATTTCCTCATTCCATGTGTGAAAGCCACCCAGTACTGTTTTTTCTTCAATTCTGTGACTTGTAGTTTTATCTTTTCCTTTTTAATTTAGGACTACAAATCCCAGACTTCCGAGAAGAAATGGGAGTGAATGGCTTTCTCATGCATGGAATGCAAACACATGAGCGCTCTAAGTGGTTTAGTTTGCTATAGATCCTGGCTTTTGCTTTGTAGATTCAGTATTATATCCATACGTGCCAACCGCCCCCCCCCCCCCCGATTTAGGCAGGAGACTCCCGATTTTCTGTGAAAAATATTGCTAGTTTTCACAATCTCCAGCCTAAAGTAATTCTTTCCCCAATGCATTTCTATGGGAAAATTGTTGTCTCCCGATTTCTCCGATTAAATCTCCCCTCCCGGGTGTTTTGGAATGCAGGCATGTATGTTATATCAGAAACAGCTCGTTCAATATGACTCTGACCTTTGACAAGGACCTGGAGAACCTGCAGAGAGTTGGTCTCTTTTGCTCAGTCCCAGCACCAATGGAATCTCCTTTTTTGTGTTTTTGGAGTAAACCAACACTGCAGTGTACATGCGTGTATGAAACAGCGTTGTCATTAAACGCAACACATTTTACTGTGAGATTGTCAAGAATGAAGCATCACACTAGGGACTGGACACCACTTGTAGGTGTCTGTCCCCAATGGACACCAACAGAGCAGCAGATTAAGTAGCCAGCCATTTATAGATACGGAGAAGGAATCCACTCCAGCATGGCCTCCATGTTTACAAGAGGCTATTGCGGACAAAGGGAGGGCATCAAATCAACAGAGACAAAGGACTGCTGTGGGCGAACAGCCAATTGCAAAACCTGGATATCTCATACGCTCAAGAATACCAGGGTGCATGTTAAAGGTTCTCCCACACCTCTAAGAGTAACATTTTTCTAGAACCTAATGGAAGGTGTTTCCTGTACATGTTGACCCGACCACAAATAAGGGTTGGTCAGGGAGAATAAATAGGACCCATCAAGAAATACGAAACTCAAATATTTAAAAGGTAACAAGTGATTGCTAATTTACATGTCTGTCCGACCACTTTACCATGCTTAGATGATGGAAACCCTATTTATTCTTTGTTTTCACTGTACACGGAGGCACTCCTCACCCTGGAATGTTTTGATCATGAATTAACGCCCTGAAGAAGGTCCATAGCAGAAAGAGGTTTGACACATATGGGGATTGGGCTGTGAACTAGTGATAACGTTTCAGAACGCAGAACAGGGACCACCACACGGTGGGCCTTTAGAGATTAATATTTATGTGTTGTCATATATGTATAGATGTATTTAAGTTTTATGTTTTATTTTGAAATATTAAAAGACAGGGTGAGCAAAAAATTAAACCAGAGGTCAGTCTGTGATTCTGTTTACCCTTCACTCACTCCCGCGGCCTTCAAAGGCACCTTCATTGGCTCCCGGTCAAGTCTCGGCTAGAGTTTAAAATGTTATGTATCGTTCATCGAGACATTCATAGTACAGGGGCTACATTCCTTCAGTCAACGCTGACCCTCTATTAACCCAAGAGAAACCTTCACTCGGCTGAACAGTTTTTGCTAACTGTCCCCTGTTTTCGGCGTACCCGGATGGGTGGCAGATCTTTTTCAGTGCTGTTACCTAAGTTGTGGAATGCTCTCCCACCGCATGTTAGGAGTATCCAGGCACTATCTGCCTTTCGCAGGCAGCTGAAAACATTTCTATTCTGATTCGGTTCTCCATGCCTCCCTTTCCAGAAGTCTACTGCCTCCGCGCCTTGATGCCTTCGGTTCTTTGCCGCGCTTTATAAATTGGCTTACATTACATTACATTACAGAGAGGATACAAGTAATACAAGGTTTGAAAAACTATGATGCAAGCAGCATTCACTCTGTAATCACTGAAAACATACCTTGACAAAAGAAATCCTTTTTTGTCTTTATATAGTCAAGAAGGAGACATATGAACCCCAGAATTTGCACCCACGTTGTAGCCCTCACGAGAGCCTCCAAGTTTGACACTTGCTGGCGCCGGGTTATGCAAAAGGGTCAATTACACAATAGCATTGGAGGGGATATCTTTCAAGAGAAAGTCATGGTGAATCCTGGTTGGTGTGAAACCAGTCATGAATGACAGGGAGGACATTTTGGTGCATTCCAAGCCGAATAGAACCTTATAACAAGACTAAGAGTCCTACTGTAAGGATCAAAGCCATTCCTTCAGCCAGCCACGCGCTGACTCCCAGCCAGCAGCAGCGTGCTGAGATTGAAATAGAAGCAATTGTAGCACTGTGGTGCATTAAGCACTTCCATGTGTACCCAGATTAGCAGAAATTTACCATTTCCAGGGGCCTTAAGTCATTCACACCTGTATTTCTGGGCTCAGCCCTATGGCCACCGGCTTACATCGAGGAGGAGAGGTTGCCTTGGCAATGTTTTCAGGAAAGGTTTGCATTCTCCTCCAATCTTTTTACTCCATTCAATGCACATAGACAGAGTTTACTCATAGATGTAAGATCTTCACATTGCAGAAAGCTGTTTTGCTGCTATCGCCAATTTGGGACAATCCTCTGCTTTAGCTTACAAGTTGTAAACTGTTATATCAATCTTAGATGGGTAAAGGCATAATCTCTAAATTAACTATTCAAAGGATCCAAAATAGAAAAGTTCAAGGCACGTATGTTATATTTCTATATGAACTCCTTCCACGAATCTCAGTTACCATAGTCTACCTCTGCCAGTCAAAATCTTGCCTCCTCTGATGATTGAACTGGTTAGCATACATTAAAGGCCTGATTTACAAAGCCTCTTTCAATGGGAGTGTGCCATTATAAAATTGTTTTGTAAATCAGGCCCTAAGTGTCTTTTATCCATTAAAGGCATGGTCTAGTAAAAATGTTTATTGTCCCTACGGGTCGGTCATATTTTGTTAAGCCTAAGTGGCTCGATTTTAGAAAACTTTCCTATGGACCTTACCTGAGTTTTCGTCCATTAAACGCACGCGAAAACAAGCACCAGGGAGCCGCCATTTTCTGATAATCTTATCTTTTCCCCCATCGCCCTGGCTGACCTGCTTTTGCGGCACTAAATCAATTCCCCCGCCCCTTAGCCTGTCATCAGCAGACTCATACCGCCCATTTCCCAACGCCAAAGCACGTCTCGTGTCAACATTCGCTGCGCTTCAGCTAATGACGTGTCGCCATGGAAATGGCAGGACGCCTCTTTCCTCAATAAGTATAAACAGACCGTTTCACAACACACAGCAGCAGATTTTCGATTCCATTCCTCGCTCTGTGTTACTTTGAGTATTCTGTGACTCGTTTCAGTGCCCTGGTCAGCTACCTTCGCCGCTTGTAGCCCGTGTGAACACCTGTACCATCTCTGTAAATTATTTTACTCTGTTTACCACACAATGGCTACAATAATGCCCTACATGTACGAGCCCGAGTATACCGAGGAGGAACTACTGGAAAGGGAAGCACGTGAAAACGATGGGGATTCGGACGGCAGTTGGCAGGACGAATCAACAGATGAAGAGCCTGGGCCTAGTCGAATGGACGGCATCTCCACCTGGTGCACATGCAATTGGTGCGAGCTAATGCCAACTGAGGACGAGAACTGCTGCTGCCGAGAAAACTCGGGATGCCTGGCCTACATTTGGGAAGGCGAGCCACGACCGCAATGCATCACCGAGCTGCCAGACTTCAGGGCAGCCTGCCTCACACGGGCCGTGTTGAGAATAATGATGGTGCTTATGCACGAACTTCGCGCAACTGTTCGTCCTCGTAATCCGAGTAACCAGTAAGTATACTCTGCTTGTCATGTCACTCCTATTTCATGTTCTTCTACTATATCCAAAATTACATCTACATATCATTGTAACGCATGTAAGTCGTTCAATAGTGTGCATTGTCTAGATAGCATTTGTCCGTGCAGAATGCCATTAGTTACAAGAATTGTCATTGACAACAAACGTTTATTAAATTTATCTTGGTCATTTAAAAACAGTTTGTTTCATTCCTTTTCACAGGTGGTACAGGCTGGTGGCCTATCGTTCCTTTACATGGTGGCTCCACGGGAGGCTTGGACACCGCGTTCGAAGAGTGATACCCGCCTGTGCCGTTCGTGCCATTAGAGAAACTTTCCCGAGTGACAGCGGTCAGTACAGGGGATTTTCTCTCGCTGTGCTGCAACCTGACCTGTATAATCTTTAAAGTCTTGTATTTTCGTGTCATGAAAATAAGATACAAAATAAAACACCACATATATTTTAACGACGTTTGTTTCGATTTTTTAAATGAATCAAGTGTGTCTCCATTCAAGGATGGACATGAGACATATGTGCTCCGAATGGGTGAAGGTCTGGTCGCTGTGAAGCAGGGTGGCCACTATCTATCTAAGCTAACATAACATATTCTCGATAATGCATGCACTAAATAACACTTGTTCAAAGTCTTTCAGTAGGTTATGTCTCTATAAAAGTCACACATATATCTATACTAACAATTACCATTGGATTATACAGGCCTTAGGGTCTTGACCACTATAATACACCGGTTGAAGTGTGGGTCTGTGCTCACAAGAATCTCCGGTATGTGGCATTTGTTATTGATGAGCAACGATATACTATCATTGATATAAAGGCGGTTCGCGCCAGTGGATGAGCGCTGGCATGGGGCGCTGTCAGGGGCGCGAAAGGCTAAGGTGCCATGTACACTTCAAAAGGTGTCCCACGCCAAGGGGCCATCGGTCACATGGCCTCCTCAGACCCTGTGTCTCCAGCCAGGCCTCCCCTTGAAGCAGGCCGCCCCCCTGCAATCCACATAAGTGTGTCTCCATTCAGCAGTCTTCCTGTGCCTTATCTGCACGCCCCAGGGCCATCCATCCCACCCCCCTGTATCAAAGGCGGTTCGCGCCAGTGGATGAGCGCTGGCATGGGGGGCTGTCAGGGGCGCGAAAGGCCAAGGTGCCAAACTACATGTACACTTCAAAAGGTGTCCCACGCCAAGGGGCCATTGGTCACATGGCCTCCTCAGACCCCGTGTCTCCAGCCAGACCTCCCCTTGAAGCAGGCCGCCCCCCTGCAATCCACATAAGTGTGTCTCCATTCAGCAGTCTTCCTGTGCTTTATCTGCACGCCCCAGGGCCATCCATCCCACCCCCTGTATCAAAGGAGGTTCGCGCCAGTGCATGAGCGCTGGCATGGGGGGGCTGTCAGGGGCGCGAAAGGCCAAGGTGCCAAACTACATTTACACTTCAAAAGGTGTCCCACGCCAAGGGGACATCGGTCACATGGCCTCCTCAGACCCCGTGTCTCCAGCCAGGCCGCCCCTTGAAGCAGGCCGCCCCCCTGCAATCCACATAAGTGTGTCTCCATTCAGCAGTCTTCCTGTGCTTTATCTGCACGCCCCAGGGCCATCCATCCCACCCCCTGTATCAAAGGAGGTTCGCGCCAGTGCATGAGCGCTGGCATGGGGGGGCTGTCAGGGGCGCGAAAGGCCAAGGTGCCAAACTACATTTACACTTCAAAAGGTGTCCCACGCCAAGGGGACATCGGTCACATGGCCTCCTCAGACCCCGTGTCTCCAGCCAGGCCGCCCCTTGAAGCAGGCCGCCCCCCTGCAATCCACATAAGTGTGTCTCCATTCAGCAGTCTTCCTGTGCCTTATCTGCACGCCCCAGGGCCATCCATCCCACCCCCCTGTATCAAAGGCGGTTCACGCCAGTGGATGAGCGCTGGCATGGGGGCTGTCAGGGGCGCGAAAGGCCAAGGTGCCAAACTACATGTACACTTCAAAAGGTGTCCCACGCCAAGGGGCCATCGGTCACATGGCCTCCTCAGACCCCGTGTCTCCAGCCAGGCCTCCCCTTGAAGCAGGCCGCCCCCCTAATACCACGACATACATACGTCATTCATTCACAAACACACCCCAGTTTCTAATACTTTAAAAACCACTCGATATGTCTCATGAGAACATCTTTGTGCTTTTCAAGTCAACTCCTGAACGTGCTACCTGGGAACCACTGAGATCTATGCTAATCTGCTCGTCGTCGTGCTATCCGTGAACTTCTGTGACCGCTTCGAGCATACCCATCAGTGCGCTACCTGTGGCCATCCACCTATTCTCCCGCAACATACTGCTCTGCTTGCTGAATCCAACTGTTTGTTGGTCAAGGTAAGGACATGTATCCTGGTCATATTTCGCAGATTTTTAAATTTCTATCTATTTGCGAGTAGAGTACCCAATAGTGCTATGTTCATTGGTCTCATTGCTATTGACTTGAATTTACATTGCTATGCTATCAATAGATCTATTTATTTTCATCTGTGTCAATTGTCATCGAATTGCATCCTTCGGGGGTCCAGTCTATGATGTAAGCATGTTTCCTTCTCGTGCAATACAGAACATCCAAGGGATGAGTCACATGTTCAATTTTTAGTCACATCATTTATACATTTCTGCAACTTATGCAAATACTAAGCCGCACATAATGAACTGGTATAGTTCCTGCGACCAAAACAAACCTTGCATTGATCATTGTATGATTCATTTACTTTTGTATCAAATCTTTATTCTTGAAGATTGTATAATAATGTCGATATTTACTTTTCAGATTTATCAACAATGCCTGCCTGTTCGATTAGCGGTTGCCCTTCGAAGACCCATGCGAAATCTGAAGGCACTACAATGCATGTATTCCGGAAAACTGTTGATCGAATAAGAGAATGGGTCAGACATTGCGGATATCCACTGGATGAGCTGGAAAGTAGAGTCCAACAAGTCTTATAGGACAAGAGGGGTGAATAAACGGCGAACGACACGGAAATTGCTCGAAAACGCTATTCCCACTCTATTCGTCCACATTCCGCCACCGGTGAGTCAAGTGTCCGGATTTAGCTTTAGGCCTTGCGGTAGTGTGTAGGTATCCGAACGGATTAATTGATATTGTAGGTGTTCTATCCCTTGTAATAATTTCAATATTGATATGATTGTATAGTTTTTTGAATAATGACAGTTACCAATATATTCTTTTTCGATTTCATAACCCACAAACGCAATGTATATATATGGGAACAGGGAACTGTGCTGTATTGAGCATTTTACAAGTATTCTGTCTACTTACATGGCTATTTTTAATATTGGCATTTCATTATCAATCATTAATTTACCTTTACAACTTCTTGACTATCCCTTGAATCTGAAGCAAGAACATTCTACATCCTTGACGTGGTCGCAGTTATCAACCACTTCTAGCGCGTATCAGGTAATCTTACTAGGCTAATCCGCTACAGACCTGTTTTATGCATGTCAAGTAATATTTTTATTTTATCGTGTAATCATTTTACCGAATGTTTGGTTAGTGCTTTCCAATTGATATACACCTTAGTTATCGTCCACTGGTGTTTATTTTCGGTTATAATTAGTGTTATCCATACTAATGCAAGTACTGTCTTTCAGGGAGATGCTGAAGCGTCCGCCACATCTACATTTCTAGATGTTCTTCAACAGCAGGAGGTATGGATACTGACAGCTCCATCGAGCGTCATCATCAGAGCTGGAATTCTTGTCGTTTGATTGTTCTACACAATGTTTCATTCGTGGTTAGCCGTTGATATGTACCTGTGCTGTCGACCCCAGGTGTGTGTTATGTTTTCACTATTGTAATCCTCACTAATGCAAGTACTATGTTTCAGGCAGTTGATGGAGCGTCAACCCCTGCACTTGATGCAGAGCCTGACATTGAAGTAATTCCAGGGGAAGTGGAAGCGGGACCATGCGTATACGAATCGGCGCAACAGCTTTCGGAAGTGCGCACTACATTTGCAACATCCATAGATATTCTTCAGCAGCACGAGGTATGGATAATGACAGCTCCATCATGCGTGATCATATAACGTGATTCCATTTGCTATACTTTCTTCCCTATTAACGCAAGTGCTGTGTTTCAGGGAGACGACAAAGCTTCCACCACAATCACAACATCCAATTTAGATGATGCAGATGTAAATAAATCGGAGAAATAAGTCGATGAAATGTGATCATATTTAGATTTTTCTTGATTCTTTTGGGCAATGCATCATTTGCGGTTATCTCTTTATATGTACCTTTATATGTACCTGTGCGTTCGACCCCAAGTGTGTTTTATGTTTCCAATATTGAAAACCATACTAATCCAAGTACTGTGTTTCAGGGAGACGACGGAGCTTCCACCACAATCACAACATCTCATTTAGATGATGCAGATGTAAAGGAATCGTTGAAATAAGTCGATGAAATGTGATCATATTTGGATTTTCCTTGATTCTTTTGGACAATGCATCATTTGTGGTTATCTCTTTATATGTACCTGTGCCGTCGACCCCAAGTGTGTGTTGTGTTTCCAATATTGAAAAGCATACTAATGCAAGTACTGTGTTTCAGGGAGATGCGGATGCCTCCTCTCCAATACAACCATTCATGGCAGTCCATGCAGAGCCAGAGGTATGGATACTGACAGTTCCATCAAAATAGATCATCACTGGTCGAATACTTGTCCTTTGATTGTTGAACACAATGTTTAAATCGTGTTTGGCTATTGAGATGTACCTGTGTGTTCGTCCTCACGAGTGTTTTATGCTAACAATATTTTGATACATAGTAATGAAAGTACTATGTTTCAGGGAGACGATGGAGCCTCATTCCGTGCTGTCTATGCGGATAGAGAAAATATAGTCGTTGCAGCGCAAGAGGAAGGGAGGACATGCGGAAACGAATCAGAGCTAGAGCGTGCAGATGTTGAAGGTCGAGTCAAAAAAGTTGAAAAGTAAAAAAAAAAAAAAAAGGTTAGTTACAAACAGTTTATAACTTTAAAAAAATGTTTGTGCTGGGGACTATTTTATGTTTTTTTCCAGTCAATTCTACTACACTTTTGTGTTTAAACTGAACATCCCTTTTCCAATCTCTCCTCCAGTTACCCGTGAGTGTCAGAACTATACACACACAGACAGTGAAGCGAATGAGAGATGTGGCTTGCCAGACCGTGTACACTATGGAGGAACTATTAATTGCGGCGAGGCGTGTTCAGGCTCGAGATGCTCATGTCTAATGGCCAGAACATGAATGTTTGTGTTTGGAGACTACAGCAAAGTTGCATTGGACCATAGCTACAGTGCGACCGCACCACCACAAGAAGATGTTATTGAATGTATTGAAGATAGCTCTGAAGTAGTTGCAGATCAATTTACACAATCTACACCTGCCAAAAATTTGCCACCAAAAAACCTGTCGACATTGTTGTGTTCTCCCATCAATGTTGAAGTAATAGATGTCGAAATGACAGAGAATGAACCAGCCGCAGCATCCATAGACGCATCAGAACTTGATATCAGCGATATTACTTTCCAATGTGTTGAAATCTCCACAACGTCACAGGCCGAAACAACATTGACGCAGGCTGACAGTCTAATGAAAGAGAGCAAATACATTGTATTCGACAGTTGTTTGATGGAAATTATAAGTATGCTGAAATGTGTGCATTCCATTAGAGGGAAAGTATGTGGGAAGCCATTGATTAATGTGACTCGTCAAATAAAAGGCAGTAATGTCAAAATTAATGCCGCCTGTAGATTAAATCATAGGTTCTCATGGTCTGCACAACCGATGATGGGGAAACTGCCAGCAGGCAATCTACTGTGTGCAGCTGCATCACTTTTTAGTAGCTCCAGTTTTAGAAAGTTAGAGGCTTTCTTTCAGTTTGTGGGACTCCATTTCATTTCTAAAGCGCTGTACTACATATACCAACGTGATTATCTGTTTCCGGCCATTAGTGATGCTTGGAAAATTGAACAATTGTCTCTAGCAAGTACATTCGAAGGCAAACGATTCAGGCTAGCCGGCGATGGACAGTGCGACAGCCCTGGATTTTCTGCCAAGTACTGCACCTACCACTTTCAGGACATGGATAGTAAGAAAATTGTGAGTTCGGTGGTCATGCAGGTAACACAATGTACATCGTCAGTGGCCATGGAGAAACTAGGATTTATAAAATCAGTGGAATATATACAATCAAGGGGAATGCACATCGACCTCATAGCCGCGGATAGACACGTTTCAATTGCCAAGACAATGAGAGAGCAGTTCCCACATATTAAACATCAATTTGACGTATGGCATCTTGCTAAATCAATCAATAAGAAAATCTCGGCTGCAGGGAAAAAAAAGGTTTTGAAAGTATTTTGCAGTGGTCACATTCTATCACCAACCATCTTTGGTGGAGCTCAAAAACTTGTGAGGGGTCAGTGTAAATACTACTTGAAAAATGGCGGTCACTGATGCACCACTGTACCAACGTTCACCGCTGGACAGCAAATGAACATTTCCACCAATGTGAACATGGCCCTTTGTCCCCAGAGGAGGCACGGAAGAAGAAGTGGTTGATTTCATCTTCACCGACACACAAAGCCATTGAGAAGATTGTTTTCGACAAAACTCTATCAAGAGATTTGAGAGGACTGACAGAATTCTGTCACACAGGAGATTTGGAGGTGTTCCACAATATGTGCCTAAAGTACAGGCCAAAGCGCTTGCATTTTAGCTTTCGGGGCATGAAACATCGCACTCTACTAGCGGTCTTGGCCCATGACAGCAATGTCGGACGTGAACAATCTAGGACTAGGGGTAAAGTAAGGATGCCTCGCTACACTAAGGTGTTTTCAAAACGAAGTAAGCAATGGGTGATCAAACCAGTCTATGATGAAATGCAGTTCGACTTTGTGAAAGGCCTTATTGTTGCTGTGTTAGAGAAGCACAGATATGGAATTTTGGACGTTTCTGTGCAGAGCAGTGATCCATTGCCACCGAACATTGCGACTGTGCCATGCCCACCCGAAGCACAGCTGATTGTGAAGTACAAATCCCGGTTTAAATAATTGCAATACGATTGTCTTTTTGTAAATAAATGTTATTGTACAGTGTACCTGTAAACCTAACCCCTACCTTCACCATCATGGGTGGCGAACAAGCTGGGTGTCATCTTTGAATTCTCTCTATTCACCTCACATATGTGTATGTATATATTTTTCTCATGTCTCATCTCATGTAAATGTAAATGCTGCGCACTGTTAACGGAGGGGAAGCTTGCGTATTGCAAATAATAAAACAAACAAACAAACAATAAATCTCACTTTTAACTCAACTCCTGTGGTACTTTATACTTTCCCTGACCTTCTGCAAAAAATTAAATGTCTCAATTTGGGCTGCAAAGCTCGCAGACAACGGGGACAAAATTGGGGCACTTAGAACGCGCCAGCCAAGCGGGCCTTGGCATTTGGGAGAGAAGCCAGTTCGCATTTGCACATTGAGGCATACTACATAGACGGATTCTAAACTTCAAGTTCTCACAGATGCCTATACTACGTGATGTTGCAAATAAAGAATGCGAAGAACAGCGCCCAGATGAGACCCACAAGTCGCACTGGAAGTATAAGGGTCTATTGTTTTATGACCTTGAGACAGGGACCATGCCGAAAGAACTACATTTGAAGGGAGTGCGCAATAACGTAAGAGACGATAAGGCAGAAAATTCAGAAACTAGACCGAGTTTCATTTTAGTTCAGTATATGAAAAATCGTTGTCAAGAGCACGGTCCATTTTACAGACTGCATTACGAAGAGACACAATGGAAATTTCAAATATAATGTAAATAAATCTTTACACGCTTTTATACCGGAATGAAGATTTAATGAATGGATGCATGAATAAATGAATGAATGAAGAGCTAGGAAAAGCAAGTAAAACGTGTTCGTAGTGGGCACATGGGCATGCAGGTCTACTGGTCTCACCGATCTCGGTCCTTGGCCCAGCCACTTTTCCCTGCACTGCCTCTCTGTATCCTTCAGCCCCTTCTCCCGGCATTTACCTTGCACTTGCCACCAGCTGGCCCTATTATTTAATTTGTATTCAACTAACCATGTACAGCCCTTCCCCATGCGCGATCAGAAAGACACCTGGCCTAGTAGGATCGCTGTCTGTCTGCCCTTGTTCCCCACCTGCCTCGTCACGCCTAGAAACACTTGAGTATAGGCGCGTTACAAATGCCATATCATATATCATATCATTCCTCACGCATGTAGACTAACTGTCGTTTATCATTGTGTGTTTGCCTCGATTTATCTCGTTACTTTTCGCATTGATTTTAGAGACGAACATACTCCATTGAACTATCCTTGCAAGCAAATAGTTTCTGATCGGTCGTAATAAATAAAATGAGTAATATTAATGAAGTTCGGCTAGCGAGACTAATTATAATTTTTTTGTTTTCATAACAGGTATTTGATCCCATTCTGCCACTGCCAACTGTTTGAGACACCGGCGGATGGATTCTTCAGCAGACACCTGCAGCTTCGTGTCAACAACTGGAGCACAATCACCATATTAAGGGACGATCGCCAAGGGCCCACATGCCCTTACACTGTACTAGTGGCTAGAAGCAACATATCAACCTTTAGGCTGGACTAGTGCCTAGTTGATGGAACAGCCTTGCGGTTCACCGTGCTTCCAAAATGATTCTTTTTACGAAAATGAACACCCTGTGTACCATAAAGGAACAGCGCGTGACTCAAGATGAAACGGAACAGTTATTGCGGATACAGATAAAAGAAAATAAATGGCTTTCGGAGTTCATATGGCAATTGCTGAATATTCTCTAAACATTGAATGTCAAATAAATGTACTTTACCAAATGTACCGTGTTGCTGTTTCATTTTAAAGTACAGTTTTATATTCCGAATTGTGGCGAGCTGTGTTGGGAGTTGATCTGTGTTGGTTTCCGGGTTCTGTGTGGAGTCGCGCAGAAGACGACTGGGTGCGTTTTCCTACGCAGCACAGTAATGTCACGGAGAGAGGCGGGGAATATGAATGTTTTGATAATGTCAGGCTCAGGCGCGGGGGAATTGATTTAGTGCCGCAAAAGCAGGTCAGCCAGGGCGATGGGGGAAAAGATAGGATTATCAGAAAATGGCGGCACCCTGGTGCTTGTTTTCGCGTGCGTTTAATGGACGAAAACTCGGGTAAGGTCCATAGGAAAGTTTTCTAAAATCGAGCCACTTAGGCTTAAAAAAACATGGCCGACCCGTAGGGACAATAAAAATGTTTACTAGACCATGCCTTTAAGGTGGATGTTGTCCAATTAGGGCTTATGATCCCATTTCAGGTCAAAACATATTCTCTGTGAGCGGAGATGGAAATGCCTTGACAATTGCAAATCGGATAGGGCCTAAGATCTGAACATGGCAATCTTGGATGATTGGTCCTAACATCTGACCGCTGTGTGGATGATCAGTCCAAGTGTGG
Source organism: Ambystoma mexicanum (assembly GCF_040938575.1). Lineage (NCBI taxonomy): Eukaryota > Metazoa > Chordata > Amphibia > Caudata > Ambystomatidae > Ambystoma > Ambystoma mexicanum. The sequence goes on along the minus strand of NC_090939.1, from coordinate 233,383,241 downwards.
GTATTATTTTCACTTGGCAAATAATCTGTATGAGTGTCTGATGAATGCCCAACAAAAATGCTCAAGCTTCGCCTTCGCCAAGAGAGCGACAGCAGGAAATATGGGATTTGTGATGCTGGTCCAGTAAACATATTATTTCACTATCTTCATTTCCCAATAGTGGTTTAGAAATGGCTGCGAGAGAGGGCCTGATAGTGTGCAAGTCCTTCACTCCCACTGACCTAATGATTATTTTTAATGGTTTCTTCTCTTTATAAACCACAGGTCACTCACACAGGCAGGTCAAGTGCATCATGGGCGGTGATGACATTTCTCCCAAAAAGTTGGAAGTTGGTAAAGAATCTTCTGCCATAGAACCGGTGGTGGAATATCTGCATAGAGTTTTGTGTATAATGCTCTTAGTGCTCGCCACTTGTGTATTTTGTTTCTGTATTGCATGTGGATCGTTCACAGGTTAAGCGTCTCCTCCGCCACGGTGTTAGATTTCTGCAACGGGCAGACTTCGCCCCTTGATCATTCTGAGGTAGATACATTGAGTGCCAGTACATTGGATAATGACACCTGTTATTACAACATCCAGAAGCAGGAGGAAACTATCATTCAAACCTAAATGAGAACACTAATGATCCTTATTACTATTATCATTGTAATTATTAATATATTCCACTCTACTATTACGTTTCCAAAACATATTCGGAAATGATGATGTGTTATTCCTCTTATTTTTTGTTTCAATGTCTTCTGTTTGTCTTTATTGCCTGTATATGAGTGATGTTGTCTGTGTCCCATCCCAGTTCTCTGTCACTGGTTCTTTATGTTGCCTACCAGCGTGTAGAGTTGATTGTTTTTATAATGTTCATATCTTAAACCTTATTTCTATGAAATTGATACATCCTTTGATTACTGTTTGCTAATGTCCTGCTTAAGTCAGCTTCATCCTTATAAGTACAATGTTTCAACTCAAGAAATAGTAGTGGATGGTGCAAGGGCGGGGCTATGATTGCAAGGATGAACATCACACAGGTGCTTGCAATCGCATGCACTTTCTAGCAGGGTATCTGGGGCTAGCCAGGTGGATAGGTGGAATTGCAAGAGGGTGTTGGCATGAAAGAACATGTGTAACTGAAAGTGAGGATGGAAATGCCAAAGCCTTGCAAGTGGAAGACGTACCCCGAGCGTCAAGCCCTAGAGTAAGGGCAGTGGGAGCCGCATTGCAATAGAAGAATCACTGCAACACAAGTCCAGTCAATGTGGTGGGCAGCTCTAATGGTCAGTGGAAAGACTGCCACTAAGAGGAGCGGGAATGGCAGGAGTACCCTGATGAGGGCCACTCAGGCATTGTGAAGAGCAACGCAAGAACTGAAAGCCTCGTAGAGGAACTAATCAACACCAGTGTCATGTGTGAAGTCACATGGATGAACATCCCCCAGCTCTTCACATGTATGGATAGTGCCTGCGGGAAAAGCGAAAACGTCAGTCCTGATGGAGACCCAGGACAATGCAACAGGCAACAGCTAACATGTCCAGCGATATGGGTTCTAAGCGTATCTGCAAAGACCTGGCATCGGACACGCAAGCATAATGCCTTACTGCCCTGAAGGAGATAATGGGTCGCCCGGGAGGGAGTCAAAGACGGGAAATATTAACTACAAATACACGCAACAATGAGTGCCCTCAAGCCACAACAATACAAATGCATGCCCTGTGATTCAGGGGTCAAGTCCTAAAAAAAAGTTGAGGGACTCATTAATATATGCAATGGCATGCGACGTCACCGGAAAGTACCAAATAAAGGTGAAATATCTGTACTTTAATGCAATAGTCTTGGCTTATTGTCAGGGGTCAAGTCCTAAAAATTAAAGTGGCAGGACTCATCAACAAGCGGAATGGGATGGGACGTCACCAGAAATTAGCATATCAAGGTGAAATTTGCACATTTCATTAAATTGACTTTGCATAACCACCCAAATTACACCAGGACGAAAGGCATTTGTCTTTCCTGAAATCAACACACACAAAAAACCAAGAGAGGATATTTTCTTCTAATAGTGTTTTTGAAAACGTTAAAATGTGTACATGTTTTCAACTCCAAGAACCAATAACAATGTTTTCCCTGGAACATGCAGTCCCGATATATGACATTTCACCCTTAGTCTTTTGCTAAATTTCATCAGTTTATTTGGTGCACCGGTGAAGTGTCCAACTTGGTGTCTGTGGTTCGAATCCTCCGGTTCGAGTCCCAAGGACAGCATAAAATCAGAAAAGACGGTCAATGATGTTCATTTTACACACTGTCTCTAAAATACCCAGGAGACAGCATCCGCCCTCTGAAAGAAGTGGGTGGATGCCATCCACCCACGTGTACCCTCAACTTCAGTCCTGCTGTGACTGCTAACTGGGACCAAGCCCAAGAAGCAATGATTTGAAGCAACACAGAAAAAGTACTAAATACATGATATGTTATGCTATGTTAGAGTTTTTCATACTTCAGTTATCACCATAACAGTTATGTTATCTTGCATTTGTATAGCGCCTACTACCATCGTTCATGGCGTTGAAGCGCTTGAGTGGTCACAGCACTAAGGCTGGTCCGAAAATGGCATATTTTGCACAAGGCAGTGCAATCCAGATCTTGCTCTGTGAAAGACGAGAAAAGGGAAACAGAGGAGGGTAAGGAAAAGGGGGAGAAAGGTTACAGACACATGAATGATTTATATGTGTGATGAATGGAATGAGATGGTAAGAATAGGGTTTGTAATAATGTACGTGCCTGTGGAGTCACCCTCATAGATCTGGCAAAGGGTTAATACTCTTGTGAATGAGTGTATACCCATATCAGCAGTGTCTAGTACTTATACTCTTGAATCAAGGCGACTAGTTTGTCCCTTAGGTGTTACTATAACCTGACCGGCCACAGAGAGACTCCCAGCTGACTGTCAGATGTGGCAGAGTCCCAAGTAGACTGTGTCCAAGGCAAACGAGGTGATTACACAGGGAAAGAGAAATCAGGTGTCTGGGATGTCTTCAAGAGCCCAATGCCTGCATGGCCACATACTGAGAAGCAGTGCAGTGGGAGAGAAAGTATCCAGTGATAAAGTTGCCTGTGAAAAGGTTGCAGGAAGCAACATTTCCCCAAATGTGCACTCCCCTGAAAATCAAGCACTTTCCCAAATATTTTCAGACTGGAGTTAGAATATAAAATTGTACCCGTCCCAGAATCTGTGGGAGAAGGCTTTTAGTGGTCCAAGGAAAAAAAATCACCTATCGGGCGACTTTTTCCCAGGGGACATTATCACATGAAAGCAGAAAGAATAATGTAATATTCAGTCGAAACCAGGCTAATAAGTATGTGGCAAGATCTTTCACTGTCCCCCATTAGAGATCTATAGAATGTCACAGATACTGAAGAGTGACATCACCAGTGATAATGTATAGATAAGGTCAAGTCTAAACTCAAAGACGAAATATGAGGTACAGATATGGAGCTCATTACACAATGGACTGACCAACAATACCAGAATTGAATGTAGGAAATACGCGCTGCCTTAGTAGCCATCCAATAAAATGCAATTAATTCTTTGGCAATTCCTGCTGAGGGTTTTGTTTTGAGGATCAGAGTACTGTGCAGTCTGGCCCTAAAATACAAAACCTGTGTTCTGATGTCGAGGCATTTGAAGCTCAAAATCAAGCAGAAGAAATTCCTATAAGATAATGGTGTGATGCCAGACATGGATGCTCAGGGTTCAGGTCAAAGACAATGTTTACTTACAACTTACACTTTTGAGATATGAATTGGGCTTAATTTCGGTTTATGCAATTTATAAATGGAAATTATGTGCACTTTATCGTAAATGTTTATTGAATCAACTGACGAAAGGTATCACCAACATTATCTCTACCTATTTACTGAGTTCACTAGATAACTTTCCAAAAGTGTGGCGTTTAAAAATTCAGTCTATTCTAGAAAAGGCACAAGTAGATGCAATCTTGTTAATGGAGAACCCAAATAGAGCTAAAACAAAAATTTGGGAAGCTGACTGGATATATACTCGTATGGCTTGTGCCAATTACAGAAACTTTTTGGAATACCCATTTGAATTGAAACGCTATAATAATGTGGCAAATTATATGGTAAAGTCACCCAGCCCAAGCCATCGTGATGGCTTTATGAGATTTAGGCTGAATCTATGGTTGACAAATGATGTGCTGAATAGACGTAGCAATGATGGTACTGTTTTGCATTGTCGATTCTGTAAACAGAAGGCACAAACATTTATGCTCTGAATGTGAAGAATTGCTATTAGTCCGCTGTGTTCATTTTAAGCATTTATTTACGGAATATCGGAACCTGACAACAGAGAAATTATGGGATCTATTATTTTACACTAAGAGAAAGGCAGTGAGATATGCTGTTGTAAATTACCTCCATCAATTGAAGCTAGCAATGTATGTATCCCTGAAATGATTGTATAGAGCTTTGCTCAATTATCGAGGAGGATACTTGAAAACTGATTGTCTTATTTCAGCCTTTCTTTTTCTCTTGTTTTTCTCTTGCTTTTTGTTTTAATTATGATTGCATAACTGTTGTCTTAATGTCTTGAATTTCTTGTGCTTGATTTTAATTTACAATATTAATGTGTTTCATTTTATTATCTTGTTTCATTTTACTATTGTCATTTTTTTCTTGTGTGTAATATTAAGTTGAAAGGTCTCGAGTTTCTCGTGACCAAAACAACTAATAAAAAAAAAAGAAAAAAAAAAAGGTTTACTTACAACACATGAACATGTGCAAAAAGAATTCTACACATGGCAGTAAATGAATGTGAAAAAGATCATTAGAGTACATACACAGCTGCTACATGTGTTAGAAGTGTAGGTGCTGTTCCCATTTGACCTCTGTATGTCTCCTTTACTGGATGGACGGCATCTTAGGCCACATGGATGTCAAGCTCTCTTTGAAACCCCCTCCACGTTGAAAAGGTCATGAAGGGAAGAAGAAACAAAGACGGAACCACCTAGGAGTAAAATCACTGGGAGGCACACCCTTGGAGTACAAATCACAAGGGAGAGCAGAAATGCAGTGGGGCACGACCTAGTAGTGAAATCACAATGGGGCACAGCTTAGTAGTAAGATCAGCATGGGGAGCACAAATACTGTGGGGCAAACCCCTGCATTAAAACAGCAATGGGGGTAAATGAGCAGAAACACAGTGATGCGCAACCCATCATCGGGCAAACCTGGGAACATACAAACTAAACAGAGGGATACAGCCTAAGAGTAAGATCAGAGTGATGCAAAATCTAGGAAATAAATTAGAGTGGGGGGAAAAGATACAGTAGGGCACAACCTAGGAGTGAAATAAAAGTGGGTCAGAACCCAGAAGTGAATCATTGTGAGTAGCAGAGAGATAGTTGGGCTCAACCTTGGAGCAGCATCACAGTGAGGAAACACCTAGGAGCAATGTCATAGTGGGGCACACCCTAGGCTTAAGTGTAAACAAAGATGCTGTATTTTTCTGCACACGAATGTGTAGGTTAATAAGATACAGATGTCTAAAGCAACAGTCCATAATCAGATTGTATAGTGTACCCAGAAATTAGTAGGTCCTTGAGGCGGGTATGGACTATGAATGTAAGAACCAAAACCTAATTGGATGAGCCAGATAATGTGTTGGTTTGAATCCAATATGTACCAGAAGGGAGGAAGCTGTGCTGCCAAAGAATAGAACATGGAAAGGCCTGAAGTACTGTAGAAGTATCAGAGGATGTGCCCCCTTCGCTTCGGTTGAGGTCTATCTATCTACCCATCTATCTTGGTTTTTGTATAGCACTGAATCGCCCAAGGGCCGCAGACCATTCACAGGAACAGAGACAAAACATGAAAACATGAAGAGCAGACAGATGGAAAATCGACGGTCTACTTGTCAAATGAAGGGGGCAATTGAAAGGTGGATGGTGATGAGTGGAGCAAGATTGCCAGGCAAGGAGTATCCTGAAGGGGAAGAGAATCCATGGATGTGTGCCAATATAGAACCAAGTGCCCAATAATCCACAGTAGGCTGGTCCCAGCAGTAGCAGTGGCAGCAAAATAAGAAAGCCATGATAAGCCTTTGTAGTGACTGCTACAAAAATGATTTGACTGAAGTGAGCCAAAAGGTAGGGAAGAAGGGAGATAGCAGAGGGTGGGCAGGAAACAAAGGGTAATAGAAGATTCAGATCTGTCAGTGCCTGGGTGCAGGCAAGGATGATGTGAAGTCTAATGGGGGTGGGGAGGGTTGGGTAACTGGTGTGGCCTGAATAAAAATATGAAAATAGGATTAGTGGTGTGATGTCTGACAATGAGGAATATTGAGTGAGAAGAAAGTTGGACCCATAATGAGCTAGACCAACCAACAACCCTGGGTGGGGGGTAATCCTCAAGGCAGGGGGGTTGAACACAATTTCAACAATGAAGGTCATGATTTTCAATCTGAGGGCCAATGAGATGGCCGGGGGGCAGGCGGATAATACGAAAAGTGTGTAATGGAAGGGATTTGCAAATGGCTAGAACAGACTCTAAAATACAATAGGTTAAGGGACGAGCCTGAAGGCAAGAGGAGTGACTTCAAAATTGGGGCTGCGTAATATGACCAAGGGGGATCGCAAATTGATAAGAGAAGAGTGGAGAAATAAAAACTATAATATTCAGAAATAGATAAGATGAAAAGGTGAAGGGAAGCCCAAGAAATGAGTTAAGGCTGGGCTTAAATTCATAATTTATGTAACTCCCATGTCAGAGCGGTCTTGGTTTGTCTTGAATGATTAGATGAGAGGGCAGAGATTAGTAGGCGAGGATGAGAGAGATGGACGATAAGGGCACGGTCAAAGGGGAAGGGTCAAGTACCTGCTGTGGAGAACCACAGGGCAATGTACTAATAAGACCCTCCAACATGTTGACAACAGAAGTTAACAGCTTATGGGTCTTTATAAGCTGGTCAGATAGCATAGAGAGCTGAGTGTTTGTTCTGACATCAGGTTCGAATCCCAGCAGCGCCAACTCAGCCTTTCATCCTTCTAAGGTCGATAAATTGAGTACTGCACAGTGCGATAATAATATGAACTGTTATTTCAGTACTTAGATGCCTGCGGGTTTGTAGTGCTATGTAAAACTAGATATTATTATTATTATTATTATTATTGTTTCTTCTGAGGCAGTGTGTGCAGAAGGGGGTGCCTGCTTATCAGAGCAATCATATGCTGATCACAGCTATTGTGGAAGGGTCAGAGAAAAATGTGCCAGATAAAGTTCAATCTTTGAAGGTGCCAGTGCCTAGGGCTAGTGGGTGGGAGGTGCTGCATAAAGCCAACGCCCAGGTACACTATATTCCTGTACAAAGTGAAGTGCAATCTGGGAATCAGGCTGAAAATGAGATCCGCGCACCTTTGAGAGGTGATGGGACGGCAGTCGCTTCTAAAATTTGCAAGCAATCGCCTCACAAAAGAGAATGGAGGATTTCAACAGATTTGTCTAGCGTATAGCCGGCCCTCGTATTAACACGGATGTAAAACCAGCTGCCATAGCCAGAACGTGCAATGGGAAGGGCCCTCATTTTATTAATGATCACAGTTTAAGAACATCGAATTACTGGGAGAACAGGATCTAATAATATTGTCAGTCCAGGAAAACTGGACACCCTTTGAGTGGAAGGAGATGTAGGATAATTGGTTGGCTGAAAACCAATCGCCTCATTTAAAGTGTTAAGAATACATGCTCATTAGTTATTACGTATCTATTGGCCCAGCTAGAGTGCGGCCATTTTAAGATGACTAGAATCACCATTTTGTTTTCTCTCTGTTCTCTTTAACGTTGCCTCTTTGCCTCATGTAAAACTGCTTTGCTGTAGATATTATTTCGCTTCAATGGTCCAAGGCTACGAAAACATGTTGAAACATTACACTGGAGAGCCAAACAGAAATGCCCGATTCCCTCCCTCATATATCCTTGAAGACAGGGAGTAAGGCATTTAATCAGTCCATAAATGCCAGCGAGTCTCTTGAAAGAATAGCAATGTACGAAACTAGCATTTGAAGAGTTGAATTATGTTCTTCTTTACGGCCCCCCTTTCTGAGCCCAGTGAGGCCCCGGAGAGCGGGCTGACCTCCAGAGCGAGAATCGAAACTTAGAGATTGGAAGGCATGGTATGCGCCAGTCTCCTACGCACAGCTTGCCTATGAGAAACAGAAACGCTGTGTTCTCGTAAACAAAGAATGATGTCTGTAAAACTGGAGATTGTAACCTGTTACTAAATATGGTGGTCTAAGGTGTCATATTTGTCACACTGGTCAATCATCGCCTCTAATTCAAAGGTAAATGAATTGGGGGTGGTATCAAATGTGTCATACTGTGTCATTGCTGATTGAAAGGTACTCCCTTTGTGTATATGTAACTGATGTACGTTCGTTCATGGCTTGCGTACCCTGAGGTCTGTTTAGACACACGTCGCGGGGCGTGAGACCACTTGGCCAATTGGGACTATTTTGTATTGCAATAAAACCTAGATTTTGGGAACGAAACCTTGTGTTTGGCGTATCCATTTGTGTGTGGTGACTTTGCCTTGTTTCCACATTCGAGGGTCCCTCAGGGACCCCTTCAAGATGGCGCCCGAATAGGGACCCTCCCCCACTTGTTCCATCATGTACGTTGTGACATAAGGAAGGCGGAAGAACGGCAAGGACGGGAGCGATCGAGCCGGGATCGAGAGGTGTACGGGGGCCCCTGTGAAAGCGATTAGAGACTCCTTTTGCAGATCTGCTCACCACTGATCCCTGATCGACGTCCCTGGCCAGCGGACAAGGGGGCGAGGGTCCCGAAACGAGGCAGAGCCGAGATACGCAGACACGACGTCATTGGTTGCGTCAGTATACGGACGAATTGTGTCTGGAAGAAGACAAATTGATTGATCAGGTGTGTCGTGCCCCGATTCATAAGTAATCCAGATATTGGTTGAGAGTTGATTTTGCAAAATCAAACACCCAGAGTAAGTTTGATTAGCCAATGGTAAGGTTAAAACATGCCTGGGGTATTGTCCACTTTAGTGGGATTTCTCCGCTGCTGTGAACAATCTTTGAAAACTGGCCAGGAAGCACCCCCGGGGGGAACGCCGGCTTATGAGATGTATGTAAAGTATGGTATGGGAGCGATAATGTTGTGTGAGACTTGGCATAAGCAAACCAGAAAACAGGCAGACCTTCAGTAGCCGAGCCATGGGAGTTTTGAGATGGGACGTATAGATAACCTGGAAAAGGTGTTGATAAGTAAAAGAGCATGCCCTGAGGCACTTGACATCCTTAGGGACTGGAGGAGGGAAGTGATGCTCAGATTTAGAAGTGGAGAGGAATATGCGCGCAGGCGTGAGTCAAAAACAGAGCAGGCTGAGGAAAAGGAGGAGGAGGAGTGGAGAAATAGCTTGCGAAAGGCAAAATGACGAGATGAATTAAACAGAGAGAAAATAGATTTGAAAAGAGAGCTACACACATCAGACGAATTAACAAACAAAGTTTTGACTGAAACAAAACAGGGTCCGAGGGGTGGAACCAAACAGAGTACGTCAGTAGCCGTCGCTCAACCCCCTCCCGTTGCTCAGCCCCTCCCAACACCAGCACAGTCACAGGGTGTTTCAGACACTGCACTACTCACTAGCCAGCAAGCTCTGAGTGTTTCGCGATTATCATAGCCTCAGTGGGCGTATCCCTTCGCACCTCCTGATCCAGAGAGTGTCACTGTTCCAACTGCCCCTCCCGTGAGTGGAATTAAACAAGATGAATGTAAGAGAATAACTCGCAGCGCGATTAGCAAGGAAAGAAAGCGCCGGCTACAAATGCAGGCGGAAATGTATATAGACGACAATGATGAGGAGTCTACGCTAGCATCGCTGCACGACTTCAGAGGGAACAATGAAAGACAGGTATTGTTGGAATACATGGGGGGAATATTTATTGGGAGAATTGAAAAAGTTGATTGGAAAGCTACCACCGCAAGGATTGTTGGATTTAAATGCATTAACCCATGGTAGAGGGAGAGATGAGGAAATAAAAGAACATGTAGATAGACTGTTTGAAATAAAGAATGAGCTTGATGAAGAATATTCTGAATTATTTGTCAGACCGGAAAATAAGACAAGGAATATTGAGGGAGGCAGAAAGAAAGCAGCAGGACGATATATGCAGAGATCGTTGCCGCCCCGGGACAGATAGGAGATAGACAAAGATTGCAGAGGTGTGTGCGGGAAACAATGAGATGGATGCCAAGCCCTATCACTTCGATAGGGGAAATAAATGACATATGTAATGAGTATCCTTTGCAAATGAGAATAGAAGCCCTGCGAACGATAGTAGGGGTGTTACTTCAGCAGGTAGCAGGACAAGACAGGAACAGGGGAAATTCAAGAACGTATAGAGGGCCTTTGGGATTAAACCAATGTGCATATTGCAGGGAGGAAGGACATTGGCGAGCACAATGTCCGCACTTACAAATTAGAGGCGGAGATGGTCAGAGAAGGTCTCGCAGTGGGCACAGGGGAACAAATGGTCATAACAGAAATTGTATGCAGCAGCATCGGAATGATCAAGGGAATGGAGCACAAAATGGAGGCCAGGCGTTCAATGTAACTACTTGGAGTGAAAATGAGCAGGGTGCACAAAGGGGAAGCAGAGAAGGAAGGGGGAACATTGTTGATACTCAGACAGGTGCATACTGCAATAACAGTGGTGATTACACATCGGATGATGGGTTGTTACCACTGTAGTTGTAACCCCAGTAGAGCAGCCCAGAATAGGGGTCGGAACGAGGGGTTTATTTCAGTAAAGCTGAATAGGGTCTTTTACTGAACATTGTCTATTTCCGTTAACAGAGTATTGTAGAGAGAATATTTTAGGATTAAAAACATGTAAAAAGAAAAGTAGGATTGAATACAATGCCAATTTATATTTGGGCCGTGAATATCAATGATGCGGAATGCTTGAAAACAAATAATACAAAAGAAGAGGAATAATGCTACCGCGAATTGAGCAGTACAAAATGTTGGCAGACGAAAGGTATTACTTTATTATTAACTTATTTAGCTGCTGCAGAGGCCATAAAAGTAAGTGTAAAGAAATCACGTGTATTGTCAAAATAAAAAGCATTTCTGGTGTGCCTATTCCAATGATACAGAAAGATATGAGAGCTATGATAGGCATGACTTTATATTGTTGATAAGTGAATTGTAACTTTCGTTTTAGCTATGGAAGCGATGGTGAGTTTAACGAAGAAGGATGCAGTGGTGATTTAGTAGTGGAATGAAGAATGTCAGAAAGCATTTAATTTGCTAAAAACCATTTTGAGTTCTGCTCTAGTTTTGAGCGCACCGAATGATGGAAGGGGTTTTAGGCTATTAATCCATGAGAAATGAAGGATGCGCGTTATCTGCTTTAACACAGGAACAAGGTGGAAGAAATAGGCCGTGCGGCTATTTTTCTTCTGCGCTGGACCCTGTAGCGCACGCACTACCCCGATGTTTGCAAGCTGTTGCAGCGGCTGCTGCGTCAGTGAAACAAACAGAAGGAATGGTATTGGGGCACAACTTAATTTTCATGGTGCCACATGCCATAGATAGAACACAAACGCAACACCTCACCTCTGCTAGATTGACTAGATATGAAATTGTCTTATTCGCGCCCCACATCCAAATAATGAGGTGTAGTGCTTTTGAATCCAGCAGAATTAATGCCAATACCCGAAGGGAGAATTGGTGGGACTGAATTGCCTCCCCATGATTGTTTAATGGTTACTGAGGAAGAAACAAAAGTGAGAGTTGATTTGAGTGATACACCCCTAAAAGAACCAGAAGGGGAACTGTTTTGTGACGGCTCCTGTTTTAAATTACCTGACGGCACATCAACTGCTGCATACGCTGTCAGCACATTAAAAAAGTGTTGTGGAGAGTAATAGAATTCCTTACAACTCCGCCCAAGCAGGAGAGATAATTGCCTTAACAAGAGCTTGTGAAAGTTCAGAGAACTTAAGTGTAAATATTTATACTGATAGCCAGTATGCCTTTGGCGTAGTCCATAACTTTGGCCGATTATGGGCCGAGAGAGGGTTCTTAACATCGCATGGGGCTAGAATACAACATGGCCCTTTGATTGTGCGATTACTGTCTGCACTTACGTGTCCAAAACACGTGGCAATAATGAAATGCGAGGCACATAAAAAAGTGACATGTAATGTGGGAGAAGGAAACGCATTTGCAGACATTGAAACAAACTACCACTGACTTAAATACAGAAATGTTGACAGTACGATTGGAGGAAGCGCCCTGCATAATAGATAATAGAATTATGATGGTTAAAGAAATACAGGTGGGGGCACTCCCGACGAAATACACGGATGGGCCAAGGGCTATGCAGAATCGAGTTGGGTGAACAGGATATTGTCAATACAGCACAATATGGGAAAAGGAATAGTCACTCAGCGGGAAGTGCATTTAGAAAATTAGGTTGGGGTAGGGCATGTGAATATTAGTATGGACCAGAACCGGGTCTCTTCCAGTCATTCAAATAAAAAAAAGTGGGGAGGGGGGCGTGGCTTGGAGCCGCCGCAATCGGCATGACTCCGTAGAAGCTCCTGGCTGGCCCGATGCGCGAAACACAATACTGCGGCCCTCAGCCTCTGTTTCTCCCCCAAAACAGACCGCATCGTGGATGAAGATCTCTGGATGCGGCAAGGATGGCGGCTATCTGAATGGAGTCCTACACGCAACAATCGGAGGCATTTTATGCCTGGGGACCCCGCGGAGGCAAGATGGCGGCCGCACCCCTAAAATACGAGTCCGGGAGGAATGGGGGAGGGGCAGCCGCCCGTAAACGCTGAGAGCCGCTGAGGAACTGTCACCCCAGGCAGCGGAGTGGTGCCGTAACGCTGAGAAGCTGCACGACCCATCCGACCGATCATTGACCGGGAGCCTTTGATGCACAGCTAGAAGTGAGCTCCGGGAGGCACCCGAAAACAAAGCGGTGAGGAGCCCCGGGGAGCAGTGAGAGTGGAAGCGCAGCGGAGGTGGAGGCCTGGATCCCCTGGTTCTCCCCGCTCACATTGAAAACACCCGAGTGAGCGCAGCTCTGCATGTGGGGGTGTGGGTTGGGGCGCGAAGCCACGGCGCTGCAGCCTTTCACCAGCTGAAGAATCAGGCCCACCGGGGCTCCTCCCAGCCTCGAAGAAAAGCGGATCAAGCGGCCGTAAAGCGGACAAGGCGGCCCGCTGAAGGAGAGGCGCGGAGCGGGTCTGGAACCACGACGACCCCTTCCCCCCACCACACACTTACGGGACTGATAGAGACTGGGGTTGGAAAACTGGAGCACAGCACGTTACCCAGAGGGCCAACACTGGAGCTTAGTCATACAGTGAGCACTAGCTAAAAACACCATAGAATCTGCTCATCTGGCTCACAAACTCCCCCCCCACCCAACAGCAGAGTGAGAACACGCAGAGAACACCAAGGGGGTGAGTTGGAGTCCCATCAAAATGTCTAGAAGCGGGAAAGCGTCAAAGCAGACAGACATTGCAACGCTGATGGCTAATGCCCAGACTGAACGCTCCAAAAAAGGGGACACACCTGAGTCTCTCCCCGGCGAAAAGGATCCCGCCAAAGAAGCATTGGAGCCCAGTGCATCTCAAATGGTAACTAAGACGGATCTGCAGGAACTGCTAGAGGCCCTGACGAAAGAAATTCACAAAAGCACAGAAGAAGTGACCCAAAAAACAATCTCCTTGGACAAGAGAGTGATTGATGTGGAGAGAAGGACGGCGGAGCTCGAGTCGGAAGTCTGCGACCAGCGGTTCGAAGGAGAGACCGACAGAGACAAAATCAGAGCTCTGGAGGAAAGGTGTGTCCTCCTAGAAATGAAACAAGAAGATGCCGAAAATCGATCACGAAGAAACAACATACACATCAGGGGGATACCAGCTTCCATTCCGGACACAGAGCTAAGAAGCTACGTCTCCCAACTGCTTAGCTTTATCATAACCCTACCGGGCGAGTCATCCCTGGAGTTGGACCGGGTGCACAGGACGGCTCTAAGATCGGCCTCCAACTTCCCACCAGATGTCCTGGCACGGGTCCATTTTTACCAGATCAAAGAAGAAATCATAAAGGAAGCAAGACATATGGGCCAAATAATGTTCCAGGGATCCAACATATCCTTATATCAAGATTTAGCAAACTCCACACTCCAGAAGCGCAGAGCCATGAGAAACTTCAGAGTGGCTGAGGGGGAAAAAAGTTGCCTACCACTGGGGAGTCCCGACATCGGTCAGATTCAACTGGGAGGGGACTCAGAGACAAATCTGTTCACAAAAAGAGGCTGACAAATTCATGGGAGTAGGTAGCACAGGAGGAGGATCGGACTCTGAGGAACCATCCCAGCATCAACACAATAAACCGTCTGAGGGAGAGTGGTCGAAACCTGCGAGGCAACGCAGGCCCCGAGGGCCGCCCAGGAAAAACTCCACCCCGAGCTGACACATAGAGGCACAATCCCATCATACTTCTGGAGGAGGGAGTCTTTAGGATGAAGACGCATAACGAAAGATTGCGGGATGAGCGGCTCCATAAGTCTAAATGAGGACGGAAATCTTAAACTGGAGCGTTTGTTTGCGAGGGCACTGAAGGCACCACCCTGAGCAGGGAAATGCATGGCTTCCGCCTCGACAGTTTACAGTTTTCTCGGCGGCCCAGTTGGCCAAGTTGGGCTCATCAGCGCCACCAGTTCCCGATGGCAGTGAAATGTTGTCTATTCTACTTGTTTGTTTTGGGAGGGTGGGGGGGGGACTTTCGAAAGTTAAATGGACAATCAGGGTCGGTCGGCTCCAGCCACCCAGACCAAAACCTACGATTACATCACAACACGTCTATAACAATAAGGAACCATCATCAAAATACTGCACCTGATTCAGGCACGGAGGAGCGATCTCAACAGGCGGACATGAGCTCCAGCAAAGAAGAGAAAGGAACAAGAGAACATGACTGACACGAGTACAATAACGATTCTCTCGTGGAATGTGCAAGGGCTCAATTCTCCGAGGAAGCGAAAATCTGTAGAACACCGACTGGGTCAATTAGCGGGAGACATTGTGTTGCTTCAAGAAACGCACTTACTGCAGGAAGACGAGCACAGAGTCCGGTACAGTAGCTACCGAAAATCATACTTTGCCTCCTCGGGCCAAAAGAAAAGGGGAGTGGCAATACTCTTAAGCGACAGAGTACCTCTAACAAAAGTCACCATAAAGAGAGACCCACACGGGCGATTCCTTCTGCTCAAGGGAATGTTTGAGGAGCTCCCAATCACAATAGCGTCAATCTATGGCAACAATTCAGCTCAAGCAGCCTTCATCGAAAATTTGATTCCTACCATTCTAGCTTTCCAAGAAGGGCACCTGATCATGGGTGGGGACTTTAACGCAATGCCGAATCCCCAGATGGATAAGACTCTTCCGCCCACTAAATCAGACTACACTCAAGCACTCTCGCTAGCCAAGCTACTAAGAGAAACGGAAACAGTAGACGCCTGGAGGCTCTTCAATGGATCATCAAGAGACTACTCCCATTACTCTCAGGTGTATAAAGGCTACTCGAGAATCGACCTTATTTTGATCTCGGGGTCATTTACCCATGTCTTGAGACGACGACAATGCACACCTGCATGGTCTCGGATCACGATCCAGTGTCGGCGAAACTAGCCATATCGGGGCAAAAGCTCCCAGCACAAAGATACTGGAAACTGAACGATGCCTTGCTACTGGACGAATGCATCAGGATGGAAGTAGAAAACACGATAACCAATTACTTTAAAGAAAACACCATGGATGCCTCTCCCGTTAATATCATCTGGGACGCGATGAAGGCAGTTGTCAGAGGCTCTCTAATCAGTGCCGGTGCGGAACACCGAAGGATCTCAAACATAGCGGCTGCCAAGCTAGAGGAGAGGGTGAATCACCTGGAGGCGGTCCTGAAAAATCGATACACCAGGAAGACTGAAAGAGAACTCAGAAAGGCCAAGACAGCTTTAGAGATGCACTGTGCCGATCGCACCGCTAAATCTTCAGCCTTCACAAAGCAGTTCTATTACATGAAAGGGAACAAGGCGAACAAAGTACTGGTGCAGAAACTGAAAAAGGCCCGAACCAGAAACAACATACTTACGATAACTGGACCGAATGGTAAGGCTCTCTACACTGATGCGGAGAAAATGTCGGAATTACTGAGGTATCACTCAGAAATCATGAGCGGACCGCCAACGACGATAAAGAACTTACCAGAGTATCTACGCTCCATACCCAAGCAGAATAGGAAGCAGCTAGAGTACCTCGAAAGGCCTATATCGGAGGAAGAAATAATCGACGCCATCAAAGCATTGAAACCAACGGCTCCCGGACCCGATGGTCTAACTGCTTCATTTTATAGGAAATACTCTAGGCTCCTGGTTCCTCAGCTGGCAAGACTATTCAACTCTTTCCTGACTTCCGGTACCGTCTCCAGTTCAATGGCGGAATCATTGACGATCCTCTCACACAAACCCGGGAAGGCACCTGAGCTAGCTACCTCTTACCGCCCGATCACGCTGATGAACAATGACGGTAAGATTTTTGCTAAAGTACTGGCGGGCAGGCTGAACACGGCCCTGCCGGGCCTAATCGACAGTGACCAGACTGGGTTTATCCCTGGGAGAGGAGCAAATGACAATATTCGTAGAACAATAGACATTGTCGAACATGTCCATAGGTCTGGGGGCGGAACGGCAGTGATTTCATTAGATGCTCATAAAGCATTTGATATGATAGACTGGGGGTATATACGGGCGACCCTGGAACATTTCGGATCTGGCCCAAACTTCACCAAATGGGTCATGGCTAATTATAAAATTCCATCAACACAACTAAGGGTTAACGGTGGGAGATCCACGCCAATACAGATATCAAGGGGAACCAGGCAGGGATGCCCACTACCTCCATTAATCTTTGGCCTATCTATGGAGCCCTTTGCAGCTAAAATTAGGCAAAACATCAGGATTAGGGGGGTCCAAATTGGGGGCAAGGAATATAAAATTGCGTTATATGCTGACGATGTCCTGATAACAGCATTGAATCTGGCAGTGTCGCTTGACGCCATGTGGAAAGAAATCAATGACTTCGGACTGTTATCAGGATTTAAAATTAATCTAGATAAATCGTCAGCCTTAGCGATTAATGTCCCTAAACGGGAAAGAGAAGCCCTCCACCCACTGATGCCTATCCCATGGGCGAAAGAGGCGATAGACTACCTGGGAGTGAGAATCACTAAGGATCCAGCCCGACTATAAGCTGAAAATTTCCCACACCTAATTACGAATCTGAAGAACGATTTGAAATCATGGCCCTCTAAAGACATCTCCTGGTTCGGCCGCATTTCGGCAATAAAAATGAACATCATTCCCAGGTGGTTATACACATGTGCGGCAGTTCCGACCCGTATCCCAGGCCCGGCACTTGTAGACATGCAAAAGAAACTGCAGGAATTTGCCTGGGGGGGAAAAAGGCATGCATTAGAATGCAAATAATGTTGCGGGACAAAAAGCTGGGAGGGCTGGGAGTCCCAGACATAGCTAGATACACCCTAGCAGCACAACTGTCACACGCTTTCACGTGGAGGCAAGTGGATGATCCCCCAAAATGGACGCAGCTAGAGAAGACTTGGTGCGTGGGAAACCCTGCAGACCTCCCACATCTGCCAGAGATAAAGGGACAAGCTAGCATGGGCCCTCTAGCTGCTACGATCACAACAGCGCGATGCTGGAAAGCAGCAGCTCAAAAGTGGGGCGGCAGGGGCACTCTCGGCCCTCTATCACCCATCTGGAATAATCCGGAGTTCTCACCAGGATGTAGCCCCAATAATTTCCAAGCTTGGAGGGAGGGTGGATTACTTAAAGCGAGCGATTTCCTGGAGGAAGGCCGGGCCATCCTGTTCGAAAGATGCATAGAGAAATTCGGAGTAGGGGAAAGGGAAAGATTTCACTACACTCAGATAAGACATTGGCTATCTAATAGAACGGTTTGCGAGAAATGCTCAAGAGAACTCACGGCTCTGGAGAGCACTCTTACGACCCCTATGAAAAGAAATAGAATCTCCACACTGTACCGTCTCCTGGACAGGGTGGACCCCACAAAAAAATGAAAGATACATGACTGAATGGGAGAGGGACCTGGGAAGGGAAATAGAAGTGGAGGAATGGGTAAAAATATGGGCCAGGCTGCACAAAAGCTCACAATGCATTACAAATAGGGAGGGGGGCTACAAGCTTTGCTATAGATATTATGTGACCCCGGTCCAAATCAACAGAGCTCATCCACATCTCTCGGACCACTGCTGGCGGGGTTGGCCCACTCCCGGATCGTTGTTTCACCTAACATAGGCATGCCCAAAGGCGGAGGCATACTGGAGGGAGGTACTTAAACACATTACAGACATCACAGGACTCGCCATTCCTTGGGACCCGGGGATTGTTCTCCTGGGGGAAACAGGGGGGGGGGGGCATTACCGATTTCAGGCCACATACCCCAACTGTATACGCACTTACTCCTCGCAGCGAAAATTGCCATGGCCCGCCTGTGGAAACATAAAGATGGGCCCTCTGTAGCATTATGGTGGTCCAAATTCTGGGATATCGCAGTAGCAGAAAGGGTAAACGCGACCCGGAACAATACACTGACCAGACACAGGAATATCTGGGACCCATTCATGGACTTTGCATAAAGATTCCCAGCCCTGTCTAGAAGGCCACCACTCACCAGGTGGCTACAAAGCAGCCCCCTCTACTGATTACTCAGCATGTCACAGCCATACCCACTCCTCCCAGAAGAATGGCTTACCTCGCCGAGCCCTAATAAAACCTCGGACATCTGAACATTGACACCACAAAGCAGAACTCCGGTCCTACATATGATCTGATAGTTCTGAATAATATAATTACTGATCAAATGCTGTTGTTGATGTGATGAACCCGTATAACTAATAAAATGTTGTTATGAAAAAAAAAAGAAAAGGTGGGGAAACAAATGAATGTGTGGTACGCACCTCAGTCAAGGAGAAAGACGAAGGTTAAAGACTTTGTACTCAGCATTTATTGTAATTTGTTAGTAAAAAAAACTATGTTTGATTCATCAGCAGGTGCAGGAGGCATTACCAATAGCAGGTGCAGGAGGCATTACCGATGGTAGGTGCAGGAGGCATTACCGATGCGATATGGGCCCAGGACATGTATTAAAGCTAGGTGGCGTGGGCCCTACGAAGTTCTCTTGACCACGCAGACAGCACTATGCGTGGATGGGCGCAAGGCGCCAAGAAAGTGCCATTGCCATTCGGCACGTCAACTCATCGAGACAAAGACAAGAAAGAGACAGCAATGGTTCCAGAAACGAAAAATGCCATTCCCAGTCCTGTGCCACGAAAGCTGCCTGATCGAAGCACAGAGCCTGATGAGATTGCCATAAAAGCGGAAGGACAAAGAGTGCCTCAACATTATCCAGCAGATTGCGCATCACTACTTGCGAACATCGAGCGCATACATCTGTGGCACCCACCATCTCCTGTTGTGCCACAGCTTGCATTGTCGCCTGGGCACTCATCATCATCTGGCATTGTGCCCCAGGCTGACTCAGAGCTTGAAACTGGAAGTGCATCTGCACTATTTTGTTGATCACTTGGTACCAGGAGCAAATCGGTACAACATGCGGAGCAGAAAGAAGGAGTGATCACATTTTCATCTCTTTGTGAATTTCCTGCCTCTGTTTCCTATTTTCGGATGAAGTGGGAACCGGATGCCTAGAGGATGGTGGCTTAAGAGTTGTGCAAGTTAGACAGCTCACGAAACGCAACTCCTCGGTGCTAAATCCACGTGTCAGGAACCCGAGTGAACAAGCGGGGTGCACGTGGTACAAAGGAAGCTGCTCTGAAATTCTAGAGCAATGTGCAAAATGCAGGGAGGCCTTGCCAGATGAATAGGCAATCCAGGCAGACAGAAAACTGGCATAAAAAGATTGTAGACATTGATTGAACTATTTCAACATCCGGAGAAGCACAAGAGCAAACAATATTCACGAAGAGCACAGCGGAAGAAGAAGGACGAGAGAAGAATGTCGAAATCAGCGAATGCCCCCTCCTGCACCGATACCGATGGAGAGTTAAACGTAGTGCATAAGAAAGCGAAAAAAGGACATGGTAAAACAAATTGTATGCTGGGTCTAACTATAGTAATGTGCATAATGAGTAGATTAGCCCCAGTGTTGACCATAACAGTGTTATGGTACCTAGAGGAAATGCCCCCTCTTGAAGTACTTTTGCCAATAATGAACATTTCGACAACAGAAAGCTCAGTCCATGTGGTTTCCTATACCTTGTCCCCAATGGAAGATAGACATAGGGAAGGATATGGGAACAACACATTGCTGTTAATAATGAATATGACACACTCAATCCTAAGAAAAAATAATTGTTGTGTTTGTGCCCACCTGCCGCAGCATGCTGGTCAGGGAATAGGATGGGATGTACAGCCCCTGCCCTTAACTTCTGCATGTTATGCTTCTCTAAGTGCCCTATATTATGGGAAATGGAACGAAAGTGAAATTGGTCAACTAGATAAAACAAATATGAATGTATTTGAGGAAGTAATTATGAACCGGTGGGTTGCTCCGTGTTCCAAAAAAGACGATTAATTACACCAGCAATAATGCCACAGGATAGATTGTCTGTACCTTATAAAACTTCTGTGATTGCGTTTCACATGAACCCACATGGGAATAAGGATGCGGAACCCCCTTCATATACAGTGAATTATAACCATAATTCAATCCCATTCTGTCTAAAGAAAAAGGGTTCTTTCCAGGTAGGAACATTTACCAGATGCAGGAACATAGCATTCCTTGATAAAGAAGTGGAACCAATATATGTGGGAGATCCTGTGTATTTCATATGTGGAGAAAAAGCATATCCTTGGTTACCTAGGAACTGGGGAGGTACGTGTTATTTGGGATTTCTGTTCCCTGGGGTGTTTCTTTTAAAAACATCAGACATAACCAAATTGACTAGGTCACGACCTCGCCGTAATATTGAAGACGGGTTGATTGTAGAGGACTGTTGGGTAATTTGTGGAGATTTGGGGCCTGACGGTATTTTATTACCGCCGAAAAATAACTTAGCAATAATCACTCCTCGTATTCAGATTGGGCCCTGTACAACAATAATACAGTGGACATGCATTATTTCAGCACCCAGGCATGCATATTTGGTATGCGTAGGTGGTAGGCGTGGTTGGTGGTATTTTGGTGAGCATAATTCCCTTGTTTTATTCGTGGCCCCAATGTCCAGAATCCCTTATCTTTGCTTAGATTTTTCGTGTAATCACTAGAGAGACCTCAGACCTACATTTTAGGAATACCACATTTTTCAGTGTTAGTGTGCCACCATGGGCGATCTCACTGACTTATTTACGACAGAGAGCTATATATGGTAATCTTGTGGTAATTTCCACTACCTTATATACGGTAGGGAGCTATGTTCAGAGAGTCTCTCTTCCCGTTGGCTCATGTACCTCCAACGAGCTATGCTACAGTCACTCACAACTGTTCATACTGAATCTGACATGCACACATCTGTCTTAAAATGACCATTGCACTGTTTAAAATCTCCCCACATCATCAGCATTGTAATGGTAAATAGTAAATACACCACCCGTCTGTTTTCAAATATTTTTCTGTATTATAAAAGTTGCAATTAAACACGATTTCATTCTTTACAGAAATAAATAAAATGGTACAGTAAAAGCATTGTCTATGACACACTGCAAAGAGAGTGGCGGAGAACAGAACTCAAACTGCAACATTAGCATTTGATTAAGGCACGCACAGGAATCCCCTTTCCTACACTGACTGCATATTTTCGTGCACACCCAGCTCCCACACTTATGTAATTACCTTATCTGTTCAGAGTTTTCTTCAGCTGTTCTCTTTCTGAATGTGGCTCCCTTGAAGATTAACCCCAGTAAAAGGATCGCCTGCCTTCTCAAACCGGGGTCATTGCCTGGAATTCTCAGCTTTTGCAGATAGGAATGCTCCAACCAGGAAAAGGTCTTCCTCCCAGCTCTGCCAAATCTTGACTGCCCTTCTCCTTTCTCAAACTTCCCCCAGCAAAAAGCCTGATCACTCCCTCTAGCATGATACTTGCTATGACGCTGCTCCAATCAGAATCAATCACGCCATCTCCTCCTTCTCTACACAATGGCTCATTTTTATAGTAATACTTTGTAACCAACTGATTTCCTATTCTTTCGAGCCCATTTGCTTCCTGTAATTATGTGGACAGGGCAGCAGAGAGAATAGAGAAAAAAATGGATGTGCGTTTAAAAGTTCACTTTCAGAATAGGCCTAATTCTGCAGTGGAGACACATTTTTTTATTAGTGGATTATGTTTCATTAGTCAGGTTAGTTATAAGTTATGTTAGTTGTTATTTTCAAATGTGTCTCTCGCACCATAGGCATTTCAGGT
Organism: Ambystoma mexicanum; assembly: GCF_040938575.1. Lineage (NCBI taxonomy): Eukaryota > Metazoa > Chordata > Amphibia > Caudata > Ambystomatidae > Ambystoma > Ambystoma mexicanum. The sequence continues at coordinate 233,360,652 of NC_090939.1, read as the reverse complement.
GAAAAATAGTGTGCATTTTTAAATGAGCACGTGTGCTTTTAACTGTAAAAATAGATTTGCATCTTATATGTTAAAATCGTTTTTGACTGAATAGCCTGTCTTTTCTTGTTAATCTGGTAACACATATAGCAATGCACCGCACCCTTGTGGTGGTGCTGCAAAAAAATTGCTACCTGTGCAGTAGTGCTGTACTCTGTGCTGTTTGCTAAATATCCTTACATATAATAGCAAAATCATTCATACCGTTTTTGGGCCAGGCGATAAACTCTTATAACATAAGACGACTGTCAAGGATATTAGAAGAAACAATAAATGGAACTACTGATATATTATATAATATGACTCTTGAAGAAAAAGGAATTAGATTAATGACACTACAAAATAGAATGGCCCTTGATATAATCTTAGTTGAACGCGGCGGTGTTTGCAAAATTGTGGGATCAGCTTGTTGCTTATTCGTAAGTGATTCCTCCCCCACGATTTTCGAGGCAATAAGAAAATTGCATGCTTTAAGCTCGGATCTCCACCCCCCCTGAAGGAGGCTGGGAATTGAAAATAAGCTCCTGGTTCTGGGGAGTGTTGTCCGGTCCTGGGGATGGAGACTGTTTGCAATCTTAGTGGCAATATTGGGAATATTCATGACATCCTGTTGTTGCATGCACTGTCTTCCCATAGTGTGCGCTGCAATCAGTGAAGAATGTGTGCAGATGGTAACACACAAGAATATAATCAGGCCAGACACCCACACAGGTGATGAATCTAGAACGATCAAAGAGTTCATGGCAATTGACATTGATAATAATAAGGAGGAGACAACAAACATATACAACAAACATATATGAGTCAGAATTCGAATCAGATTCCGAATCTGATCTATGTACTTGGTCGGAGGAGGATGCAATGTATGGATGAGGCATTTGGCATACGGCCAAGAGGAGGGTTTGTCAGTCCAGGAAAACTAGACACCCCTTGAGTGGAAGGAGATGTAGGATAATTGGTTGGCCGAAGACCAATCGCCTCATTTAAAGTGTTAAGAATACATGCTCATTAGTTATTAAGTAGCTATTGGCCCAGCTAGAGTGCGGCCATTTTAAGATGACTAGAATCGTCATTTTGTTTTCTCTCTGTTCTCTTTAACGTTGCCTCTTTGCCTCATGTAAAACTGCTCTGCTGTAGATATTATTTCGCTTCAATGGTCCAAGGCTACGAAAACATGTTGAAACATTACACTGGAGAGCCAGACAGAAATGCCCGATTCCCTCCCTCATATATCCTTGAAGACAGGGAGTAAGGCATTTAATCAGTACATAAATGCCAGTGAGTCTCTTGAAAGAATAGCAATGTACAAAACTAGCACTTTCTGAGCCCACTGAGGCCCCGGAGAGCGGGCTGACCTCCAGATCGAGAATCGAAACTTAGAGATTGGGAGGCCTGGTATGCGCCAGTCTCCTACGCACAGCTTGCCTATGAGAAACAGAAACGCTGTGTTCTCGCAAACAAAGAATGATGTCTGTAAAACTGGAGATTGCAACCTGTTACTAAATATGGTGGTCTAAGGTGTCATATTTGTCACACTGGTCAATCATCGCCTCTAAATCAAAGGGAAATGAATTGGGGGCGGTATCAAATTTGTCATACTGTGTCATTGCTGATTGTAAGGTGCTCCTTTTGTATATATGTAACTGATGTACGTTCGTTCGTGGCTTGCGTCCCCTGAGGTCTTTTTAGACACACTTCGCAGGCGTGAGACCACTTGGCCAATTGGACTATTTTGTATTGCAATAAACCCTAGATTTTGGGAACGAAACCTCGTGTTTGGCGTATCTATTCGTGTGTGGTGACTTTGCCTTGTTTCCACATTCGAGGGTCCCTCAAATGAGATCCGCGCACCTTTGAGAGGCGATGGGACGGCAGTCGCTTCTAAAATTTGCAAGCAATCGCCTCTCAAAAGAGAATGGAGGATTTCAACAGGTTTGTCTAGCGTATAGCCGGCCCTCGTACCAACACGGATGTAAGACCAGCTGCCATAGCCAGAACGTGCAATGGGAAGGGCCCTCATTTTATTAATGATCACAGTTTAATGAACATCGAATTACTGGGAGAACAGGATCTAATCATATCTGGTGTAAATAGTGGCGGGGTGGAGGCGGATCTGAATGCTCCAATCGAGGTGAACCCTCCTCTTCACTATACCCTTACGGAACTGGACGACCATGTTTGGCTAACCGTGCCATAAATGTCGGCCTTGAATATGGTACTCAGCTCCTTCGCTTCTCTCTATGATAATATAAGGCTGGAATTAATTACTCACACACTTCAATTTAGGAAAATAAAAATCAGCCTTGAGGACATACAGGTGGGGATGACAAATTTAAATACGATACCTGTTACTCCTAATATCCCGATATTGGTGTCCCCCAACAAAAAGTCTAGGTCGGTGGATGCACCGTGTGGTGCGTGGTCAAATAACCCTCCGGCAATCTCTATAGATCCTCCTGTCCATGTGATTCGGTCACCGTCCCCAGAGGTGTTCACGGAGGTAGGGATTGATTAGTCCCAGGAAAAGAGCAATGTCAATCTAATATTAGTCAATCAAGTAATTCCCCCAGTTCCTATAGCAGCTCCCAAAGGCTTCTTGGCACATAAATCAAAGAAGGGCAAGGGTAAAAAGAAAGACCGCAACTCTGGGTCGAGGAAATTCCTGAGAAATATAAATTTGTCAGAAGACGCGGCTGACGCAGCTCAAAAAAGGGCATTCGTTGTCCGGGTCACCGGATGTCAAGGGGTTGAATGACTGTAAAGCGAGCAGCATTACGGAAAGTAGGAATGATGCGAGATATGAGTACTCAGACGGCGGTGATAAAGAAGTGCTTGATGACCAAAGAATATTCGATAATTCAATGGGCCCCCATATTTGCACAGAATAAAATCGATGTTGGTCGTGTAAGGCTGGCACATGCCACAGTTGATACAATTGTGGGGGTGAGTAGTGTTAAGAGCTGTATGAAAGTGAACACTGTGAGTCAGTATGATCCAGCAAAATTTGTGACTGGCAGTAATAGCTTGCCTCTAGGGAAGGAGGCATCAAAAGCTGTTGTGTCAGACATACAAGCTTTTGAATCAAGGGGTATGCCACAGCAGCCCATAAAGGTCACAGTTTGGACACAATGCTTGGACTCTGGGAGTGCACTAGGTGAGGAGAGTGCCAATGGGGGTGCCTTCCTCCCTGTCCTGTCAGCTCAGAGCTGAAAGAACTTGTGTCTCTACATTAGTGGTGCCAAGCTGGGGATCTAAATGCGGAATGCATTTGTAGTGAAGAGACCAGCCTAGTGCAAAAAGTTGTGGGTACCACGATTAATAAGAGGTCAATTTCAGATGGGAAAAGGTGGAGGGTCTTCTTTGATGCATGGAATCTAAAAATTGCAAATGGCTCAGGCCACTGAGAGGAGGAAGACCACATGCTTCGTGGGCACATAGACCAAAATCGCAAATGTATTGGGTGGAAACCTACTCTGACCCAGAAACCCCACCCCCTCATCGACAAAGCCTCGCTGTCGCTGAGGGGCGTGGAGTCACCAAGTTACATGCAAGAGGACTACACTTAAGGCATGGAAATCAGGTGTAATGGGGAACGGTCACCTGCAATGGAAGACCAGCCTGGCATTCGCGGAATTGCCCCCAACTGCTGCAAGTATAAAAAACGACTATGATCACAGTTAACTGCCCTGAGGAGCAAGTGGTAATAAGCTCTTCATTTCCCGAAAGCTGAAAGGTCATCCTTGGCAGGAGGCCGCCATGAATGGCAAGACACATTCAGGAAATGATCAAAAGTTGCTGGAATGCCCAGATGAAGGCCTGAGAGAAACCAATAGTCGAAAAGGACCAATGCTAGCACGGCAAGGCCAATTAGCCCACGCCACACCGAGGGCTGTGGCAGAAGTACCAACCACATCAAACATGTGGAATGAGAGATCCCAATACCACTTGCAACAATGCAATACAATGCCATGCAAAGACAACCATGCACACAGACTGCCTTCACACTGTTGGTGTTGACAAGTTAAATAGATAGTGTAACGATTGAGAAATAACCTTGGTGGTGATGTTATGATTAAGAATCCCGCACATGCTCCCTGTCAGATGTTTCCCCTTGAGCCCATGCAGACACAAACCAGCATACGTGCACCGTGCACACATGCATCGTAACTACCCTGATGTGCACGGTACATTACCAGTCTTTAAGGTAGTGCTCCAAGTAGTCACTGCCTTCTAGCCTGCACTGGGTTTCCCTCATGTATGGTCTCTGCAATACAGATCCGAATTGTGCACATGCTGGTGGAGCGGTGTGTGGTCACTAGGTGGACCAATGTGAGAGCAGAAAATGAGTGCCCTAGTAGTTCATGTTGTCAAGAATTATGGCATGCAATTAGAAGTGTGAGGTGAGTGACTGAGGGTTGGTCAGTCCTTAAATAGCAGGCAAGGCTCGGTATATGGTTCACTGTGTATCTCTTTTAACGTTCAGGAGGCCGGCTCGTAGTTTTCACACCCATATTGAACAATCACTAAACGCAGGTGATCTTATCATACAGTTTCGTTTGTTGTACGTCTTGGAATTACAAACTTAAAACCCAGTGGAGACTTTTTAGATTCATGTCGTTTTGCTCTCTTCTGTTTATAGTGGTGAAAGCACGCAACAAATAAGCTGTAGAAAGGCAAATAGGCAGTGGTTAATCTGTGGCGGTGTTTGCCAGGGCTCTGCCCTGGCACTTCCGAGCCCCGCCTCTTATTGTCTCAACTTGAAGTAACAATAGCCAGAGCATCCAACAACCCCAATGAGCAGGTGCGAGCTGTAGTTTAACCCCAAAATAGGTCAAAACTGTGGGAAGCAGCTGTGAGTGGTGGCAGCAGCAATGGTGGGGAACTGCCCACCCACAGTGTCACAAGCGTGCTAGAAAATATTTGGGCCCTGGCACTTATTTTCTTACAAATTAAGCACTGCAAATACCCAAGTTAAATTGCACGAGTTGTAGAACATCACCTGTGTGCTTGGTTTCTGCATATTTGAATCTATTTATTTGCAAATCACTTTCACTAGAGGGTTGCACATAACAAGTGTAAGGGTACATATTGATAAAAATTAGGACGGAATAATGGATGAATATGGAAACGATAAAACACTTGCTACTGTCATGTCCGGGAACAACTACAAAAAGACTCATATACATGGGACACCTTTTCAAGGATTCACAGAACCACGCAGAGGAGACATGGTGGAGCCGTCTGATGAATGGCAAAAGTACAAAATGTGTGTTCGCCGTTGCACCATTCCTTCAGAATATAGGTTTGGGGGCGGCTTAGGGAACCTAACTCTGGAAACTGGAAAAACGGTCGACAAGCTTCTCAAACGACAGGTTTGGAAGAGACAGTCAGACTTGAAGATACAAGAAATCACATTGTTTATAAACTTTATACTCCAAAACTTCAAGACCAGAGAAAGAAGGCGTTTTCTTCTTGCAAAAATTGTCAAGTAAATAAAAAAAATATAATAATAATAATAATAATAATAATAATAATGGGTGAATACAGTAGGCTTCGCAGTGGGAAAAATGCGCTTCACTGCTTTTTATCAAATTTTTCAGTTGACAGTACACACGTGAACACGCCATGGAACCAAAATGCATGGCTCCATAGTGCACGACCACAACATGTACAGTAGCGAAAGTGGCCACTCGTCGACATTCTGCAAGCACAATGCCGAAACTGCAGACATCGCAAAGCCTCCACTCTCTCCAAATCGAAATTGCCATAAAAGCCTCTTTCGACGGCATACTGGAACAGATCTAGCACAAAGGCATCACCCACGATGAAAACTGTGCCTCTCTCCATCTCTGCCAGCCTCACTACACAGAGTAATGAAAAGAAATATTGCTACCCTTTCCTGTGACGCACGCCCTGATTGGACAATCCCCAAAGTCCCATTTCCATGGGCCAGCATGCTGAGAAGCGCAGAATGTGGCACGTGCGCTTCCCCAAGTACTGCGAGGGCCGCACCCCACTAAAGCAGGAGTAGTCCTCCTTCCCTTTCCACTTTTTTCTGTCCATAAAAAAATAAATAAAAGCAGTCTGGGTCCAAGGAATGCAGACTATGTGCCACATCTGAAGAAACTGAAAACTTAAGACATCTATTGTTGCACTGCAAAGCACTAAACCAGGAAAGAGTTGCCTACCTATTGTCTCTTGGGATGGCCTCTTCGGTTCTGGAAGAAGACGTCTGGTGGAATCGACTACTGTCTGGGGAAAATGCTAAATGGACCAACACTGCAGCAAAACCTTTGACCATCGCCCTCAGCAAAATCAATCTGCAGGCAAACCAAAGTTCTGTAGGCTGCTAAGCATGCAAAACCTCATCTCTTCGGAGAAACTTCAGCGTTCAGTCCCTCCTTGTAAAAAGTGATTATATACAAGCAATAAAAAAAAATTCTTAAAAGTAGGCTAAAGATGATTGGAGGTATATTTTCAGACGGCAGCAGAAGAGAGGATAAGTGGGAGCAAGTAAAGAAAATAAATGAAAACGAGAACAAGGAGGTTTAGGCACAAATAAAAGCAATAGAGAATTAGAATGTAAAGAGCATGAAGGGCGAGAGATAGAAAGTGGGGAGGACAGACGGGGAAGGTCTAAACCATTAATGCATTTAAAGACATTTGAAAGAAAGTGAAACAGAAGGCGAGATTCAAAGTAAAGCCCAGGCAGAGAACCGAGTAAATAAGCACTAGGAGCGTGAGAGGAACGCCAGAAGTGTGTTTGGATAGCAGAGATAAAGATCGCAAAGGAACAAGCTTCCAAGAGGGAAGTACAATTAGTAGAGCGAAACAATAGTCCAAGATAAAAAAACAAGAGCAGAGAAAAGTAGTTTAGCAGCATGAAAAGAGAGACAGGGGCAACCTTCATGGATAATAAACAGGTGGTAACAACAAGACCGAAAGAAATAGGTAGCATGGAGAAAGAAAGAGAGATAAGTGTCAAAGATGAAACCAGGTTTGCGTTCAGAGGAGGAGAAGAGAGAAGTGAGGGAGGAAAGGAAAGAGCAGGAGGAGGAGAGGGCGACAAGAAAGACTAGATAGTACAAGGAGGAAAGAAAACAACCTCTGTTTTGGAAGTGTCCAGGGAGAGTGCATCCAAGACTGAATAGATAGAAGGCGAGTGGAAAGAGTGGCGTGAAGCGTATTGGTAAGCGCAAAGAAGGCAGCAAAGATATGGGAATCATTAGCATAGAAGTGCTAGGAAAGACCAAAGCAAGAAATGATAGAGGAACAAGGAGTAGTGTAAAGTGAGAAAAGGAGGGGACCCATGACATAGCATTGAGGTAAACCATATTGAAGAGGTAGCGAAGGGGGGCCTCTCAATTGCCAAGGAGACCAAAAAGGTTTGATGCAATAGATAAGAATGAAACCATTGTAGAACAGATCCAGAGATGCCCAGTGAGGGAAAAATGCTAAGAAGGGTGGGGGTGGGAGGCCGACTGTGTCAAAAGAAGCAGAAAGAGCCAGAAGAATGAGCATAGAATAAAGCTTGAGGTGAAGTGCTGTGAGAAGTGAGTTAGTGACGTTAAGTAGAGAATATAGAGGACAAAAGCAGGTTTAATCTGAAGGAAGAAGTGTATTTTGATCAAGATATGGGAAACTTGGTATACACTGTGATGCTGGAAGTGTATTGGATGGACAAGGCATCAATGTCCTAGTCCTGTACTCCCTTATCATGTGTGTTATGTCCAGTTGGGACCCCTGGCAGTGCAGCTCTTCCTCTTTTTTGTTGTGGTGAACAGAGACCCTTGGGATATCCTTATGGCACCCATGGGTGGGGGTACAATCCTGTACCTCTATTGTATGTTTTTGGGTACCTGTTTGTTGCCCAACGAGCAGGGTGTGGGCTGGAGGCAGCTTCATGCTAATGTGACAGGAGCTCTGAGTATCCTCCATTTTGCTATACCCAGGCCCTGCCATAGGAATCAGTGGATTCCTGATAGAAGGCTAGATTGCCCCTGGCACCTCTTGGGTTTTATTGCCTGTTACCTTGTTTTTCCCAACGTCCTGGGAAGCCTTGACTCTGTCCCTTCCCCTGACTGACTTTTGGGTGGAAGAACCATATATGATATTGTGAGGAAGTCCAGGCCAGACTGGCTGGAGCCTTCCCAGTGACTGTATGCTGGAGCTACACCCTTGGGGTGGGACATGTGTGAATAGAGTGTATGACCAATATGCATTCTATGTTATGGGTGTCTAGTTGCTGTGTGTGTGAGACACAATGAATGAGACAGCCCTGCCTAAAACTGACATGAATGCAATGTGGTGTGCTGAAAGGCTGTGTTCTTGCCCCTATCCACATTCCTTGCTATGGGTGTCTGGGTGAAAGTAAATGGCCTGAATGCCTGTCAATCTGATTGGCTGCCTGCCTACATGAATGCCCTTCTGTGTGATTGACTGACTGAGCTGGCTCAGCCAGAGTGGATGAGGGACAGATGTGTATCTGGGGATCTCTCACTTACCAATCTGAAGCTGAAGTCGAAACTTGAAGCTCATCCTTGAAGCCCAGCTGGAAGAAGAAGTTTGCTGATGCATTTCCTTTGAAGTAATCTAAAAGATGTTGAGTACTAATCCGAGAGAGGACCTGGCTAGGAGACCTCTCCCTGAGCTGTGAGGGATCATCGTGCAAAACTGCAGCTTTTCATCAAAGTGCCCTGGAAGCCAGTACAGAAAGCTGTTGACCGGAGAAGGGGTCTGCCGAGAATCCTGAAGAGAGCACTCGGACATCGAGGCCATTGAAGTCCATTGATGTCGACCAGGGTTCGGAAGATTTCCGTGACCGCTGAAAGCTAAGTAGAATCATGTCGGACAGAAGGGGGGACACCTTGATGCTGTGCTACTCGACGCCCGTAGCTGAAAACTCCACTTGCCTAAGAACATTTTGACAGAGGGCTCCCTTTCCATCACCGTCGACCACTGTGTCCCGCCGCAGAAAGTTGAGGTCGCCGGCTACCAAGGAAAGTCGGCCAGTGTGTTCCCCACCACCAGAAGCCGACATAGATGTCCCAAGGACACAGAGTGAATATCCGAGGTCCAGCTCTTGGTCAAGATCCGACCGTCAAAGCTAATCTGAGGTACGTGCTCTGGCTGCAGCACCGACAGGCCAGAAGACCGCCGAACGCGACTCCCGACACCCAACGCCCGCTGCTGGGCCTGCATCCATTACCTAGTCTTCTTTGCGGCACTGAACACTTTGCATGGAGGTCTACCACATGTCTCTCCTTCCCAGGATTTCAACCATTGAGGAAACGATCGTTGACGAGCACCACAAAGGTCAAAGCTGCTGTATCGACGCCAGTGTTCCATTTTTCCTCGAGGTTCTCGACGCCCAGTGGCTCCTGCTTGAAAGGGAGTGAACTCTCGAAGAATCCCGTCAATGAACCATCGAAGAAACTCTTCCACTTCAGGTACTTTGAGGTGGCTGAACTTTTAAACCAAGAAGTAGGGCTTATTGTAGATTTATGGACTGGGCTTGTTAACTCTTTATTACAAGTTGCTCAGGTGGGGGGATACTCATTCAGAATTGTGCATCTATATTCAAAGAAAGCATTCTGCCATTGTTTAACTTTAACCTGCCTTCTTTCCTTATTGTCTATGTTGATACACCTTACTGAAGGATTTGTATGCTCTATTACAACTGTCAGCAGTTAATGCCTTTTAAAGGAATCTAAAGTCCAAGTGTGGTACCACATAGCATTGTATAGATTTGCCATATTAGAATTACCAGAGTACAAAGTGTGTTATTGAATTGTGTATACTCTCTGAACTCTCTCTGAACCTTATTTGTATATAAAGAAGTGTGTTAGCACAGAACATAGTGTGTGGACATTCCTTTGTGGGGACTTGGGGACTCACTGTACTTAAGAACCAGCCTGCATCACCTCCTGAGAGCTTAAGCCATGATTGCTCGTCCATAGCTACAATATAGAGAATCTTGTATGGGGTGCCCTGTGCCTCTATCCTGCCGTATAGTGGGCAGAAGTACAGATACCCCCTCCAGTCTTTACATACACAATACGTTCAGGTACTTTGGATAGAAAAGGGAGAAGGGAACTAGGCCGGAGGTTGGAAGGTAGATAAGGACCCACAGACAGTTTCGTTAGGATTGAGATGATAAAAGCATGTTTAAAGTCGCAGAGAAAGATAGTAGTAGAAAGAGATGAATTAAAAAAAGAAGCTCGATGGTGAATAAGTTGCGGAAACCCCTTAGCAACATGAGTAGAGAGAAGAAGGAGAAGAAGAAAGAGGAATGGGTGACAAGAAAGTAGTAGAAGAGTGGGAAGAGCAAAGTCCAGCTCATTTCTTGAGACGAGGTTTGCAAGATCAGTAGATGGGAGTGGAATGAGCGATGGATCAGGAGTAGGGGAAGACCAGAGACGTCTGAGAAGTTGCAAGGGATGATGAGTATGAGGACAACAAAAGAAAGACTAAGATCAGAGAAATACTGTTTCTTAGGGTTCTATGTGATCTGGTCGAATTGATTTCATCAAACTCGATTTCATCTACTTTTTGGGGAGGAGGATTTTACCACAAATATACGTGGGGGCAACCCCCGCAGCCCTCATAAACCCCACACATTATTTATTACCCTAAACCCAACCCCACTCATATTTGCAGCAAAGTTGGTTGAGAAATATTAGATGAAACTGAATTTGATGAATTCTCTGGCGCAGTAATCTGCCTATCCCGTTTCTGAGCAGCTAAGCGAGTAGTATCATAAGAGAAATGCAAAGGCAAGAGTACATTAAGATCAGGAAGGGAGTGAGATTTCTTCCAGTGGCTCTTCGCACGGCAAGACATAAGGAAAGAAGATCAGGAGTAGGCCAGGGTTGTGGAGGTTTATAGGAGGGAAGAAAAGCACAGAGGATGCTAATTGGGCTGCGCACATCCACCACAAGAAATGTCTGCAGCGTAGCTTTAGGACAAAGGTTCATTATCCCCAAATCTATAACGCCCCTACCAGGTCTAATGTACCTGTTGATACTCTGTACAGTGGTCTTGATATCTGGATATAGAAGGTTCCCGCAGCAGGGGCTCCTTGAGGTCAAAATGGCTGATTTTCGACCATTTGCACTGCTTTCATAGAATTTTGCAGGAGAAAACGCTGCCCGGTCTGCAACGTACCTTGTGCATAATCTCCCAATTTCACGTGCACCATTTTTTGGCATTCACATGTTGAAAAGAGGCGCATGGGTGCTGACAGTATAACACCACGAACCTCAGAAATAAAGGGCTGCCGCCGCAAAGGTCACACTTGAATCTTACACACACAAGCGCATTGAGGCCATACAAATGGGGAAAGAGCGCTATGTAAATAACCAAATACAATACAATACATAGAGCAATGCCGCTGTGTCTTATGTGCACGAGTGTGCAGCTCAATGCCGGTGACATGGAGTAAACCTGGACATTATTTCCATCCGTGTTCAAAATTAAAATCTTCCGAATATCTTCTTGATGGCGATCTAATGTTCTGGTCTCGTCTGAGTAGCAAAGCCTTGCACGGAGATAGCAAAGGCCCAGTTAAAGACTGCAAACGGTGCGAAGTGGAATTCGAAACACGGCACAACCGCTGAGCAGTCCTCACAAAAGAAAATCGCCTTCGCATTGTCAAACAATGTGAAGCGTTCTTAAACGCCAGCCCTGCGTGGGCAGAAGTTGAGAACAAATATTGTTCCCCACACCAGAGAAAAGAGCCAATCCGATAGAGTTATCAGTCAGGCTAGTCAGCGCGAGCTCGCTGGCTGCAGCTAAATCAAACTGTTTGCTTGGTCGAGAGCCAACACGGCCATGAACAGCAAATGTTGATACAAAGGAAGTTGCATAAGTGACAGGTGATATTTGCGCAGGTATTCTTTTCAGCCACCTGCACTGGGTTTACAAAGTGGGCGTTCTTGCCTCCAGCTTTCAAGCTTGCAGCCCTGGTTGCTGGGACACCGCCGCCTGCACCCAACACAGGGAGGACAGGGATTGTTTTCCACTTCTGCTCAATGCACGAATGAACTTTGCACATTTCAGCTCTGTGTGTGTGTTTGAGGGGAGGAGGGTGGGGGGGGGGGAACCGGGCAAGTAGCTCGTTTTCAAAACTAATGTTGGTGTTTTGTGGGCTAGAGTGTGGTTCAGCAAGAACCAGACAGACAATGGGGGTCATTATTACGTCCCCAGTCCGTAAAAAATGCCGGTAATTCCGGTACCAGCATTTTTTCCAAACCGCAAAGTACAAGTTTGCCGGTGGAGGCAGTGATCTGCGGTAGTTCAGTCCCCTACCGGCAAATAAATGCTGGCATCACCGACACGGGTACTACCTGTGCCAGTGATTCCAGCAATCCCATCTCATCCATGGAATGGGAATTTACCGCCATCTCTGCCGCCCATAATATCCTGGTGATACCGGGATATCAGGCAGCGGAGACGGTAGGGGCAGTTTCCCGGTATCCTGCCAGAATTACCGGTGGGATACCAGGAAACTCGCAATTATCCCAATGTGTTTTAGTGTTACATGTAGATTAATCGGAGGGCCCACCACACAATGGCCCTCACTTTGATTGGGCGAGGGTGTGGATTCTTGTGCTCAACATCTTATTTATTTATTAAACATTTTTATAACGCGCTACTCGCCCTGGGCCTCAAAGCGCACAGTAGACAACACAAGACATGCAAAACAGAAATTGTGGAGATACGGAAAAAGCAAGAGAAACTGGCCTAGTCTGGTCTAATCTGTGAAATATGTGGGCTAATCTGGATCAAGGTTAAACAGATACATTTTTGAGGTTTTTCTTAAACTCATGGTTAGAATTGGCCTGCCTGAGCTCACGTGGAAGTTTGTTCCAAAACGATGGAGAATGAACGTCAAATGTGGAACCTCCAAAGGTATTAAGAATACACCTAGGGTGGGTACGTTTTGGGGGGTCGTAGGAGCGAAGATAGCGCCCAGGTGGGAGGGTGATGAGGCGGTTGGCCAGGCATTGCGGGTTCGCACCATTACAGCACTTAGAAGTAAGAGAAAGTAACTTCTGCGTGACTCGTTGTTTAATAAATAGGGAGACATCTGTTTTGATGCAGCGCATAAGCTACGAACGGAAGGGTGTGTGGCAGGCTCGGACAGGCCTATATGGCAATAGGGCAATTACGAACAAAAACGCAAAATGCACGCGTGGGCCGTTTTTTGGGTCAAAGTGAACCAGTGTTACTGAATAAATATTCTTTAAAATGCACAATTTGCAATAAATGTTATCAAAAACCTCCCCCTTGGGTACTACTCAAACAGTCTGTCACAAAAGGAATGTATTGCCATGTGTAGCTGTGGGTCACCTTTTCATTGGTGCCCGAGACACTTTTGTGCCCCTGTCACAACCTGGTGTGTGGCTACACTTGCCCTGACTACGCCCAACCCCTCATACAACCCGTTGTGTCGTTTCTAGGTACTGTCTGGAGACAAAGGACAGTAGGGAACTTCAACTAAGACATAGTTTCATGCTTCTATGTGTGTTAAAAAAAAGTAATACATTACTGGTGTAAGAGTTTGGGACCATTTTGGGACGCTTTCAGGAATGTTGTGGTAGTTTAATAGGCTTTAGGATGACTTGTGCGTTGGTAGCGAACATATGTCAACATGGATAACGTGTATCAATGTGGATTGAGCTATTGAGCAAAGTCGCACACAGCACAGCGCCACCCAGTAGCCATCTCTGGAAGCACACCTGCAGTTAAGAGCCAGTTGGGCAATGCATTGTGGGCATGAAAATAAGCTCAAATGCTAAACCTTTACTCTAGGAAAATGTATTTGTCTATAGCTCTGTGCTATTATAAATGTAACATTTTTCAACCTCAGTGTGTGACTTTGCTCAAATGGCTTCATCTTTCAAGCTTTTTTAAACCGACCATAACTTTGCTAGTGTTTGCTATCTAAGCTATCTATATGAAAAAAAACATTGTTAAAGGGATGCTATGGCTGCAGTGCGAAAAATAAAGACCAAAGAAATGTGCCAGTTAAACTACGTAATCATAACTCACACCACACACACATGACATCACAAGTGATTTCTGTTAAGTCACAGTAAACAGAGGACTTGACTTGCAGGCACTGCCTTGAAAACATGACAAAGATACTCGGAAGGGGCTAAATATGTGCCTTAACATTGCAGCATGTGCTTAGGATAGTTACCAAAGGGTTTGGCCTACGCGATGCACATACTTAAAACAATAGCCTGGCCCAAGACCGATAACACCATACTATTTTCTTCCCCCTAACCAGATGTTACCTCTCTGTGCATTGGATCTGTATGCATCAGTGCTCTAAGTATACTCGCTTTATCCACACATGTGCTTAGTGTGGGCTGTATGTTTAGCCCTTGACTCATAGTTTAACTTTACTTCGTGTTGTGTTAGGCTTGGACTTATAACTCTACTGGCCTAGTCTACCATATTAAGAATACTTTACTTCTATGGTCATGCTGTAACCATTGCCTAGGTTGCAATTAGGTTGCTGTATTCGCAACAGCACTTCAGAGGTCAATTTCTGTTTGAATAAGTACATTTTATGGTATGTGAACTAAATCACAATAGAGCTACTTGTTACCCTTCATTTGTTGGTTGCAATACCCTAAACACATCCCAAGTAAGCACTCGCGGTCAGGATTTGTACAAATCAGTGATGTCAGAAATTATGTCTTCACTGATGCCACGTGTGATGTCATCTCTGATGTCATGGCTGTCAGTATGTGCACTGCCTGGTGGAGGCACAAGTTATAGTTATGTGGCTTACCGTAACTGGTGAATTTCTTTGTTTTTTAGTTTTTGCTCTGCAACCCTAATGCCCCTTTAACTAACTTTTTTTATTGAATTTCAAAGGTTTTTATTAGAGCAACATAACGATAACATCCCTTAAACAAAGTTATTTTAATGAATTTCACAAGTTTTCATTAGGGCAACTTCACCATACACAAAGTTTTTTCACTGAATTGCTAAGGTTTTTATAAATGAAAATGTTTCATGACATTCCAGCACTGTGTATAAGTTATTAAAAATTCCTCTCTTAACATATATGACAGAACAATAACAATCCATTAACAAACATATGTTTTGCAGCGGACATTGGGCCTCATTACGACCCTGGCGCTAAGGGATTACCGGTACCGGTAAGGGTACCCGTACCGGTAATCCCTTAGCGCCTGATTACGAGGTCCCTTTACGGGTTGGAGACTTTAACGCCTGCTTTTTGCAGGCGTTAAAAACCAACCTGCAAAGGGACCTTGGTGCTAAGTATGGTGCCGCAATTTGCGGCACCGTACTTCGCACCTTCCCCATTCCCATTGAGCCCTATGGGGCAAAAATGGGAATGGGGAAGGGCCATGGCGGCATGGGGAATTACCGCCCCGCCAACCTCGGAATGGGGCGGTAATTCCCCATTCCGCCATGGCGGAGTCGGTAAGTTACCGGCATGGACCATGGTGCTATTAGCACCATGGTCCAACGCCAGGGTCGTAATTCGGGCCATTGATGTGTGTCACTTTGAGTAGCGCATTTTGGTGGTGAATGTTATGACTGAATTGCCTGGGGCATGATATTACCCATTCTATAGGCCCCACAATGCCACCCACACTGCCCACTGGCCCTGGCCTGCAGCCTGGTGCAGTGCCCACTATCCCATAATGGGACTAGGGGCCACTGTCCATAGCGTGTGTCTATGGTCCATGACTGCAAACTCAGGGGCAGTGGCTTCAGGCATGTTACTGTCCCCATGAACCATCCCACAGTATACACTGGCAGTGGCACATGGCCTGGTCTTGAAGCCCTTATAGCCCCATTGTGGGATCCTGGTCCACTGTCCATGACTTCGGGCAATGACCAGTGGCGGCCAAGCTCTCTAGGCATGAGATTCAGACATATTGAATGCCCCAATCAACCCACAGTAGATATTGGGCATGGCCTGCAGTCGGTCCCAGCGGCCACTCTAACCCCATCATTGGACTGTGGGCCACTGTTCATGGCTTGCGTTCATGGCCAGTGGCCACAATCCTAGGGGCGTGGGCCTCAGCCATGTTACAGGTCCTGCCACGCATCTCAGAGGAGACATTGTGCCACTGTAACCTCATAGCCGGAGCATGCCTCTGACAATCTGGCCACTGGCCATGGCTGAAGATTGGACATGAACTGGAAATGCTTTACAGAACCGGTATCTTAATCCCACACATGCGTGTAACACTCACCATGCTCCTGTACTGCACAAAATATTCAGCTAAGGAGCAGCTTATATTCATCAAATATTTGAAATTTTAACTTTCACACAGACTTCCATGGTAAAACCAAACTATTTTCCAACGAGCTTCACAGCTTCAAAATGGCCACACAGCAAATGGGCTTTCGGTCAGAGAAAACAATTCCATCTTCAACAAGCATTGGCAAAGTCAACAGTTTGGGCTTTTGCATAGGCATAATGGCCCTACCTGCTCATAAGATTGTAAGACTTGCAAAATGGTGTGAGTATCTGCCATATGATAGCTGTGTCTGGCAAATGCCTATCTAATACTTATCCACAAGATAACATTATTAGCTTTGCCAATGCTTGTTTTTAACAGACTTCAGTAAAAGGGCATACATGCTGCTTATAAATCAAGAGGCTCGCGGCAAGTATAGGAACAGTAAAACTTGTTTTAATGTAAATCTGTGATTGTCCTGTGTTGTATGTACAAAGCCTTTTGTTTGAAAGTGTATTAAATAAATAAATGCATAAAACTTATTTAAAAAAAAGTAGAGCAGCACCAGTCCTGCCCACTTCGACCACTGTATGAAACATACTTTTACCCCCCTTCTGAGAAGTTGTCTTTACAGACTTGGTCGAAGAGGGCGGGAGCTGTGCTCTTCTCTTATTTTGAAAATAAACCGTTAGGGAATGGTTTCGTTTTAAAATGAAAGTGTTGGAAGAAGTTGAAACTCGCACTTCAGTGCGCTGCACTGAACGTTCCCTCAAACAGCAGGCGCATGTGTTTGAGTGTTTGTATTGTGCCTGGGAGGGGGCGTGGCGATGGGGTTTGTGGGGAGCGGGCGGGCCAGCAGGGGACTATTGTGGGCGAGCCCGTGCCTCGGGCTACCCGTGCTTACACACACGCACTCGCATTCATGCAATGAGACGCGGGACACGCGTGTGTGCCTTCCGGAGTCCCGGCGGCAACTGCCGCACGGACGTAGTTTATTACGAACGCGCATGTGCGAACCAAAACGAGGCACGCGCATGCGTCGTTCGTGATCATAACATCACATCCCTTTTTTTCTTTAATTAAACAAACAACATAACCATTACTACTTCAGAACAGTGAACCCGCAAATACAAACATATGACCCAAAGTGTATTGTGGAGCATCTAGGAACTCGGCTCATCCTTCAGAGTCCAGGACGTAGTCCTTGAGGTGAGCAGGCGGTCTGTGGTCTCTCCGCACAGGGTACCGCGGGGTACTTTGCGGAACTGTGCTGGGATCATCGGCAGACGGGACAGCGCCCTGCGGGGCATCGGCCACTGAATTTTCTCATACATCTGTAGAGGGGGCACTCTCTCCACGATCACTGGCCTCCATTGAAGTGTCCACCTTCTTGAAGAATGATCTGTTGCGAGTAACCGTCCCGTGTTCACACGCCGCCGTGACCATTGTGCCCTTCACGTGCGTGACTGTCCACGGGTGAGACTCATAGGGGAGGGACAGTTTGCCTTCCGGTCGGCGGTTCCGGACGAGCACAAAGTCGCCTACGGCGACATCCTTGTCTTGGAGGTCCCGTCTCTCGCTCTCTCTCTGGTTGTGTGCTTCTCGGTCTTCCCTCACTTTCTCATTATCAATGACCCCAGGTCCCTAGCCTTCTATCTCAGGTATCATCCCACGGGGGTAGCGCCCGAGCAGCGCTTCCGCGGGGGCCACGCCCGTTGACTGATGAGGGGTGGTCCTATACTCTCTCAGGAATTCCACAAGCTTTTCCTGTAGATTTTCCCCTCCACTTGCCGATATTCTCAGCACCTTGTTCAACGTGCGCATAAGTCTTTCGGCCTCCCCATTTGCCCGCGGCCACAAAGGCAACACTCTCCTATGATGGATGCCCTTTTCTTTGAGATACTGGGCGAATTGGCTGCCGGTAAAGGGAGGGCCGTTGTCTGAAAATAGTAGCTCCGGAAAGCCATGTGTCGCAAACATTTTGTCGAGGGCTCTGGTGGTGTACTCGGTCGCAGTGGATTCCACTACCTCAACCTCCGAATACCTCGACCATTGGTCCACCACCGCCAGAAAATACATGCCTCGACCCGTCGATCCAAAATCCACGTGGAAAGTTCCCCAGGGCTTCTCGCTCCGTTCCATAGAGCTGATTGGTGGAGCCCTCTCCCCCGGACTCGCTGCTTGACACGGCAAGCACCTTCTCACAAACAGATCAACCATCCCTTCTAGGTCGGGCAAACATACCTTGGGTCGGAGTCTCGCCTTGGTCTTGGCGACCCCTTGATGCCCTATGTGGGACAATTCCAGTACACGCTTCCTCAGTGCCTGTGGAATCACTATTTGCCTCCGTCTCAGCAGTAGGCCGTTGTCTGAAATGGACAGCTCGTCCCTCACCCTCCAGAGTGCCTGAAGGTCTTTTTGGGCATCTGCCTGCCGCCTGGAATTGTTCTGGAGCACCTCTCTCCAATCCCCACTTCTCACAGCAGTTCTGATGATGTGGAATACCTCATCCTTGGATGACTCCGTCGCTACGGTGAGTCTGGACAGCGCTACCGGCAAAGCACTGTCCACAACGTGGCAGAGCAGCCCTTGGCAATCATACACCTTTTGGTCTGTTCTGCCTTCTCGTGATTTGGGTGTCGAGACAAAAAGTTCGCCGGGCTATTGGTCCCCGGCCTGTACACCAGCTTGACCCCATATTCCATAAGAGCCAACATCCACCGCTCAATTCTGGGTGGTGGCTTTGATGACACACCCACCAGGATGGGCAGCACGGGCTTGTGATCGGTCACGACCACGACTGGCTTGCCCAGGATGTAAAGACGAAAATGGCGACAGCCCCACAGAATGGCCAAGGCCTCTCTTTCTATCTGCGAATATCGCCTTTCCGTGTCCGTGAGCACCTTGCTCGCGTAAGCGATGGTTCGCATGTCCCCTCTTCTGTCCGCTTGCATCAATACAGCCCCTACACCCACTGGGCTAGCGTCAACAACAATCTCCGACTCAGCGGTAGGGTCAAAGTACGCCATGGTGTCCCCGTCGGACAGGGCATTTTTTATGGCCTGAAAGGCCTCCTGCTCCTTCCTTTCCCACACCCAGACGGCATCATTCTTGGTCAACGCCCTGAGGGGTTCCGACAGGGAGGCCAGACCCTTGATGAAACGCCCACAGTAGTTGACCATCCCCAAGAAACTCCTTACCTCCCGGGGGACTGTGGTGCTGTGGCCTCACGAATGTCCTTGACCTTTGCAGGATCGGGCGGCACGCCGCTGGCTTGAAAAAGGAATCCAAAAAACCCGATCTTGTCTTTGAAAAATTCACACTTTTCACGGTGCAGGGTGAGACCCAATGCCTCCAACCACTTCAGTGTGAGTTCCAGTCTTCTCAGGTGTTCTGTCTCGGATTCGGCGAATACCAAGATGTCATCACTCATATTTAATACGCCTTTCAGTCCTGCTAGAGCCCCCCTGATGGAATTTTGAAGACCTCTGCAGCTGATGAAATGCCGAAGCTCAGGCGCTTGAACTGATAGAGGCCATCATGAGTCATAAACGTTGTGATATAGCGGGAATCTGGGTGGAGCTCAAGCTGGTGATAGCCCGCCCTCAGATCTAGCTTCGAGAACACTCTCGCCCCTTGTAGTTCTCCAATAATGTCATCAAGAGTGGGTGTAATATGTCTCTCTCTCTTGATAGCCGCATTCGGGAGGCGCATATCTACACAAATGCGCACCGCTCCCGGCTGTTTTGGCTTGGGGGCCACCACTATGGGCGAGACCCAGGGCGTCGGGCCTTCCACCCTTTCAATGATGTCCATTCGGACTAGTGAGCAGAGCTCTTCCTCCACCTGCTCGCGGAGATGAAACGGGATCCGTCTATGTTTGAGGGCCGTAGGCCTGATGGTGTCATCGACACGCAGGTGTACGGGAGGAGCTTTCAATTTTCCCACCCCTGTAACAATTCCTGAGAATCTGGACAATAGCTACTCAATGTCTACTTGATAGACTTCAAACGCAAAATGCACGAGGTCCAACGCCTCTGACGCCGCACACCTGAGTAGGGAGTGGGGACTCACGTCAGTGACGAAAAATCGTGCTTTTATGGTTTTGTTGTCTCTGGAAACTGGTGCCACAAACACACCCTGAATGGGGAGTGGTGTGTCTCCGCCAAACGTGAAGATCTTCGCCGTGGAAGTGTCCAACGGTGGTGGTCCCGGTATTGACTGGTAGTGATCGGAGGCAAGCACACACACCGAGGCTCCCGTGTCTATTAGCACTTGTGTCGGCACCGCATGAATGTCCACAACACACTTGGGCTGCCTCTTTTTCTTTGCCCCTGTTGCCAAATTCGATATGAAGAACACCTCATCCTCCTCCTCTTCTTCCTCAGCGATGTTTAGCATCTGCGCCTCCTGCTCTACTGTCGCAATGCTTCTTTGCCTCCTCGAACTGCCGCCGATTAATATAGCTGGACCCCTTTGCGTGGCAACTGGCGCTGGAGCACGACACATTCGGGCATAGTGTCCGGGCCCATTGCACCTGCCACAGGATCTCGACTTAGCAGGACATTCCTCGGAGTGCAGTAAATCATACCCGCAATATTGACATATGGACGCAGCCCCTGGCGCTGGACCGCCTTCCTGGTGTTTCTGGCTCCACCTCGTCTTCGACGACATCTGCTTCCCTACCGCAAACGCCTCTTCTGAACTGCCGGGGCGCACTGCCGCGTCCCTTTTGGCACCCCTTGATTCAGCCAGCTCATAGGTCCTTCCGCTGTCCAGGATCTGCACAAGAGTCCAACCCGGCTCCCTCAACACCTGTCTGCAGAGCTTGCCTGAGCTGCACCCTTGTATTACTTGATTCCTGATGATGGCCTCCTCGTTGTCCCATCTACATGTCGTGGCCATTTGACGTAGGCGAGCGCAGAATTGGTCAAGTGATTCCTCTTCCCGCTGTTTTTCACTACAGAAAAGGAATCTCTCATAGTCTGCATTGGACAATGGAATGAAATAATTCTTTAAGGCAGTTTTGACCGCGTCGTAGGTGGCCACTTGCAGGTTGAGGGACTCATAAATGCGCAGGACGTCCATGCCTGCAGAGTACAGCAGAGTCGCCCTTTTTGCGTCGTCATTGGTTTCTCCTGTTGCTGTAAAGTACATGTCCAATTTTTTTATCCACAGCAACCATCTTGGGCCTAGTTTCGAGGGGGGGCCCGACGTGTCGAATTCTTGCATGGGTAACAAAGACCCCTGTTGTCTCGGCACCACCACCTGCGCTTCCCCTGCTTCTCCGTTACTCTCCGCCATGTTCACAGGTCGCACAGGCACCTCCTCTGGGTTCAGAGGCCGCAAACCTGACTAGGACAGACAGCAGACGTACTTTGGGCGGCTGTGCGGTGATGAGCGACGTAGCTGTAGAGCTTTCAGTTTTTGGGCCTTCCTCTATACTTTTGTGGTCGTCCTGTTACCACTCGTTCCTTGGCCACTGATCACAGTACAGTCCTCTTGGATTCAAGGACTGTCAGGGTTCCAAAAATTGGCGTGATGCTGTTTCTTTAAGATGTGGGCAGCGCACAAGCACCTTTCCAGGCTGCTACTGCCACACCCTTTGCTTGAAAGCACATCCGCTTTGCTTGCACTGGATTCGGGAAACGGCGGAACGTCGTGCCAGCTGAAACGCCGCGTTGTGTCAGCAAAACGCTCCGTCCGCGTCCCGCCTCTTCGCCAGATGTTGTGGGCGAGCCCGTGCCTTGGGCTACCCGTGCTCACACACACGCACTCGCATTCATGCAGTGAGACGTGAGACACGCCTGTATGCCTTCCGGAGTCCCGGCGGCAACTGCCGCACAGACGTAGTTTATTATGAACGCGCATGTGCGAACCAAAACGAGGCTCGCGCATGCGTCGTTCGTGATCATAACATCACAGGGAAGTAGTTCCACTACTTTTCGTACACTTCGACCACTGCTCCAAAGAACAACGTCCCGGCATGGCTTCATACATGTGATGGAGCGCATAGGAATCATTTCGCAAGCCGAGCTCGGGGAGCCGCTTGCTTTCTGCGGACCTGCAGGCAAAGTAGTCATTTCCTTATAAGCTCAATAAATTACATGCCAGCATTTGGGTAGCAAAATGAAATGCAAAGGAGTGGCAGCTCCATGGAACTGCACTCTGCTGGCAAAGCGTGTTAGCTCAGATCTCACCATCTATTCAAATGATGAGGTAGCCGGGCCCACAAGAAGCACGGGCCAGGCAGCTGCTTAGCCAATTTACATTTGCTTGCCAAGTGTTGTTCTTTTACACAAAGGCAACCAAAGAACTTGTTCAAACATTTTTGTTTCCTTGCTTCAGTATCTGGAGTGGCTCGTGAAGTGAAATACTGACATTGGTAAGGTGTATGCAGTGCAGACTCCCACATCAAAGAGCTATTGTATTGTAAATATCGCGATATTAGCACCATCACAGGAGAAAAGAGCATCTACCTTAAGGAGGTGGGCTCGGAGGCTCACCTTGCTTTACGGTCAATAGTTTAGAAATGTTATGGGGGTAGAAAGAACGACAAGAAATGCATGTGGTCAGAACAGAGAGGGGGCAAGAAAGGAAGTGGGAGGAAAAGCCAAACTTCACAGGGAATTTTTACACTTGGTGGCAGCTGTGAAATACTGCTTTGCTGCACAAACCACTCAGCCACGGATAATGCCTCTAAAACGTGGTATTCTGCTTACACTGAAGTATAACAAATCGCCAGTTTACTGCTGGCGGTAAGTATCATTGATGGTAATTACTGTTGGTGGTAAGAATACCACCGCACAGAAAATATTTTTCAGTGTTCTCTACAATGCCATGAGTTCCACCAGGGCAAAAAAAGTATCAGTCCATATTGTTATGTGATACATTTTTAAGTCGTTTTCAAAATGTAGTCTTTCTATTCACGCAATGTAATGGGTCAACATTTTGCCTGGGAAAAGGTCCACAAAAATCTATTTTTAAATAGGTAAAAGTACATGGTTGTTACCCTAACAATGGCCAAAGCCCCCAATAGAACCAGGCACACGGCAGCCGTCCACAATCAACCTAACCGTAACCCTAACAGCCTCCCACAACCTCCATAGCCCTAACCCAAACTCTTAGACTAACCCTAACCCCTAACCAAACCACAACATCACAAGCCGATTCCAGCCTCCTCCCTCTCCCGACACTCATCTTTACTCTAATTGTAACCAAAAGTCCTTACTCTGGCACTAACCACTGGTCTCACCATAACCCCTCTCGTAACCCTTAACCAACCAATTATAAGCCCTCCACAGCCTTCTTATACCCAATTCTTACCCTAGAAGCATTTTATTTTTGCTATCTTCTACCCTAATGCTAAGCCAAATGTGTATTCTAACCTGAACCACCAGCCTTACTCTAGCCCTAACCCCAGCATCTATCCTAACCCCAAACCAGTCAATCACAAGCCCACTGCAACCTCTTCAGCCCTAATGCTTCCCCCTAAGAGCCAGCCCTGTCTTTTTGGATACGCCTCAGCATCCTTTTTTTAATTCATTTGGCTTCGTGACATTCTCACTGCAAAGTTATTCTCGCCATGATTTCTTCACTGACTTCATGTTAGTTGCCAATATTTTCACTGGACACACAAAAATACGTGTCTGATATATTTGTGTTACGTGACAACACATGGTATGCATTTACGTGGCTGTCTTGGCTAACTTTTCTTAAGACCAACTCTGTCAATTCAGTTGAAAATGTAGTGTTGTTTAGATGAGGAATTGTTCCAGTTAACTTTTTATTTGGACCTTCTTAAAATAGGCATAGGCTTCTCGACTGCAACATTTGCCACCTACTGGGTCTGGTAGCATTACAGCAGTTTCTAGACTCAGTTGTCTATTCCCCTGAGTACCACACAGACATCAAGTCCTTCTGTTAAGAAGCTTCTTGGATTGAGAGCCAAACAACCGGACAGAAGAAAAAGTAAGAACCTCACATCTCAATTTAGCGATTATGTGGTTGTAAACGATAACTCGTGTGGTCTCAAGATCGACGTTATTAAAGCTTTTGTGTCTGACACTGCACAAAGAAAGGGCTTATTTTCTTGCACCCCTTGCCACTTAAGATTACTACATAGGCCCAAAATGTACTCCGAGTTTCATTATGCACACACGTGCTCTGGGCATTTGCATTGGTGACACACACCTGATATTACAGGAGGGACCAAAATATATCCATCAAAGTGATTGGTGAAGGTCAAGCACAGAATTGTGGTTTTGTCGGTCTAAAGTATATAACTAAAGACCCAATCAAATCACTTACATTGTTTTGAAAGGAAGCTATGATTCTCTGATAAAGTTATATCAACGCTCTAGTATTGAAAAAGAGCATAGTCCCAGAAAGAAATTCACTTGAACTGCCATACCCTGTGGGCATAGGGACACATCCCCTAGGGCTAAACCAACAGGTCGTGGGAGCATGGCAATCCCTTTGGGGATCCTGGGAGGAGGTAGTGTGCCCAGGGTATGCGGCGCACCATGCTTCATAGTATCCATATGGCATGGGTACACGTCATGCACTGCTGGCACAAAAGGAATGGGTAATGCACATTGGTCATGGCTGATAACTAAGACTTAAGTGCAACACCCAAATCCATGTCCTGGGATAATAGTGGGCAGAGGAAGAGCTCACTCAGCAAGCTGGTATTGGATTATATGGTGGATGTGGTCAGAACGTACTCGAAGGACATGCCGCTTGCACAGGACCTAAGGGGCATGACTACATTGTTGCCATCAATTGCCTAATTAGTTGTGTCATGTGTGATGTCATGAATGTTATCATGTATGTCATCTGTGATGTCACAGTCTTCTGGTCTTTCAGCCGCACATCACATTTGATTGTAGAATATGTAGTGCATTTCTATTGGACGTGCCAAACGACACTGATTACTGATAAAGGCTTCTGCAGAGCAATGGCCTCAGCTTCTCAAGCCAAATTGAGAAACACTGAAGCCTCCCTGCTAGACACACCTATAGATCCTAAAGGCTGGCTCATGTGTGTCAATTTCCCAGATGTGTGCACTGGAGTGAGATGAAAGTTTTGGCCATTTAGCAATAAGTGATACTGACTGCTTCCAAAAATACATAATACTAAGCTTGTAGTATGGCTCTTTTAACACCATAGATAGCTTACAGGTAGCAATGCATACTTCTAGAGAGGTAGAAATACCTACTTCTAGCCCAGGCCGGAATTAATGTTTCCCTCGCATTGCTCTTGAAATGTCTGCAAGTGATGATTGCTTTAGCTCCCAGAAGCCCATTGCAGTGCATCCTGGTGGGTGGGTGATCCTTGGCATTATAGAACGTTAGAAAGGGTGCATTTAAGCTCTGCATATTCCAGCAGCTAATCATGCCGTTTACAGGCATATGCATTTTCAGGCTGCATGGGATCAAGCATGACAGCATCCGTAATTCAGAATCCAGTTCCAGGTCTTTCACTGCAGCTTTGAAGATGTCATTTCTGGCCACAAAGTGCCTACCTAGCTGACAGCAAAAGGGAGGTTGGTTGAAAAGTGCACGGTCGGGTTCTAACTCCGCCAGTAGCTTGCTACAATGTACCTTGGAAGACGTTGGTTCTGTCTTAATGTTATCCTGCATAACAGCACCAGCAAGGTTACAAAATAAAGGCACATTCCGAATTCAGATCTTCCCCAAGCTCAGCCCGGTGGATTGTGGAAGATGGCGGGCGTTTATCTTGTGCACTATACATGACACCAATTACTAATAATGGGGCGCTCCCTGCACGACTTCAGTGGATTTACCCCAAAATACAGAATATTAGTGCGCATCCAGCCTGGTAGAAAAGACCGAAGTCGATAATACAGAACAAAGTGAGCCGGGTACCAGGGTTCAGTTATTTTGGGCTGCAGTGGTGACGGGCGTGTCACCTGCATACATTAAATGCCCAGTAAGGGGGCAACCAACATCACAAAGGCTCGAATTACAAAATGCGATCAAGTAGGTTTTGCAATTTTGTAATTCGAGCTTTTGGGATTCGGTTTTATAACGTAGTAGCGACTGCATGTAGCATAATGCACGAGCCAATGGAGTCGCCTCAGCAACACTTCCAGCCCTTGCCTTTGAGCCCAGTCTCCCATTGGCCCGCCCATTGGTTGAGGTCCTCGACTTATCCGTTGCTTTCACTGGGTAATATTCACCTCTGTTATTTAAAATGCAAAAACAAACAGCACAACCACAGTGGCAAGCGGTATAAGAGAAAGCTTTTACTATCACTAAAAAAACGCACGTTTTCAGGAGAGTTAAGGTTACTCACAGTAACATTCCAGCTCACTCTGTGAATGCGCTGCGTGTAAGCACAATTAACTCTGTATAGCATAAAACGCACACTTGCACTCGTAAACCCCTAAACATGCACATTAAAACTCTCTTCATCAAAAATGCATGGAATTATTGAAATAACACATTTTCAAAAATACATAAACATGGTTTGTGAACCTTTCATCAAAAGCAGTTCACTGACAGGCTGCTTCCACCGAACAGGGCCCTGTCAGGGACGCACACATGCGCTTACAGCACATACAGGAATTGGCAGCTTCTTCGACAAAGGTGGCACAAATGTGACTATGATATGATATGGGATTTATAACGCGCATATACGCAACTGTTTCAAGGTGCGACGAGGCAAGTGAAGGGAAATAGATGGAGGACAAAAAACAATGATCTTACTAGGCCTAGTGACATTGAGTTCACGCAAGTGCAGCAGAGTGGGAGTGGAGAAGTACTAGGGGAGAGGGAGTGGTAGGATGTACAAGTGCAGGACAAGGAATCAACATAACAAGTAGTGCAACCGAGAGGTGGTAAGGGCAAGTGTTACAAGTGCAGACAACAGGTGTCTAATAAGTGCACGAAAGGAGACTGTAGGGTTGCAGATACAGACCACAAGTGCATTGGGTGCCAGGAGGCAGTGCTGCTATGCAGCTAGATGGGCAGGGACCTGAGCCCGAATTCAGAGGTTAGCCAGGTGACAAGTGCATGTATCAGACAGGAGATCAGCAGGGGAGAGGAAGAGAGAAGGCAGAAGCAAGGAGGAAGGTCTTGAGGTGCTTCTGGAACCAGAGATGTTTCTGCTCAGGTTTCAGAGAGGCAGGGTGGCTGTTCCAGAGGGAGGTACCAGCCGAAGAAAGAGATCTACCCCCAACTCATTGCTTGGAGAAGCGACTGAACCTCAAGGAGGTGGAGGAGCGAAGAGCTCAAGCAGGAAGATATTTCCAAAGAGAGAGTTGGAGGTATTGTGGTCCCAGGTCCCATAAAGCCTTGTGGACAATGCAGAGGGTCTTGAACTTGATCCTTGCCACCACTGGGAGCCAATGGAGAGATTTCAGAGCTGGAGAGATACGATCCCTGGGCTTGAGGCCAAGGACAAGTATCGCAGTCCTGTTCTGGATAAGTTGCAGAGGGCGGAGAGTAGAAGCAGGCAGATTTAGAAAGAGGCGGTTGCAGTAGTCCAGCCTAGAGAGAACCAGAGCTCTGGAGACAGTGAGCTTCTGGGGGAAGGAGAGGAAAGGAAGAATACCTCTAAGGAGGTGCAGCTGGTAGTGTGACTTCTTAGAGACTTCAGAGATGTGAGGAGAGAAAGAGAGTGTGGAGTCGAAGATGACCCCGAGGTTCTTAGCCTCATAGGTGGGAGCAGGAAGAGGGCCCAGAGTGGGAGGCCAGAGAGTGACATGAAAGGAAGGTGCTGGTGAGCCAATGAGGAGTATCTCTTTCTTACTGGCATTAAGGTAGAGATATTTGGCGGCACACCACTCCTGGATTGCAGACAGACAATCTGAGATGTGCAAAGACAATCTGAGATGAGAGGGAGAAGATATGGCTGAGGGTAGCCTGTAAGCGAGCTGAGTGTCATCCGCATTGCACAGAAAGTTGGAGCAGAGAGCAGCTATGTGGTTGGCGAGAGGTGCCAGGTATTGGTTGAACAGCCAGGGAGAAAGATTAGACCCCTGGGAACACCACAGGTAGAGAGAGAGATAGAGGAGAGGAAGGACCCAAGTTGGACCTGGGAGGGTCGGTCAGAGAGAAAGGAGGTCAGTCAGACCAGGGCCTGATCAGTGATACCCAGGTTATCACAGAGCAGGATGGCATGGTTGACAGTATCAAAAGCAGAAGAGAGATCGAGTAGGATGAAGACAGAATGGTGGTTAGTATCAAGGTTTGAGAGGAGGTCTTCATGGATGTTCAAGAGAGCAGTTTCGATGCTTCTGGCAGCTCTGAAGCCAGACTGATGGTCATGGAGACAACCAACAGATTTGGTGTGAAGGTTAAGCTGGGAGATGGCCAGCTTTTCCAGGAGTTTGCCCAGAAAAGGACTAATGTGATCGGGCAATAGTTAGCCGGACGGGAGGGGTCGGCTGAGGGTTTCTTAAGAAGAGGGTGCACAAGAGAGTGTTTTGGGGGGAGGGAAGTTTCCAGTGGTGAAAGAGTGGTCGCATAAGTCGGCCAAGGCTGGAGCAAGGGTATCAATGTGGTCCTTGATGGTTTTGGGTGAACAGGGAAGAACCTGTTTTGACAAGACTTTCATAGATCAGACTTGTCTAGAAACCTTGTCAGGGGTGAACAAAGGAAAGGAAGAGAAGAGAAGGGAGGAGGAGTGGATGCCGCAGGAAGGCCAGAGGTAGAGGAAAAAGTAGAGGAAGAAGGAGGAGACGAAGAGAGGGTGGACATGATGACCTGGGATTTTGAGATAAAATGTGAAGCCAAGGGCGAGCAGAGTGCCTTGGAAGGGACCGGAAAGGTAGAGACTGCAGCAGGATTGGCCAGCTCCTTGCAGATTTTAAAGAGTTCAGCTGAGTTGTTATTTGCTGTGAGCTATCTTCTTAGTGTGAACAGAGTCGGTACTGCCTTTGGAGAAGGCAGCAGGCCTGTTTGTCAGAGGGTGCACAAGATGCCTGTCTTTTCCTCTCAGCCACCCTACACTTGCGTTTAAGGGTGATGAGGTCTGAGTCGTACCAAGAGTTGCACTCGGCTTTGGGCTTCAAGCGGATCCTCATGACAGGGGCAAGTACATGAAGGGTGTCAGAATGGACGTTGGAAAGGGCTGTTTCGGGATGTGAGTCAGCCAGAGGTGCAGGGGGGGAGAGAAAGTGGTGGCGAAAGCCTCAGCTGAAACACACTTCATGGGTCGGATGACCGAGAAGGTGGGTGGCAGTGCAGGGGTTGGCTCGGCCTGAGGGGTAGAGATGAGAAGAGAAAGGGGTCACTCTAGGAGAGAGCAGTGGTGAGAAGGTTAGAGAGGGGGAGGTCTGAGGAGATTAGAACATCCAGGATGTGCCCTGCAGAGTGAGTCAGAACACTCGACAGAGTGCAGGGGGAAGTTGGCGGCAGTGTGGGCCTTTACAGTGGCAGCACCCCAGACGGTTTAAGAAACATTTGGTGCCCCCTCCCCTCGCGCCCCTGGTCAATGCCTGAGCGGGGTGCTTGGAGGGAATGCTGTTTCCCAGCAGTGCTGAAACGCGGAGTGCATCAAGTGTTCTGGTGTTTCCTTTTATGCTGTGCTGTGCCTGACAGTCTTTTTACCCCTTACGTTCTGCTGGAGGGAAGGCTTTAATAACACCAGTTACTCTGCAGAGTGGCGCGGAGTGCATATAGTGTTCCTGTGTTTCCGGGAGGATGGAGACAGGAGAGCGACACTTATCTTGGATCCCTTATGGATGACCCTGCATTCCCAATCTTTTCACCTCGGACCCGCCATCAATTCAAGAATAAGCTGAGTGGGAAGGGCACTAAACTCTTTAAAAACTGTAAAGACTCCAAGAGATCCAAGTCTGAGTCTTCATTTGGCCGGGTGGGTCCACCTTTGGAATCTAAATTAGATATCCTTAAGGATTTATGTACCTGGGTCAATGACTCGAGAGGCGGCATTGAATGTACAGGTCTTAAAAAGGAAAATTGCTCCGAAAATAAAGGAAGGTGATCTCCTACCTGTAAATTGCCAGATTAGATCCAAACTCAAGGCAGAGATTGGAAATAAGTGTTGGGAGGAGGGCAGGGGAGAAGCTAACGCCCCAGAACTGACTGATGCTGAAATGATGACAGCAAAGGATAACTCTGACCGGGGGCAGAATGAGGAGAGGAGGCCTCTAATACAGAGTGTGGACCCGGCTAAGTCCCCAGAGGTAAAAAGACTGAGGCTGCTTGAAAAGCTTGATAGCAGAGAAAGTTGCCACAACCACAAGGAAGAGGTGATTGAGGATCGTGGAAGGATGAGTTTGCTGACACATATATCTCGGCAAGTGGGGATATTAACAAAGGAACTTGACCCAACCCAGACATAAAAGAACCATTGACTGCCCCAGGTGTGGGACAGACCCCCCCCCAATGGGGGAAGGCCAGTTGGTGAGGCTCTGAACAGCGAGGCAAAGCTGAAATTAACTTGCCCAAACCAAGGTGAGAAGGTTGTGCCGAGTCTGTTCGAGTTCTTGCATTCACTTGCTTGGTTGATGGGAAGGGAGAAGGTCCAGATACCGCACCCTCCCCCCGGGCCCTGGAAAGGCCCACGCTGTCGATCGCAAAATCCATACAATCAACTAAAAAACCATCCTCAAGAATAGAATCTCTGAAGGAGGTTCTGATCGAAATCTCTTCCTCTATCTCCTTTTTGGATGATTCAGTATTCTCCCCCGGGTCTCTAAAGGTCCAGTGCCAATTTTAAACTCGACAGCCTTCAATTCTCAACCCAAAATGATGGCAGCTTTAGCAACCGCATAGTCTCCATTTGTAAAACTCTGAGGTAATAAATTGAAACCTGAAGGACCATTCTACTCTACTGACACTAATCAATTCCAAATTGATATACATCGAGGACTTCATTACGTCACTGCAAACTGAAGTGGATCAAGATACAGAATGCTCTAAGCGTATTCACCAAAATCTCATAACATCGCTCAATATGGAAAGAGAGGAAAAAAAACATCTGATGGACTCTCTTCTTGACCTGCTACAAGTAATTGCCTCAATACAGGTTCAAAAGGCCAGGCGGCTTTCTATGGGCCCTCCAGAAGCATCACCTTCGAAGCCTCTGACTAGTAATAAGGCTGTCCAGCATGAAAACAAAATATCAAGGACGGACAAGGCTTTGACTAGGATTCGAAATGGGGTTGAGGGAAAAAGCCAAAAAAGAGAGTACAGTCCCCAAAGGAAGACAAGACTTTACAAGATCTCTGTGAAAGACAGGCGCTAAGGAAGCGACAGATGCCCAAAATAGCCTGATAAACACTCAAAAAGAAGAGGGCCCGCCTAAAGCCTTTGACAAATGCAAAATACCAAGTGAAAGGATATATGCTCAGGATGCTTTTCTAATCTTTCAGAAGAGGAAAAAACGTAAGATGCCCAAAGAAACTTTCAAAACGAAGCCTCTTGAACGCAAGCCTAAAAATGTATCAACAGCAAGCAAAAAAGAAGGTCAAATGGATCCAGGGCATTTTTGAGAAATCTAACTACACCTCGCCAATGGCTAGAAACTCAATGTCAAAAGAGGCTACATCGAAAGCACTAACAAAGAGTGAGGCCTTTAAAGAATCAAATAAGTTGGAAGACCCTTTGCTGCCTGTGTTAAAACTGGAGTCCGGCTGCAAAGAGGATGAGGAATTTGACATGTCTTTATTGACAGTCCATGATGACGGTCTCGTTGAAGAGTGGGTTCACATGGATCAAGGGAGTCTGTGTCTGAGCCCACAGAAAGAGAAACGTCAGTGTTTTGGAGTGAGGAATTGAAAGAGGAACAAACTGAGCCTCACTTTTTGATGTTGAAAGATAGAAGACTAATGATCAGTGCAAAGAGGAGCTCTGGGCCTACCCTGGTAAAGACCAAAATAAATAGGGAGACTAATAGAGCCCCAATGAAGGAAGGAAACAAAATGAACTGTAAACCTATTGCCTTCATGAGATTTGAGAGTCGAGAAAGGAGAACAGAGTCCTTAGGGCATCAAGTAGCGGCGAGGATAGCCCTCAAAATAAGGTTGGAAATGCTTGTACCCCTTAAAGATGGGTTGAACTTGAACAGATCCAATGTGATGAGGATGTTCCATCACCTTCCCTCGTTCCACTTTCTTCAACCAAGAGATATAAAAATTGTGGAATTCACTAATGAAAAGAAATTGGGTAGAGTGATTTAGCACCTGTCATCGAGAGGGATCAAGATCTCTTTGCTATAGCTAGCCCATCGGCTATGTCCCTGGGGATTTGATTTAACTGAGCTGATGTCTAAGGAAGAATCTTTGGTGGTCAGACCTCAAACGCAATTAGATACTAGAGAGAGATTCCCAAACTCAAAAAAAGGAGGAAGAAAAGAAATGGGCAAAGGTGAGACTCGCCATGACTTTGAGGAGCGACAAGATCTGGCCAGTGTGACCTAAGTCTCAGAAGATGACGAACTTACATCCAAATGGACAGGTCCACTAAAAATAACTTTGAAAAATAAGGTAATGGGGAAGCAGACCACAAAGCCCTCGCATACAAAACATGAAGAGGGAGTCAGGAGAGACTGGGGGTGGTGTGTAAATGACCAAGACCACAAAAGTGTAAATTAACAGCGAGCAAAGGGATGATCCGTAGGCTTCTGGAATACCAGAGTTTACTCCCATTTGATGCGTCATCAAATCATAATCTCTGGAAATATAGACATCATTTGTTTACAGGAGACCTGGCTAGCTAAGGTCCTGCTCTAACACAGATATAGCGCTTACTTTAATCCAGTGAAATGTGGAATGAAAGGGAGGCCCATGCTTGGTGGTCACTGATGAACATCTATTGGAACCCTGTGGGTATTCAAACGTTTTTGCAAGCATTTATTGATGTGACCGACGAATGCCTTAGCCGATATGAGGTAGATCACATGTGTGTGGGTGGAGACCTACATGTACCCTGTTTGTCTAACAAGGGGGTGAGGATTGGTGAGGGGGATGGTCAGAAAAGTAGAAATATGAGAGCATGGGTGTGGCTGGATTTAATGAGAGCTAAAGAGCTGTGCATGCTAAGTGGCCAATGTGAGGGTGACCAACCGCCGGGGTTAACCTGGTCAAACGGGGTATACTCATTAAATTTTGACTATGTGTTCACCTCTTCCTCCCTGGACAAAATGGTTACATCCTTGAGAGTCTGCCCTAAAGAAAATAGTCATCATGCCCTGTTAAGGTTATCTTTTAAAAGGTGGGATGCTATTAAGAGGAACAAAGTATGGTATGGCAGAAGGGTATAGAAGTCACTAATGGAGGTCATTGTGTAACGCATAAGCCATCTGAGGTTAAAGCTCTGACTGTGAATCTCGATCAGGATGTGGATTATGTGCCACTGCTCCTAGAATTTAGAGTTAAAAATAACAAAACTAAGGATTGGATAAAATCCACCCCCATAAGTCTGATCAGAAAGTCTCCAACGAAAAAATACTTTTGCAAAAGGAGATTGGAATTTTAGTCAGAAACAAGCCTGAAGGCTTCCACATGTTAATCGAAAAGAGAAAACAAAAGGTTAGAAATTGGCTCGCGTCACATAGGGCAGTACTGCTGCAACAAGACGCAGAATCAATGTTAACGAAGCTTATGAGAAGGGACTATATGGGAACTACTAAATAATCATGGCAATGAAGAAAACGTGGCTCTATCTAATATGGTATCAGAAAATCGGTGGATTTTACACTATGAGAAATTATTTACCAAAAGAGGAAGTGTTTGCTATAGTCCGCCACAGATGAAGTCATCAGGATGGTCCATTCACTTTTCAAAAGGATGATTTGGTGATGCTTTAAAAAAAAAGTGGATCCAGAGCCCTAGGGCCTGATGGCATCACGAATGTGATGCTTAAAGCAGCACCAGAGGAATGAGCAACCTTTCTGTCAACCCTCTTTAAATAAATCATGAATGAAGAGGGACTGCCTAAAAATCATGGCAGTCAGCAGTCATTGTCCCAATCCACAAAGGGCTGTGATAGGGCTGACCTGGAGAATTATCACCCTACCGCCCTCCTTGATGTATTGGGCAAGACCTTTGAGAGTACTGCTTAGTCATCTTCAGAAATGGAACTCTATTTCTAAAAGATATGATCCCAGAGAGACAAGGTTTATAAAGGGGGTAGGAACGGACCTAAATTTGTTTCTGTTAAATGTGCTTAAGGGTAGAGTAATTGAAAAAGGAATGCAAATATATATATCGCTTTTATAGACTTTAAAAAGGCATTTGATAGTGTTGATAGACAACTGCTGTGGGCAAAAATGGAGTCTTGGAATTGCCCTGCGTATTCCGTAGCAGCAATTATATCTCTCTGCTCATCCACCAATGTGAGAATTAGGCCCATATACACACAGAAAGGACTGAAACAGGGTTGCCCTCTAGCCCCCATGCTTTTCAATCTATGCATGTATGACCTACCCATACCATTAAACGCAGTCAATGCCTTCCCTCCTAAGATGGGTGATCATTAGATGGGTAAGCTCCTATTCGCAGACGACCTAGTTCTGGTGGATCAAACCGCCATAGGATTGCAACAGAGTTTAGAGGCGTTGCAGGCATTTATGACCGGTAATGGTCTCGAGATTAACCCAACAAAAAAAATGATGGTTTTTGGATCCAGAATTAAGAATGGGATATCTAGATATAATTGTTACCTAGACAACGTATCACTAACAGAAGTCCAATCCCCGGTTTTTCTTGGGACTCACATCGACAATAGGAGAAATGATGGCCTGCGACTGCTGGCCTTAAAAAAGAAAGCTACTATGTTGACATCACAGGCGATCATGATTCATAGGAGATTTGGCAAATACTCAATAGAGCCTGTAGTGACCTTCTATGAAGCCAACGCCACTTCTGTACTTATTTTTGGTGACGAAAGCTTTCTTTCCACTTCTTGCAAGGTATGGTCCTCGCTAGAGGAGGCATTTTGGAGAAAGATTTTAAAGCTACCCAATTTGGTAGCGATTTCAGTGATTAGATATGAACTAGGTCTAATATCACCATATGCAAGAAGGGTTTAGCAGTCACTGTCGTTATTTTGAAAATGCTCGCTACCGACTGTCTCCACCTTTTGAAATGCTCAGTGCATAGTTGGGTAAAATGGGTTCCGCCATCCTGGGACAGTGGGAGAGTCGTTGTAGGACCACACTAAAGTATTTAGGTGAAAAAATGGAAACACTGGTAAGCAATCCAGACAAAATAAAGAAAGAAATGTGGGAACTAGATTGGATCCATACAATGGACGATAGAAACACCCATTGTTTGCAATCAGCCCTAGTGAAAGAACTTAAAGCCTAAGGGTGCAGGCTGCAATATTTACAGCTCTTTCCTTCGGCTTGGTATCAGATGCAATTCTTGAGATTTCGCCTTAACTTGCACTTAACAAATGAAATCAAGAGGATCTAGTCCAAATCGAAGGAGACGGCTTGTAGATTCTGTCAGGCCGTATCGCAGGTTGAAAGTCTGCAGCACGTTACAGTGTATTGTAGGGGTTTGACGGCAGTAAGAACTAGGTACGTGGGTCACTGGATAAATAAGAGTGTTATGGGGCGGTGAAGTTTTGGAACCTCCTAATGGATGGTGAAGATTTTAAGGGAATTTTTGTGTTACAGTTTTTGAAGGAAATGTTTAAACTTTAAAAGAGGAGGGAGATGGAATTGAGGGCTTAACTTATTGTGGGATAGGGAGGGTATTTGGGGAATTGTGGATTTCAAATGGAAGTTCTGTTTATGTATGATCCATTGATAAAAGTTTGAATAAACTATGAAATCAATAAAAAAAAGAAAAAGAAAAAAAGAAACAGGGCTCGGGGAACCGACCGTCAGTGAAATCATAGATCCATAAAGTTCCGAACAATGTTGGGAATAACAATTGTGTCAATATGAGGAGCTCTACAGTTCGCACATAAGTCGGAAATAGTTTTACATGTGTTTGGCAGCATAGTGTCAGCATTTCATGTCTTAAGGCTTTATCAGACGTTTGCTAAATGGATATTTGTGAAAATGAGGCTACGATTGTTTTTGTCAACTGCAATGATAACTTTAAATATTTTTGAAAGCTTGTTTGTTTTTTAAAATGCTCATACTTATTCTGGAGACTAGTGCAAAGTTATAAATGTGCTCTCAATGGCATGTAAAACTGAAGAGTGGTGAAGCAAAGGCTTAGGTCATGCACGCTTTGATTGGACGATGTTCTATCAGCTCAGATGCGCCCTCTAGTGGCTAGATGCAGACCTGGCTGCTGGTATTGCATGAGCTAGGCTCCAGCTAGCGTCCATGTTGAGGGGACCGAGGGTACTTTCTGTGCTCTGGCAGAGTTAGTCATAAAATGCCGTTAACATCCCATCATTCTCACAGAGAAAGTACGAGCCAAAAATAAAAGGTTGACAGATTGTATTATATGATTCGGCAGCGTCACTTCCTATTTTATTTTACTAATTCTAACTGTACATTAAAATGCTCGTAAACCACAGCCAACATTGTTGTAACGCCCACCACACGCTAACAACATTGCATGCCCCAGAACTTTGTTTTCCTGATTTCAGTCACTGGGACACGGTAAATTGCCTTTGTAAAAATATGTTGTCTATTTCTATAACAGGGTTGAATGTATATAATTTCACGTTTGCAGTGACGCAGCTTGAATAGCATGCCCAACCTACCACACACTTACGCGTTTTTAATGTGGATTCTAAACGCATAGAACTAAGGTGGCCTGTTTCAGAGAAAACAACTCTGGCACATGCAGGGATGTGAGCCCTACAGCCACAATAAGGGGGCAAATCAACGCCTCTAAAATGTCAGCAAAACCTGTCGAACAAGCACTGGCGAAGCCAACATCTATTGCCTTGTAAATTTAGAGGGTCTGACTTTTCTATATAAAAAAAACTCCCCACAGGTCAAAACCCCTTTACCTTCTGCGTTTTCCAGACCTGTTTTTTTCGGGCTCTTCTTGTTATAGATTTGCCCTTGAAGAGAATTCCCAGTTCTTTCCCTTAATAATAGCTGCCCCATTCCTCAGCTCTGTGTTTGCTCTGAGGCCTTATTTGTGTTTACATTTCTGCGAATAGCACCTACCACGCATGCTGCAGAACTCAGCCCTGCCTCATTTGCATACCCAGGAATCCATGTGCTGCGATGAGGCACTGCTGGTTTCTCCAGGGGTGTTGCTAGGTCTGGAAAAGACCCGGGGCTAAGCTGATGTCGGAACTGTTGGGACTGGGGGCTAGCTAGCCTTTTGGTTGTAGCTCCTGAGATTCTATCCGGGGCTACAACCAAAAGATCAGGGCTATAACCCCCTTAGCCCTCCCTCCTAGCAACGCCTCTGGGTTTCTCCCTGCAAATCATGTAATGTTTTCACATATTATGGTGACAAAGGGGTGAGCGGAAAGAGGCGAGTGAATGGGCAGAGTCCTAAGAATAAACACAGCCCCCAAGAAATATCCCAAGCCACTCTAACAAAAAGCATGCATTCCTTACCACCAATCCAACTCACCGACCGGCTTTGTAAAACCCTGTGTGGGTCCACCCACGCACCCGATAATTAAGAAGAAGAAGGAGAAGGAGAAGGAGAAGAAGAAGAAGAAGGAGAAGAAGAACGAGAAGACGGAGAAGAAGAACAAGAAGAAGAAGAAGAAGAACAAGAAGAAGAAGAAGAAGAAGAAGAAGGAGAAGAAGGAGAAGAAGAAGAAGAAGAAGAAGGAGAAGAAGGAGAAGAAGGAGAAGAAGAAGAAGAAGAAGAAGAAGGAGAAGAAGGAGAAGAAGAAGAAGAAGAAGAAGGAGAAGAAGAGGAAGAAGGAGAAGAAGAAGAAGAAGAAGAAGAAGAAGAAGAAGAAGAAGAAGAAGAAGAAGAAGAAGAAGAAGAAGAAGAAGAAGAAGAAGAAGAAGAAGAAGAAGAAGAAGAAGAAGAAGAAGAAGAAGAAGTAGTAGGGGAAGGCTTTGTAAAACTTCATGGAAACAATATCACCACCACGGTGCTCAAGTGTCATTTTTTCTGTAAGGCATTTTATGGTGCAGGGATGGTCCAGCCAAGCAAGCCTTTACCCTAAAAACCTCATTTTAAAAACTAGAAAAAGGCATTTTAGTTCAACTTAATAACTTTTTGCTCTGGATTTACCTCTGAGAAAAACTTGCAATGCTTCATAGAAAGACAATAAACACAGTATATAATCCCTACCCTACTAAACCATCCCGCCTTCTTTTGCAGATCCGCCTGAGCCCCTGGGGACCAACTCCGTTGGTGACGGTGCGCAGTACAAATACCTTTAACATTTAACATAAGTTCGAAATGAGCACTTAAGGCCTATGGTCAATATAAATAAATCAGATTTACATGACCCCGCTACCCCAGCCTAGAATTTACCACTGGCAAGTAGCCATCTGCAAGTTCTTGGAATTTCCTTAGAATATGGTTAACAATGCCCATCCAAGCTTTTCATAAAAAAAAGAATAACGTACAAGCGAAAATATACATTGGTATACATAAACAATGCCATCTAAGCACATCAGGGAATGTGAACAATTTGCAAATGATGGATAAACAATAAACAGGCCATCTGTATTCTCCACCTTGACAAGTAAACAGAAGAGGCAGATTGAAAGGAGAGCTCTTTAGTGTAGTCCATAGCTTTATAAACGACTCTGCAGGAAGGCACTAAGTAAAATTGTAAAAAATAAATTTAAAAAAGCCCCAACATCATGTGTATATGCTTGTCATAGTTTATACAGCCACTGCGTATTTGGCGGCGGCTCAATATGGACACTGCAGAGGGTTTCTTAACTTCTTAGCATCTGGATGAGGTAATCCTGGGCTGGGACCCTGACTTGCACCCATGGTCAAAGACACTGAAGAAGTAAATTAACCTGCCCTTGATTTTTAAGGTACTAAAAGTCGGTCCCTCCTGGTACAGGACATACCGTTGTGGGTAGTGGTTGAAGTGAACGGGAGCTATCAGGGGCAGGGTACCACTACTTCTTATGTTTACTGTTAACAAGTTCCACTCGTTTTTTTACAACCATTTTTACCATTGAAAATGAACCAGAATGGTTCTTTTTGAAGTTTATTTATTTATTTTCCATTTAGAAAGGGTGCTCAGCCCACTGGCATAAAGGGGCTGTTGCATTACATGTTACACATAGAAGACAGGTAGGAGCGTTCGAGGGGGGAGTGTTTCCCCCTCCACTTTAAGCATAAAGCCAAGTTTTCAGCACTCTCGGGAAGGCCTAGTAAGATTGCTCAGATCGCACTGCTACGACAAAGAGTTCCATTGCTTTGCTGCAATTGTTTGGAAGCTTGACCCGCCTGCTTTGGTTCTTTTGAATTTTGGTTGGACGAGTCAGTGTGCATAGGCTGTCCTGGTTGGTCTGGTGGATTGTACTTTCTTGAACTTATCCGCGAGATATGGGGGTGCAGCGTTGGAGAAGCATCTGTGAGTTATTGGCAGTGTCTTAAAGACAATCCGTTCTCGGATTGGGAGCCAGTGAGCAGTGAGAGAGTGGCAAGCACCTATAAATAGTGAGACAAGGGGTAGAAGAGTTGTTATAAAATGGGGAGGGAAGGTGGGGGGGAAGGTTGGTGGCCCTTGATCACCAACCTTCCTCCCTCCCTCCTTCCCTCCCGGTTTTTGCTTGCCACTCTCTCAATCAACATCGTTTTCCAAGATTCCATAGTCCTGAATACAGTTCAGTGCCACAAACAGTAGGGCCATATCTCACAGCCCCTGTTCTCCTCTCAATCTATTCACTGAACCAGAAACACCTGTACCTTGTGTGTCGACAATGTCTGCGAATGCCTCATTCTTAGCAATACATGAAATAATAGTCACCTACTACTTACTAACACACCTATATGCATAGTCATTTTTTGACTGTACGCAATGCATATTTTCCATGCCTAATACAGCATATGTCCTTTCTCTTCTTATTTTTAAAATGTTTCTAAGTTTTATATATGTAAATAAAATGCTTTGTTCTTGTTTGTAAACATTCCCACCTCTCTGTGATCCTTATTTAAGAGCTAGCTGACACCTGCTAAACTAGCTCCACTGCTTATTATTGTTTGGTTATTGGTTATTATTATGCATCACTTTTTTTTTAAATTTTCAGGTACTGGTCTTTTTTGGACTTTTTCCCACTTCTTGTCCTTGGTCATGCAGGGGTGGTAGCAGGGGTTAGTGCAGGGACATTCAATGTTTTGTGTTGTCCTGTGCAGTGTGCAGTATACATGCTGCAGATGCCATGGTGCAGTTAGGTTCTGCAGGGTCATGTGTGCAGTTAGGTGCTGCACGAGTATGTGAGCAGTGAGGTGCTGCAATGTCATTCTTTGGTCAGGGGTTGGTGTCATGCTGAGTAGTTAGGTGCTGCAGCGTCATGTGTGCAGCGAGGTGCTGTGGGAGTATGTTATGTTTAGCAGTTAGGCACTGCGGTGGTCATGTGTGCTTTGCGTTAGGTGAGCTTTACGGTATGTAGAGTTTGGAGTCAAGTTCTTTTCCATGTTTTGT
This sequence comes from Ambystoma mexicanum, assembly GCF_040938575.1. Lineage (NCBI taxonomy): Eukaryota > Metazoa > Chordata > Amphibia > Caudata > Ambystomatidae > Ambystoma > Ambystoma mexicanum. The sequence goes on along the minus strand of NC_090939.1, from coordinate 233,319,869 downwards.
TTTTGGTACAGTTAGGTCTTTATGCAAGGTTTCGGAGTCACGTTTTTTCCCTGGTTTTGATTTTGGGTGCAGTAAGGTCCTGAGTAGTGTTGTGAGCAGTGAGGTGCTGCAGGGTTATTCTGGAGACAGGTTTATTCTATCAGGAGTCATGGGGTGCATTTGGTAGCTGCAGGTGCAGCGGCGCATTTCTTTAGTGGGTTGCAACTGGTTTTGGCAGAGTTGTTTCTTTTGGAGGGTTGCAAAAGGTTTTAGTGCATTTGTTTTGCAGGGTGGTCAATCGGGTACTGTTGATTCCTGTGTGGTTTAGTTGTTACCTAGTTAGATGGTTGTGATTGGTTGCCTCATTCAGCAGGTGGGGTGGTTGACCATTTGTACGATGATTTTTGTTGGTGTGGTGGTTAGGGTGTCTAGGTGACAAGGTTTTTGTTTTGCTGTTTTGGCTGTTGTATTATATTACTAGGTGGTACAGGGTTACATCCTGTTCTCAGGTCAGGTTTCTTCTATCAGGGGTTGCTTGACCTATTTTCCCTTATGGGTATGCTTTGCCAGTCTCAGTTTTGGTAAATTTGCTACAGTCTTGCTTATGGTGTTGTAGGGGTTTTTGCATGGTGTTTTGTCTGACGGGGATTGGTTGTTTGCGTGTTTGCTCATGGATGAGTATTTTTGGTTTGCCTTGCAGATCTACGACTTTGGGGTGGCATTCCAGATTAGGAAGAGTTCTGTTTTTCTTTGGTGGTCTTGATGTGTTGGGTTGTTTTTTGCTCAGAGGTGTTGCCAGGCACTCAAGGGTTAAGGAGTGCGACCCCCGCCGTTGGGAAGGCGGAGCTATGTTATGGGGAGTGGGAGGAAGAAAGGGGAGTTCTGGGTAAGGCGCGAGAGCGCCAGTTTTTCCTGTTGTTACGGAGAATAAAGGTTGTGTTTGTCCTCCACTCCCTCCGTGTGCGCGTCCTCCTTTCTGACCCCACAAGAGGGTAACACTGGCGACGAGGTCGTTCCGTAGGCGCAATGGAGTCCTCCTCCCGTGGCTGTCCACCACCTCCGCGCTTGGAGCGCTTCCAAGCCTCCTCCTTTTGGCAATCCGCCATCTTCCGCACTCAGGCTACATCCGAGCCTCCTCCTCCTCCTGTCTGGGGGGCGGCTGCTGACTGCATAAGCGCGCATTCACGCACCACACTCCACCCCGTTCACACTTCACTGGGAAGTGCGATTCTGAGTCCTGGCAGTCCGCCAGGTCCCCACGTGGCAGTGCAAGCACTGGGAAGCGCAAAATTGGGTGTTTCCACACACGCCCTCCAGCAGCCTCACACGGACGTCTGGCGTGTCCTCCTGTCACCAGAGCTTGCCACGAAGGCCCGACGGAGCTGGTGACGCCCCTGCCCCGCAACACCAAGGACGCCGCCTGCCCAATCCCAGCAACAGGCTCCCAGGTGGGTGGAAACACACGCTCGCTCACCTGGTGAACACGCACGGGCTGAGCGCGCACCCACAAGCTCTCACCACCAGGCGTCATGAGCAGACAGGGCTCCAACCCAGGGTCCAACCCTGGATCACCTCAACCGGCCCATGCAGCACAGCCTATTCAGCTGCGACTACCCCCGCCATTCACCATGACCCCACAAGCCACGAAGGGGCCGAGATGGACTGACTGGATGGAGGATTTCCAGCATTACGTGAGAGGGTCTGGTGATGGTGACTCTCCCAATATCAGGGATATCTTCCTCAACCTGGTAGGGGGGGAGATAAAGACTGTGGTGAAGACCATTCCCGCAGCCGAACAGAACACTTTCAAAAATTTGATCAAGTCTCTAGATAAACTCCTCATCATAGAAGTCAACCGTGACTATGAACGTTATTTGTTCAACAAGTGCACCCAAATGCCACAAGAGACAGTCAACGAATTCATAACCCGCCTAAGAGTGAAGGGCGCAAACTGCCAGTTCGACGCATTTTCATTAGAAGAAGCAATAAGATTGAGGGTCATAGAAGGATGCCTATCCCCTGCTCTCAAAAAACAGCTCTTGAAGAAACCACTCACCATCCAAGAAGTTAGCGAGCTCGCTCGCATACATGAGAGGGTTGACGCTCAAGCCACATCCATGGGAAATCCAGGCAACCCCAAACAAGACACAGCTGAACTTGTCGCAGCCCTACAGCCATGTCGTCCGGGTGACAGAGGGTCACAACCATACAGAGCACAAACCACACAAGTTCCACGCCAACAGAGACAATGCTATCGCTGTGGGATGTCCTTTCCACATGCAGGGTCATGCCCAGCTCTATCCCGATGATGTACAAACTGTGGAAGAGAGGGACACTTTCACTCGGTATGCCGAGAAGGCATTCCATTCCCTCCAATGAGGCCCCAAGCGCCTGCCAGGACGCCTTTCCACTCGCCGCCTCCGCCATATAACCAACCCAGACACTACCAACAAGGGCAGGGACAGTGGCGATATGTTAGAGCCATTGACGAGTACAAACCACAGGGGTACCCACTGCAGTCAGACCAAGCAGACCAAACCAGGTATCTCACGGACGAATATGACCATCCACCGACAGAATACAGGCCTGAGACTTTCTACCATGACGAGCAGGAAGCTGCATACAACATGCCATATGACCCATACGACCAGGACGAGTTTGTCAATCTCATACTTGACACAGAAGAGGCCAGAGAGGCCCCCAAGATCCCCATCAAAATGGGAAACTGCCAATTCCAATTCATGATTGACTCAGGCGCTACTGTCAACATTATGGGCGAGCAGGATTATGCCAAGATACCGGACCAGCCGGCACTCGAACAATCTCGCTTGAGGATCTTCCAGTGGGGAGCCGCCACCCTCCTACAGACAGTGGGATGTTTCACACAACGTTTCCTCCTGAATGGTCGGCAAGTTGACACAACAATACACATCATCCGGTCACTCGCCAGAAGTCGGTGCCTACTCAGTTACCACACGGCATCCCGCCTGGGGTTAATTGAGATACACGTGAGGACGGGAGACACCATCACGGCGACCTCAAGCGGGCTGAACCTGAGGGACTCGGTTGGCACCGTAACATGCCTCCAGTCACAAAACCTTGTAACACAGGCTGACATCACAAGGGACTTCCCCAACCTGTGCACTGGGCTGGGAAAACTCAAGGCCCCTCCCATCCGGCTTCACATTGATTCTTCGGTGAGGCCAGTGCCACAACATCCCCGGAGGGTAGGTTTTCACCTGCAAGCAGCCGTATCGGAAGCACTCCAACAACTGCTTTCCGATGGCATCATCGAACCAGCTACGGGGCCGACGCCATGGGTATCCCCCCTTGTAGTTGTGCCCAAGGAAGGAGGCAAGATCCGGCTGTGCGTGGACATGAGGGTGGCAAACACCGCTATTCAGCGTGAGAGGCATCCGGGACCGTGCATTGAGGACATGATCGTACAACTGAACAATGCACAGATGTTCTCCAAACTTGACCTGATCCAAGGCTACCATCAGCTGGAGTTACACCCAGAGTCCAAGCCCCATTACGACGTTCGTGACGCATGACGGACTTTTCAGGTACCGGCGATTGAACTTTGGGATCTCGTCCGCCGCAGAAATTTTCCAGGAAGCCATAAGGCAGGTGATCAGACCCATCAAGGGCACTCTGAACTACAGCGACGATATCCTCGTCTTTGGATCATCAAAGGAGTCCCATGACAAGGCCCTACATGCCACGTGTGCAGCACTTCAGGAAGCGGGCCTCACCCTCAACATCACCAAGTGTCGTTTCAGCAAGACAAAACTGAAATTTTTTGGGCACATCTTTTCCAGTGAAGGTATGCTGCTGGATCCTGACAAGGTCGACACGATCACCAACCTGAGTGAGCCGCAGCAAGTCGCTGATGTCCGTTCTTTACTCGGAATGGCAGGCTACTGCGCAAGATACATACCCCACTGAGGAAACTCCTGCAAAAGGAATCAGTCTTTGAGTGGACCCCTGCGTGCCGACAGGCGTTCTCCGACATCAAGCAGGCCCTGACAGAGGCTCACCGCCTGGCATACTTCAATCCCTCATGGCACACTGAAATTGTGGTGGATGCAAGCCCAGTGGGCCTCGGGGCCATTTTAGCTCAAACCAGCGGCGCGGATGTCCACCCGAGACACGTGGTCGCCTACGCAAGTAGGGCATTGTCCACTCCTGAGCTGGCCTACTCCCAGGCGGAAAAAGAGAGTTTGGCCGCCGTCTGGGCTTGTGAGCATTTCCACAACTTCATCATCAGAAAAAAGTTCACCTTAATAACGGACCACCAGGCGCTGCTGTCGCTCTTCGGGAACCCTCACACCAAGATGCCCCCTAGAATTGAGCGGTGGGGCATCCGCCTACAGGAATAAAACTATGACATTATACACCGTCCCGGGGGTGACCTTAACCCCGCGGACTATTTGTCACGACACCCGGTCGGGGCCCCGCTGACCCGGAAAGGAGACGTCGCCAAGTGCAGTACATAGCATCCAACTCACTGCCACCGGCGCTATCCCTTGAGAGGGTTGCCGCCGCGTCAGCTGCTGACCCCACTACAGCCCTCGCCATCAGCCTCACGTCTGCCAACAAGTGAAGAGACTACCACAGAGCAATGCTGGCACACCCAGGGGTGTGCAAACAGGAGATTGAGAGGCTGGCCAGGATTCATAGGGAACTGGCTGTCAAGGACAACAATATTCTCCTCCGAGGGTGCAGGATTGTCATCCCCACCACTCTAAGGAACGAGGTTGTCGGAACGGCCCATGAAGGACACAGAGGAGCCGAAAATACCAAAAAGCAGCTGAGGTGCCTTGTCTGGTTCCCATTTCTAGACGCAGCGGTTGAGGAATGGGTGAAGAACTGTCATGCCTGCCAGTGCACGGCTCCTGCGGAACATCCACCCCCGTTACAGCACACACGGATACCCGATCGGCCGTGGGAGCGCGTAGCCATGGACTTCTATGGGCCCACGGAAGCGGGTGACTACCTCCTGCTCCTAATAGACGAACATTCAAGATTTCTGATCGTCAAAACGGTCACCACCACCGCATTTCCCCAGGTAGCAGCGGCACTAGAGGAAGTATTCAGCTAGTGGGGAATTCCCAAAACAGTCAAATCCGACAACGGACCACCGTTCTGTGGACATGAGTTCGGGACTCTGGCGGAACATTTGGGCTTCGAACACATGAGGATAACTCCTCGCCACCCGCAAGCGAACGGAATGGCTGAGCGCTTCATGGCGTTGATTAAGAAGACGAGACAGAGAGCCAGAATAGAAGCAGCAGATCCGCACCAGGCACTGTGCCGACTTCTACGGGACTATAGAAACACACCCCATGAAGCCACGAACAGAACACCTGCCGAGCTATTGCTTCGCTACGAAGTGCGAACCCGCATACCACGCAATACGTCCTATGAGGAGCCGCCCGATATGGGCGTACTCCAAAGGGACGCAGAGGCCAAAGAGAGAGCAAGACGAGACACTGATTCTCGCCACCAACCGGTGATACCAGACTTCCACATAGGGGATGAAGTGCTTGTCCAACAACCAATGCCCAGGAAGACAGATCCGCGGTTTGCCCCAAGCCCCATGAGGGTGACCGCAGTGAAAGGCACAATGGTGACAGCCGAGGATCAGAACAGAACTGTCACCAGGAACTGTCAGCAATTTAGACATTACGTCAGGCGAGAGGGAGCAGAGTTGCCTCAGCGATCGAGTTCCCCAGAACCGCGAGAACCGCGGGATGACCTGGGGATCCCTCCGGGAGGAGACCCGGGAGGGACAAGCCGGGAAACGGGAACTCTGGACTTGTTAGGGCCAGGTGCCCAAGACGAGAGACCACGGAGAGCCGTCAAGAAGCCTGTGAGACACGTTGAAGAGTGTTGAGGTTGATGTTTGGACATATTGTTCGGGGGTGGTGTTGCCAGGCACTCAAGGATTAAGGAGTGCGACCCCCGCCGTTGGGAAGGCGGAGCTATGTTATGGGGAGTGGGAGGAAGAAAGGGGAGTTCTGGGTAAGGCGCGAGAGCACCAGTTTTTCCTGTTGTTACGGAGAATAAAGGTTGTGTTTGTCCTCCACTCCCTCCGTGTGCGCATCCTCCTTTCTGACCCCCACAAGAGGGTAACAAGAGGAGAGAAAGTCTGTGCCTAGAGGTGGCGTACCTAGGACTGTGGGATGGCAGCCTGCAGTGGCAGGAGATTTGCGGTTTTGGGTGGTTGTCTTCCTGTCTGTTTTTGGTGTGGCGGTTTTTCGGCTGGTCCTTTGTTTATTTCGGTGGGTTCTGTTGGCTGCCACTGTTGGTGTGTGTCGGAGGTGTGTCAGTAGGGTTTGGTTGGTGTTTTCAGAGTTGGTTTTGACCATAGGACTTACTGTACACCTTTGGGGTGTTTACACTGCTGTGGGGATGTGGAATCTGGTGATTTTGTTAAGGTGTTTCAGGTTATGATTCACTGGCCATGTTTAATTTCCTGGAGATGTGTCTAGTTCTTTCGGGTTACAGTGTGTGTGGTTTTGTTTCAGTGGAACTACCCATTCGATGTCAGGTGTTCCCAGTGTATTGGTTCAAAGGAGTACGGGGAGGAGGTGTAGTATTCTGCTTTGCAAGTTACTAGTCATCTGTGTGTCAGAATGTTGGAATGTTGGTGTGCAAGCCTGGAATATGGAGTGTTGGGCTTCTGGGGTGTTCCACAGAGTTACAGCTAGTCTTGAAGCTGGCTTGGTGCTGAATGCCAGTGGTTTCACACGTGGTACTTACTTACCTGTACCTGCAGAGTAAAGGCACTTATACCTTTGTGTCTAGGTGTAGTACTTCAGAACTGCGAAGGACCCTGCAACGCAACACCTACATGCTTTGTATCCCTACTCTTGTGTTATGTTATGTTATGTTATGTTGCTTTATACTGTGCACCACTGCCATTTGCATGGCCTGCAGGTGCTCACGTGGCTCTGTAAGAAAAATGGGTAGGTTTGGTTGGGGAGGGGAAGAGGGATAGGATAGAGGTTGTACTCATTTGTTGATTCGTGCAGAACTAGGAAAAGCTGGCCTCTGTGTGTGTGAGCTTTCTAGGCGTGCTTTGTTATGTGTGTTGGGCTTGTTTTGTCAGTAAGGGTGGAGCCCAGTGTCTGAGTTGTTTGTTGTCTGCAGGTATTGGGTTTGTAATATGATTATAGGGGTGTGCAATTTGCATGTTTTTAGAGGGTTGTTTCACTAGCCCTCTAGGTGTGTGCAGTACGTGAGAGGTATGTGGGTGTGCATAAGAGAATGGGGTGGTTAGTTGGTTTCGGAACATCTCTGGGCGTTGAGTCGTTTTACTGTCGGTTCTTCATTCTGTATTGTCCGGTGTTTGCTTTCGTCCAGGTTTATGGTTTGTAGATTTGTGCGTCAAAACTAAAGCTAAACAATGAAATCAGTACAGTTCTAGTGTGGCTAAATGCAAAAGCAGTAAATGCCATTTCAGTACAATTTTAGTGTTTTGAAATTCAATAGCAGTGGATGCCAAATCAGTGCACTTCTAGTATGGCTAGCTTCAAAAACAGCGGGAACAAAATGGGTTTAAATTATACTGTGATGTCCCTTACCTTCTTTTCTATAGTCATCTGGATAGCGGGGAGGGGGAACACCAGGCAAACAGGCCATTAGGAACCACTCTTATCCAGAGTCCTTTGCCGGCTGCCTGGGCTAGGCTGCTCTGCGAGGGACACAGAAGAGTGCTGTCCCGAGTCACATGACACCAGCAGCACCAATCAGGGCCAGGAAAGGGCGGGCTATGCGATGGTCGTGGGGTGGGTGGGGGATTGGGTTTTGGAATGTTTATATGTATTTATTTATTTAAATTTAACTTAAGGGAAGTGCAGGGAATGAAGGATGGTGCTGTGGGGGGAGTAGAGAACTAAGGCTTTAATTTACCTTGGATTGGGAGGGGTCTTGAATCCACGAGCGGTGTGGAGCAAGTCTGCTTCCTCAGTCTCGTTTCCCTGTTGGTGCTGTTGGTCTGTTCACGTGAGCTCCAGCAGCACCAATCAGGGCCTGGGAAGGGTGGGCTACGGGAGGGTCGAGGAGTGGGTCGGGCTATCGGTTTTGGGATGTTTTATTTATTTATTTGACTTTAGCTTAAAGGAAGGGGGGAATAGAGGACAGGGCTATGGTGGTCAGTAGAGAACTAAGGCCTTAACTTACGTTGGCTCGGCAGGGGGGGCTTCAATCCACGAGGAGGAGGGTAGCATATGGCATTTCTCCCTAGCTGTACTCTAATGCAATAGTTTTAGCACTAAAGCACCACCTAATAGCCAAAACTAAAAACAGGAAAGCACCACTGGCAACATACATATGTCTGCACAAGAATTTGCATGGACATCAACACTCCTCTCCAGTGCAGGACCACCACGACCGCTTTTGCTCCAGACATTTTATCAGTCTCATCAATACAGTTCCTCTACTGTGCGAGCAAACACAACATTGTATGTTGATTCCCAGTCGCATTGAGCAAATTTCTATAGCCAAATGGGCCTGCATGTACTCACCTCCAGGGGCACATAGACTTTTGGTTTTCCAGTTAGAGGCTGGGGGGAGGGGTGCGGCGGCGGCAAAAACAAAAAAGTCCCATTGTAGGTATAGGGACTTTAGCGAAATTGGCAAAGGTGGTGCTCGGGTGGAGGGGGTGTAAACCCCACCCCTATTTAAAAAAAAATGCCTCAGTCATGTCCCTTTTCCGCTTTCTGAGGGCTGCACAAAATCGACCAAAATAAATCGTTCTTTTTTATGTGCGACCTTCAGAAAGCGGAGCATTGACATAGAACGGAAAGTTAAGATGGCGAGAAAACAGTGCTGTGCCACAGAGAACTTCAGATGTGCTCACAAGTAATTACATGGAGATTGCCAGAAGCAGCAGGGATTAGCCTCTGGACCCCGTGCAGTGTTTAGAATGGAGGCGGATTTAGCAGGCGGCCAAGTATCAAATGCTGACGGAGCCCCCTGTTGATCCCCTGCCTTTCGTCTCTCACCACAAAGACATAAAAAGCCAGGGCTGCATACACCCTCCCAATGGAGTCTCAATTATCCCTTTAACATCTCTTTCAGGCGCCCTTTTTACAGAGTGGACGCGATTAGTGATGGGAACGCCTACCTTTGACTGACTATTATCTCTGGCACTTGTGTGATTGTTGGGTGATTAGAAATAATGGGGTACATTAGCAGCAGACTTCGCGAAACAATAACCTTATCATCACTTTTTTAATACTTTCTGTCTGCTGGTGCTTTGTGAGTTTACATTACTTTGCATGCTGGAACTTGTAGGCTTCCATTCAGGTCGTGGAAAAATGAAGCTAAAATCCTGCATTCTGTGCTCAACATGTTTCAACAATGCTGTCTTTTTTTTGTTAGGTTAGTTTATTATAATCTGGTTTTTGATATTTGATATTTGTATAGCGCTGTGATCCAAAGTGCTTTAGATAGCACATATTTACATTTATTATTATTATCAATATTATTACTGCAACCTCAACAGAAGTGTTAAGGTAGGTCTTCAAACACCAACAAATATTTGTACCATCTTGAGCTGGAAAGGTATGTGGTCAAGTACCTACATTTCAGACTCGCCTCAAATCCCAGCTTCACAACTTAACCCCCAAAGTGTGCGTTGCTGGGCAAATCATTTGATCTCACTGTACCATATGAGCCAAAATTGGGAGTCGCTATTAGTGTTTGATAAGCAATAAAACGCATACATGTACAATGTAATTGTAGACTCAAATTTTCAAATGGGCAAAAGGCTACGATTGGCACCAAGTGTGTGCATACTTTGTGGGCAGACACAATGTCAACAAGTGCAAATTGTGTCTGTACATTCACCTATGCTGTGTACATGTCTGTTATTCTTAGGGCATGATTAATCAGGATTCACCTATTCGGGGGGCTGTCGTGTACCCTTTTGTTTAAAGCTCTAGAAAAGGCAGTTTTCCCTATGGAAGGTGAAGTGAGTAGTGGGTGAAAGTGAACAGGAGTGGAGGAGGCTGACTGAAGATGAGAGTAGTGGATATATGGTGAGAGGGGAGGGGGGCTTATGGAAGTTGAAGAGGGGGTGGATGGAAGAGGAAGAGTAGAACCGAGCATTTTGCAAAGAGAAGGGGGACGTATGTGAATTTGAAAGGGGTAAGTAGAAAAATGACTTTATGTTAGCATATGTCCCTAAAGTTTATCATTGTCTCACTCACAACAGCCATTAACTCGAGCATTCCGAAGCGCCTCCTCCGCAAACCACCCACTCTCAGCGCTTTGACTATCTTTCCTGGGGGGCCTGTGCCCTATATCTGCCACTGACTTTACAGCATGATAAAATTATTCATCATGTTCAGTGCCCATTGAAGGTATAATGGTCAATGGACAGTGTGCTTTGAGATGCGATGGCACCATCTCAAAATATGCTGTGAAGACACAATAATTGTATATGCTCCACTTGACTGTTAATCCAGCATAAAAGTGACACAACACAAAGCCTATCAGGATCAATAAAAGGCAGACACAGAGAAAGTCAGTTTATTTGGGATATTTATCAGGTTGCACAAAAATAAAGATGAAAGGCAATGGAAAACCTAGTTCAACAATAGCAAAAAGACGTTGTCATGATGCATACCCCCGGGCATCCAGACCACGTCCATCAGCCCCGGGAGCAGGCATCATGTCGTCTTGAGAAAGCCCAGCATCCCCTGCTAGGGGCTGTCTGGGTTCAGTCCTGGCGCCTATGGCGCCAGGCTCATATGAGACATCAGTCCTGGCGCCATGGGCGCCAGGCTCATAGGTGCACACTTACCTGATGCAGACCATGCTGCAAGAAGATCCAAGCCCATGTGAGGCCTGGAAGGGACTACTTTACCTTAGGGACTATTTTGTTACTCGGGTGTGGTCAGGGAGGAATACCTACCTGGGACTACTTTGGAGACTATTGAAACCATGTCCGAAGAGCAGCACACGCTTTGCGTTATTCTGCATCCAGCAGCGTAATGCTCACCGTGCCAGCAGCAGCATCCAGCCTTCTGCCACGCCCGCTTCGAACCTGGAGCACCTAGAAAGAAGGAAAGAAGCAAGGGTCAGAACAAGAGTATTACCTGATTTATTACCTGATTCCGGATTCATCGCATCTTCAAACCAGAGGAAAGACTTTGTTTTAAACGTTTTGCATCGCCAGCAGCAGCGCCGCGCCAAACTCACCGTTCCACGCAGCATCTCTTCGATCCGGCGCTGTCTCCATCTTTACATCGCTGAATCCCGGCACCTAAGGGGGACAAGAAACAACAAGGTGAGCAGAGAGAACAGACAGAGACAATCGCTTAGCCGCCATATGCTTACCTGATTTTACCGCCGGAGGTATAATTCATCAGCACGCCACATCTTCTTATGCCGCACCTGTAAGATAAGGAGAAAGCAGCAAGTTTAATCCTTGGCATTATTTACCGGACGGTGTTGGGTAACACAGACTTTTACCGGAGCACTTTCAGCTGTCAATCTTCTTATTGGGTCAAAGCTGCAAGATAAAAGAGGAATTGGATAGGAGTGAATTCCAGACATTATCTACTTACGGCTCTTTGCCAGGATCTTTTGGAGTCAGGATTTGACTACAACTCTTCCAATACCTTCAAGCCAGTGAAGTAACTGGTCATCAACGTGCCCCTGCGTGCTTCGCAGGATGGAGGGCTCATCCTTCAAGAATATAAGGTGAGATTGCTGAGAGGGCGCTTCAGAGGTGATTAGTGGGGAGGACAGTGGGGGTGCTATCACTTGAATCCACAAGTGGCTAAATCCATCTCTCCACTTGTAGGAGAATATTTCTACGGGTCAAGCAGACAAGATTAGAAGGGCAGATCCAGTCAGTCATCGCTGCACAACGCATCACGTGGGTGGAGGCCGCAGCAGTCCGGGTCCGACCGACGCCCCTGTGGGAGCCAGGTGAGCGTAACAGAACGCGAAGCCTATCTACAAATCCTCACCCGGGCGTTATGGAAACCTCAGAAACCGACCAACTGGCCCAACTATTGGGGGAACTTAGGGTGGAAGTACACTCTGCTCGCCAAGAGACTAATGCCCTCAGAAGAGAACTAATTCTATCGAAGGAGCGCACAGATGATCTCGCTAGACAACTGCTGCAAACTCAAGCTGGACAAGCACCCCTACCTGGTTCCGGGGGAAACCCAGCTCCTGTGTTATCGAGTAACCCTGTGCAAATAAACCTACCAGAAAATATTCCATTAGCACCACCCAAACGCTTTGCCGGAGATCCCAAAAGGTTTGCCGTGTTTATGAACCAATGCCGCTTGCACTTTTTATGCAGACCAGGAGCCTTCCCAAACGATCAAGCCAAGGTAGCCTTTGTATTATCATATCTCAGCAGCAGTGCAGCTGATTGGTCAATTCCACTAGTTACTCAGGATGACCCAATTCTTAGGGATTTTCAGGGCTTTCAAACGAGCATGGAAAGACTATTTGCCCGGCACTCCCAAGGACTGGCCCTGGATAACAAACTTTTGTCCCTACGACAGGGTAACCAGGATCTGCTAACCTATATCGCAACCTTCAATAGATTGATAGTGGAAACCGGATGGCCTGAGGAAAAACGAATTACATTGTTTCATCGTGGACTTCGGGGAGAACTTAAAGACGTCTTGGCTCAAGTTGTGAACCAACCTCAGGATTGCGCAGAGTTTATAGACTTAGTGGTCCAGCTGGATCATCGACTCCAGAATAGAAAGGCTGATCGAGCTAAGTTCGAAAATCGGGTATTGGTTAAATCCAACGTTGCCCCCAAAGGAACAGATGCATCAGAACCTATGCAAATCGGGGGGGGGGGTCAAAGGACCCTTAACTCAAAAGGAAAGGGAAAGAAGAAGACAGATTCAATTGTGTCTGTATGTGGAACCTCAGGACATTTTCTACGGGATTGCCCTATAAAACCACCCAAGAAGGTGGTAGGAGTTGCTGATAAAAGTCCAAAAGAGCCTGATTCGGAAAACGACCACGCCCAACAAGCGTAGAGGTCTGCTTGCTGAGCTTAAAGAAGGACACTTAGACCTTGCATCTGATCATACCAATGGTCCTAATTGATCCTAGACAACCCTCACGTATGCACGCAGTAAGGGCATACATTGATAGCGGGGCTGTAGGAAACTACATGGACCACGAATTGGCCTCAAGGATGAATCTACCCCTTTGCAAAAAGACTGCTTCGGATGTCATCACCACAGTCGATGGAACTGAAATTGCCTCTGGGCCTGTAACTCATTCCACTACTGAGCTGACACTGTTGGGTCAAGATGGGCATCGAGAAACTATTGTGTTTGATTTAATCAAGGCCCCGCAATTCCAAATAATTCTGGGAATGCCATGGTTGGAAACACATAATCCTTGTATTGATTGGCGAGAGAAGAGAGTGACCTTCCCAGATTGTGCACACACCTGTTACCTGGAAAAAACCTTGAACAAAAGCCTGGCCACCGTTACTAATCCAGTTGTGCAGTTACCTCAGGAATATCAAGAATTTCAGGATGTTTTTCAAAAAGAACAGGCAAATACCTTACCACCTCACAGATCATACGATTGTCAAATTGACCTAGTACCGGTGGTTACCAGTCATTTGGTCGAAAACCAAATGATCGAATGCCATTTGGTCGAATGCCAAATGGTCGAAAAAATGGTAGATTTTTTTTTAGTTTTTTTTAGTTTTTTATGGGGGGGTTCCCCCCCCCCCCAACCCCCTTGTGTTTTATTATTGTTTTTTTTACCAACCGAAACGAAAAAATATATATAAATAAATAAATAAATAAATTCGACCTTTTTTTTTCCGACCAATTGGTATTTGACCAAATGGTCATTCGATCTTTTATTTTCGACCAAATGACTGGACAGTGTTCCCAGTGCACAACCTCCATGCAGTAGAATCTACGCCCTTACGGAACCCGAAAATCTTCACTTACGACAATATCTGGACCAATACCTTGCTAATGGCTTCATTCGTCCATCCAAATCTCCTGCATCCTCAGCTCTATTCTTCGTGCCTAAAAAGGAAGGTGACTGTAGAACGTGCTTAGACTACCGCGCATTAAATCAGATTACAGTAAAAAACCGATACCCATTGCCTCTGATCCCCGAATTACTAGACCAAGTAAAGGATGCTTGTATCTACACTAAGTTAGACCTCCGAGGGGCATATCATCTGGTACGTGTAAAGAAAGGCGATGAATGGAAGACTGCCTTTCGCACCAAGTACGGGTTATTCGAATACCAGGTGATGCCCTTCGGGTTGTGCAATGCACCAGCAGCCTTCCAGTATTTTATGAACGATGTCCTTCGTGAACTCATTGACGTCTGTGTTGTCGTATACATAGACGATATTCTAGTGTACTCCTCCTCAGAATCAGACCATGTGAAGCACGTTCGTGCAGTCCTAGAGAAACTGCGCCAGCACAAATTATACGCAAAATTGGAGAAATGTGTTTTTCATTCTACAGAAGTTGACTTCCTGGGATTTATCCTGACTCCAAAAGGAGTTCGAATGGACTCTCGAAAGGTGGACGCAATCCTCAAGTGGCCATCACCCAGTTATGTTAAAGGGGTACAAAGCATGCTTAGATTTGCTAATTTCTATCGCAGATTTATTCCTGAATTCTCACATGTTGTACACCCCATCACAGCACTTTTGTGAAAAAACAAACATTTTTTGTGGACTGAAGAGGCTGAAAGAGCCTTCCAAGAGCTAAAATCGAAATTCACGTCTGCACCTGTCTTAAAGCATCCACGCCCTGAGCTTCCATACATAGTTGAAACCGATGCATCCAGTTTAGCCATGGGAGCTGTCCTGTCCCAGAAGGATCCCAAAACCGGTCAACTTCATCCAGTAACATTCTGGTCAAGAAAGTTCTCAGCACCCGAATGAAACTATGCGGTTACTGATAAGGAGTTATTAGCCATCAAGTCCGCCTTCAAGGCTTGGCGGCATTATTTTCTCGGTGCCAGGCATACCATCACTGTCATCAAAGATCACAGGAATCTGCAGTATTTGAAAACAGCCAAGGCCCAATCATCGCGTCACCTTCGGTGGGCATTATTCTTTGCCGAATTCGATTTCGTGATCACTTATTGACCAGGTTGTAAAAACGGCAAGGCAGATGCCCTATCCCGAATAGGGATGGGAGAAGTATATTCGAACCCGGAACCGGTGCCTATAATTTCAGAACAAATAATTCTTGGCATACCTACTCTACAGACTCTAGAAGACATTCATTTAAAAATCCAACAACTTTTCGATCCAGCAGCCCTGCAGGACTGGGTAAAGAAAGGCCAAGATTATTCAGTCATCAATGACCTGCCTTACTGTCAAGGACGTCTATTTCTACCACACAAGGAACTACAAGAACTAGTCATCTCCAATTATCATGACGCCCATATGGAAGGACACCCAGGTATCGCAAAAACTGAAGCTAAAATTAAAAGACAATTCTGGTGGCCCACATGGCGAAAGGATGTAAAGTCATCTGTGATGTCTTGTGGTATCTGCGCCCAAAACAAAAGTCAGAAGAAAAAACCAGCTGGCCTTTTACAACCTTTGGATATTCCACCTACACCATGGCACACCTTGTCTTTAGACTTCATTACAGATCTACCTCCGTGTAATGGATTTAACACCATTCTAGTTATTGTGGATCTTTTTTCCAAAATGGCCTACTTTATTCCTTTAAAAGGATTACCTTCCGCGTCGATTTTGGCCAAGGAATTTCTCGAAAACATTGTTCGAATCCATGGATTTCCTTCCGTATTGGTCTCTGACCGAGGTAGTCAATTCATTTCGCAATTTTGGAAGAAATGCTGTAAATTGGCGCAAATCGACGTAAGGCTATCAACCAGTCACCACCCCCAAACTGATGGTCAGACGGAGAGGACCAACCAGACTCTTGAACAATACCTACGTTGTATACTACACCAAACCGAAAGCAATTGGAAAGATATTTTATGGATTTCCTAATACGTATACAATAACTCTGTACATTCAGGAACCGGACAAAGCCCCTTTTATACCATATATGGACATCATCCTCGATCCTCAGAACTCGATTCGCCTCAACACCTAGAAATGCCTGCAGTGACTCATCTGCACTCTACTATTACACAAGCCTTTAAGGAAGCAATAGAACACTTGAAACAAGCAAAGGAGAAATACAAGAAAAATGCTGATCGACATAGAAGTGAAACTCCACAATACCAGATTGGAGATCAAGTTTGGCTAGCTACAAAACACATACCTCTAAAGGGAACTCGAACTTTCAATCCTAGATATTTGGGACCTTACACCATTAAGGCCATTATCAACCCGGCGGCCGTCAAATTGGAATTACCCTCTAATTTGCGGATTCATCCTGTCTTTCATGTTTCACTTCTAAAACCAGTTCAACCTGGGACAAGATTAACCAAACCACCTGACCCCATTCTAATAGATGGAGAACCTGAATTCGAGGTAAAGAATATCTTGGACTCTAAGATGGTTAAATCAAGACTTTTTTATTTAATCGACTGGAAGGGTTACGGACCACAAGAAAGGTCATGGGAACCTAGTGACCACGTTCATGCACCTCGGTTGGTGAAGAAATTCCATCGGAACTTCCCAGACAAACCAGGACCAAGGGGAAGAGCAACTTTAGGAGGGGCCTTGGGGGGGAGTGCTGTCATGATGCCTACCCCCGGGCATCAGGATCAAGCCCATCATCCCCGGGAGCAGGCATCCAGGTATTTAATAAAACCCCAGCAGCCCCGGCTGGGGGCTGTCTGGGTTCAGTCCTGGTGCCTTAGGCGCCAGGCTCATAATAGAAATCAGTCCTGGCGCCATAGTCGCCAGGCTCATAGACTTTACTTACCTCATGCAGACCATGCTGCAAATGAATCCAAGCCAACGTGAGGCCTGGATGGGACTATTTCTCTACATGGACTATTTTTTACTCGGGTGTGGTTCTAGGGACTTCTTACCTGGAACTACTTTGGAGGCTATTTAAACCACGCCCGAACAGCAGCACATGCTTCGTGTTATTCTGCATCCAGCAGTGTAACGCTCACCGTGCCTGCAGTCAGCATCCATTCTTCAGCCACGCCCATCTCGAATCCAGAGCTCCTAGCAATAGAAGAAAGTAGAAGGAAAGGTTAGAAAACAGATATTATTTCAATCCTTACCTGAATTCTGGATCCATCACGTCTTCGAACTTGAAAAGGACATTATTCTACACGCGTCGCATCGCCAGCTGCAGCGCCGCGCCATTCTCACCAGTCCTCACAGCATTTTTCGATCCGGCGCAGCCTCCATCATTTTCTCCGCCTAATTCCACCATCTAGGGGACAAAAGAAACATAAGGTGAGCCGAGAGAGCCAACAAATACAACCTCTCCACCATAGACTTACCCGATTAACAACCGGAGGCATTATTCTGTAACAAACCGCAACTTCTTACCCCGCACCTGTAAGGAGAGAGAAACCAGCAATTTAAACACACGCATCTTTTGCCGGACAGTGTTGGGTAATACAGACTCTTACCTCAACACCATCAGCTGCCACAAGACAATCTTCCCTTGGACCCAGCTGCAACACAAGAAAGGAATGTACAAGAGTGAACATCGGACATATTGAACTCTTTGAACTTTATACTTACGGGTTCTCGCCTGGAACCTCAGAGTCAATATTCATCCGGAACTCTTCCAACGCCCTCAAACCAGTGAAGTAACTGGTATCTACGTGCCCCTGCATTCCACACAGGATGGAGAGCTCATCATTTACAAACATAAGGTGAGTTTACAGGAAGTGAATATCGCTGGTGATTAGTGGGGAGAACAGTGGGGTGCCATTACTAAAATCCACGGGTGGCTGAATCCCTTTCTCCACTTGCAGGAGAATATTTCTACGGGTCAAGCAGATGAGATTAGGCGGTCCAGTCCAATCTGTCATCTCTGCACTAATCTTCACGTTGGAGGAGGTTGCAGCTGTCCGGGTCCGATCGACGACCTTGTGGGATCCAGGTGAGCGTAACAGCGCCATAGGCGCCAGGCTCATAGGTGCACACTTACCTGATGCAGACCATGCTGCAAGAAGATCCAAGCCCATGTGAGGCCTGGAAGGGTCTACTTTACCTTAGGGACTATTTTGTTACTCGGTTGTGGTCGGGGAGGAATACCTACCTGGGACTATTTTGGAGACTATTTAAACCACGCCCGAAGAGCAGCACATGCTTTGCGTTATTCTGCATCCAGCAGCGTAACGCTCACCATGCCAGCAGCAGCATCCAGCCTTCTGCCACGCCCGCCTTGAACCTGGAGCACCAAGAAAGAAGGAAAGAAGCAAGGGTTAGAACAAGAGTATTACCTGATTTCTTACCTGATTCCGGATTCATCGCATCTTCAAACCAGAGGAAAGACTTTGTTTTAAACGCGTTGCATCGCCAGCAGCAACGCCGCGCCAATCTCACCGTTCCACGCAGCATCTCTTCGATCCGGCGCTGTCTCCATCTTTACATCGCCGTATCCCGGCCCCTAAGGGGGACAAGAAACAACAAGGTGAGCAGAGAGAACAGACAGAGACAATCTCTTAGCTGCCATATGCTTACCTGATTTTACCACCGGAGGTATAATTCATCAGCACGCCACATCTTCTTATGCCGCACCTGTAAAATAAGGAGAAAGCAGCAAGTTTAACCCTTGGCATTATTTACCGGACAGTGTTGGGTAACACAGACTTTTACCGGAGCGCTTTCAGATGTCAATCTTCTTATTGGGTCAAAGCTGCAAGATAAAAGAGGAATTGGACAGGAGTGAATTCCATACATTTTGAACTCTTACGAACTATATACTTACGGCTCTTTGCCAGGATCTTTTGGAGTCAGGATTCGTCTACAACTCTTCCAATACCTTCAAGCCAGTGAAGTAACTGGTCATCAACGCGCCCCTGCGTGCTTCGCAGGATGGAGGGCTCATCCTTCAAGAATATAAGGTGAGATTGCTGAGAGGGCGCTTCAGAGGTGATTAGTGGGGAGGACAGTGGGGGTGCTATCACTTGAATCCACAAGTGGCTAAATCCATCTCTCCACTTGTAGGAGAATATTTCTACGGGCCAAGCAGACAAGATTAGGAGGGCAGATCCAGTCAGTCATCACTGCACTACGCATCACGTGGGTGGAGGCCGCAGCAGTCCGGGTCCGACCGACGCCCCTGTGGGAGCCAGGTGAGCGTAACAGACGTCTTCTCCTATAGTCGGACATGATGGGGTTCCACAACACCGTTCTCAGTGACAAGGGCCCAATAGAGTTCAACAACAACTCCAAGACAACACCTCCTTGACTCTAACCTAATGAAAGCTCAATAACACCCCGAGGATCGCTTCCCCTTGATCTAGACGGTTCTTGGCTTTGCAAATCTCATTTTGGTCCCCTTCCCGGAGAGAAAAACAATTCGCAGTCACTCACAGTTCTCAGGATTTTAATTATCCCTGGCACTTGTCTCCTGTTCGGCAAGTCCCGTCATCTGCTTCTCACCCTGGTTAAAATGGAAGATGTATAGCAAGGTTCTTCAGGCCCATATGTTCCTGCATGCTAGGTGTCAGGCTTGACAGAGTGCGGAAGGTTCCTTGCGTGAAGTCCTCAGGAATCTGAGAGCCAATAGACCACCCGCCCAGGAGGAAACCCTCCCCAGACAATTAATATGGACTATGTTGGCAAGGCGGTCCACCTAGGCGAGAGTGCTATGGCACACACCCCCTGTTCCCAGAGATCGGCCCAGGAGCTGCAGTAAGTGGTGCAAGCACCTAACAATAAATGGAGGAAACCACCTAAACCACACTGGTTGATTTGACAAGAGATGCCCCAAACCAATTACCTGCAAGACCGCTACTGCCCACAGTAAACCTAGTTCTAACAAGGCAGTCAAAAGTAATCTAAATGAGCCGAAATATCTAGTTCTATTAAACTGACCTGCCTCCAGAATCCTAAAGTTCGACCATTGCGAGAACGCTGGTTCTCTGTCTGGTGTGACTCTAAATACAATTTCCTTTATTCGTGATGAACGCCGGAGCGAGATCACATGGATTAGAGAAAAGCACCTAACCATGTGGTCAGGCTCCGTGCGTCGCCATGCCATTGGCTAAGAGCGATGACGCAGTTCTCTTCAGGGACGCTTCAGGCATTGCCATGATAAATAACTAAATCCCCGAGTCATCAGGGTGCATGGAACCACGCTAGGAAGGGGTTTACTTTTATAGCACAACGTGAGCAACGCAGAGATGTAATCCTAACACTAGGTCTCCAATAGTCCAGAGCAGTGGTTTGTTGAGAATGAATAACCTCCAGAGGGTCTATTAGAGGGTGGCTAACCTTATCTCCTCTTTGTTGTCTTGTTAACCACTGCCATACCCCAGGGTACCAGCTTTGATCCCCAGCACCCCAAACTCTTCTGCCTCCCCAATGATCTGCAACAATTTAATTTCTAACAAACTCCTTGATTACATTTCCTCACTATCCCACTCCAATCCTCAGTATTTCCTCCTGGATGTTAGTACACAACTGTGGCTCTCTACTGTCTTTCATTCCCTTGCACCAGGCCACATCGTTTTAAATCTCTCCCTTGAAACTCTGGCCTTGTCTTTCCTTCATGATGATTCACAATGGTCTCATTCCTAAGGAGATCTCTTTCTCCTCCTCCTCCCCTCTTGCCCATCTTCCATTTTATACCCCTTGCATTTATCTTCAGACTCTAGAGAAATAGTGTTCTTAATCTACCTATCCTGGGTTTGTTTAGTTTTAATGTTAGTGTTAGCCCCCCTTGCTAGCCTCCTCCTCCCAACCCTGATCAATCCCCTCCCTTTGTCCTCACAAACATCCTCAGGGTAACTCCTCCCAACCCCTTCCTCCTGGCTCCTGTCCTCCTCGATTGTATCCCTGCTTACCCCCTGTTCCGCACACTGAAGCCATAATGTGTGGGTTTTTATGCAGCCATAGCTCCTCCCCTATGGGCGGGACCAATCATGGGTGAGTTCTTAGCTTGTGATTGGTCTATTTGCCTTTCCTGCTTTAGCCCACCTAATAATAATGCTGCAGTATGGGACCATGCTGAGCCATAAACCGAGTTCTCAAAGAAAGATGGCCCATTTACAGCTTTTGGACAAGCGATGATGGCCGAAGATTCTGTTCCCTGTTGTACGCAGCCGAACCAGGCTCTGAGAATCTTCAGTAAGATCCATGCCACACACATGATCCGTGGGCTGATCCGCAAATGTAGTACTTGCAATGCAACTTCAGGGCAGCAACAGATCTTACTTCTTGGGACATCCCTTGAAGAGACCAGCCCACCATGGATATGTTCCCTGTGACAATCCTCTGACTCAGAGCTGATGCATGGTGGGGTGTCCAGAGGAACCCCCATATGTGGGGCGGCCCAGGGGATCCCCAATATGTCACCTCTGGGCCCTGCATAATGCTGCAAGTGGGGGCACCCTACTCCTGTGACTCCCTCCCCATGCAACAAACCAGAGACAGGCAGAGGAATTTGTGACAGTGGCAAGTAGCACGGAAGCTAAACAAGCCTTTAAAAGCAACATTTAACAAATATCTCATGAACTTAAATTGAGAACTTCTACATAAAAAATGACTACTGCTACAATAGTGCTTTCATTCGGGTGCCCTCTTTCTGCATGATGGAGAACCTCATTGGCAAGAGGGCACCCTTTCTAATATACATCTTCATGAACTTTGGCAGCAAGCAAATGCCTTCTCTTGCCAGACCTAAAAATAGACCTTTGGAGCCCATGAGTTTTTAGCACAGGCCCTACGATTGTGTGCCTTACAAGGCAATGGCCCACACTATTATTGTGTTATGTATTGTGGACTTCTCTTGGGACTTTGCAGCAACTGATCAATCCCACAGACAGAAAGGAAGTGGAAGAATAGGATATGGCAGGGGAAATGCTGGAGGTGCTATTCACCATAGAAAATACAAGCAGGTCTTACAGATCTAGATTTATAAAGGACTGACAGCGTAACACCACCCGTGCCCATTAGGAAAGAGAACATGAGGGGGTAGCCCATTCAGAGGACAGATGTGAGGGGGTAGACCATTCAGGAGACAGATGTGAGGGTGGAATTGATACCCGAGTGGACCGTGAAGCCTGGCGAGCCTTGTCCTGTCGCAAGTAGAATGTGGTCAAAGCGAGGCAACTAGGTAGTATGGCGAGAAGGTGGTGACCAGACTGGACATTTTACAGGCTTGGCACCAGAGGAATATGGCACAGGGTCAGAGCACAGAAGCCAAGGAGGAATATTCGAGGGAAAGCTGTCCAACCTGGAGGAGAGGAGTAGCAGGCAGTCAAGGCCCAGCAAAGGAATAGGGACACAAAAGCAGGACGAAGTTCAATTAGGGCAGAAGAGAGCCCTCAATATGTAAGTGGCAGATTAAATAATGGGAAGGTGGTGGAGAGGACAAGATGAAAGGACAAAGGATCATCCATAAAGGTGTTAGAGATACACAATGAGAGCAGGGGGAGTCCAACAGTGGCAACAAGTGGAGCCTGAAATTGCCAGAGCAACCATGAAGATGCAAGAGAAGAGGAAAGCAAACAGAGGGGTGCACCAAGCAATACATTGGGCTGGAAGTGGTTTCTTTATATTGTGCCCATGGGGGACGCCACTGTGAACCCTGTCAATTTTTCGGATCCCTTCTTTTCCCTCTTTTTTCTCATTCCCCCCTGCCGTCCACTGCATTCGCCCGGTCCACTCCAATTCACGTCCCCAAAGACCATGCTAAGAATTTGGGAGGTATAAGAGCATGACATGATGACCCGCCCCTGATATGATAGCTCATCGAGTTAAGCACTTGCCTCGGACATCTGTTCATTGCCTGCATGACATATTTTCAAATCCCAGCAGGGCCAACTCAGCCCTTCATTCTTTCCAGATCAGTGAATCGGGTTCCAATGAAAGAAGTGGTTAATGAAAACACTTTTTATTACAGTGCTTGGCGAGCGGGAGGAATCTGGCATGAAGCACTAGATAGATACATAATATTATGGTTATCATTACCCAATGCCCGGTAATTCATCCTATGAGCCTATAGCTTATAAGTAGAT
Organism: Ambystoma mexicanum; assembly: GCF_040938575.1. NCBI lineage: Eukaryota > Metazoa > Chordata > Amphibia > Caudata > Ambystomatidae > Ambystoma > Ambystoma mexicanum. The sequence goes on along the minus strand of NC_090939.1, from coordinate 233,296,751 downwards.
CTTCAGGAATCTGTGGCAATACGCATAGATCTTGCTTCAACCTTCTTATAAATATTACAAGTCTGGTCTGGGTGATTCATGATCTCATCCTTCTAAGTTTCCATTGATTTGGATACGGGTAATATGAGTCGGATATTAGTAGCAACCTTTATTTCAGGGCTCTTTGCAGTGAGGCCTCTACCTTTGTTTAACTTTGGCAGCGCTGGACAGTCGAGGGTTCCTGTGGCTACTGAGATCCCTCGCCCAATCAGCTGCCCTCCTGCCTTCAACGTTTCCAGCGATAGGTGCAGAAAGCCGCAGCCAGTCTTAGTACATGTGCTTCTCACTCTCATCATATTTCCCTGCTTCTCTGCGACCTTCATTTAGTGCACTGCAGCAGCGGCACCGCAAATGCCGGCGGCAGTCCAGCAATGAAATCATCATTGCCATCGCTGGGCCCGGCAATGTGTAGCAAATTACTTGCCGATGGGCCGGCGTCCCGGGCCCATGGATGCTGAGGCGGGTCGGGTCCTGCTCCAGGCCGGCCTGGAGCAGGACCCGACCACTTTTCCATGATACATACAAATAATCACTTTAAGTAAGTGATGTTGGTTACCCTGGGAGATGCCAGTGTGCTGTGTTGGTCAGGGGTGACCGGTCACCCTGTTTCTGAACATGTGTGCCATGGCCCGTGACTGTCCGTGCGTGCTAGGTGCCCTGGCTGGTGCGCACAGGCAGGCAGTGGCACAGCAGATGTGACAGCGGCTATACAGACTTTTATTTTGGTCCCTACCGTCCCTTTGGCTTCAAGCTGTCAGGTCGGGCCTCCGGACTAGAGTAGTCCTCTTCTCTGGGGTTGAGTCTCGGTGGGCTCAAAGGTGAGTATGTTAAATTAATTAATGGTAATGCATGGTAATGCAGACTCCCGGCACCACTCCAAAGCACCAAGACAATCCAAAAGCACCTTGCAGGACTGCCGCTCCTCACCACTCCACTTATTAAGCCAGCCAGGCAGCAATCAACATTTCCACGCACGCACTGTTTGTGCATGAAAGTGGAAAAAAGGAACTAGTGGTACTGGCTGCCTGCATCCAAAATGGAGGGTGCGGGGTAGTCATACAGCTGGCAGGAGGACGGGAGGGCAAGGGGGTTTAGGTGGGGATGGGGGAGGTCAGACCAGGATCACAAACGATGGCACAAATAGTTGGATTTCAAGGTGTACAGTAATAATATCTAATGGATTACTTACAAAAAACACAAATTGCATAAGAAATCCACATGACAGCATCCAAATCCTTAACATGTTAGCCAAAAGAAGGTTATCGTGGCTTTCATTTTCACATCCTGAATAGTAAACTATAAGTCCCAGATGCGAACCTGAAAAATCTAGTTAACCCCACCACTTTCTGTGATTTAAGACATGCAATAAAATAAGTTGTGTAATAAACAGAGGATGATATGCAGATTCTCAGTCACAAGCTTCCAGCTCGTTGGTATTGATGATGTTTAAAACATTTGAGTAGTGACTTGAAGCAAATTTATCGTTTTACATATCAAGATAGTAGACATCAGGGGTATGAATAAATCTGCACATGGGCACTTATCTGTTGCTCACTTTAACTTGCACGAATTTCTTTGAGTTGGAAATGGTGTGTGTGTGTGTGTGTGCGCGGACGCGCGCGCGCGTGCCCTTCTGCCTAGCTATGACTTGGCAAACTGGCAGTGCTTGAATGTCCCTGTGCCAGCAGTTGTTGCAGCTCCAAACATATGACACGGAGCACCAGCAGTGTGATGGGCTGGTGGTGGGTCGATCTAGCACTGAGCCGGGCCGCCGTTGCCACCGTGACCTGCATCACTGAACCAAGATTTTTTGGGCCCTGGCACTTATGTTTTTTTACAAATTAAGCACTGCCATTTCAATCTTCAGATAAATTGTTAAATCAGGATCTATGCGAGACCTCATCTTCACCAACCCCCCTCCTTTTTTCACTTTTTACCTTCATGGGACGTGCGGGACACCGCATATACTCCTCTGTGTGGTTTCCCTCGCGCCCCCCAAGCCCTCCACTCCTCATTACTCTTTTCCACCGGCCCTCTTTATTTTGCATATTTTGTTTTCGTTTTTATTAACGAATTGCATGTTCGTGTACGTTTTCCAAAACTGCAACTCGTTAATCTTTTGCTTAAAAAAACTGCAGAGTCCCGTAAATCGTGCGTTTTACATCCGGGGAACGGACGGCGCATTTATGTATCTTCTCGCAGGCTGTCACCTGTGAAAAACACCTTTTGTAAACTCCGGTCAGGGCCTTGCATGTGAACTGGAGAGGCTCCAGTGCCGGCTGCCTGGAAGGGTTCCGTCAGCCTGTCACCGCAGGTGCCATGGTGACATGCGAGCCCAAGTCGCGGCTTAAACCTGCTTTATTTGCTCTGCAAGTTCGGCGCGCTGTGAGGGGGTAATACGCTTGGAGGGTATTTGCTTATCCCTGGGCTTGTTTGAAGACCAAACCACAACCATGTTGGGATAAAGCAACTGAGGTTAGATAGTGCTAGCACACTCTGGAAACATATCGCTCTGGTTTACCACGAAAACCTCAGCGCTGATACAGTTTCCCAGGACATACACATCACTAGGGCGGACGCGTGGAAGGGAGTTTATGAAATCCTGGTGCACCTTAATGTTCCTGCTGGGCGATCGGTGAACACAGCTCACCAATAGCGTCCAGCTCACCCCTAATAGTGAAAATAGAAACCCTAGTTAGGCAAAGAGGGAAATGGCATAGCAAAACAGCCTTACAAATAACCGATTAGCTCAAGGCATCCCATATTTACATTCATGCACTGTTTAAGGGTGTTTTAGGCAGGGTCGGACTGGGCCCTAACATTGTCTCGGGCACCAATGAAAAAGTGGCCCACAATTGCAAATGGCAATACATTCTATTTGTGACAGTGTTTGAATAGTACCCAAAGGGGAGCTTTTTGACCAATTGTGCATTTTAAAGAATATGTATTCAGCAACACTAGTCAAAACTATTAGCCGCGTAGGGAAGTAACTCAACAAACTGGCCCACGTTGGGAAAAAAAGTGGGCCACTTTGACCAAAAAAACTGGCCCACACCAGCATTTTGTGTTTTTGGTTTGGCCATGGGCCTATTGCCCTCTTGGCCAGCCCGAGCCTGGTTTTAGGGCATTGCCACCAAAGAACAAAGCTTGTGGCAGAGGTCCTTCTGAACACTCGGTCTAATAACACTCATTCCTCTCCATTTGTGGTTGAAATTCTTGCTGCCATGCAGGGGGTTTGCTAGGTCTGGAAAAAATCAGGGACTAAACCAATATCACGACTGGCGGGACTCGGGGCTAGCTAGCATTTTGTTTGTAGCACCTGAGCTACAACCAAAAGACCCGGGGCTATATCCTCCTTATCACCCCCCCCCAGCAACGCCTCTGCCGCCTTGTAAATTATCGGGCTATTGGCGGGCTACGTTGTTACACTCATTAAATGCTTGTCAGCATGGCATGTCTTCCCATGTTATTGGGCACCGTTCGACGCCCACTCACATTCTAATCTCTCATCCTATCCACTACACTCCATTTACTGGGGGACCTCTATCACTTCCCATGTGCTTACATCCCCCGTATTACTACTGAGATAGCAAGGCCATATGCAATAAGCATCATGACCAACTTCCTGCTTCCACCCTATCTTCCTACCTATTCTTCTCCACGTGACATATATTATATTTATTTAAATTTATAAAGTGTGCAAACAGCCCTTAGGCATCGAGGTGCTGTTACATGTGATAATCTTAATTACAAGAGGCATGTGAATGGCATTTATACAGGATTACAGCACAATACAAATACTTACATATATTACAGGCAGGCATAGTGCTAGTGTTGTATACAGATTGTAGGGTATACAGATGGCCTATACTCAGGATTAATTGAGGAGTAGTGTCTTGACAGCTTTACGGAAGGCTGTGTGAGAGGTTTCCACCATTAGGGACAGTGGAAGGGCATTCCATTGCAGGGCTGCTAAGTAAGGGAAGCTGGTGCCGCCCGCTCGCACTGGCTTCATTTTGGGCACTGTGAACATATTGGAGTAGTGTGTTCTGGTTGGTCTGGAGGAGGCAGCTCTATGTAGTCTTTGGGACAGGTAGAGGAGGGCTGTTTGGTTGACACATTTATTGGTTAGAGCAAGGGTTTTAAAGAGGATGAGCTCTTTGATAGGTAGCCAGTGTGCCCGTTTCCTGGCATCCGAGATATGTTCCCTTTTTGGAATGCGTATGGCTGCGCGGAGGGCGCTGTTTTGGATTATTTGCAACTTCTCCATATTGCATGCTATAGTATGATATGATGTGTACAGTATGCAAGGGAGCCAACACTACAGAAGAAAGATACAGTAGAAGAGGACATTAGGCAGAGTTGAGAACTTTGTCTTGCTGACAGTTTTGATCTGTCCATGCGGGATGTTGGATGTCGAGGCTGTGCCTCATGACTCCAATTTCTCTGGTTGAGAGTGTAGTCATGGTTTGAAATACTTCTTGATCTGTGTTCTTGTCACAGTAGAGATGGTTTCACAGGGTTGGCGCCAGGGGTGTTGCTAGGTCTCGAAAAGACCCGGGGCTACGCTGATGTCGGAACTGTTGGGACTGGGGGCTAGCTAGCCTTTTGGCTGTAGCTCCTGAGATTCTATCCGGGGCTACAATCAAAAGACCAGGGGCTATAGCCCCCATAGTCCCCCCCCTAGCAACGACTCTGGTTGGCGCTGTGACGGGCCACAGGTAGCGGTCAAAAGGATTTGTAGTAATCATAGCAGTTTTCTTGATCAGAGGGTTGGCGTTCTGATCCAGTCCTTGGCAGAAATTCCTATTTAGCTTTGCTAGATGTTCATCCAACATCTCGATTCCCAGATCCTTGTGCAGGCCGGCTGTTCTTGCAAAAAGTCAGGCACCAGCCGCCATCCTCAGGGCTTTGCTCTGCACTTTTCGAAGAGTCCGCCGGTGAGTTTCTGCACAGGTGCTCCATACCAGAGAGGCATAAGTCAGGGTGGGTCTAATAATCATCTTGAAGTTGTTGACCTTGCTCCGGAGTGGGTACAGTACTGCAAGCTTGCTGGAGACTTTCAGTTCGGTGTTTTCAATGTGGCTCCTTCAGTTGAGCTTGCTGTCCAGGTTCATGCCCAGGCAATAGCTGCTGCTCTCCCACTTGATGTTCTCTCCATTGAGGCTAATATGCAGGGGCTCATTTTCGTGAACATCGTAGCAGTCGTCTGCTACAAGGCGTTCCATTGCTGCAGGCGGGAGCATCTTGATGGCTGGGTTGGTTATTTCGTTGCTCCATGGTGCTTTGCCATTTGCCAGCTTCTGAGCAAGTTCTGCTACTTCAGAGCACGTGCATTCCTCGATGCTCTCAACTCCTATCTCGGCTGGTTGCTTCGAGAGATTTTTGTCTATTTCTTTTTCCACTGGGTCCGTTATCCTGCTGGCTTTGTTTGGAATAAACGAAGCCTCCAGGGTATATGGTAACACCTCTGCCATGTCCTTGTTGCTGCATGCAAGGTGGGTCTGGCCCTGGATAGGGGGGCTTGGTTTCTTCTTCCCTCCAGATTGACCTGTCAACTTCTTTTAAATTGGCTATAGCAGCTTCCCATTTTTTGCCCCGGTGATCCCTGATCTGCTCTTGCAGAAGCCTCGTGAGATGGTTGTACTTCTATAGTAGATCAGATGTGCAGTGTTTCTGCCATTGCCGCCGAGCTGTTTTCTGAGCAATTGCTTGCTTGATGCCTCTTGGTAAGTTGTAGATGGAGCAGCGTTTCTGTTTCTGCTTCGGGACACTGTGTTAAATTGCCTCTTGAACCGCAGCTGTAAAGACATCCTCAGCCTTGACGATGTCTCCCTTGGTGCACAATGGATCAGGTGTCGTGAGATTGCTTAGCTCTTCCTTGTGCAGCTCCAGTCAGCCCTACGAAAGTCGTAGGCAGAGTGAAAGAACCATATTTTAAGGGCCAGGGTGGAAGTCCTGAATAAATGAATGGTGGTAGGATTAGGGTCAAATAGCAGCCAGAAAGCACAACCCCACAGGAAGTGATGTGAAAGGACACAAAGTCACAGAAAGGGAATGGCAGCAACTTTTCATAGAGGCGGGTACAACCTGGCCCCATAATATGAATGAATTTGATTGACAGTGAAATTATTTATTCTAATAAACCTATGAATGTTGACAAACTACTGTCGTCTTTTCTCACATTTGTATTAACATTTTGGTAGAGCCCCTTAGTGATGTTCTTCTGTACAACCTGGATTTAGCTTATTTCATTCCTGTTTTTGGCACATTTTGGTTGTGAAAATTGTGTTCATACATGGCAAAACCCAGAGAAACAAAGCTAGAGAGAGAGAGACAGAGAGAGCGAGAGAAGGGATGCTAGAAAGCAGAATATCTGGTTAGCATGTCAACTAGCAATGCTGGTGGAAACAGAAAAAGCACAATTTGTTAATTTAAGTGACCTTCCGCCATTAAAGCAATGTTCAGGGGTGTTGCACTAATTGGTCCAGTCCTGAGTTGCCTTTCATATCATGTGCTTTCATCCTGTTTTGGTGTGCAATGGCCACTGTTTTGTTTTTGCTCTGACCACTGTGTGTCTCTAGCTGCTCTATTGCCAGAGCACTGCGAGAGATCTCTAAACAACCGCTCGATTCTCTGGGCATAATCCCATGACTCCTCCCACCAAGAGATAACTCTTGAGATGAGCCCTGCCTGCTCACCATACTGTTCCAAGAAGCTTAAAAAAAAATAAACAATAATTATTTGTTGCAATTGTGACCCTCATACCATTGTTATGTTATGTTTCCATGCATGTTTTGGTTCTCTTTCTAAAGGAATTCAGCCTTGCTTTGAGCAAGCATGTATAAACTCCCTTATAAAGAGAACCAAAACATGTGTAATAATACAACAATGGAAAGGGTCATGATGCAGACACAGCCAGGCAAGATATTTTGTTTCTTAAGATGTCGGACAGCAGGGATATTCTTCTGTGGGGCAGTGGAGTGGAGAGGCAGGGTCCAAGTAGCAATATTCTGTTGTGGGGAGTCTGCCACCACCCCACTCCACTCCACCACCACCACTCTACACCACAACCCACCACACCCCTAGACCCCTATACCTCCACACCCCTAATTACCACACTACCATGCCCCTCCAACCCACATGCTACACCAACCACAACTCTTAACCACCACTCTAAATCACCACACAACACCACCACAATACACCACTGCATATCCATGCCTCCACACCCGTACACCTCAAACCCCATACACCTCCAAACCACTAAACATCTACTCCACACTACCACACTACATCACCAATCCATATCTACACCACACCAGGGCCACCGCACCCCTGCATGCCCACACACTTTCTCATCCATACCCCCAACCACCACACTTCCACTTCACACCACCAAGCCACACCACCACTATACACCACCACTCCTCACCCCTCAACACCACCACCACTCTACTGCACAATCCATACCACCACCATACACCACTACACCCCCACACTCTACACACCCACCTGCCCCCACACCACAAATTCACGCTACCAACAGACATCAGGCACCAGATACTTGCAATCATATGTATGCTATGGAGAGCCCCCACAACCATCCCATCAAGGCCTCGGAAATGTGGATGTCTTCCCCTAGGAGGGGCTGTCACCTCTTACACGGGCAGAAACAAAGGGCAGCATCTGAGGGTAGGTTTGTGACATTACGAGTCAGAGGCGAAAGTTACCTTACACCATAATCTCAAACATATATTTCTTCAATATGAGATCAACAACTTTAAGTTAAACAAGCAATGTCATATTATTCCAAAAGATAACACAAAGTATTCAATGCAAGTGCCCAGCTGCACAGCAGAACACTCTGGAGAACGTATCGCCTTCAAAGTGCAGTTCAGGCCATCAGACAAATATGGCATATTTCTCAAGTCTCCATTCCCCGCATCACACCTCCCCCCCCCCGCCCCCTCCTGTGTACAAGCAGCCAGAGAGGCTGGCTATTGTGGTAAGATTAGGCCCACACTTGACCTGTCTTTCTCAGCCTTACTAAGTAGTGCAATCCCAGAGGGGGCGTGGAGTTTCTGTCTGCCTCTAGGTTTTTCCTCAGTCAGGTTGATCAAGTAATTCCTGCTGTTCCAGAATATATTATACATCGTGAGAGGTACTGAAGAAATACAATTTACTAATTTACTATAATGGATTGTCTTCAACCATGCATTGCAACTGGTGACATTCAAAGGTGTGTTCATCTCATATAATGAGTTCCTTGCTTTCTTCAACTCTTGCGTGTGGTCCAGGTAATCTGATACAGAGAAATTGCCAATGCAGCTGTCAGATCTAGTTGTAGAATCCCTTCTATATGTATCCAATCAGTGCCCATGGCGGAGACCTTACAGTTCTCCCAGGAGCGTAGTGCCCCTTCTCCACATTGAGTAAGGGTGACAGTCTAGAGGCCCCTATCCCATTTAGGCGTAGTTTCTCGACAAAGCCAGTCAGGTTCTTAACTTTCTCACTTTCCGGCTGACCCACCATCCTGAAGTTACAGAGGTGGGACTAGTTCTCTGTATTCTCAGTGAGGTTTTCCAGAATGTTGGTGTGAGATAATACACTGTCCCATGGCCACCGACATGACTTGACTTTCCAAGTTGGAAAACTTTGTCTCAGTGGTTAACACCCTCTCTGCATCCCTTTGTAGGTAATGATAAAGCAGGTTAACCTTCACCCACCGCTTCTCTATTTTCTGTTCTAGCGCCACTCTGAATTTTTTTAAAGATTGCACGATCCCTAGTCTTGGGACCTGTGACTCCGGAGCCTCCCTGCCATTCCCAGCAACATCCACTGTGCCTGAACATTTAGGTACAGTGAAGTGGTCTAACTTAGCCTGTTTCCCACCCTCAGTTAGTCTGCTCCCTATCATCTTGGATCTCAAAAAGAAATAATCGGCTGAGACCCAGCGTTTGTCTCTAAATATCTGTTAGCTTTTCCTTGTCAATGCCGTGATCACCACCCCACTGACCATGCTCACAAAGTCAAACGATGATGTTGGGATGAAAAATATTCAGTGACCACCAATAGCATTCATACATGTGCAGTCCAATAGCAATCAACTACCAACACCCACACTCATGTTACACCTATCAAGGAAGTTTAGGATAGAACAGCAGATAGGATTGGACATGAAGGGAGAGGGGTAAGTGCCCCAAAGACCACACAAATCAATTCCTTGGATGATTAATCAGAGTTATATATCAAGGAAGTTGATATAATGCCTTCTCCTGATGCATGGTTTTCCTAAAACAAATATACAGTCTGATTTAAAGGCCTGAGGTGTGACGTTCTGCCGCAGCATCAGTTCCTCTGGGATGATTTGAAAAGTTTGATCGAAAAGAGCGAGTGAGTGAATGCAGAGGTAGAAATCCAACAGTGAAGGATCTTTATCCCTGGGAGATGGTGGTGCAGGGTGGCAGACCGTTGGAGAAACACTTGTTTGATTTTGTATATATAGTCTATGTATAGCACAACAACGCAACACTAACTGCATCTAGGCACTGTAGAACTTAACAAACGTAAGCAGGGTAACAAAAAACCATATACTGAGATTAGTTAAACAGGTGTGTTTTGATGGCTCTTTCGAAACGGGGAGGGAGGTCCACCTCACACCATTTTTATTTGTTTTCTCTTCAGAACAGAGCTCAGTTTACATGCATGTGCTGTGAGTGCCTTCAGAGTATTTCCCCTCCTTGAGATTCTTGAAATTCTACAAACGGTGCTGGGGTAAGGAGCGGAGGATGGGAGGCCATTCAGTTTTTCCTTCAATGGTCTAACCTGGTAAACATTTTATTTTGTTGTTGAACAGTTCCACAAACTTTCATTTAATAATGCTTTCAGTGTAAAGAAAACGAATGGTACGGTCATTGGTGTACTTACAATTGGGCCAACTGGGCCTTGGCCTAGGGTGGCAGATTGCCACTAGAGCACATGGTTACTTACAGTTTTGTTTTGATGTTATTCCACTGAGTCAAGCCAATCCAAAAAAACACACTGGCAATCATTCTGCTGTCAGCAGGAGCAGAGCCCAGGCGGCAGCACACACAGAGGCTCTCTCTGCCAAACAGACCTGGGCTGACCTGAGCTGCCCACTTGTGAAGAAGGGAAACACTGGGATAACGTGATTAAGTCATTGTTAAGGAGACTTTGTACTAAAAGAGGAAATGTGCGTTAAGCATTTAGTCATTTATTCATTGATCTCTAATCACAGATATATTTTTTCAGATATAAAAATCTGTGGTCGTTCTTAAGCTCCCAAAATGCCCCTTGTTATGTAAAGCAGCCAGAGCCCTCATTGGTTTTATATTTGTTATCGTTCTAATCAGCACACATATACACTATTCTAACCAATCACAAAAAAGCACTACGTCTGCGCTACTTAGTGCTTTTTTTTAAAATTTAGGCCCATTTAGCACGATGCAAAGAGTACTTTTGCAGCGCAAAAGTGACTCTGCTCTTTAAAAAGTGGTGCAAAGTGGTGAAAAATCACTTTGCACCGCGCTAAACCTTCCATGAATTAGGCCCTTGGTATTTTAAGTGTTGAAATATCTCAAATCATTAGATGTCTCATCCTTCATTAACAAATGTGCTCCTGTCAAGGTGAGAACATTTTTGAAAGCACAACTCTTTTTTGCTGTTACTTGTAGTTAAGTGACTGTGCAGGTACCAGCGTACCAGTATGAATGGCATTGGGCATGCATGCGAGGGGCAGCATGCATGCCTACTGGGCATCACAGGTTTAGGCACTGGACACTCATACATCATTTTGAAATGGGCGACAGCTGACCTTCAGCCAGCCCTGGCTAAAGCCTTTGAAAAAACAAAGAGGTAATGGCTGGAAGGTTTGGAAGTAGCCCTAACCTCTGGCATAGCTCTGAGCAACCCTCCAGACCATCGCTCTTCACCTGCGAAACCATTACAAAAAGGGCAAGACCATATGCAAATCAGGCTTGGTTCCACCCCTATAGGGGCAGTCCAGCCTGAACTGCTAGGTCACATCTCTTCTGCAGGAGACCACAAGCATCCCCAAATATGTTTCGGCCTTGTTAGGCCTCATCAGTGAGGAGTAACTTGGGTCTCTAGGCCCAGCAGGCAGACCCATGTCTGGCCATACCCGTCCCACTCGGGGTGACAAAGCAAAAACAAAGAGGTGATGGCTGAGAGGTATAGAATGAATCTTAACCACTGGTGTTTATCTGGGCAACCCTCCAGACCATCCTTCTTCACCTGCCTGGCCATTACAGAAGGAGAAAGACCATATGCAAGAAAGCCTTTGAAAAGTAGGGCTTTCAATCCGTGGCAGTGCTGCTCTTAGCCCCCACATATTTCTTAAAAGGCTGGAGCTTTTTTTTTGCGGCTACAAAATGTGCATATAGAGATACATCTTCACCAAGCCTGGGCTTTTTTGTACCACCGTGAATAAAAATACAAAGAATTATCAGCAGGAAACTTCATTTGTTTAAAGATCCTTACAGATTTCCCAATATGACAACAAACAGCAACGGAATGACTGTGTTTGTAAAACCACCAGTATTAGTTGCTGTTTCAAAATAAATCTAACGATCTACATTGTAGCGCTCTGAACTTTCCCCGCGACATGCTTGAACTGGCCCCCTGTCCTGGTTTTTGCTAGTTTCGCAATCAGTCCAGAATCACAAGGTCATGTTCTTCTGTGAATATGAAAGTCCTCCCTATGAGGACTTTTTGTTTGTAGACACCATTACATCATAGAGTTTCCCAGCAGGTTGCGTGATGGATTTATCGCCTCATTGCCAGTCTACAAATCTTAACCATTTTTTTTCTGCTTCACACATGCCAGTATTAAAGTCATATCTCAAGCACTTTCTCTGCTTCCGTGAGCAATGTACAAAGTACATTCTCTTACCCATAACTGTTTGGTATATATTAAGTGTATGAACACAAACAAACAGTTGCGTCATATCCATTGGCCGTTAAAGGTGCCCCCCCTACTCTTTCCTATGACATCAATGCTCATAAAGGGCAGCCACACCACGCTGCTACTGATTCATTTCAACTTAGCCCAAAGCATAGTGAGCTACTTTTGTGTGCCTTCTCGGGTCTATAAACATGCATATTTTTATATGTATTGGGAAAAACATCAAAATATGTCAGTTATATGTATTGCACTGAGTGGCAGTTTATGCGCATATTGCACATTAGCACTCTGCAGGGGGCACCAGCCAATCAGGAGGCCCAAAATGCAGGCTGTACTGTATGGAATAAGCCTGCATTCTGAACTGCCTGTGCAGCCGACGCCCCCTTCCCTTCCCCGCACCCCCTCCCACTTCTTCTCTTAGCACCCGTGTAGTTTCCTACGTGGGTGCTAAGAGTGTTTTAAAAAAATTACAAATATAATAATTTTACCATAAGCGCGGCCCGACGCTGTGCAGTCCTGTTGATCAGGAAGCCCGTTTTCAATGTTGATGACTCCAACGTCATCACGTCATCCAAATAGAAAATGGACATCCTATCAAACAGGACTGCCCAGCACGGACCGCGATTCTACGGTAAGTTGATTTTATTATTTTTAATATACACCATTAGCACCCATGTAGACAACTATATTGGTGCTAATGGCGATATGCCCCACGGTGGCTGGGCCCACCGTGTGGGTAATGGCCCACCACCCTCGACCACAGGATGGGCACGCCACCTTGGGGCATATCGCCTCAATCTCAATTGGTGTTTTTAAACAAATGTATGTTTCCTAATATGTTTGCTTCACCCAAACCAGCACAAATAAACACATTTCTAGCCCTTCATTATTAAAATGACTTTTGAGAGCATTCAATAGCCTCCACTGGCTCCCGGTTGCTGCACAGAACAAATTCAAATCCTTCTTCATCATCCACAAGGCTGTCTGGGGCCGGGGACCACCCTATCTGCAATTCTCTCTTACCAAATACTCTCCTTCTAGACCTCTACGCTCCTCTGCACCAACTCTCTGTGTGTAAAGCGTTTCGCTAAACAGAGAGCAGGAAGCTGCTCGCTTTCCTCAGCTGGATCCCTCCTTTGGAACAGACTCCTCCTCCCTCTGCGCCTTGAGCAGGACTTTCTTAGGTTCCGGAAGCACCTTAAGACTCCTAATTTCCTCCTCCTTCCCTTCTTCCTTCCTCTGCTAATCTCACAGTTGCTGTGATTGGTGTCTTGAATCCTTATGCATTTTCCAGGCCTCTGACCCTTCACACCCAATCCCCCCAGCTTCTGTCTTCCTTCAACACTTGCCGTGGCACCCCCTCCACACTGGAGATTCATACTTTCTACCCAACGCAGCTCCTGGCTGCATAGCACTTACCATACCTTGCACTTCATCTGTGGCTCACCCTCGAGCATGGACACCACAGCACCTACCCCAGTGCCCTCTGCCATGCTGCACTTGCACGTTCTGAATACTCACAAGGCATAGTAGGTTTGGCTGTCCCTTGCCCCACTGTATTTTTTGTCTTTCTTTTTTTTGTGCATTTAATTGTACTGCTATCCCATGGACCCTCCCTTCTCCCCTGAGGGTGCTTTGAAACAGGATTCATTTCCTATATAAGCGCCTTAAAAGCAAACAATAAATAAATAAATAGATACAATTCTCAGCATGCAGAAAATGATCAGCATGTGGTTGACTACATGGGGATTCTTACCTGCTCAGTTTGATTACAGTTACTTAAAAGTAAACAGTGGGCAGGTCAATTTGCATATGTTAGGCGGTGCCAAAAATGCTCATCTCCTCCAAACTTCTCACTGAAAATTCGAGGTCTGCTGATTGGCAGGGCAGCAGACAGGGATCTGTTGCTACATGGACTATTTTTGGAAAGTCTGCAGTTTTGTCGGCTATTTTTGGTCGACCTGAATTTGAACTTTTTGTAAATGGCGGGTGCCCCCCTGAAAGTCCATGCCCATACCCTAAAACCCAACGTCCCCCACCCCAATCTCCCTACTCCCCTAACCCCACAAACACATGCATATGCATGTATATTTGCATGTGTTTTGTTGAATCGACCAAAAGTCGTCGACAACATTGCAAAACACAGATAGCTGGGAAGATGGCTCAGGGGCAAAGCACTTGTGTTGGAAACAAAACAGCACAGACCAGCATGGGTTCCATACCTGGTCTTCTCTTAGAGGTTATGAAGGGCCATTTAAAAGCCCATTTTTGAAAATGGTTTGAATTTGATGTTACATCGGCATACCAAAGACTGGACTTATCCTTTGCAATTCAAAGGTGGAAGGAGACTATGACAAATATGGGACTGACAATGGGACATCAATCGCAAAAGAAAACAAAGTGAGCCCGTCTGCCCTAAGTCCTCTGTTTAGTAAAGTGAGTGGATGGAGTGGGCGGAGGGGGGACGTAAATACTCTTTTGTACAACTCTGAAAATTGAGGGGTTAAGTCTCCGGCCCCCTCGCGCTCCCCCCTGCAATGCCCCTGCTCACAACAGACACCTCTCAAGACCGTGCCCCCAAAGAATGTGTTGTGACTCATTAGAACAGCCCCCCCCAGAAGATCTTTCAACCAATTTAAAGCACTGTCTAAAAATACAATTAGCACACTGAGATTGCGCACAGAACATGTGTAGGTCCTCCTCTCACTACAGAGGCTGTAGGGAAGCTCCACCCAATGTAGCCGGTATTGGATATTGTTTACATGTCGGAATGCCCTGTGAGAGAGACAGAGGGAGGGAGGGGACAGGGAGGGGGGAGAGAGAGAGGGATTGGAAGCGCCTGAAACTGAACACCTGCCTCGGTTGGACTGAAGCTTTCAGACAGACAGACTTTCTGACTGCCACTGTAATACGCCGGATAGGTCAAATTACTCCTTCAAAGGTCAACCCCAGTGAAATTATATGCAATTTGCAAAAATGAACAAGCATTTATACCATCCGCCTTCTCCCTTAAAAGCATGTTTTGACGTGGACTAATTTGTGGCCCGAGAGGGTTTGAGTGAAGAGAGCTCTTTAAGATTTGAAGCTGTAAAAATGTCAGACGAGCTCTTAAAGTCTATTCTTAAATTACAAATTGGTATTATTTAGCGCAAGGAAATAGATGTGTACAAATCAGAAAGGCACAAGGCGCCCCCGGTGAGCAGCGCAGTGCTACAAGAGACAATTACTCCAACTGCGCCCCCTCGGTAAGCCCCTGCGCGGTAAGTACCTCAGCACGTCCTCCAAGCAGGCACGCGCAGCACTTAGGTTCACCCAGGCGGCCATTTCATATTTCATGAAGTGCCAGCATGACTATTAGAGAGGGCAACCTGTAGTGGATTGAAAGGTTTCTGCTCTGATAATGGATATAAAACCTTTCCAGAATCATTCGCAGATGGGCTTACCCCGTATGGCCTGATAGCCGGATCATTCTCAGATCGTTATATTTTTTTTTTAAGGAAACAACTTTTTTGACTTGGTGAAGCCCAGTGTTTTGTGACTCTTCCTGCTGTGTCCTGTTTTCCTTGTCTATTTTTACATTTTTCCCTATTTCAGGATTTTTTTGTACTTGTTCATGTTTACATTTGTGCCACTTGACTGTTAACCTCTAAAGAAGTCAAGCTAGACCGCTAGACCGCTAGACCGAGTGCTGGCATGGATCCTGGATATTCAAGCGCCATCATAGGGTCGTTGAATTGCTAAATCATGGGCATCCACCTTGGTTTGAGTTGGAATCTGAAACTGAACACCATGAGGATTACCCAAGAAAGCCAACACACGTTCAAAGCAACTTCCACACTTGACGCTGTGAGCTTGGTGTACACCAGAACATTTATTAAAAGAGGTCATAACTGATTAATTCAAAATAATGAACTCCATCGCTCACTTGATGCCAACTGCATGTTTTTCAGAATTGTAATTGGTTATTTATACCACGCTCAATACCCAGAGGTTTCTAAGCGTGGACCCAAGGATCGAACCTCCGTTATTCTGTGAATCGTCTTGCCTCCAAGGCGAGCGCGTCTCCCCTGAGCTATCTTCCTGAGGCAGCATATTTTTCATGATGCAAAGTACATTTTCATCTATGTATGTGCACTTGTTGGTTTATTGACACAAATGGGGGAGGGGAGCTTAGGCCAGAAACACTTGCAAAGCAATCAACAGTCCACAGGGCAACTCTAATTCATCCACCAGCCATATGCGGAGGGGGGAGCATTCAGTGCAGCACCTGTGGATGATTGGGGCAACATGTTACATAAACCGGAGACAGGAAACACATTGCAGACATTTGATTCCTGGAAGGCGCTCACCAGGGAATCCAAACCTTGATCTGGGAGTTACCATGACATTATTCCTAACTGTAGTGCCAAACCCTTAGCTCACTCTAAATCATTGAGGGTCAACTCCTCATTGTCAGGATGCTTCACCCGCTGTCTTCGCTCTCTTCATCACTGTCCTGGCGTCGTCCTCCCGGATCCGCTACTGAATCATTTAATGAGAGGGGCCAATGCAACATGGCCGGCACCAGTCAGACACGTTAAGCAGACCACCATCCCTCACACCACACTTCAGGCGCATGTGCATGGGACTCATGTCCATCTTATTGGGAGACACTACTGTTGAGGCCCTCCTCTCACTCCAACGAGGGGCCTTTTACCCTTAAAAGAGGCAGTGGAGAGCAGCAGTTACTTGGTGTCTGCTTGCAACAGTTTGGCTGACAATGCCTCGAGCATCAGGCTGCACTTCACTGGTGAAGCCCAGCAAGGCTGAACGTGCCTGGGATTCTTTGAATAGCCATGCGAAGGGGGTGTGTCCTAGCAGTTCCAGCGGGACTGCTCCCATTGGTGGAAGGATTATGATTAATTATCACCTGGGCAGGGCATGGAAGCCAGTCAGGTTGCTCTAAAACAACAGGTTGCACGCTCAAAACAAACTGATCCTTGAAACAACTACTTAGCTATTAGCACCTGCAACATTAACAGAGGTTTCCTGGAGCAATAAGGAGCTGCTCCCCAGGGCTGTACCGGGTGGCAATGTCACAGGGACCCTCATTATTATTGCTAAATTCATAGCTAACCATCCATAACTTTTTGATATTGATTTCAGTAAGAGGACTCCTAAGTGAGTCACTCAGCAAAAAAACATGTCACATTCCTGGCAAAAATCATTTGACCTTCACTGACAGAACATAAGTAACTTCACTTAACTCTCTATGTCAAAGATTGTTACTTCTCCATGTGAGAGGGTCCAACTCCCTTATTCATATAAGCATTATCTGCATCACCATCACTCATGTACACCATGTATACTTACACACGCCATGCAACCAATCATAACCCATTTAATCTCTCTCTCTCTGACCAATCAGAGACAAAGGTTGGTAGACTCATCTATCAAAAGGAGGTAGGAGACTGGCTAAGCTTTCCAAATAACAATCGTGTACAATTCTATTCCATTATATTATCATTTCTGTCCATGTCCTCTCTTCCTTCCTTGGTCCGGATCTTCAATTCAGGCTTTGGGTTAGCTGTGAATATGCCTAGATAACCACTCTCTAGCCCCTTCCTTCCCTCCAAACTCCACACTAGAGATAATTGTGTTTCCTGTATCTTCACCATGTAACCATTTAAATGCTTAACCTTTCTCTATAATTACGGTTTGAGTCTTAGATACAAATGTGTTGGCGAAAGATCCCAATCGCTTTGCCTAAATGGCAGTGATTCTTTTTGCCTTCAGGTAATTGGGGAAATTGTCTTGCAGTTTGCAAAATTCTGGGGATGTTTACAAGGTTTTGGAATTAATTGCACTACAGTTAAATTCATATTTAGATGTCACCACTGTTTGTTTTTAAATTAAAAAAAAAAAGACTTTGAAAGCATGGGACTGGGCGGGCAAATTCAGAGGCATCCCGAGAGACCTGAGCCCATCTGCCCCAGTGTTCCACAATCTGGCCTTCTCACCTGGGACCTCTCCCCGGAACTTTAAGAACTGCATAGCCGGGGGGCTCAACTCCCTAAGTCAGCTATTCGTAGGGACCCAGCCGCTGACGTTCTCTCAATGTAAAAACGCCTTTGGCCTTTCGGAGACCGACAGGTTCTCTTATTTCCAAATCCGACACTGGTGCACGCATCCCCAGACTCGCATGGCAGCCACAAGGGAACTGGATGCTCTTGAATTAACAGCCGCAGATCCTCCGAGCCGAGGACGAATCTCGGCGCTATATAAATTATTGCAGCCAAACCTGCTTGAAGCTAGAGCAACGTATATGTCACAATGGGAATTGGAGCTAGGTCACCCGATAGAAGACCAGTCTTGGACAGATATCTGGGCACAAACCCACTCGTCCTCCTTCTGCGTGACGAACCGAGAAGGTGCACATAAATTATTGCTAAAATGGTATTACCCGCCGCTCCGGCTACAGCACTTCAATCAGTCCCTGGACCCGCAATGCTGGCGCCGCTGCGGCATGACGGGCTCATACCTACATATGTGGTGGACATGCCCAATGGTGGCGAACTTCTGGTCTCAATGTATAGCCACCATTGCAGACATTACCCCGACCACGCTACCATTGGAGCCAGAACCAATTCTGTTGGGAGCCCCAATTCCGGGCATATACCCGAGATCTGGTAAGCAGGCGGCTCTTATAACACAGCTGCTCCTAGCCGCTAAAATCACGATAGCCCGAACCTGGAAATCCCCGGAGGGCCCCCTAATGGTTTTGGGGTGGTTGAAACTCTGGGACATCTTCATTTCGGAAAGGGTCATGGCGGCAAACAGGGGTCACCTTCACCGCTTTACAAACATCTGGTCGCCCATGATAGACTACGACCAACGCTTCCCAACCTTAACATACAAGCCACGCTTGGTGACAAACGCCCTAGGGGCTGAGGACATAACCCAGACCCAATTAGCAGAGGAGCAAGGTCCGGAAGACCCCCAGAACTAGAGGGCGGGAGGGGGAACTTCAAGGAAACAGATAAAGAGGGTAAAATGTAATTTGTGCCAATCTACCTGTAATGTAAAGTTTTCCTGTTTGCTGACCAAAAATAAACAAGTAAAAAAAAAAGACTTTGAATGATTTCAATTACTGTTCACCTAATCACCTTTCAAATTGGTCAAATTAGATCTTTGCTTTACTTTTGCTTAGAGAAGATTCAGGAATAAAGAAACACCTTAGAAATGCCTTCAATCTGTCCTCATTACCCCCAAACCTATGAACCAATACCATGTATCCAGATAAATAACTACATTGCAGATTAAATGTGACCAAATGCTTTTGGGTCCTCCAACAAATATCGATTCCAATGATGTCATAAAACAATGTCCATCCTCAGCAAATACACATCTTGAAGCTTGAGTGGGGTAAATAATCCTATCAAATGGAAAAGCAATTCTGATGTTTCTGAAAAAGTGTTGCAAAACAATTGCTTGCAAAAAACTCATCTAATCAGTAACATGGCAGCCCCACTCTACAGAAAAAGGCGAGGAACTAGAGTTACACAGCTCTCTGAACAGTTAAGTCTAGAGGAGTCCACAGTTTGATTTATAAAAAACTACAAGTGACCACACAATGAATGAAAGCGAAGTGATGTCAAGGGGTACAGATGGGTCCCTACTGAAGTTAATTTAATAATGATATTGTGAAATGTATGATCTTTTTGTCAAATGCTGGGGACTTTCTTATTGTCCAGGAATAACAGGCTATTCTGATGGATGTGCATTATGAGAACTTGCTAATAGATGGGGACCTTGATATTGCCTATGAATGGCTTCTGGACCACATTTGTGCATCTAAAGTCAATGCTGTAACATTACGAGTATCATGGCATGGTTGGATGTATTGAGGAACCCCACATTCTACTGGAAGAACTTAGACTTTCTTCTTGGCTGTTCACCATATATGGCAAAACAAAGAGGTGGGTTTCCCCTACTTCGCTGGCAGAGGGGAAGCAGCGATCAATATAAATGAAAAACCAGCCAGCGGAATGAATTGAAGATACTCAAACAGGCCGCTAAAAGGCCACCAAAACGGGGGAGGACCCGCAAGGGTCACAACACAGATCAATCCACTAAGAACGAAACAATCGTTAAAAATACTGTATTTATTTAGAATTTGTACTCGTTAAAATAATGCTGTACAAAAAATATGCAAAGTGACAACATTAATGTATCAATCATAAAGTGCATCATGTAAAGTGACTGAGTGCTAGTTTCACTGTTGGCTGTAAGTGAAAAAGTCAAAGAAATAAATCACAGTAGACCTAGATGCTACTAGATTGATCCCAAAAAGGGGTTTCCCGTGCGAGCGAAGAAAGTCACTCGATAAGGGAAACCACAATCGCTTATTCAGATCTGAAGGCAAAAGGGCCAAAAAATAAATCAACAAAGGGCAATCTAGTCACTAAAAAACTGCCCGTGAAATTATGTCTGCCATAATTTCTTTGACTTTTTCACTTACAGCCAACAGTGAAACTAGCACTCAGTCACTTTACACGATGCACTTTATGATTGATACATTAATGTTGTCACTTTGCGTATTTTTTGTACAGAACTGCAGATGATTTAATACTTATTTTAACGAGTACAAATTCTAAATAAATACAGTATTTTTAACAATTGTTTCGTTCTTAGTGGATTGATCTGTGTTGTGACGCTTGGGGGTCCTCCCCCGTTTTGGTGGCCTTTTAGCGGCCTGTTTGAGTATCTTCAATTCATTCCGCTGGCTGGTTTTTCATTTATATTGTTCACCATATATGCTCTCGAACTGGTCTTTTAATGTTGGATAAGTCTTTCATGGGATCCTCCCTAAAAGAGGTGAGCGAGAGTCTCCATATGTCTGATCATTCTCCTACGCATATGATCTTAGATCTGACTGCTCAAAGGTAAAGGACTTAGTAGTATATCATTTACAAATATTCAAAATAACAACAATAGCGACAGACCAAAAACAAAGGAATACAGTCAAAGGCCCCTCTTTGTAATAAGAGATAAATAAAGGAAGGACAATTACAATTAAATATAGTACCAAATATACTATTTTTTAAAAAACGATTCGATTTGTAACTACAAAGGAGTTGTAAGTAAAGTGCAATTTTTGAGGTGTGCCAACCACTAAAAAATAACTTGTACTGTCACCACTCCAGCAATGAACTTGATAGAGACAATTAAAACTCAAAGAGAAAGAGTCCTCCTGGACACAGATCTATATCCATGCATCAAAGGAATACCCAAACCATGTGTTGTGGATATGCATAACAGTGTAAGCTATGAGAAGCACATTGTCAAGCTAGCAAGTAGGCAATAGAAATAACAACAAATGTTCATTGTACAATTCATCACTTCACCCTGAAAGTATCACTTCCCCACGCAACAAGATTCTCACCCATCTATGAGGAAAAGTTGACGCTTCTTCTGTTGTAACTCGAGACCGAAAATCACTGACTGGGTTTTTATTCCTGAATGGGACACTGAGCTAGATTGCTTCATCACTGACTCTGGTGAACATAATTTAGCAACCTTTCTTAGAAAAAAAAAATAAAAGACTACATTTAGGATGGTCACCTACAAAATTGTATTAAATCCACATTAAACATTTCCTTTAAGCATCATCTTCATAGGATTGCTTGATTGCATTCATTATTTTGAATGGTTGTGCGTTTATTTTAGCATTGTTTCACTACAGGTTTTGTCTTGGATACCTGTTATATGTGTTCATCGGCTACTTGCATACCTGATTGTTCAATAATTGTTCTTTCTTTACTGTGGCAACAAGACCCGAGGCGGCGAGCCAATACCGCCCCAGGTAATGGCCCCGGGCCGTAGTTCTAGGCCCGGCGTAGCCGCGTTTCGAAAAAAATGAAAAAAATGGCCCCAGGACAGGGAAAACAGAGTCTGTTTTCCCTTTCCATGGCGGCCATCGGGAGCAGACGCGCTGGGAACACAAGTGTTCCCAGCGCGTCTGCTCCCGAAAAAAAAAAAGAAAAAGAAAAGAAGCAGAAGGTAAGTGGGGTTGGGAGGGTGGAAGGGAGGGAGGGGAAGAAAAAAATAAACGTACCTGCGTCCCTGCTGGGGGACGATGGAAGCCTCCAGCCGTGTGGAGACACGGAGCGGGGATGGCCCGCTCCCAGTCTCCACACTGCTGGAGCCTGCTATCGTTGCCCAGCGGGGACGCAGGAGCAAAAAGGTAAGTGGGGTACGGAGGAGGTAGGGAGGGAAGGAAAAAGAAAAAGCTTACCCGAGTCCCCGGCGGGGGGCAAAGGCAGCCTCTCAGTGGTGTGGAGGCTCGGAGTGGGGATGGCCCCGCTTCGAGCCTCCTCATTGGCTGAGGGGCTGCCACGCCCCCGCCGAGGACAAGGCGGCTGGAATCCCGGCCGAGAATCGAAGGATTCTCGGCCGGGTAATGACCAGGCGAGAGCCAATCAGATTGCTTGTTGCATTCTGATTGTCTCTTGCCGGGTACTAATGTTCATTATAATTGTGCTGTTTTGTGTCCCTTTTGGTACAGCACTTAGATACCCAACAGTCATATGCACTAGAGAAGAACAACAAGAAACAAGAATCATCTAGCACTGCAGTAGAATTCCTGGAGCAGTATAGAAAGACTGTATTGTGATATTGCAATTCAGCATTAAATACCAATATCCTGATGACCAATGCCCAAACCAATTATTCAGCAATCTACAAATGCAAAACCAATACTTTCGACATATTGATGCAGCTGTAGATATAGGTCTAAGCATGATCTAATCTGTGGCCAGCGATCACTGATAACAAAAGAGGAACCACATCAGATCAGATCCTTTCTTACTGTGGTGACAATTGTGGATAACCAGCTGATGAATATCTGACAGATTTCAATGTCCTCTACACTAAATAATTATTTTTCCAGATAGACTTACAGTGTAATCTCGGTATTAAACATTTAATATTAAAAGAAGGTTGTATAAAAACAATGCCTGTGTTGTCACTATGTGGATGACTGGATATACATTGTGAGCGTAGCGTGCTGGACCCTCTTCGCCTTCTGTCCCAATTATGTGCAGTAATGTACAGAGTAAATTGTAACCAAAATGAAAAAATACAATAGATTCAGAACTAACAATGAACATGATAAGGGCTTGTTGGCTTGTCAGGGAAAATGCCTTGACCTGGACTCCTGCAGCTGCATGCTACTTGCTTGTATATAATATCATTTTAAAACAAAAAGTCTTTGTTCCATTGTTATCTTATCTTGCTTTATTATATACTATAACACATCCATCCTTCGTCCTACGCATGTTTCAATTTACAAACTCTTCATCAGGGAATTTTAAGCTCTGGACCTAAAACAACTGTGTGCTTCTTTACACCATGATCTATGTCTGCCATTTGTGTCATCTAACTTTACAAACCACATCTGATCAGAAGCTTGCCATCCTAACCCACAGTTCATGCATACAATGCCTGGGTCAATGGGTCTATATTTTCAGGTAGATGCATGCCTATCATTGCGCCCCACCATGCCCATCACTCTGTGACCACAAGCCCTTATCAGTGGAACAAGCTTGAGAAACCTAATTAAGACTGGATTTTTAATAGCTAACCTTTTTTGGCCCTATATAAATGTATTCTTAAGCAAACCCCTAATAATAATTAAGAATAGTCATGTTTGGGGGGGGCGCTGTTGCCCACAGGAGAAGATGGCCTCTCCTGTGTGAGCTCCGGAGAGAACCAGGGCCGTATTGCAAATATAACCGTTCAACGGATCCGGTTATACAAATGCGAAGCATGGAATGAATGGCAACGGCTGGTCAGCACGGCTGTGAAGTCTGGGAGGCAGTGGTGGCTGGACTTCCGTGATACAGCGGCACGTTGATTCCGCGGGCAGCGGCGGATGGGCCTTTGGATCGGGCCGGGGCTGAGGGGGAGGAGCTCAGCGTGGGGAAGGCGCAATCCGCGCTCTGGACGTTGCAGACCCATCATCATTAGGGCCCGCGCCGGGTGCTCTGCTCCACGTCGAGCGCCTGCTGGGTCCCCCCCTTCCCGCTGGCCCTCGCGGCTCCCCCCGACTACTCGCCCCACCGAGAGCTGCTAGGCGGAGAACTCCCGGCCTCCCGACCGGCGATAGGAAACTGCAGACGGACCGCCCCCACGAGAATCATCTATAAAAAAGGTTATTGGCCTGGTCAAAGTTGCCTGCTAAACGTGTGCCGAGTGGGTTTGGCCAAGAGTACAGTGCACACATCTCGACTGCACACACCATTGCTAACGCGTGCAGGTCAGAGAAGACAGAGTACAACACAATCTGAGGCAGACTCAATTGACCACAAAGCATGGGATAATGCCCAAGAATTTCGGACCTAAGAAGAATAAGGGGGCTATCGACAAATACACCACATCTATCCAGAAGAACTCAACGGCCGAGATGGAGGAACCAATGACCCCGATTGAGCAGCAGGGCCCCCCATCCACTCAGGTGGACCCACAGGCGGTCTTCCTCGCAATGCAGCAGGGGTTCACAGCTCTGAACGACAAATTGGATGGGATTACCGCTAATGTGGCATCCATTAAGTCAAAATTGGATAAAACAACAACACGTATTACGGAGGCGGAAACTAGAATATCGGGCACTGAAGACCCGCTTGAGGCCCTGAAAAGTACAGTATCTACGATGGCGATTGAACTTGGAACGATAAAGACTAAGTGTGAGGACCTAGAAGCGAGGTCAAGACGCAACAATATTCGCATTTTAAGGGTGCCTGTAGAGGCGATGAAGGGCTCCATGGAGAAAGGTGTTGAGGCCTTCCTTCGCACACTGCTGGGTGACCCCGTATGGTCTTCCATGTTCATTATTGAGCGTGCTCACAGATCGCTGGCTCCGAAGCCGAAACCGGGAGCATACCAAAGGCCAATAATTGCACGTGTGCTGAACTACAGGGACAGGGACCTGATACTGCGAGCGGCAAAGGAAAAGCAGGAGCTGAGATGGGAGACCAGCGTGATACGGATCTACCCCGACTTCACACTAGTGGTGCAGCAGGAGAGAAAACAATTTAATGGCGTCAAGAAACTGCTCCGGGAGCGACATGTCCAATACGCCATGCTGTACCCGGCTAGACTCAAGATTCAGTACAAAAACAAAGTCCACTTCTTCACCTTCCCCGAGGAAGCCGCCAATTTTGTAGAGACGCATATCCCCAGGGTGCCAGGGAGCACTGAAGCTAATAGTCAGGATTGACTTTCACGAAGGTGCATCGACAGAATGTTCAGTCGACGTGTCACTTGCTTTACATAATCAGCTTCCCCTAGTGGGGTTACATTAAGTGAGGGTGGGAAGATCTATATTTGTATGATAAGCTTTGCCGCAAAATTTCCCGTTGCCAACCACATGTGAGAGAGCAACGCCGGATCCGGTTCTCCGTATGTAAAGTTTGGAAGAGCATAGGCCCTGGGAATCTCCGCAGGCCCCCCTGTAGCAGGTGCATATGCGGAAAGTTGGCGGGAGGGATTGGGATCCAATAAGCACAGTAGATGTTTGGGGTACTGTGAGGGTGGGGGTGGGGGGGGAGGGTTAGACATGTTGGGAAATAGTTATGTTACGTATGGGAAGAAAGTAAAAAGCACACAGTTAATGTACACTGGCAAATTTGGAAACACTGTGAAACAATTTTTTGCACACACATACCCGCAATAACCTTTTAGGGAATGGCTGGTACAAACACCGAAAATATTAAGATAATGAGCTGGAATGTTCGAGGTCTGGGCTCAAGGGTTAAGAAGCGGACAATTACAGCATATATCAACAGACATACCCCACAGATTCTTTTCTTACAAGAAACACACATTGGACCGCAACATGAGGGACAGTTGGTGCCGAATTGGGGTACCCACCAATATTTCACTACTTATTCGTAGAAGGCTAGAGGTACGGCAATCTTAGTGCACAGAACCCTCCGATTTACCTGCAAGGAGGTGGAGTGTGATACGGGGGGCAGATATGTCTTGGTACACGGCACTCTACGAGATAAAGAGGTAGTTCTCCTAAATGTATATGGGCCTAATGTGGACGACCCAGAGTTTTACTCCGAAGTCTTTGGGAAACTGGCACATTACCCTACTGCCCATCTGATTTGCGGGGGAGACTTTAATACCATTCTCGATGTGGACATGGACCGCACCTCGACACAAGCGAGAGCATTATCTAAAGCTGCTCAGGCAATTATCGCTCACATGGCAGACTTAGGACTGAAGGATGTATGGAGGACCCTCTGAGAGGAGATACACGTATTACTCAACTGTGCACGATATGCACTCCAGGATAGATATGTGGTTGACGGATAACACAGTGTTAGCCTGGGTTGTCGACTCTCAGATGCTCCCCAGGACTTACTCCGACCATTCCCCCATTTTGATAGAGTTGCGAATACCTGGCGAAGCAGTGGGCAGGCCTCCATGGAGGTTCAAACCGGCCGCATTACGTGATCTGGTCTATAAGAATGCAATGGACCAGCATATACAAGAGTATTTTGAATTTAACGAGAACTCAGTGCCCTCCCTTGCGACACTGTGGAAGCATTCAAAGTGTATATAAGAGGTGCATCCATATCTAAGGAGAGTGGCATCCTCAAAGATATTAGGAATAGGCTGCAACGGCTTGAGGCGCAAATAACGTTATCACAATCCCAATATGTGCTTAATCCATCACCACAACTCACATTGGATATAAAAAGATAAGCTAGAGGAATACACGGAGGCAGCGGACCAAGAAATCCGCTACTTCGACAGACCAGCGGCTGCACGCCGCTACGGTGAAAGTGAACGTCCGGGGAGGTTGCTAGCCAGAGCAGTCAGGGGAGAAAGCGGGTCAACAGATATCCCATGTATACTTACACCAGAAGGCTCGGTCACCACTGATCAGGCCAAGATACGTGACACATTTCATAAATTCTACGAAGAACTCTATTCGCCCCAATCCGACGCCACTGATGCGGAGATCGATCAATATCTCTCCCGGATCCCGACAACACTTCTGGCTGAAGGTACGAGAGACTCATTGGAGGCTCCGATATCTGAGGCAGAAATAATTGGGGCAATTGAAGCTCTCCCTAATGGGAAGGCTCCAGGCACCGATGGCCTTAGTGCAGAATTTTACAAAGAGTTTAAGCACCTTCTATTTCCCAGACTGCTAGCAATGTGGACCGAAGCGTTGGAAAGGGGAGAGCTCCCTGAGACTACAAGGGAGGCAGTGATAACGTTACTGCTTAAGACAGGAAAACCCCCGGAGGACTGTGGGTCGTACAGTCCTCTCTCGTTAATTAATACGGATGCAAAATCATTAGCCAAAATACTCGCCACAAGGTTAACACCTTGGTGCCATATATGGTCCACGAGGATCAGGTTGGATTCATTCCCGGCAGGTCCACAGCTACTAACATTAGAAGATGTCATGAGGTTATGACCACTGCACCACAAGACCAGCAGGCGATAGCTGTGTCATTGGACATGTGCAAGGCTTTTGATACGGTGTCCTGGCCTTTCCTGTTCGGGGTGCTGCAAAACTATGGGTTTGGACCGAACTTCTTGAAATGGATAAAGTTGTTATACTCATCCCCACAGGCCAGAATTAGAGTTAACGGTGCCCTAACAGAAAAACCTGAACTGCGAGGGGGCACTAGACAGGGTTGCCCACTATCACCATTACTGTTTGCCTTAATAATAGAGCCATTGGGGGATATATTGAGGGCCCACTCCGGTGCATACGGGCTAAAAATTGGTGCTACAATACACATCATAAATCTATACGCAGATGACATTTTGCTGTACCTGAGAGAACCAAACAGAACATTGGGGAGGGTCCTGTCCATAGTGGAACAATTTGGTAGATTTTCGGGCCTACGACTTAACCCTAACAAATCAGAAGTGTTCCCTTTTACTGAAGTCACTGGCAAACCGCGCGACCTGCATGGCCTACAGTGGTGCCCGACACATATACTGTACTTGGGAGCATGTATAGTTAGGACTGCACAATTGTCTTGGGCATTGAATTATAACCTGTTGGGGGATTCACTGTGTTTGAAATTGAAACGCTGGGGGGTTCTCCCTATTTCCATGATGGGTAGGATCGTAAAAATGATAATTCTCCCAAAGCTGTTCTACTTATTTAGTACGGTGCCGGTTTGGCCAGGTCGGACTCTATTCACTAAAATGTCGGGTGCGTGTGCTTCATTTGTGTGGGGTGGTCACCCTAGGGTGAGCTGGAGGGCACTCACCAATGAATACTCCAAAGGCGGCTTGATGGCACCAGACCTTGAACTTTACTATCTGACCGCGCAGGCACAACATGCTTCCCTTTGGGCTACAACATTCATTAATCCGGTGGGTCCTATACCAACCCAACTTGAGAAAGAGGCCATGTTGGCGCTTCACCAATTTACGAGGTCCACTTGCAAGCACTATAACTCCCTGAAACCATCAAAAGTGGTGATTACGGCATGGGCCAAAATAGTTGAAATATACGGCACTGACAGGATGTATCACCCGAGTATGCCGCTCTGGGGTATCCCTCAGGCTCCTTTTACCATAGAGGGAGAAACAGCCCACCATTGGACCTCCAGGGGCATATCACAATGGGGTCAACTTTTTACTGATGGGCACTTCATTCAATGGGAAGACATCAGGGACGTGGTGGGGAATACTCCTGGGACCAGACAACAATACGCCCGTATGCAGGCAGCCATCCAGAATATGTGCCCGACCTTTCCCAATGAACCTCCACTTAACATGGCACTGGGATACATGTTCACAGGGGGATTTCAAAAGACAACGGCATCTACATTGTATAAAATCATACTCCAGACACGTCCTTTAGAGCAACGTACAGCTAAGGCCAAATGGGAACAAGACCTGGGAGAGGAGATAGGAGATGATGAATGGTCCCAACATTGTGCACTTGTTAAACAGATCTCCTGTAACTCTAAATACAGGTTAATTCATTATAAAATACTACAAAGAACACACTACACCCCTATGAAACTCAAACACATATATCCGGCCATGACGGGGAACTGCCCGAGATGCCATGCCGACAATACAGACATCTACCATATGTTATGGGCATGCGTTGAACTGAGGGGATATTGGGAGGAAGTATGTCGGGTACTGGAGGAGATGGCAGATCACCCTATGGAGTGGACCCCACGAATGTGCCTGTTGGGCACAATTGAGAAAATGAACCCGATATGGCGGAAACTACTGAACTTAAGTCTGCTTTTGGCCAAGAGGGCTGTTCTGCTCAAGTGGAAAAGTGCAAATCCCCCAACTAAAGCTGATTGGGTCAGGGACATGGCGTGGGCAAACGACAGGGAGGAATTGTATATAGGCACGGTGCTTCCTATTTCAAGGCCCAAGAATATATGGGAAAGATACAAATTATATCTGCGGGAAAGATCGAGCAAGAACGCCCCGACCCCGAATAGAAACTGTAATTGTAACTGTACATTGTGTGAATGTATTAATGATACAGCTAAGTGATTGTACTGACTGTGTGCAACAAAAAAAAAAGTTAAAAAAAAATAAAATAAAAAAAGAATAGTCATGTTTGTAGGTAGTTCAAACCCATCGTGCCTTACTGTGTATGATGCTTTGTTCCACAGTCTCTGACGTGTATGTTATACTGTGACATTACCAGGGGGTCTGTAACAATTGTCATTGGCCCACACCGGCATTATGGGCCCAAGGGCAAGCTCATGGAATGTAACAAGGGTTACGAATGTAACAGCTGATACAGATCGCATCCTCATGCCTGTAAAGTCATTTTAATATGTCTAAATCACAAAAACATGGTGGAAAAAAAAGAGAATAGTTATAGAAGGTACTCTGAACCTTTCTGTGAGGGTGAACACCTCATCACCCCACTCTCCTGTGATTGAGACTTAAGACACAGGATTGACTGCTCATCAACCCACATGATCATGCCAGACCTGGCCATTCAATGAAACCTGGGCAAAACCTGTTTGCCCTTCTTTGGCTCTTTCAGGAAGCCACAGCACGTCCACATGGCCTGCCATCCCCCTTTTCATCTGTCGGTGTGTACCACGATCTGATGTGCCCCCCCCTTGAGCTTCAGTACTTGCAGCATGCCAGCCACCTCTTCACCAAGGTATTCATTCAGCACCTGGTGATAACCACATCACCCTTCCTGTGTCTAAGGCAGAAGACACTGGACTGGCTGCTCGCCAATTGACATGCTCAGGTGATACAAGTATCTTTTATTTCTGTACAGTCAAAGCGAAACACCTAGCTATCTGGCTCCCAACACCTCGCAGTGTGTACCAGCCGACACAGTGAGGAGAGAGTTGGACATCTAAACACAGACATATTTATACTGTTCCTGCAATATTGTCCAGCCTCTATTCAGGTTAATATTTCACGGGCTAGAGTTTGTGCCTAATTGACATGACAGATGTTACAATATTATGCAAAGGATTATACCGGTTTACATTTCCATGAAAATACAATGAGATTGTTGGTTTCCTAATCCACGGTAAGACTTGTCACAAGAATCGCAACAATGCAGTTCAGCCAGACCACACGGTCTGAGTTTGTTTTCCATTGTCTCTTTGTTTATATAAGGATGAGGCTTGTGAGCGCAGACAACACTTGCATGGCAGTTCATTCGAGTTACAAGGTTTCTTTACATTGGTCAAAAAGTCTGCTCTCGGTCAGGCGAAACATTAACAGAACTCAAAGGTCGTTCAGCTTGGATGCAAGTTGAAAACACAGTCCACCATTTTAGAACATAGAAACAAAAGTTGAAATCAAAATGGGGGACGATTCTTAAAATGGTTTTCTGCGTAACGCGAAAGGATTTAGGCCAATATTCATAATAAGGAGGCACTATATGATTATGGTTTAACAAACCATCCTTTTGCACTAAGCCAAGAGCTTTACTCAGCCATTCGCTTTACTCAAAACACCATGTCTCAATGTCCGTACATCCTGAATCACATTCTTCAGAAATATCAATCACCATTAGATCCTTGATACTGATATCCTCCATTACAAAAACATTAGTCATTTTCTCGGGTGCAGGTATTTTTTGGTCCTAATGTACCTACAGTTTGCGCACAACATCCCCCTAACATCGAACATATGGCAGGAAG
The DNA here is from genome assembly GCF_040938575.1 of Ambystoma mexicanum. Classification (NCBI taxonomy): domain Eukaryota; kingdom Metazoa; phylum Chordata; class Amphibia; order Caudata; family Ambystomatidae; genus Ambystoma; species Ambystoma mexicanum. Next base: position 233,265,584 of record NC_090939.1, on the reverse strand, counting down.
ACATTGTTCCTATGAAATTCTTCTAGTAGAATACATTTCTACTTAAAACTTTAGATAGAGCTGCTTACACACAAATTCAGGACTATCTAGAAGCCAACCACCTACTTGGCTCACGACAATCGGTCTTCAGCCCTCTCCATGGCACTGAAACAGCGTTGTTAGACCTTAAGACACAAATTGAAGAACTAAAGGATAATGGAAAAATAGCTTTGCTACTCCTACAGGACTTGTCGGCAGCGTTCGACTTGGTGGACCATGCAGTGTTATGCAACCACCTCCAATCTGCCGCCAACTTCATCAAAGATGCTATAGCTTGGGTCCAATCCTTCTTAGCTAACCGGACCATGAGAGTGTTCTCTACTTCAGCCTCTGACGACCCCATTAAAATAACCTGCGGGGTCCCACAAGGTTCCTGCGTCACCCCTACTATGTATAATATCTTCACCAAGCCTCTGTTTGACAAGTTGGATAGAATGGGTGTCACCTACACTAATTATGCAGATGACACACATATCCTCATACCCCTTTCGGGCAACTTCGAGACTGACTCAGCCTTGGTGAACAAAATATACACCCTCATTCAGGCATGGATGGCATCCCATGGCCTCTGCCTGAATGACGAAAAAACAGAATTACTAATCTTAGGTTCTGAAGCTAATATCCAAAAACTCAGCCCAAACTACACATCCTTCAACATTGATAACAACCCTATCAAGGTGATGTCTGTAGTTAAAACTTTATTATTCTACTTAGACTCCTCTCTCACTCTTAAAAAGCAAGTCAATTCCCTTGCCTCATCCACAACGTACACTTGCAAACTCATCAGAGCTTCCAGACCATACCTCTCGAGAGCGAGCTGCACCACACTAGCCAACGCTCTTATCATGTCAAGATTAGATTACTGTAATGCCCTGTACTCGGGAGCCAACAAATACATTACAGACAAAATCCAAAGACTGCAGAATAACGCCCTGAGGGCAGCATTGAACATCCCTTAAAGAGAGCATATTACCGAATTCAGGAAGGAGGTTAACTGGCTGAAAATAATGGACGGAATTATCCTCAAAACAGCATACCTCACCTCCAATTGCCTGAATAACCTAGCACCCCCATACCTTATGGATAAAATTACCAGGAGAACAGCTACCCGCCCTACGAGATCTGCTAACTCATTTATGTTAGAGATTCCTAGGTTCAAACGCTCGACAGCGGGAGGAACCAGTTTCCCTGTTAAAGCGGCACAATGTTGGAACAAATTATCAGTTGACCTCAGACTAGAACAACCCTACCCTACATTCAGACATAAAATACTGAATTGGCTACACACTAACGACACCTAACTGCCGAACTACACTTCTACCTCTCCAGCCCCTACACGACCCTTTGTTCCCTCAAACTACACTGTAGATTGGTTAACTATACATGCATGGTCGTCTGTTCTGTCATATTTGCATGCACCATGGATACACGTTAACATAGACATGTAAGGTTGTATATACATATCTATATATGTATGTGTGCATATATTGTTACTCACGATAATGCCTCCTTGACTTACCAAGACCATTGCTTCGCATTTAATGTATCTTGTGCCTGTATTTTGCTCCTACTGCAATCACTACTCTATGTATTGCTACCTTGTACTGTAAATAAGTTTTAAGATTTCTTGTTTCTGTTGCGCCTGTCTACCTAAGGGCTTGGTGCACATTACCAAACAAATAAACAAACAAACAAACATTGTATGCAACAACAACAGAACAATAGAATCCCAAGGATTACCACTAAAACTGAAAACAGCTTCCATCTCCAAGACTGTAAAAAGTCCCAGAACCAAGCACTAAGATCCCAATTTCCCTCGGGAACATCTACTTCTGTACTTAGGACATGCAAGTTTTGTATTGCCTTGAATATGGTAGGGGAGGAGTCAGGTACGAAAACACAACAGCCAGATCCCACCAATTTACATACTCCACCACGCTCAGCCAGGGTGACGTCTAACACCATCCGGTTCTGTATAGCCACTAATCTGATTGCTTTCTGTTCCAATGCCATATTGTATATTATATCAGTGGTCCTGTTGATCGTTCTCTCCAATACTCTTGCCAGTCTCCTAATATCCTCAAAGTTCATGATCTGGCACAAAATATTTCGCTACATCACCCATGACCTGTGAAGGAGTATCAACATTCTCGTCCCACCTTGGACGAGCTCTAGTGACCTCAGAGGTGCTGGCTACAAATACCCCTGGTAGCAAGATACCCAAATAACAAGGACCCTGCCAATCTCTAGGTAACCAAAGATAACCTTCATTGCCACAGACAAAATATCATCATTCCAACGACCAAAGAATAGTGCCCTTAGAGAGGCATAACATGCAGTAGACAAAGGAAGAGGATGAATATACCAGCCCAAACCTTTTTCCCCATGCTGTGGCAAATGCAAACATATCCAGCAATTTGTTCTATTCAAAATCGCATGGGTCGCATTCATGATTAATAGAAGTGTATTATTGTGGTAAGTCTGTCTGTGTTGGGAATCCCTAGAAGGTAGAATGTGCAGATGCACGAAAGATGAAGACATAATGGGAACACTTTCAGTAGGTAACAAAGTCTCAAGTGGACGCACCCCTTCAATGTACCAAAACCCAAGCGCTATCACAACTGTTAGACCAGTTAACATTATCACAAGAAAACAGTAAGTCCTCAAGGACCATGACTTTTGATGCTCAATGTCTTTATTAGCCACACGGCCGATCGGTTGCTTCGTATGTGTAGAGTTAGCGACGGGCATTGTTTTGAAAAGTTTGTTTCAAAAAGTTTCTGCAACAGACTCCTTAAATTCGTTCGTTGGTGATCTCCTGACCACGTGGTTTATCTTGATAGTAGGTAACTTTGCCGGTCCCGGCCACTTACTTATGTTTCAGCAAGAGTGGCAAGGGACTAGCTCAACAGTCGTTTCCTGTGGGCACAGCCGTGCTGTGCTGTAAGTCTAGTGCCGTGGATGCAGATCGTACCTCAAGACTCCAGGTACGGTGTGATCTGCGAACAGAATGTTGTTGCTTCCTGATGGAAGTGGTGAAACAGAAACAAGATTGCTCAAGGGTGCAGAAAGATCAGAAGAATTCGAAGACAAAGCAGCAGTCTCCCCATGCCCCACGGGCTCAGGAACAATCTCCAAGACACCCTTGGTGTTGTTCAAAAACGGCTTGTCGTACGGAACAGAACAAACAGTCTCCTTCTCTTCTCCTTCGTCAAGTGGCAGAGGAAAAGTATCTTCTTGACGTGAGTAATGTGGATCCAGTGTCTCTTTCCGGATACTCGTACAGCGGTCTGTGTGGCCAACAGGACCTGGAACAGTCCTCTCCAGCGCCGTGCAAGACTGAATGCTCTTTTAAAGGCTTTTGTAAGCACCCAATGCCCAGGTCGAAGTCAATGACCTTGCCCTTCGTATTTAACGGGGAGGGCTTCTCGCACCTGTTGATGAATCAAATACAAGTTTTGAGTTAACTGGTCACAGTATTCAGAAAGGAGCAAATGCTCCACGTCTTTCATTCGCTTGGGCTTGGGTATGTTCCAAATATTAGCTGGCGTCCCATTACTATTTCATAGGAGGAGAGTCCAGTTCTTGTTTGTGGGGTCGTCCGCGTGGACAATAAAGCTACCGGTAAGGCATCTGGCCATTTCAAACTGCTACTGGCACCGATCTTAGCCACCTTATTCTTTAAGATACCATCATGGCGTTCTTCAAGCCCAGCCCTCTGAGCATGTCTGGCCGAATGGAACTGTTTATCGATCTGTAATCCCGCGCATACTTGCAGAATAACAGCAGCGATAAAATGTGGACCATTGTCCGACCAAATGACCCTGGGCAAACCAAACCTAGAAAAATATTCCTTAAGCATGGTTTTCGCCGTCGTTATTGCTGTGGCATCATTTACAGGGAATGCTTCGACCCACTTGCTAAAGGCACAAATGACTACCAGAACATACTTATAATTCTGGCAGTGCTCCATTGCAATGAAGTTGAAATGTATCACTTCAAAGGGCACAGAGGGGGGACCAAAACTACCCCTCAGTTTCGATGTACACTTTCCCACATTATGCTGTAAGCATACCATGTATTTTTGGACAAACGCTCGGCAGCCTTTGAGATGTTTACATTGACCCAGACAGGTTCTTGCAATTTACACATTTTTCTAGCACATATATGAGTAGGACCATGAGCCATCGTAACCATTGCGTTGACATAAGCATCGGGTAGCATCCATCTATTCTTTATGTTGTCCACCCAGCACCCATCCTCATCCAAACTTGCTAAACCCTCAGCCCAGTGTTTAAGTTCTTCTGAAGTGGCATCAGCTTGAATATCTTTTATCGAATCAATTCCTTCATCTAATATAAAAGTGTTTGTGGCTTCTTTAGTGACATACATTTCTGAGTAGAAATCAGTGGCAGTCTGTTTGGCTATCCTATCAGCAAAAGCGTTTCCTCTCCCCACATCATCTGTTACTTTCTGATGTGCGGCACACTTCATGATTGCTAGTTGAGTAGGAAGCGCAAGTGCTGAGAGTAGCCGAACTATCAAGGTACCATGTTGAATCTTAGTTCCGTGTGAGGTCAAGAAACCTCTCTCTGACCATAGTCTACCGAAGTTGTGAACTACCCAAAGGGATACTGGCTTTCTGTAAATATATTTACTCTAAGCCCTTTGGAAAGTTCACAAGCTTGAGTCAATGCGATAATCTCTGCGGCCTGCACAGAGTTATGTGAGATTTTCTTGGTCTCCACAATCGCGATTAATGTAGTGATGGCGTAAGCATCAGTGGATGTGCCATCCGGAAGTTTGAAGCAGGAGCCATCGCAAAACAGCTCTCCTTGTGGAACATTTAATGGTGTGTCATTTAAATCAATCCTGCCTTTGGTTTCTTGTTCTGTGGTATAGAGGCAGTAATGTGACATTTTGTCACTGCAAGCAGTTTTTTGCGCAAGAGGCAATAGTTCAGCCAGATTTAATGTGCAACATCTTGTAATTTTCATATGCGGTGCAAATAGAATCAGCTTGTATCTTGTTAATCGTGCTGATGTAAGATGTTGCATTTGGGTTCTGTTCAATAGAACGTCTACGGAGTGGGGTACCATCACGGTTAAAGAGTGATCTAAAACCATACCCTCACTTTGTTTTATGGATGCAGCAGCAACAGCTCTCAGGCATCTCGGCAAAGCGCATGCAACAGGATCAAGCGTGGAGGAAAAATAACCGCACAGTCTATTCTTCCCCCCATGTTCCTGCGTTAACACAGCCAAAGCACATCCATCACATTCATGCACATACAGAACGAAGGACTTATCATAATTTGGTGTGCCCAAAACTGGTGCTAAACACAGTGCAGTCTTTGAGCAGATAAAAAGCTTTCTGGTGTTCCAAGTTCCACGGTAATGGCGAAGAAATGCCCTTCTTTGTCAATGCCAACATTGGTTTCATCACTAGTGAAAAATTTGGGATTCACTGTCTACAGGAAGAAGCCATTTCTATCAAGGCTCTAACCTCTTTCTGTGTATTTGGGACAGACATGCTAGCGATGCTTTTTATCCATTCAGGTGTCAGTCTTCTTCCCTCCTTTGACAGGAGATAGCCTAAATAGGCGACCCTCTGTCGACAATATTGAAACTTTTTCAATGAAGCTTTATGCCCATGCTCTGCTAGATGAATAAGCAGCAACACGGTGCCCTCCTTGCAAGCAACTTCTGAGTCTGCAGCTAAAAGAAGGTCATCAACATACTGCAATAACTCAAGTGTATCGAGCTGCTCCTTCAAAGCTCTACTGTAAATGCTCAGACTCTCCGTGTACCCTTATGGCACACGAGTAAATGTAAACGAACGTCCCCCTAAGGTGAACGCAAACAAATATCTACTATCCACATGTACGGGAATACTAAAGAAGGCATTCTTAAAATCCACCACACTGAAATGAGTAGCAGAAGCTGGGATAATTGTCAATATCATGGTTACATTGGACACAATTGGAAATTGTGGAGCAACAATCTTATTAATAACACGCAAATCAATAATAAAACGGAAAGGAATCGCATCATCCTCTTTCTTATACACCGGAAAAATTGGGCTATTGCACAAACTTCATGCAATTTCCTCAATTACTCCACCATTGACAAAATCAGAAACTATGCTCTTCAGAGCTTGCTCACCATCAACTAAAATCTTCTATTGTGGAATGCGTGGCAACTTAGCTCCTGGCTTCAAAACAATTTTAACAGGTTCAATTTGCAAAATGCCAACATCATTGTCGTCAACCACCCACAAACACGCCGGAACTTCACTAAATTCAGACGGTAAAGGTCTAGTCAAAAACTGTGAGACAGAAGATTGCTGGGGTGAAATCGTCAAAAGTACTCCATCCAAAGAACAATGAATTACCGCATTTAATTCCTTCAAAAGATTCGACCCCAACAAATTCTCACCACAATTCGTTGTTAGAAGAAATAGACAGTGCTCTGTGAATGGCCCTAGTGAAATCGGTACCGGCAGAGAAACCGGACTAACCACTGGCGTGCCAGAAAACCCTACAGAAACGTTATTCTGCCCTGACAATGGAATATCTGGAACCCTTGAATGATCAATGGAACACTGCTGTGCTCCCGTATCTATCAAAAATTGATGCTTGCTATCCCCACCTTCATCTCAATGTAGGGCCCTTTTTGATTGATGGGAATAGGTACAGGTTCCAGACCCTGCTTCGGGCTGTCTTAGTGAAACAATATATTATCAAAGACAAGATCCTCAGAAAGATGGGCAGCTGAAGGATTATCAAAAATATTTCTGCTATCTATACTAGTTTGCTGACTATCTTGCGAGAATGACTGTGGATTTGGAGCAAACTGGCTTCTACCAGGACCCCCTACCCCAGGGGGGCCTCTGACCCTCTTGTCTGTAATAAGCACATTGGTTCACGTGTACAGGACCCAACTGCGCATTACTTTGTGGAGCAAACTGGCCTCTAAACTGTGTACTCCCACCTCTGGTTCCTCTAACTATCTGTTGCAATAGCACTTTGGTTTTCAGGTCTCCCTTTTTCTTTTCAATTCTCTCTTTTTCTTTGTTGACTCTATTTTCATAATACTGAGCCATATGCAGTAATTCGGACTGCGATTTAGCTTACCAAGCACTTTCGGAAGTCATGATTTGTATTTGGATATCAGGCAACAATCCATGCACAAATGTATCTACAAACAACCTTTTCCCTGACTCGGTGCTTAAATCCTGTCCGCTAAATTCTGAAAACACTTGTTCGAACCGATTTAAGAATTCGGTAGCACCTTCAGATTTCCCTTGGGTCCAAGCAGTGAGTTTGTCCCAAGCAATCCTTTTCTCGTGAACCAGAGTTTTTAATTTCACTACTATTCTGTCTGGCAAAGTCAGAATCACCTGCGGTGGTCTCTCACCAGCTTTCCTTTCTCAGTCTAACCGTACTAAGTTACCTCATGTGTCACCCAGCCCTGCCTGATCATCTACAGTCCTAATCTGTTTCCATAAGTCTATATCACCCAGGGTGAAAACTGGCAAATGCAAGACAGATTCTATTTCTTTATAAAATCCTGTAGGATATTTCCTAACATCTGGAATCGACTGTCTAATGGTATTCACTTCCTGTCTGGAAAATGGGACATGAACAAATTGTGAAACATAATGAGCTTCAATAGTGGTAGCTGGTGTGCCTGCTACGGCATCAGCTGGAATTTCCACTTTAGGAACAAATGTCGGAGGAACCTCTCTCATTGGCAATTGAGAAGTAGGCAACTCTGAACGTTTGTTAAGCAATAAGGCTAAATCGAGGGACAAAGTAGTCAAAGCAGTGTCAGGTGAAAATGCTTTCTTATAAATAATCATCAAATCTGTGGGGCAACAAATCTTTTTCTTCATACACTCATCCTGAAGGTACTCTACTATTACCTGTAACACTTTCTTTTGCATTTCTGGAGTATACTGACTAAACGTATCATATACTTCTATGGGAGATATCGAAACATCTGAAATCCATCTAAGCGCATCCCTTGTGCAAATTCGCATCTCTTCACTCGTTGATTTACAAGAAGGAGGAAACCGTTTCAGCATATACAGAGCATCCAATCTATCACCATCTATTTCATCATTCTGTAACCGATCTAACTCCCTCTTAAACTCCCGCTCAATATGCTCATGTACTTTCTCCACAGTGTCCCTTGAGTAAGCTAAGACATTCAAATCCCTCAACCCTTGTGGGACATCCATGTCCGTCAAATCATTCCACATTTCAGCCAAGTGCATTCCCATCCCCTCTATAAAAATATTCTGTTCGGGAATACTTTCTTGGTCAGAAATTGTAGCTAAAACAGCACATTTTTCACCTTCTTCTGTACATTTCTTAGCCCATACATACAATTCTCTTTTTCTAGCTTTTGAAACTGTACTACGAGTCACTACTTTTGAATCAGCACTTGCCCCTTCAACTGTTTCAAGTGCAGCAGAACCACTTGGAAAAGAAAATTCAGACAAATCTTGTACAACAGGTAGTGGAGACACTACCACTGGTGGTAAAGACGGAGTTAAGGCAACAACAACTGGCAGTAAGGGCAGAGATGCAGAAGGAGGAGCAACAACAGGAAGAGGAGCAACAACTGGAGGAGGAGCTACAACAGGAGGAACAGGAATGACAGCGGGAGGAGGTGCAATAGCACGAAGAGGTAAAACAGCAGGAACAGGCACATAGGGAGGAGGTGCAGTAGCAACAGTCCTACGGTCATTTAAAAGTTTATCAATGAATTTGTCTGAGGCATGAAAATCCTTAGACAGCTATATTTTCTGTACACCAAGTTGGAAAGCCCTATCCATATTTCTAACAGACTCTGACTGTTTTTGTTGATCATACAATAATGCTTTTTCTGAATTGGACATATGACGACGTGCATGTTTTTCTTTACTCTTAAATTGCTGCATAGCTTCTTTTTTCCAATTCAGAATTACATCAAATGCTGCAGGTCTAGCTTTTTTCTTTAACAATATGGACTCTAAATACTCTATACGGGCAATCTCAAAATGACCATTGACTGGTCACTGAAATACAGAAGCATGTCTAGTTTGTCTGTGCCAAGTATCGTTGAATACTATACTACCAATGCCATCTTTACAGTACATAGTACATGCTGGCGACCCCTCCTGTGGCGCGGGACGGCCAAATTCCAAAGATTGTCTGTCTCTGCAGAATAATCCCCTGAAACAGGCAGACAATTTCCCAGGCATATCAGATCACTGGTGTTACCTGGCGTTGTTTGAACTTTCGCTAGTGCAAAACTACACCCAAATATCAGGATACTTAGGAATCGGGGCACTACTCACCTGATTGCAAAGGACAAAGGAGGTCCGATCGGATTACAAAGGACAAAGGACCCTTGTGGTTGGTGATTTCGGCAAAACTGTGCGCTTCGATATGTGGACCCTCGTCATGATGCCTTCTCGGACCGCGTGCTCACCGTCCAGGGATTGGATCATGCAGTACTGTCGAGGTGTCGCATCTCATACAAAGGGGCCCCCTTTTTTCTCACCGTCCGATCCCAGTCCGATAGCCGCGTCTTCTCTTCAACGAGGTGGCATCAATCTTGAGGGTCCCTATTCGGGCGCCATCTGAAAGACCAAAGAAGTATCGAGGCTTAGTACCACAAAATGAAATACACCAATCACGGGCTGAAAAGATGCAATTATCTTTCATTTCTGTACAGTCAAAGCAAAACAGATAGCTATCTGGCTCCCAACACCTCGCAGTGTGTACCAGCTGACACAGTGAGGAGAGAGAGAGCTGGAAATCTAAACACAGACATCTTTATACTGTTCCTACAATATTGTCCAGCCTCTCTTCAGGTTACTATTTCACGGGCTAGAGTTTGTGCCTAGTTCACATGACAGATGTTACAATATTATGCAAAGGATTATACAGGTTTACATTTCCATGAAAATACAATGAGATTGTTGGTTTCCTAATCCACGGTAAACCTTGTCCCAAGAATCGCTACAATGTAGTTCAGCCAGACCACATGGTCTGAGTTTGTTTTCCATTATCTCTTTGTTTGTATAAGGATGAGGCTTGTGAGCACAGACAACACTTGGATGGCAGTTCATTCGAGTTACAAGGTTTCTTTACATTGGTCAAACAGTCTGCTCTCGGTCAGCCGAAACATTAACAGAACTCAAGGTCGTTCAGCTTGGCTGCAAGTTGAAAACACAGTCCACCATATTAGAACATAGAAACAAGAGTTGAAATGAAAATGGCGGACGATTCTTAAAATGGTTTTCTGCGTAATGCGAAAAGGCTTAGGCCAATATTCATAATAAGGAGGCACTATGTGATTATGGTTTAACACAGGCTTCATTCTTCTATAATCATATGGCCTAGGGCATCCTCACACCGCCTGCCCATCAAAGTATGCATGGGCATGGGTAAAACTGTTTGCCTTTTTTCCAGGCTCGCCCTCCTCACCCTTTCCAAGGACCCCTGGCAAAATGGCATCTTTCAGTTTCCTCTTTAACGTCATTCAAAAAGATGATTCCTCAAATGCTGCATTACCTAATTTCCACCCCGCTCCATGGCCATTCTGGGTGCCCCAGTGCCCCTCCCCATCATGGCTGCTTCTAAGTACCCTTTCCCTATTGACTTATCTCTGTGATCCTTCCCCCTCCTCCCATAGTTGATTGTGTGTGCCCATGAACCTCCTCGTCACTTCACTGGATCTGGAGGGAACCTTGCCCTTTTCCCAGGCTAGCTCTGGGTTCCCCATCCAACTGGCTGGTTCTGGGTGTCCCCTGCCCGAAAACTATCCCATGCAAATCCTAGACTGTGGTAAGTTGTACAATACATGCTCCCTGTTAGTTTGTGTTAACATTATGAGTGGCTGAGCCCTGTGACCATTGATGTAGGGTGAGGCAGGGGGTTTCTGTGTACTAATATGGAATTTAGAGGTGATTTGCATTATCCGCTTTTTATGTGTGGCACGTGATCTGGTCTCTGGCCGAGCCCACTGTATTTTTTAAATCACTACCAGACCACTAGCCATGGCCTTCGGCCTTGCCCACTGTATTTTCTAAATCACTACCTGGTCTCTTGCCATGGCCTTTGGCCATACCTACTGTACATTTTAGATTACTACCAGCCAACTAACTATGGCCTTCAGCCCTGGCCAGTGGGCATGGCCATCTTTTTAAATCACTACCAGACCACTAGCCATGGCCTTCGGCCATGCCCACTGTATTTTTTAAATCACTATCTGGTCACTTGCCATGGCCTTCGGCCATGCCCACTGTCCATTTTACAACACTACCAGCACACTAGCCATGGCCAACGGCCAGGGACAGTGGGCACGGCCAGTGGGCACAGCCATGTTTTTAAATCACTACCAGACCACTAGCCATGGCCTTTGGCCGTGCCCACTGTCCATTTTAGTACACTACCAGACAACTAGCCATGGCCTTCGGCCTTGCCCACTGTATTTTTAAAATCACTACCCAGTCACTAGCCATGGCCTTTGGCCATGCCCACTGTACATTTGAGTACACTACCAGATTACTAGCCATGGACATAGGCCATGCCAACTGTATTTTCTGAAATCATTACCTGGTCACTAGCCATGGCATTCGGCCATGCACACTGTCCATTTTAGAAAACTACCAAACCACAAGCCATGGCCATTGGCTGTGCCTACTCTATATATTAAATCACTTGTACATTCCCATTGTGAATCCCTCCTCTTCTAATACATGTCCTTCAAGTTTTTTCGTTGAATTTCAATGGTTTTGTTATTCCATAGATTTTTTTCTGTACCACTGGTCATGGCTTTCGGCTATGCCCACTTTATATTTTAGAACACTACCAGACCACTAGCCATGGCCTTTGGCCGTGCCCACTGTCCATTTTAAAACACTACCAGATCACTAGCGATGGCCTTTAGCCATAGCCAGTGGGCACGGCCTATATTTTAAAAACACTAGCAACCCATTGCACAAAGATGTTCATCAATCACAGACTGATTTTGACCTGTTTTGACAGTGGTATTGTTCTGTATAAAAGATGTCGGGCTTTGAGAACGCACAAATTGTTTAGGCAATACGCAGTGGAATTAAATGATTTGCAAGGATCACACACTTTGTTTAAGCAGCGTTCTACAAGCCCTTTGTTTTATGTCCGGTCTCTTGGTGACTGTTGTGATACATCGCACAATCCCAACTAACCGCATTTAAGCAGCACAGAAAGGGGGAAAAAATGATCAGCCGTAAGAATAACTTATGCCCAGGTACGTTTGACCGATTGGCAAATATCAAAAGCAAGCAACCATGAATATATACACAGTAAATAAACGTATAAAGTGAAATATACAAACGTAGTTCAATTGACCTTCACCTTAGAAGAAAGTGTGCGGACTTTTAAATAAAAGTAATGAACGACAGAAATATAACCTGAGAGAGCAAATGTTCCAATAAATATGATGGCAAAGTATAAAAGGTGGCAAGAAAGGGGGGTTAAAGGTGCTCAGCTATTAAACCCAGCAATCTGTAGTGAAATATTCCCTGAAAAACAAAATCCCAATATAAGACAAGTCCTTGTGGTCTTGTGGGTAAGCGTCTGCACTGGGAACATGACAACCAGAGTACAAACCTGGTAGCAAAATACTTGAGCAAGCTTGCCAACTCAAATAAAACAGGGGGTTGCATCCGCCCTCTGGAAAAAAGTGATGCTGGCCAGCCACATGTGTCCTTTACTTGTGACCTGAAAAGCAGCCACAATCAGGGGAAAAGAACTGCACCAGTATCCAGGATTGCAATCTCTCTTGCCACATCCTGGGCAAATACTCATGGCTTACTTGCCCTCTTATCATTTCCCGTCCTTGCCCCCATGTCTGGGCTTCAACAATACCCTGTTTTCTAAAGATAACTTCAAAAGTACATATACTATAGTGTCACTCAAATAAATAAATACCTTTAGAACTGTGTTGGGCAAAAAGTGTACAATTGTGGCTTTATTCCCCCCCCCCATCTTGACTGGGAGACTACAAATACCAGAATGCAATTCAGCAAAAGGCAAATAAATGGTCTCTCAGAGCTCTCAGAGAGCACTGGGACCATAGAAGATCTTTAAACCATATTGGAGCTCCTTACCCGGATATAGCTGGTCTTTTCATGTGGTCCTGGTGGCAGCTTGACCTTTACAGTACAACATATTCAAGGACTGAGAGTATCACAGTTTAACACCCTGGTATGGACAATTCCTACCAATACTGAGCAAAAACAAACACCTTTATATACACAGTTAATAACACACCTTAACAATAAAAAACACTTATTTCCACAATGATGTAGAACCTTCCTCCTCTGTCCCCTTACTTCGAGACAAGGCTACTGAAACCTCCTAGAGTTCCCTTGCACCCCGGAACCTAGGGATATCCTGTCCTTTTACAATAGAATGATCACTTTATACAGAACGACGTTGTCTTTCCACATAAAGAGGAACTTCCCCAATACTTCTTCAACACATACAATAACAAACCTTCCAGGAAAGCGGAGAAAGAGAGAGAGAGGCAGAGGGAGAGAGAGAGAGAGAGAGAGAAAGAGAGAGAGAGAGACAGAGAGAGAGGGGGAAAGAGGGGGAGAGAGAGAGAGAGAGATAGAGAGAGGGGGGAGAAAGAGAGAGGGGGAGGTAGAAAACACTGTATCTTACCCACCCTGTGCTCTCTACTTACTAGGAGATATGATATGATATGGCATTTATAACGTGCCTATACACAAGTGTTTCAAGGCGCAACGAGGCAAGGGAGAGGGAACAAAGGGAAGACAAACACAACAATCTCTGAGACCTCCCGACACTGTTTTCTTGTAAATGCCTGCACAGCCCAGCTCGGCACCCTCAAACCACAAACCAGGTCGGCCTTTAGGGAAACACAGCACCTGCCCACCTCTCTGTGGTGCGCACACAAACTGCTCTCACAAAGGTGGCCGCCATGGCCTGAGGCATGCAGCAGGACCCTGGCTTCCTCAGGGGGCACTGGAGATCATGTTGGGGTCACCAGCTGAAAGCAAGGACCCTTAGTAATTTCCAGGAACCAGTGATGAGAAGCATGTGTTGTGAGATGACACAGGTTTATTACATGGAATTAACGGCCGGGAGAGGTCAGTCGCGTACGATCGAAAAAATTGAGAACTCAGCCTGCCCATATTAGTTAGTAGTATTTAAAGACAAAAACCACAAGATTATAATACATTTGAATATAATCTAAAGGTTGTCTGTAACTACATTCTAAGCATCCTATTAGATCCTGCCTGTATAAAACAAAAGTCCCAAAAATGGTGACACTGTGATAGGTTAGTACATTTCCCCATGCACATTGGTTATTGCAGAAACATGTTACATTTTGATATGCATCTCCCAGCAGGTGACCTAACTATGTGCAGCCAGCAAGAAAAGCAAAATCTTCCATCCCTAGCAATAGACTAAATGCAAGTCGTTTCTCCTCTGTAAGACCAGGTAACTTGACATCTTGTGTAACTCCCCGCACTTGCAGTTCTCCCAAGTTAAAGCCTCACAGTTTTGCTATTGCAGTCGTGTCTGGATATGCGAAGGCCAAAACCATGATTTCATAGTCTGCTCAACTGCCTCAGAAGGATCCCATGAGAAAGTGTTTGAGAGGCCTAATTCTTAGAATAATCGCTAATATTTGTGCTGCATGGCCTCCGTTCATATTCAGCAGGCCAAAGACTCTCTGTGATGCGGTAGAGATGAAACTTGATTCAAAATGGCAATGACACTAAACTAAAATGGCTGAACGTTGAGAGGCCTACTTCTTGATACAATGGTTAATATTTGGATGGCTAGTCCACTCTGCAGCACACTTGACAGTCCATGGTCTCTGTAGAGTGATGCAGAAACAGGCCTAACTCAATAAAATGGGAAGACCCTTTTGTTAATAGCAATAACACAGACAATATTTTCTTTTAATTGAGGACGCTGCACCACCATATTTACAAGTTATTGACAGTAGTGTGATGTTACCACTTGGTACAACCTGCCAATCATGTGATTATGGCAATTAACACACTGGTCTGACGTCTGGGTTCTAAAGGCCATGTTTCTGTCTGAAAAGCACTCTGCAGCCTGTGCTTGACCTGTATTTTCACTCAAAAAACGACAGAACTTTGAAAAATAAGACCACTATGTCAATGGCGGATGGGCACATGGCATGAAGCTGTTCTCCACTTCCTTAGTAGGCCAGGAGATGGAGAAGAGTATTATGTTGGTGATCAAAGGCAGAGCAGGGAGGGAGAAATTGTGAGTACTTTTGCTGGTGCGGGTGGTAGGACTACAGCAGACTTTGAAAGCAGGAGCAGAAGGCGTCAGATAGGGGGCACTGAAAGGAGAGACTGAGCAGCCAACCAGGATGCTAAAAAAAACCTAGTTTAAACAATCCTCTTATAATAGGTTTTCAACCAAGTTTACAAAAGTCTTGCATTCTGCTGACATCGTACAAAACAGCTAAAAGTGTACATTGTTGATATTTAGAATACCAGCATGTGTCCATTTTCCATAGTTAGCCTCACCCAACATGCATGGTGCCTACACAAATGTGTTTCTTTTCAGAGGTGACTAGTACTAGTACTGTTCCTGCTAGACCATATTCGGAAAAGTGTATGTATTATTTTGTATACATGTGGCCTTCAGTGTAGATTGAAGTAGCCATTGCCATTTATATACTGGATCGAGCACACCACACAGTGGATTGTATGTTGCCTCTAAAAATACTACTGTTTTTTACCCAACTCCGAGGTATTCATTTCATTAATCTCAGGAGGATGAAAGGTTCAGTCTTCCCTGCAGGATTTCAAGCATGTGATCAGGTTACAGTTTCCTACACGCTATGGAAGGGTTTCACTTTACATATATCTCACATTGAATAGATGGATGGATGGACGGACGGACAGACAGACGTGAATGGACGAAGGAAGGAAGGAAGGAAGGAAGGAAGGAAGGAAGGAAGGAAGGAAGGAAGGAAGGAAGGAAGGAAGGAAGGAAGGAAGGAAGGAAGGAAGGAAGGAAGGAAGGAAGGAAGGAAGGAAGGAAGGAAGGAAGGGAGGGAGGGAGGGAGGGAGGGAGGGAGGGAGGGAGGGAGGGAGGGAGGGAGGGAGGGAGGGAGGGAGGGAGGGAGGGAGGGCAGATGAATGAGCAGATGGATGGATGACCAGACCGATGGACGAATGGATGGACGGACGGACAGACAGACAGTTGCATGAAATGATGTAGCGATGGATAGATGGATGGATGTACTGATGGACGGATGGTAGGACGGATGAATGGATGTGTGTCTTTAAAGGTGTGTAGTGAGGGTGGCTCAGCCCATTCTCCCTGCTACCAACCTCCAATTCTTTTCTCTGCAGCACCCCATCTGAGGCATTGCATGTCTCGTCCTTCTGCTGCACCTTCCCTCTGCCCACTCCTGTCATATTAGCAATATGGTGCTGCAGGGAAGCAGCAACTCTGGCAATCAAGGTTTTTAGGACTGTCAGCCAGCCGCCAGGTGCCAAAGGCCTTAATGCCTGCGAGGGGTACATTCCATAGAATGAAGTGCACTATAGTCCCCTTTAACTTAACTGCCCTCGCTTCACTTTGGGCCTTATGTCAGGTTATCCAGGCACATAAAACCTAGGAATTTTATCCTCATCTTTGGAAGGATATTGTATTGTATAATATTTAGTTTAATCCAGCTTCCAATTTATAGGCTTCTAGGATGCTGTCAGCAGGTCTGAGAGCTATTTGCAAAACCCAATATGAGTCAACATCAGCTCTATTAATGTATTCATTTTTGTTAATTTGGTATTAATGTACCAGACTTTTTTTTAAATCATACAATACTTTATTTGATAGTGAGTGATGTTATTTTGTTTTGGCTCGCTTAGTCCTATACAAGTGGTTTAAAAAAAAACCCATAAATAATCAATACATTAATATCATAAAATATACAAGAATATGTACTAAAGATACAATTGCTTTGCTCAGCAATATTGGTTACATGTCGATACTTGATAACATTCTTTGTCTTATGAAAATAGCTGTAGGTAAAAGACAATTGCAAAACCTAATATGAGTCAATGTCAGCTACATTAATTTAAACAGAGCATGTTGTTACCAAGGTTAGTTTAGCTTTACCAGACTTTTTTAAAATCATGCAATACTTTCTTTTAATTTTATATTGAGTGGTGTAATTGTATTTTGGGGGGTTTGTTCTATAAAAGTGAAAACATGTTTTAAAAAACAATCAATACATTAAACTCATAAAATGTACACGAATATGTACTTAAAATTCAATTACTCAACAATATTGGTTACATGTGGATCCTTACATTGATAGCATCATTTGTCTAATGAAAGGATCTGTAGGTAAAATACATTTCAGACACCAGCAAAGTTAGCGATCACTATCTTGCATTATATAGAAGAAAGCTGGTCTTCACTGCCTACAACACTTATTAGCTGATAATGGAAGAATTTGTCAAGCGGTTTGCTATGTCTTTTGCAGCAGAATAACAAGTGATTATAGGTCTCTATAGAACTACAAACAATCAAGCTGCATGGTTTGTTGCAAGAGGCAGCTGAATCAAGTGTAATTTGGTTATCATAATTCTCCGACTGAGTAGAAGACTGAGAAGACTAGGTTGTTCACTATTAAACGCAGAGTATACATTCTTGAACTTTTTTCTTAGTTTGCACCTTTAAGAGAAAACTCAATTCATCTCTTTGATTAGCTGCTTGAATAATTCTTGTAACAATATATTGGGAGACCAACCTCAGCCTAGGGAGTTCCTTGCCCCCCCCAATTAAAGAAGACCACAATAGATCTTTTATTTGTTTAGATTAGTGAAGCACTATATGACTCATATAGAGCTATGTGGATCCCTCACCCTATGCCAACCATGAGCCAAGAACCAGGCAGGGGTATAGACTGAACATATATTTATTTAAAGTATATGTTGAATAGATCTTTTAATGAGTACACATGCCAACTTCTCTGTGGCACAAAACAAAGCTTCAACACACAAGACCTTTCCTTTTCGTACGAAACAGGCAAATATGACTTGATAAAATTTAGTGTTAAAACAAAGCACAGTTTTGAGTGGAGAAAACGTTACATGGTGTACATGCGGTCCTTTGTTCAATTTCCTGCACACTTGAAAATGCTTGCTGTTTTGAAAACACAGATTTGTGAAAATACATGTGCAAATAGCATCCTGTTTCCTTTTCACCCAAAAGCAGTGCAAAATCGTTCTACTATCAGGGTCACTTACTCAGGAGAGAGTGTATATTGTTCAATGGAAATTGCACTAGTTTCACTTTGCAAAGCACTTCTCCCCAGCACCACAAACCCAGGCACCATTGGTGTGCAGTGCCCCTCTGTTATTTAAAGGCCAGGTCTAGGGAGTGGGCACAGTTTAGACATTTTATTTGGTGACAGTTGGGAATTTCGTTTTGGGATAAAAACACCTTTCACTGAAAGGTAGGGGTTTGGGAAGTGGTATCAGTTTCGTTTCATGACTGTTAGGAAAGATTCCCATTTATGTGAAGTTTTCCCTCCAGTTGTGTACACCCCAACATGTTGCTGCTGTCTAAACATCATAGTCTGACTTTGCCAGTGGAGCACAGCCTTCAGCTGCACTCCACTGGGCTTTCGCTCACATTGTTATGGGGAAACTGATATGCCCTTAAAGACAGTCAGTACTGGGAGACTTTGTTTCCCTTAGTCCTTTCCAATGTTGCAACTTTTCTGTAACATGTTACAAATGCACAATGTACCTTATAGTAGGGGTCTTCCTTTCATTTCCAAAGGCCCTAGGCTGCCTCAAAGGATTTTTCAGGAGAAGTGCAGTTGTGCCTTGGACAGGGCTGGTGGCAGCTTATCTTTTCGCTTTATTTTGACCCTTTCTTGCCATGCAAACCGTGTTTACCAGGGTTGGCACAGGAAGGTGGCCTGGCTCTAAAACAGCCATGCCACGAGGTTCTTTGTCCTGTCCTTTGACCGTCTTGCCCCTTTGCCTTCCCCAGGTCGGGCCGACTCAGGGCAGTCCTTATTTGGGCATGCATTCTCCTACGAAATGGCAAGTTTTTGTGTGCTTCTGCAAGCCTTGTGTGTGTGCTTCCAGGATGTTGGTTGGACTGTCTAGTTCCGATACACATCCTGGGTGCAAGAGAGTCTGGCGTGCTGTGAATGACTGGGACCACCGTGGTCCATGATTGGTCCACTTCTGGTGTGCCTGTATGTGAGCAGATCGCCCATTGGGTCCACTTCATTTTGATGCAAAAGGATATTCTGGATAAGAGAAGGCCCCAAACACCCACACCATGTCGATCTATTGAGTTCTCACTGAATGAAGGATAGGATCCAAGTATCCTGAAACTAAGAATCAGAGTCGAGGAACCTCTGGTGACCCGCTGGAAGGTTTGGCACCCTGAGGCGGCTGTCGTCTGGCTGTAGCCCTCTGCATCTGATCGAACTAGAAGGTCTGCGAAGGTGCTTTGACCCATTGGAATAGTGGAACCAACTATTCTCAGCACCTTCATCAAACCCTGCAAGTAAGCCTTCCCAGAAGTGTCCCTGGGCCAACCAGTGGGCTGACCAGTTTGCGCAGGACCTTTGCTCTGACACTACCGCCGTTTTGAGGAGACCCTTGAAACTTTGTTCATCGCAAGCTGTGTGTTGATGGCACTCTCAGACCAAATTTCGCATACTTGGCATTCCCAGGTCTGGAGTAAAGAGGGAGAGCCCGAACCGGAGTACACTCAGTTACTGTGTCGCCCGCTGTGGTGACGAACTTCGCAGGTGCCTTGCTGCTGTGCCCCTCTGTGCTCTGAATCCTGCTACAGTGAAACCGGCCTGCTCAATCCACCAGGAGTGGAGAAATCGGCACTGTCCTACCAGGGAATCATCGCTGTAACTTTGAGGCTGAAAGCCGCAAAGCCGCACAACTGCTGTGTTTTAACCTGCAACCGAAGTGGCCTTGACTGCTGAAGTTTGGTCTGGAGTGCACGGGGTCGGTGAGTACTTGCAACCCTTACTGGTGGCCCCTAGCGCATCCACCCAATTTTACACATAAGTGTCCCCTGGGGGCCATTCTTCTTTTCACTGATGGCCTGAGCTATCGAACCATTCCTAACTCCTAGAACCTGTTCTGCCTTATTGGGGAGACCCTCCACGAATAGTGGGAACTTATTCTGCATCACCTCACCCACCTTCCTAAGCTGCTGCAGACCCTAAAAGGGACCCCGTTTTCACCCTTCTGCACTATCGCGTGTACCAGCATTTGAAAGTACATTGAGCATTAGGCTCCTCTCTTCGTAGGGACTGGTCTGCCTCTCAGTTAGGACCTGAACGTTGCAGAACTGCCTAAAGTGTATTTGCAGCACTTGCTTCCTTTCCTTTTCAGGTTGTGGACCCATTCTGTGCTCTTTACCCTTTAGGCCACTTGGAATTGTATATATGTATTTTAGTAGGATTGTGTTGGTTTAAAAGTATTACTGTTGATAATTACTGTGTGTTGAAACTCAAAGGCCTTAAATAAATGTACTTCTATTTTTAATATCAATACACCTGTCTGGGAGTGATTTGTAAGTGTCCTTTACTCTGTGTGCTCATTGAGGTCTTTCAGTTACCCTCACCCCTCCTGAGACCTAGTCATGACCACCGCCAATGCTACCTTGATTGGTCTGGCTTGTCCAGAAGGTTACCCTGTTCCAAGAAACTAGGCAGGCCTTCTGAACCTCTGCCCACTGGGTCAGAGTTCATAATTCCATCTTAACAGTAACCAGCACCTTTCTGTTTCAAAAGCAGGGTTTGGGAAGGATGTCAGTTGGGAATTTCGTTTTGTGGCTAGGCACCCCTATTCGTTAAAGAAATCTGTGGTGGACAGGAAAAATAAAAGCACCCAATTACCTTACATGACTATAACATAAGTAGTGCTAGGAAAGGGGGTGGACGTTTTGAACTCTTCCAAACTCCCCCTGTGTCAATCTAATTGGGAGTTAATAAAATTAATATTCAGTCAAATATGCTAAGGGGCTCCACAATCTGCACCGTACCCACTATGAAGGGAAGATTAAGGCAGGCAGATACCCCACACACCTGGTTTCAAATGGATCAATTCTACTTACATTGAATATTTGTTTTTGGGCTCTCTGGGAAGACAACCAGGCTCTTCTGCGGAATCAGCTCGAGTCTGGTCACAGGCTACTTTCAAAGATAGTTCCAGCACCCATCCCTCAGTTGGTTCGCCTTAAGAATCAGGGCCCTGTCAGCGGTGGGCTTCCTCAATTTCTTTCTCCCTGACAAAGTTTAATGTCTCTCAATGTTGAGGCCTCTCCACCAAAGATGGTTTTAGGCAGCTGTCACAGGATGCACCCAGGTGGATTATAGGCAAATCCTCAAAGATATCTAGCAGCTCTCCTTTTTCTCCTTCTCTCTCTTTTCTTGTCCATCCTTTTCTATGCCAAGTTTAAGGCCTCTCAATGTAGGTCTCACCAAGTAAGGTCAGGCAGTTGTCTCATGATTCACGCAGGCGGATTATAGGCAAGTCCTGTAAGATGTTTAGCAGCCCTCCCTCGAAGATGGTTTTTGGCAGGTCTTTCTGTCTTTTCCTTGCCCCCCTCTCTGCATAAAGAAAGTGTTTTTGAATCTTAAGTCCCTCCCACAAAATATTAAGATCAAGAGGTGTCACATTTTTAGCCTTGAATTTCCTTGGACCTCTACAGTTTTCTTTTCCTCCCAAGCTTCGACCCACCCTCCAGGGGGAGTTCCATGATATGATTGAAGTAAAGTGGAGAGGTACACAGCTTCTATCATTGTATTTTTTTTATCTGTCACCTTTTCCAGTCAAAAAGTCCCAACATGGCCCATTTTTGTAATTTATTGCTAAATGCGATGATATATACATATCAATGTTCCCCCACTCATGACTAATCGGTGGAGGTTACTTTCATTTTGGCATGTTATTGCATGGGTGCACAATGGTCTTTTGCCCTTTATGTGAAAACTAACATAGTTGGGAATATGAAATTTCCTAATCAGATTTTTAATTTACTAAGCTATTAGCTCCCCAACTTTCAGATTTCTAACATTTTTGGGGCAGCTAGAAACACTTTTTCTGGGGATATCAAAAATCAAATTCAGATACAAATGGTGTCATCTCCATCGCATTGACAACAGCTTTAAAACCGGAGCCAGCTGTTTAATAATTACAGTCTCAAAGTTATGAATAAAATAACACCTGTAATGTAAGTCAATGACCACATATTTTTTACATATATTTGCAGTTTCGTTTTTTGATTATTGTTCCCATTTTCATGAAAACACGTGGTAGAGCATCTGAAATCTCTGGAATAAATGTTGGTTTAGCCTGCAATAAAAAGCCTGCAATATAAATTATCAATCACTCTGTAGGAGTCCAAAGCTGAGCTTATGGACACTAAAGAGATGGTATCTGTCACCAGATGGTCTGACATCATGAGGCTGTGCTGGCATTTTCCTTTCATCCTTACTATCTTGAGTTAAACACAATTTTGATCTAATAGTTTGGATTTTTAAAAAACATTTTCAGGCCAGCCGGCCCTGTTTGGATCTGGCCCATCGTAAATACCTAGCATGCAAGAGCTTCAAAGAGATCTCCCTTCGAGATGAGGAGCCCAACAGACCTGCCACGGGGGAAGACACTTGCAAATTCTGCCCAGTAACTAGAAGCTTTTGTCTGTCTTGGGTTCATAAGAGATTTACATGTGCATTTACAAGAAAATAGCCTTTTCACTTGGCTACATGTATTTTTGCGGGTGAAGCAATAACTTGCATCTCGCCTTCATTGTTCACTTTATCATCCTTATATGTCCATTCTTAAAAAAATGTTTCCTTGTTGCGAAATGCACATGCCTTTGGACATTGCAGTTTCAGTATTAGATAACCCTGTTTTTCAGGTAACATCAATTTCTTTATTTTTTCTTGGCCTTCAAAGTACCTACAAGGCCCTTTTGATTCAGTGTCCTTCTTTTTGTACAGACAGAAGTAGTTTATTAATGGGGAACAGAAATTAAACCCTGCTGTTCATTTTGTCATTTACCATGTGCATTTTCATTTAAAATGAAGTCAGTTTTCGTGTTCAAAAGTGGGCCTTGTGCTTTATTTTTCGTGATGCAAAGCATTTTGAGGTGTGGTAGCTTCAATAGAAAAATTCTGCTTTTTGTCTCTCAGCCAACACCTACCTCATATTCCCTCTTTGTGGTGTTTAGGCCATAATATGTATTCATTCCTTCAGTGAACTTTTCTAAATCGCGCTGAGCATAAGCAAAAGCATGCTGGAGGTGCTTCCTTAAATTTCAATGTACTCAGGAGTGGTGGACACAGTTATCTGTGTCGGTCCTGAGTTCTATAGAGAAGATGCTGAGGTAATACCATTTCTCGTCCAGTGATAAGCTCAAATGGAGACATTTTAGTTGCAGCAGATGGTGTAGACCTAATAGCAATCAGGACAAGCGGTAATTGAATGTCCCAACTGGATCCATAGTCTGCTACAAACTTCTTTAAGATTCTCACAATTGTCTTGTTGTATCTCTCTACGACCCCGCTTGAATCTCCCACATCTTCGTCATCACCTCACTGGTAATATGACTTCCTCGATCCGACTCAGTACTTTGTGGGATGCCGAAAAAGAAGTGGTTTCACATTAGTGCAGCAGCTGTCTCTGCCTTATAATTCAGGGCAAGAAGAGATTCTACCCACGTTGTCAACAAGCATGTTACAGTCAACAGGTACTTGTTTACTCTAGAGGACCAAATCACTGGCACAATGAAATCGACTTGCAAATCTGACCAAGGCACTGTCATTCCCGTTTTTTGTAGGGGAGCTCTGTGCGTGAGTGAACTGGGTTTGAATTGGGAACACACAAGACACACCCTTAGGTAAATGTTGAGGTCCTTTCCCATGTGAGGCCAGTAGGCAACCTTGTTCAAGATTTCCAATGTCATATAAAAACCCCTATGCCCAACAGTGGCTGCATCATGGGCTTGGTTCAACATCAGGCTTCAGAATGAGGCATATTCCACCCACTGGTCGCACCCAGATAGGACTCTCCACACCAACAAACCGTCTTGGAACCGGAACATCTTGGAAAACTTCATCAAGACCTCTTTACTGGCATAATTTGATTCTGTTAGAAGGAAACTCATGGGGTCTTCGATGTGTCGACAGAATTTCCCAAACATCGGGTCCTCTTTCTGTGCAGTGATCAAATCTGCATCTGGGGTATCCTTACTGCACTGGGTAGTTGAGAGTTCACTGTTGGCACGTGTTTGTGACTGGGTGACAGCAGCGACTTGGATTTCACCCAGCAGGGATTCTGTTTTCATGAAATACCTCTGCAGAGCTCTGTTTTAGCCATCTGGTCAGCCAGGTCATTCCCAGTCTTATCTGGCCCCTCTATTTTGGAATTACCTCTTATTTTCTTCCAATAGATGGTCATCTCAATAGAGGTCACCTGATTATCAATTGACTGGATCAGTTTGCCATGCTTTAAGGGTTTATTGTTGGCAAAAAGCATGCCTCGATCCTTACAATTAATCAGGTGCTACACAAACACATTCCTGACATAATCAGAGTCAGGGATTATGACCAGTTCTTTGAGTTGGTGGTGCACTGCAATGAGGATGGCTTGACAAACGGCCATCAACTCTGCCACCAGACTACTTCTGGGGTCCTATTTCATAACCAGCAGAGGACTCCAGGGTATCATTCACCCAGGCATTCCCAATGACAGCCACTAGCTCTTTTTCCCCGTTATTATCAACATGGTAGAAACACCCATCCACATAAATTGTTGGTATCCCTTGGCACGTGTCCTCTTCATAGACTTTGTTTGGGGAAGTTAAGTATGCCTCCATGTTGTTGTTTGCCATTAGACTTTCGTCGCCAAGACAGTTTTCTTGAGCACAATCATGCAAGTCCGCCAACACTTACGCTAGGGGACTCATCTTGGTTTGGCCACATCTGACCTCCACAGGAAAGCCTTGCACGGACAGAAGCCAGAAAGTTATTCTGGAATTACTCATGTTCCCCACCTGGATTCTGTCACTTTGTAGATATTACAAGGGTTGGCGAGGAGTCTCGACAATTATGTGCTCCCCTGGATGCATAGGCAGTCGTTCTTCAATGCACACACCATTGCCAAGAGTACCTTTTCACAGTTATTGATTTTTTCCTCCACCGAAGACAAAGTTTTGCTCACGTACGAGGTAGCTTTGTTGACCTTGTCATGCTTTTGGTACAATACCACCGTTAGGCAATTATCTGAGAACTTTGTGGTAATTAGGGGTATCACGAGTTTAACACTGCGTCGTAGGTAATTAATTGTTAGGATTCACCCGTTGCTGAAGGCAACACCAAGAAGTTGTACCCCATCCTTATTGCAATATGTTAAACTCAAATACGGTGTTCCCAATTAAGCCCTGAGCCAATTATTTGTGAATGTTTTCTTATTAGTACATTCTGATCCATTAGAGTTCAGTAATAAATCAATAGCTTCCTTTGTTTAATTCAGCAAGAGAACATTTTTTCATTTTGTAATTATTTAATAGTTTACTAGACATTAATTCCAGACAGTCTTGGTTGACACGTGTTTCGGCATTAAGCCTTTCTCAAAAACAGACATAACACATTAATCAATTCAGCTTAATAGAATGCTTCATTGAATTCAAGTTTGTTTTTCCTTCATTTAAAGAGTTAATCCCTGGTCATGCTGCTCATGGAGACAGCTTCCCTTGTATAAGCTTTTCTATCGTTCCAAAAGGAAGCATGCTATTAAGCTGGATTGATTGTTGTGTTATGTCCAGTTTTGAGAAAGGCTTAATGCTGAAACACATGGCAACCAGGACTGTCTGAAATTAATGTCTAGAGGGCATTTTTGAACTATTAAATAATTACAAAATTAAAAAACTTTAAAAAACTTTCTCTTGCTGAATTAAACAAAGGAAGCCATTGATTTATTACTGAACTCTAATGGATGCAAATGTACTAATAAGAAAACATTAACCAATATTTGGCTCAGCGCTTAATTGGGAAGACCGTTTTTGAGTTTAACAATTATCTGAGAACCCTAGTCTCCAAGAAGAGCTCCTTGTTCTTGATGGGGTAAGCCAAACAAGGAGCTTCTTTTCAGTTGTTTAACTGCCTCAGATTGTTCTGGACCACACTCCTACCTGACTCCAGCCTTTAATAAATGGACCAAAGGTTGAATGACTTATGCATAGTCTTCAATGCACATTTGATTATAATTAGTGCGTCCAAGAAGACTTTTTAGTTTCATTAAGGCTTCCACCTTCTTTGCTTGGGGATTGAGACCATCAGGGGTGATCTCATGCCCTAAGAAGTTCACTCGGGTCTTACACCACTGTGCCTTCTGATAGGACAGTTTTGCTTTGGCTTTCTGCAACTGGGTCAGAACAAAGCGGATTTCTGCTATGTGATCCTCCACAGTTGAGCTCTTGATCAGAAGATAATCTACATAGGCCAAGTTTCCCCTTTCGTCCAAATCGCGTATGGCCTTATGGAGAAAGATGTACTCATTGCCGGAGTTTATGTATCCAAAGGGGGTCTGGTCCATGTGTATTGCTGCCTCCCAAAGGTAAAGGCAAGCTTTGTTTGGTCTTCCCTACTGACGGGTACTGTCCAGTAGCTGTTGCTCAAGCCAATAGTGGTTTGCACCTTTTACCCTGGAATCTGTGCCAGCCCTTGATCAATGTAGAGAAGTGGCCATCTTGACAGGTGGAGCCATTTGTTCAACTCCCTCAGGTCTGTGCATAGTCTCCATTGGCCATTAGGTTTTAGTATCCCCAGTACCAGGTTGTTAAAGGTACTATGGATCAGACAAATTATCCCACAGATTCTAAGTTCTTAATAATCACTGGGAGTGACTCCATGGACCAATAGGTAACCGGTATTACTTCACAAATACTGGAGCTCTCTCAGGGTCCGTGGGTATGGTGGATGAATGAATAGATGTGCATATACAATCATATGAGTCCACTGAAAAGGTATCCTGGAATTCCAGGAAGGCCTGTTTCAGCCTTTGTCTTTGCTACTCGGTCTCACAGGCATCAGCAAAATTGATCCATTAATCGACCGTATACTTGAAACTTGAAACCTGGAAAGACTTTGGGCTTGGCAATTTCAGCGGTATCCTCCAGTTGGGTTGGAAGATCTCTTTTAATGGTGTTGACCTGAACAGGAGGTTCCAGGGGTTCAAGGTAGTAGTCCTTGATTCTAAATACTTCCTCATCCCTCCTGATGTCACAAGTCACCTCTTCCACCCAATGAGGGCAGGAAGAGTACACCAAGAAATGTCCCCCTTGTCTAGTAAAGATCTTTTCTGGAGGACTACCCTTGCTGATGTTTAAACAGTTATCTGGTATTGGTTCCATGTTTTAATTACCTAAATCAATAGAATAATGTTGGGCATCAACCGCCATTCCAATAAAGGTGGCTGTGCCCAAAGTGATACTTTTCGGGTCGCTGTTATCTACCAATATTCAAATGGTGTTGTGTTCTAGATCCACTCCAGGTGTCGGATGTTAAGACAAACCTTTGTGTTGGAGATGGGAATTCAAATTTATATAGGCGTTCTGGTGTTTGAGGTTCTGTCCTCGCTTAAGTTTGAGGGGAATTGTGAGTTTTTGCAACTGGACTGGGATGGTGACCTCTTCTCGCACTTGAACTTCAGCCGCATAGGGCAGCAACTGAGCTGATTGGAATGCTGTTTCGGTATCGTCAATGTCCATGGGGTTACCCGCCAGGAGTGGCCAGGCTTTATTATTAACTAAATCAAAATTGATTGCGAATCGGTTGAGTATGTCACTACCCAAGTAAAAGGCATAAAGGACAATTCTCATGACCCAAGGATTATGTTATATGTTTTTGTTGCCAATAGAAATTTTTAAGATACACCTGCAAGGCAGAAAATGTTTGGAAATTGGGGTTTCCAGACCTACTTCCCATGTATCTATCAATTTAAATGTGTGAATGGTATGATCTTTTGGGAGTTTCCAGAATAATCCTTCACTGATGAAGCTTCTTACATTATTCAGGCATACTCTGGCAAGCACAGGCTCCTCTCCCTCATGTATTTGAATGGGGAAAAACAACTGTTCACCCTTTTTCTGAATGTCGATCAGACTTTGAGCTGGTTCTTCATTGTCTTGTTTCACTGAACGTAATGTTTCCCTGATTTTGGAATGGTGTAAAATTTCAGAGTGTTCCTTTCCAGTGTGGAATCCCATTTAAAACTGAGCCCTCAGTATGGACCCCAGATCATCCATCAGTTGCTGGACCTCTCGCTCTGACTGTGAGACTTTTTCTGGTTTGTAGGAAGGTTTCAAATCATATATCTGCTACTCACAAAAGGGGTAACTGTCCCTTTCCCCGAAGTAGCCATACATTTTCATCCTGATTCTCCCTTCTCCCGGGTTCAGGGATCTATTGTCCTGGAAGTGGGGAGAGCGAGGATGATTATTTTGGAAGTTCTGGTTCAGGGGGTATCTGGGGAAAAAGTTCAGGTTGGGAGGTGGAGTGATACTTCTCTCCTGAGGGAAGTTTGGAGGGAAGTTTCCCAGGTCATTACTTACTGGGCTAGGGCCCCCCTGGTCTGGGGGAATGTAAACATACCCCAGAATTGGTTTGGTAACCTTGCACCTAGGGCTTACATAGATGGCTGTAACGCTCACCTGGTATCCACGGGGACGTCATTCAGCCTGTTCTGACCTCATACGACCTCAAACCCTTCCCTGGAGGCAATTTGACTGGAGACTGGGCCTGAAACACAGGATTGGTAGAGTGTAACTCCCTATTGTCTCTGTGTGCTTGAACCCCTTCTTCCCTGGGGTCCAACCCTTCCCTTTGATCGCTCACCTTGTTTTCTTGGATAGTGTGCTCTCTGTCCTGCTTTCAGCACAGGGGCGCGTTGATTGATGCAGGCTCGTTGCTGCCTAGTTACTTCACTGGCAAGAGTCCGACAGGTAAGTATAATGAGTCTTTTGAACAGTTCTCTAACTTCGTTCCTTTCCTTCTTTAGATGATGGCCGGCGTCCGGGGAGGGCGGCGTGCTGCTGAGATGAGTAGCACTGAAGGTGAGTGAGAGCACGATGCGCGATGCACGATGCACCCCTTTCGTATTTGCATTGAACTGAGTTATTTTTCTGTGTCGTTTAGGTGCCGCAACGTTTTCAGCGTGGATGCCGGTTATGAAGAACAAATGCGGTGGGTAAGCGCGGTATGCAGCGTCTCTAGATGTTTCCATGCTAACCTGGAGTGTCTTTTCCCTCTTGCAGATGGATGAGAAGTTCCGGAGACAGAGTTCCCCCAGAGCGGCTGGGATTCAGGTAAGCGTTTGAAGCTCGTACAGTATTTAAAAATAAACTAAGATTTGCAGACTGCTTACTAATGCCTTTTTTCTGTTCTTTTCCCTTTTCCTTAGGAAGCGGCGTGCCGGGATGGGAATGACACCGCTGAAGATGCCCGCAGAACAGAAGGAGCAATGAATGATGGTCAGAAGCGCCGCAAGGTAAGGCTGTTCCTAACAGTGTTTTGTTCTTGCAGGAGCTGAGCGCAGAAGAAAGATGCAGGCCTACTGGAGACCGATCCGAAAACGGTGAGTGTCACGCTGTAGGTGCAGAAAGCACAAAGCATGTTTCTTAGCCTGGGTGTGGCTTAAATAGTCTCTGGGTATCCCAGGTGTCTCTGGGCTGAACCACACCCAAAAGACTAGACCGCACATGCAGTTCTGGGAACCAAAATATGTGGGGGCATCCATCTTGTCCCCATCAATGCACTTCAAGTCCAATCCCCAATGTTATCCTATGGGAGTGAGTGAGTCTGGTGCCACAAGCGCCAAGTATGACTCCAAGTGGGTCTTTGGGGGGATGGAGAGGCCCTTGAGGGCCATGTAGGTGATCGTGGCCTGGCTCCAGCCTGACATCTTGGAGGGCTGGGGACATGAGGGTAGGAATCATGACAATGGCAGGGTCAGGGGGATCATTGTTCTGAATTCCTGCTTGACTACCATTAGATTGGGCGGGGCAGGTGGTCGCTTCTGCCTTCCATTTTGCTTGTTGGCAGGAGGAGTATTTTCGGCCCCTCCCCCATTTCCAGGTCCAAAAGTAGTGGTAGCTGTCCCCATTGCCACCTTAGCAGCAGGTGGTGTGGTAGATGGTTTGGAGGTTCTGGGGGCTGATTTTACTCTCAGTGGACTTCTGGACCTCATAGATCCTGGTGGCTTGTTCAATTACCAAATCCAGGGTCCTGTGCTCATGAAAATCACGCACCAACTGAATCACAATGTATTTAGGGAGTGCATGGCAATAGGTGGTCACAAACTCCCAACTATTGTTGTTCACCCGCCGGGAAGTCTGAGCAAATGCACACTTTAGATCCTGCACAAACTCCCTAGGTGCCTGATCCTCCCCACATTGCAAATAATATGCAGCCTTATGGGCCTCTTGTGGGTTTCTGTGTGTGGAGAAATGCTTCAAATGGCCACCTTATAGGTGGACCATTTATCATGATCCTGTTTATATAATGATCCAGTTTCTTTGCAGGACAGTAAAGAAACAGGAGTACTCAGGTGAGATTGTCCATTTAGCAAATGCTTTACAATTCACATAATTTCTGATCTGAAATGATGACATCATCTGCTCATAAAGTTCGAAGTGCTCCCACACTGAAAACTTGGCATTCTTATGGTATGGGGTCAGGAAGCTCTTTATGGCCTTGATCTGTCTGATTAGGACTTTAACAAAGCCCTTTCCCTGTTTCGCTGTCTTTTTCTTCCTCTGCACATGAGTCCATTCATTTTCTGACTCAGAGCTGCTATTTGGACTCCATTCCCTGTCCTTTAGGCACTCCCTATCTCCATAAGATTGGGAATATCTCCCAGACTCATAAGGTCTGGACTCCTCTCCTCTGGACCACAGTGAACTCTCAGGTTCACTTTCCCTGTGGTCACTTTTAGGCCCAGGATAAAACACTGTTTCATCAGCCCTCCTTCCAGGGAGTCTGGGGAAATCCCCCTTCCCCTGAATGTATGGAGACTTTTAGTATGCCCTTCCTAGACAGAAGCTCTGGCTTTTCTCCTCCAGTGAAGCAGGCGAGGTCGTCTCTTTGTAATCTCATCTTCAGCCAATCTACCTCCGTGATTTTCTTATCATAGGAGTTTTCATGGTCTGAAGCCCTCACACTATTCTTTCTGGTTTCCCAAAACATGTTGGTCTGACCCGCTTCCCTTCTGTGTGGTAGGGGTGAATACTCATCAATATCACACAAGGACTGGCCTTCTGGATCAGTTTGGCTAAGTCTCGGTAAGCCCAACTGCTTCATGTTCCCCTGTTCTTTATCGGTGGCATGCATGAGGTCAGTTCCCATGTGTGCATGGGAAATGGTGGATCTCTGGCCTGAGGTCACTGATGGGAGGGCTGTCTCTTCTTGATCAGAAGGCCCTAACCCATACCCTGATTGGTGAGGGTACCTCAAGGCCTGTTTATATTTTTCAATTAAATTTATAACATTCTCACACCTATTTCTTTCTATCCATATTATCTTTTGGTATTCAGAGAGCTGTTTTTTTAATTCTGAGAGCAAGGCCTGACTAGTCTTGCGCACCCTCCCCTGAGCACCCAATAGGCCCTTCAATTCCCTTACTTCCTCCTGAGATGTTTAATTTTCTCTTTGGGAGTCCAGCATGGGGTCCAGTCATAATGTCGAATACAATAATATCGAAAGTCAAAATGTCGAAAATAAAAATGTCGAAAATAAAAATGTCGAATTACAAAAATGTCGAATTCTTTTCGATTTTTTTTCGAATTAATGTTTAAATAATTAATTAATTAATTATATTTTATAAAACATATTTTTTTAAATGGTTAAAGGTATATCCATGGTGAGTGGGGGGGATGGGGAGGAGGGGGGGGTTGGGGTAGGGGTTTGTGATGGGGTTTTTTAATAATTAATTATTTAATTAATGTTTTATTAAATACTTTTTTAAAAAAAACTAAAGGTATATCCATGGGGGGTGTTGGGGGGGATGGGGAGGAGTGGAGGGTTGGGGTAGGGGTTTGGGATGGGGGGTCTGGGGGGACCCCCCCCAATAAAAAACGTTAGTATATGTGATATTTTATATAGTTATTTTAACATTGGTTTTTCAATTTTTTTTCGACATTTTATTTTCGAATTAATGACTTTTTCTATTATATGTATGTGTTTTCGACATTTTTGAATTCAACATTTTTTTTTCGACATTTTTGTAATTCGACATTATTTTTTCGATATTATGACTATAAACCGTCCAGCATTATGCGTGCATATTCCACACGCTTGTCTTTCAAGAGACTAATCTCTTTCTCTAACATGCCCCTGCAATGTGCTGTCTGTGACAAGTCAGCTTCTGCTTGCTTCACACGCTCCACAAGCTCCATGTTTTCTTGCCTCATTCTGTTCATTTCATGAGAATCTTACTGACCCTTTTCTGCATCCATTTCTTGGTCTTTACTAATTCCTAAATTCTGTTGCTTCAGAATATTTAAATCCTGATTTTGTTTTCAAACTCCTGTTGTGAGTCAACCTCTTTAATGGTTAACTGATTGTTTTCCCTTTCTATGTCCTTGATTTGTTGTTTGAGGGCCACAATGACATTTAAAAAACCTTTATTATGACTAGTCTGGTCATTCAATTTGCATTGGAGGTGACTTACCGTTTCTGCACTCTCTTTGCATGTGTCTTGCAGTGCCATTAATTCTCACTCTGCACTGGCCTGTATGTGGGTGTTTGCCTCATTTTGTAGTTGCTCAATGAGGTTCTGTTGTTTTACTTCAAAAATATGGCTCTGTTGTGCTTTATCGTCTAACTATATGATTTCTTTCTGGGCCTCTTTCAAAATCTCAGTCTGATTCAGCACACAGGCTTCCTATCTGCATCTGCACTTGCTCTTCCACTAACTGCAAGTGGAAATATAAATACGCTGTGAGATGAGCCATTCTGACTCAGTTCTTCACAAGCATTTATGGTCATGTAAAATGCCTCTAATGCTTTGTCTGATATCCCACCTTCAAGCAAATTGTCAGTGCTCACTGAGGTAACCTCTTAGACCATTCCAGTTTGCCAGCTCCTGGCTTCGCCCTCACTGCATTCTCCTCAAATGAATAATTTAGCCAGGAGATGCTTCCTGGCATCACTCATTTCTACGGTAGTCATTTTAAAAGGGTGTTTTGTACCTTTGTAAAACTTTCTTTGCACAAGGGCAAAATCACCCTGTTCCTGCTTGATTCCCACACACAATGCCAAATCAAAAATCAATTCTAATCAATCTGCTTCTTGCATTGGTGCTCTATACAGTCTTATTTTTCTACACATATACACCTCCCTGGAAGTCAGGGGTCAAGTCCTTGCAGTACTTTAACAAAGCAAAAACAACTTTCTATCCACCTCAATGCAATTCCACAATAGTCTGTCACAGTGCACTTGTCATGAGTCAAAGGACAATAAGCAAATCCCGGACAAGCCCCCACTTTGTAACAATATATTGGGAGGCCAGCTGAACATAGGGAGTTCCTTCCCCCAATTAAACAAGACCACATTAGATCATTTATTTGTTTAGATTAATTAAGCACTATCTAGGACTCATACAGAGCCACATGGATTCCTCCTATTGTGCCAACCATAAGCAAAGAACCATGCAGGGCTATCGACCAAATATATATTTATTTAAAGTACATGTCTAATAGATCTTTTCATTAGTACACATGCCACCTTCTCTGAGGCACAAAACAAAACTTTAACACACAATGGGCCTCATTACGACCCTGGCGCTAATGGGTTAACGTCGCCGTAAAAGGCTGCGGCGCCGTTAACCCATAAGCGCCTGATTACGAGGTCCCTTTGCGAGACCCGGCCTTAACGGCTGGTCTACACCAGCTGTTAAAGTAGGGACCCGCAAAGGGACCTTGGTGCTAAGTACGGTACTGCAATTTGCAGTACCGTACTTAGCGCCTTCCCCATTCCCATTGAGCCCTATGGGGCAAAAATGGGAATGGGGAAAGGCCATGGAGGAAGGGAGAATTACTGCCCCGCCAACCTTGTAATGGGGTGGTAATTCCCCCTTTCTCCATTGCGGAGTCGGTAAATTACCGGCATGGACCATGGTGCTATTAGCACCATGGTTTTCCGCCTGGGTCGTAATGAAGCCCAATGACCTTTCCTTTTCATAAGAAACAGGCAAATAGAACGTGATAAAATTTAGAGTGAAAACAAAGAACAGTTTTGACTGGAGAACACATTGTACATGCAGTCCTTTGTTTAATTTACTGCACCCTTGAACATGCTTGCAGTTTTGAAAACACATATTTGTGAAAATGCATGTGGCAAATAACACCCTGTTTCCTTTTTTTACCCAAAAGCAATATAAAATAGTTCTGCTATCACGGTCACTTACTCTCGGGAGAGAGTGTATATTGTTCAATGGAAATTACACTAGTTTCACTTTGAAAAGTACTTCTCCCCCAGGACCAAAAACCCAGGCATCAGTGATATGCGGCACCCTTCTGTTTAAATGCCAGGTCTAGGGAGAGAAGACAGTTTAGGAATTTAGTTTTGGCCAAGGAGACCCCATTGTTTAAATGCAATGTTTAATGAATGGTGACAATTGGGGATCTCATTTTGTGGCAAAAACACCTTTTTGTTTAAATACAATGTTAAGGAGTGGTGACAATTGGGAATCTTTTGTTTTGTGGCAAAAACACATTTCATTGAAAGGCAGCGTTTTGGGAAGTGGTATCCGTTAGGAATTTCTTTTTGTGACCAGCACCTTTCTGTTTTAAAGGTAAGGTTTGAGAAGGATGTCAGTTGTTTTGGGGCTAGGACACCACTGCTCTTTAGAGAAATTTGGGGTGGAAAGGAAAAATGAAGGTACCCAATTACATTAACTGACTATAACATAAGTCCAGCTAGGAAATAGGGTGGAAGTTTTGAACTCTTCCAAGCTCCCCCCTGCATCAAGCTAATTGGGAGTTAATTAAATAAATATTTAGTCAAACATGCTAAAGGTCTACACCAGGGGTGCACAACTGATTTTGACAGAGGGCCGAAAATACCTTACATGATGGCTATAGTGGGCCGAAAAGTAAATGTGGGCGGGGCGGTAGGCGGGGTGTGGCAGGAGGCTTTTTCAACGCCCAATTTGTATTAAACACATGGAAAAAGAATATGTTTTTGAGGGATAACGATTTTTATTTGTATTTCTAACTTACATTTTGTACTACACATTTTCCATTGTTATCATTTATTTCTATTTAGTTATTGTATATCGTCTGTTTAATTAAATTGTATATATTTTATTGACCCTTGATTGGACATTCCATTAGTTTGGACTGCTATACTTTTCTGTTTGGGTTGCCGAAGAGGAGTATGGCCTTCGTTGAGTCAGGTCTCCTCAAAGAGCAAAGGGTGTACATCTCCTAACTGTGCCTGTTTTAGCTTTATTATTGGGTTCACTCTTGGAGTGCAACACTATGCCCCATGGCCCCCACCTGCAACCAAACACTATTCCCCATGGCCCCCACCCCTCAAGCAAACACCATGCCCCATGGCTCACAGTCCTCAACCAAACAATATGCCCCATGACACCCACCCCTCATGCAAACACTATGCCCCATGGCCCCCACCCACAACCAAACACTATGCCCATGGCCCCCACCACTCAAGCAAACACTATGCCCCATGGCTCCCACCCCCAACCAAACACTATGCCCCATGGCCCCCACCCCCAAAGCAAACACTATGCCCCATGGCCCCCTCACCCTCAACCAAACACTATGCCCCATGGCCCCCTCACCCCCAACCAAACACTATGCCCCATGGCTCCCACTCCCAACCAAACACTATGCCCCGTGGCCCCCTCACCCCCAACCAAACACTATGCCCCATGTCCCTCACCCCCAACCAAACACTATGCCCCATGGCCCCCTTACCCCCAACCAAACACTATGCCCCATGGCTCCCACTCCCAACCAAACACTATGCCCCATGGCCCCCACCCCACAAGCAAACACTATGCCCCATGTCCCTCACCCCAACCAAACACTATGTCCCATGTCCCTCACCCCCAACCAAACACTATGCCCCATGGCCCCCTCACCCCCAACCAAACACTATGCCCCATGGCCCCCTCACCCCCAACCAAACACTATACCCCATAGTCCCCTCACCCCCAACCAAGCACTATGCCACATGGCTCCCACCCCCAACATTTTTCCTTTTTTAAAATGCACATGCCTCTTGACATTAGAGTTTCAGTGTTAGATAATCCTGCTGTTCAGGTAACATCAATTTCTTTATTTCTTCTTGGCCTTCTAAGTACATGCAAGGCCATTTTGAGTCAGTGGGCCTCATTACGAGAATGGAGGTAATGAAAATAGGAAGGTGGAATGGTATTACGTTCATCGTTAACGGGTCCAGGCCATTACGACCTAACAACCCGTCAATACCGCCACCGCCCGTACCGTGCCCCTTCATACCGGCTCGTGCATGTACACGCGTCCCTTCGTGGAGTAAATATCGGGATGCCGGTAATTGGAGGACATCACAACTCATGCGGGCATGCAATTACCGGCATCCCGAAGGTGGTAATTAGGTCCTGCACGATGGCAGCAATAGAGGCATCGCGGACCACCCGTAAACAGCAACCTGCAGTCAAGGCAACTGCCACAGGTGCACACAATCACCACAGGTGGAGTCAATGCAGCCTGTCCCAGCATAAAAGGAGTACACCCACACACTACACCCCTTCCCACACCAAAATGATACCACTAGCTGTTGCAATCATGGGCTGGAGGACATGCCTGTACTACTACAACTACAGCAACAACAGCAACTACAACAACAACTACAGCAGCAACAACAGGCAGTACAGAGGAGACGCAGGAGGAGAAGGAGGGTGAGACAGGCCCAGCAATTACCACCAGTGCAGCCAGTAGTCCCCCGTAGGCAGCCACCAATCCGTCGCATCAGACCCAGTCCATTCAATCTAACCCCTGAGCAGATCCACACCCTGTACCGGTTGGACCGGGCCACCATCACCACCATAGTGGACATGATACATGATGACATTATCAGCCTCATTGAAATTCGCACTGCCATCCCCCCGCTACTAAAGGTGGTGTCTGTGCTCCGCTTCCTGGCCACAGGCACCTACCAGCACACAGTGGGCCAGCTGCATGGTATATCACAACCACTCTTTTTACGCATGCTGACCCAAGTGCTTGATGCCCTCCTGAAGCATGGTAGCACCCACATATCCCTACCATGGACTGCCCAAGAGATTGCCAACACTAAAGTAGGCTTCCATGCACTGGCAGGCATGCCCAATTGCGCTGGTGAGCTTGACTGCACCCATGTTGAATTGGTAGTCCCTCATGCCATAGAGGCGGTGTACCGCAATCGCAAGCAATACCACTCCATCAATGTGCAGATGGTATGTGCCTCCAGCAAGATCATCACACATTGTTGTGCCCGATATCCCGGATCCACACATGATTCCATGGTGCTGCGTAACTCCACGCTACCATGTCACATGGATCGACATACTAGACGACGTGACTGGCTGCTTGGTGAGTTGCCTGACTGGTCCATCACAGTGCATCAGGGTTGTGATGTGGTGGGATGCATACTCCACCTGGGTGGGAATGGTGGGGGGGATACATTCTCCACCTGGGTGGGAATGGTGGGGGGTGATGCATATTCCACCTGGGTGAGACTGGTGGGGGGGTGCATAATCCACCTGGGTGGGAATGGTGGGGGGGATACATACTCCACCTGGGTGGGAATGGGGGGATACATACTCCACCTGGGTGGGAATGGGGGGATGCATACACCACCTGGGTGGGAATGGGGGGGATGCATACTCCACCTGGGTGGGAATGGGAGGATGCATACACCACCTGGGTGGGAATGGGCGGTGAGTGGACCATGCACTCAGAGCTAAACACTTCTGACCTGAACCTCCCAACCCGAACATGACACATCACTGACACACATTCGACCAATGCCGTACATCAATGACAACATGTAAGATGCCCAACCAGGCCACCATGGGTCTGTCAAGCGATGTATGACTGAACATGATTACAACTGTGCCAATGTGGCCAGTGTGATTAGGCACAGTGTAGCATACACTGCAATCATGGGTGGCAAGACATTGTTCCGCATCCACAGTACATCCGTATCAGCATGCAAGTAAACACCCTGCATCATCTGTACAACGCCATCCAGACTAGCATACCATATTGCAGGACACAATGCATCCAAATAATCTCAGTGCATACGTACAGGGACACGTGCATGTCAACAGCAAATAGCTGCGGCCATAGCTGTGAATGCTGAAGGTGGCAGCTCAGAATGACTCACACAGACCTCTATGTACTCCCATGCAGGTGATGGAGGATATCCCTTGAAGCCGTGGCTACTCACCCCGTGCGGAACCCGCGTAACAGCCATGAAGAGGAGTACAATCAGGTACATATCCGTACCCGTGTTGTGATTGAGCTGACCTTTGGCCGGTTGAAGGTGCGATTCCGCTGCCTAAGCAGATCTGGTGGATCACTCCTTTATAGGCCTGAGAAGGTGGCAAGGATCACCATGGCCTGTGTCATGCTGCACAACATGTGCGTCCGGAGAAATGTACCACTGCCACCGGACATTGACATGCATGCACCAGGTGAGGATGATGAGGATGAAGATGGAAGAG
Source organism: Ambystoma mexicanum (assembly GCF_040938575.1). Taxonomy (NCBI): domain Eukaryota; kingdom Metazoa; phylum Chordata; class Amphibia; order Caudata; family Ambystomatidae; genus Ambystoma; species Ambystoma mexicanum. The sequence continues at coordinate 233,226,701 of NC_090939.1, read as the reverse complement.
AAGCAGCACCCCTGCCAGTACGTGATGCACAAGATGGACGTGCTGTACCCCAGTCACTGATTGACAAATACTTATGACTCACAGGGACGTTGATGGATATGTGTCACTACTACACTGAACACTGGGTCCATGTGGACATGCACACAGGGAATGTGGGGAGGTGAGCACTGTGCACTGACATGAATGAAATGAAAAAATGAACAATGTCCAGGCATTGAATGATTTTGTACACAACAGGTGTATTAATATGAACTACAGAAAATTGCTACCCCCCCACTACACCAAAACACCCCATACCCCCAATGAACACCCCATACCCCCAATGAAAACCCCACACCCCCCAATGAACACCCCATACCCCCAATTAACACCACCGACACCATGTAACCCACTACCATTATTGTCCAACACTATTTTCGTCCTTTCTTGCTCTCCGGGGACAGCATTTCTGATTGCCTCGCACTCTGCCTTGTCTGACGCACAGGCTGGAGGGTGCAGAGGAAGCGGCTGTGGAGGATGTGGGTGTGGTGGATGGGGTGGTTGCCGCAGTGATTACCACGGCTGGCACGGGTTGTTGCTCCTGCATGTGCAGCAGGATTGAGGTCAGGACCTGCATGGCGCCCCCAGACTGTCTTGCATCATCACCGCCGATGCATTGATGACGGCAGTGTTCCCCACTATGGCCTGCGCTATCTCCTGCCTGGTGTCCTCACCCTCCGCAACATATTGCCGTACAAGCTCCAGCATTAAGTCCTGTCTTGCCTCCACCCTTGCTAGCCGTGCCTCAAGCTTGGTGGGACCAGCAGTGGTTGAGGGTGCTGCGACCGGGCGCGCATTGGCAGGACTTGCCTCGGGGTGGTGGAGAGGTCTGAGCTGTGGAGGGCAGGATCCGCGATGGTGCTGGTGGGTGTGTCCTGAGTGTGGGGTTGGGTGGTGGACAGGGGGCTTGGGGAGTGTGGACATGACACTTGTATCAGCCCTTCCTCGTCCACATATTCCTCTGCTCTGACTTCAATGTCGCTCTGTGGGGCAGTGGCAGCTGTCTCGCCCACAGAACTGGTTTCTGACGAATGGGTGCCACTGGCCTCGCCTTTGCTGGTGTTGCCCGCTCTGTTGTTCTGGTGTCTGGCTTAGCTGTGGGGCCCTCATGTGTGGCCATTGCCTGGGCACTCGGCCTGGGTTTTGGTGTGGCCTGCGAGGCTGCCCCCGAGGTGGTTTTGCCTGTGGCTGTAGTCTTGGGCCGGGACATGGATGCTCTTGTGGGTGTTGCCTCACTTGCATCTTCTCCATCGGTGCTGGGGGGTAGAGGAGATGTAGTGCATCAGTGATGGAGTTACATGCAAGATGCATTATATGGTGCTGTGGAAAATTTCATTTATCATGCATTCATGTCTTCCAGGTGTGTCACACAGGGTAGCTTGAAGGGGGCATTTTGGAATTTGCCGTGACGTCTCAATTCAGGAATGCTGCATCGCAGGTGGCATGCCGTTGTTTTGGGGTTAGTGTGATGTATTACATGGGCACGGTCCGTTTGTGTTGGCTGTCTGTTGGTAATGGGATTGACACTCAGCATGCATTTCAGTGTGGCAGGGTTTGGGCCTCCATCTGGACATGGATATGTTGATGTGTTTGTTGGGACATGCATTGCCTTGCCTAGACTCTATTCCAGATCACTTGTGCTACGTAATGGTTTCCCCTACTGGGGTCTGCAGGGTCACTCACCTCCATCTCCAGATGTTGCAGCACCCGTCTCCATCTCCACCGAAGCCCTCGATGGACTCCATCTGTATGAAGGTACTGCACGTCTCCTCCCAGCACATTAGTTGTGTGGGTGAGTGGGCACCCCCACCTGTGGCCATGGCCTCCCTCCTATTGCTGGCCAGGATGTTCCGTAACCTAAGGCGGAGGTTGTCCCACCGTTTCTTACAGTCTTTGACTATCCGTGGGGCGGTGCCGACCACAGAAAGCTTGTGGGCTACCTCCTCCCAAATCTCCTTTTTTTCTCTGCTGCACCTCCCTTTTGAGGTTGTGCTGGTTAATCTCCTCAGCATGGGCAGCAAGGGTGTCCGCCAACATGTTGAGTTCTTCGTCCGAAAAACGCTTCTTGAACAGACGGGGTTTGCTTTTCTGGTAGCCTTTGACATTTTCAGTAGATAGGCCACCGGTGCATTTCCCGTTCCGACGCGATGATGTTACTTCCAGGTCCGGTATTACGAGCCCGGTATTAGCATGATGTTATTACCGGGTCGGTATTAAGGGGTGCCTCCTAGGCGGAGGCGGTATCGGCAGGTCCCGTGATGGCGCTATCGGGGGGTTGGAGGGCCTTTAGCGCCATGGCGGTATGGCCATTACCGGCATGGGGGTTCGCACGTGCTCTCACACTCGTAATCACCCGCTATTAGCGGCGTCAAACGAGCACGGACCCGCTAGTTCCTCCATGCCAGTAATGACCCTATTTTTACTGCACTTCTCGTAATGAGGCCCAGTGTCTTTCTTTTTCTATAGTAGTAGTTTATTAATGGGGCAACATAAATTAAACCCTCTGTTCATTTTGTCATTTACCATGTTCATTTTCATTTAAAATCAAGTCAGTTTCTGTGTTGAAAAGTGGGACTTATGCTCTTTATTTCTCGTGATGCACAGCATTTTGAGGTGTGGCAGTTTGAATGAAAATGTTTCTTTTTGTCTCTCAGCCAACACTGTGATGTGCCTTTTCCTTATGCAATCTGATTTTGCTTTCCAGCACACTCCGTGTTTCAACTGCAGAAAATACCAGTATTTGGATTTTCTATGCACTTTAGCCGTACTAAAGTTTTAAGACCGGCGTTTCATTCAACAGGGTGCATTGCCATACGTACAATGTATTTAAACTTAGAGGCCTAACCGGGCCTTTGTTTTCATGCGTTGGGGCTATCATTAAACCCCACATTCTAAATTGGATCACTCTTAGCTATGGAATGGAAGTCATATTATTAGAATAATCCCAGACCTCTAGCACACTAAATTAAGTATTCATTTGCACTGCTCAGCTGTGTTTAGATTAATCCAGATTCCAATTTATAGGATGGTAGAATTCTGCCAGTAGATCTGAGAGACAATTCTATGACAAGACTGGAGGCGAGCATTATGCTTCATCTTCATTTATTTCTACTCTTCAGCAGTTCAACAAAACACATATAAACCATGAAAAGTGTAGAACAAACTTTTCTTTTTTTTTTTTTTTTTAAAAACTACAACATCCCTGAGTCTCTGTATGCCCTTTCCACCAGTCACAACCCACTTCCTGTGCTTGGACTCCTCCTCTTCTTTTACTGCTCTTCAAGCAGATAAGTACAATTTCTTCCCTCTCCGGATGTCAGTGAATGTATTGACTGGGTTTGAGTGGGAGACTAATATTAAGGATAGGCAAGGCACGGTATGTGTGTGAAAGAGAGGAGACGCTTACACAGCATGTGAAAAAAAAATGCTTATATACATAGTAATTGTAGTAGTTTTCATAATGTTATGCGCGTAGTTATTGAACAGGCGACGCGTTAGCATAGACGTTTGGGCGCTCGTAACGGCGCGAGGATTACGCGGGAGAATCCCCGAAGTGTCTCTCAGGCAGGAGTTTGTTCGCGAGGCGGGCGGCCCCGTGTCGTAATATCGGCACGCCGGGGGTTCAGCCAGCCTCGCGAACCACACAGCACAGGCCGCGCCGGCGTCCGAGAGCAGGCCCCCACCCTCGCGTAGTCAGAGCCGGCCCCCGCGAGGCACATAGCGCGGCCAGAGTGCTCCCCAGGCAGCCCCCACCCGCGAGCCGAGTGGAGAACACAACGCTCTTAAGCGTTAGCCCCCACCCGCGGGTGGGAGGAGTTAGACGCGTATGACACGCGTTTCAAGACGCCGCATTGATGCGCCACACCGGCAGCAGTACGCTCGTGCGAGCAGGACGTTATTATTGATATCAATTAAGAAGCTTTTTCATGATACAGCGGTCATAACGATCGCGAGCGCCGTGTTCCGAGGGAGCACATAGAGGGACAGCAGTCCACGTGATAAGGAGCTGCAGAGGACAGGAGTCGGCAGAGCTCTTACACTGCTAGTTAGCAGAGGATTGGCGCGGCAGAGAAGAGGGCTTCACAGGAGCCACAAAGTGATTAAGGTGCAGCCACTGAATAAAAAAAACATTTTAAAAAAGAGAGTGCAAAGAAGTAAAACGACTTTACTGACTCTGAATCATCATGAAGGGGCAGTGGGCGTGCTAAGACAACTGGTTCAGGTATTTTAGGCACAAGCACACCAGAAATGTCAGAATTTGAGTGGAGCGAGGAGGAGCAGTCTCAGGACCTCGCTGCCAGCTTTAAGAAAGTGCTGGGAAGCTCCCTTATTGATGCAGTGGCAGAGGGCATCAGACCCCTACAGGAGAGGCTGGAGACGCTGGAGGCTATGCTTTCGCAGCCTAGTAGCAGCACCAAAGACTGGAAGCGCACGCCCACAGATCCCTTGAAAGAGGGACACAAGGGGAGTATACTAGCCCTCAAAAGGAAATCCTCTGACGACCCCCGGGGCTCTTTGGAAGGGGCAGAAGATAAGGCCCCAGAGGTGCCTGACGCGTTTGCGAAGCTGAAAGAAGCGTATCTGCAACGGCAGGCGGTGCCACACCCCATGACCCCCGCTCCAGGGGATGAAAATATAGGAGAAGACCCTGACTCGGCAGATGAGAAGTTTGACGATCAGGCCTCGCAAGAAGACGAGGAGGTAGAGGAAGAAGACTGGGCGAAACCCAGTGGGGGCAAGAGAGCTCGAAAGGAGAAGCACCGCCTGGAGCCACAGGAGGATATGTTTGACCCAGATAGTATACGGAATCCGAGGTCCACCGAGTGGCAACCGTCCCCCCGAGTAGTACAATATATGGCAGCAAGATTACGCAAGCCTCTAGACAAGCAGTTGAGACAACGACTGCGGGCAGAGTGCCCGCGTCCAGATCTTCCGGGAAAAGTAGCGGAAGCCCCCGAGCTCAATCCGAAGATGCTGACATTCGTGTCAAAAACAAGTAAAGATCCACGCAAGGGTATTGACAGGTCCTGGAAAAGCTGCCAGGAAAAAGTATTAGACTTAGCAGGCCCTCTCGCAAAAATCATGGACCTGGCGGAGAGAGCAAGGGACACGGGGGAAGAAGTTGACCCCGAAGCCCTTGCGGGATGGGCGCAGAGAGCAGTCTGTCTTCTTGGGAATGCAAATTGTGCCATTGCTTCGGAGAGAAGGAAGGGCCTCTTACTCAAAATAGATTCAAAGCTCAGCGATCTCTCATTGTATGAAGCGGGAGAAGGAGCCCAGGGCCTCCTGTTTGGGAAGACTTTTGGGAAGGAGATGGGCCGATTCGTTGGGACATAGGCTTCTCTCGAGAAGCCCCAAGCATCGATCCGCAAAATATTCCCGAGTAGAGTTTTTGGAGGGACCGGCCGCTACAGAGGCCGTGCAGCCGGTCGCAATCAAGGAGGGAGGAGGCCTCAGAACCCCAGGGCACAATACTAGGAGAACAAGAGTCAGGATACATTCTTCCCGTCCAGAGGGAGATTCCCGAGAGGCCGGAGGTCCAGAGGATCAGGACAAGGTGAAGGGTTTACACCAGGTGAGAGCGGTTCAGTATCCTCGGGTAAGGGGGAGGACGCGCATGTTTTTAGAGAGTTGGCTCAAGCTTTCAGGCGATTCCTGGATATTGCAGACCGTCAGAGGTCTGCGACTAGATTTCATAGAGACGCCAATTCAGCGGAACAGGCCACAGAGTCAGAGGCTAGCGCAAGCGGAACAAGCACTCCTAGACAGTGAGATAGCGCAAGTAGTTCGCAAGCAGACGATAGAGAGATGCGAGACGACACCCAAGTTTGTGAGCAATATGTTCCTGGTGCACAGGAAAGAGAAAGTACGCCCGGTTATAAATCTCAAAGAGCTGAACGGTTGGATCATATATCGCCACTTCAAGATGGAGGGCATACATCAGCTCAGGGACTCCCTAAGAGAAGCAGACTGGCTGACGCGTCTAGATCTAAAGGATGCGTACCTCACAGTCCCTGTACTCAAGGAGTACAGACCATACCTAGCTTTCCGCTGGCACGGACAGTTCTGGCAATTCAAGACAATGCCATTCGGACTTGCTTCGGCTCCATGGGCATTTACGAAGCTGATGAAACCAGTAGCAGCAGCGATCAGAGAGAAGGGCGTCAGACTGATCATTTATCTGGACGACCTTTTACTCCTACCAGAAGATCGAGAAGTGCTGGTATACCAAACGAGATGGGTACAAGACCTTCTAGTCTCTCTAGGATTTCTGGTGAACACAGAGAAATCGAATACCATACCAGCTCAGAGGTTAGACTTTCTGGGGTTTGTACTAGACACAAAGAAAGCGACCCTGGAGCTGCCAGCTCGAAAGATGAAAGACATAAAGAGGGAGATCAGATCATGCCTAGAGAGACAACTGATATCTCTCAGGACATTGGCAAGGATAGTTGGGCTATTAGCAGCATCTATTCAGGCCATATTCCCAGGGCTCCTGCACTATCGGGCACTTCAGAGGTTGAAGATAAAACATCTACAGCAGGGTCTGAGGTATCGCCAACAGGTACCTCTAGATCAAGACTCCATTACAGAACTAGAGTGGTGGTTAAAGAATATGGACGCCTGGAATGGGCGAGCCATATTCGGAGACAAGCCAGATCTGATAATAGAATCAGACGCCAGCCGGAAGGGCTGGGGGGCCAGATGTGGGACCCTACAGACCGGGGGCAAATGGAGCGAAGCGGAGCTCCGTCTTCACATAAACTGCCTGGAGCTTATGGCATGATCTTTCGCGATCAAGGCCTTCACAAGAGGAAGAGTGAAATCTTGTGTGCTGCTGAAGATGGACAACATTTCAGCAGTAAGGTACATAAACCACCTAGGCGGCACGAGGTCCAAGATGCTAGCGAAGGACTTCTATCATTTTTGCCTACAGTCAGAGACGTCAGTGATGGCAGAGTACCTGCCAGGCGCACTGAATGTAGTAGCAGACTGGAACTCTCGTTACTTGACAGACTCCAGCGATTGGAGACTGGAGCCAGCAGTGTTTCAGAGGCTGGGCAGGAGATGGGGACCACTACGTATGGACCTTTTCGCCTCTCGGCTCAATGCTCAGACGAGCCTCTATTACAGGTGGAGGCTGGATCCGGAAGCTCAAGGAACAGATGCGTTCCTGCAGGAGTGGGCAGGAGGTCCGCATTACGCTTTTCCCCCCTTCGCGATGTTGAGCAGAGTTCTAGCGAAGTGTCGCAGGGAGAGAGCGGAACTGGTGTTGGTTGCACCATTGTGGAAGTCACAAGTGTGGTTTCCAACGCTAATGGAGCTAGTAGCGGACGTTCCCAGAGTCCTCCCCGAAGGAGAGCGATTGATCACGGACCCAGCTGGGTTGTGTCATCCTCTGAGAGTGAGAGGGACACTCCCACTAGTCGCGTGCAGGATATCAGGAGACGCTGGGCCCTGCCAGGAATTTCGGCGCAGGCAGCTCAGCTTAGCGCAGAATCCTGGGCTCCTTCCACTAGGAGGAGCTACGACACAGCTTGGGCAAAATGGACAAGCTGGTGCAAGAACAGAGGTGTTCATCCCGTTTCAGCATCTGTAGTGGAAATTCTAAATTTCTTAGCGAACTTACTGCAGAACGGAAGAGCTTTCCGTACGATAGGAGTATACAGATCAGCTATATCGGCGGGACATACGCCAATAGAAGGAGTACCAGCAGGAGAGCATCCCGCGGTAGTGAGGCTCGTCAGAGGAGCGAGATTCAGAGTGCCACCAGTGCCCAGATATAATACAACATGGGACGTGGCGGCAGTATTACGATTATTATCAGATTGGCCAACAGATAAATACCTTTCCCTTAAACAACCATCTGGTAAACTAGCTATGCTATTATGTCTAATTTCATGCAAACGAGTGTCAGACGTTAAAGCTCTAGAGATTAACAGGCGATCTTTCGGACCGGAAGGAGTCACATTCTCCATAGTCAGGAGAACTAAGACAGGCACCTCCACAGTGCATTATCCTTATTTTCCAAATAATTCAAAATGGTGCATAGCACGATGTATTAAAGAATACGAGAACAGAACAGCAGAAAATAGAGCAGCTAATACTACCCAGTTGTTAATAGCGCGCAGGAAAGCCTATCACGCAGTGGCATCAGCTACCATAGCTAGATGGGTAAAAGAGGTCATGCATGCAGCTGGTGTGAATGTGGACACGTATGGAGCTCATTCGGTGAGAGGTGCAATGGCATCGTCAGCGGCGAGAGCGGGAGTGCCCTTGAGTGAAATAATGCTAGCAGCAGACTGGTCAGGCGATCGTACATTTAAAGAGTTTTACTTTAAGCCAACAGAGAGTTTGGCTAGTACAGTGTTCGGGAAGCTTTGAACAAGCATAATGCTCGCCTCCAGTCTTGTCATAGAATGTAGATTACCCCTGCTATCTGCGCAGGGACTATTAATTCTATTAAAGACTAAGGAGGCGAGCATTAAATTCCCTCCCGAGTAATGTACTATATAAAATGTCGATGCATTATATGAGTGAGTACACTACATACGCACCACCCTAAGATTTCCTATTCTGTTTTCATAGGGGAAGATCAGAAGAATAGCTGAAGACAGTGTCGTAGCTGAGAGTATCAGGAGACCGGGAGTGCTCCGGCAGTTGAGTTTAAAGTTCAGAAGAGCCTTCACACCGTTGGCGAGGATCAGTTAATGGACTTGAGCAACTATCAGAGCGAGTAAAAGCAGAGGAGGAGTCCAAGCACAGGAAGTGGGTTGTGACTGGTGGAAAGGGCATGGACTACAGAGACTCAGGGATGTTGTAGTTTTTAAAAAAAAAAAAAAAAAGTTTGTTCTACACTTTTCATGGTTTATATGTGTTTTGTTGAACTGCTGAAGAGTAGAAATAAATGAAGATGAAGCATAATGCTCGCCTCCTTAGTCTTTAATAGAATTAATACTCCCTGCGCAGATAGCAGGGGTAATCTACATTGGAAATCTAATATAAGTCAACATGAGCGGCATTCATTTAAATAGAGCACATGGTTGCAAAGGGGAATTCAGCTTTAGCAGACTGTTTTTAAATCATACCATAGTTTCTTTTACTGTAAATTATTATATTAACAGAGTTAACAGTGCTGATAGAAATTGATATGATATAAAGATGTTCACCAGATGCCAAATGAGCACTTAATAACAAAACCAACATTTTTCTTCATGCGCACATTTGAAGTGACATGATACCTTTGTATCTGAAATGTCTGTGATTTACATTACATTTCAGCTGGCATTATGTCTGTAGACAAAATATGGAACTGAGACTGCCTTGCTAGTAGTACAGGATGAATTGCTAAAGGCTGCGGACCAAGGGGAGCTTACCCTACTGGTTATGTTAGACTTGTCTGCAGCCTTTGATACAGTAAATCATCAAATCCTTCTGGAACGACTACAGGAGGTAGGAAGAGTATCTGATTTAGCATTGAAATGGTTTAGGTCCTTTCTGACCAACCGTCAACAGCGGGTGAGAATGGGGGAGTTCCTGTCGGACCTTATTTGCTTGAACTGTGGGATTCCACAGGGATCCTCCCTGTCCCCACTGTTGTTCAATTTGTATATTCGGCCATTACCTGAAATTCTGAGACGCTATGGGCTGAATTTTCATTCATATGCCGATGACACCCAGATCTTCATACGACTTGGCAAATTTCAGGAGGCGTTTAACAAACTAGGGCTTTGCCTGGAAGAAATAGGCAGCTGGATGTCCAAGAATTATTTGCAACTCAATGCTGCTAAAACTGAATTAACTCTATTTGGACCTACAAACCGGTTGTCAGCAGCCAAGAAGCTGCCTATTCCATTACTCTTGGGCAAGAGTCTTAAATTTGTATCCAAAGTAAAAAATCTGGGTTGTATGTGGCAAGAAGACCTGGGCTGTGAAGCTCAGGTGGGAGCCAAGACTAAAGCAGTACATTTTGTCCTCCGAATGCTACGTCAAGCACTCCCCTATATACCAACCAAAGATCATGCATCTGTGGTAGGAGCTTTAACTAGTGCCCACTTAGACTATTGCAATAGTCAATTGTTGGGTATTCCTACCAAACAGCTTCAGTGGCTTCAGAGGGCATAGAATGCAGCCATTAGACTAATATTTAGGTTGAGGAAAACTGATCATGTTTCACCTTTTCGCCAGAAGCTGCATTGGCTATCAGTCAATGATCGTATCAAATTCAAGACAGCTTGTATTGTCTATAAATGTGTTAATGGTACTGCTCCGCTGTATTTACAAGAGCTAATACAGCCATATCAACCTATGAGACAACTGCGATCTTGTGACGGACAACTCCTTACTATCCCTCACTCAGGTTTTATGACCAGAGGTGACAGAAGATTCTCTGTCTTTGGTCCCAGGTTGTGGTTTTCTCTGCCGCTATCATTAAGAACTATGAGCTCACTTCTTCAATTTCGCCAGGCACTGAAGACTTTCCTTTTTAGGTAGATGGTCCTATTTCATCTGGGATATTTCTCGATTTTATAATAATAATAATAATAATAAATAATAATAATAATAATAATAATAATAATCTACCTTTAGTTGTGTCATCTGCGCCGATAGACGGTTCATTTCGTTTGGTGCGCTTTATAAATGTAAAAAAATCAAATAAAATCAAATCAAATCACTATATGAATGTCAATGATTATGTGACATACTCAAAAAGGCTGAAACCAGCCTAGCTGTAGCCACTGGCATTACTTTGTAGCAGCAGAGAATATCTGGAACGTGTCTGTGTAGCTATGTACATTTTCCTACAGAGAAACCATATTGCAAAAATCAAAATAAGCTCAGCACAGCACACCCTCACATTTGGCAACATGTCAGACATTCTCTTACACCTTTCTCTCTGCTCCCTCTTTTCTATGACTTTGAGCTTCCCCTTTCTCACTTAATGTGTCTTTGAAGTGTGTCCCTTTCTCATTCTTGTGCCTTTCAGATGTCACTTTCTCTAGCCCTGCCCCTCTCCCTCATTATCACACAAATTCACAAAATACACACACACACACACACGCACTAACAGTTATTTCTCTCACATATTTGCCTTTCAAGTGTCTGGACCTCTCTCTGACATGTGGGCCTCTCATGCATCTGTGTCACTTGGATTCTCACATACACACCTTCATTCGCCACTGTAAGGTGTGAATGCCTTTCTTTTTCACCTGTGACTTTGATCCACTTATTTGTTCCCCTGTTTACTTTGGACATCCCTCCAACATCTCTTAAAAAGACATATCATAAACATTATCAAGGAACGTTTTAAAAACCCGAATTTAGAGCAGCAACAGCCTCTGCCTAAATCCGAAGTTGAGTGGAAGATCCCTTTTGACCAGATTTCTATTGAAACGAAAAAATTTGAAAATTACAAAATTCAAGAGCTCCCGGATCTGAGGACCTAACAAATGCACATCTAAAACAAGCTCTGGAAAAATGGGCCACGTTTGTCAGAGCCGTCTTTGACAGAATAACTAGAACAAAATCAATACCCTTATCTTGGAAATAAGCAACCATAGTGCCAATCCACAAGGCCGGTCCAAGAGACAATCCTAAGAACTATAGACCCATTGCCCTACTTGATGTTATTGGCAAGCTCTATGGTTCCACTCTACTGGACCTGTTTCAACTCTGTGCGGTAGATGCAAATGTCAACGACCCATTCCAATCAGGCTTTGTTAAAAATCTCGGAACCCTGGTCAATATTCTCCTAATTAACATCTTAAAGGAGAAAACAAAAGATGGAGGGCCCCCGATCTACGTGGCCTTCATTGACCTGGTCCAGGCCTTTGACCAGGTCAACAGGGAGCTTCTCTTGAAAAAGCTAAACAGCAACAAATGTCCAGATTTAATTTTGGAACAAAGTCAGGCACTCCATACAGAAACATCAATTTCCGTAAAACTGGACCATCACAGAACAATCTCCAAACCTATCCCTACATCGAGAGGCGTCAAGCAGGGCTGTCCCTTGGCACTGACCTTGTTTAGCGCGTACCTATGGGATTACAAAGACACAGAGCCTTTGGTCAGATCTTTTCCGCCGATGCTAGGTGGGACCAAGGTTTCACGTCTTTTATACACGGACAACTTGATCATTTTGGATCAAACCCCAATCGGCCTCCAGAGACAGCTAGATCATTTGAGCATCTATATAAGAAACAACAACTTGGAAATCAATACGACGAAAACACAGACAATGATTTTCCAAAAATCATCCAAGGTAAAGGCCAACTTTACTTGGTTTCTGGAGGGAGTAAAAATTCAGACGGTGGAGGAATTCAAATACCTGGGTGTTACTTTAAGCAATAATCCCACAGACAAGAACATGCAACAAAAACTGTGGGACAAGATGATACGTTTGACAACCCAGGCAATGAAAATCGAAAGATAATTCTGTAAATTCTCTCTACAACCGATTATTCAATTTTACAGAACAAAAGTCATCCCCGCAGTTTTATACGGAACAGAGGCTTTCTTAACGCTCCCAGACAAGCTATGGCAAAAACTTGAAAGCCTCTTCTGGAGGAGCCGCCTGAATCTTCCATCATCAACACCAATGGTCCTGATCAGACAGGAGCTTTGTATTTCGTCACTAAGTGCCATCCTACACAGAAACTGCTTAAGTTTGTTCAGAAAACTGATTATTCCTAATCGTCCAACAATCGTCGATATCATTCACAATGAACTGTACGAGCGGAACTCCAGTGCTTTTAAATCATGGGCACAGAAAGTTAACGACATCCTCACCAATATAGGATCTTCGGAAGAGGAGCTTATAAACATCCCAACAAAAGTGACCACCAAACTAGAAATATGGGACTGGATAAAAACCCAAGACACCGCTTCTGCTTACAAATCAGTATTTCATATTTTACTGATGAGTAGGAAATTGAACGACACAAGACCCTACCTGAAGAAATTTCCAAACCGCCAGTCCAGGCAAACCTTTATGAGAGCCCGTTTGAACACCATCGCAACAAACGAAGTTAGAGCCACCAGAGGAATTTCAACCTCAAACCTATGCCGGTTGTGTGAGAAGACGGAACAAAAAAACGTCAGACACCTCCTTCTGGACTGTAAAGGCCTGGAGAAAGAAAGGACGAGCCATATGATTCATTTGTTTAAGAATATATCCGATTACGATGATGAGTTCTGGTGGAATCGTCTAATGGAGGGAGAGAGAATGTATGAGACCATCGCAGTGACTCAATTCCTGCAGAACAATTGACCTTACGAGAGATTAGAAATGGCTTATTTCGATCTTGAATTTCTATTTTCTCCCATCGTCTTCCCACCAAGGAAACCCTCAGGATTCTATGTCTTCATTTTTCAGGAAGGATGTAAGAATGTTTGTAAAAAAATGTGCAAACATTTTAAATATAAAAAATGAAAAAATAAAAAAAAATAAACATTATATACATCAGGTTGTTGATGCTAATGAAAATGTGTAAGAAAACATGTACTGTGAAACACAGCACGCTTTCACTTATTCTGAGATTGTGTTAAAAAAGCAATTCAGCTCCTTTTTGCTGACCTTCCATCAGGCCACTTTACCAACCCCATCTCCCTACCTGTGAGGTGACTGCTGAACCATGCTTTCTGTCCTGATGTCCTTGGAGAGATCTCTCATAGCACTGACCTACCTGGGTTGAGTGACCTGGTCCTGACCATGTTTTTTTTGTCAAGATGTCTTCCCACTAGGCTCCTGTGTTTTCACTTTTGAGCCAGACCATGAGGTACACACTGCCATGTTTTTGACTCAGACATGTGAGCATGGAATACCAAGATGGCCGCTGCACGGTGAGGACATGTGAGCGTGCGCTCCATCTAAAACAAAGATTCTGCCTTCGTATAAATTCGAGGAAACCCATAATTGGGGTGTAGCAGTTTGCAGGAATATTACAACCCGATTCCTTGAGCCACACCCAGATACCCGGTTACTGCAGATCTGAGCTATTGTTGTCAGTGGGTGTGGCGGACTGTGGGGAGAGCTGTTGCGCTCCTACCAGAGGGGTGTTCCCGGTCTGCTTGTTGCCGCCCCCCCTCTCTATTGGTGGACTCTGCAGAGGATTTGGAAGGGCCTTGCAATCCCCGAGCGCAGCCGGAGAAATACCAGTGCACTGGGCTTTAACGTGGAGAGATCGGTGTGCTGCAGATAAAGCTTTCTCCCTTGAGGTCCGCCAGCCATGCGGTGAGTGCTCCCTGTGGCGGATGAGCTGGGAGAAAGAGGAGCAGCAAGCTTTGGACAGGTTCAGTGCCGACTTCTTGGCTCGATATATCCATGTAGCTGCTTTCACTTAAGAGTAGGCTTGTTGTTTGATTGACTGTTGCATAGGTGATCTTAGGAGTCTCCCAACTAGCGAAGCTTCTTGAGAATCCGGGCCCTGGGTCTGCACAGCATTTACTTGTGGCATGCGCCTGTGTGCCGGGAACATATTTGGTTAAAGCTTACAGGTGCATGGGCAGCCAGCCCCCTGTGCTTGCTTTTCTTTTTGTTTGGGAAGAGATCTTTGCCCTGCCAGGCACATCAAAGGAGATTGAGCGTGCGCATTTTCTATATTGAACGGTTTTGGCAGTCTGTCAGTTGGTTTAGTAAAGGGGGGCACCAAGGCAAAAACAGGAAAACGTGGAGCTGGGCTGAACAGAATCTGGTGGCACGCTGTTGCAGTAGCGCTGCAGGATATGGAATTGGGTCACCCCATCTGGTGAGGAGGTAACGCAAATCAGGTGGTTCACTGCGCGATCTGATGATCTCTTTCTGACTCTTGGCTCTGGGCAGGAAAAAGTTGATTCCAGCCGCACACACACAGCCACATTCAAAACACCCAACATATTGGAAAAGTTCTTGGCGAGGCATACGAACACATAGTCCCTACAGACATATACGACCTCTGGTCTTGCTCCCTTCAGAACCGGAAATGGCAGTTTCCAAAGAAGATTTTTCTAATGCTTTCAAGGATTTGAAGAGAAATTCTCTGCCTCTTTTCAGCTACAATTCACCATGTTCACCTCTGAAATACGACACTCACTTGCAGACTTTGGTAAGGAAATGTCTTCTCTGTGGGAGCGGGTCGATTCAAATGAGCTTGCAATTCAGAAAATGGTAGAGGACAGTAAGCAGTCGGAAACAGCACTAGAAGAGTTGTCGAGGATCACACAGAACTTGGAAATCCAACAAGAAGATCTAGCGAATCAGTCCAGATGCTCTAATATCTGTGTAATATAGCTTTCGGAATCAGTGACGGATACTGATCTGAAAGAGGCCATAACGCAGATTTTCAAAGATCTTATTGCAGCTGATGAAGAGGTGAACATCCCACTTGATCGGGTCCATAGGACGGATCCAAAGAGGACAGAACCGGGAGATTGTCCTTGAGATGTAGTGGCTGCATGAGCACGCTACCCGCAAAAGGAGTGGATATTGACAGAGGCAAGAACTGCAACGCCGCTAACATATAATGGGACAGAAATTCAACTTCATCAGGGCCTATCACTTATGACTCTTCAAAAGCCCCTGGACATTCAGGTGGTGGTTACAGATCTCCAAGCACGTGGGATCAAGTGCAGATGGACCTTTCCTTTTGGTCTGCTTTTTTTTCATTGGATGGAAAACAGCATAGACTAACATCTAGCTAAGCAGGTATAGCGTTGCTCCAAATTGAGGACAAAGGAGCTACAGGATTAACGGAAGGAGCTGTGGCTTTGTCGGAACTTCGTACTATGCAGCCGAAAATAGGGGAATGGTCCTTAACTGATCGAAAGAGAAGGAAATATAAAGGGGCACAAAAGGATGACTGGGGAGCTCGATTTAGAGGCACTAATCCCAAATCCGCAAAGTAAAGAAAAGTACAGATCCCATGTCGGGAAGCTGTTAACAAAGTGCAGAAGGGAAGGTTAAGCATAGCTGAGCCAGAGAGCAACATCCTGGAACCCATTCGTTCAGGCAGCAGATAAAGGTGTTAGAACACCCTGCACTTGGCCCTGAGTTAGCAGGTGACTCACAGTCTGTAGTTTTCACCCCAGGAACCAATAGGTTCTGTGACTCGCCCCAGGGGACTTTAGGAGGGTGGGCTCAGGGAATTTCTTGGGAACTGTTGGGGAATGTTAGTTGCAGGATTAAAGGGAAACAGGAAACAGGGAAGGGAATCCCACTGTACATTAGTAGTAACAGAGAACTCTAGTAAAAGTATCTGCATATTCAGTGGTCCCATGATGGGGAGAGTGATGTATATTTAATTTAAGTGTCTATTAATGAATATTAGGGGGCTCAATATCCAGATTAAACGTAGGAAATTGGAGAGCTTGTTCAGGCGCCACCAACCTGATTTGGTAACACTTCAAGAACCCCATATTCGGAAAGAGAACAAATGAAACTTTGCTTGTGCCAGTATGCTGTCATTTTTTAGGCAAACGCAGAAGGCAAGGTAGCTGGAGTGTTCATTGTGTTTCGGGCTGGAACCCAACTAAGAGTATTGCGCACAATGTCACACAGAGAGGACAGGCATATATTCCTGATCTTAGAGTTAAATGGCATCAAGTTGACCGTGGCATCAATTTACACCCCCAATTCAGGTCAGGAAGGATTTCTGAAACTCACTCTAGGGCAGCTTGAATACTTCATGGAGGGGGAGTTAATACCTTTAGGGGATTTTAACATTGCATGGGACCCAGTTAGAGATAGAAGCACAGTGATCCGATACACCCAAGCTCCCCCGTCTGACACTTTACAACAAAGATTTGCACAATTATGCCTAGTGGATGTTTGGATAACTCTCAGGGACAAGGAAAAAGGCTACACTTTGTATTCACATGTGAATCATTTGTTCTCACGTATCATTTATGTCTGGGCCACTATCTCAATGATTGGCAATATTACGCAAATCATGACCCATACAAATACGCTCTCGGACCATGCACCAATAACAATAGACCTAACGGTAGCCAAGAAGACTCAGAGACTCTGGGCATGGAGATTCCCTTGTAGGGGAAACCACGTTGAGTGTAATTTGGGTGAGGGGTGTCCTGATAGTGGAGGAGGCTACTAGACGTAAGCAGAACATGACACTGGAAACAGAATTAGAGGAGGATCTCAGACAGGTAATTAAAAAGATGGAAACAAACACTAGTCCGCCTATACAAAAATAGTTCAGAGCCGCTGCCGGGAGGCCTAATCTTTGTCAGACTAAGAAAGTGGAGACATTGTTGCTCTTCCTTAAATAAAAGTACTATATCAAAGCTAGTAAGACAGATCGACATTTAGCTGCCCAACTTTGCCAGAGAGTGGCCTCCCGCACTATACAGCGGATTCAGCTTCCGTCCGGAGACGTAGTTACTGAGAGCTCTCACATTCTCACTCATTTTCAGACCTTTTATTGAATCAGAACTCCCTAATCCACAATCTCAATTTTAATATTTCAGATGGTTGTCTTTCCCTGCCTCGCGCAGGCAGATAGTGGGTGGATTGAATGCAATATCACTCTGGAGGAAGTACTACGGGTGATTTGTGATCTTCCGCTAAACAAATCGCCTGGTCCTGATAGGTACCCAGCAGTGTTTTACAAGACATATCAAAATATACTCGCGCCTAAATTAACCCAATTATATAACTCGTTTGCCTCTTTGGCTGGCATCTCCCAGGAGGCAAAGATAGTTTTGTTTCCCAAGACGGACAAGGACCCGACTAACTCTGGATCATATCGTCCTATTGCTTTAATGAATGTGGATGCTACGATTTACACCAAACTGTTAGCCAACAGGATGGAGGATATGCTCCCATCATTAATGCATCCACACCAAACAGGCTTTATTAAGTCCCGACAGACACATGACAACATTCGTAGCATGTGCCATATATTAGAAAAAGTAGGGAAGAAAAAGATCCTGCCTGTTCTTGTCTCCATTGATGCAGAAAAAGCTTTTAACTGGGTAGAGTGGTCTTTTCTCTTTCTCACATTGGCAAAGATGGGTTTCGGTCCAAGAATAATAGATAAAATTAGATCTAACTATAAACAACCCTCAGCGAGATTATTAATCAACGCCCATTTATCCTCCCCTATTCTCTTGCAACGCGTGACAAAACAAGGGTGTTCCCCTATCACCATTGTTGTGTGCTCTTCACTTAGACCTGTAACTCGCCAAAGTTAGGCAAACAGGGGATTATGGGAATACATTTTGCGGGTATTTCACATAAAATTATGGTGTACGCTGATGACATGCTCCTGGTGGCCTCAAATCTCTAAATACTTTACAAGCTGCAACTCGTGAATTTGTGAACTTCGGTAACTTCTCAGGACTAAAAATAAATGGAACTAAATCAAAGGCTTTGAACCTATCGCTCGCTCCCTCCGAAGTGCAGACTTTAAGGTTGTGCACACAATTCGGGTGGGCGCAAGATGGGATTAAACTGTTAGTGGTGACCATAACTCCCACAATGGATGGACTATATAACCCTAACTATCCCCCTATGCTGAAAGCAATACAAACTCAATTATTGAAGTGGGGTCCCCTCACAATTACAAGGTTGGGTAGGATCAATTCGATAAAAATGGTCACACTCCCAGAAATTCTATACTTGTTTCAAGCTTTACCAATTCGGGTTCCCATAATGTTCTTTCATAAATTGCACAGAGCGATCTAAGTGTTAATATGGAAAGGCAAAACTCCAACGTTAGCTTTCAATACATTAATGGCCCCTAGAGAAAGAGCATGCAGGGGTTGGGTCTCCCGAATTTTAGGAAATATTATCAAGCAGCTCAAAGTAGGGTCCTCAAAGATTGGTGCATAGCAGATAAGGCAAAAAAATGGGTACAGATGGAGAGGGCGTTGGGGGGTCCTAGGCTGGGGGAAAATCTGTGGCTACCTAGGCAAGACCGATCACTCAATATGCTTGCAAGTGGGATTAAAACATCTGGTGGAGGAGGTCTGGGATACAGTAGTTGAAAAATACCAATTGAGGACGTTTCCTTCTCCTCTCACACCCTTATTTTTTAATCCCCAATTTACCCCAAATTCCTTTGGGGAATGGTAGAGAGCAGGGAGTGTAAGAGTGAGAGACATGTTACAGGGGAGTGATCTCAAATCATTTATGCAATGCAAACAGGAGCTAGCTTTGCGTGAAACTAGATGTTTCCAATATTTTTAGGTGAGACACTGGATCCTTGCCCCACCGGTAAGTACAGCGGCAATTAGAGACCTGACACCTTTTGAAAAATATGTGACATCCAGTTCTGCAATCAAAGCTCTTATATCAAATCTATAAAAATTGATGGGCGACTCCACCCATGAAACATCAATAAGGTATAAACAACGATGGCATTTAACATTGAGGGAGGTGGTGCCAGATTAGGATTGGGAGGCATTATGGCAAAAAATTAGACCTAAACTCACCAGGTCACTTCAGATTAGAGAGTTTTGGTACAAATGAATGATGCAGTGGCATTTACGCCTGATCGAGTAAGGAAAATCAACCCCTCTATCTCTGATTTATGCTTGAGAGAATGTGGAATGGTGGGAGATTGGACGCATATTTGTTGGGGCTGCCCAGGGCTGCTGCAATATTCGAGGGAGGTTAACAAATATATGGCTCAAATATTCGCTTGCAAGAACCCAGGTCTTTGAGATCATGTCTTTTAATAGTCATAGAAGAGCAGTTACGATAAAGTCCAAAACAAACTTTGAAGGCTTACGTCATACTAGAGTTAGTGGCTTTGTTGGTGAGTGCACAAAAATAGAAATCGAAGGACTCTCCTCATATTGCTGAACGGTTCGCCAAGGTTTGGAACATTTTGGCTTTAGAATTGGTAATGTACTCCATACAGGGGGAACATTCTAACTTTTCCAAAGACTGGAGTATGGTGCTGAATTGTTTGCATGAGGATTATAATGTTAGGTTTTGTCCGCAAACACTTTGAATTTTAGGGATTGTTTGATTGCGTCGTAATAGCTCACAATAATATCATGGTCCATTTTACAGTGTTATGATTTAACGCATGCACAGTGAGGGAAAAAAGCAAGGGGAGGATGGGAGGTGCATCTTTCGGGTGGAGGGAGGTGTTGTCTGTCTGTTGTCAATTCAAAATGATGACAATAATAAATAAAAACAAAAAACAAAAAAAGACATATGACATTGTTGTTTACAGCAGGGCACCCCTCCTAATTGCAGCAGGTTATCATTCAGCCACTTTATTTTAGCTTGGGTACATCTATTTTGTACTTCATGATAAAAGATGGGAACACCTGCTGTTTGGCGCCCGTGCTGACAAGCGAACTAGATGGCAGCCTAGTTTGCCTAGTGCTTACACCAGCCCTGCTTTAACATTTCACTTTTCTACTAAAGGTCCTAATACATTTCATCATGAACTAAATGATAAGAGGCAAAGTAGATTTGCTAATGACTTCGATGAAGGGTCCAAGTAAGGGTTCCTAGCGAGGGAATTGCCCAGGCTGACAGCTTTGTTTTCTTGATGAATGGCAAAACCATGCTCAATATTGGAATTGGTTCCAATCTGATATAAAGGTTTGGAAAAAGCTCCCAATCCGTCCCCATTTGGATCTAGTATTGTGTTTTGAGGTAAAATCCTTTAATAATCCAAACCAAAGGCACTGTTTAAGTGTATTATTGTTTTATTTGAAGTGGTACGAATGCACGTCTGCACTAACTTATTGAAAGAATCACTAAATATTGGCACTGTATTCACTTTAAAATACTTAGAATCATATATTAACTGTGTGTTTAACTTACGTGACCTTTATGCGGGAAAGAGAGCTCAGCAGGTGAAGCACTTGCTGCTGACATTTCCGTGTGTGGGTGTTTTTTAATTTTTTATTTTATTTACTTATACCGCGCCGTAAGCCTGCAGGCATCGGGGCGCAACATTGAGACATAATACAGTGGACTGCCGGATTAACGGGACACATGGCATAGCCATGACATAATCCTACCTATTAGATAAACGTAACCCTTACAGAATTCACTTAAAGTGGTGGGTCTTTAGTTTTTTCCTAAAGATGGTGTATTTGGGCTCCAGTTTTAAATGTAACAGCACATTGTTCCATTTGGTTGCAGCAGCTGCGGGGAAAGCATTTGATGTCTTATATGGTGCAACAGTAATCTGGACCTGCGCTTCAGATCTCAGGGCTCTCCCGGGTACGTATCGGGTGATGTTTGTCTTGAGGTAAGCCAGTGCTTTACCGTGTAAGCATCTGTGGGCCAGTGTCATAGCCTTGAACTGTATCCTGTCTTCCACAGGCAGCCAGTGCAAGTCTATTCTATCCTTAATTAATATGCTCTTTTTTTAGATTTCTGTTTGACTATTCTGACTGCATTATTTTGTATTAGTTGGCATTTTGTTATGCAGTGGTTGCTGGCTCCTAACAGTAGAGCGTTCCCATGGTCCAGGCCTGACAATATAGTTTCTCTAGCGATGACTGCTCAGTTTGCTTCACTCAGGTAAGGTTTAATTGCTCTGAGGAGCCAAAGGTAGTATGAACAGTTCTTACAGTGTGTATGTGTGTGATCAGCAGGTTTGGGTCCCGGCAATACCACCTAAGCCTCCCAGCCTTCTGAGAACGGGGTTCCAATGTTGGTTGGGTAATAATAATTGTATATCAAGAGGTACTATGTACAATACTTTGGTGGCAGTGCTGTATGAATAACACCTTATTAATCTTAAGTGGCTATGGGTCTAAAGTTATGCAATTGCAATCAGTCTAAATACAGAGTATCCCAAGAACTCATGTAATTTACACTCATAAATGAGAGGCTCTGAAACACTTTTCTATCAGAAAACGAGTACACAATACAGTGAGGCCGCTTCATAAAGAAATGATGCTCATTTAACCGGTACTTTAACTTGGAGAGGGCCATTCGATTCACAAGCAAGATACTATGAGCAACTCTGGCTTACTCCTGACTTACTCCTGGTAAAGTCAGGAGTAAGTCAGCAGCAAGTCATTGATATTCAAAGTGACTTCTTTGTGAATCGTGTGGCCCTCTCCAGGTTTCAATTAGCAGTATGTCAGAGCTACTCGTTGTAACTTGTTCGTGAAGGCTGCCATTAGCATGTATAAAACAAGGCGGACCACATACAACCAAGCAGCCTACCGTTGTGCTCGTGCCTGCTGGCTCCACGGATAGAGGCAAGGATGGTTGGCTGGGGGCCTTCCCTAGGCCACTTGGCTGAAGGGGGTGTCAACGTTGGACCTCTGTCTTTTAACACTGTGCTGCTTTATATTTTAGTAATATAGTGTAAGCTAAAGCTGAAGAACCCAGTGCTTTCCCACCGAAGTCCTTTTTTTATGTTAGTGCTGAGATAAATCCAGAGAGCAAGCACCGCCTGTTCCATGTTAACCTGCATCGGGTTGCAAGCCTGCTGCAAAGAACACAAAGGGCGCACTTCGCCGCCATTCATCGTGTCCTCCACTCCCCTCCCCTAGCACCATTAATCCTCTCCTGCCTGGTAACCTTTTTTTGTTTTCTCAGTTCCATGCCAATGACCGGAATGGTAAGTTTTTGGAACAAGACGTGTCAGGTGATGTCGGCCGAAAGTAATGCAGACAGAAAAACACAGCCAAAACATTGTAAAACGAGACGTTCATTGGTATCTCGGGTTCCAATCAGCAGCTTAGTTTTACTCATAGACAGCACTTTTTATGCAAACTGTTTGATGCCAAAAATCTGTTTAATGGCCGCGATCGTTTCCCAACCGTAGAACTGTCAGTGACAATGGGCGCCATTCAGCTGAAATGTTCCCATCAAAACAGGAGGGGCCCGAGTCCTGGAACCGGGCCAGGATATTTGCATGCCTCGAATTGTCAGGAGTGCTCCAGACAGTACAGGAGTGGTTGAAGCGGAGAAAAGTGAGCAGGGCTGGAGATGCGGGAAAGAGAGCGCGAGGCCGGGTTCTGTAAAGCGAGACACAGAAATCTTTCAATAGCCCACTGAGCTGCACACTTCCAGGCAACGCTTTGGGAGTGGGCCTGTCATTCACCTGACATAGCACAGGTGATGTCAACATTTTAGATTCAATGTGCACGGGACAGTTTTGATGTCCTCAGTGTCAGGGACTGGTCAGCTAGCCCCTCGGCCACGTGGCTTTGTGGACCACCAGGATCTGGCCCGCTACTATCCATCTTATAAGAAATGTGCTCACGGTGTTGCTGCCATGAAGAATTTGTGAATGGACAGGCAGCAAAAGGCATATGTGCCCTTTTGATTGCAACTCGTAACAAATCACAAAGCAATCACTACTCCATCCATTGTGAATGACTGGGGCCTATCCTATGTTGCAAATCAGAGTTTATTTTTATTTGTCTTTTTGTTTTTTAAATTGTTTATTGAATTTTCAGAAAGAATAACATCAACTATTCATACATAACAGGCAATTAATTCAAAACTAATCAAGTTATGTTATTTTGCACTTATATAGCGCCTTATATACCATTGGTATGGTCTGAAGGCGCTGGTAGGTTGAACGCCCTTGGGAACCGAAGTTCAGGTCAGTAGAGAGAGTAGGGAGAGTCAACGGCGCGTGTGCACACCGGGTGTGTGTGCAGCTGGTGCGGTATTCGTGAAATAGCTGCTTCTTAGCGGTAGGTGTGGTGGTTGAGATCAGGGGTATGTGTTCGTTCTGGCAGGATTTACCCAGACCGACTGAGCTGCGTTAGGCCCGAGGAGAACGCCTGGCTGGGGGGTGTGTAACCAGCAGTGTTTACTTAGAGTGATGGGGAGTGAGCGGGAGGTGTTGGTATGAGAACAGTTATACCGAATGGTGTCATAGTATCTCTGTGTTCTAGTTGAGTGGTGGTGTAAAGAAGAGAGTAAGCGTGGGGTGTGATATGATGGGTTATATGCTCTTTCAAACGTTCCCTGCATTCCAGACCATACTATGTACGTCGTGCAGTTCTATGCGCTCCAGTTCATTCTATGGACTTTTATTCATTCCATGCGTCCCCTTCAGCGCTACACACTCGGGTCTGCTCGACGCACTCATGCATTCCACTCCGCCCCGCTCGCTACTGACTGCCCCACGCATGCACTCCTGTCTGCCCCATGCATGCACCCTGTCTGGGCCTGTACTTCGCATTCACCCACTGTGCGCAGTCACCCGCTCCCCGCACTCACCAGCTCCCCGCACTCACCAGCTCCCCGGACTCACCCGCTCCCCGGACTCCTCCGCTCTATAGATTCATCCGCTCTATGTACTCATCTGCTCTATGCACTCGTGTTTTCTACGCATTCAACTTGTCCGCTCCCACACTCATTCGCTCGCTTCACTCATCCGCTCCCTGCGCTCAACAGTTCCTCGTACTCATCCGCTCGCGGTACTCATCCGCTCACGGTACTCATCCGCTCCCTGTACTCATCCACTCCCCGTACTCATCCACTCCTTGTACTCATCCGCTCCCCGTACTCATCCGCTCCCCGTACTCATCCGCTCAATGCACTCGTGCTTTCCACGCATTCAACTCATCCGCTCCCCGCACTCATCCGCTCCGCACACTCATCCGCTCTATGCACTCATGCTTTCCCCGCATTCAACATTAGTATGCACTCATCAGCCCCTTAGAGTCATTCGCTAATACGCAGTAATCCTGTTCTATAAATTCATTTGCTCTCTACACTCATCTGCTCTCTACACTCATCTGATCTCTACACTCATCCGATCTCTACACTCATCCGCTCTATAACCTCATCCGCTCTATAGCCTCATCCGCTCTACAACCTCATCCGCTCTACACCCTCATCCGCTCTTTATTTCATTTGCTCTCTACACTCATCTGCTCTCTACACTCATCTGATCTCTACACTCATCCGCTCTATAACCTCATCTGCTCTACACCCTCATCCGCTCTACACCGTCATCCGCTCTGCAGGCTCATCCGCTCTACACGCTCATCCGCTCTACACGCTCCTCCGCTCTACACGCTCCTCCGCTCTACGCGCTCCTCCACTCTACATGCTCCTCCACTCTACACACTCCTCCACTCTACACGCTCATACGTTCTGTACAGTCATCAGTTCTACATTCGCTTCTTTGTATTTATGCCCTCATCCGCCATTCGCGCTCGTCTGATCTACATACCCAACCACTCTAGATGCTCATCCGCATAACATGTTCATCCATTCTATACCTTCATCCGATCTACCTACTCATTCGATTTACACACTAATTCGATCTATGTAGTGATCTGTTCCTCCACTCATGCATTCTTCCACTCAGTGCATTCAACTGTTTACACTCAACCACTCTACACACTCAGCCGCTTAACATGTTCATCCATTCTATACACTTATCCGATGTACTTACGCATTCGATTTACACACTTATTCAATCTAGTCATCTGTTCTTCCACTCATGCATTCTTTCATTCAGTGCATTCATCTGTTCAACACGCTTCATCCATTCTAACTATTTCATCGACGCTATTCACTTCGTTCCCTTCTCATGCATTATGTGCATTTCAGCAGTTTACATCTCCTTACTGTTTCCCTATGATTTATTCTTATTATCCACTTCACTGTTTTGATCTACTTTACTCGTTTAATTCTGTTTGTCTTTCTAGTTTATATTTGGGGTTATTAGCTGTCCATTTCTCGCCTCAGGTAGTTTGTTGGGTTGGTGTCGTTGAGATGCTGTTTGTCTGTTTGGGTTAGGTTGGTTACCGGTTGGTTTTAGGGGAAGAGCCAGGTTTTCAGCAGTTTGCGGAAAGATATTAAATCCTCAGTTTGGCGGATGTGGGGTGGGAGTGAGTTCCACCGGGTGGGGGCCAAGGCTGAGAATGATGATCCGCCTAATCTGACTGAGTTTGTCTTAGGTATGACTAGGAGGCCGGCTGAGCTTGATCTTGGGGTGCGAGGGGGGTGATAGGGTTTTAGTTTGTTTTGAAGATATTGAGGTCCGGTTTTATGCAGTGCTCGATGGGAGATGCATAAGGTTTTAAAAGTCACCCTTCGGGCTACTGGAAGCCAGTGCAGCGTCTTAAGGGCTGGGGAGATGTGGTCTCTTGGGCCGAGCGCAAGTAGCAATTTGGCTGCCGCGTTTTTGTGCCCTTTGGAGTTTATTCAGTTGGTACGCGTGGATTCCGAGGTATAGGGGGTTTGCATAGTCCAGTCTTGACATAACGATTGATTGGACCGCGGAGAGTCTGTTAGGAAAGGAGAGATATGGAAAGATGCGCCTAAGGGTTTTAAGGTGGTAGTGGCAGGATTTTGAGACGTTGTTGACTTGGCGCGAGAGTGTTAGGTCAAGGTTATAACAGCAACAAGCCCATTAAATTATCGAATGCAAAAAAGGAAAAATCCTTAAGGAAGAAAAACAAAACTAAATGGGAAGAGGAAAAAAGAAAAAAGGGTGGTGGGAGGTTTAGCTAAACAAAGAAGTCATTAAAATCATCCCAAATGGCTGCATACTTATCAAGTCACTATTTATACTTGAAGGACACCTTCTCCCTGCCAGAAAGGATCGATACGCTGTGAAGCCAGTCATCAACTGTAGGCCTGGCATCACTCTTGCAATGCAAAAAAATATGTTTCTTAGCCACCACCACAGCTCTATAAACCCAAGAGAGCTTACCAACAGACAAGCCAATATCCGCTGGAAAAAAGGCCCGAAAAAAACACGTTGGCGTGCGAGGAAGAGAAAGGTCCAGCACAAGGTCCATACCCTGGAAAACAGTACGACTGGCTCTTCTGACAATGGCAGAACATGTGCAAGGTGGTACCAGTAACCCTTTCACAATTCCAACATACCTCATCAAGATTCAACCAAATCAGAGTTTTGCAGTGAAAACACTGTGAAGGGAATGCACATGCTGGTTGAAACCCTATGCAAAGCAATGTATACATCAAGTGATATGCTTTCTTAGAGAATGTTCCTGTGTCGCTAGGAATGCCCATCTATGCTTTTGAAAATTCTCAGTAAAAGCCATTTTGTCTGGTCCTACATTTTTAGGTATGACTTACCAAGGGGTTGCTACACCTGTAGGAGAGGAACAATTGGTACAGAAAGTGAATGTAGGTTTGGCACTTTATTTTCTGGCATTTGTGGAGGGACACATATTTGGTAGTAGCATAACCAATGGCACATTGTACGTGTTATATGAATTCTCAGCACATTAAAGGGATTTTAAAAAGCCACTGCAGCCTGGAGAGAACAGCTATTTGAACGGTAATAGATTACATGGAGCTATTTAACAACTCTAGGTATAATAATGTTTTCTTAAGTACACCTAGCAGCCATTTCATTTGTAAGTACTATAGCATCTCAGCACATAGTCCTCAATTAAATTATTCAGCTTGAACATTTTCTGGTATAGAAATGGTAACGCCTAGACCTAACATGTTATATTTTTGTTTTGTAAATAAAAGTTAAAGGTTAATGCAGTATAAATGTTACTGGGATTATTTGTAGAAACGTGTAATACATAAAAGTTGCACTGTTGAAAGGGGCGTGGCTTGAACCCATGGAGTGAAGAGGTGCCCGGGTAAGGCTCCCGTCTCGATCCTCTTTACGATCCTGAACCCTGAGATAAACGGTGAACTGAGAGATATCAAACATACCTATGGAAGCGTGAAGCATTTCCCCAGCTCCGCTGCGCGATTTCGGTAGTAATCGGATAGCAATAATTGAGAAAAACTGCCTTTAATCGAACGCCCCGGTGCGGGCAAAAGTGGCGGACGTGGCTGCAACTCGGCAGTGAAGAGGGGGAGGGGCTGCGATCAACACAGGGTCCCGCTCACCTGAAGCACCTGCAGGGGACCCTGACTGCTCTCAGCATATTAAGCGTAACTAAAGCGAGCACAAAGAGACAAGTACAGAAGGGAGCTGGCCCCCTGGCAGCGAGACAGCTGCAATCCGAGGCAGTGCCACACTGCAGAGACTCAATCCACACTGAACGAGGTGCTGCAGACCTCAGACCGCGCCGGGGGTGACCTGCGTAACATCCAGGGAACTACGTGAGAACGGACCAGGTCTGCCGATGGAACACGGACGCTGGAAGAGAAGGGTGCGCCTGGGGATGTGATGGCGGAATAGCAGTAAGAAAAGATAG
The DNA here is from genome assembly GCF_040938575.1 of Ambystoma mexicanum. Classification (NCBI taxonomy): domain Eukaryota; kingdom Metazoa; phylum Chordata; class Amphibia; order Caudata; family Ambystomatidae; genus Ambystoma; species Ambystoma mexicanum. The sequence goes on along the minus strand of NC_090939.1, from coordinate 233,198,570 downwards.
CTGCGACCCAAGCTGGCCGCGGGTTGATCCTTGGTGCAGGGGCGACCTAACGCTCCCTAGCGAACTGGAACGCCTCGCCCGCATAGAAAAACATTGGTAAACCCAGTGTACCGCTCACAGTACAGAGGAACTGAGGCAGTGACGGACTGCACTCTGCAACCGCAAGGAGCAACGGACAGTATGCTGCGTTGGAAGATACTGCTCCGGGGATCAACGTGAGGCTGGACAACACACACATCAGAGCCGATCCTGGAGGCCCATGTTGGGCCTACCACAGCAGTGTGGAATCTAACAGCGCCACTCTATGAGGTAGGGATGTGGCAGGCTCCCAGGCGGCAAGGAGCACACATAGACACTGCGGCGGTAAAGCCAGAAAATATACAGCTGTATAAAGACTGTTGGGCAAAGGCATGAGACATTTGTTAGGGTGATTGGGGGACGCAACATCCTTGCCACTGAGCGTCACCAATGGGGCAGATGGGTGAAAGCAAATAGTCTCCCAATTGTGCAAATCAGCTCTGACCCAGTGTAACTTGGCCCACAAGACATACGCGACTGGGAACGGTGCTTCAATAGCTGGATACGGCGCAGAGGTGGCCCAAACACGGGAAAGTGGAAAATGATCTGACACACGCAATCCAGGGGCGAAGCACCATACAGGTGGGTGGACCAGATACGCCACCACACAGCACTAATGGGCAAACACTCTCCTTAAAGCAGCAACTGGATGCCTGCAACTTCGCTGTTGAGGCACAGCACGCACACCCGCACCGCTAATGGGGAATGCACAGGGCACCTAAAGACTGCGAGGAGCCAAAGGGGTGAACTGGACTAACACCCCATAGCTTGGGCCTGAAATACCGGTGTGAAAGAAAAATAAATATACGCACAAGGACAGACTCATGTTGCTATAGGGCCATCCCAAAGAACGATTACTGAGGGAGGAGGGTGCAGAGTTGGAATACCTGCAGCATTAGATGACAACCCATGGACACAGGTTCCCGCAATTCAATAAGTGCAAGGACCAGTGACCCCGCAGCAACATGCGGCTCCAAGATAACATAAGGGGTTGCAGCACTCATCACCACACTTTAGCACAACACAAGTTTTGACTGGGATCACTGTCTGGGATTGCCATCTTGCCTCCCGATCTTGCAACCCCAGCCAGCAGTTTCCCCAACGCGAGTACAAGACTTAATTTGTCACAGTGGGAAAGGATCTGGGCACAAGGCTGCCTACTGTGCAATCATAAAAAGCTAGAAAAGGAGCAAATCATTCTCAAAGAACTAAGGGGGGCATTGAAGTACCTCAGGGGTCGCAGGCGAAATGGCCGCCTGAGCAGAGATCTCAGTCGAAACCCTCGTAATAACACAGGAACCGTACGCTTGCCCAGTCCGCAAACCACCCGAGGAGACTTGATCAAAGGGAGAGCAACTAGCAACAAGCAGCTCGACTTCCAAAGGAAATCGGACACTGCTTCATCGAAAACGGCACCATCAAAGAGGCGCCCGGCCAACAAATCACAACCACGCCGAGACCGCTACTCTCTAAACCCCTCTCTAAACCCCTTAAAAAAAAACAGAGCGAACACAGTCAGCCCCTGTTGCAACCAGCAAGAAGGAAGGCGGAGAGAAGGTGACTTGTGTGCGACAGGATATGGTATGATATGATAGGTTATTTATAATGTGCTTAATACCCAGAGGTTTCTAAGCGCGGACTCAGGGATCGAACCCGTGTTGCTCCGTGTCGTCTTGTTTCCAAGACAAGCACGTTGCCACTGAGCTATCCTCCCGAGACGACTCGCAACACACTTCCCCTAGAAGCTGTGTACATATGGATCCCCCTCTCCAGCACCAGCCGTGTGCGCAGAAAGCGAGCAACCAGGGGGCCTGGGTCGAGAGGAGTCCTACGGACATCGACAGCTACAAGGTATGTGCAGCGTACAGCATATATCTGCCAATCCTGAACTGCCACCAGTTTGTGTTGCGCCCCGAATCCTGCTCCGGAGCAAGTACATGCACTGTGTGAGGGGGGCGCAAAAGGGCGCTGGAGCGAGGAAAACAGTAGGGCTTTCTTGGGGGGGGGGCTGTGGGCTTGTGACAAGGGGCCCCTGATCCCTCAACCCCAAAAATAAGATTTATACAGGCTCCCACTCGACACAGCCTAGACATTCTCACGGGCACTGAACTACTGATGCATTAGCCCCCCTATACACCTGTCGACACGCACAGCAGCAAACCCACCTGCAAAAATCTCCAAGCAAGGTACAGAGTCTGCAGCAACATCACTCTGCACATCTGTTTACAGTGCAGCAGTGTGCTCCTTTGCATAAACTCCCGAGCAATATACAGTGCCAGCAGCACCATTACCCTGGAGCTACCACCAAGAACGTAAACAAGTGCTGCCTCACTGTGCCCCTGGGGTCTAGAGAGCGCGACACGGGACAACAAGAACCGTAAAGAAGCACATCAATCGGCCTAGGAGCTTCAAGAGGCGAAGGAGGCATACACATTGGTCAAGAAGATAGCTCTGCTGTTTCCGAGTGGCACTGACTGCTCCCAAAGGAGCAGCTCAGATGCCAGGGGTTAGGGGAAGGCCCGAACAGTCAAAGTCGAGAACACAGGCTAAAACCCAGGTGGGCCAATTTGTAAAGTGCTGGGGTCAGAGACGACGAACAGCGAGCGATTCACCTCCCCCTCCCCTGGAACGACCCAACCACGCAGTGGCATTACCACCAAACACTATGGCGTCAGACAAGGAGCAACTCCTAAATTGTCTGAAGGGGATGGAAGCCAGACTCACCAATACATTCCACAACCAGCTGGAACAGATGAAGGTGGAATTGAAATCTTCCCTCCAAGAGGTAAGCAGAGAAATGGCGGACCTGGGAGGCAGAATAGATATAGTCGAAAATGGCTTATCAAATGTAGCAGAAGAATCTAACCAGAACAGCGTCCTTCTAGACCAGCTGGCTAACTCAACAATCAACTTAGAATTACAGGCATAGGACCTTGAAAACCGTTCAAGAAGATCTAACATCAGGGTCAAAGGCCTCACCGAAACGTTCCAGGATTGCGACCTCAAAGACACTCGGCAACAATGTTTCAGCAGCATGCTCCCGGACACGCAGTCAGACCAAATTGGGTTTGATCGGATACACAGAGTTGGCCCAAAATGGAACGATCCTGGAGCAAGGCCTAGAGATGTCCTAATAGCAGTAATGTCCTACTGCCAGAAAGAAGACATCCTGAGAGCAGCAAGATCCCACAATGATCTCACAATCAACGGCTCTCACATTCAACTATACCAAGACCTAGCGTTGATTAATCTCTGCAAGAGAAGATTACAAAAGTACTCCAAGCAAAGCAGATACGATACAGGTGGATGCATCCATTCGGCCTCTCCTTTACATGGGAGGGCAAGCAGCAGAAAATCACTACCTGCGAGGAGGGCTGTTCAATCCTTCAGCAAGAGGAAGATCAGGTTCGTCCGAATGACCGACCACGTCCCAATCCACCAGACACTCCGGGTAAACCGTGGGAATGGTCAATTGAGAAAAAGCGGAAGTCAAAGAAAACAGGGAAATCCAAGGTTCCTCAACAGAGCCAGGAATAACTAGCGACGGAAGAACACTAGGAGAAGCAACTAACAAGAGAATGTACAACCTTAGAACAATGGTGGAGGACTACAACACGCCGAAACATACAAAACCCACACAGAGGAAAAAGAACAACACATCTGGGAAGTGAGGAGGAAGAGGGGGAGTGGAGGGTTGATGGAAGAGCAAAGGAACCAAGAGGCACATCGACAGAACAAGCTAGAGACCTAGGGAACGGAAAAGGTAAATGTGAGAGTCATTGAAGCGCCTCACTCCCAGCTCGAAACTGCGCGAATTCCCCTACACAAAAATGGCTGAGTCAAAGGTAATGTTTCTGAATGTACAGGGCCTGCACACGTCAATAAAACGATGGGTGATACTAGACAGGCTGAAAACATTGCAGACAGTGATTGGGCTCCAATAGGAGACACACCTCCTCCTTAAAGACGAGAAGAGAATGGTTAATCGTGCCTTCCCACAACAATTTTTTGCCCAAGTGGAGAGAAAAAAAGGGGAGTAGCTATATTAACTGGGAGGGTGCTAGACTTAAAAAAAACTACAAATCCGTTAAGACAAAGAGGGCAGGTACTTGGGGCTCAAAGGGTTGATAAAGGGGAAATTGTACACAATCCTATCTGTTTACGCTCCAAATAGTTGCCAAGATGTGTTCATAACGGATCTGCTGGTCAACCTGGCCAGCTGGTGCAAGGGCCAACTGATAGTAGGTGGGGATTTCAATTGTGTCATGGACCCAATGCTGGACAAAACACTCCCCCTACAACAACTGATCAGAAAAACAGACAAGCCCTGGGTCGCTTCTTCAGAGAATTAGGGGTAATTGAAACTTGCCGATTCTTCCAAGGGGACAGGAGAGAGTACACCCACTTCTCAGCCGTCCACCTTGGATACTCCAGGATAGACATGATCTTAGTATCCACAACATTAGTTCCGCAAATAACGGAAGTAGAAATAGGATTGGAATATCACTCAGATCACGCGCCAGTGTTGGTGGGTATAGATTGGGGGGTGGAAGGGAGCAGAGCAAAACCACCCTGGAGGTTAAATATAATCCTGAAAGACATAGTGCTAAGGGCCCATATGGAGGCCACCATCAACAACTACTTCAAAGAAAACAACAACGGGGAAACAGACTGGGGGTAATATGAGATGCTGGAAAGGCAGTCATCAGGGGAGAATTCATGTCACAGGCAGCAGCATACTATAGAGAAAGAGCATTGGTGACAAGCCAACTAGAAAAAGAGGTGAAAGCTACCGAAGCCCAACACAAAGCCCACTGTTCGAGAAAATCCTTAAGAGTGCTTCGGAAAATCAAAGCTCAACTGGAGAATCATACGGCGGACCGGATCGCCCAGTCACTGCTACAAACAAAACAATCCTATTATATCCATGGTGGCAAGGCAAATCGTTTCCTGGCGGCGAAATTGAGAAAGCAAAAAACCCAGAACTATATAGCACAACTAAACAACGTCCATGGAAAACCCCACACGGCAGAGATCGACAAAAAAGAAATAATGAAGCGTATTCATGAGGAACTCTTAAGTAGCGAGAATCTTGACCCAGAACGCCAACTCACTTACATCAACACTCTCCCGCTGCCCCAGATTGCTGAACAAGACAGAACTAATCTTGGGAACCCAATTACGGCACAAGAGATTAGCGATGCCATTTCAGCACTACCAGCGAATAAGACTCCAGGTCCAGACGGCCTTGGCAACGGCTATTACAAGACGTTCCGCACCCAATTGATCGGTCCGTTGACAAAGCTATATAATACAATCAGAGAAGAAGGGAAGGTCACGCTTGATATGGGGAGTTCTAATAACTATACTGCCCCTGAAGCTAGGTAAAGATCCCCACAACTGTGCAAGCTATCGTCCCATAGTGTTGCTGAACACTGATGCAAAAATCTATACGCAAATCCTAGCAACCCGCCTAATAAAAATCCTGCTGAACATAATACACAACGACCAAGCGGGATTCATCACTGACCGGCACACACAAGATAACGTCAGAAGGGCAGTAGACGTCATAGATGCGGGGCGACGAACACGACAGACGTTTGCAGTGGCAGCTCTGGATGCTACCCGGGCCTTTGATAGCATGGACTGGTGCTATCTGAAGCTGATCTTGGAGCGCTTCAGCTGTGGCCCAGAATTCACCATGATGGTGCTCGCCAATTACCAACACCCATCGACAAGTTTCAGGATCAACGGACAGAGCACAGAGTTTGTGAAGATCAGAAGGGGCACGCAACAAGGCTGTCCACTCTCCCCTCTGATTTCCGCGATAGCAATGGAACCATGCGCAATGCAGTTCCGACAAGATGTTAGCATCAGAGGAGTGACGGTTGGTCATAGACTGTACGTGGACGGAATTATGCTCTTCATGGGAGACCCAGAAAATGGAAGACCCAGAGCGATGGCCCAACTGGAGGAATTCAGACAGATCTCTGGTAATCGAACGCCCCGGTGCGGGCAAAAGTGGCGGACGTGGCTGCAACTCGGCAGTGAAGAGGGGGAGGGGCTGCGATCAACACAGGGTCCCGCTCACCTGAAGCACCTGCAGGGGACCCTGACTGCTCTCAGCATATTAAGCGTAACTAAAGCGAGCACAAAGAGACAAGTACAGAAGGGAGCTGGCCCCCTGGCAGCGAGACTGCTGCAATCCGAGGCAGTGCCACACTGCAGAGACTCAATCCACACTGAACGAGGTGCTGCAGACCTCAGACCGCGCCGGGGGTGACCTGGGTAACATCCAGGGAACTACGTCAGAACGGACCAGGTCTGCCGATGGAACACGGACGCTGGAAGAGAAGGGTGCGCCTGGGGATGTGATGGCGGAATAGCAGTAAGAAAAGATAGCTGCGACCCAAGCTGGCCGCGGGTTGATCCTTGGTGCAGGGGCGACCTAACGCTCCCTAGCGAACTGGAACGTCTCGCCCGCATAGAAAAACATTGGTAAACCCAGTGTACCGTTCAGAGTACGGAGGAACTGAGGCAGTGACGGACTGCACTCTGCAACCGCAAGGAGCAACGGACAGTAGGCTGCGTTGGAAGATACTGCTCCGGGGATCACCGTGAGGCTGGACAACACACACATCAGAGCCGATCCTGGAGGCCCATGTTGGGCCTACCACAGCAGTGTGGAATCTAACAGCGCCACTCTATGAGGTAGGGATGTGGCAGGCTCCCAGGCGGCAAGGAGCACACATAGACACTGCGGCGGTAAAGCCAGAAAATATACAGCTGTATAAAGACTGTTGGGCAAAGGCATGATACATTTGTTAGGGTGATTGGGGGACGCAACATCCTTGCCACTGAGCGTCACCAATGGGGCAGATGGGTGAAAGCAAATAGTCTCCCAATTGTGCAAATCAGCTCTGACCCAGTGTAACTTGGCCCACAAGACATACGCGACTGGGAACGGTGCTTCAATAGCTGGATACGGCGCAGAGGTGGCCCAAACACGGGAAAGTGGAAAATGATCTGACACACGCAATCCAGGGGCGAAGCACCATACAGGTGGGTGGACCAGATACGCCACCACACAGCACTAATGGGCAAACACTCTCCTTAAAGCAGCAACTGGATGCCTGCAACTTCGCTGTTGAGGCACAGCACGCACACCCGCACCGCTAATGGGGAATGCACAGGGCACCTAAAGACTGCGAGGAGCCAAAGGGGTGAACTGGAGTAACACCCCATAGCTTGGGCCTGAAATACCGGTGTGAAAGAAATATAAATATACGCACAAGGACAGACTCATGTTGCTATAGGGCCATCCCAAAGAACGATTACTGAGGGAGGAGGGTGCAGAGTTGGAATACCTGCAGCATTAGATGACAACCCATGGACACAGGTTCCCGCAATTCAATAAGTGCAAGGACCAGTGACCCCGCAGCAACATGCGGCTCCAAGATAACATAAGGGGTTGCAGCACTCATCACCACACTTTAGCACAACACAAGTTTTGACTGGGATCACTGTCGGGGATTGCCATCTTGCCTCCCGATCTTGCAACCCCAGCCAGCAGTTTCCCCAACGCGAGTACAAGACTTAATTTGTCACAGTGGGAAAGGATCTGGGCACAAGGCTGCCTACTGTGCAATCATAAAAAGCTAGAAAAGGAGCAAATCATTCTCAAAGAACTAAGGGGGGCATTGAAGTACCTCAGGGGTCGCAGGCGAAATGGCCGCCTGAGCAGAGATCTCAGTCGAAACCCTCGTAATAACACAGGAACCGTACGCTTGCCCAGACCGCAAACCACCCGAGGAGACTTGCTCAAAGGGAGAGCAACTAGCAACAAGCAGCTCGACTTCCGAAGGAAATCGGACACTGCTTCATCGAAAACGGCACCATCAAAGAGGCGCCCGGCCAACAAATCACCCACCACGCCGAGACCGCTACTCTCTAAACCCCTCTCTAAACCCCTTAAAAAAAAACAGAGCGAACACAGTCAGCCCCTGTTGCAACCAGCAAGAAGGAAGGCGGAGAGAAGGGGACTTGTGTGCGACAGGATATAGTATGATATGATAGGTTATTTATATTGTGCTTAATACCCAGAGGTTTCTAAGCGCGGACTCAGGGATCGAACCTGTGTTGCTCCATGTCGTCTTGTTTCCAAGACAAGCACGTTGCCACTGAGCTATCCTCCCGAGACGACCCGCAACACACTTCCCCTAGAAGCTGTGTACATATGGATCCCCCTCTCCAGCACCAGCCGTGTGCGCAGAGAGCGAGCGACCAGGGGGCCTGGGTCGAGAGGAGTCCTACGGACATCGACAGCTACAAGGTATGTGCAGTGTACAGCATATATCTGCCAATCCTGAACTGCCACCAGTTTGTGTTGCGCCCCGAATCCTGCTCCGGAGCAAGTACATGCACTGTGTGAGGGGGGCGCAAAAGGGCGCTGGAGCGAGGAAAACAGTAGGGCTTTGTTGGGGGGGGGCTGTGGGCTTGTGACAAGGGGCCCCCGATCCCTCAACCCCAAAAATAAGATTTATACAGGCTCCCACTCGACACAGCCTAGACATTCTCACGGGCACTGAACTACTGATGCATTAGCCCCCCTATACACCTGTCGACACGCACAGCAGCAAACCCACCTGCAAAAATCTCCAAGCAAGGTACAGAGTCTGCAGCAACATCACTCTGCACATCTGTTTACAGTGCAGCAGTGTGCTCCTTTGCATAAACTCCCGAGCAATATACAGTGCCAGCAGCACCATTACCCTGGAGCTACCACCAAGAACGTAAACAAGTGCTGCCTCACTGTGCCCCTGGGGTCTAGAGAGCGCGACACGGGACAACAAGAACCGTAAAGAAGCACATCAATCGGCCTAGGAGCTCCAAGAGGCGAAGGAGGCATACACATTGGTCAAGAAGATAGCTCTGCTGTTTCCGAGTGGCACTGACTGCTCCCAAAGGAGCAGCTCAGATGCCAGGGGTTAGGGGAAGGCCCGAACAGTCAAAGTCGAGAACACAGGCTAAAACCCAGGTGGGCCAACTTGAAAAGTGCTGGGGTCAGAGACGACGAACAGCGAGCGATTCACCTCACCCTCCCCTGGAACGACCCAACCACGCAGTGGCATTACCACCAAACACTATGGCGTCAGACAAGGAGCAACTCCTAAATTGTCTGAAGGGGATGGAAGCCAGACTCACCAATACATTCCACAACCAGCTGGAACAGATGAAGGTGGAATTGAAATCTTCCCTCCAAGAGGTAAGCAGAGAAATGGCGGACCTGGGAGGCAGAATAGATATAGTCGAAAATGGCTTATCAAATGTAGCAGAAGAATCTAACCAGAACAGCGTCCTTCTAGACCAGCTGGCTAACTCAACAATCAACTTAGAATTACAGGCATAGGACCTTGAAAACCGTTCAAGAAGATCTAACATCAGGGTCAAAGGCCTCACCGAAACGTTCCAGGATTGCGACCTCAAAGACACTCGGCAACAATGTTTCAGCAGCATGCTCCCGGACACGCAGTCAGACCAAATTGGGTTTGATCGGATACACAGAGTTGGCCCAAAATGGAACGATCCTGGAGCAAGGCCTAGAGATGTCCTAATAGCAGTAATGTCCTACTGCCAGAAAGAAGACATCCTGAGAGCAGCAAGATCCCACAATGATCTCACAATCAACGGCTCTCACATTCAACTATACCAAGACCTAGCGTTGATTAATCTCTGCAAGAGAAGATTACAAAAGTACTCCAAGCAAAGCAGATACGATACAGGTGGATGCATCCATTCGGCCTCTCCTTTACATGGGAGGGCAAGCAGCAGAAAATCACTACCTGCGAGGAGGGCTGTTCAATCCTTCAGCAAGAGGAAGATCAGGTTCGTCCGAATGACCGACCACGTCCCAATCCACCAGACACTCCGGGTAAACCGTGGGAATGGTCAATTGAGAAAAAGCGGAATTCAAAGAAAACAGGGAAATCCAAGGTTCCTCAACAGAGCCAGGAATAACTAGCGACGGAAGAACACTAGGAGAAGCAACTAACAAGAGAATGTACAACCTTAGAACAATGGTGGAGGACTACAACACGCCGAAACATACAAAACCCACACAGAGGAAAAAGAACAACACATCTGGGAAGTGAGGAGGAAGAGGGGGAGTGGAGGGTTGATGGAAGAGCAAAGGAACCAAGAGGCACATCGACAGAACAAGCTAGAGACCTAGGGAACGGAAAAGGTAAATGTGAGAGTCATTGAAGCGCCTCACTCCCAGCTCGGAACTGCGCAAATTCCCCTACACAAAAATGGCTGAGTCAAAGGTAATGTTTCTGAATGTACAGGGCCTGCACACGTCAATAAAACGATGGGTGATACTAGACAGGCTGAAAACATTGCAGACAGCGATTGGGCTCCTATAGGAGACACACCTCCTCCTTAAAGACGAGAAGAGAATGGTTAATCGTGCCTTCCCACAACAATTTTTTGCCCAAGTGGAGAGAAAAAAAGGGGAGTAGCTATATTAACTGGGAGGGTGCTAGACTTAAAAAAAACTACAAATCCGTTAAGACAAAGAGGGCAGGTACTTGGGGCTCAAAGGGTTGATAAAGGGGAAATTGTACACAATCCTATCTGTTTACGCTCCAAATAGTTGCCAAGATGTGTTCATAACGGATCTGCTGGTCAACCTGGCCAGCTGGTGCAAGGGCCAACTGATAGTAGGTGGGGATTTCAATTGTGTCATGGACCCAATGCTGGACAAAACACTCCCCCTACAACAACTGATCAGAAAAACAGACAAGCCCTGGGTCGCTTCTTCAGAGAATTAGGGGTAATTGAAACTTGCCGATTCTTCCAAGGGGACAGGAGAGAGTACACTCACTTCTCAGCCGTCCACCTTGGATACTCCAGGATAGACATGATCTTAGTATCCACAACATTAGTTCATCAAATAACGGAAGTAGAAATAGGATTGGAATATCACTCAGATCACGCGCCAGTGTTGGTGGGTATAGATTGGGGGGTGGAAGGGAGCAGAGCAAAACCACCCTGGAGGTTAAATATAATCCTGAAAGACATAGTGCTAAGGGCCCATATGGAGGGCACCATCAACAACTACTTCAAAGAAAACGACAACGGGGAAACAGACTGGGGGTAATATGAGATGCTGGAAAGGCAGTCATCAGGGGAGAATTCATGTCACAGGCAGCAGCATACTATAGAGAAAGAGCATTGGTGACAAGCCAACTAGAAAAAGAGGTGAAAGCTACCGAAGCCCAACACAAAGCCCACTGTTTGAGAAAATCCTTAAGAGTGCTTCGGAAAATCAAAGCTCAACTGGAGAATCATACGGCGGACCGGATCGCCCAGTCACTGCTACAAACAAAACAATCCTATTATATCCATGGTGGCAAGGCAAATCGTTTCCTGGCGGCGAAATTGAGAAAGCAAAAAACCCAGAACTATATAGCACAACTAAACAACGTCCATGGAAAACCCCACACGGCAGAGATCGACAAAAAAGAAATAATGAAGCGTATTCATGAGGAACTCTTAAGTAGCGAGAATCTTGACCCAGAACGCCAACTCACTTACATCAACACTCTCCCGCTGCCCCAGATTGCTGAACAAGACAGAACTAATCTTGGGAACCCAATTACGGCACAAGAGATTAGCGATGCCATTTCAGCACTACCAGCGAATAAGACTCCAGGTCCAGACGGCCTTGGCAACGGCTATTACAAGACGTTCCGCACCCAATTGATCGGTCCGTTGACAAAGCTATATAGTACAATCAGAGAAGAAGGGAAGGTCACGCTTGATATGGGGAGTTCTAATAACTATACTGCCCCTGAAGCTAGGTAAAGATCCCCACAACTGTGCAAGCTATCGTCCCATAGTGTTGCTGAACACTGATGCAAAAATCTATACGCAAATCCTAGCAACCCGCCTAATAAAAATCCTGCTGAACATAATACACAACGACCAAGCGGGATTCATCACTGACCGGCACGCACAAGATAACGTCAGAAGGGCAGTAGACATCATAGATGCGGGGCGACGAACACGACAGACGTTTGCAGTGGCAGCTCTGGATGCTACCCGGGCCTTTGATAGCATGGACTGGTGCTATCTGAAGCTGATCTTGGAGCGCTTCAGCTGTGGCCCAGAATTCACCATGATGGTGCTCGCCAATTACCAACACCCATCGACAAGTTTCAGGATCAACGGACAGAGCACAGAGTTCGTGAAGATCAGAAGGGGCACGCAACAAGGCTGTCCACTCTCCCCTCTGATTTTCGCGATAGCAATGGAACCATGCGCAATGCAGTTCCGACAAGATGTTAGCATCAGAGGAGTGACGGTTGGTCATAGACTGTACGTGGACGGAATTATGCTCTTCATGGGAGACCCAGAAAATGGAAGACCCAGAGCGATGGCCCAACTGGAGGAATTCAGACAGATCTCTGGGTTCTCCATAAACCTGTACAAATCAAAAGCCATGAACATAACAGCAAGGAGAGAAGTGACTGAGACATTGGAGAGTACATTCCCGATGGGCTGGGTGGGGGAAAAACTGGAATACTTAGGGATCCACCTTACTAGAGAACCACACAAACTATATCAGGCAAACATAGTCTCTCTGTGGAAACAGATAAAAGAAGACATGCTCAGATGGGAATCTCAGGAGCTCTCATGATTTGCCCGCATCACAGCTGTCAAAATGACTATCCTCCCTCATCTCCTTTATGTAATAAGTTCACTAGCGGTGCCCATACCGCCAGCCAAGACCCGAGAGTTGCAAAACGCGATATTTAAATGTATATGGCACGGTAAGAAACCCAGGATCCAGAAACAAATCCTAACACTCTCTCCGCTCCTGGGCGCCCTGGGAGTTCCAGAAATGGACAGATACATCTTGGCAGCACAACTAGCACCACTGCTGAGGTGGGCAAACCCAGAGAACCATAAGGGATGGTGTAGAATCGAACAATGAGCCTCATTAGCCCCCCTAATAACCCTGTTGAGCCTGAGGAAGGAAAACCGAAAGAGCAGGGGTGCGCTATTAGAAATGAGGAAATGGTCACTGCAAAGCTGGGACAAAGCCCGGAAAAAGAAACGCACCCCGAGCGGAATGGGCCCATATACGCCGCTGCTGCACAACCCAGATTCCACACCGGGTCTTCAATGAAAGTATTGGGCGGTATGATCAGGGGCCTAGACTAGGTACCCGAAAGACATGTACAAAGACAGCTCTCCATTACTCTTCACAGACTGTCAACAGAAATTCAATATAGGAGAAAATGAGCGCTATAGATATTGCCAAATAAGGCATTGGATAACCCACCCAACGGTGAAGAGAGCGGGCACGAGAATGCCATCAGGCCTAGAACTGTCTCTGCAGGAAGGTAACACGGCGAAGGGGGTCACCAGACTCTACAGACTGCTCTCCAATGATCAACCAACCGACAATCTCACATACAAAAATGAACTGGGAAAGAGACATGCAAGAGCCACTATCAGAGGAGGAATTGAACCAAATATGTGCGCGTGCACACAGCACCTGCAGATGCACTACAATAAAGGAATCCGCTTACAAACTATGCCTCTGATGGTATATGTCCCCGAACCGCATTCCTAAAATCACAAAATTGCTGGAGGAACTGCAGTGAGAAGAGAGACCTATTCCATATGTGGTGGACATGCCCCAAAGCTGTAGCCTATTGGAAGGAAATACTAAGCCACATAAAGGACATTTCTGGGGTTGAACTGCCGAGATCTCCGAAAACAATTCTCTTAGGAGTCCCCATAGAAATAAAAACGCAATGTCAGGAACGACAGCCAGGCTCATTACTCACCTGTTATCAGCAGCAAGAATGACCCTTGCACAAAACTGGAAAAACAAAGAGGGCCCAACCTCAGCATGGTGGTGGATCAAAGTCTGGGGAGTAATGGCTATGGAGAAGATATGTGCTTTCAGTACTGGAAAATATCTAAAATTCTTAACTATCTGGAACCCATTCCATGAACAGGTGCGGGACAGAGAAGCTCAATTCTTCAAAACCCGCCTACTCCGGAACACGCATGTCATCTGAGACCTACCAGACGTAAAGACGCTGGGACTCAAATGACAGGATAAGATTTATGACTCTGTTGCCCGCATACAAATTTACACAAAGGGAGCATGATTCCATATGTGTTTTATGAGTAATGATTTTAATGCAAATCTTCATAACAATTCAATTCAATATAGCACAGAATTAATTTCACATGTTTCAGAAGTGTCTTCACTAGTTCTACTTATCCTCTTTCATTGTGTCCTCTCATTCCATTCTTCATATTTTACAGATTCTGTCAACAACAGATATACGTAACCTTGTTTTGGATACTTGTTACTGAACTGAAATTATTATTCTCTCCTAACTATTTGGATGATGGGTTTTCCCCATGACCAGGTGAATTCATAAAATTAATCCTATGAGGAATATTGACATAACACTGATAGGGGCCTTGAGTCTACTAGATATTTCACTGACATATATATTATTCTCAGATTTTTTGTTTCATCATAGATTGAATGATGGATACATAAGAAATCCTAAGGAATATATTTGTCCTGATGAAAGTTTTTTTCCAAAACCACGTTGGGCTTGCTTTTTGTCATTGTCAATGAAATTTATGAAACATCGTCTTTGTATATTAAATAAGCTTTTCTCTTGAAATATCATTAACTATTATAAATGTTGTTGGTCTATCAACCTCAGGTAGGGTGCAGGGGATGGGAGTGTCTACCACCTTAGGACGCTTTGGCTTCTCCCACCAGGAAGGTGCTAGCCCAAGCAGGATTCACAGACCTAGGGTTGTAGTTACCAGTGCAAGCCGGTGTTCACTCCCGATGGCTGTCACCTTCTTCTGCATCTCACTATATATTGAGCTTCGTTCTGACCCCCAAAGCTTGCAAATCCCTGCTGCCTTCACCACCCCACCGACTCCCCTTCCAGTCTAAGATGCTGCTCCACTGATTTCTCCCTTCCATGATCCTCTCTGGCAATGCCCATGGAAATGGAAGAGGGGCTCTGTGCACAATCCAGCTTTTATTTCTATGCAACTAATTTATTTTTGTTTGACCCCCCCCCTCCCCAACCTGGATATCACCAACCCAAATGGGTGCCGGGTGATCATAAGTTTAGTCCTACATTTGGGGGTAGGCTTGAGCCGTAATGGATCTGAGCACTCTCGGAGGGCCCCATGAAAATGGCTCCAGCTGACAGGCTGTCACCGCCCAACACAGGCTTGAGTGCAGGGCCTAACATTACAGTAATGTTAGTGGAATGTCACAGTCTAAGAATGTTTGAGTGAGATATTTCACAGGTTATTTGAAATGCTCCTTTTTAGAGCACATCCTTTGTGAGCATAGTAGACTTTTCAAAATCATGGGGTGGGTGAAACAATGAAGTCTGCAAATATACATTTCTATTACATGGTTTGAAATATTTTCAAATTAGCTTATTGCTTTCCCCACTGGCACCATGTTATCAATAACATTAATGGCATAGTTTAATACTGAATTTGATATAAGTATATTATTCAATCAATCAATCAATCAATAATAAGTTTATTCAGAAACAAATTATCCATAAACCTCAAATACAAGATAAAAATACATTAGACAATACAAAGTTCAATTCTACATTTTTAAAAATCCATGATATAAACTTGCAAACATTACATATAAAAGGAAATGTTAAAAAGTGCATGTGTGTATTTCAATTTGCATCCGCAAAGAGACGGCCAGATTATTCATTACATTTTCAGTGTTCGCTCAGGTTTTGAGAGATGAATTTAGTTCTCTGATACCAACTCCTTCTCAGATAATCCACCAAACCCCAAGCTACTGGCATCTTCGCAGCAGAGAGCAGATAACATAGAGCAGGCCTAGCCTGAGACAAGCCAGCAGACCTGAGTAATGGCAAGATTGATTTCCGTCTTAGGTCTATGTAGTGTGGGCAGAACAACACAAAGGGCCTCATTACAACCCTGGCGTAGGACCATGGTGCTATTAGCACCATGGTCCATGCCGGATTCCGCCATGGTGGATGGCGGATTTACCGCCCCATTCCAAGGTTGGTGGGGCGGTAAATCCCCATTCACCATGGCCCCTTCCCCATTCCCATTTTTGCCCCATAGGGCTCAATGGGGATGGGGAAGGCGCTAATTATGGCACCGTAAATTACGGTGCCGTAATTAGCACCAAGGTCGCTTAGCGCCTTGGACTTTAACGCCTGCAAAAAGCAGGCGTTAAAGTGGGAATCTGGCGTTAAGGGTTTAACGGCGCCGCAGCCTTTTACGGCGCCGTTAACCCCTTAACGCCAGGGTTGTAATGAGGCCCAAAGTGTAGAAGGTCCTCCACCGGCCACTGACAGCAGGGGCAGGCTGTGGGTTGTGCATTGTGAGACCAGCTTTTTGTTGGAGTCCCTAGCCATAGGCAGTCGAATTGGGCTAGAGTCAAGGCCCAATGGTCTGTGGGATTGTCACTGTGGAGCAGGTACGGCTGAATAGCATCTGCTGTTGTTAAAACAATGTGCCTTCTATTTGCAGAAATGCCCAGGGCAGAAGATTCTCTATTTACCACAAAGATGGATTTGAACATTTGCTTATATGCTCTTACAGCACACGGGGTTAAGAAGGTTGAGGGGCAAATGAGGTTAACACAGTTTAACTGTCTGGTACATTTCTGGATGTATATGAGCCCCAGGATTTTCTTTACAGATGGACCTCTCACCAGGACTCTTATGATCTTATGTGAGAGATTGGCTTTCTGGTTTCACCATAGTGCCAACCAGTGCGAAAACTGGGGCCAGTAACCACTCATAGGCAATGTGTGGACGCCCCAATTCCAAATGTATACCATAATTTGTCACAGACTGCGTTAGCCCAAGTAGTTTTTGGAGAAAATAGTTCTCCACATTTTCAATATTTGAAATATTTTCCATACCCCACAATGCAGCCCCATAGTTAGTGGCGGTTTTTGTTTGAGCCCTATACACTGAAGAATTAGTTTGATTGGATGCCCCACACAGTTATGTTGAAAGCGGGACAAGCCCCCAAGAGCCTTTCTCATCCTCATACATTGTTTATCAACATGGCCAAACCCTCGCCAATTCTCAGTAAACCAGATTCCCAGGTATTCAAAACTAGTAACCCTACGAATGGGTTCACCTCTGCTCCATATCCTGCACACCTTAAGGTGTCTAACACCTGTGCTCCTATATGCCATGACGGCTGATATTTTGGAGTTCACCGTCAACTTATGGGAGGCCATTAATTGAGTGTAGACATCCACCAGTGTATTATTCAATGCTGTGTCAGAATCATTTAAACTCTCAATTGAATCTTGCCAGATTTTAAATGTATCCTTGCTATACCATCAGTATTAAGCCTTTTTCAAATCCATTTAGTTTCAAGATTCTTCAGCAAATGGTCACTAGAGTAGGGGCAAAGTTTGCCCCATGGAAATTCCTGTTTTTTCTTATTGAAAATAGGTGATTTGTGTGTAAAGAAATTGTACTTTAATAATAAGCTTAGTAATGTTATTTCAGCTGTGGACACAATTTCAATGGATTCATCTAGTGAAATATTTGTGTATGAAAACGAATGTAAATTGATTCTAAAAGAAATCGCATATGATTCTGATGTAATATTTTAACAAGAAATTGCTGGTGTGTTTGATAAAATGCTAATTGAAAATAATCAGTTGATGTACGTCATAGCTGACAAATTTAGATTAAGTTTTAGAATGCTTCCTCTTTGTAACACAATGGTCTCCCCAGTGGTTTAGTTTGGTGTTTGTGAACCTCCGGTAAGCAGTATTACATGGGTCTTTGAATGATTTTAAATTAGAAATATTGTTTTGATTTTGAAGTTCCAAATCAGTTTCCAAATTGATGACAATCAACCTTCACTACATGTCAGTGTATGGGAGTGGATTTCACATGTAGCGGATGTTCAGTCACTTTTGTAGTTCATAATTATCGTAGCACTCCCTGATCTGCCTTTTTTATATTGCTACTGAGTCTGTTTTTGAGATTTTAAATCTGCAAATGTTCCTCCTTCAAAATGTTTTGCCTTGCTCATTTAACCGGAGGTAAGATACAAGCACTTGTAATGCTGCATTGTGAATTTCAGGACGAAATGTGCTATTGTTCTAGATTGATCTGTACCAGGGATATCAAATTTCGATCTAGCCCTCTCTCTCCCTCTCTCTATCTCTCTCTCTCTTTCTTTCTCACACTCTCTTTCAGCACATATTCTCTCTCTCTCTCTCTCTCTCTTTCTCTCTTTCTCTCTGTATTACTCTATATCTCTGTCTAGTTCTTGTCTGAGTGAGAGTCCCGCTGTCACGTGCATGTTTGTAAGAGTCGCCCACCTGTTGCTGACCAGAGAAAAAGAAACAGACAATTTGGTGGTTGCAAAAATACCTGTTAAAAAAGCAAAAATGGAAATATTAAATTGTATTTACATTGTAAATTGGCAGTTTTTAAAATTCATGTTTACTTCTGGTGATCACGTCTAGTGTGTATTGTAGTCTCAATGAGAGTGGTATACTTGTATTGAGCAAAGCATACTATCAAAACCTAGAATAAGCATCTACATTATTTTCTGCTAGAAATGTATCAGTGCAAGATGTTTAGTCTGGTATGCTACTATTGTATTTGTTCTATATAACCCTACACAGAGTTCTGGAACATTTGGCTCTGCAGATGTTCCCATCCTCCCTGCCTTGCATAGGCAATGGTGAGGGACCGTGGGAGTCATAGATCAAAACATCTGGAGAGCCAAAGTTTACAGACCCTATGAGGAAGGAGCACACGTGAAGTCTCCAGCCTGCTTTGCATAAAAGCAAAGGAGATTTTGGGAACACAAGAATGAGTACAGATATTTATATTTGAAAAATATGTCTGTGACAAAAGTGTTGAATCACAAATTAAAAAATCCACAGTGGATTGTTCTCTGATTTAATTGTTAGCACAAGCAGCATAACATTAAAATGTTCATAATATTGAAACATACATACTGATTTGGACAGCATAAAGATTTGAATGTTAGGATAAAATGCCAGTAAGGTCCGTCACTACATTGGGGCACAGGGCCTACATGCAACACTGAATTTTAGCCGGGTGCCAGGGTAAGTATGCCTGTGCACATGCTCAGCTACAAATTCATTGACGCCCTAAGTATTTTAGTTCACGAATTAAAGATTATACTTCAATGACATTTTTAACCACTTGTCAACTAGCGAGGGAAAGACTGTAATGCATTGGGTAGGTATTTTTGGGTAGGCTCTGTTTAAGAAAGGTTTTGATCTAAAATGCTGCTCTCAGCAGGGTGCTTTTGCTTGTTTTTTTCCGCAAGAGCACAGCATTAACTTTCACACACAACACTGCTCCAGCTTAGAAAATGGTGGCCCCCAAGTGCTTGAAAATCAACATTTGAAGGGTCGTTTAAAAAAATGTTTCCATAGGAACTTATTTTTGAAAGAATGCCAATATATCTTTTATCATCCAATGGGGTGATGAGATAATATCAAACGATGTTTCAGATAAAGGTATCCTCAAAACAGGTCTTTTCAAATTAGTTTTATTGTCCTTAGATCAGCCGACACATGTTTCGACCCAATCGGTCGTCCTCAAGGCTGTTAATCACTAGTAAAAAATGTACAATAGCATGCAGTTGTATATCACAAACATGTTATTAGATACAACATTAGGCAAATCATATTAGAGCAAGTACCCATGTAAAATAATACACATAACAGACAAAATAATGGACCAATGTTGGAAAAGAAAGAAAGAGAAAATGAAAGCAAACATACCATATGTTGATATGTGATCGGTCACATGAGAGGGGATGGATTCAGAATGTGGAGAGATCCATTGCAAAGCCAATGGCCCTCATTACGACCCTTGCGGAAATCGGAAAACGATGGCGGAAATGCAATACCGCCATCGAATAGCGCTCGGTGCGACTATGACCCGTCACCGCAAAGTACGAAGCCATTAGCGACACCGTAGTGAACGCCAACGCTAACTGCACCAAGCACGCGCGCGCGCGCCATGCGAAACCGCAAACACCACCATGGCGCAACGGTACGCCAATTCCGACCCTAGCGGACATGTACCTAACGCCATCAGGCATGGCGTAATGTACCATTCCGCCATGGTGAGAAGTACGGCATCGCGAATCAACCGTAAACGGCCCCACTGAGTGCCTGTACACCGCTCCCTGCCCACAAAGTACAACTCCCCGTAGGTGCAATGAAGTCACAATGCAACCATTGAA
Source organism: Ambystoma mexicanum (assembly GCF_040938575.1). Classification (NCBI taxonomy): domain Eukaryota; kingdom Metazoa; phylum Chordata; class Amphibia; order Caudata; family Ambystomatidae; genus Ambystoma; species Ambystoma mexicanum. Next base: position 233,178,149 of record NC_090939.1, on the reverse strand, counting down.
ATGTACAAGTCACCCATGCATGGCAACGAACAAAAGAAACACAAGAGGGGCCAATGGGAGCTGCAGGGCACAGATGGCACGAATACAGAAGCCATCCCAATGGACATGACCACAGTCCCCCACCAAGAAACGCACGCAAACACAGGCACCTGTGACCAGCAATATTCCGAGAATCACATCATTCCACCAGTCCACCTAGCTGACCGGCATCTGTTACACAAAACCCAATCCCCCGCCCCTGAGCATGACAACATTCAAACTGTCATATTGGCAGCCCCCATCCCTGACCTCACGGGCTTAGTAGGCAAACGCGCCCAGTACAGTACCACGCAACTAAACTCCGAAGCTGGAACCCAATGCAGATCTCCTCACAATACATCGCCCCCCAAATAGGCATATGCCACATCACTTGCAAAGAAAAACGCTACACGGGCCAAATCAGAATAGAAATTTAATGCACATCAAAGTCACCAAGCCCATACAGCCATCAGGCCATGAACTCCTAAACACTAATCACCATTGTGGGCTGCATCCGCAAGAAATGACCAGCCACTACTTGTGTGTCGCCCTGTTCCCTCATGGTACACAGAGCCACATTCACGTACGAAAAGGCAACATGGAAGCGCACAGAACCGCAGGGCCGTCCCAATGGGGAGGCACTAGTCCAGCTGAAAGGCCGAAATGTTGCTCCGAGCCACCAGTACTGCGTAAGGGCATGTGGGCCATTGGCGATCGTCCCATAAGATCGTAATGCTGCTCCACTGATTAACACGAAGCAGCAGGTGTCGGGAGTAAAACCCATCTGCAGGAGTGGCATACAGATGGCAGTGGCAAAAGGGGAGGAGATACCTGTCAACCAAAAGAAAAGAAAAAGAACAGAATGGCCATCAGAACTACATTCCAACAACTCACTTCAATGATCACACGAAATCCACAGCCATATGCATGCTAGCCCACTCCAAAGGATCATCACCACCCCAAAACCACTTGCGACTCCTAACCATCTATATCGAGGTGCAAACACCATCACAAACGAGTGTACCTGTGCATGCGTCTGTCAAAACAGAATCCATCAGATGGGAATGTTAACGTGCATGGACACAAGTGTCTGAGGGCGCGTCGAGACAGGGAGGGCTCAACAAGGCCAGATAGACGATGGTCCCACCATGGCAGCCCTGCATCACATAGCGTAGGGGAGGCGGATAGATCCCAAGAAGCCCTGTACATGGCAAACTCTGTATCAAATCACCTGCCCATGCATCCATTCATCATTCCCTCATACCGGAATCAAAACGCCTGAATAATTACTCACATAACATTAGAAACATCCATTGAGTCTGTGCGTTATGCAGCCTGCAAAATCCACAGTGCCCCAGCCCGTAATTCCAGTGTTGTGAAGTAACATGTATTTGGGAACGGCCGGCCTCATCGCCCACGTAGCAATTGCGCATCCCAAACTATTCATATCAATCATTGCTTCCTCGCCATGGGCCCTGTCTCAAGGACATTGAACAATAGAACGTTATATTTGCAGTCAGACCTGTGGGCATCTCCTCGCCGCTAGCTGGAAACCGAAAGCGCCGCCCTTCGAATTCCACATTTGCAACATCACGCTGAAAAGGCATCTGTGGCCGTTTGAAATCACTAATTATTCCATCGAGTGCGGCTGTGTGTGAAAATGGCAACTGCCTTCACCCACAAATGGGAGCCCCGCCCGTCGTTGCAACTCGGTACAGTGATGCATGAGGGCCCACCGTTACTCGAGTACTACGTTCCACTGACCCTTCACAAGTCTGTTCGCGACTGCACAGATAGTATGTGCAACAATGGGACCACAGCAGAATGAACATGTCAACCAATGTTACACGGCCATCGGGTACAAATACATGATTGCAATAGCAAGATGCCATTCCCCGATTTGCAGCGTTGTGCGCGGGACGTGCTCGGCCAAAGGGGAGAGCAGTTTGCACAGGTGGAATTAATCACCACAGGTGGAGGCCATACAGCCTGAAAACACATAAATTGCACAGCCAGTCTCCTCCCACAACCACACCGAAATGCTACCGGCAGGACTCGCGATGTTGGCCCTGGGGGACCTGATAGCACTGCAACTACTCCAACTCCAAGAAGAAGACGAACACCAACTGCAACCGGCCGCACGAAGGAGACGCAGGAGGAGGAGGAGGCCAAGGCAGGGCCAGCAAGGGCCGCCAGCACAGCCACTACCACCACGCAGGCAGCCCGCAATCCCACGCCTCCGAGCACATCCGTTCAACCTCACTGATGAGCAGATCCACACCCTCTACCGTCTGGACCGGGACACCATAGCCGCCATTGTGGACATGACACAGGCTGACGTTGTCAGCATGATAGATAGCCCAACCGCCATCCCACCCCTACTGAAGGTGGTGTCTGTACTCCACTTCCTGGCCACAGGCACCTACCAGCACACAGTCGGACAGTTGCATGGCATTTCTCAGCCACTGTTCTCACGGACACTATTTCAAGTGCTCGATGCCCTCCTGCAGCACGCAGACGACTACATCTCTCTACCACGCTCGGAGCAGGAAATTACCAACACAAAAGTGGGATTCCATGCACTTGCCGGCATACCGGGTTGCATTGGTGCCATCGACTGCACCCATGCGGAATTGGTCGTCCCACATGCCATGGAGGCCCAGTACCGCAACCGAAAACAATTTCATTCCCTGAATGTACAAATGGTGTGTGACTCCAACAGGATCATTACACATTGTTGTGCCCGATTCCCTGGATCAACCCATGATTCTATGGTCTTGAGGAACTCTACAATACCACGCTACATGGAGCGACACGCAGGGAACAGATCCTGGCTACTCGGTGAGTCTCATTACATGCATGATTATGTGGGGTATGTGATTTGGCAATGACCTGGCAGGAAGGGGGGGGTGTGCGTACGTAGCAATGGCATTCCACATCATACGTTTCTCATCCACATACAGGTGATGCTGGATATCCACTGAAGAGATGGCTCCTCACACCAGTCCGGAACCCACGGGACCAGCATGAGGAGGACTACAACCATGCCCACTCACGTACCCGTGTAGTCATTGAACAGGCATTCGGCCTACTGAAGACTCGTTTCCGCTGCCTCAGCAGGTCTGGCGGGGCACTCCTGTACCGCCATGAGAAGGTTGCAAAGATGGTCATGGCATGTGTCATGCTCCACAACATGTGCGTACGTAGAAATGTGCCCATGCCCCCTGACGCAGAACTGCAAGCACCTGATGATGGTCATGATGAGGGTGGGGATGTGGCAGCACCTCATGGAGTCTGCGAGGCACCGGAGGCCCGTGACATTCGTCAGCATCTCATTGATGTATGCTTCTAGCACTCACGCCTGGTGGCTGATACATGGACACGGGACTCGTGGCACTGCGTGTGTCTGGGACATGCACAATATGGACTGTACGCCTATGATGGCCTAGTACACAAAGATCAATGTCCACACATCTCATTGGTTGATCGTGCACTTTTTATGGCATATGTGATGTCATGTTGAACACCCTATCGACCCGCCACCCAAGTGAGCCCAACACACCCCCTCCACCCTCCTACCTCCCCCCCGAACACCAGTGTCCAAAGATGCTCATTGTCAGTGGGCTGTCGCTATTGCAAGCCCCCTCTGCGGGTATCAGGGGCACCCCTGCCTGTGGAGCGCAGGTTCCTTCCAGATCTACGTTGGGGGCTGCCCTGGACGTAACTTGCAACGGATGATGTGTCTGCCTGCTCACGTCCATGCATGTCCCTAAGGGTTTGCGAGAGCTCAGTGAGCACACGGCGCACTGCGGCAAGTTCGGCACATACGTCTTTGGACGTCGCATGCAGTTCCCCCCTCAGGCTCTCGGTGCTTCTCTCCATTTGGACTCTCAGGCTCTCGGTGCTACTCTCCATTTGTGCCCTTAGCGTCTCTGTACCTCTCTCCATTTCTGCCCTAAGTGTCTCAGTTGATGTTTCTATGTCTGCCTTAGTGCCCCCACATTCATCGGCATGGTCCTTGAGGAGTGTGGCCAGTTGCTGCTGTTGTACGATTAACTGGTCGAGGGACTGTTGCCTCTGCTGGGCCATGGCCATTTGCGGGGGTGTCACAGAGGGGCTGTTGTCCTCATGTTGCCTTGCCACAGGGCTTGTGGGGGATGGCCAGTCGTCGTCTTGTGGGTGCCCCTGCGTGGTATCCTCATGTTGTACGGGATGGGACAGACAGGGGGATTGGGACAGGTCATGGATGGATCTGACTTCGACATCCCCGTATTCTGTGTCCGAGCATGCTGCCATCAATGGGGTGTCACCTATGGTGCTGCTGCCACCAGAGGCAGTGCCTTCTGTGGCATCCATTGGGGGGACCTGTGGTGGTGGTGTTGTGGGCATGCTGGCTGCTGGGGTGCCTGTTGATGTTCCCTCCTCTGTGCTGCCACCTGATTTGTGCTGCTGCCGTGTCTTGATGCGTGCAGCTGAGGTGGAGGGTCTCTGGCCGTTGGTCTTGGCCCTCTTTGCAGGTGTGCTGGTAGGGGTGTCCTGTAGCTCGTCGTTTGGATCGGACCCTGTGGTGGAGTATAGGAGGGCGAGGGTTAATGATGGGTCTGTGGGAATTGGAATGGCATTGTATCACATGCTTTGGGGTGGTACCTGAGGGTGATTTGGGTCGGGTCCTTGGAGGTGCTTTGATTTGTGTGTGGAGTGAGGGTGCAGTTGTTTGGCAGCCTGCAGTTAGGGTGTGCCTGCTGCACGTGTAGTGCGTGTATTAGGGGTTTTTAATTATTTATGTATTTATTGTGGGTTTTAACGTGCGCTATCAGGCCGATGTGTGTGGACGTTCTCCTGGACATGTGTTTCTGTTGCACTATGTGGACGCATGGTACTTCACATGGATGGACTGTGTGGATTTGGCATTGTTTTATCTGGCACACCTACCTGAATCTTCGGATGTCTGCACTCCTTTCTCCATCCCTCCGACTCCCTCTATGCTCTCCATTCCGATGGTGGAGGCACAGATTTCTTCCCAGGGGGTCAACTTGATGGGTGATTCAGGACCTCCCCCGGTGGCTGTGGCAATGTTGCGGTTGGCAGAGAGTATGCTGCGGACGCGTATCCGCAGGTCGTCCCATCGCTTGCGGCATTGCTGTGGGGTGCGGGGTGCGGTCCCCACCGCACTTACCCGCTGTGCCACCAGAGCCCATATGGTCTTCTTGTTTGCAAGTGCCGTTCTGGTCATTTGCGTGGAGAAGACGACGGCAGCATTCTCCTGGAGGGTCTCTGTTAGCACGGTGAGTTCCTCACGGGAGAAGTGGACCTGCCGCTTGCGGTCGCACGCTTTCTTTGCTACTTTTCCCATTTGTCTTGGTTTCGCTAGGGTGGGTGACGGGTTGGGGTGTGTTTCAGGGTAGTGATTTTAGTGGTTGTGTGGTTTTAGTGGTTTTATAGGTGTACGCCGGGATGTTTCCCGTTCCGGGCCCATGTTTTTACTTCCGTTTCCGTATATTTCCGGTCACCGTACTTTCCGGTAGGCGCACACTGCGGTGACCGCTAAGAGGGGTGGCGGTATTGCACCTAGGGCGCCGTACGGCGGCGGTGTGGGCCGTTTTGGGGTCATTTCCGCCATCGCGGACTTTGCACTTCCGCCGTGGCGTGGTGCTCGTGCCCGATGGGTCGGAATGGGCCGCACATTGCTCCTTCGTGCAATGGCGGAAACGCTATTTACGCTGTGGCGCTCCGGTCAGTCACTTTCCGCCAGGGTCGTAATGAGGGCCAATGTAATTTACAAAAAATCCACAGTAAAAATAACAAAGGAGCACAGAGAAAAAGGCCACAAAATGAGCCATGTGAAAGTGGGGTGCCCAATATTAGCATGCAAATTATAATAGCCAATTTAATTCTCTAGAGATTTACTCAAAAAAGTTTTTTTGCCATGTATAATTGTGTCATTCTAAATTTAGTACCATTATACAAGCACAAAGTAATTTGTAACAGACACAATTACTGAGAAAATCGTCCGAATAATAAAGTTCTAATATCTCTACTTCCTCATGCTCACTGATTAAATCTCAAAGTACAAAAATGCTGCAACCAGCTGACCGCTTGAAAATAAATTGAAAATCCAATCTTGAGATTATGATATCCCATACTGATCAGTGTTACTGAAAGATGTCGGTAGCTGTTGTCTATAAAGAATTATCACAAATACCACAATTATTAGAATTCAAAATAATTATCCCAGAAAGAGAAAGTATACATATTATCTAAAAAGAGGATTTTTCTCAGTGGCAAACTCAAATAGGATTACATCTCACCTACACAAATACTTGAGCGTGAAGTCTGAAATTTGGATATCGGATTATTCCGAAGATTAGCCAGTTTAATGTCTTCAAGGAAACTCGTAGATTCTTAATGCCAGAAACTTACATGATGAGGGCGTAATGCCTAAACAAAAATCCCAAAAACAACCTACGCGATGCAAATCAAATGAGCCCCTTTGGTGAAAGTATATGACTATACAAGAAAATGGAGGGTGGGGGGTTGTGGGGTGAACCTGATAAGATGAGATACACAGCAATATCCAAAGTTACCTGAAGTTTGGTTTACCGGATCAATCCCTGCAACAAATCATGGCTGGATCCAGTGGAATCATGTTAGCACCAGCACACGGAACGCCACAGACAGACTAATCAAAGATGGTGCCGAGAAACGTGATGATGTCACGTGCACCGTTGCGCGTGACGTCAGATGTAAACAAATCTATGTCACAGTGCGACAGATGTCTAGTATTGCCAATGCATGATGGCAAGGCGCACATCTGTGGGCTTAGCATCAGATTTAAACAAAGTAACTTGCCTTGATCAGTTAGCCAGAAAATGTACATTGCCACTGAGAAAAACATGTCAGAAAAAATTGATATTGCAAAGTATGCGTAACTCCTCTTGCTAAGGAGTCTCATAGTAAGTAAGAGTGGGCGAGGTATTTAGTAAGAGTAGCTGTACTCAGTTAGTGCCTATGTATATAAAAATGAGAATTGGAGTAAATACTAATGTTAAACTCATCCAAACTTTGTGGGAAGTTTGTTGGGACCTTGGGCAACCTGCTGCCACCTTCGAAAATATTGCACAATATCCTACATGTCGATAGTGGAGACAAGCGCATAACCAATATTTCGTTCCCACAACCCTATTTTCTATCATCGTTTTAATGACCAACATTTTTAAAGCATAGCATTTTTGAATGAACTACCCCTTCATGTATTATTGTTCTCCACTGATTCACAAAATGTGTGTTATTGTGACAAAACATCAGCAATAGAGGTTTATCAGTCTACGGTAAAGCCCTTGCTTTGCTCGGGCTTGTAACTATTGCCCCGAGGCATTATCAGACCAGTAATGTCCCCCTCCTCTGGTTCTGTTGCTTTATTAAACAGTGATGGTGCATAGGGCTAGAGATTAGTGACTTCCAAAACCATGGAAGTGGTCATATATTGTTTACTTTAGCAGATAACGTTGCAAACTAGTCTGAATGGACAGGCTAAATGGTTATTATTGGTATAATTGTAGGACAGCTTGGGAAAGAGGTTAGAAGCAGAAACATGTGTAATTGTTCCTTGGTTTTCAAACTCCGAAACTGCATCCTCTTTTGGGATACGGTGAGTCAACCAGGGTAGCATGAGTCACATCAGTTTAGTATTACAAATATTGTTAAAATGAGGGATTGTATCAAATAGTTCCCAAAGTATTAATGAAATTGAAAGAGGCAGAAATAAAGACAAGGAAGAGGGAAGAGCACAATAGGTGTTTATGGTTTTATACATGTGTTGGCTGGTGTGAATTTCATCCTTATTATCTTACTGTTTGCTTCTGGCGACCTGCCTCTGATTAGTCTCTTTCGGTAGTACTAGGGCAGTGTCTACAGAATTCAGAGCTAAATGGCTTGGTAGATTCCATTTGGCTGCATCCTACTAAGATATTGATGTTTTCTGGATCAGATATTTGAAAGGGAGGATGCTATCCCTATGTGTAAACATGCTGGATTTTAAGACGCATATAAAGAGTTTATCACAGTCAAGCAACACGAGGTGGGGTCATGAGAAGGATTTTTAATCTAGTATTTCCTATGTTGACTCATAACCTGGGACTTTTAGCATGTAAATTAATTAAGCAATAAACCCAGACAGGTGGGTGCTTTACCAGGCCAGGCAGGGGCGTTGCTAAGGGGGGGGGGCTAAGGGGGTTATAGCCCCTGATCTTTTGGTTGTAGCCCCGGATAGAATCTCAAGAGCTACAGCCAAAAGACTAGCTAGCCCCCAGTCCCAACAGTTCCGACATCAGCGTAGCCCCGGGTATTTTCCAGACCTAGCAACTCCCCTGAGGCCAGGTAATGCCCATGCCAGGTAGAAGCCTGAGCAATACGAGGGCTTTAACGTTAGCCTGAGCGTTACCTGCCCCAGTAAAGCAACACGCCTGCAGAGGTTTATTGCTGTTAGAATTCAGGCATGTTTACCGGGATACTAATAGTTTTGGTTTTTTTAACGGTTGTAAAATCTCAATTAAAAAAAAACTACAAACCAAGATGGCTATCATGGAATAGGGATAAGGGAACTACACGTGGTCCGTTCTCCCTCTCCATGGTGGCCATTGCCATGACAGAGATGCACCAGGAACACTGAGTGGTCCCAGTAAAGGCGAGTGGCAGGTGAGGGTGGGTGGGGAATGTGGAAATTGTGGTTGGGGGAAGGCGGATGGAGGGGAAAGGACGCGCAGGGCCAGAGGTGAAACTTACCTGAATTACTGGAAGGCATGATGGTAGCCTTCTGCTTCCAAGGAGCCGCGGAGCGGGTGCTTTACCATTTGTTTTACCTGATTAGCTGGGAGGCCGGGATCCCCGCCAATCAGGTGCTAACCTTTGGGCAAAAACATTAGGGGACCTCCTGCGGCATGAATACACCACCAGAATCAGCTTTGAGGGCACCAAAGGAACAATAGTGTCTACATGAACTGTAGCTATTTTTACCACACTCCAGTGATGCAATATGTGTTTTAACACTCAAGATGTAAGATTGGATGGCTATCACATGTGCTAATATACTATAAATATGTGTCATGACCATCATTGCAAATTATCAGTACTTTTGGCATAACCATGGTTCCTACTGTAAACTGCAGGTGTCAGAGCCTGCAGCTACACTTTACCAGTGCATAATATGTATGCACACGTGCTCTTATTATCCTGTAAAGATTGTACTTAATAGGACATTTCTCGTTTGCACTGAATACACCAGTACACCAGGAAGAGAACTAATCCATAGGAAGCCATTCACAACTATTGCCCTTTCTGAATGCTGCATCCTGCTACCATTACGTAATGACAGAAGATTATGGAATTCATAATGAAATGCTGTGATGTCACAGCAAAGGCATACAGTATTTTCTTCTGCCCGGTAAGTAGTTTCCTTTTTAGGTTGCTGTGGGGGAGTGCTTTTACACCCCTGCAATATTGATTTATAAAGCACAGTGTAGGGGATGGAAAAGGAGCAGTGACAGATACAACATAAATCTATAAATGGGTAGCTTTCAACACGTCTGAGTCAAAGAGTTCAACTTAGGAATCTGTCTGTGGGCCTCATTACAACTAATGGAGGCGGACCAGTTAAACCCATTCCGCAAGATTACGAGGTTCCAGGCGACCTTACAGGGTCCCGCAAGGGGACCAGGGAGCTAACGACGGGCCGGTCGTAATCGGCCCGTTGTTAGCTCCCTGCACCCATTCCCATTGAGCCCTATGGGGGCTCAAATGGGAATGGGGACAGTCCGGGCCCGGGTTCTCTGTAGGGGGAATTACCAGGCCCTCCAAACTTGGAACGGCCCGGTAATTCCTCATTCAGGGAACCCGGACCCGGTTTTGATGGCAGCCATGCCCTTATTAAGGACATGGCTACCGCCAAAGCCGTAATGAGGCCCTGTGTCTAAAACCTATACTTGCCCTCACAACTAATCTATACAGTGTGTACGGATGTCAGCAACCAAAAGAAACAGTGTCTAACATAGCTCATACTTTTCTTTCATCTCCCCTTCCCCAAGTCTAAGAAAGTTCCATGAACAAGCCTCAAAGTTTACCTTTTTGCAGCTCAAGGCAATATAGTTCAGAACCAATGATTGGGGTTCTCCTGACCAAGGTTCAAGTAGCAAAATCCAAGGACAAAAAGAGTCTTGAGACTCCGTTCCCAAGATACTAAATATTTCAACTCTCAGTGCTCCCTGCCCCAAGCTTCATGTAACACAATCCAAAACACAAGGGTTTTGAGATTCCGTTCCCAAGACAGTAGATGTTTCAAGTCTCAGGATTCCCTTCCCCAAGACTTAACTTCAGAATCATCAAAATAATGTCCTTGGTCTTTTAAGGTTCTTTGCGCCAATGTACAAATCCTGTCTGTGTTGGAATAAGCTTGTAGTTAATTTTGCTTTCAATGGAATTCTCTATTATATGCAGTTTTCAGGTAAATTGATATTCAGCATGCCTCTCTTAGTTTAAATTTTAATACAGCACACACTGATTTTATCTTGGGCGCCAATGTACAAATCCTGTCTGTGTTGGAATAAGCTCGTAGTTAATTTTGCTTTCAATGGAATTCTCTATTATATGCAGTTTTCAGGTAGATTGATATTCAGCATGCCTCTCTTTGTTTAAATTCTAATACAGCACACACTGATTTTATCTTGGATTTAAAGTTCCATTTACTTCTGAGTTTAACATAGGACAGTTCTGTTTATTGATAAGCATTTCACTCAGTTTGGTATTCAATGAACATGGGTTGAAGGTTTTCACACAGTTCGGTATTCAATAGGCATGGGTTGTACACGAGCACACTTTTCATTCAACCAGCAGTGAAATGTTGCTTTAAGACACTTCAAACAAAATGTCTTGTTTTCAGAGACTTTTGAGAATTTGTTTCTTCAAACACGCAACCACTCTGATACAAAGTTATCCTTATGTTTCAGTAGTTGATAATGGATTCAATCAGAGACCTTTGAAAATGTGTTTTGTTAAACATGCGACCACTCCAATACAAAGTAATCCCTGGAACAGACAAGTTTAAACGCTCGCGTACAGGGTTTCTCTATAGCTAGAAACTCAACAGTCGCATTCGGATCCTTCTCTGCATCATAGCTCACACAGCCTTCAGCGCTTCACACCAGGGTCCAGGTCGCGGCCCTCAGGCACTCCTGTGTCGACGTCTGCGCACAGGGGAATGAGCAGCTTGAACACACATAAAAGGGACAGCCTCTCCACATAGCTCCCTTTGCAGTGTGAGATCTGCTCCACAGAACTTCAGCTCCCATGCCACACTTCCAAAGAGTGTGTCTCTCTGTAGACCTCAGCATCTCAGCGGGCTTCAAAATAACGATCCATTGCTTCTTGCACTAGCCTTCCTGCTGCTGCACCCTCACACAAAGGTCTACCTGTAGTCTCTGCCTGTACTTCTGAGCTGGTTTCTTCTTATACATCTGCAGACCCTGGCAGGCTGCAGGTGTGAATGCCCAATCAGCCCTGCCTGACCATAGTTAATGAAACATGCCTGACCTTCACTGCTCTCAGCAGGCATTCTCCTTGTCCCTGTACCACAGTGGTGAAAGAGCACAGTCTTCATTGCTCTTGGTTGCCTCTTCTTCATCCCAGTACTGTCAAGTGTCAATTGTGGAGAAATTAGGGGAACTGGCTGATAGCCCATGAAGGTTGGGGAAGGGTTGGGTTGATAATTAATAGAAAAAGGGGGATACCATGTCTCACCCAAGGGCATCTCACTTGCAGTCCCCAAAGACCCTGCACCCAGGTGATCCTCCATTGCTTATCCGCCCCCAGGGTCAGGATCTTAAAGAGATGGCCTTTCCCTGGCCACCTGCACAGAGGATCCAAGGGGTTTAGAAGTGAGAATACCCTCTGGTTTCTCACAGGGGGGAAAGGTGATTCCAGTGAAGAGATAAAGTGCTCAAAATTATCATGATTTGCACCTGGAATTCATTATTGACCTGAACTAGACCAATCATAATGCTTGATATGCAGTCAACAATCTCTGTTGGTGACCTAATTACAGATTTTCAGTCTTCAGCGTCAGCCTAAAGACTGATATTGCACACACAATTGTAATAATTTTGTTCAGTTTATCGCAAAGTACTAATAGTCTTTAAAACATCAGAAGGAGTCAGAGTCATTATCCATTACTATAATGCTCTGGCCCACATTATTGTTCTCAGGGAACTTGGAGCAGCAATTATCCCGCCATAATGATACCTCCATGGGGCTGCAGGGCTGAATTAATAGTAAAACTCTACCCTTCCTATTAAGTTCATTATTCAAGTCCTATGGCTAGAGTAGAAATTAAATAAACATTTTAAGTACAGTACTTATGACATACTGTAGCTGGCCACAGAGGTAGATGGAATCAATTACGCAAAATTTGTTATACATCTTATTACGTTTGCTTATATCAATTCCCCAAAATGTATTTAGTACATAACAATGTCAACACCTTCACTAGCTAGCCAGCCTTCCCATGCAGCCCCTCTCCTGAGCATGAATGGATCTTTAAGCAGGAAGAGGTCTGACTCTGCAATGTACAGGCTACCTTTGAAATGAGGTGTGGCAGTTTCTTCTACACTTGAGTACACATACAGCCCTGCTGCTCTATGGGCACCCCATACCATCTATCAGAATTACTGGATACAGGAGCACACCTACTTTTTAAACTAATATCCAATATAGTTTCGAAAGGCAAGAGGGTGCGGGGGAGAAAACACCCTTGGCACTACTGTGTAAACTAACAATAGAAAAGATCAGTGTCCACAATCTGTGGAACACTCGTGTCCCCTGTGCACCAAATGTTTGAAAAACAAACAATACTCAAGGTACAAAATGAGTTATGTATTATTGACCAAATAACTATAAGGTCCTGTTTTGAAGAAACTATTTTACAAATCCATTGTGCAGTTACAATCCATATAAGATCAATATACACAATCACAAAAGACGACAAAATATAAATCATTAATTATAAATCAAAGTTCTACGTGTTTTGGGATTTTGATCCCTTCATCAGGAGTGGAAACATTATTTCTGTCAATCTTTATAGCATCTTCTTACTGATCTGTAATCACAAAATAAAGAAAACCTATGTCGGTTTTTATCTTGAATTTCAAAATACAGGTCACCACCAATACTGCTATATCATCGGCCTATCATGACCCATTGTCAGTACAGTCACCTGGTGTGTCTCACAAGTAGAACATCCAAACGGCTATCTTAAATGCCGTTGTACTTAGGTCCCACTGTAGAATACCTTGCACTTATATAAAGTGCAGTCAGCTGTCGTGTCTGTATACTGCTCCTACAAGGTAACATTCAATTAGCTCTTTCTTCAGTATCACCAATGTTTCAATTCAAGACCGATGTTTCTAACAGGTTAAGTCTGCCACATACCTTGGTTTCTTCTGAGGTTTCCTAAAATAATTCTAGGATTTCAATGGATCTGGTTCATCCCACAGTATCACCCTGATGCACAGTGGGGACTGAAGCTAAAAACCCTAAGGCAGAGTCGGAATATGCTCAGCTCCAGATTGCCGGGTATGTGATAAAAACAAAAAACACAGTCAAGACTCTCGGGGTCTACTTGGATCATACCCTGAATATGAAAGCTCAAGTTAGTAGCCTTGTCTCCTTGCCATCATAATACATCAAGTTAATGACCAAAGCGCGCCCGTTTATCGCAAAAGAGAATCGAGAAATCCTAGCGAGAACGTTGATGGGGTCAAGAATCGACTATTGTAGTAGTTTTTTAATTGGCTTGCCAAAAACAGAGGTGAACCGGCTACAAGTCGTACAAAATAATGCAGTCAGAGGTATTATGGACCGCAAGAAGAGGCACCATATTTCGGAGGCCAGAAGAAGTCTTCATTGGCTGCCAATAAATGACAGAATTCTCTTCCGCCTCATGGTGATTACTCATAAATGCTTGAGAAGTGCAGCCCCAGCCTATTTGAAGGAAGAACTGGTGGTAAAATCCAGCACACACAACCTGAGATCAAACAATTCCATTCAATTGGAAATCCCTGCCTACAAGTTATCGCAGGTTAAGAAAGGCCCCGGCCGCTTGTAACGAACTCTCTTTGAATCTTAGAGATGAATCCTCAATTTTGGTTTTCAGGAAAAAACTGTAGAGACTTCTGTTCAGCTAGTTCTAGTGTTCCTCTACTGGCCGGTGCTTATAATGGGACCTGTTGGTCCCCCCGTCCCCTGTTTGCCTTTCTTCCCTCTCCATTTTTAGTTGTGTTTGGTATGTTCTTGTTCTGTCTGTATTTTCCGTTTTGGGCGCCCTTAATCCTCCTGGTCAGTGGCCATCCGGTATGCATAAATAAAGTAAAGTAACAATGCACAGAAGAGGCCTACAAAAGACCCACCCATGCCCCACACACCCTTCCCAACATCATGTTGCCATTTGGAGCCGGGAGCCTTGATGCAGACCTCTACATGCTACGGCAGGAGGTACAGACGCCTGACAACCAGGCCATGGCACAGGGAGCAGAGGGGGTGGGAGGAGGTGAAGGAGGAGGAGGAGGATGAGACCAGGCCCAGCAAGGCAGCCAGCCATCTCCAGGGTCAGGCTAACACCCTGGGCCCTGACTGATGGACAGTCGGTATCTGAGTACAGACTGAACAGGGCAACCATCACCCAGTTGCTGGATACAATCCAAGGTGATATAGCTAGCCAGATTGCCATCAGCACTGCTGTGCCTCCACTCGTGAAGCTTGTGCCATTCCTACAGTTGCCATGATGCATGGAATGGCCCAGTGCACATTCAGTGCAGTGCTGGGCCAGGTGCTGGATGCACTGCTGTGCCATGTGAATGAACACATAGCATTGCCCACCACCCAGGCACAGGTTAACAAAGTCAAGGCACATTTCTATGCCATTGCCCAAGTCCCAAACGTGATTGCAGACCTAGACTGCACACATGTTTCACTGGTAGCACCTCGGACCATCAGGCAGCCTACAGGAATCGGAAGCATTTCTATTCTCTCAATGTGCAGATGACCTGTAACCCAGACCTGACTATCAGCCACTGCTGCGTTTGCTACTCGGGATCCTTCCACGACTCCATGGTGCTGCGCAACAGCACACTGCGAGCCTACATGTAGAGGCACCAAGCCCAACGCACATGGATAGTGGGTGAGTACAAACCCTGCCTGAAATGCATGCAAAAGTACACCAATTGTAGGGGGGGGCAGACCCACAGGAATCCTTGCATGCCACCAGGAGATGCAGCCAGCACCATAACAGCACCAGATCCATGTATGTGTGGCACACAAGGACACCTGCACACGGCCACCACACCTGAACCCACAGAAGGTGATGGGCACACACTTGTGAAATCACCAAAACATATGGGACTACAACAACCACAATGCACCCTGGTGTGCTGCAGTGCTGCTTATCACCTTGACACCCAAGAGCAACCTCACCCAGGGCACCACACAGGAATGCCAAGTGAGATGAATGAAATACCCATCCACAAAACCACTGTAGTTGATCCTGTACAAACACAACCATGAACCTCCCTGAGAAAGTGACCCCTGAAAGCCCATTTACATGCATGCAAAAATTAAAAATGTTGTGCCATGTAGCTAAAGGCACACCAGCCACAACCCAATACTAATGAACGTTGGCTTTGAACAGGCAGACATAACGGCGGCCTCCTCCTGACGTAATGGATGCACCACTGTGCCAATCAAACCGAGGGGGATGTGCATGTAGAAAGTTGGCTACAAGGGACATGGCGCACGTTGCAGAGAAAACCCGGGGCACATTAATACAACATAATCAAAGGACAAGTGGTAACATGACGGTACTTGTTGAGCATGAGTGTTCCATGCAATTACATACACAAAGTTCATCATCCACTGCCACAAGTCCATTAACACCAAGTGCATGCAAATCTAACCTGCCACAGAAAACGTCACTCAATGACACAGGCTGCATGTATGGGTCGGATCATGCATGTACCTAAAGATGATGGATGTATACCAATCATGCAATCACATTGCATGTACCCGTTGCACACATAGATGACCGTGGTGCTTATTGTATTGATGTGTATTCCTTGCAAACCCAGTGAAGCAATCTAGACCTCATGTACACATTTCATCCCATGCAGGTGATTCCGGATACCCGCAGCTCACATGGCTGATGGCCCCTGTGTGGAATCCACAAACTCTGGCACAGTCGTACCCGCATATGTGTGGAAAGGACATTTGGTTTGTTGAAGGCACATTTCTGGTGCCTGGAACATACTGGAGGTGCAAAGATGTATGCAACAGATGAAGTAGGAAAGATTGTACTCACCTGTGCCATTCTACAGAACATTGGCTGCCGTAGGCATGTGCCACTACCCCTGATGCTGGCGCGCATCACCCAGGGGATGGAGTGACGATGACCATGTGCCCGTTGCCAGGGCTAATGCTCACAGGGTTGGGGTGAGGGAGGGAGGTTGGCCAGACAGGTGTTGGTTGATAATTTCTTTTGATTCGCTGAATGGGTACATGTCACAAAGTTCACTTGTAAAATAAACTGCACTTGAACACAATCATGAATGTCCCAGCTTTCTGTCATGTCTCAACAGGCTTTAAATACTGTGGAACAAACCCCCTCCCCCACCAACTCCGCAGCACACATTGCCCCCTTGCCCCACCAACTCCCCAGCACACATTCTCCCCACCTCCCACCAACACCCCATTCCCCCACCAACTCCCCAGCACATATTCCCCTCTGCCCCCCACCAACTCTCCAGCACATATTCCCCCATTCCCAACACAGTACATATGGGTCCATGTGCCCGGCCCTCAGGCCAACAGTGAATTGTCCATCTAACAAGGACATTGCCACTTTCCACATCCTCCACCTTGAGGTGAGCACTGTTGGGAATGCCGCAGTGAATGACGCCTGGGTGACCCCTGTAGAGAGCCCTCGGTGGGTGTTGTTGAGGTTAATGGCAGCGATGCAGCCAACTGCAGCTGCCGACGGAGGAGGTTTTTGGCCTCATGCATCTGTTCCGCATAGTTCAGTGACTCTCTGCCCAAACCGTGTGAGTGCCGCAGTACATCCCTCCACCACATTGTCCCATGCCATCATTTCTGCAGCACCCCGAATCACACTGCTGATGGTCTTGTTGTGGAGGTTGTGTTGGACGGCCATGCCATTGATCCGAATCTGGTGTGCCTCAATCACTTCCAGGCGTGCCACGACTGCAGTGTCCGGACCTTTTCCTGTGTTACATGTGGGGCTGCTGTGCCTGGCAGGTATACATGGGTAGTGGTGGTGCTGTTGCTTGTCATGGTGGCCAGTCTGGTGGGGCTGCCATGGATGGAAGGGCTGCCAGCAGTTGACCCATATGAGGGTTTGTCCTCACCGCCACTGGCGTGTGTGCACGACGGCAGCTAGCACAGACATGGGGACTGTGGCTTGAACTCTCCACATGCTTCAGGGTCCCTTCGGGTGTGGTCATTTGCTGCTCCGGACTTTGGATTGGTGTCAACACAGGTACAGCATCCTGCTCTTCACAGGATGGGTTGCCGACCCCTGGGGTGGTTGCACTGGTGGCAACTTCTACATTATGTGAGACCCTGGTGGCTTGGGGGGGTTGAGGTGGAGAGCCCCTGGTGATTTGGGGGCGTTGAGGTGGAGAGCTCCTGGTGGCTTGGGGGCATTGAGGTGGAGAGACCCTCGTGTGTGAGGTGGGATGGGGTGTGCCCTCCGCCTTGGCGTATCCTGCAGAGCCCTTTGTGGGGTGGTGGTGCTGGTGGAGGCGCATCTGGGCAGACTTTGCGATGGGGTGTTGCCTCCTTGTCGTCCATGTTGACCTCCGACCTGCATGCCTGTAGGGTACATAGGGTATGGCATAAGGACAGGGCACCTACAATTATTTTCATGCGTTTCATGGTTTACAGGGGGGGGACAGTTTCAATCATGCTTGGGCCTAACTTGTTTGGTATTCACACTGTTTGTATTGCTGAGGCATACTACGTGGCTGGGGAACACAGTTTGGACTTGTTGGGATGGCATTTTCATGTATATGATGCAAGTGCACAGCTGGCATGCTGCGGTCAGTGAAGGCTGGTTGGTAATACACACGCCCACCTGATGTTGCGGTGCCCCCGCCATGCATGTGTGTGCCACGGTGCTTGCATGTGTCCATTCGCTGCCCTACTGACTACTCTGGATACCCAGGGTTGCTTGGGTGCACTGGTACAAGGGTGCAGTTGTGGGTGGCTCTGGTCGGTCACATGCACTGCACCCACTCACCGTGACCGGCTGTCAGACAATCACATCGAGAATGGAGTGGTGGCCTAGTTACAATGCTATTTGCAAGGGGGGTGGTTGACTCAACTTCAACCTCCTGGGTGCCAGTGCCCGCCTCCACTCCTCTCACTCCCTCAATGGATGTCATGTCAATGAGGGTGTGCACTGCTCATCCCATGGT